>NC_044323.1:253403228-254771866 GCF_007399415.2 Gopherus evgoodei
AAGCACTAAACCTACAGAAGATTACTTGACATTGTCCTTAGAAGTTTATTCTATGTCTGTTTCAAGATCTTATGCCTTATGTCATTGGGTGTTATGAGATATGTTTAAATGCGTAAGTCATGTATAGGAGGATTATGTGATATTTGGATTTATGCAACATCTATATCTAAACTCAGTCTTTTTTTAAGCAAATGCTTTCATTTAAAGGAAAATAAGGTTGCTGCTGTATTTGAAAATAATGGAAAATTTCAGAAAAACACATTTTTTCCTTTTTTGCTTTTATTTGATTTTAACAATATTAACAATAATGTAAACAATCCCTTTAAATCCGTAAAGGGTTCAAATTATAAATACAAAAGTCTATTTAAATTCCTTTCATAAGCTCATGCCTTTAGCGTTTCTCCCCCTCCCATCTGAAAGATGCAAGAAACAATAAATAACCTAATGATGATACTTACAACCTTATCTATAGCTCTCCAAGCATTTTACAAAGTCAAGTAGTCAGTATTGCCCCATTCTACAGATGGAGAAACTGAGTCAAAAAGGGGTGAAGTGACTTGCTCCAGGTCACATAGGGAGTCAATAGCAGAACTGAGACCATAACCCAAGTCACCTGATTCTCATTCCCTGCACCACACTCCTGATGCTATTTCAAGGTGCAGCATTTTCAAAAAGGTTTAGCTTTGGCTAGTTATTTTTTCTACCCCTAATTTGTATATCGCTAATGTCTGTGATATATATTCTGTTTCAGCAAATGGAAGCAATAACAGAGTGTGTCAGCCCTACTGATCTTGTTAGATCTCCAAGAGCTCCTGAATATCCAGGTAGCAGCCATTTCCAAGAGCAATTTTTTGGCATTCGTACTACTTGACAAATAAGTTTGCATCCTTTTCTTTCAGATGCAGACCTTGACAAGGTTATCCAGGCTTTGTCATCTTGTGGATGGATTACTGCAATGCACTCTGCATAGAGCTACATTTGAAATCCATACAGAGGTCATAGCTAGAGCAAAATGCAGGGTATTAAGCATTACAAGAGGTCAGAAAATGGGGAAAGGGACATTTTCTGCTGAAAATTTGGATTTTTCAGTGAAAAATCAAAAACTGTATATTTTTGATCAAACAGAGAAAATAAAAATTTTGATTTTGGAATGCCTCTGCTGTGGTGGCTTATGGGAGTTCCAGTTTGAATCATAAAATCATAGAATATCAGGGTTGGAAGGGGCCTCAGGAGGTCATCTAGTCCAACCCCCTGCTCAAAGCAGGGCCAATCCCCAACTAAATCATTCCAGCCAGGACTTTGTCAAGCCTGACCTTAAAAACCTCTAAGGAAGGAGATTCCACCACCTCCCTAGGTAACCCATTTCAGTGCTTCACTACTCTCCTAGTGAAAAAGTTTTTCCTAATATCCAGCCAAAACCTTCCCCACTGCAACTTGAGACCAATACTCCTTGTTCTGTAATCTGCTACCACTGAGAACAGTCTCGATCCATCCTCTTTGGAACCCCCTTTTAGGGAGTTGAAAGCAGACATCAAATCTCCCCTCATTCTTCTCTTCCACAGACTAAATAATCCCATTTACCTCAGCCTCTTCTCATAAGTCATGTGCTCCAGCCCCATAATCATTTTTGTTGCCCTCTGCTGGATTCTTTCCAATTTTTCCATATCCTTCTTGTAGTGTGGGGCCCAAAATTGGACACAGTACTCCAGATGAGGCCTCACGTATGCAGAATAGAGGAGAATGATCTGCTGGCAATGTTCCTTCTTATACAGCCCAAAATGCAGGTAGTCTTCTTGGCAACAAGGGCACACTGTTGACTCATATCCAGCTTCTTGTCCACCGTAACCTCTACGTCCTTTTCTGCAGAACTGCTGCCTAGCCACTTGGTCCCTAGTATGTAGCAGTGCGTGGGATTCTTCCGTCCTAAGTGTAGGACTCTGCACTTGTCCTTGTTGAACCTCATCAGATTTCTTTTGGCCCAGTCCTCTCATTTGTCTAGGTTCCTCTGTATCCTTTCCCTACCCTCCAGCGTATCTACCACTCCTGCCAGTTTAGTGTTGTCTGCAAAATTGCTGAGGGTGTAGTCCACGCCATCCTCCAGATCATTAATGAAATTATTGAACAAAACCAGCCCCTGGACTGACTTTGGGGCACTCCACTTGATACCAGCTGCCAACTAGACATGGAGCCATTGATCACTACCCATTGAGCCTGATGATCTAGCCAGCTTTCTATCCACCTTATAGTCCATTCATGCAGCCCATACTTCTTTAACGTGCTGGCAAGAACACTGAGAGACTGTATCAAAATCTTTGCTAAAATCAAGGAATAACATGTTCACTGCTTTCCGTCATCCACAGACTCAGTTATCTCATCATAGAAGGCAATTAGGTTAGTCAGGCATGACTTGTCCTTGGTGAATCCATGCTGACTGTTACTGATCACTTTCCTCTCCGCTAAGTGGTTCAAAATTGATTCCTTGAGGACCTGCTCCATGATTTTTCCAGGGACTGAGGTGAGGCTGACTAGCCTGCAGTTTCCCAAATCCTCCTTCTTCCCTTTTTTAAAGATGGGCACTGCATTAGTCTTTTTCCAGTCATCCAGGACCTCCCTGTATCACCATGAGTTTTCAAAGATAATAGCCAATGGCTTTGCAATCACATCTGCCAACTCCTTTAGCACCCTTGGATGCAGTGCATCCAGCCCAGGGACTTCTGCTCGTTCAGCTTTTCTAAATAATCCTGAACCACTTCTTTCTCCATAGATGGCTAGTCACCTTCTCCCCATACTGTGCTGTCCAAAAAAAGCACTGAGTACATTAGCTTTTTCCACATCCTCTGTCACTAGTTTGCCTCCCCCAATCAGTAAGGGTCCCTCACTTTCCCTAACTTTCTTGTTGCTAACGTACCTGTAGAAACCCTTCTTGTTACTCTTAGTATTCCCTGCTAGCTGCAACTCCTTCCTGATTTCACTCCTGCATGCCTGAGCAATATTTTTATACTCCTCCCTGGTCATTTGTCCAATCTTCCACTTCTTGTAAGCTTCTTTTTTTGTATTTAAGATCAGCAAGGATCTCACTGTTAAGCCAAGCTGGTCGTCTGCTATATTTACTATTCTTTCTACACATTGAAATGGTTTGTTCCAGCAACCTCAATAAGGATTCTTTAAAATACAGCCAGCTCTCCTGGACTCCTTGTCCCCTAAACTGTCCAAAAACTTCCTGGATTGTCTGTGCACTTCTGTTTTGGGGTAATTGAAGTCCCCCATGAGAACCAGAGCCTGTAATCTAGTAACTTCTGTTAGTTGCCAGAAGAAAGTCTCGTCCACCTCATCCCCCTGGTCTGGTGGTCTATAGCAGACTCCTACCATGACATCACCCTTGTTGCTTACATTTCTAAACTTAATCCAGAGACTCTCAGGTTTTTCTGCAGTTTCATACTGGAGCTCTGAACAGTCATACTGCTCTCTTACATACAGAGCAACTTCCCCACCATTTCTGCCCTGCCTGTCCATCCTGAACAGTTTATATCCATCCATGACAGTGCTCCAGTCATGTGAGTTATCCCACCAAGTCTCTGTTATTCCAATCACATCATAATTCCTTGACTGTGACAGGACTTGGGTTCCTCGGGCTCCCATTGTCTTCCATGGGCCAGACTTCCTGGCTAGACTACAATCTCCCAATATTAGGGTGACCATACATCCCCTCCAAAAAAACCCTAATACCATCCCAGTACACACACACCTCCAGCTCCTCCACCAAATAGCCCATCACAGTATACCCACACCCCTCCAGCACCTCCCAAAATAAATACCTCCTCCAACACCCTCCAACAGTACCCCCTTACAGATTCCCCCCCACTCCCACCCCCCAAGCGGTGTCCTCTATTTGGGAACTTGAAATATGGTAACTCTACCCATGATGCAGCATGGTCTACCCTTTTGCTGAGCCACTGTAATGCCTCATTAGAGTCCCTGTGTCATAGTATAATTCCCAAATCTGAACCTTAGCGTCCAAAATATGGGTACTAGCATGAATTTTTCTAAGCTTAATTACCAGTTTAGATCTGATAGGCTGCCACCAATCAGGACTTAGTTAGAGCGCCTGATAGACTCTGGTCTCCCCAAACCTTCCCTGGGGACCCCAAGACCCAAATTCCTTGAGTCTCACAACAAAGGGAAATAAACCATTCCCTCCCTCCTCTTTACCTCCTCCCAGATCTTTCCCACCCTGAGTACACTAGGAGATCACCGTGATTCAATTCCTTGAATCACCACATAGAGAGGAATGATACCTTTCCCCCAGAGGCAATCCAGATTCAAGCTCCGTGAATTTAAAACAAAGAGGAAATTTACCTTTCCCTCCCTGCTCTCTTTCCCTTCTCCCCACCAATTCCCTGGTATATACAGACTCAGTTCCTTTGAGCCTTAACTAGGAGAAAAAAATCAGACAGGTCTTAAAAACAAAACTTATAATTAAAAAAAGAAAGAAAAAAGTAAAAGGTTTATTATCTCTGCAATTTAGATGGTAAAAAGTTACAGGGTCTTTTAGCTTATAGAGAAGGGATAAACAGCCTTATCCAGAAAAAATACAATTTAAACTATTTCCAGCAAACTACACATTTGCAAATACAGAAAAACAATGTAAAAGCCTATATTGTCTTTCTACCGTTGTACTTACAAATTGGAAACAGAAGATTAGAGAGCCTGGAGATTCATGTGGTCACTCTCAGAGCCCAGAGAGAGAGAACAGCCGAAGAACAAAGGACCCACACCCAAACTTCCCTCCACCTAGATTTGAAAGTATCTTGTCTCCTGATTGGGCCTCTGGTCAAGTGTTGCAGTTCACTGTTTGTTAACCCTTTACAGGTGAAAGAGACATTAACCCTTAGCTATCTGTTGATGACACCCGGGCTATGAAGCATCATGAGAGATGAGGTGTGAGAGAGGAACCAAGCCCAAAGAAGAGAATGGGGGCAGGAGCACAATCCCCATGAGGCACTGCAGCAGTATTTACAAACCAAAAGTTTTTGGTTTTCGGTCAAAACATTAAGTTTTCAGGTTTTGGTTCTTTGTTTGTTTGAGGGAAGGGGGTTTACGAAAAGAGAAACTCTTCCACGGAAAGCAGGCACTTTTGTGAAAAAGTTTGTTTAGTCTAAAACCCAATTTTTTATCTAAAAATGGTTTTGACGGAAAATTCCCAGCCGCCTCCATAAGCATGTTATACTTGTCTATAGTCCATACTAGCTGTCCATTCATTTCTGGGTGAAGTTAAGGGTGCAGTGGCATAGCAAGTTCCCAGAGGGTCTTGGTGCAAGAATAGATAGGGGGCCCTTTCACGATTCCAAAAACCTCCCCCTGCTCACTCACTGACAGCCCCAATCCAGCCTCCCCATCCCCTAGTTCATTTCTGGTCCCCTCACAGAATACATCTGAGCAATTGTCCATCAGGGAAAAAAAATCCATCCTGGCCCTTGCAGGTGACCTGCTGCAGCCCTAAAGCATGGAATTTGATTATAGTCATTGTCATAATGCAGAGCTGCAGGTGTTATGAGCCTGTTGAGAGCAATGCAGAGCTTCCTGTTCTCTCTATGGCCCATGACGGAAGGGAATTAAGAGAGAAATTCAGAGATTTACATATTCACAGAAAGAAGGGACTACCATAACTATCCATCCCGACCTCACATACACACATACCAGGGAGTTTCTCCCAGAAGCTGGATTAAAGCCTATTCTTTAGAATGCTGTGATATCTTATCTAGGTGTACAACGACATTTTATCTCATTTTAAAGACTCCCAGCAATGGTGAGTCCATCATTTTGCCTGGTAAGCTGTTCCGATGTTTAATTACCCTGACTGTAATGCTCACATTCTGGACACTAATATGCACTGGCGACTCTATGAAGTTCTCCCCAAGCTTGCGGAATGAACGTATCATGAGTTCTGTCAATAAACTAGAGGGATTATGCAGCATTCCACTACAATAAACCTTTTTTATTTCCCTGATATCAAGCATTAAGAATGACTAATAGTCTTAATATTAAATTGAATAGGCAGCAGTTCTGCCCCATACATACAAAAGAGTTTATCTTGCTATTTGAATTTGCATTTTAGGTGGGCTGGCAACTATTTCACTTTTGTTTGTCTGAAGTTTCCAGTAGAATATTTGTATAAGCAGAAGTTATTGGCCCTGGAAACCAAAGTTCACTCACTGCTCACCAACAGGTATAAACTGGGTCTCCATGAGCTCTCCCTGTTATAGAACTGGAAAGGACCTCAGAAGGTCATCTAGTTCAACCCCCTGCTCAAAGCAGGACCGCTACCCAGACACATTTTTACCCCAGTTCCCTAAATGGCCCCCTCAAGGATTGAACTCACAACTCTAGGTTTAGCAGGCTACTGCACAAACCACTGAGCTATCCCTTCCCCCTACATAGAGTGATGAACAAGGTGGGGAGGGAAGACTTTAGGAGCAGATTATATTTGCATAGACTCACCTATTCTGCCTAGAGGACCAGCAAATGGAACTGCTTTGCCAAAACGACCAATTTTGGCTGGTTTTGGGTTATAATTCCCTCTAGTATTGAATGCAAGGGTAATGAAATGTTGTTGTCTTTACTGTATGAGTAAAGGGCAGCAGAACTGTACTTAGATTGCCCTGATTCAGGGTGTCAACCTAAACTGAACGGTAATGCAGAAGTTGTGCTAGCAGTGAGGTTGCCTGCTACCTAGTGAAATTGCTGAGAGCTGGGCTAAATGGTCGAGCTTCAGGATGTGGCAGTGCAGAAGTAACAGCAAGCAGTAGTGGCAGAGAAGCAGTGGTAGGCAGCAGCAATAAGCTAGTCACAGAGATATATGGCAGCAGCAAAGACATTGCTTGATACCCCCTCTCAGGGATGGAATGTGAATGCACCTCTGAACTCTGGGTCTTTGCTGCTAAGAACAACCAAATGGGAGTGGGGTGGAGTGAAGGGAAAAGGGATGTTCATTGGACTATCACAGTGCAAGGTGGGAAACCAAAGCAAAGGACACTGCCTAGTGTACTGTGGGGTGGTTGTTTGCTTATGGCCATGTGCTTTTGAATCATGGTTGTGGTGTTTTTCCAAATTAATGATGGATTCCCTTTCCCTTTCAATAAGTTTTCTTTTGTTATACATCGACTCAGTTCTACAAGTGAGGAAGTCTTGCCTCTTAGAGCCTAGATGCGGGCTCAAGCTCATTCTGTTTTGTATTGTTGCTGCTGACACCACCGGGAAGAAGGGTTACACATGCAACCTATTATGAATAACCAGACATAACCATCTTTATCAAATTCTTGTAGACATCAAGAGTGTTTCCATTGCTGAGGGACTAGACGGAGGCAGTCACGCTCCATAAAGTTTAGTCTGGTAATCCGTACTGTCTAGCTAGGTACTTATATGGCCCCGATTATGTGACTCCAAGCATCTCACAGTCTTTAACATATTTCTCCTCACATTACTCTTGCGAGATGGTGGAGACCTATTAACACACTTTTATACATGGGGAACTACAGCACAGAGAGAATACTGCCTGCTGAGTCTCAGCCACCAAAGTTTGTGGACTACCTTGCCTTCCTATTTTAACCACTGTTCATAAGTGCAATTGGGACTGAACTTTGGAAATTCATACTTGGAGATTGAGCTGGAACTCCTTTTCCCTCCCTAGATTTTGGTGCAGGAAACGGTTTTATGGTCTAGGATTTATGTTTGGCTCATTAGAGAGACAATGGCTCATCTTCCTAGTTGAAATTTGGATCCAGGATGGGATTCTGCAACATTCTCTGCAAAATTTAAGGATGTTTAGATCAAGAGTTTTAGTTTGTGCTTATCCATGTTCCTTAAATAGTATAAATAGCTTCGATTATTAAAACAGAAATTTGACATACACAGAATTAACACCACACAAGTAAGTGACACAAGAAAGCTCCTCTAAATATATGCCTTCAGATTGCTTCTAAATAACACTTGTCTTTGCCAGAGTGATTCTAGGAATTTTGCTAGCACAGCAAAATATATGACCTTTTAACATCACATATTAGCATTTCTAAGAAATGAAATCTTTTCCTGTTTAAAAAATAATTTCATTTTTTAGATTTAGTTAAGTACTTATCTTGGTAAAATCTAGGGTTCATAAAACTGATAAACTACTTTGGTAAGGTTTTATAACATTCAGTCATGTATTGCCACTGCAATTGTAAGAGGAAAATATATTGGCCTTTTCTTCTTAGAAAAGACTCTTAGTTATAATTGAAAATAGATCTGTTGGTAAAATGTCATTGAAGATGTAGCTTTTATCATTACAGGAAAAGCACAGCTCCTGTGAGTTTGTGTTTTTCAAATCTACTTACAGTAATCCAAAAATGGTCTGTTTGTTATGTCTTTATCTGAAACATATTACTCTAAGGTCAAACGAGGAATTGAAACTACATTCCATTGCCTTATATTTTCCCCTGTGGGATGTTGCCTTTTGATGCAGCACAGTAGGGCATTTGAGCAGCTGAGCTTTTCAGCTTTTACGTATGCATCCATCAAAAGTTATCCAGTTCATGCTTTTTATCTAAATTTGCATGGGCACAATGGAAACTGCACATAGATTTTACTTTTAGAATTGTGACTACACAATTGACACTTAAACCATTTTTCATGGTGCAGAAGTAGCCATGTATACAAATGTGTACTTGTTTCAAACCAGTTTTAAAATATCATCATGTATATTAACTTCTATGTGCAACCTGCATGCTTGCTTCTCAGCTTTCACGAATGTATCCATTAATAAGGTTTTGAAATTTAGCAGACATAGGAATAAGAATTTTGCTAATATAAGTTTTTCTCTATTTGTTAAACAAAATACAGCTGCATGAAACTGGTGATTTTTTACAGTAATTAGCCCCAAATTTTTCAGCAGTTTGTTTTGCATGATTTTGTACTCTGAACACTTCCATATTTCCAAAATTCAAACACTCTAAAATCTTTCAAAGTGAAGCATGTGGTAGCTTGGAAAGCCACTGTGTGTGAAAATTTGGCAAAGTTTATTAGTGTGACTTTACAATGAGAAGTGCAAAAATCTGAAAGAGTCTCCCTAGAAGCCACATGACCTAGAGAAATACATACAGGGTAGGGAGACTGGACTTTTTTACTTCTGTTCCCCCTCTTCCACTGGTGGGCCTTAACACAAGTCCTTTTTTTACAGCTATTATTATAAAGGGTTATACACTCCATAGTGAAGGATGCAATCAGGTATCATTATAAGACCTATTTGTAGGCTCCCTATAACTAATGTAATTGGTTTGTCTTGAAAAATGCTCTTTCTACTCAGATGGTTATGGGGATTTCTTGTTGCAAGGTGTCAATAAAATTGATCAAACTCTTTTTGAGGTACAGGAACTTAAAACAAATTTACTAACATTTGAAATTGTGGCTAGTGTCTAAAGTTTTACTATTCCTCTAGCTCAATACGGCTTGTAACTTCCCCTTAAAAAGTTTCCTGTAGCTACATTTCCTTATGTCATATAATGCTTAGGTATTACAGCAATGAAGGAATATCTCCGAATAATATGGACAGTTTCTATCAAGAGGAGAATTAGACCTGTACCATTCAGGAGCCTTCTGGGATGAAATCTGTGGCTTAAAAAATCTCTCTTTTTTCAGTGTTGCCTTTGTTCTTTATCATAGCAGCATTCGAAATCAAGATTCATGGCTCCCTGCCAACCCCACAGGGATACAGCACGCATAAATGTAAGATTTCTCATCTTCTGAGGTATCCCAGGAAATTCTTGTCTGCAGCACTTTCTTTAGGCTAGCCATTATCAGAAGCTAAGCTGTGCCGCTTATCAATAATCAAATTCAGATTTAGAGCAGTTGAAATAAGGGCCATATTTGTCAGATGTGGGAGTTAGGGAGAGAATCGTTCACATGACCCAACATCAGGGAAACTCAAATTTAATCAGAAACCACAAGATACTTGGCTTGATTCTCATTTACATTAAGGACCCTTTACACTGATATCAATGGGAGTTATGCATGATCAAAGACTACAGGATTTGGCCTAACTAAATTGGCTTTAGTAAATACTTGTGAAGGAAATACCTAATCAAGCCTATGTTTCTTGGACACCAATGCGTAAATTCAGTTGATCAAATGATCAAATGAAGAAATAGCCTTGTTCTGTGTTGGTGCCTATCACCTTGGCTAAACGTCAGACCAAAACCAAATACTGTAGTACACTCTCATACCCTAATACATGTATTAACAGATTTTTTTAAATACTGGCAACATTCAGGGATGGGTAAATGAAGCTAGGTATTATTATTTATAAAATATATACTCATGTGAGGATCCTAACAAACAAAATACAGTCCATTTATAAAAAATCAGCACAGTTTGAGTTGTAGGAGTAGGTTGTGCCTTGTCTCAAGGGAAGGAAGGACTTGTGCTTTCTTACAGGAGAAAAGCACCATCCGTTCACTTCCTGGAGGAGACAGACTGTATGAGGCTAACAGTGCTAGCTGCTGAAATGGGGTACAGAGGAGGGTAGGGCCTTATCCACTTTTCATAAAGGAACACATACACATACACGCAGCACCCTCCGGAAGGGTAACTAAGGGCCAAATTTGTAAAGGTATTGCAACCGTACTGCATTATGAAGACCTTCTGACTCATGTCTGTGGCTTGACCTTCATCCACACTGCAAAACAACAGGGCTTGGCCCTGATTCACAACAGAAGTTGGGTTCTGACTCTCTTGCCTAGTAGGGTCCAAGGACCTGATTGCTTGCTGACCCAAGTTAGACTGATTTGTGTGCAGACAGAAGAGAGCTTGGGCTCAAAACTGAGTCAGAGCCCAGGCTTAGTATGCAGTGCAGACATACGCTTTGTGGTTTGCTGACATATCACTGAAGCTAAAGAGTGGTTCCCCGAGTAGCAAGACAATATGAATATACTTTGACTTTTTTAGGGTAGTGATTTTCTCCCTAACAAGGATATTCCATACTTCGCAACAACAGATACTTGAAGGAGCATGAGGATTATGTCAAGAAGCAGCAATAGAAAGCCTTGCAACAATCAACTCCCACGGAACATTGGACATCTTTCGTTTTATGGGAAAATCACCAGAAGCATTTTTGAACAGCATGGGAATGTGTTTCACAGGTTTCCAAGTGACAAGATAACAATATTTATTTGTAGTCTGTATATAAGAATAACAAGAGTGAGAAACATCAGCTGCCTTCGCTCTATCTCCTTCTATGTCTCATGTCAGCAAATTCAGGAAAGCCTTAAGTATATGTATAAGCTCACATTTATAATTCAGTGTAACTGGGCAAACAATGCTCTGCATGTGTAGAGTGGAGTTTTTCCCCTAAGAGTGTTCCTTTTACTTAGACTTTAACTACAAATTGAATGTGTACAATATAAATGGTTTTACACCAGCATCGTTTTGTTAGCCAGACAAGCTGCCCATTGCATTCTCCATGTGGCAAGACCTCTCATAGTTCATATACTGTAAACATTCATAACTATCAGAGGGGTAGCCATGTTAGTCTGAATCTGTAAAAGCAGCAGAGAATCCTGTGGCACCTTATAGACTAACAGACGTTTTGGAGCATGAGCTTTCGTGGGTGAATACTCATTTTGTCAGATGCATGTAGTGGAAATTTCCAGGGGCAGGTATATATATATATATAAGCAAGCAAGCTAGAGATAACAAGGTTAGTACAATCAGGGAGAATGAGGCCCTGTTCTAGCAGTTGAGGTGTGAAAACCAAGGGAGGAGAAACTGGTTTTGTAATTGGCAAGCCATTCACAGACTCTGTTTAATCCTGAGCTGATGGTGTCAAATTTGCAGATGAACTGAAGCTCAGCAGTTTCTCTATGAAGTCTGGTCCTCAAGTTTTTTTGCTGCAGGATGGCCACCTTAAGGTCTGCTATAGTCTGGCCAGGGAGGTTGAAGTGTCCTCCTACAGGTTTTTGTATATTGCCATTCCTAATATCTGATTGTGTCCATTTATCCTTTTCTGTAGAGACTGTCCAGTTTGGCCGATGTACATAGCAGAGGGGCATTGCTGGCATATGGTGGCGTATATTACATTGGTGGACGTGCAGGTGAATGAACCAGTGATGGTGTGGCTGATCTGGTTAGGTCCTGTGATGGTGTTGTTGGTTTAGATATGTGGGCAGAGTTTGCATCGAGGTTTGTTGCATGGATTCCCATCTGGACCCAGGGGAAGGAGACTCTGGAAAAATTCCACCATGATTTCAATAGCCTCCACCCCACCATCAACCTCAGCCTGGACCAATCTACATGGGAGGTCCACTTCCTAGACACCACGGTGCAAATAAGTGATGGTCACATTAACACCACCCTATACCAAAAACCTACTGACCGCTATGCCTACCTTCATGCTCCAGCTTCCATCCCGGGTACATCACACGATCCATTGTCTACAGCCAAGCACTGAGGTACAACTGCATCTGCTCTAATCCCTCAGACAGAGACCAATACCTACAAAATCTCCACCAAGGATTCTCAAAACTACAATACCCGCACAAGGAAATAAGGAAACAGATCAACAGAGCCAGACATGTACCCAGAAGCCTCCCACTGCAAGACAAACCCAAGAAAGAAACCAACAGGACTCCACTGGCCATCACATACAGTTCCCAGCTAAAACCCCTCCAACACATCATTATGGATCTACAACCCATCCTGGACAATGATCCCACACTTTCACAGGCCTTGGGTGGCAGGCCAGTCCTCGCCCACAGACAACCTGCCAACCTGAAACATATTCTCACCAGTAACTGCACACAGCACCATAGTAACTCTAGCTCAGGAACCAATCCATGCAACAAACCTCGATGCCAACTCTGCTCACATATCTAAACCAACAACACCATCACAGGACCTAACCAGATCAGCCACACCATCACTGGTTCATTCACCTGCACGTCCACCAATGTAATATACGCCATCATATGCCAGCAATGCCCCTCTGCTATGTACATCGGCCAAACTGGACAGTCTCTACAGAAAAGGATAAATGGACACAATCAGACATTAGGAATGGCAATATACAAAAACCTGTAGGAGAACACTTCAACCTCCCTGGCCACACTATAGCAGACCTTAAGGTGGCCATCCTGCAGCAAAAAAACTTGAGGACCAGACTTCATAGAGAAACTGCTGAGCTTCAGTTCATGCAAATTTGACACCATCAGCTCAGGATTAAACAGAGACTGTGAATGGCTTGCCAACTACAAAACCAGTTTCTCCTCCCTTGGTTTTCACACCTCAACTGCTAGAACAGGGCCTCATCCTCCCTGATTGAACTAACCTCGTTATCTCTAGCTTGCTTGCTTATAATATATATATAGCTATATATATATTCACCCATGAAAGCTCATGCTCCAAAACGTCTGTTAGTCTATAAGGTGCCACAGGATTCTTTGCTGCTTTTACAACATTCATAAGGTGATTTTTTAGATTAGCCAAGCAATAGCGACTGAACAGCTATTGGTATATAAAACACTTGCTTTAGTTATTATGTTTTTCCAGCAGACAATACAAAATGGTGGTTAGAAAAAAAATGTACAAGGATTAGATTTAATGCTGGTGTCTACCAATGTTGTGGTTTTCATCTGAAACGCATGTCTCAACGCTGGAGTACATCTGGTATTTTTAAGTTTTCATGTCAAATTAACTTGCCTGAGGTTGAAGGCAGGCTCTTGTGGTAACTAGGCAACAGTTCCAAAACAGTGGTTAACAAGAGATTCAGATGTGTGAAACTAGGTCCAAGGGGCTAAGGCTGGATACAACCCCCCTTTCTTACCCCCTCTCTGTTTGAACAAGGTCATTAGTGCACTTGCACCTGAGGGATTGCATGACCATCTTTGGCCTGGACTCAATTTACTGCTTACTGTTGGAGCTTCTTGTAATTTCCCGCAAGATCCTTTTTGTAAGAAGGCAGATATTAAAGATTGTTCCTTAACATATAACAGGCCACTGCCTCCAGGAGCCAAGAACTGGGAGAGCGTTCCTGGTATGCCAACCCCTACCCGGATACCCCCTTTCCACACACACTTTCTCATCCAGAGGTTGCAGCAACCACTCCAAGACACTCCTGAACCAAAAGAGGCAATGTTGCCTATTAAAAGTCTCTGATCCCGAAAATCAGCTATTGCCTCAGTAGTCATAAGGGCCAGAAGTCAGGAGCTCATCTTCACAACACTGTAGAACTGACATAAGATACAGCAAACATGTTGGATTCTCATTTTGGCTTCCTAACTTTAACTTCATGACTTCCCACAGCCCCAACATCTGCTGATCTAGTCAGCACTGAATACCACTCCATCCTACACATCGTCCCTCACTCCAGTTGCCTCCCCCCTATAAATGAATACCCCATGCCTAAAGATATATAAACAAATATTTTTGCTGACTTTGCCTCACAGGCATTGAATTAGAAATGGGGCTTAAGCAGGGAGATGAATGAGGAGAGGGTAGTGACCTGACCTCATCCAGCTTTTAATGCCAAAATGAAATTGCACATGTGTTTGGTTCAAGCAGTCTATGTTTATAAACAATGAACAACTGCAAAGTGTTATGATATTGGACAAAATAAATGTGGAATGTAGACCATGACATCTCATGTGGAGTGGTAAGCCATTAAGAGATCAGACTCAAAGAATGGAATAGCCTACATCACTAAAGACTTTCAGAATAATCTAGGAAGGAAGCAGCAGTGGGAGTTGTTGGCTGTATTGGGTTTGTTGGGTTTTTTTGGTAGCTCACCAGCAACTTATTCAACCCAACTGAGTTGTTGCTACCATCATCAAGGATCACTGCTATACCTTGTCCATTCTGAACATTGTTTCATGATAGGGAGTGCTTGTCTACACTTACCAGAGGATTGACACTGCGGCGATAGATGCATCAGCAGTCGATATAGCAGGTCTAGTGAAGACCCGCTAGATCAACCGCCGATCGCACTCCAGTCGACTCCTGTACTCCACCTGATCAAGAAGAGTAAGGGGAGTTGAGGGGAGACCATCTCCTGTTGACATTGCATAGTGTGGACCTGGCGGTAAGTAGATCTAAGCTACATCGATTTGAGTTACTCTATTCATATAACTCAAATTGCGTAGCTTAGATTGACTTTTCTCTTTAGTGTAGACAAGGCCTAAGACAGATATTGTAGGCAAGCTGTGGAGTAGTCTTGACCCAAAAGAGCTGAGTAGCACTGTGATGTACATACACATTTACACTGACTGTAAAATACTATGATACATACAATATATACACTGTACAGAGCATTAAACAATTTCATTATAATTTTGACATAGGATTTAACATACATTTATACATTTTAGAATATAAGAATGGCTATACTGGGTTAGACCAATGGTCCCTCTAGCCCAGTATGCTGTCTTCCAACAGTGCCAGATGCTCCAGAAGAGAGCAATTATTGAGTGATTCCTTCCCTGTCATCCAGTCCCAACTTCTGGCAGTCAGAGATTTAGGGACACCCAGAGCATGGGGTTGTGTTCCTGACAACTTTGCTTATAGCCATTGATGGACCCATCCTCCATGACCTTATCTAATTCTTTTTTGAACCCAGTTATATTTTTGGCCTTTACAACATCCCCTGGCAACAAATTCCACAGGTTGACAGTATTCCACAGGTTGTGTGATGAAGTATTTCCTTATGTTTGTTTTAAACCTGCTACCTATTAATTTAACTGGGTGACCTCTGCTTCTTGTGTTATGTGAATGGATAAATAACACTTCCCTATTCACTTTCCCCACACCATTCACAATTTTATAAACCTTGATCATATCCCCCCTTAGTCATCTCTTTTTTTAAGATGAACAGTCCTTGTCTTTTTAATCTCTCCTCATATGGAAGCTGTTCCATACCGCTAATCATTTTTGTTGCCCTTGTCTATTTCCAATTCTAATACATATATCTTTTTGGGAATGAGGTGACCTGAAATGCAGGCAGTATTTAAGGTGTGGGCATACCATGAATTTCCCCCCGACTGCCTTCTTTGTTTAAGAGACATTTGTGAGGGACTTTATGAAAAACTTCTTAAAGTCCACTATATCCAGTGAATCACCCTTGTCCACATGTTTGTTGACCCCCCTTCAAAGAATTCTAATATATTGGTTAGGCATGATTTCCCTTCACAAAAGCCGTGTTGACTCTTCTCCCACATATTATGTTCATCTATGTGTCTGATTATTCTGTTCTTTACTATCATTTCAACCAGGATGTTAGGCTTCCTGGCCAGTAATTGCCAGAATCACCTCTGGAACCTTTGTTAAAAATCAGTATTGCATTAGCTATCTGCCTGTCCTCTGGTACAGAAGCTGATTTAAGTGATAGGTTACATAGTACAGTTAGTAGTTCTGCAATTTGACATTTGAGTTCCTTCAGAACTCTTGGGTAAATACCATCTGGTCCTAGTAACTTATTTATGTTTAGTTTATCAATTTGTTCCAAAATCTCCTCTACTGACATCTTAATCTGGAACAGTCCCTCAGATTTGTCACCTAAAAAGAATGGTTCAGGTGTGGGAGTCTCCCTCACATCCTTTACAATGAAAACCTATGCAAAGAATTAATTTAGCTTCTCTGCAATGGTCTTATCTTCCTTGAGTGCTCTTTTAGCACTTCTATCTACTAGTGGCCCAACTGATTGTTTGGCAATCTTTCTGTTTCTGATCTACTTTTTAAAAATCCTATTAATGTCTGTGTCTTTTGCTAGTTGCTCTTCAAATTATTTTTGGTCCTGCCTAATTATACTTTTACACTTGACTTGCTAGAGTTTATGCTCATTTCTATTTTCCTCAGGATTTGGCTTCCAATTTTTAAAAGATATCTTTTTGCCTCTAATCACATCTTTTACTCTGTTGTTTAGATATGGTGGCATTTTTGTTTTTTGTTTTTTTTATTTGGGGTATATATTTAATATGAGCCTCTATTATGATGTTTTAAAAAGTTTCCATGCAGCTAGCAGACATTTCACTCTTTTGACTGTTACTTTTAATTTCTGTTTAACTAACCTCCTCATTTTTGTGCAGTTTCACTTTTTGAAGTTAAATGCTACTGTAGAGGGTTTCTTTGGTATTTCCCCCACTACAAGGATGTTAAATTTAATTACATTATGGTCACTATTACCAAGCTGTTTGACTATATTCACCTCTTGGTAGAGTTCCTGTGTACCACTCAGGACTAAAAGAAGAATTTCCTCTCCTCTTGTGGGTTCCAGGGCAAGCTACTCCAAGAAGTAATCATTAATAGCGTTTACAAATTTTATCTCTGCATACTGCCTTGAGGTGACAGTCATTATGGGGATAGTTGAAATCACGCATTATTAATGATTTTTTTTATTTTAGCCGATTCAATCTCATTGAGCATTTCATAATCACCATTGCCATCCTGCTCAGATAGTCAACAGCATATTCCTACTGCTATACTCTTATTATTCAACCATGGGATTTCTATCCATAGAGATTCTATGATACTGTTTTATTTTTTTAAGGTTTTTACTATATCTGACTTTATGCCTTCTTTCATATATTGTGCCACTCCCCCATCAGTGTGACTTACTGTCATTCCTATATATTTTGTACCCTGGTATTATCACATCCCATTGATTATAATTGTTCCAAGTTTCTGTGATGCCTATTATAACAATATCCTTACTTAATATCTGGTGTTCAAGTTCACCCATCTTAGTATTTAAACTTCTTACATTTGTATACAAGCACTTATAAAAGTTGTCAATATTTAATTGTTTGCCTTCATGTGATGGAATTGAATGGGACTATTTTTCATTTGAGTTTTTTTCTTCAGCTCCTACCTGTACTTTATCAACTTCTATCCTCTTCTCTTTACTAGGATATAGAGTATCCCCTTTAATATATCCTCCCTAAGTGAGGTCTCTGTCCGAACAGTGTGTTCCTCTGCATTTGTCGGCTTTCTCCCAACCCTTAGCTTAAAAACTCCTCTAGACTTTTTAATATTACGTGCCAGCAATCTGGTTCCATTTTGGTTTAGGTGGAGACAATGCTTCCTCTATAGGCCCACCCTTTCTCAAAAGGTTCCCTAGTTCCTAATAAACCTAAATCCCTCCTCTGAACACCATTAACTCTTCCATGGATGCTACAGTGAAGTTACCATGGTGCTACCATGCAAGTACCATGGAAGGCTGGGACTTTAATCTCTTATCTAGCAACTTACACCTGGGCTCCAGGACCTCTCTCCTACCTTTGCCTATGTCATTGGTACCTACATGTACACAGAGGAGTACACAAGGGGGGGGCAGAGGCAAGCAGGGACCGCCCCACCCCCAAGTCTCTGCCAGAGCAGGGAGGAAGCAGCAGGGCAGCTGGCTGCTGGCTGAGCTCCTCCTCTCCCCACTGCTACAGCCTCAGCCTGCTGATTCTCCTTCCTTGCTGTTGGAGTCCAACGTGTTGCCTCTGACTCCAGCCCCTGATTCACCCCAGTGGGCATCAACAAAGCAGGAAGCCATGCTGGGACTCCAGCAGCAGAGGCGGAGAAGCAGCAGGCTGCAAGGGGCGGGGGAGGACCCTGCAGCCAGCCGCCCTGCTGCTTCCTCCCTGCTCTGGCTTCAGGGATACAGAGAGTGCCACTGCCAGGGAGAGCTGCTTCCTCCTTGCTGCTGGGAGTCCCTGCCAGTGGCATCCTGAGATATGGGGGTGGGGGAGGTTGTCATGTGAATCTTTCATTTGTGTGTGTTTAGTGCCCCTCCAAAAGTATTCAAATTTAAATTCCTGCACACACTCCTGCATGTACAATGACCACCAGCTCTTCCCCAGCACTGCACATAAGCCTGTCTGGATGTCTCAAGAGGTCCACAACCTTGGTACGCAGGGCCAGTGCAACCATTTAGGTGACCTAGGCGGTCGCCTGGGGTGCTAGGATTTGGGGAGCGCCATTTTCTTCGGTAGCGACCATGGCGGCCGGATCTTCGGCCGCCCCGGTCACCGCCGGCGGCCGAAGCAGCGACGGCGTGCTCCGGGTGCTCGTGCATGGAGCTGGGGTGGGGGAGGTGCCTCAGGACAGAGGGTGGGGGGTGGGGAGCTGCTGTAAGGGGAGCGGAGGGGCAGAGCTGCCGCACGGGGGGGGGCTCACGGCGGGGGCACGGAGGTGGGTACACAAGGTGGAAGTTTCGCCTAGGGCATGAAACATCCTTGCACCGGCCCTGTTCGTACCCAGCCAGCAATTCACCATGTAGTTCTCCCAGTCATCATAAACCCAAGTATCCATATTTCTAATAATCAAACCCCCATTACCATTACCTGTCTCTTCCTAATAACAAGGGTCCCCTACTCTGGAGGGGTATCCTTAGTACGAGAGGATATCATGACATCATCTGAAAGGAGGGTCCCAACTATGGGATCATTTCCTTCCACTCCAGCTTAATGTTCTCCCTCCCCAAGACTTTCATCCTCCTCAACAGCACAGACACTGTCAGGCTGGAGCTAGGACCACTCTATGGTGTCCTAAAAAGTCTCATTTATGTACCCCTCTATCTCCTTTAGCTCCTCCAGTTCAGCCACTCTGGTCTCAAGAGCCTGTACTCAGTCTCTGAAGGCCATGAGTTGCCTGCACCAAATGCACATGTATGGCCACAAGGCAGGTAATCATGTGGCATTCAGAGCAATAAACTTGATAGTCCCCACTCTGCTACTGGACTTCTGCCTGAATTATTTTTTATTCTTGCTGGATCTTTTGGGGAGCGGGGGGATTGCTATTTTTGTTTCTTTGTGGGGGGGGGCACGGAATGAAGGGAGCGTTATTGGCTTAAGTTTAGAGAATGTTTATTAGGTGTATCTGACTCTCATGGCTACCTCTCTAAACTACCTCACAAAACTCCCCTGTTCACTAGCTCCTCTGGTCACTTAGGAGATGGCTTTTTAAATCCCTTGTCTTCCTGAGTTAGCCATACCCCCTCGTCAAAAGATCCTAAAGGGATTAGGGATCAAAGGATAGCAGGTGAGAGCTTTGTTAGGAAGCTCTCAGTCTTATCTCACAGGCCACTAGGCTCAGCGCACAGCCCTCTGAGACAGCCCACACTCTGAAGTTCAGACAAGCCACCAAGCACACAACAACGAACTAACTAACAGGTAACAAACTCACCCAAAGGGCAGGGTCGTCCCAGCTTATTGGCACCACAAGCCTAGGAGGCGGGAGACGTGGAGCGGCGCCGGCGTGTTCAGGGGAGAAGATGGAGGGGAGGTGAGCTGGGGCGGGGAGCTGCCACGGGAGCTGACCGGGCAGAGGGGTGGCAGGGAGCTGCTGCGGGGGGGGCACCACAGGGCAGGGAGCTGTGGAAAGGGGGGCGGGCAGCAGCTGCAGGGGGGCCTCCCCAGCTCTTCCCCATGGCCCCTGCCCCTGCTCCATCCCAACCCTGCCTCTTCCTGCCCCTGCTTCACCCCAGCCCTGCCCTCACTCTGCCCCAGCCCCACTCCCACTCCCCTGAAGACTGCAGCCAGGCCCGACCCTGCACTCACCACATGGTAAGTGGAGCGACCCGGCCCCAGCCTGGCCTGCTCCCTTGGCTCCCAGTCACACTGCTGGCGAGTGCTTGGGGGCAGTTCCCCCCTCCCTCCAAGCCTGGGAGTCTGGGGAGCAGAGCAGGCTGGGGCCCCAGGCCTCTGCATAGGGGAGTGGGGGGAGGCTGGCCCCAGGGGCACAGAGGGAGAGGGGCTGGCTACTTCCAGCGGGAAGTGGAGTGACCCTGCCCCAGCCTGCTCTGCTCCCCTGGCTCCCAGGCTTGGGGGGAGGAGGGAATCGCCCCCCCCCCCCCCGCACTCACCGGCAGCATGGCTGGGAGCCAGGGGAGTGGAGCAGGCTGGGACCAGGTCACTCCACTTCCCAAAGGAAGTGGCCAGCACTCCATCCCCCATGGAGGCCTGGGACCAGCCTCCCCACCCACGGATGCCTGGGGTGGGGCCCCACACAGCCCCCCCCGCAGAGGTCTGGGGCCCCCTTTCCCTCCCTGGATGCCTGAGACCCACACAGCCTCCCCATCGGGGGGCTGCATAGGGCACCAAAATAGCTAGGAACAGCCCTGGCTCCCCGGGCCAGAGCTGGGATATAAGGTGGAAGTTTTGCCTAGGGTGCAAAATATCCTTGCAGCAGCCCTGAGCTCCCCTAATAACAGCTGAAATCACTGAGAACTGAAATCACTGAGAGCTGTGTTAAGCAGAGGGGGGGCCTGAAGACATATTGGTGAGCGGCTAGCACTTCAGGATGGCTGGCGGAGAGGAGCGGCTGGCAGGATGGCTGGCGGAGAGTTGTGGCTGGCAGTGAAGACTGCAGTAGAAACCCATGGAGAGGCGTGGTAATCAGCCGTCAACCCAAGCAGCAGAGCATGTATAGTGCCTCCATACCTCCCCCCACTTCCACTCATGCTGGGAGGTATACTCGGCAGATGAACTTCTGAACTCTGGGGCTGCACTGACCAAGGACAGAAACTGTGGAAGGGGTGACTTTTGGGTTGCTGGCAGGACCGGCTCCAGCTTTTTTGCCACCCCAAGCAATGAAGCGGGGAAAAAAAAAAAAAAAGAAGGCCACGGTTGGTGGCACTTTGGCGGCAGCTCTTCCATGTCGCTTCATTCTTCGGCGGCAATTCGGCGGTGGGTCCTTCACTCCGAGAGGGACTGAGGGACCTGCCGCCAAATTGCCGCCGAAGACCCAGACGTGCCGCCCCTTTCCATTTGCCGCCCCAAGTACTTGCTTCCTTTGCTGGTGCCTAGAGCCATCCCTGGTTGCTGGACTTAAGACCTGAGGGGAAAAGGACACTGCCAAACGTACTTAGGGGTGGGTCTTTGCTCATGGTTTGTATTATAAACCCTGTTTGTGGTGTTTCCCCAACATAATGCCGCATTGTTTTCCTCCTTTATTACAAGGCTTTTGCTACACTCAGACTCTGCGCTTGTGAGTGGGGAAGTATTGCCTCTTAGAGGCACCCAGGGGGGTGGTATGTAATTGTCTCAGGTCACTGGGTGGGGGCTTAAGCCGGTTTTGCATTGTGTTATTGAAAAGGAACCTCTAGATACTGAACCTGGCCCTTGTTGCTACCAACTCTGACGGGCAGAAGGGTTACATATCATTGAGAACTACTGCTCTTTCTGCCTCACACTAGAGTTCAAACTTTGTTCATGGACATGTTCACCCAGGTTAATTACACGTGCTATAAATCCTAGACTTGTTTTTCTTGTGTATTCTAAATGCTGCTTAGTTATTCCCTTTTATAGAGCTGCCCTGTAGTGAGCCCCTGGGTTCCCTCTTCCCCTACTGAACAACTTTTTTGCAGAGGAGGTGGGGAGAAAGATGATTCATAGGCACTCTCCAGTTTAATTGCAAAAACATTGTCCTAACTGCTTTGCTTGAGAGCAAACATGACACCTGATTTAAAGTGCTTTTGAAATGTTCTCCCACTTGTTATAGTTTATGACCTGCTTTATAATTCCTGTTCTGAGTTGAAATCATTATCAGAATGTAAATCTAATTGTTGGTGATTCCCTTCATAAACTATCTGCAACACTGAATTTCTTTTTGAGCCTGTTTTGCTTATGAAACTTACAACAAAATACCATATTTTCAAAGCACTTTAAAAAAAATAGCAGGCAGGCTAGGAATCTATGATAACATAATATAAACTGTAATAAATCCCCTGATCTACTGCATTTTAGCATCATATTCACATCTTTCTTGCTTGCTTTATCAATATTTTATAATTAAGGCCACAAGCCTGCAAACACTTATGCATCTGCTTAACTTTAAGCAGAGTCATCTGATTGAAGTCATGTGCTATTAAAATTAGCCTGCAAGTCCTCAGCTCTGAGTAATAGGTTATTTTTATCTGTCTGAACTTTGTGAAAAAAATCCCTTCAGTGATCTTTGTTTAAAATCAGACATTACATTATTTGTTATTTATTTGTTGAGCTCTGACAACATGCTGGTGTAACAACCTTTAGCATAGGTTATCAGCAGAGTTGGGACCAGGGCCTTAATCATCACAGTTTAGAGTTCAACTACTCAAGCTGACGGTTGTCCTCTAGTTCAGTGGTTTTCAAACTAGGGCCGCCGCTTGTTCAGGGAAAGCCTCTGGTGGGCCGGGACGGTTTGCTTACCTGCTGCATTCACAGGTTTGGCTGATCGCGGTTCCAACTGGCTGTGGGTCACCGCTCCAGGCCAATGGAGGCTGCAGGAAGTGACGCGGGCTGAGGGCCGTACTGGCCGCCCTTCCTGCAACCCCCATTGGCCTGGAGAGGTGAACCGCAGCCAGTGGGAGCTGCGATCGGCCGAACTTGTGGACGCAGCAGGTAAACAAACCGGCCTGGCCCACCAGGGGCTTTCCCTGAACAAGCGGAGGCCCTAGTTTGAGAACTACTGATCTAGTCAAATAGAGGATGATGTGACACATGCTGTGTTAGAGTGGGTTACTCCAAAAGCATTAAGGAAGACACCATCTCTACTCAAAAGATTCACAAGTGATAGTGTTTGTTTGTTTTCCTCTGCTAATTTAAAAATTACTTTATTTTTCATAAATTATGTTCTTTTAGTATAAATAGTTATTAGTTTTCTAAAATGAAAAACAATGATCATACATGCATGAGTGACTTTTCTTCTTGTTGAAAATGTTGGGAATCTATATTTACAAGTGGACTTACAGTGCTTAGTAAATGGCCAGCATCATCTTTGCTCATCAGACTTGTCTCTTGTGTAGGGTCTAGGCTTTTCCTGTGCTTTGGGCCAGTCATAATCAGAACATGGACACATCATATAAGACTAGAGTTCCTGGTCTGTGCCTTTGACTGAGCACCCGACATGGACTTCAGTTCAGGTTCCCTTTTGTTCCTTTCCACAGAAGCCAAAAAAAATGGGGCATATCACAATAAATCATGCCAAGAACAGTCTAAAACCAAAATATCTTTAAAAATACTTTAAAAAGTGAACGACAAAGGTAAAAAACCATACCTAGGTCTAAGACTTCACCTGTGCTTCCCTTGGTGTGGTCAACAACTTTCATGTTACAGCAGAGAAAGTCAGATGATAAAATGCCCTCATTTTCAGACACCATAGGCTGTGTTTGTTCCTCCAGACTTTTTAAAGTTATTATTCTCCATCTGGCAAGCTGAGTTTCTTTCGCTGAGGTCAGCATGCCCTTGTACTAATGTTCTAGTCCTGATGTTATTTTTCCTTAGAATATTGACAATGCAGTTTGCTAAAGTAACATTACTGTGTCAGGACCTCAGCCCCCTGGCACAGTATCCATTTTATGTTCCCATTTTATATTCTATCAAATGGAGCTGGGTTATTTGTTTTTTTTTTTTCTGAGTACACAGCTTGTTCCCATCTCATGTGCCTTAAGATTATTTAAAAAACTCCTTTACTGTCATAGATGTTAGTTTCTCTTTGCTGCGGTCAGAATACAATTTAATTTGTGAGTTAATACCCTTCTCTCCCTAGGGAATTGGCTCTTTTTCCCATCAGAGTGTCACATACAAAACTATTGTGTCATTTTTGCGATTTATTAGTTACAGGCACAATGCAAAAACCAGCACTTCCCTTGATGATTTTTTTTGGTACCTAATAATTCTCTCTAGTATAAGGCTAACATCTTATAGGAATATTTTCCCAGCATTCCTTTCTGGGCTGGCTCTTTAAATATGACAAAGCCAAGCAACTGAAGCCCTAAAGTGGCCCTATTGCAACTAGCAATTACATTGTTTTCTGTTTTAATTATTAAATACCTGTTCACCCCAACCCCAGTTTTCATATTCTTATGTTGAGGAGATGGCATGTTCTCACATTCATAGTCTCAAGGTAACACTACAAGCCTTTGTGAATTATTCCTTATTTCAGACAGTTTATTCTGGAGACAGACATGCACCAGGAGACGTCAGTTCTAATCTCCTCATTGCTGCTTATATCTGAAAAAATAACTAAGATTTTTTTATGTACTGACGTTTCATGTCGTATTCTAGGGAGACAAGACACCTTACTGCAAACAAAGCAAGAGAGACTGTCTTCCACTGATTTGTGTTTTATGTGGTCATTTGCACCTGTGCAGAACTGGAGGTAAACTGCTACCATGCTAACGTGGTAGTGTTTAACATCCAGATTGCACAGGATGTAAAGCAGTGGAAAGCTGAGCCCAGAGAACAATGGGTGCTGCTTGCAGAGATTTGTCCTGAAAATCACATATGTTTTTGTTAAAAACTTTAGATTTTATTGCACTAGAAAAATATACTCTAGAAATGGCTGAGACTGAGGAGAGAAACTCCTCTGCAGGAGATTTTAAGACCTCTGCCAACAGATTTTCAAGGGCTTCAGAAACGTTACAGTATTTTGATTATGAAAATGAAGTCCTGGAAGAGTGGGCACAATAGTAAAACCTAAGATTAGATGTTATGCTATACAAAGCACACTAGATCTTTTATAGGGGAGAAGGCAAAACACCACATTTATTGAGAATACAGCAGTTACCATATGCTTTTCAGTTACACACACACACACCATGCACATAGTCCCACCAGTCGATGTTTATAGTTACCAGTTTAGAGTCTAGATCAATCTAGTGGCCAGCCAGATTGGTTGCAGAGGGGAACCGGGCTTTGTTGCTCACAATTCGATGCTTTTGGAGTAGTGGCAAGATGAACTCAAAGTCCCATGGCAAAGCATCCTGTTCTTATAGTCTTTTTTGTGTGTTGAAGTTTATGGATTTTGCTATGTTAGTTTATGACCAGTTACTTCTTAATTGTTAGATGTAAGATGTTAACATTTTAAAACACCTCCGAGAGGGTTATTCTGTCCCGGATTCAATTTAATTAATCCTATTCCTACATAGGTATTACAGGGAAATCTTAAGGCAAAGACATGATTTGGATTTGTAACCAAACTCATAACTAAAACCAATTGGGGAAAAAATGCCTGCATAAAGACAGCACAGATTTCTTCAGCAGAACTCCAAACAAGGGCCAATGCTGTGTGTATCTATAGTGAATGCTGAGATTTCAGAACAAGGAGAAACATTTAAGCTTGTGCTAAGAAGCCTGGGAAATAGCATTCCCTCTGTATATTTATAGACGTGTTTGAACTCAGTAAAGGAATTCAGTGAGAAAATAAATTTCTTGGAAAGGGGTACAAACTGCTGCCCTGTTCCCAGCATAGCTCAGAATTCACCATAACGCTACAACAATGCACTTTCAAGCTGTGGAAGAGGCTGAACACTGTTTGCTTACTCTAGATAATGAATCCTGAAAATAACAAAAGACAATTTATGGGATACCCATATGTTGCTCACGATCATTTATGAGCACCCAGGGAGAATGGCTGGCTGTTTTTGTCTTTATGTTAACATTCTTCATATGGGTTGCATACCTCTCTCAGCTCCTTTGCTGGGAGAGAGCAAAGAACACAAGACTCTAATTTAAACTTCCTGAGTCTTCTGGGACTATATCTTCCACATAACCAATATCTTATTTTAGGAAAGCTATCACACTAATGCACATAAGGTTGGCAAGATGCTAAAATAACTCTGATGATGGAAACTATTTCATATCTCCCACTTACTTCCTAAAAGAGAGGCCCAGTGTGGTGCCATACATGTAATTATTTAGGTGTCAGTCCTCCAAAGACTTTGTGTACTGTGAGTCGTCCTGATGGGGAATGGGAAAGTCTATTGGGACTTCCCACCATGTGTAAAATTAAACATGTTCATAAATCTTTTTTGGATTGAGGCCTACATTTGTTTTGTGATGAACATTTGTATCTCAAAGGTTAAAATGTTGATTATACTATAGTTTTCAAATTTCCAGTAAATCCTGGCTATGCCACATTGACAGACATGCATAAATAGTGATGTGATTTTGTGTATATACGCTGTTCTCTTCTGCTATCTATCCAATTGGATTTCCTCCCCCCTTAGTGTGTCTTAGTCTTTATTTAGATTATTATTTATTCTTATTTGTATTGTCATAGTGCCTACAAGCCACTGTCATGGTCCAGGACCCTGTTGAGCTAGGTATGCTACAAACATAAAAGAAAAAGACAACCCCTACCCGCCAAAGAATTTACAATCTAAGTGTAAGACGAGACACAGATGAGGGAGTACAAGGAAACAATGAGGCAATGTTGGTCAGCATGATTGGCAGTGGTCTCAGCCCACCAGCAGCCTAACTGCTGTCAAGATTCCTTGGAGAAGGGAGAATATCTCCTGGATGTTTGTACAGTGGTTTAGCACATTTTGGGTGCTGTTGTAACATAACAACAAATAAGGCTTTTCTTGTATCTACTATCTCCTAGTCAGTTCTAGCTAAGGATAAATGATATGTATTGAACCTAAGTGCATATTAAATGCACAAATCTCCATCAATGCAATAGCATTTAGGTACCATGGTGATGGAGGCCTTATAAATGCACAGCTATATACAGTGGCCTATGGAGCTACAAGGTTAGGAAGAAAAACAGGAATAGAAAATGCAACATGTACAACCTGTTCAATATGACATCTCTGTGCGTATCCTAATATTTCCATTTCCTGATCTTTTGTGATTTCAATCGTTCAACATTCACATTGTATTAACAAGGAGTCTATTTCTTGTAACTATTCCTATGACTAGGGAAAACTGGCTCTGAATTTAACACTCTTTGCTTATCCAGATTCTGTCCTGCTTCCAAGTGATCATTACTTTATTCATTTCTAACTATTTTTTTTTCACTTTACGATTCCTTTCTGCTTTCCTTGCACACTCACAATGCCCACTTGGAGTCAATAGGAGTTCCATACATGGAATTCAGTAGAACATTTAATTGTGTGGTTAACATTAAGCACATGCTTAAGTACATTCCTATTCAGCAGAGCACTTAAGCACCTGCCCAGCACAGTTGCCAACTTTCACATGGTAAAATAAGCACCCCGGCCTATACAATAAGCCAGAAATCAAGCTAATCCCATTTCAAAACAAGGCCATAACAAGCCAATCTCTAAGAACCCCAACACTCTATGTGACTAGATCCCCCCAGCGTGCAGTCCAGGACTGTGCTTGGCCGTGCACCTCTGACTCTCTCCCCACACCCTTGCCCCTGCTTGCCCCCTCTTGTCTCTGCTTGCCAGGAGCCAATCAAAAACAAGAAGCAACAAGCTACAAGCCAAAAACTAGCCAACAAGCAACTAACAAGCCAATTAAGCCAAAAACAAGCCCAATTTCTGCGTTTTTTTCACGGGTTTGGCATATCTGCTGCCTAGGCAATGTGCTAAGTGGTTTTGCTGAATCAGGGCCATAGAAAAAAGGGCAGTGTCTGATCATAAATGTGAAAACATTATGTAGGAAGTTAGCCACGTTAGGAACATTTGAAAATTGTTTACTGGCGACATAGAGTAGAAAATTAGCTCTACACTGTGGGAGTTTGCTCTGTGAATGTATATCTCTTTTTAGAAATACATGCTTTTCAATGGTATTTAATAGCAGAGTGAGGTGGGAAACAGTGAGAGCATGAGATTTCAAAAAAATTTCCCACCCTAAATCAGGATAAAAAGTCAAAATCTCAAAAATTCTCACAAATTGATTTTTGAAAAATCAGATCCGGTCAATCAAAATGTTTCATTTCAATAATTTCAAAACATTTGATTTCTAATAGGGCTGTCAAGTGATTAAAAACATTAATCACGATTAATCACACAATTAAAAACATTAATTGTGATTAATTGTGCTCTTAATAGAATACCATTTATATAAATATTTTGGATGTTTTCCACATTTTCAAATATATTGATTTCAATTACAGCACTGAACTGAAAGTGTACAGTGATCACTTTATATTTATTTTATTATAAATATTTGCACTATAAAAATAAATAGTATTTTTCAATTCACTTAATACAAGTACTGCATCCGACGAAGTGGGTATTCACCCATGAAAGCTCATGTTCCAATACGTCTGTTAGTCTATAAGGTGCCACAGGACTTTTTGCTGCTTTTACAGATCCAGACTAACACGGCTACCCCTCTGGTACAATACAAGTACTGTAGAGCACTCTCTTTATCCTGAAGTTGAACTTACAAATGTAGTTATATACAAAAATAATTGCATTCAAAAATAAAACAATGTAAAACTTTAGAGCCTACTAATCCATTCAGTCCTATTTCTTGTTCAGCCAATCGCTCAGACAAACAAGTTTGTTTACATTTGCAGGAGATAATTCTGCCCACTTCTTGTTTACAATGTCACTTGAAAGTGAGAACAGGCGTTCGCATGGCACTGTTGTAGTCTGTGTTGCAAGATATTTACGCACCAGCTGCACTAAAGATTCACATGTCCCTTCATGTTTCAACCACCATTCCAGAAGGTATGTGTCCATGCTGATGACAGGTTCTGCTCAATAACAATCCAAAGCAGTGCAGACCGATGCATGTTCATTTTCATAATCTGAGTCAGATGTCACCAGCATAAGGCTGATTTTCTGTTTTGGTGGTTTGTGTTCTGTAGTTTCCGCATTGGAGTGTTGCTCTTTTAAGACTTCTGAAAGCATGTGCCACACCCCATCCCTCTCAGAGTTTGGAAGGCACTTCAGATTCTTAAACCTTGGGTTGAGTGCTGTAGCTATCTTTAGAAATCTCGCAGTGATATCTTTGCGTTTTGTCAAATCTGCAGTAAAAGTGTTTGTAAAACAAACATGCTGAGTCATTATCCAAGACTGCAATAACATGAAATATATGGCAGAATGTGGGTAAAACATAGAGCAGGAGACATACAATTCTCCCCCAAGGAGTTCAGTCACAAATTTAATTAGCAAATTTTTTTAACAAGCATCATCATCATAGAAGCATGTCCTCTGGATTGGTGACCAAAGCATGAAGGGACATATGAATGTTTAGCATATCTGGCACGTAAATACCTTGCAACAATGGCTACAAAAGTGCCATGCGAATGCCTGTTCTCACTTTCAGGTGACATTGTAAATAAGAAGCAGGAAACATTAAGCACTGCTGTCTCCCTCCCTTTCGGGGGAACTGGCAATCTATAGTTCAGCCACCAGGGGTGGCTCCAGGGGTTTTGCCGCCCCAAACATCCAAAAAGAAAAAAAAAAGTCACGATCGTGATCTGCGGCAATTCAGCGGGAGGTCTTTCGCTCCGAGCTAGAGTGAGGGACCTTCCGCCGAATTGCCGCCGAATCCCTGAAAATGCCGCCCCACTCCCAAGTTGTCGCCCCAAGCAGCTGCTTGATAAGCTGGTGCCTGGAGCCGGCCCTGCCAGCCACTCACCTCGGTGGCCTGCTGCAGTCATCAGTCTAGTCCCTTGGTCCATAGGGAAAATTCAGTCTGTGTTGGCCACTTCCCTCAGGGCAAGTAGGGGCAGCCCTAGCACCATATTTGTCCTTCCTCCAGGGCCTCAGTCTGGCAGCAGTCAGCCAGAAGCTCCTTCTTCTCTGCTACCCTGCCCAGAACTTCTCTAGACATGGTGCTCCTAGGCAAATACTCCTTCTCCCTAGCAGACCAGGGAGGAACTTCCCTCTGCTCTGTTGAGCAGCCCTTTATATATGGCCCCTGCTGGCCCTCATTGGCCACTGCAACAAGCCACCCCCCAATTGGCTCACCTAGTGAGCCCTCCTCTAATTAGAGGGTTCTATGCAGGCTTCCTCTGGCCTGTTTTAACCCTTTCTCCCTCTGCGGGGAAGCCATCCCACTACAATAAACAAACTTGTTCCTCTTAGCAATTGGCTGCACAAGACATGTGACTGAGTGGACTTGTAGGCTTTGAAGCTATACATTGTTTTGGTTTTGAGTGCAGTTATGTAACAAAAAAAATTGATATTTGTAAGTTGTGCTTTCACATAAAGGGATCGCATAATGATACTTGTATGAGGTGAATTAAAAAATACTATTTCTTTAGTCATTTTTACAGATCAAATATTTATAATAAAAATAATATAAAGTAATCGCTGTACACTTTGTATTCTGTGTTGTAACTGAAATCAATATATTTGAAAATGTAGAAAAACATCAAAAATATTTAATAAATTTCAATTGGTATTCTATTTTTTAACAATGTGATTTAAACTGCAATTAATTGCAATTAATTTTCTTAATCATGATTAATTTTTTTTAGTTAACTCGGGAGCTAACTGCAATTAATCGACAGCCCTGATTTCTAACTTCTTTTTAAAAAAATTACTTTAAATTAAGTAAAACTTGTAAACAAAAAGTCATTTCAAACCAGAAAATGCAACTTTTCATTTTGAAAATATTTTGATAATTTCAAATCTTTTTTTTGTTTTTTTTAAATTGGGAGATTTGTCAAAATGGCCCTTTTCCCACATCTCAATTCAGCAAAACCAAAACTATATTTTCCAACAAAAAAATATGTAACTGGAAAATACCTAACCAGTTTTTTCTGGTAGTCAGTTAGATTGTATATACCCTGCTAAGGAGACATGGAGGATAGGTCCATCAGTGGCTATTAGCCAGAATGGGCAGGGATGGTGTCCCTAACCTCTGTTTAGCAGAAGATGGGAATGGGCAACAGGAGATGGATCACTTGATGATTACCTGTTCTGTTCATTCCCTCTGGGGCACCTGGCACTGGCCACTGTTGGAAGACAGGATACTGGGCTAGATGGACCTTTGGTCTGACCCAGTATGGCTGTTCTAATGTTCTTCTTATGTACTCCTAACTCTGCTGGTGACTTATGCACTTTTTTACTGCTTTAAAAAGATCCAAAAATTGATTTAACACTAAAATAATAAATATGAATATATGCTTAAGTTAATGTTATCTGTTCAACTCTTTGAACTAATGGAAATAAATATTTTATCTCTTTCTCTTATCTATTTTAATAGACTTAATAGTGAGATTGAATGCCTAGTCTTTTTAAATTCTGATGATCTGAGTACCTATCTTGTATGTGAAGTGAGTAACCCAGAAAAATCTCACAACTGTGCAATTTTTTTCACAGGAGAGAGCCAGATCTGCAACATCAGAAGAATTTTAAGTTGTGGATTGGTTATGCTACGTCTGAGAAGCAAGCATACAGCACAGTCTCTCTGCACCATTTCTGGCTCTATCTTGTGCTATTTAGGGCCCAGTGCAGCAAAGAACTGAAGCACGTGTATCTTTACGCACAAAGTATTTCCATTGACTTCAGTGGAATTACTGCTTACTTGAAGATGCATATTTGCATCTCTGCTTTGCTGAATTGGAGCTGTAATGAGCCCCATGACTTTCCATCCTGAACTCACACAGTCATGGAAATAAATACATGTTTTTAAAAAGCATGCAAGCAAGAGCAAAAGACATTTTTTAACCTTTTGTGATTTTCTATTGGTTTGTGTGACACAACCTTGACGTTCATTGGGAGCATCAGCCATGAGGATCTGGTAGTAACTTTGATCTCATTTATGTGAGTTTTACATCAATGGAACCCATGCCGACTTCAGGGGAGTTATTACAGGTTTACACCAGTGAGACAGAGGTTAGAATTAGGCTCCATATGTCTTACCCTTCTGTGTACAGAAAAAAAATGCAAGCCATGGAAAATAAGTGTTTTTTAAAGTAAAATAAATATCCAAAGTAGAGCTTTCATGGTTGCTGGCTTGAAATTTAGTTAAAATTAATAATAGACCAACTATGATGTGTCAATAGTTTCCACTGAGGTTTTGTTGTTGATTAGTGAATGTGCTCAGAAGCCATTATTTCTCCTTATTTAATTGGATGGAAATGTTGAAACCATTTCAACATTTACACAGCTGCTGTTGCAGTTTGTTTAAATGGGTTAATTACAAAACCATCATTATAAAAAACTATTCCTTTCAAATGTTATCTTTTCACTCTTTCATAGTCTTCTGACTGCTCAGAAGTGTTTTCCCCACTATGTTTTGACACTTGAATGTTAAATAGTGCATAGATCAGTTTATTGTAAAGGTTTTGACTAGCGCTGCTTTTCAAGGGCAGCAATTCAATAGTTACAAGCCCAGTGTAGAGACAAAGTGAAAGGAGAAGTGGACCAGTCCTACTCTCATTGAAATCTATGGCAAAACTTCCATTGACTTCGACTGATCACTCCTGTCATCTTTTATTTTTACTAAGCGCAGTCAGTACGTACAAGGGATCACATCATACAATGCAATGAGAGTATAACTTTTGCAGGGGGTATAATAGAGTGAAACCAGATGTCATATGACTGGATCCATTCTGAACTTGATCTGCAACATTATTATTATTTGTTTTTATTATGGTGGTGCCTAAAAGCTCCATTTATGGATTAGGTACCTACAAGGCTAGGCTCTGCACAGACACATAACTAAGAGATAGTAACTGCCCTGGGGAACTTAGTTGAAAATGTCTTCTATTAGTATTTATTTTTTGTATTGTGGTAGTACCTACAGGCCCCAACTGAGTCTCGGACCCCATAGTGCTAAGCATAGTAAGAGATAATGTAAGATTTTTGGACAGGGAATTACAGAAACAAGGCAAACAAAAAGCGGGAAGTGAAACAGAAGCATAGAGAGGTGAAGTGATTTGCCCAAGGTCACGCAGCAGATCAGTGGCAGAGCTAGGAATAGACTGCAAGTGTGCTGCGTCCCAGGCCCAGTTCCTATCCACTGGACCATGGCACTTCTCAACATCTTTTTTTAAAATCATGAACTATTCATCAACTAATTTGTAATCTTATAATTACTAATAATATAATTAGAGATTCAGAGCCCATCATCTATTCTAGGTGTCGCTGGGCCTCAGGGACATTCAGCTAGTGGGTATAACATGAGGATCTGATGCTGGGTCTCCCAAATAAAAGAAACCAAAACAAAGAACAGCTTTATTCCAGTGGGAAGTGTACACAGAGAAAGTTCAAGCATTCAGATCTACAGATCAGTGCTGGAGAATTTATATATGGCTCACTGCCCATAACACCTTCCCTCATAATTGTTTGTGCCTGAATTCCCTACCGTAACTGTCTGGCAACAAGAAGGTGTAGATGCCAGATGCTGCAGTGGATTTCAAGGAGTGGTAAGGAGAGACAGCAGTAAAACTAGCTGAACTGTTTTCAGTGAGCAAATTATTTGTGGAATTTAGCCCTTTCTCTGCAGCTACAAACAGACTGTGATTTTTGTGGATTCTTTCAGTGTTCACAACTGTTTGATATATGCTTTAGGTGAACACACTTCAGCCTGTGGATTGTTTGTGTGCTATTCATTATCTGAGCTGTGTGATTGGTCACCAAAGTAAAAAGATATTGTTTCTACTCTCTGATTGGATGACCATATTTTTTGCATTTTCTGGAGCTGATCCACATTCCTACATAACTATTGATATTTGCTCAAGAACAAACATATTCATGGGAATAAGTGTTTCCCCTGCACCTATGGTGACCAGACAGCAAATGTGAAAAATTGGGACGGGATGGAGGGTAATAGGAACCTATATAAGAAAAAGACCCCAAAATCGGGACTGCCCCTATAAAATCAGGACATTCTGTCACCCTACCTGCACCAACTGTGTAAACAAAATGGAGTCCTCCAAGTCTCCATAAACAATGGCTAAAAGTGTGCTGTGAATACTGTCACATTGCATTCACTGGTTTTATTTACACTAATGTTTGTGGGTAGATGTTTTACAGGATTTGCCAAGCTCAGCACCTTACAGCAGACACACCAAACCCTGGATAATCAGATCCTAAGTCATTATAATAATGCGGCTTCTGTTGAAGTCATTCTGAGTTTTGCCATTGATTTTAATAGTATCAGGCCCAATCTCTCTCTGTGAAACAGGAGTACCCAATAGTCATTTTAAAACAGATCTACACTGAACAAAACCTAAACTGGGTGCGGTTAGTGCCTCTGACTTACCTGTTCAGTAACTGGGAAAACTCAGCAAATTCTGTATTCCAAACTATCCATTTGTTTTTGTTTTCTTGCAGCTTTTAGTAGCACTCCACCTGTTCTTGGAACCCTGTTATGTATGCCATAACGTGTGCCTTGGTTATCCTTATATACTTTTTGATTGCTTAGATAAGCCAGCCAGGTTATCTAGTCATAAATAGGAAAAACTAGATGCTCAAGATACTGGGGATCATGAACTTTTGGCTCTCAGCGTCTTTGGGACTCCCATGGGTCAGGAGTTGTCGCTGCAATCAAGGAGCCAGATGATGGTATTCCCGGCACAGTGCTTCACAGTAGCCGGCTTTTTTAGGCACAGGGAGACTGATAAAAGGTTGGTGTTGCCCATTCATTTGTGACTTCTTGCTCTGGGGTGATCAGTCTCGGGGTGCTGGAATGTCAGTGTTCTCTCCACCCTTCAATGGCTTGTTGATCTGAAAGGCAAGGGCCCTTGGCCTTACCCTGGATTCTTCTGGCTTGTGATTCCAACTTACTCTGTCAAGGCCTACAGCCAAATCTGATATAAAATGTGTCTGGAGTAAAGTATTTGATCTAACAACAGCTAGGCTGCTGGTGGGCTGAGACCACTGACCATCGTGTTGACCAATATTGACTCATTCTTTCCCTGTAACTCCCCCATCTGTCTGTCTACGTCCATTTGTTGTCTCTTGTCTTATAGTTAAATTGTAAGCTCTGTTCTGTTTGTACAGTGTCTACCACAATGGGGTCCTAGTCCATGACTAGGGTTCCTAGGTGCCATGATAATACAAATAAATAATAATGATAATGCTGACAGCAAGGCCCAGTTGGAGTTAGGTAATCCTTAGGCTAGCATCAGTTTGGAAAAGTCCCACTTATGCCATCACTCTCCCCCACATGTATTTGGGGTTGAATGCTACATGCACAAAAAAATTGTGATACCCCATAAATATCTTAAATGAAGAATACAAAATCAGATATGAGGAAGCTGACAGGGCCCCATCTGGGGTAAAATTCTTGAGCTAACACCTGTCCCCAACTTACTGAAAGCATAGCCTCAAATTCTATAAAAATAGCTGATTGCAAAAACCCTAGCAAAAAACACCAACCCCTCAACATTCATCCATGAGCAACATTAAACATTTCATTAACCTCTGTAGATAGGCCAATGAAACTGTGAAAATCCAGCAATGTTCTTAAATGATGCTGGCAGCTGAAATCACTGTCACTCATACACCAACATTTCAGTCTGCTAAAGGCTACTCGGGTAATTCTCAGTAAATGTAAATTGTTGATAATGTGCCAGTTAGTTTCTAGGGATTTCTGGGGTGAAATGAAATTTCTGAATTGCGCAGAAAGATCTGAAATGAATTTTTGGCATCTTATCTCAAGGACTGTGAGGCACAATATCTTAGCATCACAAATGCTTATCAGACATAAAAATCTTTGGCTATGTGGCCATGTTTCATGAAATTAAATGTAGCCAGTTAAATCTGGCAGCCAGTTAAAATTTGGGATTGTTCCCAGAATCATCTGAGGTTGGAACAATGCTAAGGAGAAATGAGACTGATCTTAAAATGACCCAAGAAAGAACTAAATGAGAACTCTTGAATAAACCCACCTGCTGAGTAAACTCTCTCCCTTTGACCTGCAAATAAAATATCAGAATACCAGCCACTTCCCCAACAACAATGAAACAATCAGTACACATGGTCAAGGCCGATGAAAGTGTGGTAGTTTATTTGCATTTCTCTTTGCTAAAAGTGAGGTTTCTTACATGCACAGCATCCGTGCTTTATTTCATTTAACTCTTACACTGCAGAAATGCATATAAACTCCTGTCAGGATCTTGGCCCCCATAACCTCAGACACATACAAACGCAGGTTTCAGAGTGGTAGCCATGTTAGTCTGTATCAGCAAAAACAACGAGGAGTCCTTGTGCCATCTTAGAGACTAACTAAAACCCACTTCATCAGATGCATGGAGTGAAAAACACAGAAAGCAGTACAAATATTACAGTACATGAAAAGATGGGAGTAGCCTTACCAAGTGAGGGGGGTCATTGCTAATAAGGCTAATTCAGTTAAGGTGGAAGTGGCCTATTCTCAACAATTGACAAGAAGGGGTGAATACCAAAGGAGGAAAATTACTTTTGTGGTGCTAACAAGGCCAATGCAATCAAGGTGGATGTTGCCCATTTCCAACAGTTGACAAGAAGGTGTGAGTATCAGCAGAGGGGAAAATTACTTTTTGTAATGACCCATCCATTCCCAGTCTTTATTCAGGCCTAATTTGATGGTGTACAGTTTGCAAATTAATTCCAGTTCTGCAGTTTCTCATTGGAGGCTGTTTTTGAATTTTTGTTGTTGAAGAATTGCCACTTTTAAGTGTATTATTGAGCGTCCAGGGAGATTGAAGTGTTCTCCTACTGGTTTTTGAATGTTACAATTCTTGTCGTCTGATTTGTGTTCATTTACTCTTTGCATAGAGACTGTCCAATCTGGCCAATGTACGTGGCAGAGGGGCATTGCTCGCACATGATGGCATATATTGCATTGGTAGATGTGCAGGTGAACGAGCCCCTGATTGTGTGGCTGATGTGGTTAGGTGTTATGATGTTGTCCCTTGAATAGATATGTGGACAGAGTTGGCAACAGGGTCTGTTGAAGGAATTGGTTCCTGGGTTAGTGTTTTTTGTTCTGTGGTGTGTAGTTGCTGGTGAGTATTTGCTTCTGGTTGGGGGGCTGTCTGTATGTGAGGACTAGCCTGTCTCCAAAGGTCTGTGAGAGTGAGGGATTGTCCTTCAGGATAGGTTGTAGATCGTTGATGATGCACTGGAGAGGTTTTAGTTGGAGGCTGTAGGTGACAGGTAGTGGCATCTGTTACTTTCTTTGTTGGACCTGTCCTGTAGTAGGTGACTTCTGGGTACCCTTCTGGCTCAGTCAATCTGTTTCTTCACTTCACCAGGTGGGTACTGTAATTTTAAGAATGCCTGATAGGGATCCTGTAAGTGTTTGTCTCTGTCTGAGGGATTGGAGCAAATGTGGTTGTATCTTAGAGCCTGGCTGTAGACAATGGATCGTGTGATGTGGTCTGGATGGAAGCTGGAGGCATGTAGATAAGTATAGCTGTCAGTAGGTTTCCGGTACAGGGTGGTGTTATGTGACCATCACTTATTTGCACTGTACTGTCCAGTAATAAACACATAGTAAGACACAGTCTCTGCCCTAAGGAGTTTACAGTCTAAGGCCTTGTCAACACTAGAAAGTTGTACCAGTGTCACTATAATGGTATAATGAAACTTGTAAAACTCCTCCCCCTGGTGTGGATGTAGTTATACAGTACAGGAAGGGAAATAACTATACCAATATAAGGCGCCTTTATGCAGGGATAACTGCATCCATGCTAGGACTTGTACTGGTATAATTAGATGGATAAAAAAACCACACCCCTAATGAATGTAGTTATAACCATACAACTTTCAAGTATAGACCAGGCTTAAGAATCTACTACCTTATGTTGTGAACCTCTGAAATCTCAAACTAAACAGGGATAGACTACCTCAGTCCTTGTATGGGAAACCCTCAAAGAATATTTAAGTGCTGCAAGAAGTGATATTGGTGAGTCAGAAGGTGGCATTCTTTCCTCTGAAGCAACACTCTAGCCTTAAAACCCACATTTTAAGGGCCATTGTCCTGCAGTTCTTATTCAGCCAAGATGTAAAGACAAAGCCCTGACCAGTTTTGATGATGATATATCTCCTGGCACTTTTAATGTCTGTTTTGACCCAATTTTATCTTTGATAATTCCATTCTGCTTCCCTACATTTCCACTATAATTTCCATCAGACTATAGTAGTCTTTACTTTGCATGCTAAATTATTGTATAATGTTGCTGTATTCTGTTAAACAGCTACTGCATTGACAGTCATGGTGGTTCTAATTTCATGTTAGGGAAAGGGATCTCTTCCTGTGTATTACTTCCATATGATACAGGTGTGTTGGGAAACTAGATTAGTAACTTTTTGTAAAGTATCTGAACTCATCAGATGGAAGGCACTCTACATGTGCAAAATATTATTATCAATATAGCGTATTGTAGAAAAAAGCTTAGCACTCGCTCTTGTCCAAACCGCATGGTTTGCCCCTAAGTTTGCACTCAGCATTGCTGTGAATCTGCAGTGAGTCAGAAAAGTATTCTGGTTACTGACATGCAAATAAGCATAAGGATCTTACTTGTTCATTAGGTACAAACATTGGGCTGAATCTTGATGTCTTTACTTCATTCTGTGTGATCAGTCACTTCGTCGTGTTTCTGATCCCTGACTGGATGGCTCTTAAAACCACAGAGACTGATTCTGTCACCTTTATCCACTTTGAGGAACACTTCATTCTGCATAGAGTCCCACTGACTTTCAGGGGAGAGTAGATTAAGGTGCTACTCTACATGCCTTGTCTATATTTGAGACTGGTGGCCAGGAACCAGTGCTAACTTAATTATACATTGCTTGAGTTTAACCAATTGTGAAACAAGAATTAACTGCACTGGTGCAAATCACAGCTATCCTTGTCTACAGGTGGCATTTACACTAGTGTCGATATTTAAATTGCTGGCCACTTGGGGCTGGAGAGAAGCTAATCCCAAGTATAGAGAAGGCATGGTGGTGTCAATATCAAACTCGAAGAGTTTAAAGATACTCACTGTGATGGGGTGTATACCTCACACATATGACAAATAGATTAATTTCAGCCTGAGAGGCCAATTAACATACTGGGCTGAACCTGAAGAGTGGGCCAGGCTTAATTAAAGATGAGAGCAAATGGGTGCAGATGAATGGTTAGTTTAAAGGCAGAGAATCTGGAACAGAAAGGTGACTGCAGGGAGAAGAACTCTTCAGACACTCTCTGGGATTAGAGAGTAGAGAGACCAAGGGGCAATGAGGCAGCCAAGGAAGAGAGTTGTCCTTGGGATCCTCTCTGGAACAGAAAGTGTGGCAAGGGGCCAGAAATGATATAGAGAGCAGAATGGATCATGCTTTGGAAGGAAGCCCTGATAAAAGGGCAGAAACTGGGTTTCCAGGTAGAAAGCCCTAGAAGCCATTTAAATGGGGGATAGAACAGGGGAAACTTGAGAGGGTGGAAGTTGGTTTAAATTTGTACTTCTTGTTTTGAGCTTTTGTTGGGGGATTCCATGGAACAGCCCTGAGCGTTCTGGTTGTGAAAGGGGAGTGAATTTGGAGAGGTTGCGGGGAAGGTCTGAGGAGCAAGATGAGGCAGGAAGAAGTCCAGGGAAGCAGCAGCAAGAAATTTTGGGGTGCAGATGTTGGCTGCTGGTTATAAGGTCCCTAGGCTGGAACATGGTGTAGAGGGAGGGCCCAGGATCCCCTGCTAGTCACTGATGAGGTGGCTTGAGGCTGGAGAAAGGGAAAAGGATAATGGAGAGCCCTGAGAGAAGGGTGTGAAGACCACAAGGCCCAGAGATGGGTCAAAAAACCTTGTTGTAAGGACATTTTGACTTTTACTTCTGGGACTCTGTTACTCCAGAAAGGGTAGACTTATATCATGACCCAGTAGGAGGGCTGATTTATAGGAAGAGAGACCACCGCAGGCCTGGAATGGCTGTTTTTAAGAGGAACCATATTGTTGAGAAGGAGCCTGCTATATCATGCCAAGCTGTGAGGGGTTGCTCTAGTGGTCAGTTCACTCTCCCACATCCACCTAAACATCTCTGATGATGCTTTGCCCAAGTTTTCACATCCAAATGCGTATTTGCCAAATATGTTCAACATTTTCTTTCTACAAACATTCTGGTGAGCTATCACTCTGATGTTCCTGAAAATCAATAAAAGGATCGTGAAAGCTGTTGAAATAAATTCACAGTTTTTATCCAAAAAAATGTTTGTTTGCAGTAATCATCCAACCCTAAGTATAATAGTGAGCTGAACCTGCAAAATCCAAGCTATCAGGAGAAAACTTCCTCATGCAGCAAACTTCCTGCTTGTGGGATAGTTCACATTGCTTGGGACTTCTGAAACTATTTTGGTAGAAACACTAATTATTCCAGGAAACAGTTCTCCATTAGCAGGTAGATTATCTAAATAATAATACCTAACTCTTTTCAGCAGTAGATCTCAATGATCAAAGGACCAAAGAGCTACTTTCATTCTCTAATATCTGTGGTCCATATCCTGAAGTCATTTCTGAAAGCTCTCATTGTTTTCAGTTTTTGTCTAGGAATTTCAGAGTTTGGGCCAATGGGACTGAGTAAAAGCTGAGTTAAGTCTGCAGAAGTGGATGCTGTGGTTTGAGGTATTAGCTTGTATGATAGTACATTTTTACTCCTGGGGAAATTCTGCACCACTGCACATGTGCGGAATTCATGGCCCGCGCAGCTTTGTTTCCCTGCATGAAAATGACTTTCTGATAGAAAATCAAAGGGAAGCTGCAAAAGCAGTCATGCACCACTCCCCAGAACCACAGGCACATTGTTTTAGGCACCTGGAGCAGCCAGTGGAGAGGTAAATCACTGGGTGGGGGGCAAGACTTGGGATATCCTAGCTGGTAAACCCCTCTGCTGACCCCCTGGCGAGTCCCCAGCCATTCAAACCCCCACCCTCCCAATCACCACTCCCCCAGCACCAAGCCCCCCCCCCCCCCAAGCCCCAACCACCTTCACCTAGACTCTCCTGGAATCTTATTGTCCCAGCAGCCAGAATCCCCAAAGACCCCCTGTGCATCCAGATCTCCCTGCACCCAAACCCCCCACTGAGCCACCCACACCCAGATTGCCCCACTCTGAACCATCTCACCTCACACCTGGATCCCCCACACTAAGCCCTTCCACACTTGGATCCTACCAGGCCCGCCTGCCTGCCCATACCTGGTGCACCTGGTGCAGAGGTGCAGGGGTGTTTCTGGGGCAGGCCCGGCCCTTGTGCTGTGTCAGGGTCGGGTGTAGCCTTACTGCCAAGTCCATGTCTCATGGGGAGGTCTGTAGGGTGATCTCCCACCTCCGTGCATCCAGTGCTCCCCACTGTCATGTTGGGGCCTCAATATTTATTTATTGACAAATAAAAATTTGCAGAATTTTGAAGAATTTGAAAATATTGTGTGCAGAATTTTTATGGATTTATTTTGGTGCAGAATTCCCTCAGGAGTAACATTTTGAATCAATTATCTTTATCAGTCTAACAGGATCTTTAAAAACAGATGCATGCCAATGAAGTTCTGTAGCTGCCCTGCACAACTGCATGCAACATTTATAGTTTAATGTCTTCAACCACTCTGCCAATTGTGTAATGCACAAGGCAAAGCACATTAATACAGAAGCACAGCCTGATCAAGACTTGATACAATGACCTCTTCAGTCTTGACACAAAGCTTTTTATTTTAAAAAAATGCTTTAGATTATCCTGCTCTTTCATGACATTTAATTCATCCAAGTACTCAAATATTTATTGCAAGTTTTTATTGTTGTTATGAGCATTTTGTCTTTAATTTTATTGTGATTTTATTTTTCTTTTTTATATAACTAGTTCTGTCACATGTTAAAACTCCTGCTGGAGAGATCCCTGTTCTTTGTCACCATAATAAGAAATAAAATATATATTGGTAAATGTACAACCTGTGGACATTCATGCAGCTGATAACCTGAGACTATCCGTACTAAATTAATGTAACATATCTTCAAAATTTTAGTTCCAAAAACAGAGCTCTCAGGAAAGTATAAATTATCTGAAAATCTTTGTCTATATTTTAATATATCTAATGTCAATTTACTGCTGGAGTTTTTCCATGAACAATTCTGAGTTAGCTGTATGTCTCACACAGTGATAGTACGCTCAATGCATTCCTCCTGTTGGATGTAGGGGAAGGTTCTGCAGTGGGTGTGCGATAGTTACTAGGAAAAATGTTTAAAGAACCACGTAATTCAAAGACACCACCTGGGTTGATGCTGCATTCTAGAGCTCAGTGAAGGAGAAGAGATGAACATGCTGAACAAAGGTTTCTCCTGTTTCTCCCTCTACCACCTTCAGTTTCCAGACCAGATACTGACTGCAGTCATGAGGGATTTTCCACCTTTAACAATTAGGGGAGCCCCCTTCCTAAGTAACTGGGGCGCACTAACTCCTTTCCAACATTCAGAAAGTAGAGAGGCTCGCTCTATGTCTGGAGCTGTGAGAATTATGGTGAAAGCATGTGGTCACTGCACATTTAAGATCTGAAATATTCTGTACTAGCAGAATTCAGAAGACTTACATAAGAACATAAGAACAGTCATACTGAATCAGACCAAAGGTCCATCAAGCCCAGTATTCTGTCCTCTGACAGTGGTCAATGGCAGGTATCCCAAAGGGAATGAACAGAACAGATAATCATCAAGTGATCCATCCCCTGTCACTCATTCCTAGCTTCTGGCAAACACAGGCTTGGAACACCATTCCTGCCCATCCTGGCTAATAGCCATCAATGGACCTATCTTCCATGAATCTATCTAGCTCCCTTTTGAACCCCTTTATAGTATTGGCCTTCACAAAATCCTCTGGAAAGGAGTTCCAGAGGTTGACAGTGCATTGCATGAAAAAGATACTTTCCTGCGTTTGTTTTTAACCTGATACCTATTAATTTCGTTTGGTGGCCCCTTGTTCTTGTATTATGAGGAGAGTAAATAACACTTCCTTATTTACTTTCTCTATACCACTCATGATTTTATAGACCTCTATCATATCCCCCCTTAGTCACCCCTTTTCCAAGCTGAAAAGTCCCAGTCTTATTCATCTCTCCTCATATGGAAGCCTAAAAATTTTTGTTGCCCTTTTCTGAGCCTTTTCCAATTCCAATATATCTTTTCTGAGATGGGGCAACCACATCTGCACGCAGTATTCAGGGTGTAGGCATACCATGGATTTATATAGAGGCAATATGATATTTTCTGTCTTATTATCTATCCCTTTCTTCATGATTCTCAACATTCTGTTCTCTTTTTGGACTGCTGCTTGAGTGGATGATTTCAGAGAAATAGCCACAATGACTCCAACATCTCTTTCTGGAGTGGTAACAGCTAATTTAGACCTCATCATTGTATATGTTCAGTTGGGATTATGTTTTCCAATGCGCATTACTTTGCATTTATCAACATTAAATTTCATCTACCATTTTGTTACCTAGTCACTCAGTTTTGTGAGATCCTTTTGTAGCTCTTTGCAGTCTGCCTGGGTCTTAACTATCTTGAGTAGTTTTGTATCATCTGCAAATTTTGCAACCTCACTGTTTACCTCCTTTCCAGATTGTTTATGAATATGTTAAATAGGACTGGGCCCAGTACAGTTCCCTGGGGGGCACCACTATTTACCTCTCTCCATTCTGAGAACTGACCATTTATGTCTACCCTTTGTTTCCTATCTTTTAACCAGTTACCAATCCATGAAAGAACCTTCCCTCTTATCCCATGACTGCTTATTTTGCATGAGATCCTTTGCTGAGGGACCTTGTCAAAGGCTTTCTGAAAACCTAAATACACTATATCCACTGGATCTCCTTTGTCCGCATGCTTGCTGACCCCCTCAAAGAATTCTAGTAGATTGGTGAGGCATGATTTCCCTGTACAAAAACATGTTGACTATTTCCCAACAAATTATGTTCATCTATGTGTTTGACAATTTTGTTCTTTACAATAGTTTCAACCAATTTGCCCAGTACTGAAATGAGGCTTACTGGCCTGTAGTTGCCAGGGTCACCTCTGGAGCCCTTTTTAAAAATTGTCATCACATTAGCTATCCTCCAGTCATTTGGTACAGAAGCTGATTTAAATGATTGGTTACAGATGAGAGTTAGCAGTCCTGCAATTTCAAATTTGAGTTCCTTCAGAGTGAATACCATCAGGTCCTGGAGACTTATTACTGTTTAGTTTATCAATTTATTCCAAAACTTCCACTAATAACACCTCAGTTTGGGGCAGTTCCTCAGATCTGTCACCCAGAAAGAATGGCTCAGGTTTGGGAATCTCCCTCACATCCTCAACAGTGAAGACTGATGCAGAAAATTCATTTAGTTTCTCCGCAATGGCCTTATTGTCTTTAAGTGCTCCTTTAGCATCTCGATCGTCCAGTGACTGCACTGGTTGTTTAGCGGGCTTTTTGCTTCTGATGTATTTATAAAAAATTTTGCTATTACTTTTGGAGTCTTTGGCTAGCTGTTTTTCACATTCTTTATTGGTCTTTCTAATTATATTTTTATACTTCATTTGCCAAAGTTTATGCTCTTTTCTATTTTCCTCATTAGGATTTATCTTCTACTTTTTAAAGAATGCCTCTTTGCCTTCCACTGCTTCTTTTACTTTGTTGTTTAACCACTGTGACTCTTTTTTGGTTCTCTTACTAGGTTTTTTAAATTGGGGTATACATTTAAGTTGAGCCTCTATTATGATGTCTTTAAAAAGTTTCCACACAGCTTGCCAGCTGGTGGCAATTACAGCTGGGAATTGATTGGAGATGAAGAATATAGTGAAGTTTGATGCAGGTTGTTAACAAGGTACTCTTTCATTGTGCTATCTTATTGTTCTGATCCAGCTGAAGTCCCAGTTAAAAAAGTATATTTGGCTTATAGGATTTTGGGTGACCAAAAGGACACAACCTATCCCAAAGACTTTATAATCTATTTTATATTTATTTGGGGTTATCCATACTGGAAAAGGGTGCTGATTAACCATAACTAGCTAACACATTTTCACGACTAGCCCTTGTCTACATCAAGGGCATAGTCACATTTTAAATTATATTAATTAAAGCATGTTAATACTCTTTCTAATATGATACTTTTTCCAGTGTAGACATGGCCAATGGCAAGGAAGGGATGGGAAGAGAAAGGATAAAGCAGTGGTTCTCAACCAGGGTTACGTGTACCTCTGGGGGTACGCAGAGGTCTTCCTGGGGATACGTCAACTCATCTAGATAAATGTTTCTCAACTTGGGGGTCATGATCAGGACAGATTTAATGGGAGTCACAAGTGCAGGACCAGTGTTAGGGGGTAGCAAGTAGGGCAATTGCCTGAGGCCCCGCACCACCGGGGGCCCCGCAAAGCTAAGTTATAGGCTTCAGCCCCAGGTTGCAGGGCTCAGGCTTGAGCCCCAAGTGAGGTACTCAGGCTTCAGATTCCTGAAAGGGGTACAGAGTCAGGGAAGTTTGAAAACCACTGGGATAAAGGTTACAGCATACAATCAGGTAGTTATTCAGTAAAGGCATGTGTGTATCTTGGTGATTTTCTAAATCAAAACGTAGGCATACTGTTAGGGGGCTTATTCCTTCACTCTTTCACTTCCCTGGTCCTTCTCGCATGAACAGAGAGAAACAATACCCGAAGTCCAAAGGCACAAACAATTCTATGTCTATTGGGGTGAACTTCCAGCAAGCATGATTCCAGTTTCCTTCCTTAGTGTCCCCCTTCCCAGCTCTGACACAACAGAGCCTTGCCTGTGTCCCTGTTCCTGTTCCCATCCCCTGTTCCCATTCCCCCTTTAGCAAAACATGATCCCAATTCCCCCATCCCCAGTACCTGTTCCCATCCCCCCCACACTTCCTGATTGACTGCAGACTATATAGTAAAACCTGAGTTTTGCTTAGCTATTCCTTAACCAATCATTTTACTGAAATTTAACTAACCAATCCTAACATACTGTAACATGGTTATTTAACCAATTATATTTCACCAACTTCATTGGTTTACACCCAACAAAATTAATTATACAGCAAACAGAAACAATTACAGAACCAGACAGAGACCATGCAAATAAACATACAAAACAATACAGAAGTGAGGATTTCACAACTACATCTATACAGACATAAGGGTTTTCCAGCTGTGTCTATTGATAAGTGAGTTCTTGCCAAACAGGATACTATCTTCTAGGCTCTTCCGTTTCTCTGGAGGTGATAGAAATATCAGGGCAGGACTGTATACCTAATAGCCCAATAGCACCTTATTTCAATGTGACTAGTTTGCAATGTGAGGTTGTGACCATACACTTCCCAGCTTATGGCTGCCTAATTACATCTTAGCTGAAGGCCTTAGCCTGTCACAGTAAAAGAAGACCATTACACAGACAGTGATCTTTGATTCTTTCTTTTATACCTCTATAACTAGCTATGTGATAAGAATACACCTAAATTCTTAAAGTATAGGCCTTTGCAGAATATCTCTATCCTAACACACACTATAAACATGATGCAATAATAACACTCACCTCCAAGGGGGGAGAGGGTAGTTTACTTTTCATGCCCATTCAATCATTGGTGTTTCTATGGAGACTGCTAACAAAGATATCAGTTCTGGTGGTGGTAGCGGTCTAGTGATGAAGGCATGTGTTTACTATGTACTGGATTGGGAACCACCAGGCTCAGTTCACACATTTTGATGAATAACAATCAGATAGTAAGAAGTTTTGTTCGATACCTATCCGAGCTGCATTTGAACCAGTGATCTAGAGGTTAAAAACTCTTCATCTCACTGCCATTCTCTTGAGCCACCCAGCATCTTCTCAATAAGTTTTAAAACTTACTTTTTAAATTGTTTGAAATAAACATTTTACAGAAAACCCATATGCAGGAATTAACGGAGGGGGAGGGAAAGAGTATCATGCCAAAGTCTCTTTCTAATTCTGTAGCAGTTTCTCCATCTTTCTGGCAGCCAAGGATGACATTGTAATGCCAGTTCCAGCACCATGGGGCCACTTCCCACAGGGATTGATACACACTACGCATCTTAACCGTCATATTGAAGGGATCAGGGCTCACAGGAACAACATTTCAAAGGAGACGTCTCCTGCTGGCATCTAGTTCTTCCCTGTTTGGCCAAATACATAAGAACGGCCATACTGGGTCAGACCAAAGATCCATCTAGCCCAGTATCCTGTCTTCAGACGGTGGCCAGTGCTCAGTGCCCCAGAGAGAATTAACATAACAGTAATCATCAAGTGATCCATCCTCTGTCGCCCATTCCCAACTTCTGGCAAATGCTTGAAGTGTGCATGGCTGTTGTACTCTACTGACAATTAGGGTTTCTGGTTTGGGGGAATTATTAAGTTTGGGAGGGGGGTAATTTTTAGCAATTTTTTTTAGTCTAGATGTCCAAAAATTGGGGTTTTGGGGGTGTCAGTTTGGAGCAACTACACCTGTATTTTCCTGCTGTGGTCCCTTGAGGGCACCCACTCTAGGCTCCCAGCTCCTCAGCCATCACATCTCTTGGCTGCACTCAAGTCTCTCTCTCTCCTGACTGAGGTTTTTTCCAGGTTGCATGGTTCCCTGCCTACACAAGGATGTTCCCAGCAAGCCAGACTGCCTAAACACGGCAGCATTTGCACTTTTTTTCCTCTTTGAAGGATTAGGAACAAAGTAATTGCAAGTTATATAGGTTACCACCCAGTTCTGTATGAGCAAACACATTTATTCTTAAGGCAAAAGCACTACATAGAAAACATAGAAGTGTGAAAGTCTCTATATGCTGAAAGCTTACCCAAGGTCATCAGTTTTATGGGGCCTTAGTAAGCGAAAGTCCTTTCAACCCTTCCCAGGAAGGACTGGGCCTTCCCTTGGACAGACTGCCCTGTTTGTGTGCTGGGTTAGAAAGAAGGTCCTGAGTCAGTTTAAACTCCGGCTATTTATACCAAAAATCTTTTTTGGGGGTTGGGAGTGGGAGGGTCTGTTGGTCTTTGGAGAACCCAATTTGAACTAGTATATGAGAGCCTCTACAGGTTGTGATACCTCTCGAGAGGAATTCCAACCTGAGTGAATTTGCCTGGCCACCCCTCTTCTCCATTTGTAGTTCATGGAGGAACTGTGGTCATCCCCTCACATGGGATTACATACAATCTCTGGCCTGCAATGATACCTAAATTAACAGTCACATCTCCCAGGAATACAGCAGGAAATTGCTATATATGTCACATGTGGCTTTCTCTTTGTATATACTGTAATGAGTAATATCTTTGTAAAGTTTCCGAGTGCACTTTAACTGTAGTATTGTTTCAAATAGTACTATGTTAAAGCACAGGAGGGAATCTTTAAGTGTGCACCACAAGCGCTACATGGAACAATTAAGATGCAACACTTTAGTGCGCTTTTCCGGTGTTTATTGGATAAACATTTTTTTAAAATTGGGGGTGACTTTATTTGTGTTCCAGTTAAAACCAACAATCAGAAACCCTACTGATAATGGGTGAGCACTGCAGCCTCATTAAAATGCCACACATCTAGATGACAGTGTTTAACAAGTACTACTGTATACCATTGGTGATGATATAAAAGGTCCATTATATAGCTCTCAAGGAGTTGAATGTCAATCAGGGCTGATAAAGATCACTTACTGGAAATGGCTGCTTCCAAGTCAGAACTTCCCAGATAATTTGTTAGATTAAATTTTCTAATTAGACTGATAAATCCTATCCTTCTGCTTGTTCTGTGTGAAGAAATGAAAAATGATCAAATCACTAATCAGGTTTAATGAGAAAATTAGACAGAATGTACATAGCTGTGTGTACACATTTGATGTACTTTATCCCACAGTGATTTATCTAAAGGCAATTAGACAGAGAAACATTTAGTTCTTGGAGGCTGTTTTCCTCCCTGGATGACAGTGACAAGGTTCAGTGCTGTTCACTGAGATCACAGACAAAGATCCTTGCTTGTCTGTGACTCCAAAGCTTTAGTGCATCTTTGGTGGTATAATTTATCCCCTATCTGCCCAATCAGATTGGAAGTTAAAACTGAGAAGTATGGTGGTGTCTTCAGAAGAGGTGAGTCGAAACAAGTACCACAGAGATAAAATTTCTACAACTTGTGCAAATTCAAAGTCTAGAATCAGATTCTGTGTCTCAGTTCTCTTTCTATATTGCTCTGAATCAAATCTACAGATCCCAGCATCCATGAAGTTCAAGGGCAGATTTCAAACTCCAGATTCAGGTTCTGTAGCTTGTGCCTATCTGTAGATGGAAGCCAAGAGAAATAAAGTACCAGTTTTACTAACTAATCCAAAATATGTCACATGTAACAAACGCTAACTCAGTCAAAGAACATTGTCATCAAATAAAGATCTTATCTATCAAACAAATCAGTGTTGCAAAAGAGAAGTCATTGAAATGGCCAAGTTAATTAAAACACTAAGGTAACTAACTCGGTGACCCTCCAACCAAATTTTAATAAAAGGATCTCGCAAACATTCTCTCTCAGTCAACAATACATGTGACATCCCCTGGGTAAAATAATTTCCCTTACTCCCCAAATCCATCAATTCTATCCTCTTCTAAACCACCTCCATTATTCCCACCAAAAATTCCTTGATTCCATACTCCTCTCACACATAGCTTAATCCATCAGTCCTTCAGACAAACCATTCTTCCCCTTTACCAGCTCCTCAGTTACAATGATTTAACATTTACATTCTGTCCAAGCCCAAAGCAGATACAATGAAGTTTCTGTAGGTTTTTATCCATCCTGGCATCTGTTCCTCACAGCAGTAGTGGCAGTAGGTGGGTTATCCTGCTGTCTCTGAGCTTTAGGGGCAATTCATTGGATAGGGATTGTGTTCTCTCTTTCAGAGAGCTGTGAAGCCAGTTACAGTGTTGGGTCCCCTCTGTTTCTTGAGGTATCTCTCCCCAACTGTTGGAGGTTCCCAAGGCGAGGTGAGAGTGATGTGGGTTTCAAAGATATTATATATTTTAGCTTTGTTACTGTCACTATTTTCCTGTAGATTTTTGCCTAGGACGGAAACACAGGTCAATAGATGAAGAGTTTTCCACATCAACTTTGGGTTTTGGAAGACTAGATAACCTATTGCATAAGTAAGCTGAGTCAGGATGAGCTCTACCCTGACATCTGGCAGTGAATTATGGGGGGTGTGGAAAGGAATTTCAATTATTTGCATTGGCACACCCATCCCACCTAGCATAGCCCATGGCAGCCTGGGATGGTTATTTTGACAGCTCTGTGATCCCCAATTTCTTTGCTATTGGGGCAGGAGGAATAAAGTGTTGTCACCCTGACTGTGTGAATGAGGAACTATGAGACTGCTTTATGACAAACATGTCTCAACATCAATTAAGTGGCACTTGCTAGACAAGGGACATGAGTGCCAAAGCCCAGTGAAATGAGAGAGGTTGGGGACCGATGTGTGTACCTGATAGTATGGGCTCCTTTTGGGGGCCTGGAACACCAATTGCACATCCTCCTCTCTCTACTGTTGAAGAGCAGAGCTAATTTTTATTCCATTAAGAGTTTATCTAGAGGCTGCTGAGCTGAATTCACGTTGGGCCAATGGTGCACCAGCACCGGGGCTCCCCTACTACAAGCTGAAATCACTGGAAGAGCTAAGCTTACTGAGCTGAGATCACCGAGTGCTGTGTTAATAGTGGGGGAGCCTGAAGATCTATCGTGAAGCGGCTGGCAGAGCGGAGCAGTTTGCAGTATGTTGGAGCAGCCCATGGAAGAGTGAGCAGAGTGGAGTGGAGCGGTTTGCGGGGATGGCTGGAGCAGCTCACGGGTCGGTTGGAGGAGCAGCACAGCTGGTGGAGTGGAGCTGGTCTTGGTGAAGGCTGCAGCAGAACTCCATGGAGAGGCGGAGCAAGTTGGTCCTGGCCCACGTAAGCTGCCCCTTAACACCCTGTGTGTGCCCCCCCCATTTCCACCCAGGCTGGAGGGGTAAAACTCTGCAGATAAACTTTTGAACTCTGGGGTGGCACTGACCAGAGACTTTCGGGTTGTTGGACTTTGGGGTGATTGAACTTAAGACCCTAAGGGGGAAAGGACATTGCCAAACATACTTGGAGGTGGGTTTTTTGCTTATGGTTTGTGTTATAATCCTGTTTGTGGTGTTTCTCCAACGTGGTGCCGCATTGTTTCCCTCCTTTATTAAAAGGATTTTGCTACACTCAGACTCCGTGTTTGCAAGTGGGGAAGTATTGCCTCCTAGAGGCGCCCGGGGGGGTGGTATGTAATTGTCCCAGGTCACTGGGTGGGGGCTCGAGCCGGTTTTGCATTGTGTTATTGAAACGGAACCCCTGGACACTGAACCCAGCCCTTGTTGCTGCCAAATCAGAGGGGCAGAAGAGTTACACATATTTTAAAGAGGTTGATAGGTTTGCTTCTCTGAAGTCCTCCTCCTCCCTCCTCTTTATTCTCAGGCACATGGGGTGTCCATTCGTTTCCACAATTTTTTCAGTCTTGTGCTGGTCTGTTCAGGCTTCTGATGTCATGTTGATGGATTTGGCTTCTTTCTCTATTCTTTTGCTTAATGTTTCTGTACAGATACCCTTTTTTGTCAGGAGGTGTCCATATTATCACTTGCCAGGGAAGTTGTGTTGGTTCCATTCCTAAAGCATGTTCTAAACATGTCCATCATTGTCTTCTGACCATATTTGATGCTGTAGATTGGTTTGCTCTTCTTAGAATTTCTGATGTTTCAAGAAACTCTTTACAATGCATTTGGAAGATCTTCAGTGGGGATTTATTTTAGAATGAGTTGATCTTCTTATCAATTTCTGATATAGATTTCCATGACTTTGCTCCATGAAGGAAGACAGAAATGATACTGGTGTTTAAAATTCGTATTTTTGTGTCAGTGCCAGTCATACTACTTTTCCAAAGCTTTCCAGGTTTATGAATATGGTTTGCTGCTTTTGATATTCATTGTTTGACATTTAGTATGGTTTCACCCTCATTGTACATCACACTCCCTAGACTCCCTAGGTAAAGTGACTTCTCCTTATAGAGTTTTTCATCCACACTTATGGTTATTTTTGGGACATTAATAGCAATATATTTTGTCTTCCCCTTGTTGATAAACAAACCAGCTTGTTTTGCTGTATCTGCCAAAAGCTTCTCTGTGGTAGGCATTGATAATTTCCATTAGCAGTAAACACAATTCTTCAGTTGTTTTCATTAGCCAGGAGTGGTGCAGACCTGTTTTGCAGGTGTTGGTTTAAATATTTCTATGGAGTGTTTTAGAGCTTCATCATATACAATGGCACCAAAGTCTGTCAGATATGGTGGGGTTGATTAACTCCATCTGGCCCATTTAGCAGTTTTCTGGCTTGATGATTTCTTCTTAAGTTTGGTTGAGCATTTCCCTGAAATAGCATAAAAGTTTTTCACAGCAGTCAGTGTTGGGATCTGATGTTTGGATTATGCCATCTGTAAGTTTGCCATTGAAAACTATCCATTGTGATGTTTGCAGTAGTGCTCACAAAGGAGGAGCAAGTTCTCTTTGCTGCCATTACTGCAGTGGCATAGTCCTGGAGGATGATTTGTGCTGTTGATTGTTGGATCTAGAGAGGGTTTTGCACCATTCATGTTCTGTTCTGTCTGTGTGGTTCATCTGATGTAGTTCACCAGTTAACTATGGTGATCTTTGTAGTTGTTGCAGGGGAGGTTATGACTTGGGACAAATGTGTTGATGCATTGGTTAAAATAAGAGTGGAAGCTTGATGATTCTGACTGTTCTCTTGGTATTAATATGTGTTAAAAACATCTTTTTATTATTTAAACAGATATGGTATAATAGTGCCTAGAGGCCCCAGCTGAAAGATCAGGGCTTCGTTGTGCTAGGCTAGGCACTATACAAATACTTGGTAAGACGTTCCCTGCCCCCAAGAGCTTGCACTCTAAATAAACCAGACAGACAAAGGGGCAGAGGGGAAACATAAGGGAAATAATTTATTTGTCCAAGGTCACATAGTAGGCCTATGGCAGAGCTAGGATTAGAATCCTTGTCTCCTGTTTCCTCAGCCATTGTCTGTCCACTAGCCCATGCTGCCATCCCTTGTGTTCACCATCCAGCTCCCCTCTTATGGTGCTGCACCGTGCATGAATGGAGCAATTAAGGACTATTTAAGAGGTGTTCTGTTCCCAAGATGGCGCCTATCCATCAAAAAAAAAAGACACGTAGGGGCATGTTCCTGTTGCTTGTACCCCTCCATTCCCTAAATCACATTGTTTAGACTTGATCAGAGTGAAAAATATGTACTGATGGAAAAATTCTGGTGTCCCACTATTTCCTGGCAGGCCTAGAAGGTGCAGTGTTACAGATGCCAGTGCTGGCCTATGCCAGTGCTCACACCATGACTAGCTCTGATGGCTCTGAAATGGAATCAGAAAATCTGTGGTGTGGTCACAGCTGAATAGCTTCTCTAGGCAAGTTAGGAAAACATACACCTGTTCTAGACCAATCTCAATTTATTCTGCATTTTGTGCAGTTCTGAGCATTCTGTTGCATATTTTTAAATATTGTCAATAGATTTTTTGGAAAATATACTTGTAGTGAAAACCTAGGAACATACTTTTCATGTTCTTTTTGAAGAAGCACAGCACAATAAATTAAGCACAATGTTTTGCATCCATATAGAGCCTGGCATGAACTCACGAACAAACTTTGATTACAAAAGCTCTTGCATCCATTTTTTTTAATTGTAGGTCTTCTCAGAGTATTTCTGTTGTATTGATAGAAACCTGTGGGGAACCAACCCTGGCTGTAATAAGGGCCAGCACAAAGTCCCCTGGGACAGCACTTGTGCAGGTGCAGCTGTGCTGCACGAAAGGTCTCTGCGAAGGCCAGCACCTGGGAGGCCACATAAGAAGTGGACCTAGAAGAGCTAGGGCTGGGCCAGGGAACAGCTGGCAGTTTCTTGTTTCCATGGGCCCATTGAGCCCTGGGTTGGGGCGAGATTTCACATCCCCAATGAAGTCTGCACTCCGCACACATGTAAGTCAGTCACTCTAGTCTTCATGCTGTTCTGGATTTCACCCTTAGGGATCTTGACTATTTGCCAGCGGTCATGTAGCCTAGTGGAGTAAAAACCTAGTTCACCATTATTCTGCAGCCCTTTGCATCTGCTGCAAAGCAGCCAGGCAGGCTTTCAAGAAATGCTCTCGGCACAAGAGGCCCTCTGAGGAAACTGAAAATCTGGCTCTGCCCTGTCCACTTCCTCTTTGGCCTGGCAGCATTCCCTGGCTCAGGGAGTATTTGGGACCAGGCAGGAGGCATATGGGGGATAGGAGAAGGGAGTGTCCTGAGCAGTCTTATGTACTGGCAAATTTGTCAACTGCTGCAAAGACCCATAAAAACCATTGCAGCAGAAGCACAAGTTACAGCAACCCACATGGTTGCCCTAATCTGTGCCAGTGCTCAAACCAGCCCCTAGCAATGCAGAACTAGGGAGACACAAACTCCCTAGTTCCAGAGTCAGACTCAATGCATTCCTTCACCCCAAGTGCTATTGCCTATTTTAATTGCATTAGGTTCAAATGCTGTTTGTATTTTTAATAACATTGTTATTGATTGTCCCAAGATCAGTGCATTTGAAGATTTAATCCCACTTTACTAAAGCAATAATGTAATGTCTGATCCAAGATATTTCATGTGTTTAAAAAAATTAGAAAACGAATAGATGAGCCATATTTCAATTTGATATCTATTCACACTCAAGATAAGGATTACCCATTTAACATAGTCAAATTAATTAGAGATAACTTGTTCCCTGCTCTCTTTCATTTGAAACTCCCTTTAAGAATAACATTTACTATATATATTTTATATTGGAGTATTTTTATGCATCCGTCTGGATTCAGAGTAAAATTTTAGCCCCATTGAAGTCTGCAGCAAAACTCCCACTGACTTCAGTGGGGCCAAGATTTCACCCTCAGTTTTGTTGGGTTTGTGGTTTTGGCCAAATGATAGAGTGGATAATATTTAGACTTAAATAGCCCTTTTCATTCTGAGGGATCCCAAAGTTCTTCATAAAGGGTGTACATGCAACTCAGCATTACTGAAATGGGGCTGCCTCTGGAGTGGGAGGCAGCTGCCAAGCAGACAAATGAGGCACAGTACAACACTGTGGGTGGAAAATACTTGGATTAATTCAGTGCTGTGGGGTCAATGAAGTCCACATAAAACAGACAGGACCTTGGTTTATAAACACCCCTATGAAATATCCCCACTCAGTAAGCTTCCAGACACTATTTATCCACTGCAGAAGGATAAAGGACTTAGTACATGCTGCTGAGATTTTAACTGGATGATTAAAGAGATTGTGTTTCAATGCCTGGCCACTAAGTTTTACCTTGTGCCTGACACAGGGAGTGCAATGGATATGCCATTAGTAGACCAACATCGCTTACCTCACAGTATTAGCTAGCAGCATGCACAGAGTTTAATATTTCTGTCCTTGGGTCTGTTTTCCTTTGGATGTCATATTTTGAATATCAAAGGGAGGTCGAGGAGTCCCAACAAAAGGTAGTAAAATGATAATTTAATATATTCCACTCCTGGCTGGATTTTTGTAAGGAGAAGTGTAGTGTTATAAACCAGGCCAGATCTGATGGTGCACAACAATTCACACACAGAGCAAAGATGTAAAAAAAAAAAAAAAAGCAACAAAAGTTTCTGGCTTTATTGCTATTTCTGGCCAGCGCCAGTATAAATGATGATGAACATTTCTATTGACATGAAGAAGGAAACATTTATAAATCCTCCAAGGAGAAGGATTTGTGAGGAGCAGATACATGGCAAGACTCTTCCCTCTTGTCAGCTGAATACTCAGACTGCTGCCAGCAGCTGTGAATACAAAGTAACATTCCAGACTCTGCCATCTCAATCAAGTATTTACATGTCACTGCATGTGACACAGGTGTTATAAACCTAGTTCAGCTTCCAAGCAGCTCAGCATCCTGTACCAAGGGCTCACCATGTCTGCTCTCAGAACTCTGGCCTGCTCACAAAGTTTTGAACTTTTCTTCTTCCTATAAGGTTTTACTTGCCTGGATACGATGAACTAGAGAAATGTCACTTCTAAGCTAGCTGTGTTCAAACGATCCACATTCTTTTCATAGTGTTCCAGTATTGGGTTGTAGGAGCTCATCTATTGGGTTAGTCCATTCCCCTTCTCATGGAGCAGGTATCCAGCACTTCCTTCAGATAGGGGGGTCTGCATTAAAACAATAACCCACTCAACAAAGCAATATCCCACTCACTTTAAAGATTTCTCTGATAGGTTAGTTCTAGCATCCAAAAGTTTAGAAGTATGGGACACTTCCACACTGTGTCCTTCTGAGGGCTGTGCAGAAACTATGAGATCCCTATTAGGTCTGAGGTAAGGACTGCCTTGTGTGTAACATTGGCAGGTATAGGTGAGACTGTCTGAGAAGTCTCTGCTCATTAAGAAATGGCCTGAGCTGGCTGTAAACTGACATATTTTAGGGCTTCTCTTCACTACGGGGGAGATCGACGCTGCTGCAATTGATGACTCACTAAATCAATGGCAGAGCACTCTCTGGTCAACCCCAGTACTCCACCTCTCTGAGAAGAGTAAGGGAAGTCGACCAGAGAGCATCTCCCATCTGCAAAGTGCCGTGAAGACACCGGGATAAGTTGATCTAAGCTATGTCAACTCCAGCTACATTATTCACACAGCTGGAGTAGTGTAAGTTAAGTCGACTTACCCCGATAGTGAAGACAAGCCCGTAGTTCTAGAGTTGGACTGGTACCATCCATACTGCCACTTCTTGGCATGATTCTATACATTTGTGTTTTAATTCAGAAGCGTTCATTTCAATTCCTTTCAAAACACAGAGGAATCAATGAGGAAAATTGTGAGGAAAAATATTTTGAAGCTTCAAAAATGTTTGTGAACAGGAAGTACTAGCCAAATTTTAAAACATTTGAAGGACAAGAGTCTTTTGCTCGCATTTTTGGATAAGCCCAGAAGTGTATATCTAAACAGAAGGCTTTTTAAAAAAAATAACAGTTAATCCCTATGTATTTTTCAGCCAGCATTTGGCTGCTCTCCAGTCATTCAAGCAAGTATTCAATCATACAAATATCTTAATTCCACTAAGATCTATAAAGTCAATATTATTTACTCTATTTCAGGCCAAGCTTCAGTAAGAAGTTACATCATTGTGTTTGTGCATTCCACATAGTACAATCGTTATTACCCTAAGACACTTCAAAGCAGTTTTCTTATCTTAACAGTCATATGTTAATACTCTCCTTTTCAGTTGGAAAAATGTCTTCTGAATGTGGGGCAATGCTCAGCAGTGGTAGCCAGGTGGATAAAGCAGCAGTACCATATCCAATCATTTTGCCCCAAATCTGACCTACCTTAAAACTGTAATAACTTGATGGCAAATGGGCACTGAAATCTAAGTGGATATATTTGAACATGCCTATCTCTGTAACTGAAATGTTTTGAAACAGACATTGTTCATGTAGGGACAGACAGAGGTGGTGTAAGTAACATGTAAGGGGCACCAATTTCTTGGCTCTCTCTTTCCACCTCTCTCCTTGGCTTCCTAATGTATGTAAAACTCTGTGGGCGGGAACTGTCTTTTACTCTGTGTCTGCCCGGTGCCTAATACAGTGAGGCCCCCTTCTCTATTGGCCCCGCCCTCAAAGCACTACTCTGATAAATAATAGTAATGAATCTTCCTCAGACCCAGAATCGTTTCCTAGGAAACTGCTCTCCCCGCCTTCATTTCTTTGAACCTGTGGCAGCTAAGATTACAGAAAATGATCACATGACTATTCAGCTGAAAGTCATGGGATACCATGTGCAGTGGCCGGGGTCATATTTCCCTACTCTGTCCCTGTGCACCAAATCAGTGCTTTCTTATGTCTTTTCTCCGCATACTACAGCAGCAGTTAACTAACACACACCAACACCATCCCCAGGCCTGTGTTACTGAGCTTATCACTGATGTTTACACACAGAAAATGACACACAAAAGAAATTCATTAATTGTCAGTAATGACCAGGGGTTCTATGGTAAACTATTGAACTTTTGAGAATCAGTTAATAAATGAACCAAGTCAGTAAAGATGCGGCATCAAAGAATGTACTTTGTACTTTCAGATCTGGATCCTGCACACTCAGATTATGGAACTCCCATTGACTTCAATGGGACTTCTCCTATGTGAAGGGCTTTTCAGATGAGGATGTTATTTTGATAAGTGCAGTTTAGGTTTATTTAATTTTGTATTACTTGCATTATGGTAGGACCTTTGAACCCCAACCGAGATCAAGGTCTCATGGTGCTAAGTGCCGTACAAACATACAGTAAGAAGCTGTCCTTGCCCGGAAGAATTTACAGTCTAAATAGACAAGACAGAAAGAATATAACATACATTCAGTGATCAATGGAATGGTACAAGCAGCATGTGTTAGTTCTATGATTTCTTCTTGGTCTGTTACTCTTTTAAGTGTGAGGTTTTCTTGGGAAGGAATTACCTAATCAGGAAGGGAGAAGGGATACTGAAGGGAAGTGGGAAAGGGAAGGATAGAGGGCAAGTGGAGTGAATAGAGTTGGCAGAAAATTTTTCAGTGGAACTTTTTTCTTTAGAAAATGCTGTTTCATCCAAACTGAAACCTTCCATGGGAACATGTGAATTTTGACACGGTTTCATTTTTTACAAAAGTTTCATATATATATATATATATATATATAAACATTTAAAATGTAAAAAGTCAACTGAAATTTTTTAAACAATTTTGTTTCATGGGAAACTTTGAATTCTTTGTTTTTATTCTAATTTGGAATGAAACCAGACTTAGAAATCAGTGAATTTCCTGCAAGACAGGAGTGAGGCTGAAATGAGGAAACTGTGAGGGAGGGGCAAAATGGAGTTGGAGCAAAGAGCCAGTTAGCAGAAAGGAAAGACTATGGAGATTAAGAACTGAAAAAAATAAAGCAGTCTGCTCTGATCACATCGTCAGCATCTGAAGAGCTCTGCTCCTTCTGGCTTTCTGACTGGTTCCTCCAAACAGTTTTTTGTTGTTGTTGTTGTTGTTTTGTAAATGCACATGGCAAGGGTGCTCAGATGGGGAGTGGCCTTGCCTGCTGTGTTCTGGGACTGGGAATGCCCAGGAAGAGGGATTCCACCAGATGGGTCACAGTTCACCCACACCCACATCCACCCACCCACCCACACAAACACACACACACACACACACACACACACACACACACACACACACACACACACACACACACACACACACACTCTTCCCTTATTGGTGTGGCTGTCCTTTTACAGCTGTTTATCTCAGTATTCAGCACTTCCTAGTACACCAGGAAAACAGATATATTGCGTGAGAGAAAAAGACTTAAGAATGAGAGTGTTGGGCAGTGCTATTGCGTACCTTTGCTAAGACGAAGCACGGGGGAAGCATAACGGGGAGAAGTAATAGGCATGATTGTATTTGCAGCACGGTGAAGTGCAGTACAAATGCAGTACTAATGTAAATGAAGACCAGTTAATTTCACACACCATTAGAAACAGAATTGTTTAATGTGCAGGCATTTGGGGCAGGGTGGCCATTTTCTGTTTCTAATTTGCCTTCTGTTCTAGCACCAAGTCGGTAAAGCTTGTAAGCTTCTGCTCAATTTTAATTTATCAACTTCAATGACTCTTAAACACGTGCTTTAAGTGAAGCACCTGCTTAGATACTTTGCTGAATCAGGGGCCTGTTGCTGAAAATCACAGCAAATAATTATTGTTTTGTTTCCTCTTTCCTCTAGTTTCTGTGCTCCCACCCCAACACTCCATCTGGTGTCTCCTTCCTCCCACAACCGACTGTGGACGCTCCTTCTGTTTTCACTCTTTCCTTTCCCTACTTCCTTTATTACCTTTCTCCCTTGCTCTGCTCCTCTACTACCTTGCTGTCTTTTCCTCCACTCGCCATACTTGCTCCGATTTCCCTGTTCTCTCTCCTATCTGTACCTTATCTGCTTTCTTGAATGTCTCATTTCCTCCTTTGGCAAAACTGTCTCCTTCCTCCCCATTCTCTATTCTCTGTGCTCCTTCTCATTGTGTTTTAATTGCTGCCATAGCCTCTGAAGTGCCACCTACAGGGACGTAGTGGAAGAGGTATGAGGAGCCATGGAGTATACAACCTTTGAGATTTACAGCTCAATCATCAAACATTTAAGGATTCAGATGGTGTCGAATAGAGATGGACCTGAACCAAACGCCTTTGTCTTGAGTGTCCCCAAGCTATGGAGAAGTTTGGATCTGGACCTGGATCCAAACTTTGTGTCTGCATCCAGTAGTTTAAGCCAAAGTCTTGGACCTTAACATCCCTAAACTTTGAGATACTGTGCTCTAGATCCTGATCCAAATCATAACTTTGCTTTGTGGGTCCATCCCTCGTTGAGGGATGATGGCTGTGGTGTTTACAGTAGTTACATTTCCTGCAGTCCAGCTGCATGTTCAATAGTTTGTTTAAAACACCACATTTCAGCCTCTTTAGAATTTGTAAGTACAACCATTACATAAGAAGAGAGAAAATAATTGTTTCCTTTACAGATTAGCTTTATCCACGTTTTGACTTCAAAAAGATTTTTAAACAAGGCAGTCATTATAATCATGTGTGTAATGACAGAGATGATAGAACTATGGTAACACTTAATCCACCTTATGTCTTGTTTCCTTTAGACATAGCGACAAACTGTATTTATTGAACCTCTGGAAAGCCCACTTAACTGTACTGCCCCATAAATTTCCTGTTACAAGAAAATTACATTGCAAAATGCTTACAGGTCATCACTCTATTATGTTTATACCCTGTGTAAATCCAGTGTTTGTGTAACTCAAATGGAAGGTAGTAACATGTGATCTCATTGCATGAAGTTGACACTGAGGAGTCCATAGTGGGAGACTAGTCTGCTATCACCTGAGGGAATGGGCAAGACGAAACAATGGGGTAGAATATAAGGAAACTTTGTGCTTGGGTACAAGAGTGAAGGGTGCAGTATCACTACATGGCAGGCGGATGGATGTGAGGAGTCTGATGCTTACTGTAATGGGAGGACTCCATTGTTTCATTAAAACAAAACTAGAATGTTTCTGATACCTTTGGCTGTGGAAGATAAAGCTGCTTCTGCTGTCCATGTATCAAATGCATACCTTAAGGTCTATGAATCCTGGGGAGGATTGCGGGGCATTCATCATGCAAGGATGATTTGTTGCTGTATATCAGACATGCCCTGGCATTGCATCAGAATCACAAGCATGTCTTCCTCTTCCACCCTCTTGAACACACATTTCTTATCTAATCGGTGTCAGAAAAAATTCATTTGGATGAACAATAGAAAAGCCTGTATTGCCTATTCTGCACCGGCTCCCTCTCCTGCCTGCAGCCAATGTGTTGTAGTGAGTTGTTGTAGGGCAGCAGTTCTCAAACTTTTTTTTTCACAGACCACTTGAAAATCACCGAGGGTCTCAGTGGCCCACTTAATGATCTTTCCAAATGTTGTTTGTACCATTAGCTAACTATTGTAAAGTGCTTTGGATAAAAGCACTATATATATAAAAAACTTAATAATTAACTTTTTTTGTTCTACAAATAAAATCACACAGCTCATATTTTAATATAGGTAGTCTTACCTTTCTAATGTGGCAGCCACTGAGCTGGGGCTGGGAAGCATGGGGATCTCTCCCTCTCTTTCCCACTGCTGCAGCCCCCGTGCTGGGGCTGGGAAGGCAGTGGGTATTTCTCCTGCCACATCAGCCACATAGCTGAGGCTGGGAAGAGGCGGGTATCCCCCTGGCAGCTGCAGCCCTGGAGCTGGGGAAAGTTGCCTCTTTCTCTGGCCTCCACAAGTGAAATAGTGTTTCTTTGATAATATGACACGAATGAGTCAAAGGGGTTGTTTGCAAGAATTCCATTTTCAGGCAAATATCCTGAATGGGTGCTGTGGTGATGGTGATTTTAGAGGTGAAATAATAGAGATGACTGTGGGAATAAAATCTCTGACCAGGCTATAAGTAGTAGCTAGTATGCAGTACAGAACAAAACAGGTATATTTAAGGCTCTGTCCATGACCATGAAAATTATTGACAATGCCTGGCCAAGAGAGGCATTGTAGCAGAAAATGAAGACACTGCAAAATGAAATGAATGTGCTCTCTGTGAGTATGCAGGCACAAACATCAAAGGCAGCCTGGATGACATGCCACTGCAAATTAAACAAAAACTCCAGAATTTGCTAATATTAACCCTAAAGATATAGTGCATATTTCTATATTATTGCTCACCCCAAAGAAATGCAAAGTGCTCTAAGGCATACAGATACCAGCATAGTACCAGTAGATTACACCTCTCTTTCCCACTGAACTCCTTTGCATTCCATTGGGATTCACTCTAAGAACAGGCAGGCATTTGCACTGCCATGCTCCCTCAGGTTTTCCACTAGAATAAGGATCAGCTTCACATCCTTCTAGAGGCTCCAAAAGAGCTTTGTCAGTAGTACTCATGTGTGAGAGGCATTGAGTCAGTGTGGTCTCTGGCTATTCTGGCCAATCCCCTTTCCTGGTCATCAAGACTAACTTTTGAGACTGTGCTAGAGAAAACTACCTCTTTCTAGGTGTAAAGTAGGTGGTTGAACTTTACATTTACAACAGCATGCAATCATAGCAGAGTATGACTGGAAGGCACCTCAATAGATCATCTAGTCCAATCCCCTTCACTCAATGCAGGACTAAGTAATAACTAGACCATTCCAGACAGGTGTTTGTCTAACCTGTTCTTATAAATGTATAGTGATGGAGATTCTACAACCTCCCTGGGCAATTTGTTCCAGTGCTAACCACCATGACAGTTAGGAAGTTTTTCCTAATGTCCAACCTAAACCTCCCTTGCTGCAATTTAAGCCCATTGCTTCTTGTCCTATCCTTGGAGGTTAAGGAGAACAGTTTACCCCCAACCCTCCCCCCCGTAAAAACCTTTTATGTACTTGAAAACTGTTTTCACGCCCCTTCCCCAGTCTTCTCATCTCCAGATTGAGCAACACCCCATTTTTTTTAATCTTTCCTCATAGCTCATGTTTTCTAGACCTTTAATCATTTTTGTTGCTCTCCTCTGGACTTTTTCCAATTTGTCCATATTTTTCTTGAAATGTGGCTCCCAGAACTGGACACAATACTCCAGCTGAGGCCTTATCAGCATGGAGTAGATTGGAAGAATTAGTTCTTGTTAACTAGGGTTTATCTAGAGCATCTTTGTTTCATTCTTGTTTGTTCTGTTCTATTTTAGAAGTTTATTGGTACACAGTGATCATAGCCATGGTAGGTTGGTACTGGACACTAATTCATGCAATCAACATAAAAATAGTCTCTCAGTTAAAGATTTAGTTATTATAAAGGACTAGACAGTAGGGGTTGCCATTATAGTTAAGTAATCACCTAATTAAGCAGATTTGCAAAGAAATGTGGCTCTGGCAGACTGCCAAAAGAGAGCAAACTCTGCAGGTGAGGACCTTCTGTCACTGCTGGGCAATGAAATTCCAGGAATTTACATCAAAAGCTGCCCATCAAATCTTAATTGTGTGGAAGATATACATTATAGGAAGAGAAAATCTTAAAGGCAGCTGGGTCCAAGACCATTTAGAGGCTTAAAAATCATGGGTTTGTACCTAAAAGCAAATAAGTAATCAATGCAGAACATGGATGATTGGTGACATGAGTTCAGAGAGATCCATTCAATTTAGGAAGTAAGTCATGGTATTCTGCACCTTCTGAATCTTTAAGGGTAGCCCCAAGCACTTACATATCCAGGAGATGAAACAAGTGAGAATCCCTGTGGTAAGCTCTGAACTGGAGAGGAGACATCCCAGTCTTTTGGGCAAATCTGGATACAAGACAGCACTAAGAGCCCCTGCCATCCTCTGGGTTTCCAGGACCAGAGAGAGACTGAATATAACCCCCAGTCTGCAGACCATATCACTAAAAGAGTGCCCACACATACCCAATAGAAGGTGCAGGCACAGTCACTACAAATTGCTTCCAATGTTTCTGCTTCTGACTTCCATCTTGTCTGGGCTGGCCTTCAGCAAGTTTGCTGTCAGCCTCCTTCTCACCGATGTCAGTCCTTGGGAAAGCTAAAAGATGTCAGTATTCAGTTCCAGCAATAAGGAAAGATAGAACTGTGCACCACATACCTCATTTCTGTAGCAGAGAAGTGGTGTCCAATCCTGTTCAAGAGATGCACTAATAATACTATTTTGCATTGATGCACAGCGCTTTTCACCTGGGGATCTCAAACCACTTAACAAAGATTAGTGATGGTTAATATTGTGAGGAAGAAACTAAGGCACAAATGGGTTAATTGATTTGCCTAAGTCAATGGCAAAGCCTGAATCAGAGCCCAGGTCTACTGCTTCTCACTCCTGCACTCTATCTGCTGGGCCACACTGACTGCCTTTTTATGCAGCCATAACAAAATGCTATTAACCGTACTTTTTCTTGAAAGTGCATTGTGCATCATGGAAAAAAGTAGCCCAGTGAAACATTTATGAATAGGACCTAAGACAATAAACGTAAGGCTCTAAAAATTAGATTTGGCAAAATGTATTGCAGATAAAAATGTTTTTAAAAAAGGATAAGAACAGTATTAACATACAATATTTCCCCCGGAAATGGAATAAGTTTCATAACAGTCATTTTTAACATGACAAGGTTATCTGAAGGGCAAGAAAATATCTGAAACCTCTCACATTGGCCAAAAATGGAAAGAAAAAAAACAGTGACTGCTAAATCAGGTTTGGAAGCAGCAGCAGCCAGAAAGAACTTGTGGGGGAGATCTATGGAAATCCCCAAGCCTCAGAGCTCCTGGTCTAAAGCAGTCTGCATTGGCTGCCTCCCAGCTCCACTGCCACCACAAGACCCAGAAGGATGTACCTGGGTCACTAGATCCCGAGGCCCCCTTCCAGCAGCAATTGTGAGGAGCCTTCATAGCCTCCAGGCATCATCATTCACTCAGTTCTTAAAATTGGGCTCTGCATACATTGTCCTCATTTACTGTATTGTCATAGTCATTGGTTCCACTTTCCTTCTGTCCCCCTCCTACCACTTACAACCCTTCAGCTTCCCAGCCTCACTCTCCCTGCCCATTATGCTTGTATCTTCCTTCTCTTGTCCTGTCCCTTCTTTCTCTTCTATCTCTCCATCAGTTTCTTCTTCCTTTCCCCACTACCATCTCTTTCTCCAATAATCTCTTCCTTTATCCACTTCAATCCCTAGTGCCCATCTCCAAACCCCCACTAAAATCAACAAATAATAATAAAAATAACATAGAACTGGTAAGACCTGTGCCCACCATTACCTTAATCACTTTAGCTGGACAAGTTACACCTGTTGTCTGTATTGTGTCTTTTTAGACCTTGTCTTCCATAAAGAGTTAACTGGAGTTACAACTCAAGAGTTCCCCTAACTTGAGTTCAGTCCACACACAAAACTCTTAAGTCAAATGTGGTGTTGCTTGTAACTCAGGTTGGCTGGCTCACTAGTAGATATAATCAAAGCTCAAGTGAACACAGTTTGTCAGCTGCTAACACTACCAGTCTGTAGTGTGGATGTAGGCTACCTCCATTTCAGTGCTGCTAGTTCTCAAATTCCCATAAATCCCCTTGTGTACCCATAAAGGACAGACACTTTCTCCCACAATTCACTGGGAAAGAATTCATAGAGAGGTTCAGCTGACTGAAGTGCAAAGAGCTATAGGAAATGCCCTCAAAAATCTTAATGCCACACATGAGTGAATTCAGGGTTAGTGTGGATACAGCAGCTTGAGTGTTGTTTCACAGCCGGGTGCTCTGACTCAAACTAGGTTAACACGAGAGACGTAATTCAAGTGTAGATAACAAGCTAACTCTGCAGTGAAGACATACCCTTATGCTGTAAGCTCTGCAAGGCAGGGACTGTGTTTTCCTCTGTGTTAGGAATAGTGGGTGGTAGTGTCACTTAAATTAATATGTGCTACTTTCCATACAATGTCAACATTCACTCTTTCTCTTATTCCTTTCACCATAAGTGTATGTTAGTAATAACTCCAATTCATTTTCACTAGTTTTACCCTAGAACAATATTTCACACACTTCCAATATGAGTTTAAGATTAAAGTCATGTGACTTGACCTTACCTTTGTAGACCGCATCCAAATTCGGCTTCCAGTTAAATCCAGTGTAATGCCATTAAGGTCCATGGATTTAGTCTAGATTTATAGTTGTGTAACTAGGCTCAGTTTGTCGTTTAACTTCCATTCATGCCATTGTTTCCCATTAGCTATCTCCAAAAGATGTCACTGTGCTGAGATGTCTCTCAGGAAATAGCACTATATTGCCCAAGTATATGTCCTATTATACATTCCTCTGAATTATATTTTCCATATGACATAGTACATGCAACCATTCCATTCTGAGTTTATGTTCATTTTAATAATGTCTAGAGGATCTCTAGACACTTCAGAACAAGTTTTCCAAACTGCCCCCCAATAAATGGTCCCACATATTTTGTATTGGGTAGTTACTATTGGTATCTAGATATTTGACTGGTGTGTACACAACTTGAAGGCACAATTTTAGATGACATATGAAATTTAGTCCTTTCTGATATCTTCCTTTGATAGATATATCCTAATATATAACTATTTTGGTACATTCACACCAGAATCAAGTGTTCTCCAAATTTCCATTTCGAAATCTTTCTGATCTATAGTAAATCTATTTACTTTGCATTTATTTATTAACAATTTTCTGGTAAAGGTGCACAATTCACCTCTTGATAGGTTTGTTACATCAGAGAAATCTTTCTTCTTTCTTAGCATATACATTATATAGCTGTGATGGTGTACCCCATAAGGCTTCATGGGACTATGCTTATGAATGTATATATGATATAACTGGAAAATGTTTTATGCTACATATGCCATGTAACATTTCTATGTAAAGGTTATGATCTACTGAATACATTCCTCCTATTTGTATGCATGTATCATTTTTGTACCTGCAGTTAGGAATACTGGCTGTATACTTGCTTGATTTCTAAGTAGCCTTAATAAAGCATTTGGTCAGCTTCTTGAGAAAGGAATGTGCAAATTAAGTGCCCAGTCAAGAACCATTTAAGCCAACAATGAACTTAAAGATGCCAATCCACATCGGACCTTTCCCAGGAATGTAAGTTGGCTGGTAAGAAACTCAGTCATGCATGAATGGACATGTGACTTGACTATGTGACTCCAAAACTCCATCTTGGAGCTGGACTTTCCTTAGAGAGATGAAGAGGTCTCCACCCACATGAGAAAGTCTACTTAAACCCCTGGGAGACCCCTCCATTTTGTCTTCAGCTGGCTAAAGAGATAACCTCTCCACCCCCAAGGATACTTGAAAGAAACTGGAACAGAGGACAGTAATTACAGGGGGTGTGAGTGATTGCTGGACCCAGACTAGAAGGACACCAGTCTGTAAAAGGAAGTTTACTGGAATTCCTCTAAGGGTGAGGTTTTATCTGTATTCAGTTTTCTTAGAGATAGACTTGCATGTTTTAGTTTATTTCACTTGGTAATTTACTTTGTTCTGAGTGTTACTACTTGGAACCACTTAAATCCTACTTCCTATATTTAATAAAATCACTTTTTACTTATTAATTAACCCAGAGCATGTATTAATACCTAGGGGGTGCAAATAGCTGTGCATATCTCTCTATCAGTGTTATAGAGGCCAAACAATTCATGAGTTTACCCTGTATAAGCTTTATACAGGGTAAAACAGATTTATTTGAGGTTTAGATCCCATTGACACTGCTCTCTCGCTCTCTCTCTCTCTGCTGAATATCTAAGCAGAGCAGGAGCAAACTCTGTCTCTCCCCTTCCCAGTTAGCTGTCATGGAAGCATTCATTCAAACCCCACTTACACATACAAAATGGTAGAGTCTAAATTAGCTGTTACCACTCAAGAAAGAGATCTTAGAGTCATCATGGATAGTTCTCTGAAAACATCTGCTCAATGTGCAACAGCAATACAAAAAGCTAACAATGTTAGGAACCATTTGGAAAGGGATAGCAAATAAGACAGACAATATCATATTGCCACTATATAAATCCATGGTAGGCCCACTGTGCAGATGTGGTTGCCCAATCTTAAAAAAGATATATTAGAATTGGAAAAGGTACATAGAAGGGCAACAAAAATGATTTCGGACATAGCCAACCTCTGTAGGAGAAAAGATTTAAAATACAGGGACTGTTCAACTTGGAAAAGAGATAATTAAGGGGAAAAGGGTATATGATAAGAGTCTATACAATCATGAATAATGTTAAACATTGAAATTAATAGGCAGCAGGTTTAAAACAAATATAAGGCAATACTTCTTCCTACAACATGCAGTCAGCCTGTGGAACTTGTTGCCAGGGGCTGTTGTGGAAGGCCAAAATTATAAATGGGTTCAAAATAAATAATTCAATAGGAACATGGAGGATGGCTCCAAGATGGTTAGGGAGGCACCCCCTTCTTCTGGGGTTCCTTAAATCTCTGACTGTTAGAAGCTGGGACTAGGGGACTGGGGATGGATCATTCAATAATTGCCCTGTTCTGTTCATTCCCTCTGAAACATCAGACACTGGCCACCACAGGTGCCAAATTCTCCTGGTGCCAGTGTGTGCTTGACTTCCCCCAGCCCTGCACCCACCCTGACTCCACACTGCCCTGCCTACTTCTCCAAAGTCCCTTCCCCAACTCTGCCCCCTCCCTGCCTCTATTGGACTCCTTCCACAAGTTCCCGCCCCTGCCTTGCCTCTTCCCCACCTCCTCCCCTGTGCACACCATGTTCCCGCTCCTCACCCCTCCCTCCCACAGCTTGTTATGCCACAAAACAGCTGTTTTGCAGCAGCAAGCAATCGGAGGAGAAGCGGGGACACAGCGCACTCAGGGGAGGAGGCAGAAGTGAGTTGGGGCAGGGAGGCAGGGTGGGAGCTTGGCTGCCGGTGGCTGAACAGCACCCACCAATTTTTCCCCAGGGGTGCTCCAGTCCCGGAGCACCCACAGAGTCGGTGCCTATGCTGGCCACTCTTGGAAAACAGGAGATTGGGTTAGATGGTCCACTGATCTGACCCGATATGGACATTCTTATGACTTAAACTGCATCAGCAAATATATAGGTTAAATATTAGGAAAAACTTTTTAGCCATAATAAGTCAGCTAGTGGAATATGTCAATAAGGGAGGACATGGAACCTCATTCATTGAATATATTCAGCATTAATCCATATTGGTCAGGGTTGGTTTAGGAATAATTAAAATTAATCTGATTATGACACTGGAGAAAAGAGCAGATGAGTCAGTAGAGGTCCTATCCAGTCCAAATTATTGTATAAATAACAGTTACAGTATTCACTGCAAGTTACATGACACTACATTAGTCATCATTCTGCTGAGTTAATTTGCAATGACGTCCTTTGAAACTGCACTTGTTCTATATCGATTCCCCTGTGTATAGCCCTACGGTTCTGCTTACTTCACTTTATGTATAACAGGCCTACCTATTTTAGCCATTCTGCATCATTTGGCTGACAAATACCAAGCAATGTAAGAACAAGCTGTTCAGCTACAAGTTCAAAGATCTGCTGTTACATGTTTTTTATCTTCTGTTTTGGTTTTGGAACATGTAATATAATGAACAAGTTAGAAATGTTTTTCCTGGCTCAAGTCATTTGAAATTTTGTTTACGGAATCTAATTTTTCGTTCTGAGTATCTTCAGGCATTTTCAACTATTCTCTGAGTGCTCCCGTATATAGTTGTAACTCACTGGTCAGTGAGTGTTCTATGTCCCTTTCTATACCCAATCAGTCAAGTATGTGATTCAGTTACTGCCTCCAGCTAGAGGACCTGGCATTCTGGTTCAAGCAAAAAGCTCATGAGATCTCTAGTTCATCCCCTAGCATCAGCCAGCTCGGTGACCATCACAGAAGTGGGGGCTTGTCTGAGATTTGGACTGCCATGGGCTTCAGATGCTGGAGATGAGTCTTGTCCATTGAGGGGTAGTATGTAATCTTCTCGTCAGGGTGTGTTGCCCATCCCCTCTGACCAATGCACATAGGATCCTAGTCAGTTACAGTCACTGCATAGTGTCGCAACATACCAGTTTTAACTAAAACTGCCATCCAGTTTTGAGGAAATAAGAGAAACTGATTTTTCAAAAAAATCTTCCAAAACTCCTTATGAATTATACTTAGGAATACGGGTTAGACAGGAAGGATGGGAGGACACCTTTGCCACACAAAGCAGTACAATTAGTGTGAACTACAAGATTTTGTGGGCCAGGTTCTTAATTCTTCCTAAGTTCCCTTTTTCCATACTCCACACGCATGATATGGAATGTTTTATTCCAAATGAACCTAAAAAACAGAATTGGGAATATATTTCTGCCAGTTTTAACAGGGAAAGCAGTAGATAATGTAGTGTAGGATGCAATCCTGCATCAACTTGGAGACTGGCTGAGTATTGATTAGGTCTCTTCTATGTAGAGTGTCTATGATTATATGATTAGTACAGATGCACTGTATTTTAAAAGTAGGAATTAGGACACTTTTCCCCAATAACTTACGTTCTATGGCATTTGTTCTACAAACTCAGATTAAAATCTTTTAATTTTTATAACAAACATGTTTACAAGAAGATTGGAAAAAATATACTTCTTGTCAGTTTAACAAATGCAGGTCATGAATTTTGGAGATAATCTTTAAAGTCTGATGGCTCTTTAATCTTGTAAAGAGAAGTAGAATATGTTCAAACATTCTTTGCTATCTTTGAGCCTAATAAAGAGAACTCTACATATTTAAAGGAGAAGCTATCAAAAGGAACAGAGTCAGGGGATTCATTCTCGATTGATTTCATCATTGGTTGGCTGCATAGCGTTGTCTTTGGCAGAAAGGATGTGACTAAAGTCAAAGAGATCAAAAATGTATTAAAAGTCTGTTCTTCCACCAATGTCTTGGGCCTCCTGCTCTTTTTATTACACAAAACAAAAAATCAGTCCTTGTCCCAAGTGCTACTCAAGTTGTCCCATTCATATGTGTGTGCAAGGTGAGCAGATCTCTGAGCCCTTTACTAGTTTCTGCTAATTATCTTCTGCTTATAGAAGTAGTTCTGTGCATTTTTTTCTGATTACAAAACTTGATTAGTTCATAATAGTTGGTGGGTGTGTTTTATATATATACATACACATACAGTTACATGCGGTATACTTGTTCCTCAAGCTTGAAAGTGAATTTAGGACAAAATTGTAAAATTTAGGTGCCATTAACGATAGACATCCAAATAGCTAAAGTTTTAGAAATTTGGCCTATGTTGTCTTTCAGTCTTAAGAAACACGTGTGCCTCAGTCTTTACAATACTGTTCGTAAGTGATTTTAGCTCTACACTGAAAATTCAGGGAAACTGTACTTTGGGAGCATCACCGCTCTAGTTGAGTGCCCCATCTTGGCTATCGCCAGACTGCTTTGAGGGGATCCAGCTGTTGAATCCCTGCATGTTTTAAGCCTCCAGAGTCTGAAGAGAATCCAAACACAGCCTCAGGTACCCCTAAGAGCTCCTCAGTGCCTGTCATAACTATAAAGGGAAGGGACAGCCCTCCTGTGTACAATACTATAAAATCTCTCATGGCCAGAGACACCAAAATCCTTTTACCTGTAAAGGGTTAAGAAGCTCAGGAAACCTGGCTGACACCTGACACAAAGGACCAATAAGGGGACAAGATACTTTCAAATCTTGGTGGGGGGAAGGCTTTTGTTTGTGCTCTTTGTTTTGGGGGTTGTTCGCTCTTGCAACTAAGAAGGACCGGACATCAATCCATGCTCTCCAAATCTTTCTGAACCAGTTTCTCATATTTCAAACTTGTAAGTAACATCCAGGCAAGGCATGTTAGTTTTATTTTTGTTTTCTCAACTTGTAAATGTTCCTTTTTGCTGAGAGGATTTTACCTCTGTTTGCTGTAACCTTTAACCTAAGGCTAGATGGGGTTCTTCTGGGCTCTATGAATCTGATTACCCTGTAAAGTTATTTTCCATCCTGATTTTACAGAGATGATTTTTACCTTTCTTTCTTTAATTAAAAGCCTTCTTTTTAAGAACCTGATTGATTTTAACTTGTTTTAAGATCCAAGTGGATTGGATCTGGACTCACCAGGAATTGGTGGGGGAAAAAAGGGGGGATGGTTAAATTCTCCTTGTGTTAAGATCCAAGGGGTTGGATCGATGTTCACCAGGAACTTGGTGAAGAAGTCTCTCAAGACTATCCAGAAAAGGGAGCCAGTATTTGAGAGTTTTCCAGATAACTCAGAAATCTGGATAGTGGCAGCGAGATCAGATCTAAGCTGGTAGTTAAGCTTAGATGTGTTCATGCAGGTCCCCACATCTGTACCCTAAAGTTCAGAGTGGGGAAGGAACCTTGACAGTGCCAAATGGTTTGTTGTCCTGTAACAGAAACTCCTAACCACATTGCTGTAAGAGTATTTGCCTGTACAGATGATTGTGTAAGTTATCAAATGAAAGCTTATATCATACTGGTCAAGCATGGCATGATGTATGTATAGGTGATCATGAGTAAGCTGTATGTATGTACTAAAAAATATGTTTAAACTATGTAAACAGGCAGAGTTGATAAACAAGTTTGTCCTAGATAAAAGAATGTTGATTTACTGTCTTCCTAGGCCTCTGAGGTAAATTAAGCACTCTAAAAGCCTAAACACAATGGGAACTGCATTTGCATGTAAGTCAACAGGAAAAGCCAGGTTGCCCTCCATGTGAAACCAGCATGGGAGGATACAGCAGACTATAACCACAAGGACTTGTCCTGTATCTGGGATCAAAAACAATTAGTTTTGGGGAAGCAAAGGAGAAGCAAAAAGACAGTTTGTTGTCCATTTCACTGAGGGGCACTCTTAGTAGAGGGGAGTTATTTGCGACTATTATGGATCATGGTTGTGATTGAAAGTTCTGCAGAAAGTTATGTGGAAAGACTTTGAGGGTGAGAAAACTGCTTTATCTAGAGAAATATAGCTTGCTAAAGTTATATTTTTAGTCTTTTAGAAGAGTGTTATACTTTTGTTTTATTAGTAACCACTATCCTTGCTCAGTGTCACTATATCTACTTTCCAGCATTTTTACTTGGTGACACTTAAATCTGTTCTTTATTAATAGACTTATTCTTGGTTTTATTGTAAATACATCACAGTGCTGTAATATTATGTGCAAATCCTCAGCTGACCCAAAGAGGCGTGTGTGCACTACCTCTTTGGCTACAGAATACTTGGTAATTTCTGTGAGTGTCCAGTGAGGGGGGCTGGATACTGCAGGGGAGGACTCTTCAAGGGGGCTCAGAACTGAGGTGCAGCTCCAATGCAAGTAAAGGCTGGCACAGCTTCTGAGGTGATTGTCTGGTTCAAAGACTGAAGTGACAGAGAGTGCTGATACCCAGTTTAGCACCAGCAAGTCTCTCTCTTATTGAAGCAGAGAGGTAACAAGGTGACTCAGTCCTGAGCGCTCTAAGAAAGTGTTACACCCCTGTCTTTGGGGTCCCTAGGCACACTCTTGGGATGCAACCCTCTGTCTAGCACCCCCTTCTGAAAACTGTGACCATGCTACTCACTACCAACACCCTGGAGCATGGGTTGACTCCTCAGTCTTCCTCTGTAGTTTGAACACACACATTCGCAGAACTCCAGCTGAAAAGGTGCTGAGGGCCCTGTGACAGGTTCGGTCACAGAGACCCCTTGGGACTGTCACCTGACATGCTGAAACTACCTCTGAGCCCTGCCAGCTTGGGACTCCAGGACCCTGTCTTGTTGAGCCAGACACGCAAGCCTGCTGAAACACAGACCCAGGGTCTGAACCACCCCCTCAAATCTGCAGACTTAACTGAAAACAGCTTAGCTGGTCACCTCTCTCCAGCACCCAGACACCCAGCTCCCAATGGGATCCAAACCCCAAATAAATCCATTTTACTCTGTATAAAGCTTATGCAGGGTAAAATCATGAATTGTCCACCCTCGATAACACTGATAGAGAGATATGCACAGCTGTTTGCTCCCCCAGGTATTAATCGCTTACTTTGGGTTTACTAATAAACAAAAGTGATTTTATTCAGTATAAAAAGTAGGATTTACATGGTTTCAAGTGATAACAGAGAGAACAAAGTAAGTTATCAAGCAAAATAAAACAAAACACGCAAGTCTAAGCCTAATACATTAAGAAACTGAATTCAGGTAAATCAAACCCTCAGAAATGTTCCAATAAGTTTCTTTCACAGAGTAGACTCATTTCTAGTCTAGGTCCAATCTTTTCCCCTGTACAGGTCTTGTTAGTTCCAGATCAAGTGGTAACTAGGGGTTTTCTCATGACTGCAGCCCCCCTTGTTCTGTTCCACCCTCTTTTATAGCTTTGGCCCAAGGCGGGAATCCTTTGCCTCTTTGGGTTCCCACCCCTCCTTATAATTGGAAAAGCTCCAGATTTAAGATGGATTCCAGTTCCAGGTGACATGGTCTCATGTTCTGTGAGACTCCAAGCCTCCATTCTTTCCAGCCTGACTCACATGAACACAGGAAGGCTTACAAGTAAACAGAGCCATTTACAACCAATTGTCCTGGTTAGTGGGAGCCATCAAGATTCAAAACCACCATTAATGGCCCACACTTTGCATAGTTACAATAGGACTTCAGAGTAATACTTCATATTTCTAGCTTCAGATACAAGAATGATACATTCATATAAATAGGATGAACACTCATTAGGCTATAAGCTTTGTCAAGATACCTTACAATAACCTTTTGCATAAAGCATATTACAGTTACATTATATTTACACTTATAAACATATTTTCATAAAACATATGGAGTGCAACATCACAGGCCCATAGTTTACCACTTCAAGGGTCATGTGAATTGTGTAACACAACACACACAAACTTTGCACAGGTTTCTAAAACCATTGCTCCTTACTTAATTGCACAAGAAATACTCAGTACTAAACAATAATAAACCCTACACGCATTTCCCTGCCTAAGTTTCTTCATCACTTTGGAGTGTTCTTTGGTCTGGGGTCCAGGGTCTTATAAGGCCATGCAGGGTCCTTCTGCTGCAGTGCACAGCTTATGTTCTGAAACATGGATTCTTCCTCCCCCTTCCCCAACCCCCCCACCAGTTAATGTTCTCTGACCTTGGCGAATGCATCCTCTTCCCCCTCTTGCCCAAACCTTCCTTTGTGTCTTTCCCCTGTGACTCCTTTTACAAACTTTTAGTCCCTCGAACAGAGTGGCTCCCAGATCAGCCTCTTCAGGTGATCCCAGACTTTGTTGCTCGGTGACCACTCCCCTGAGAAACCAGTTCTCCTGGCTAGGAACCAGCCTATGGTTTAGAGCGATTCATTTTCAATGGGACATTGTCATTGACCCTCTATTGTCAGCCCTTTTCCATCAGCCTTCGGAATGCCAGTCCAGCATGTTGGTAAGAGGAGAGAGAAGGTAAAGACCCGCACATCCAAAATGGAGCCTGCAGTCAGATGCAGATAAATGTAAAGAGCTCCCAAGATCAAACAGAAGTCATAAGTTGTACATACAGATTTTCCACGTTTCTCCCCCTCAAAAAAGAACAGACCAGGGATACATGCCAAGTACCCCAGAGATGTTCTGGAATCCACTTCTACACAGAGCATCTGCTATTACTTATTAATTCAAACTTCATACATTCAGTCAATAAACAATCCCTACACACACATATACACCTACACACACACCAATACAGTTTTATGAAAAAGGGGCAGAGTAAGTATAGGCAGAGTTCCTGGGCCCTCATATGTTTTTGTCACTTACATACTTCTGACTGGTAGGAGTGTCCATGAGAGACGTGTCCCTCTGCAGGGTGGATCTTGGCACTGCAGTGCTCCTGGGAGATGAGTGGTCCCTGTCCTGGGGCAAGGTTGAATCTCCATATTTTCTCCCAAGATGACTCTCCTTCATATTCCTGAAGAGAGATCAGTTGTGCTTCCTACTCACTGGGATCAATTACATCTTGACTGACCACCCTGAAACCATACACTAAGAAGAACCTTCCCCCTCTTTTCCATCTTCACCAAGTGATTGCTTCACACCCCTGTGAAGATTTTCACACCCTCTGGCAGGTATCATGAGTTTAGCAGTATTCTTTACCACCCTCAGGTTCCCTTCTCCCAGGAGAGGTCTGATACAAAGCATCTTTCAGCCATGCCTCAGTTTCCCTGCTCCCAGAAGGATGTTTTACCCTAGATGCAGTCAGCACAGATTTTGTTTCACCAGTAAGGAATAGGCAGAGAGCATGAGCCCTGCAGCATTGAGCATGTGTCAAGCTGTGCTGGTCTTACAAAGGCAGGCTCAGGTTGAGTTCTGGCCCAGAAGACCAAGGAATTCTGGAAGTTGTAGTTCCCAGAGGGATCTAGGCACTGTAAATTGATAGCAAAGCATGTTGGGAAGAGAAGTTAATAAAGTTCACTTGCCTTCCTCGATACAGACTCAAAAGGCATATTTTCTCTGGCAAGGGAGACATGGATAGCAGCAAACTTCTGCCAGGGCTAAGTTACGGCCGAGAGCTGTAGTAGGGTTCTCAGCAGAGAGTGAGCCCATGAAGGAGCTTGAGAGGGGGTGAGCTGAAGAAACCTCTGGAAGGACTGGGGATAAGGCCGAAGAGGCAGGCCGACAAGCATGGGAAGTAGCCCCAAGGGACAAGTAAAGCAGGAACATCTGAGGCTGGAGATGCTAGGAACTTTAGTGTTTCAGGCTTCAGTGTTGGAGCCCCGGGCAGGGAGAGGGCACAGGCTGTTCTGTGCCATAATAGTGCCACATAGAAGTAGTTTTGCTGAGACCCCAGCAACCAATTGCAAAGGATTGTTTGTAGTCTCCTAGCTGCAAGAAGGGTGCACCTTTGTTGAAGGGAGGAGGTTGAGGTCTCACACACCTTGAAGAGAGGGCTGTGGCCCAGGGAAGATGAAAGACTTTGCGAGGTCCCTGCCTTGAAGGATTAAGAGATGGAATGGGGGTGTTCTCTTTTGGATTTTTCCTTACCTTGGACCAAGCAGACATTTTAATTTGTCCTGAAGGCCAAACTATTCACAGCTTGGAGGGAAGCTTTGCAGAGAACAAGGTGAATTACTTAAAGGAGGTGAGGAGGCTGAGACAGCGCCTTCATCTCCACAGGATGAGATAAGAGCTCTGTGACAGAGTACGAGAAATGTAGAATCAGTCTCATAGTGTCAAACAATATGATGTATTCTAGCTCAGGTGAATACAGGTGAACCATAGAGCGTATTTACCTTACTACAAAAAAGTGAGGTGTCCTAAATAGGAGACAGTCTAACTGAGTGAAACTAAAACAGAAGTTAAAACAAAATGGAACTTTTGCATATTCTCTCTTGAGACAGAACCACATTGGTATATACAAATACACTGGTGGTCTTGGGTTCCTAATCATTTATTTTATTTATATGATTTATAAAAATATAAATACACTCATCTCTAACACTGCACCCTCTGATGTAATTTAGTGTCACAGCTGTCAAACACAATGGACTGATCGTCCCACCATAAAATACGCTTCAGCAGATGAAATAACCCACACAGCAAACAACCAAAGCTCGCCAACCTTCAGCAGCTGGACAATGTGATGTGGTGAGACATAGCTGAAGGCCAAAAGCAAAGCTTTTATTGGCAGTACTCTAGGAAAACATATTTTAATGCAATGCTATCAGAGTAATGTTCCTTTCCTTCCAGATCTGTACTTTACACAAAAGTGACCAAAAAATTGCTATGTAAACATCCACCCTCCCACACCCCTCATCTCCCTTTCAGAGGGGCTTTTTTTCTATCGCTTTCAAAAGAACATAGCCTTTCAAATTTGGGACATAAATGCACACTTCATAAGTTTTTATTCCCTGCTTAAAAAAACAAACAAACAATCCTTCATCAGTGTACCACCAAATAATTCATCAATATAAGCCTGTTTTTTAAATTAACGGTATTTTGTTCCCAAAGTGAGACCTATGGGCAAATGCAGTCCATTGAAACCTAAGATATAGCTTACAGGCGTCGACATCTTCAATGCATAGGTGCACTACACAGATATTCTAAGTCCCAATTGCCCCATCATGATATAAACAGGCATGAATTAGGCACAGCCCACTGGCTCCTGGCAAGTTTCCAGTTCAGGTCTCTATTATGGAAAGTTTTGTGTTAAACTCCACGAACAGCACTGATTTTATATCCTTGTTTCATGGACAGGCAATAAATCCCTTGGGAGAACATATAATTACAATCTAATGTGTACAGAGCCAGAAGTTATTTGCAATATTATAATACAGTAGCACATCAACCAATTTGTACAGTCTTAAAAAAAAATCTTTCTTGTTTTGTTCATCTTGGAACATTAAAGGAGGCCAATGTGCTTACACAATCATAAACTATCCCCATGAATACATGCAATAAAGGGAAAATTAAAATAACTACTATTTCACTAACCTACATTGCTTAATATATTGGTGAGTCACAGTAATTCTTACTGTCCTAAATTTATAAGAATAATGTAATAATATAAGCAGGTGTGGTCCAAGTCCGAATATTTCCAGGCATAGCTAGCTTTGGGGAGCAGTTACATTTATGGTCAAGGAATCCCTCCCATTTTGTGGGAGAGCCCTAAATTTAGTGCAGGGCTTCATTTACTTACACAATCTGTGCACATTGATTGTTAACTTGTTATAAGGAGAATTGTAGGAAAATGAAAACTTTCTCTAAGAATAAAAAGCTGTCAGTATTTACTAATAGTTTCTACATTACAGGACTATAAGTCTTTCTGGGATCATGGTTTTGTGGTATCATCACAAGTTAACTCCTGGCAAGAGCTGATATTTTTATTAATGGCTGCCACTGTACCTTGTATATAGATTTTATAACTGAATCTTAATATCTAATAAAAATGGGCAGCAGGGGGAACCTGCATGTACGTGTTTGTGTCAAGAGTTTCTGAAAATACATTTATGGGAGATCTGACTTACAAAAGTCATTTGTTCCCCTAATAAAATAAACAATGATTATGTTAATGTTTTCAGTTCAGATGGCTTAGGTGCATTTTTCTTAAGTTCTTTCCTTGTCTTGTTTTTCATTCTGAGAAATACACCTCCTACAACCAAACCTGAAAGAGAAGGAAAACCATGGCCTAATAAAAGGAATTTTAAAACATTCTTAAAGTATTTCAGCAAGGGATTAAGCTTCATTAATATACAAACTATTCACAATACTTTCCCATCCCTAACTGGAACAAAATGGACCTTAGGGATATAGGAATTACCAAAATGGACCAGACTTGTAGTTCTTCTGGTTCAGTTGCTTTTCTCTGATAGTGGTCAGGACCAGATATTTCAGAGGAAGGTGTAAGAAATCTCATACTGGACAATTCTCGGATGACCTGAGGGGAGGTTTCTTCCTTAATCCCCTTCAGTTAGAGGTTATTTCATGGCCTGAGGCATGAGGGGTTTTATCCCTTATAATTTTTCTTATCCTATCTAGTGTAACTGTAGATGTTCTCAATATCAATATAAATGTTCCCAGCAGCGGTGCCAGAGTTTCTGGAGCCCTAGGCAGAATTCGGGGGGCGGCATTTTGTGCGCTTCCCACGGGGCGCGCGGGATCTTCCTGTTCCACTCCTATTGCGCCGCCAAAGAAGGAACCTCTGCCGAAATGCCGCAGGCGACAGCGGCAGTCATTGAGCTGCTCAATTGCCTGCCGCTGTTTTCCGCGGCACGTCGGCAGAAGGTCCTTCTTCGGCGTAGCGATGGGAGCGGAACCGGAAACTCCCGTACGCCCCCTGGGCAGTGCACAAAATGCCGCCTCCCGAATCCTGGCGCCCTAGGCGACCTCCTAGGGTTGCCTAATGGAAGCGCCGGCCTGAATGTTCCGTCTCTCTCTCTAAAATTGTACTAAGCCCTTGGCCTCAATGATATTTTGTGGCAATCATTGCCCTGTTTAAATTTTTTTTCCTTTTTATCAGTTTTAAATTTACTGTCATTTTCAGTGAATGTCCCCTTGTTCTTCTCTTCTGAGAAAGCATATGAGTGACTGTTATCCTCTGTATACCATTTATTACTCTATACATCTTTACTATGTTGCCTCTTATTAGTCTCCACTCTGAGTTGAAGAGTCCTAATCTTTTCAATCTCTCCACACATGAAAGTCTTTCCAGATCTCTAATCTTTTTCATTGCCCATCTCTGAACCCCCTGCTAAATCTGTCTGATCAGCTATAGATTCTTGTTCCTGATTCAAAGGGGAAAAGGCCCTTTATATGTGTGAAAGTGAAACTGTATGTTTGGCACAGTAGTTTATTTTAAAAATCATGAGTCGTATACAGTTTTTTAAAAACTTACTTTCACTGGCTTCCTTAAAACAGGCCAGCATAAAGCGGGACAAAATGTCTTCACTGAGTTTGCTGGCAAACCAACAGCAAATAGAAATTTCAAGTAAGGCAGAGACGTGGGATCAAGTCCTTAGTACTAGGAATCATGTTTTGCTATTCCTGTTAATCTAATTTTCCTATGGTACACTTTATCTCTAGTTCATATTAAATGAGAGATTGGATGAAGATATTACAGGGAAATAGTGACTTCAGAGGGTTGAACATAGATCTAATGTAAAGGGTTTCTCTGGTAGTCGCAAACTCTGATCCTGGCTTTTTTTCCATTCGCTTTGGTTTCTTTGAATCACACTCTATCCCTCCTCCCCCTTTCATCTTCTAAGGACCAAATTATAGTCATAGGTAGTGTCTCTTGTTCCAGAGGCTTGTGAATTAAACAGCAAGTGTCATCACAAAATCTTGGTTTCCTTTTCCTAGTTGCAGGGCAGAAAACTTGTTTTCTGGTGCCCATTCTTTTGTCCTGTGTAACTGAAGTAATTGAAAGGTTGGACATTAGGAAAAACTTCCTAACTGTCAGGGTGGTTAAACACTGGAATAAATTGCCTAGGGAGGTTGTGGAATCTCCATCTCTGGAGATATTTAAGAGTAGGTTAGATAAATGTCTACCAGGGATGGTCTAGACAGTATTTGGTCCTGCCATGAGGGCAGGGGACTGGACTCAATGACCTCTCAAGTTCCCTTCCAGTCCTAGAATCTATGAATCTATGAATCTATGAAAAAAAGCTTACATAACTTCTGTTTATATCATCTTCTAAGTTTGTCTGATCCCTTCTGATATGATGTCTACATTTTATTTAATTTTAGCTTTTTGATATTTTCACCCTCTCTAAATCTGAGTCACAGTCAGCCAGTCTTCTGGCTGTAGCTACGCCATCCAAAAATCACAGACTGTGCTCTGAATTCTTTTGTTTATTTACTTGCTGGGTGGGATTGGGGGGGCAGGGGAGAGGAGGAAACTGAATCTCGTCAGTCAGTTATCCCGACTCCTTTTGTGCTTAAGTTTATTAAAAGAATACTCAAAAGCATTTGTCTTGTTTTTGGGGAAAAGGTATCAATCTGTTTGCCCGCATTCCATCAGCGCTTGCCTATCTGAATAAGATCCTGTGCAATACAATCTAACTTTACAATCATGCTTGTTGGCACCATAAATGTTGTTGTTCCACAAGCTCACGGGAGTTAAAACAATGAATAATGTTAAACTGAGAAGTTAAAGTAATCGTGTCTCAAAGAAATATCACCTACCGATGAATAACAATACTCCAAGAAGAAGACCAACTGCCATGCCTGTGCTTGGCATCCCAGAATGGTTTTCTACTTCTATAAAGCATCTCCCCTCATCGGAACACCTGCAAACGTTTACTGCAGTCAAAGAGAAATGTCATAAGATTAGTGGAATCATTTATCAGCCCTATGAAACTGTCCATGAATACTGCCATTCTCTGTAAATCAGTACCATAAATGCTGTGTGTGTAACGTACCTTGAAGATTCAGGGCTCCTTCCAAAGGTGGTTTTCCGTTGTCATTAATTATTAACGGAATGCTATACTGTTTCTCCTCTAGATTAGTGTGCTTTGGGGAAAGGTAAGCATGGGTGCCTGTCAACATGAAACGGGACATACATATCAGGACAATGAGGAGCTGTAAAATGTGCTCAGTTTCACTAAACACCACCTCCACCTGCAGATACTCTACTGCCCAGGTCTTTTTTTTTAAATCTATTCAATCCATTCAAGCTGCTGTAAAGGGGCTCCAGCGCAGATGCAAGGGCCCCTGGGGAATTACTCCAGCTGCAGACAGCCTTTGTGTCCAGCACCTAGCTGCCTTCATCAGCTCTATGCCACCTCTGCAGGGACCACAGGCACAGGGGATATTCTAGGACAGGCCAGGGGTGGGGCAGAGGTGGATATAGGAGAAGGAATCAGATGCTCAGGGAGTTCTTACAAGTGGTCTGTTCTGTCCCCTGCAAAACCACATAGGGACCTTTATGATCATCTCCTGCAATACATGGGCCATAGAATCTCACCCAGTGCCTTGTGCATCTTAAGTTCTACAATACACCACCTCTTATGTTCAGAAGGAATTCTACATTCATGCAACCATTTCAGAATATCTAAACCAACTGGGTAGGCCATCCTCGCATTACACCCCATGATAACCTAACATGGCAGGCTTTCCTAAAAGGGACCTTCAAGGTCACCGAGCAGGACAGGCCACCCCTTTGATGAATGCAAACTAAGCCAGTGTAGTGGGGAAGCCTTCACAAAACATTCTAGCTACGGTACATACCATCAATCTAAAGTCAGATTTTTCACATTGCCACATCCAATATCAAGATATGACCCTTAAAAATGCAATGTCCTGGGAAAAGTCTCTAATGCACAGTTTACTCTAGTTGTTCTGTTTCTTTATCAAAAATGGTTTTCTACTGTTTATATTGAAGTAGACTCACAAAACACTTTGAGTCACGTGTTTCTTCTCTCTTCTTGTCAGAAAAATCCCAGTTTGCTAGCACACTAAATAAAAGCATCATCTCTTACAGACAATGGGTTTTATCAATGTAAAATAAAGCCAAATACAACAGTCTAAAGTGTTGCAATAATCACATACTCAAATATGTATTACTTTCTCAACACACCTAAATATTTCAATGTACGGTATAAAACACACAAAGGTCAGAATGAAACAGGAATCCAACCATTTCTTAAATATACACAATAAATACAGGTACATGCTACATTTTCCATATAATTGAAAAACTTACCATCTGTTCTAGAAATTTCCCAGTCACTCTTTATATTTTCACTGCCACCGAGAGAAAAAGTGAATTCTGGAGGATACAATTGTTCATCATCATCGGTGGCCTGGATCTCTGCTTTTACTCCTCCACGGAGCGGATGGCAGAAGAATAGATGATTACCTTTTGCTAACCGGGGAGGATTATCATTCACATCTTTTATGTGTATCATGAAGATTGCTGTGGAGCTCTGAGATTTTTTATCTATAGAATTTAAAATAGTGCAAAATTATATTTCAAGTCATAGACTTCAAATTCACGGTCGCTTGGGGCTGGGTTGTTGCTTTTGCAGCCACAGTGGCCGTGAAGAGAGTGGATACGGTGGTGCAACATGAGAGAGGCAGGCGTCAGAGCTACTCTGTCTGTAGAATACACAGGCAGTCTCTGGAGCCAGAAGTGATAGCTAGTGTCACTTTAAAAAAAGGGGGGGGGGATTAACACATAGCCCTACACTTTTTTAAAAGGGACACTAGCTGCCACTTCTGACTGACTAGTGCTGACTTCTGAGTGATAACCGGTGAAAGAGAAGATATATTAAGCCATCATATCCAGCAAGCCCTCTTCGGAGCAGGGAACTCCAGCTTTTTATATTAAGCGAACACAAGCCCCAGCTTTTTGGCTATTCCATGTGTGAGCAGGCAAAAGGCAGGATATGGTTGCCTAAGCAGTGTCCCTTTCTTTGCACATCCCTGCAACAGCAGCCCCAGTCTAGTTCTTCATCTAAGACCTTCTCTTCCCCAGTAATGTCAACTGTTCTTTTGATACGTCAAAAACAATGGACAGAATTATATGTTAAGTAATTTGCTGTTATGTTCTACTTAGTTAGGGAAACCTGGGTTTATGCCTTAAAAGACAGATTTCAACCCAAATACATCCCAGTCTTGTTAGCCATCCATGCAGTGTAGATGGCAAAATGAAATCCCCTGCCAGGAGAAACAAACGAAATACTATTTTTCAGTTCACCTCATACAAGTACTGTAGTGCAATCTCTTTATCATGAAAGTAAAACTTACAAATGTAGAATTATTATATTTTCCACATAACTGCACTCAAAAACAAAACAATGTAAAACTTTAGCGCCTACAAGTCCACTCAGTCTTACTTCTTGTTCAGCTAATTGCTAAGACAGATAAGTTTGTTTACATTTATGGGTGAGAAACTGCCTGCTTCTTATTTACAAAGTCATCTGAAAGTCAAAACAGGCATTCCCATGGCACTGTTGTAGTTGGCATTGCAAGGTATTTGTGTGACAGATATGCTAAACCTTCATATGCCCTTTCATTTTGTATCTTGCACTATCTTGTTTTTATCTTTTTTACGATGCAAAAATTTGTAATCAAAATAGTAATATAAAGTTAGCGCTTAACACTTTATATTCTGTGTTGTAATTGAAATCAATATATTTGAAAATGCAGAAAAACCAAAATATTTGTAATAAATTTAAATTGGTATTCTATTGCAGTTTAACAGTGTGATTAAAATTGTGATTAATTCCAACTTTTTTATCTCATGATTGAGATTTTAAAATCATTTGATAGCCCTAGTCCATATTATCAATAATTTGAAGTTTCATTTTACAGAAAGTAATTCCTAAACGAACATATCCTCCCAAGCATAAACAGCAAGATGCGTCAAAAATAATTTGACAATGCAACTTCTATAGCTGTATCAGACAAAGTCAAGGTCTTGCTGTTAGCTGTGTAAGTAGCCTTGGAAAACATATATGTGCTTTCATTGCTTACTTTCTTCTGTTGCAGTGACTTGTACTCTGTAGTCATGTTCTACTTCTCGATCCAAAGGAGCAGCAGTATATATCTTTCCAGAAACTGTATCAATCTCCAGCCAGTTTCTCTTGTTGTTTTTCAATGTGTATCTTCACAAAGCATAAATATATATGTGTATATATATTCTGTACCAAGCCATTATAATTTTTATAATGCAAATGTCTCTTCATTGGTTAAACATTAAATTATCTGGACTGATTTAAAAACTATCAGTAAATAGCTTTATTAGTAGAGTATCTAAAGGACAAGGATAGAATCCCTTGGGGAAAGTTGATCATCCTTCCATCAAAAAAGAGAGAGACAACTCAAGAGATGCCCTGGGGTCTGCCCTTCAGTTAGGGTTAAAGGCAAATGAAAAAAATAGGAGACTAGATGCTCAGGGAGGTGCTACTACCACCATCTAAAAGCTGTGCCCTGTGTAAAATGCAAAATATAAGAGCTGTATAATTGTGATTTTTTTAATGTTCCCAAATAATTGTCTTTTAAATTTTGATTTAAAATGACCCTAGATCCTTAATTTACAAAGACTCTTTAAAATGTGACCTGAGTATAAATTCAGTTTAAAAGGAGTGTAAACAGTGTTGTTTGACAATTGACTGAGTATGCAGACAGCTAGCTCAGAGATACATGTGAACTGCTCCTATTAATCTCAATTGGATTTTAATTCTGAAGACGAATGATGATTTAAATATCAACATTTAATTCTTTCACTACTGACTGAGTTAGCAAAAACATCTAGTTCATGTGCTTATCTATCACTTTTCGACATAGTGGCAGATACTGGAGTAAGATGAAGTAGGGTAGCTGGTTGTTGACTGGCTTTCTAGGGAAGAGAATAAGGAAATCTCATAACATGCAGACAGGATCAATAAACCTTAGAGTTATGTAAGTCGCTGTTGAATATCATGGCCTTGGTTTAAGGATCTATCCCTTACTGGGGACATTCACAACATCAGTTCCAGGGACAATGACCCCATGACAAACAGCCACAGTGGAAGCCATCTATACCCATTCCATGGCACTTGCACCATTTAGAAGACAAGCAAGTAAAGAGGCCTTAACCATAATGGTCAGCAACAGGGAGTATACTGCCTTTTAGTATAGGATAAAGACAAAAAAAAAAGTTTGTACCTGTATATTCTACCAGGGGGAGGAGAGAGGATTTGTATGAGGCATAGTGATAGAAGAAAGTGTAGATAAGCTAGACAAGGTGGGTGAGTTAATATCTTTTATTGGACCAACTTCTGCTGGTGAGAGAGACAAGCTTTTGAGCTTACACAAAGCTCTTCTTCAGATCTGAGAGACTTTCTAAGATCTCTGTGTAAGCTTGAAAGCTTGTCTTTCCCACCCACAGAAGTTGGTCCAATAGAAGATATTGCCTCCCCCACCTTATCTCTCTAGTATCCTGGGACTGACATGGCTACAACACTACTGTCTGTGGTGAGACATGTATTACAGTCACAGGTTGTGATCATCATGCTTCAATGTTTATAAGTGATTGTTAGTGCATGGCAAAAAGCCACAAGTTGTTACCCTGAGTGTTTCCACTTCATGCCAATTTATTGGGGCAGAGAGATTGTCAGCCCATCTTTAAATACTGTCCTCTAGGTGTCACCATTAGCATCCCCACTCAGACAAACCACGTTAATGGAATCAGTGTAAAATATAGATCATTCATATGTGTGGTGCTGGGGAGACCTGAGGTCAGATTCATCCTTCACTTAACTCCATTAGCTTGCTTGGTGTTTTCCTCAAAACTAGTTAATGTTGTTTTTTATTTTTCCGCAAAACCCTCAGTATGAATTGTACAGAAGTAGTGGCAGAGCATTTTTTGCATCCTAAACAAAGGCTTAGACTCTGAGAATTGAACTAAAGAAGACTGATTTGAAAAAAAAAATCTAATGTATTATTGAAGACCTGCTTTAGATGTGTTAAACTCTTTGTTTAGTTTGTAGGTGTGTTCTGCTGCATAAAAAGCACTAACATGTGCCTTACTGAAATGAAAAAAAATCATTGTCCTCTTGCTTATTTTTAGTCTTCATCTAGGAATATTTTATACACAACTCATTCATTATTAAACCGACTTGAAACCACAAATCCAGGCAAAAGGGATTGTTTTCAAGTCAACAGTGCCTTTCTCTGGAGATTTACTTTGGCCTATTTTTCATTATTAATCCCATAAACCATGAGCTCCCTTGGAATTATTCTTGCTGTAATACAGGTACCCTAGAGTTTGCTGCAGAGAAGACCATGTACTGCAACAGGAACACACCCAACTGTTTTGTATTATCTTCCACAATCACATGTAAACTATACATACATTGAAAAAATTGTTGCATTTCCTTGTATTCTATGTTTGGATGCATTCTCCTTCTAGCACAGATGTTCTATTGTTCTCAACCACAGCATTTCAATCTAGACACTCACTGGTTTAGGACTAGATTAACAACTGATGTGAGAATCCCAATCAATGCTAAAACTACAAATAAATAGAAGGCAAGTTTTTTTGTTTGGTTGTGGGGATTTTTGTTTTTTGTTTTACCTTATCTGGTCCCCCTCAGGATCATTGGCTGTCACTGTCATCACCAAAGTACCTACAGGAACATCTTCAAATATATCTGCTATATAAGTGTTCTTGGAGAAAACTGGCCCTTCATTTGCATCCACCACAACAACTCTGAAATAGGCTGTGGAGCTTGAATTATACTGTACTCCTTTCACCAAAGGTTCTGGATTTATGGCCTTGACTGTCAGGTTGTATGTTGAAGACATTTCAAAATCAAGAGCCTGGGGAAATGGGGAGAGATTGCAATAAACAATCATTTCACTGTTCTCTTCAATAAGATAAATGGTTGAGGAATCTCTCATGTGTGCCTATAATCTCTCGCTCATTTGAAGATTTCCATCCCTGGGGGAATTGGAAGCACAAGGGTGGGTATTCTCAATGCTGAAGATAAACTAAGAAGTTAAAAGTAAGGTTTTCAGGCAATCTATTGATTCTCCCCTAATGTGATGCCAACAGACACAATGGTACCATCTCCCCTGCTTTGGAAACAGAGGCATGGTCTACACTATGCATTTAAACTGAATTTAGCAGTGTTAAACCAATTTAACCCTGCACCCGTCCACACAACGAGGCCCTTAATATCGATATAAAGGGCTCTTTAAACCGGTTTCTGTACTCCTCCCCGACGAGAGGAGTAGCGCTGAAATCAGTATTGCCATGTTGGATTAAGGTTAGTGTGGCCGCAAATCGATGGAAATGGCCTCCAGGCGGTATCCCACGGTGCACCATTGTGACCACTCTGGAAAGCAATCTGAACTCGGATGCACTGGTAGACAGGAAAAGCCCCACGAACTTTTGAATTGCATTTCCTGTTTGCCCAGCGTGGAGCTCTGATCTGCACGGATGGCAATGCAGTCCCAAATCGAAAAAAAGCTCCAGCATGGACCGTATGGAAGATACTGGATCTGATCGCTGTATAGGGAGACAAATCTGTTCTATCTGAGCTCCGTTACAGAAGAAGAAATGCCAAAGCATTTGAAAAAAATCTCCAGGCTATGATACAGTGTCCACAGCACAGTGCTGTGTGACAAGTGTAATGGAAAGCCAAAAAAATCAGATGGATGCTCATGGAGGGAGGGAGGGGGGACTGAGGACTCCAGCTATCCCACAGTTCCCGCAGTCTCCGAAAAGTATTTGCATTCTTGGCTGAGCTCCCAATGCCTGTAGGGTCAAACACAATGTCTGGGGTGGTTCAGGGTATATCTTGTCAATTTGCCACCCCTACCCCTCCATGAAAGAAAAGGGAAAAAAATCTTTTCTTGACTTTTTTATATGTCACCGTATATCTACTGCATGCTGCTGGTAGACGCGGTGCTGCGGCACTGAATAGTAGCATCCTTTCCCCTCCCCTCCCCAGTGGCAAACGGTACAGTACAAAAGGACTGACAGCCATCCTCATCATCATCCCGTGACTGTTCCTGGCTGTCCTCAGGTGAGGTCAGCCGGGGGTGCCTGGGTAAAAATAGGAATGACTCCCGGTTATTTCTGGCAGATGGTACAGAATGGCTGGCAACCGTCCTCATCATAGCAACTGGGGGCTGAGTTCCATCAGCTCCCCCACTTTCATGTCTAAAGAAAAGATTCTGTACTGCCTGGACTATCATAGCAGCAGGATGCGGGGCTCCTCTCCCCCCCACCGTTTAATGTCCTGCCTGGACTATCATAGCAGCTGGAGGCTGCCTCCCCCTCATTTTATCTCACTAAAAACTCAGTGTTTCTTATTCCTGCATTCTTTATTACTTCATCACGCAAATGGGGGGACACTGCCACGGTAGTCCAGGAGGGTGGGGGGGAGAAGGGAAGTAACGGGTGGGGTTGTTGCAGTGGCACCCCCTAGAATGGCATGCAGCTCATCATTTCTGCGGGATCTGACACGAAGCGGCTGTGTTCTCTGGTTCTCTGATACACTGGCTCTCTAGTACACTTGCCCCATATTCTAGGCAGGACTGACTCTATTTTTAGATAAAACATAAAGGAGGGAATGACCCGGGGAGTCATTCCCATTTTTGTCTTTGCGACCCCGGCCGACCTCAGCGAAGGCCAGCCAGGAGCACTCATGACAGCAGCAGACAGTACAGAACGACTGATAACCGTCATCTCATTGCCAATTTACGATGGCACAGCAGACGATACAGAATGACTGGTAACCATCTCTGCTACCTTGCAAAGGCAGTACCACCTCTGTCAGCGGCATCCAGTACACATACGGTGACAGTGACAAAAGGCAAAACAGGATCCATGGTTGCTATGCTATGGCATCTGCCAGAGCAATCCAGGAAAAAAGGGCGCAAAATGATTGTCTGACGTTGCTTTCACGGAGGAAGGAATGCGTGACAACATTTACCCAGAATCACCCGCGACACTGTTTTTGCAACATCATGCATTGGGATCTCAACCCAGAATTCCAATGGGTGGGGGAGACTGCGAGAACTTATGGGATAGCTACGGGATAGCTACCCACAGTGCAACACTTCAGAAATTGACGCTAGCCTCGGTACATGGACGCACACCACCGAATTATTGTGCTTTGTGTGGCCACATGCAGTCGACTTTATACAATCTGTTTTACAAAACCGGTTTATGTAAAATCAGAATAATCCTGTAGTGTAGACGTACCCAGAGTATACCTTAGGTAATGAAGAGATAGAGCAGACTCATCATGTAGGAGGATAACAGCACAGCACTAGAAAGAATTATTTCAGAATGAATAGTTCTTGAGAGTGTCCCTCAGCAAGTAACATTTCCAATTAATTTCCAATTCCATTTGTAGCAATAATATTTACTGTTACATACAAGAAGACTCTCACTCATGATTGGTTGAAAACAGTTATACAATTAGTTAATATATTTCTAATGGTTACTTCCTTGGAAAGCAATAATACTGAGGTCTAGAATAATGTTAATCAAGAAAACTGAACATGTGAATGACTGCACCCAAAATGGCTGCAGGTGAGGTAATGAAAACTGTATTTTACCCATTAGACGATAAATAATTATTTGTTTGTTTTTGGTTCTCTCTCACTTCAACTGTCTTTGAAAAGGTTAATTTCAAAGGAAAAGCACCTCTGGTTTTTAAACTTATGGTCATAAGACAGAGTTTTCCTGGTAATTCTAATTATATATTCACTGACTTCTTGTTTCAGTGAGCATCATGATTTGTTATCTACCAAGGTAAATATTGACTTTGGCTTTGTCTCAGTCAGTGTGCACCTTAAAAGAAACAAATTCTACATTTGCCCTGCTCCTGAGACATGCTGAGCACCTGCAACTCCCATTGTAAAAGTCAGTATGGGTTGGAGATGCTCACCAGCTCTGAGACTCCATCCCAGAACAGATATCTTTTACTTCTTATGGTATTACAAACAAAATATCTGTGAGACACTGTAATGTTTACTTGGCTTAGTTTTCCGGTGAGCTTATCATGATATTGCACAACATGTAATAGAGTGTTTGCGTGAAGAACAAAGATCTACAATACAACATATCATCATCATATCTTGTGCTATATTCTAACGAAACAAAAGAGTTGCAATAAGGGACACGCTATGTTCAGTGTGTCAACAAAACTCCACTGACATCAAAGCAAGTTCCACGTAAGGAACAAGCAACCCTTGTGGGAATATTTTAATTTATTCACTAGAATGAGTAATTTATTTCATTCTGGTGTTTTAGTAAAGATTAAAATATAATTTTGAGTCTGTATGGAGTTTTCCTCAATTGAAGAGACCTGGGTAACAGGAGCAACATTTGGTGTAAGTGATTAAAGGCATTCACATTTTGAAGGGCAAAGAAAATGTCTCTTTGTGGGTAACTTGTCTGGAAATCAAAACCTTTTGCTGTGTAGTGCTCTACAAACTATTACCAGCTTTGTTACACTGTATGTGGCATAGGGCTGGGATACACTTAACAGTTAAAACACACTTTCTGCTATGCTACAGCCATTTTGTTAAGAGTTATAGATAGTCTTCTGTCTTCAGTTACCAATTTTTGTTATATGTTGGGCTTCCTCCTCATTTTTTTCACTTCTCTTAGGATGCAGGTAGTTTAATTATTGCTACTGTACTGGCCACTTCCTTCCAGTTCAATATTCAAAGCTTTAGCTCACCGCTTTACAATGGGGAACCAATGATACACACATTTTAAGCTGTGTTTTCTGGAATTCCATAATTCATCAGCAAGCAGTTAAAAAAAAAGATTACTGGATGTTGTTTAAGAACAAAAAATAAGGTTTAAAGAAAAATTTACTTGTACTGCTGTAATTTAGGAATTAAAGAGATCCACTTACCTTGCTAATCTTTACAAAACCCCTATTTGTTTGGGGGTCTGTCTCTATAATGAAGTTTTTATTTTGATCTCCCTCTTCAATTTGGTAAATGATTTGAGAGCTCCCAGTGAATGGTTCATCAGCATCTGTAGCTTGAATTTCTAATATTACTTCTCCTTCTGGAGTGTCTTCAAGAATAGTACAATTACCATACTAAAGAGAAAAGATAATTGAAACATGAGACATCAGGAACCATTCAAGGAAATGGGCTTCAGTGCTACAACTTAGTGATGCACAATCATGAATGAGTTCAACCACACAAGGAAATAGAGAAATATTTTCTCTATTTACAGATGAGGCATAACGAGATTGAGGCTCAGATCCTCAAAGCTATTTCAATACCTAATGCCCATTGAAATCAATGAGAGTTAGGTGCCTAAATGTCTCTGAAGATCTGGCCCAAGGTCACACAGAAAAATTGTGGCAGAACCAGGAATTCAACCCAGTTTCCTGAGTCCCAGACCATTTCCAAAAAGACCATCCATCCTGCTAGCTTAGGTAAACGTCTGAATGATAAACTCAAAAAACTGAGTTATGTCAATCAACTGGCTAGAGTGCCCCATTCAATTGGCAAGGATGGGTAGTGGTTTCTATACCAGCCTTACGCAGGTACTTTCTATTCAATTAACCATCAGGGATTTCACTCTCAATCATTATTTAATTAAAAGTGCCTATTTGAAATTTCTACGCCCTTGTACAAACCTTACACAAAAGATACGTTGGACATATGTCAATAATAAACCTCCCGTACTGCCAACATGCTCCTTAAAGATTTTTTTCCTTAACACTTGAATTAATTTTCAAAAATAAGTAATATTTCTCATGCAAGCAATGGTTAGATTTATTTTTTTTAATTTATAAATGTTTGTATCTTTTAAATAGACCATAATTATAACTATGTATTTGTATGGTTCATATTGCTATTATTTCAGAAAAGGAATTGCAGAATATTATTTAATTGAAATCAAACATCTGTAAAATTAAGTCAAAGGTGTAATTGATGGCATAATCTGGCCTTTGACATGTTTCCTCCAACTATTTAATCTGCCTCAAAGAGCTTGTTACAATTTTTTTTTCAATAATTCTTTTACTAAAAACTTTACATCCTTGTAGTCTAGAGACTGAAGGGATGCTGCCAGGGTAAGATATATATATATTTACATAAAATTATTTCTGTATTACTAGAAACATTTCAGTTTTCTAAAACTGAGAAAACTTTCTAAATCTAATCCATTCTTCACCATTCATTGTCTTTGTCTTTTGTGCTTTCCCTTTGCTGAAAGAAAATAGACTGGTCAGTTTCACTTGTGATTACAGTTAATTTCACTTTCTGGTGCCTATGCACTAGCATTATTTTTGCAATGGTATTGGGGGAAATATTAAATCAAATAAAATTTTACATTAAGCCATTTTAATTCATTTCATTTCCACTCCCCTTCCCCCCTTTATAAAAGCTAAATTTCAGGCCTGAATTCCCAATATTGTCCCTTTAAATGAGCAGTATACATTTTAACTTATTTTCATACTTTAGAATGAATCACCAGATTTGTGTATGTAAATGTGTTTACCGCAGCTATTTAGATCTCATAGACAGGCCTTGCTGCAGAGGCATAATGTTATCACTACTGCTCACTAGCAGCCTTAACCAATGACCATTGCAGTTAATGGAAAGACTCCCACTGACTTCAGGAGGCATTGGATCTGGCCACAGCTTTAGTAAAAGTTTGTCTTGTAACATCAGAAACAATATTGTGAGGAATACTCACGTCTGATTTTTCAAAGATGGGAATCTGATCATTGATGTCAATGACATTTATTTTCACATCACACAATGTGGTGAACACTGTACAAAACAGAAAAAAGCATGTCACAAGCAACATTTCTGCAGAAAACCTGAGGGTTTTTTTTTCAAGTGTCCACAGTGCGATAAGCATTGTACAAGCATACAACATGGCAATAAAACAACGTAGCAATCAAAGCAAAATCGTACTGCTGTCAGAAAGAGTGGCCACAAGATATTGGGAGTCACAATTAGTTTATATCTTGACAGGATTCCCTCAGTCTCTCCTTGCCTCTTCCTAGTTCTCTCAATATTTCCTCCATCCTTACTCTCATTCCTTTTTCCAAATTTACTTTCGCCCCATCCCTGATGAGGAGCAGGAAGATAATGAATCTTCTGTTTTCTTCATAACATGGAGATTACAAGGAGACTCCTCCCTCCCCCATCCAGAGATATCAGTCTTTTTCCCCCCCTATGTGGGTCATTCTGGTCTTTGCTTATAGCTGGGCCTAAACTAGGTATAATTAACAGAATGCCAATCAGTGAACTCAGACAACAGCAGACCTCACAGCCTTGTTTTAAATCCAGGAATGTGCCACAAATGTGGGGGAGCCCTTAGTTGGTTTTATGAGTCCAAAAAGCCTGCTCTGGTTGACTGTAAATTGTTCAGACGTAGTCGGATCCCAGTATTTTCATCATGTACATCATAAACCAGGAGTCAGTGAATATACTAAACAAAATAGTTTAGATATAATTCTAAATGAGCTTCCAAAGCCAGCAACCAAGCCTTTTGAAGTTCTCCTATCATTTGTTTAAACCATGCTGTTTCAATAATGTAAGAGAAACGTAATCCTGCTTACTCTATGTGCTTCTATCTCCTATGGAGGTCAATGTAAATTTTGTAAATTTTGCTTGGCTAAGAACTTCAGGATGAAGCTCTTAATCTTTAATGGGAAAATGTACGTACTTTCTATTCAGTTAACCATTAGGGATTTCTGAGCTTTTGGATAATGAGTCTTGCAAAACCTTTTTGAAGATGAACTTTTGTTCTGAATATTTATATAAACCATCTGGACTCTCTGGCCAGCTGCATTGAACTCACTGAAGTTTCTTCAGTGAGACATTATTGCTTTCCAATAAAACCAGTGGAAACATCACAAATCATGCAATCCCATCAGAGATTCCTATGCAATAGAAAACCTCTTTCTGGAGAATTCTAGTGAACCCTCTGCCCTAGTGCTTGCTGAATTTAATTATCACATTCTGAATCATTTCTCTGTGCATCTTTAAAACAATTAGGTAAAATTCAGTAAGAAGAGAGGCCCTCAATACTGCTGCTGCCTGTAATGCCCTGTCTGGGAATCGCTTAACATGAACATCGTGGATACTGAACACTGAAACAGGAAGGCTGATGAATGAAATTATTTCAATGTGTGATAGGCTGTTTGTACTGACCTTTATCTGTCACCTCCACCGTTACAGAATAAGTTGAAGCTACTTGTTTGTTTAATGAAGAGCTAGATAATTGGAAAGTCCCAGCTTCTTGCTGGATAATAAAGAGGCTATCTAACGGGATTTTGGGGTTCTGGTCCACAATACGGAACTGCAGGCGAGAATTAAGAGTGTTTTTTTTATCCATATCTGTAGCATGCAGCGTTCCAATATTGCTCCCTAGGGTCAAGGAAAGCATGAAGTCAGTTAGATAACACATCTATCAATATATTCTACTTTCTCATTGAATCAAATACTATGGACAATGCTGCTAGTAGGAATATAACAGATACCATAAAAATACCAGTTGCCTGGAAAATACTGTTTGCAGTATTGTTGTAGCCATGTAGCCAGGATATTACAGAGATAAGGTGAGCGAGTATGGCGGGCTTCACTCACCACAAGGGGCCCCTCCTTGTGGTGCTTCCTTGTGGATTAGCTCCACTCAGGTCTGATGCCCCCTTCCTTGCACCATGGCCCCTCTCGCTCTTGGCTCAGGGTACTATTTCTTTTTGAATCAGCCCCTCCAGCAAAGTCAATACACTCCTCCCCTTCTGAGGTAGTAGTCTCTCCAGACCAGCTGGTAGAGTTGGCATCTCCACCAGTCCTGTGTCACTTCCCAGTGGCTGGTACGAGAACCCAGGCCTGCCCTCTACACTGGGTTCCATCCCAGTGACCCTACAATGAACAGCCCATATCTGCATAGTCCTACCCCTTGCTGCTGTTTCCCTGGGCTTCTTCTTAGTTAGCCTTCACAAGCTTCCTTTCCCCACAACTTCTCTGGAATTTATCCTTCTGTTAGGGCTAGAAACCCAGTGCTTATTGTTCCTCTGGGATTTTCACCTCTCTTCCTTTCTGCTCCCAGGGATTGACTGCAGGCCCTCTCCCTGCAGCCTCCTTCTGCTGCAAACTTTCTGTCTTTATAATCCAGCCTATTTCAGCCCAGCTGGGTTTCTTGTTCAGTTAGGCCTGGCTGTCCCTCCAGGTGCAGCCAGGTACCCTGGCTCCTCAGGTCCATGTTAAACCTTTCCAGGCATGTGTGGGGTTGGAACCCTATCACAGTGAGGTAATAGCTTTTATTGGACCAATATCTGTTGGTGAAAGAGACAAGCTTTCAAGCTACTCAGAGCTCCTCTCCAGATCTTGAAAAGGTACTCAGAGTGTCACAGGTAAATACAAGGTGGACAGATTGTTCCATAACCCTGCAATAACAACAGATGCAAAACCTGCAGACACATCTCCACTGCTACAGTGATCTGTATCCCTCACAACACACATTTTAAGGTGCATGAGTCCCACACGTACCTATCACAGCATATGATGTACCTCATATAGTGGACTAAATACCTCAATTACAACTATGTGGGTAAAACCAGACACTTGCTACATTCTCAGATGAATTCACACAGAAAAATGATAAAAGACAAAAATACCATATCACCCATGGGCAAACACTTTTCACAAAACAATCACTCATCTGACCTGTGAGTCCTCATCCTCAAAGGAAACCTGCACAACACTTTCAAAAGATGAAGCTGGGAACTTAAATTCATAACTCTGCTAGACACTAAAAATCATGGTCTTAATAAAAATATTGGATTTATAGTTTGTTACAATGATCTGTAATCCACAAACCCTCCTTTTTTGTCCTATGACTGCAGACGTGATGAGTGGCCACTTCACCTTGAATGGTCTCTTACAATGCGTATTAACCATTTATGCTAAACAATCTGCTCCACCTTGCATTGAGCTGTGACCCTCTAAGTACCTTCCCCAGACCTGAAGAAGAGCTCTATCTAGTTCAAAAGCCTGTGTCCTTTACCAACAGAAGTAGGTTCAACAAAAGATATTACCTGACCCACCTTTTCTCTGGAAAATACCATAAAGAAACACAGTAGCTTTATATTAAAGCTATGCATCAACATAGCTCAATCAACAGTTATGGGGTTGATGTAGGAATTACTGGGTGCAATTCTATGGCCTGTGTTGTGCAAGAGGTTAGAATAGATTATCATAATGAGGTGTTCTGGCCTTAAAATCTCGGAACAAGTAAAGTAGAGACTCAGGGTATGGCTACACTTGCAGCTGTACAGCGCTGGGAGTTAAACCTGTTTTCATACTGCTGAGTAGGGAAAGCGCTGCAGTCTGTCCACACTGAAGCTACCAGCGCACTGTCGTGTCCACATTTGCAACATCTGCAGAGGCATTGGGAGCGGTGCATTATGGGCAGCTATCCCAGCGTTCAAGTGGCTGCAACATGCTTTTCAAAAGAGAGGGGTGGGGTGGAGTGTGACAGGGAGCATGGGGGGCAGAGAGAGAGTGGATTTTTGGAGCCGACACTATCAGCTCCCTGCCTTGCTAGTTCCGACCCCTTCCCCCACCCTTCTCTCATTCACTAAATGCCAATAGCCCTCTTTGTTTTTTTCCTCTCAGACCAGATAAGCAGCTGCTCCCAAACGGACACACAACCCCTGCCCGCCGTGCTGCTTCTCTCCTCAAGCCCCTTCCTTCCCCAAGCAAACACTAGCTGTGAGCGTTACATTCACAGCAAACAGGAGCTGTGTTTGTTTTTTTAGATAAGCAGCTCCGGGAGCCCCGAGTTCACAAAAAACAAACAGAGGCATCACAACAAAACAAAGAGTGTAATCTTTACTTAAAAGCATTATGGGAAGCTTCCGGAGGTCAGTTACAGCATAGTAAGATTAACCGCTGTTTACACTGGCACCCCAGCACTGCAGCAGCAGCGCTGTTCTCTTTATTCCTCTCATCGAGGTGGAGTACAAGCAGCGCTGTAGCCTGGGAGATACAGCACTGTATGTGCCTTGCCAGTGTGGACTGGGAGTGAGTTACAGCGCTGTAAAGCCACCACCCCGAGGCCTTAGGGACAGATTTCACAAACGTTGATGTAAATCAGAAGTAACTCCATTGAAATTAATGGAGTTACACCAAAGTAGCATCCATATAAGGGACAGGAGAATCAAAGCACTTATCCAGTCAGAGTAATCTTTTTAATCTTAAAAAAGGAAAGCAAATTCTATTGTACATTTTAGCATTGTGATTGTAGGAGAGCACAATATTGTATTTTAAATGATTTGATTTTGCAACTCTCACTCACCATGACTAGCTTAGTTGCACAAACAATCCAACTGTAGTCAGTGGGACAATTTGCATGAATAAGCACTATTCAAAGTGAATTAATGTGACAGAATTGGGCCCTGAAATTGTTAATTCTAGTTTCATCAATGGAAACAATGTTCAGACAGTGAGAAAGATTTATATAATAGTTATCTTCATGATGTCTTACCTAATCCTTCATTCTCCTGAACTTCAAATATAGTCAAAGCATTCTGGCACACAGGAGGATTATCATTAATGTCTTCAACCTGAACCAAGATTAACAAAGGCCGGCCCAGTTCCTCTCCTTCATTATCTTTTGCAGTTGCAAAGAATGAATACTACAATGATAATATTGCAATTAGGAATAATAAACCCAAGAACTATAATAGCTTCCATTTAAAGGGATCACAATGAAAACCTTGCTACCAAATGAAAGCTCTTTCTCTATGTCTTAATAACATTTCCATCTATTTTAATACTAATTACTTATAGGCTCTTATATGGTACCTATTACCATGTTATCTGAATGCCTCACAATTCAATGCATTTATTGTCCCAACATCCAGGAGAGGCAGGAAAACATTGTTTTCTCCATTTCACCGATGAGTACCTCAGACACAGATAGGTGAAGTGCACAAGATATCTGTGCGAGAGCTGAAACATAATCTATGGGTGACATCCTACTATCAGTGAAGTCAATGGCAAAACTCCCATTGATTTCAATGGGTTGGGATTTCACCCTATATCTCCATCTAGTCCCAGGCCAGTGTCATTTACAACCACAAAGCTATCTTTCTTCTCTGTGGCCATAATTTAGTAAGGAATTTAAGAATGTGCCTAACTTTAAGCATATGATTAGTCACATAGAGGTGTTTACAGTTAGGGACCTTATGTTCCTTGCAGAATTAGGGCCTATAACTGTATTCTCTCCTGGAAATACTTATTCTACCTTCAGAAGTAGGCAAAATATTATGGTTTTATTCATTACATTTCTTTTTCATGCCCCTCTTGATGATGCATTTCTGTGAGGTCAGCAAATTCCCAGGCAAATGCTGACTGTACAGTTAGAGAAAACAAACTGAGAAATGCTATGGAAGGTACCATTTTTTAAATTAAACATGAAACACAAAATGGTGAGGGAGATCAAATCCCTTTAGATATGCTGACTGGTCACTATGTAGTATTTTAGCAATTCTTTCAACACCACAAGAAGGGAGATTTATAGCCTGAAAGCTTATAAATTATAAAATGTATTTATTGGCCCATAAAAAGCATAGCATTATTTTCCTTGTCCAGCAATTTTTTTTCATAAAGAGAATATGTTTAATACCAAAATAGACTCACTTTAATTCCATGATGAACCTAATGTCAGCATCGTGGACTATTCCCGGGGCTAAGTTAAAATGCAGCTCTTCAATTTTGTGTTTATTCAAGATGACAGGCTAGATCCTGTCATCTTGGGTATGTCTACACTGCCATTAAAAACCAGTGGCTGGCCTGTGCCAGGGTATGTTTACACTGCCATTAAAAACCCATGGCTGACCAGCTGACTTGGGCTCACGAGGCTAAGGGGCTGTTTAATTGCAGCGTAGACGCTCGGGCTGGAGCCTGGGTTCAAGGACCCCGTGAGGTGGGAGGGTCCAAGATCTCAGGCTGCAGCCCAAGTCCAAACATCTACACTGCAATTAAACATCCCTTAGCCGGAGTCAACAGGCACGGGCCAGCCATGGGTTTTTAACTGCAGTGTAGACATACCCTCAGTTCCAGTCACAGGCGCAGGGCTGACTCCAGGCATCAGCCTAGCAAGCAGGTGCTTGGGGCAGCCAACGGAGAGGGGCGGCACTTCTGAGTCTTCGGCGGCAACTTGGTAGCAGGTCCCTCACTCCCTTTCAGAGCGAAGGACCAGCCACCGAATTGCCACCGGAGACTGAAGAGGCGGCGGTAGAGCTGATCGCAATTGTGGCTTTTTTTTTTCCTCTTTTTGCTGCTTGGGGTGGCAAAAACCCTGGAGCCGGCCCTGCACAGGCACCAACTTTCAGCTTTCCCCGCTCCACTCTGAGGCATCAGCCCCACTCGGCTCCTTCCCCTAAAGCCCCACTCTCACTTCACCTCTTCCAGCCCCAGCTCCTCCCCCTTCCTTCCAGCATCTCCCACTCGCCACTGAACAACTGATTGGCGGTGAGTAGGAGGTGCTGCAAGGGAGGGGGAGGAGCTGATCAGCAGGACCCATCACACAGCTAATTGGCAGGTGACTGGTGGGAACTCTATTTTTTTCCAGGAGTGTTCCAGCACCGGAGTCAGGGCCTATGGTTCCAGTCCATCGATACAAAACAGTCATAGGGCTGGTGGATACAGCTGTCTCATGATTCCCCAGCATGGGGGAAACCCCAGGTGGTGTCAGGCCAGCATGGCAGCTCCTGTGCCCAGCCCACTTTCCCACTCTCCTCTCCAGTGAAGGACCTATGGGCCGAGACAAGGGAGCTTAGCCAAAGGGCTGCTGCACTCTAGTGAACCCCAACTGTTAGACAAACCTCTCAAAGCCACTGACAACTGGCACAACTTGGAGCAGCCCTGAGATTACAGTTGCTGTTCAAATTTAAAGTGTTCTTTGTATGAACACTTGCTTTTAATTAGTGAAGCACATGCATGTGTGCGCTGTTAAATCTTAGCCCTAGCTGATGTAGGCTACACAGACTACACATGACTAATTTCTTTCCTTTTTGTGGAAAGAATGTGTAGGAATGTACCTGAAGAGAGAGAGAGAGAGAGTCTGATAACATCTGTTGTTGGGTAAACTCTTCATTATCTTTACAGGAAATTCATTTCTTTTGTTTTGCCTATTTTGCCTATTTCCCCACCCCACCTCTTGGAGAAGAAAGGCAGGAAGACTTGAGAGAGCTAAGAATTCCATCCACCAGCAAAGCCACAGTCCACCACTCGATCAGGTACTATAACATTGTCTCTGTACACAGCATATGTTCTGTGCAATTCAGAGTAGGCTATGAAAACTGCAATAACTACAGAACTCGTGTTGCTTTAGAAAGAAATATTATAAAGTTCTGAATTAATGGCTGTTGGGTGGAATGTAGTGTAGTGTGATGGGCATGCCTGCTGGTAAATTGCCTGAAAATCCATGTCTATCAAGTCACTCAAATTCATCCAGAAACCACATCAAATTACACATATCTATCCTCTTTCTCCTCCCTCTCCCACCACTAACTCTCCTACATTTACACGCCCAGCCACTATTGAGTCTAAGACTTTGGGCTACTGCATCAGTCAGGTTTCTCATGTTTACTTACCAATTCCTTTTCTTCCCTATCCAAGGGTTCAGTCACATAAATCGTCCCATTCTGATCAATTGTAAATGGGAACCTGGGCAGCCACTCCCTTTGCAGAAGGTCATATTTTGCATCTGGCTCATTCCACTGCACCTAAAATCCCCAGAATGAGTTAAAACAAAGGATTAGAAGTGTGGATTGAGATGTAACAGTTTGAAGCACTGGGAATGAAAAGGAAAAGATGGATTTTCTGGTTTGCACATTATTTTATTTTAGGTCATAAACCTAACCATTTGGCAGGCCTTGGAACTGGGACTCTGAGGCCCATATGATGGTCCCAGCTCTGCCACTGGTCTGCTGAATGACCTTGGACAAGTCACTCTCTTTGCCTCAGTTTCCTTATCTGTAAAATGTGTATAATAACACTTACCTCCTTTTAAAAGCACTTTGAGATCTACAAATGAAAAGTGCTGTGTAAGAACAAGGTATATTATTACAGTATTGTAATGGCATCATGCTAATTTACAGCATCTTTTTGTACCGGCCAACTTCTGTGCTTTTCCTGTTGAGCTTTAGTCACCTAAGCAGTTTGGGATCACAGATGGAAGTGTAGAGTGGCAAGTCAAATCTTAGCAGAGGAGGAGGTGATACACATAAAATTGTCTGACTGGTCTAGCACATAGTCTGACCTTCCAGGGACTTTAGGGGCTGAACCACTACTGTTTCCTCATGGATGGGATGAGGTGGGTGAACATAACCAACCCTGCAACTGAAGAAGTTGGAGGACATACCAGAAGGGGAACTTGAGAGAGTTTTCCTCCCTGCTGGGCACTCTCCCATGAGTTTGTCTGCGAGAGAGGCAATCAAGCCCTACATTTGCAATTCCGGTGCTAGTATCTAGCACTACCCATATTTTTCCCAACTGTTGTATTCCCCATCTGTAAAAATCCTCCCTGCATTCTTTAAAAGACTAATTCTCTGTTACATCAATGAGCTTTTGCTTTTGTAATTCATATTGTGCCAAACAGCGTTGGAATGAGTATTCTTTCTGTTCCTTTGAGTTTTCTATACATCAGCAGAATTCCTTATGCATTGCCTGCAGTTCACAGAATATACCAAGACTAGAACTTTCTGTAAGCTTGAGTGGGAAAATCCTTGTGTCACTGTAACATTAATATTGCTCTGGCCTGTACCTTAATCCTCTCCCTAGCATCCATTTCGTAATAAGGATATTATAGGGAAATCGACACTAATACCCTCTTCCAGTTTATGTAAAATATGCCCAAGGGGCCAAATCTTGAAATCCATATTCCATTTTTACTCAGTCCTTCCTCAGCCCAAACTCCCATGGACTGCAATATCCAACACGGAAGATGTACCAAAGTCTTGATAACTGGAAGAAGATCCTGCAGCTGGCAGGGAATATTTAAGGCTTGTAAATGCATTGACATTTGTCATTTCTGTGATTTCTAGATCCTACCTGCGTGATAGAGATGGGATGAGGCTCAGTAGAGTTTTCTTTGATAGATACTTTCGGAGGTGCCTTCCAAATGTTCTCCTTCACAGTTATTTCCACATCAATGTTACTGGTTAAAGCGTTCTCTGACATTCCTGCCAAATCCTTCACTGTGACAACGAGGATGAACGTAGCCTGCTTTTGGGGATTTAATAAACGAGAACCTAGAAAACAAAATAAAGAGACATGCGAGAAACTTAACAAAAGCTCTGTTACTGGTACATTGTTCAGCTGCAGAGAAATCCCAGCCTCTGCTTTGCATGTGTCCATTGCAGTATCTTGCTTTTACAACTGTTAGTCTAGGCTTCTCTTCATGAATTTAAAGATGATCCTCTGTGTTGGGAGTTGAATAAGACTCTTAGCCTGCTACTTTGCTTCAATTTCCTGAAAACGTTGAGAACTACTATTTTGAGAGAGACACTCTCAGAAAAAAAATTAAAAATCAAATGCAGAGTTGCAGAGTTGGAAATACACTAGTACTGGTTCCAGCATATTTAGATTGTAATCTCATTAAGGCACGGACCGTCTCTTTGTTCTGTGTTTGTATAGCACCAAGCACAATGGGGTTCCAGACACTACCAAAATAAAAAACAATTAATAATAGTAATAACAGCAAATGAGACTATAGTTCCATAAATAGCTCCCATTGATTTCAGTTGGAGTCACAAATACTTCTCAGTATCAGAGCAGACCTTAATAAATATGTCCCATAGGCTAACTTTATTCTGGGGAATGATTGGAAAGGAGCTTTCTTCTTTTATCTTGATTCAAGTCCCTCCTAGACCCACTGTTTCCACAAGGATCACAAGAAGAGGCTTAAATAAATAGATAAGGAAAACTCTTCCCAAATTATCTCTCATCTGGGTTTCCCTGTGCTCTCCATTTTTAGTCTATAGACTCTTCAAATCAGGAAGTAACAGTTGTTATTATTTTGCATCACATACCCATGGTCAGTGCTTAACTTACAAACAATAACAATACTAACGATAATTTTACATACCAAGCTCACTTGTTGAGATTGCTCCAGTTACGTTATCAATCTGAAAAAGCATCGACTTAAAAGGGTTGGGAAAATGGTGGAGAATGTTGTAACTCAGCTTCGCATTGGGAGTTGTAGGATCATCACGGTCAGTGGCATGGACACGCAGAAAGGGTTTACCTATTTGGATGTAGAAGAAAGGCCAGTAAGAGAATGGAGAAAGGGCCTTGATTATCTAATCCAGGGATGTTGCAGCTCAGGTATGGGGGAGAGGAGGAGACCCACAGGAATGTGCTTGACAGCTCCTTGATTCAGGACCTCACATCCCCTGTACAAGTTAGGATTGCACAGAGCAGCCTTAATTTACATCATTGGCATAAGTAAGGTCCCTCTGGGAACCTTGCCCCCTCTGACACGCCCCTGACATGCTGCCATTTTCCCCTTACACGAGGTGGGGACTAGCTGATGTAGGGTGTGGCAGTACCATCTCAGCCAGCTTTCCCCCTCCACAGAGTTCCTTGGGAAGCGGGGATTCTCTGACAGTTCTATTTGGTTAGTGTAGGACCACATCATGGTGCTTCTGCAAATAATCCATCACAGAGTGTATAGAGAACATGCAACACTGTTACTGCATTTAGAATTGTTACCATTAAAGAGGCTGCTCTACACTAGAGCTGGTCGCAAGTTGGGATTTTGGTTTCATGGGAAATGTTGACATAGCAAAATTTGGTTTTGTTCCAGAACAAAATGAAATACTTTTGAAATTTTCTGAAAAATGGCAATTAAAAAAAAATAATTTGGGAAAATGTAATTTGGGAAAAATTTCACATCACAATGAAATGTCTTTTGAAATATATTTTTTCCATTTCTACATTTTTATTATTTGTACATTATTTAATGACGTCAGTGGTAATAGAGCATAGTATGACGTACCATAACATACCTAATCGTGTCCTAATATAACATGACATGTCTTTTTTGTTTAATTAAGGGAAGATGCTATTTAGAACAGATTGAAACATTTTAGTTTATTTTTGATCAAAGTGTCTCCTACTTGTAACAAAACATAACATACTGGGCCAGACCAATAGTCCATTTAGCTCAGCATCCTGTCTTCTGACAGTGGCCAGTGCCAGGTGCTTCATAGGGAATGAATAGAGCAGGGTAATTGTTGAGTGATCCATCCCCTGTCATCCAGTCCCAGCTCCTGTAAGTCAGAGGTTTAGGGACACCCAGATCATGGGGTTGTGTCCCTAACCATTTTGGCTAATAGCCATTGATGGACCTATCCTTCATGATGTCTTCTAATTCTTTTTTGAACCCACTTATACTTTGGCCTTCACAAAATTCCCTAGCAACAAATTCCACAGGCTGACTGTGTGCTGTGTAAAGATGTACTTTTTTGTTTGTTTTAACCTGCTGCCTATTAATTTAATTGGGTGACCTGTGCTTCTTGCAGTATGTTAAAGAGTAAATAAGACTTCTTTATTTACTTTCTCCACACCATCCATGATTTGATAGACCTCTATCATATCCCCCCTTAGTTGTCTCTTTTCTAAGATGAACGGTCCCAGTCTTTTTAATTTCTCCTCATATTGAAGCTGTTCCATTCCCTTTATCATTTTTGTTGCCTTTCTCTGTACGTTTTCCAATTCTAATATATCGTCTTTGAGATGTGGTGAATAGAACTGCATGCAATATTCAAGATGTGGGTGCACCATGAATTTATATAGTGGCATTATGATATTTTCTGTTTTATTATCTATCCCTTTCCTAATGGTTATTGACATTCTGTTCACTTTTTGGACTGCCACTGCACACTGAGCAGATGTTTTCAGAGAACTATCCATGATGACTCCAAGATCTCTTTCTTGAAGCTAATTTAGTCCCCATCATTTTACACATATAGTTGGGATTATGATTTCCAATATGCATTAGTTTGCATTTATCAACATTGATTTTCACCTGTATTTTGTTGCCAAGTCACCCAGTTGTGTGATAACTCTTTGTAATGCGTCGCAGTCCATTTTAGACTTAACTGTTTTGAGTAATTTTGTATCATCTGCAAACTTTGTCACCTCATTGTTTACCTCTGTTTACAAAACAATTTGACATTTTCACTACAATACAAACAACAGACACTTTTGATTTCTTCAGTCTGTGTTATGTAGCAGTTGCCATAATTTTTAAAAAATAAAATATTTGACTATTATATTGTCAAAATATGACATGAAAATATATGATGTCATATTATGCACTATTACCACTGACGTTCATTAAATAATGTAAAAATAATTTTAAAATGAACAACATAACATAAAGTTGAAAATGAAAATTTCTTTTTGAAACTACATTTTTAAATTTTTCCAAAACAAAAGTTTTTTCAAATGAAAACATTTTGCTTTGGGGAACATTTTTCTTGCAGGAAATTTCATTGAATTTGATGTGATTTTATGTATATTTTCAGTTAAAATGGCATTTTCTGATGGAAAAATGGTTGAACAAAAATGTTCAGATATGCTGTATAATAGACCTTTTTGATGAAAAGCATAATGTGGAACATTAAGAGATAGTGGAGAGTACATTGAAGCATGGAACTGTGAACAAACTTTTAAACTTTAATTGTTGATCCATTCAACATATAAAAAACCCTATCACCTGCATGAACTGCAAATATACTCAAGAACTATTGCATTTCTTTCTTGCGTGCTCAAGCCATAAAGTCCTATACTTTACTAAAAGCTCCTTTTTTGCTCCATGATCTGAGGGCATGTCTACACTTACCTCTGGAGCAATCAATCCAACAGGGATTGATTTATCGTGTCTAGTGAAGACAAGATAAATCGACCGCCGAGTGCTCTCCGGTCAACTCCAGTACTTCACCGGAGCGAGAAAGGTAGGTGGAGTGGATGGGGGAGTGTCAGCAGTCAGTCTACCTCAGTGAAGAGACTGAGGGAAGTAGATCTAAGTGCATCGACTTCAGTTACTTTATTCACATAGCTGATGTTGCGTAACTTAGATCGATCCCCCCAGGCCATAGTGTTAATAGCTGGCTATGTCTCTTTTTTCATTCTCTTGGCTCTTATTACTGTTTTCCATACCTTTATGACTTCTAAATTGGTTTACTGCAATCAACAATACAAAACTACTTGGAAACTACTGATGGTGCAGCCCACTTTGTGGCCACAGGAAATATAAAGCACTAATTATCTAACAACAGTAGTGGCATCTTTTTTTCCCCCTCTAGGATGATCTATAAAGACCTGAATAATTTAGGTCCCTTGTAACACCTACTTTCGGTGTGATCTTGGGCGTGTTTTTTAACTTCTTTTAGCTTCAGCTTCCATCTGCAGTGCACAAAGGGGATAGTGATATTTACGTACTAAATAATGTTTGTAATATGGTAAGTTCTGTGAAACATTTCAGCTGTGATAGACACACACCACTCTGTTAGCCTATGTGCTATTTGTAATATATTGTACCCAGTCATGCCTTTAGTTTGTAACATCCTTTTTGACAAGGTGTTATTCTTTGTTTAGCATTTTCAGTCTACTATATTGCACATCTTCATTAAATTGCATGATATACATTTTAAATAGCAAAAATAATAATATTAATTATTAATGATAATGGCCTTTACCTGGATGGGAATTCTGCCATACTGCTCCATAGTATTTTGACTTCTCAAACTTTGGTGGGTTGTCATTAATATCTTGAACATTGATAGTAATAGAGTAGGGACCTTTCACTTTCTCTCCCATTACATTCAGAGCCTCCACCTAATATTGAAAAGCAAAAGAAATGGCCAGGAAAGATTTTCACTTAAGTGAGTTGGAAAAGTGTATCCAGCATGTTGAAGCTGAAGAGTAAAAATGGTCTGAACCTGATCATTTTCATGTGAAAATGAGCCTACAAAACAGTCATGAGAGCAACTGCTGAGACACATTCAATAAATCTTGGTACCACCTCATTTCAAAGTGAGTTTCGCTGGACTGGAACATCATTAGCATACACCCTTATTATAGTTGTTTTATTTGAAGCTTCATTAGTAGTGACACTGTTCAGATGATTTTCATTGCACAGTATACCAACATTATAAAGTAGTCCCTGATGTTAGTGACCTGTTTCAGTAGCAGTCTGATCTCCATAGTGGAGACCAGGTAGGTCTCAGGTCTGCAAGGTGCTAGACCAGGGCAGAGTGCTCAGCACCTTTCGGGAGCGACCCCTTAATGCTTTCCCTCTTTATGTAGAAATTGATGTTTTCCATACCACAATGACAAAAGAATGAGTATGTGTCTGCTTGAATTTGCTATTCTACAAGTGGCCAGAAAAAGTAAACTGAGCCACAGGGTCAGCCTAAGGAATTAGCCAATTAGCCACAGAAGAGTGTGTTGTAGTGGAGCTGTCCAGGAATTTTCCTTTGCATATACATTTTTGAGATTTTGGCATTTGGGGGGCAGTTAGGAGGGAAGAGGTTCATTCTGAAAAAATCTCAAAAACAAATTGTGTAAAAGAGACTGGAAAAATTCCACTGTGGTAGAACCAAAGCAGAATGTTTTGGCTTGTCAGCTGCCTGCCTAGTTTTTAAAAAAGCAAACTGAAAAAAAAAATTCCCTCATATGGCATCAGTCTGACACCCACATTGGTCATTGACTAAATTGGAAACTTATGTCCCCAGCACAGACCTTTGCCACTTGAGCTAACAGAGTAATTAATAGCAACGTAGGTTGTCATTCTCTCCATGAGCCCGCACTGGAAAGGGATGAGACAACACTATGCCAGAGGGTTTCACAAATATTTGTTTATAGCAGAGGAATGGTGAGACTCAGGAACCTTTGGTTCCATTCCAGACTCTGGAAGGGAGTGTGCTCTTGTGGACACAGACTCTCTTCTGCCTGTGTTCCCCAAGCTTCACCCTTTCTGCCCCATACCCTCCAACCTGTACCTATCCCAGTCTTGTATCTTCTCCAGCCCTGTCTCTTTGTCCAAGTCCCATTCTCCCTGCCTACCCAGTCCCAGTCTCCACTCTTCAGACTTCTCGTCCCAGTCCAAGTTTCCTTGCCTGTCCATTCCTAATCTTCCCTCTCCATGATCCATGTGTTTCAGTCTCCCCTATCTACTTTCAATATCTCCCTCTCCCTACTCACAGTTTCCTTCCTCAGCCAGTCTCATTTCCTCTCTCCCAGTTCCTCATCTGATCTGTCTCTCCCCACATACTCTTTCCCAGTCCCAGTGTCCCTCCCCAGGGTCCTCGTCCAATCTCAGTCTTCTCCACATTCTCTCCCTGGCCCCTAGACCCAGACTCTTTTGATCAGACAGTCCCAGCTCTCCCCTTGCACCCAGCTCCTTGTGAGGTCTGTCTCCCATTGCCCCACTTTTCCCCCCATACTTGTTCCTAGTCCCAGTCTCCTTGCCCAACCAGTCACAGCCTCCACTTCCAACTTTTCTAGCCTCCCCACCAAGCTCGTAGTCCCAGTATCTTTGCCCAACCAGTGCCAGTCTTCTCCTAATTCCCTGTCCCAGTTTCTCTCCCCACTTCCACTCCCAGTCTTATCAGACTCCTTGGCCCAATCTACTCCATTCACCCCTCCCCCACAATCCAGCTCCTCTCCCCTTTGTATTCAAATGAGACAGCTTCCTCATCCATGCTGCCTGGACTCCAGGGGCTCAATGAGAGGACAAGAAAAACAGGCTCCCTGCTCAGAGTTGTGGTGCCTGGCCCCACCCTGCCCTAGAGCAGTAATTACAGGGAAAGTCTGGCTGAACATGGATGGAATCTTCAGCAATTTTAGCTGCTAAAATGGCAGATGTCTCTACTGAGCATGTGTAAACTGTAACTTTTCAAAGGCTTTTAACTTGTCCAAATTTGGGCAGATTTTCCCAGGGATGACCTAGGGCAAATCTTTGACACAAAAGCTTTCCCCTTGATAAATTTCAAACCCCTGCTCCAAAGCATGGGATCACTAGTGCCGTTTAAAGAAAGGGAAGCCAGAAATTTTTAACACTTTGAAGAATTTCTTTCCCTACCCTTGTTCTTGAAAACAGCTGAACCACTTTGGCTGAAATTAAAAAACAAAAAATCAGCCTGGAGTAGACACCCAGGATGAAAAATTTCAACCTAGGTGGTTAAAACTGAGCCCAGTTATAAGCCACTGAAAACAGGATCTTATCATGGAAAGGGTCAGGCAGCCACAGTAGTAAGTGGCTCTACCAGCCCTACAGTCATACCTGGATCATTTATAAAAGGTCTATCCAAGTACAAAGCATTCAGAACACATTTTCTGTGTCATAACCCCCTCCTCTGATGGCAGTAGCCCTCCACTGTAAAAATGGAAACAAGCACTCAAATAAATGAATATAACATAGCTAGCTGTCCCCAGGCTGCCAGATGAGGAGAAATGTCCCAGAGTCAAACTGTCTACTGGCAATGAATTAGGTGGCAGCAAACAGGCTGGTAGGAAATTTCAACTGACATTAGTTTCAAATTTTGGCAAAAAAAAAAAAAAGAAAAATTAATAACACTCCCCAACTCTTTTTCAACCTGCTCCATTTCTCATTTATTTCACCTGTAGCCTGTGGATTGCTTTGTTTTCCCTGTCTAGAGACCCGTTGAGATACAGATAGCCATCAGTTGACGCAATCTCAATGACGTCATCTTTTTCACCAGACAGTCTCAAACTGACAGCAGGCGGCTCAATTGTAAACTAGAGAGGAAAAGAGAAAAGTCAGGGGAACAGGTTCCTTTTCAGGAATATTTCAGATAATTTAACTTTCTTAATTCACAATTTTTAAATTCATTGTCAACATTTTCCTTGCTAGAGTGGGCAAATGATATTCAAACACATTGGCGTTTTTCCTGTCTTAAATTAGTAGATGAATCGTTGTTAACATTACTTTCCCAGCTGTAGAATGCAGTAAGGGGGAAAACAAACATCTGTTTAAAATGGAGGCTGGTCTGAGTACAGGAATGCAAAAAACATAACACACTCATCCTCCATTTATTTGAGTATTGGCTCTGTCATTCATCTTTCACTAGAAACAAAGCTCATGACACTTGGAATTACTATCACTGTGGGTAAAGGAAATCTCTAAAGAAAAGGAAATCAGGTAGAATGCAGTTCGCAGATTCATAGACTCCTAGGCCAAAAGGACCATTGTGATAATTTAATCTGACCTGTTGTATAACATAGGCCATAGAATTTTCCCAAAATATTTCCTTTTGAACTAGAGCATATCTTTTTAAAAAACAACCAAACTTGAATTCAAAATTGCCAGTGATGGAGAATCCACCGCCACCCAATGTAAGTTGTTCCCATGGTTAATTACCCTCACTGTCAAAAATGTTGGTGTTATTTCCAGTATGAATTTGTCTAGTTTCAGCTTTCAGACACTGGATCTTGTTATGCCTTTGTCTGATGGACTGAACATGAACTGCATGTGATTTCTTACGTTCATTCTCTAGGAATGCTGATTATAGCAATAGACTATTTTAGATTTATCCTCTTGGAACTCATTTGATAGAGGCTGATGCTTTAAATTTCATCAGCAGGCACTAAATTATCAGATAATAAAAGTCAAAGTTTCTATCATAACCCATCTTGGGGCTGCTTTTCCTCTTGAAATCAACAGCAAAACTCTCATTGATATCAATGAGCATAGGATGGCTCTTTTGAACAAAGAGCTAACCCTCAGAGTTAATGATTACCTGGTATATTACATGAACTCCTGTTGTACCTTCTGATACAGAGAAAGTCATGTCTTGCAGAGGTCCACTGACACCCAATCCATTCATACCATGGCACGCAGCCTGTGCAGGAGGGAAGTAGAGGAAGATGATCAATATCTTTTCTATGTTGGCTGCAATTCAACAGTGGCCCTAGCATCACTGCAGTATGAAAAAGAATCTTTAAAGAAATTTTCACTAAAATAACATTAAGTGAACAGCGCTGACAATGGCTGACTTTTAATGTAGATTTGTAATGTGTTTTTAATGATTTTTTAATGCTGGTTTTTAATGTAGATCCATTTTTAAAAAATTGATATCATTTTTTAAAATTCTATTTCAAAACAAATATTTAAATGCTGCCTTTTCCCAAAGTAAATATATTACTTAATTAAATATCACATGCTCCGCTTGCAGAAGGAACTAATTTGTGTGCACAAAAGGACTGAGGGCTAGATTGAGACCATACATCTAGTCAGAGCTGTAACTAGGCATTTTAGCACCTGGGGTGAGCAAGCATATTTGCACCTCCTAGAAGCAATGTGTGGTGGGACATGCAGGGTCACCCCTCAGATTTCTGCTTCCATTTAGCACAGAGGTTTTCAAACTGTGGGGCACACCTATCTACGGGGTGCACCCCACAGTTTGAAAATGGTTGCCTCTTGCCAGGAGCCAGTAGATCAGAAGCTGATGGGAGCCACCCAGCCTGCTCAGGTCCCTGGCTCTTCACGCCTGCCTTGCCCTGCTCTCCGAGCCAGCCACCTTTCTATGGGTGGGTGCTCCCCAAGTATGGCAGGCAGCACAGCTTTGAGCTGTGCCCTTGAGACACTCTTTCCTCCCCCCCCCCAGAGCCCAGCTGCTATGAGATGCTCCTCAGTGGGCTCGCTCGCCGCTGCAGAGCAGCAGCAGAACCAGGGACACCAGCTGTCTCAAGAGGGCATCACCAGCTGGCATTGGGGTCCTTCAGCATGAGAAGTCAAGGGCCCAAGTGGGCCGGGCATCTTCCAGTAGCTTCCAATCTGCTGACTCCTGGCAGGAGGTGACAGTTTTCAAACTGTGCTAAATGGAAGGCAAAATTCTTGGGGGGGATGTCCCCCCCACTACACACACACATGCACACACACATATTGCCCCATTTGCCCACCCCTGCATCTTTGGATCCTGGGCAGCTGTCTCACTTGCCCCTCCCCAGTTAGAGCCCTGTGTCTAGCCCCCTGTAAGGGACAGCAGATAGCTGTACTGCCCTAAGAGCAGCTTACTTTCATTCTGACTGGCATCCTGGAGGCTCTGCCCACTCCTGGCTAACATGCCTGTGGTATTGGGGGCAGGGAGGGGCTGTGGGGCCTGCTCTTCCATCCCCTACTCAGAGTGCTCATGCAGGGGACTGGGGATCAGAGCTTATGCTTCTTACTCCTCTGCTTGTCCATGCAAGGGCAAGTGACAATCTTGCCCAAAATATGTCAGTTGGTTGAGCTGACAGCAGAGTGGACCAGGGCCTAACAAGTTTCCAAAGGATGGTTCTTAAGTACAAACAGTGAGGAAAAATGATTTTCCAAATGATGACCAATACCCTTCACAGTGTGTGCCTGTGGATTCTGTCACCTGATATCTGATATTCATAGGGTTTTTTTTTTCTTGTTCAAAACTGACTTGTCTTCATGTCACTGGCTGACAAACCTAGACTACAGCCTGTGCAGCGATAGTCTTCCCTATGAACCTCACTAATAAGAACATAGTGTAAATACACTGCAGTAGTTATTGTCTTTTTAATGGGATTGACATTCATTGTAAACATCAGTGTTCCAGCATAACATTTGTGGTTATGACCAAAGCTCCCTAGGAGTGGACATGCAGTTTAAAGTTTGATTCCTGCTCTAATATCTTCCTGTTATTAAAAACATTAAATAAAACTAGTTTTCTGAGGTAGCTTTTAACATATACACATTAATGTTTCAGTAAGCTCCAAAATTTACAGAATATTTTTAAGAAGTGCTTTTAATGGATTAGTAATGTGCAAACCTTAAGAATATCCATAGTGCAAGTCATTTCCTTTGCATTAACTTTCTTTTAGTTTTGCCAGGGAAAACACAGAACAACAACTCATCATTATAATGGTACCTGATTAAAGTAGGGACATGGGATGTGATGTCAATACAATTTCCTTAATAAAAACATAACACTATGGTGGTAGTTTATATGAAAATACACACAAAAAACTATGTTTAAAGTTACTCAAATGTTAGGAACTGGTAGAATAAAGGTTCTCTTGCAACCATGATTCAACTCCTTTGTGCATATGCATTATGATAGCCTCTAATTAATTTCATCATTACATACTGTTTTTTCCATAGGACGCTGCCTCTTTCAGTGCACTGGCTGAATCTGCTTTGGGGATGAAACAAGGTTGTATAGGGAAGGCGGCTGTTGTCTGTGGGACTCCCTGACTCATTTGTTGCAGAAGTTGGAAAGTGTGTAGTGACTGAGGCAGAGAATTAGGGTCTCATAATTAAGGCAGTCGAATGCCACCCTTGAAAACTGGATTCTAACCCTGCCTCTGCCACACAATTCCCAAGTGAGGCTAAACAAATCACTTAAACCAAACTTTTCACAGGTGCTCGCTAATTGCATGTTCATCATTTTCTGAGTGCCCAGCTTGAGACTCTGGGGCCTGACTTTCAGAGGTGCTGAGCAGTCACAGATGCAATTGAAGTCACTGGGAGCTGTGCTTTGATTATATTAAGTACTACGTAATACTAAGAACTCTGAAAAAATAGATCCTAAGTATCTCAAATTGGACACCCAAAATTAGTGGAGACTTTGACCTTAATCTCTCTATGCCTCAGCTCTTCATCTGTAAAACCACCACACCTCACAGGGGTGTTGTGAAAAGAAATGAATTAATGCTTGTGAAGCATCCGTGCCATAGAAAAGCCCATGAGAAAATTAATAATTCTGTCTCTTCAGGGCAGAGTTTGAACATTGAGGAAAAATCAAAATATTGAATAGCTGTTCATTAAGTGGGCACTGGCCATCCTATGCATTGAATGAGGCAGGAAAATAGTATGTGACCGTGTATTAAAGATTGCATCATAATACTACTGGAATAAAAGTGATTTTATTCCAGACCAGTGTGTCCCCATGTGGAATTCTACCAGCAGAGCTATAGTGGTATAATTATACTGCTGTGTTCAGCTGGTCATTGTACCTGTGGAGATAAGCCCAATGAGTGAATCTTGTCTGTTGGATGCCTTCCACCATAAATAAAATCCAGTCCTTTGTGTAGAAATTCACAACAGAAATCCAGAGTCACAGGGCTAGAGCCATAACGGGATCTGGATGCCTAACTGCTGTAGTAGATGCCTACATCCAAAATTTAGATCCTCAAAACCCTCGCTCAGCTGCCACCTAGCCCTGTAGGCACCTAAAGTATCTAAGCACCCAAATGTCTGCCATAATGCCCGCACACAGCCATCTGGAACTGTCAGGGAGCATGCGTGCAGCCCCTTGAATAAATCCTGACATCAATATCATACCTCATCCCAGGCAGGATCCTCAGACTAGGTGTTCCCTGCCTATCTTGCCTGCAGGGCCCAATCCCCTAGGCATTCTGAAAGACAGGCTCTCAGTTTCGCATCCCCCTCTGCATGATTTGATCCCACATCTCCCAGGAAAGCACCCTAACCACTGAGCTATGGGATATTCTGGGGTGGGGCTGTATCTCTCAATCTCTCCCCTTGAAACTCTTCCACTTTATATAAATAATTATATAGTCATTAGAACAGGGACTTGTACTTGTGTTTCCTGCAGCTTACATATATGAGTTGCATAAGAGAAAATGAAAATTTCTTGGACAGACGTCAGGATATGCTTCTACAGGCACAACATTCTGAAGAATCAGAGCAGGCTGTGCAGTGGGGACAATGAGACGGTGAAGAAATTTGGCAATATGTGACCTCCAGAAGAAAGAGGAGAGTCCATGTACCAGCAATGCAGATACAGGTGAGCAACCATTTTCATGTTCTTTCCACCGGTACTAATGCGGAGAGTGGACTAGATGATACATCTGAGGGAAGGGAGTAGAAGGAGACTCCTCCAATTGGAAAGCATGAGATGCACTGTCCTAGGGATGGGGGTTCCACTAACCACCCATACCAAGAGAAGGAGGTGGGTGGTGGTGGTCCGGGACTCCCTCCTCAGGGGGACTAAGTCATCTAGCTGCTGCCCTGACCAGGAAAACTGAGAGGTCTGCTGTTTGCCAGGAGGTAGGATTTATGATATGATGGAGAGACTGCCAAAACTCAAACTCTCAGATCGCTACCCCTTCCTGCTTCTCCAAGTGGGCACCAATGATACTTCAAAGAATGACATTGAGTGGATCACTGCAGACTACGTGGCTCTTGGAAGAAGGATAAAGGAGTTTGAAGAGCATGTAGTGTTCTCATCCATCCTCCCTGTGGAAGGAAAAGGCCTGGGTAGAGACCATCGAATCGTGGAAGTCAACAAATGGCTATGCAGGTGATGTCAGAGACCATGGGATGGTGTTCCAAGAAGGAGGAATGCTAGGCAGAGACGGGCTCCACCTAACGAAGAGGGGGAAGAGCATCTTCGCAGGCAGGGTTGCTAAGCTAGTGAGGAGAGCTTTAAACTAGGTTCATCAGGGAATGAGACCAATGCCCTGAGTCAACTGGAGAAATGGGATACTGGGAGGAAGCATGAGCGGGAGAGTGCAAGAGGGGAGGACTCCTGCCTCCTACTGAGAAAGCAGGACAATCAGCAGGTTATCTTAAGTGCCTATACACAAATGCAAGAAGCCTGGGAAACAAGCAGGGAGAATTGAAAGTCCTGGCACAGTCAAGGAACTATGATGTGATTGGATTAACAGAGACTTGGTGGGATAACTCACATGACTGGAGCACTGTCATGGATGGATATAAACTGTTCAAGAAAGACAGGCAGGGCAGAAAAGATGGGGGAGTTGCATTGTATGTAAAAAAGCTGTATGACTGCTCAGAGCTCCGATATGAAACTGCAGAAAAACCTGAGAGTCTCTGGATTAAGTTTAGAAGTATGAGCAACAAGGATGATGTCATGGTGGGAGTCTGCTATAGACCACCAGACCAGGGGGATGAGATGGACGAGGCTTTCTTCCGGCAGCTAACAGAAGTTACTAGATCACAGCCCCTGGTTCTCATGGGAGACTTCAATCGCCCTAAAAAGAACAGGAGAACTTGTGGCACCTTAGAGACTAACAAATTTATTTGAGCATAAGCTTTCATGAGCTACAGCTCACTTCTTCAGACGCATAGAATGGAACACACAGAAAGAAGATATTTATACATACAGAGAACAAGAAAAGGTGGAAGTAGCCATGCCAACTGTAAGAGGCCAATCAATTGTGATTAGTTATCATCAGCAGGAGAAAAAAAGCTTTTGAAGTGATAATCAAGATGACCCATAGAAAGTGTGAGGAGAACTTAACATGGGGACATAGATTCAATTAGTGTAATGACCCAACCATTCCCAGTCTCTGTTTAAACCTAAGTTAATTGTATCTAATTTGCATATTAATTCAAATTGAGACTTTGTCCTCACCCACAACTGTTTCACATTTGGGGACAATATATACCTTCAAGTCAGCGGCACTGCTATGGGTACCCATGTGGCCCCACAGTATGCCAAAATTTTTATGGCTGACTTAGAACAATGCTTCCTTAGCTCTCATCCCCTAACTCCCCTACTCTACTTGTGCCACACTGATAACACCTTCATCATCTGGACCCACGGAAAAGAAGCCCTCGAGGAATTCCACCATGATTTTAACAATTTCCATCCCACCATCAACCTCAGCCTAGACCAATTCACACAAGAGTCCATTTCCTAGACACTACTGTGCTAATAAGCGATGGTCACATAAACACCACCCTATACCGGAAATCTACTGACTGCTACACTTATCTACATGCCTCCAGCTTCCATCCAGGACACACCACACGATCCATTAGCTACAGCCAAGCTCTAAGATACAACCGCATTTGCTCCAATCCCTCAGACAGAGATAAACACCTACAAGATCTCTATCAAGCACTCTTAAAACTACAATACCCACCTGCTGAAGTGAAAAAACAGATTGACAGAGCCAGAAGAGTACCCAGAAGTCAGCTACTACAGGACAGGTCCAACAAAGAAAATAACAGAATGTCACTAGCTGTCACCTTCAGCCGCCAACTAAAACCTCTCCAGCGCATCATCAAAGATCTACAATGTATCCTGAAAGATGATCCCTCACTCTCCCAGATCTTGGGAGACAAGCCAGTTCTCACTTACAGACACCCTCTCAACCTGAAGCAAATACACACCAGCAACCGCACACCATACAACATAAACACTAACCCAGGAACCTATCCTTGCAACAAAGCCCGATGCCAACTCTGTCCACATATCTATTCAAGTGACACCATCACAGGACCTTATCACATCAGCTATGCCATCAGAGGCTCGTTAACTGCACATCTACCAAGTGATATATGCCATCATGTGCCAGCAATGCCCCTCTGCCATATACATTGGCCAAACCGGATACAAATAGGCAACAGAATAAATGGACACAAATCTGACATCAGGAATCATAGCATTCAAAAACCAGTGGGAAAACATTTCAACCTCTCTAACCACTCAGTGACAGACTTGAAGGTGGCAATTTTGCAACAAAAAAACTTCAAAAACAGACTCCAAAGAGAGACTGCTGAACTTGAATTAATATGCAAATTAGATACAATTAACTTAGGTTTAAACAGAGACTGGGAATGGTTGCGTCATTACACTAATTGAATCTATTTCCCCATGTTAAGTTCTTTTCACACCTTCTATGGAACATCTCGATTATCACTTCAAAAGCTTTTTTTCTCCTGCTGATGATAACTAATCTCAATTGATTGGCCTCTTACAGTTGGCATGGCTACTTCCACCTTTTCTTGTTCTCTGTATGCATAAATATCTTCTTTCTGTGTGTTCCATTCTATGCATCTGAAGAAGTGGGCTGTCGCCCACGAAAGCTTATGCTCAAATAAATTTGTTAGTCTCTAAGGTGCCACAAGTACTCCTGTTCTTTTTGTGGATACAGACTAACATGAGTGCTACTCTGAATTCAATCACCCTGATATCTGCTTGGAGAGCAATACAGCGGTGCACAGACAATCCAGGAAGTTTTTGGAAAGTGTAGGGGACAATTTCCTGGTGCAAGTACTGGAGGAACCAACTAGGGGCTGAGCTCTTCTTGACCTGCTGCTCACAAACCAGGAAGAATTAGTAGGGGAAGCAAAAGTGGATGGGAACCTGGGAGGCAGTGACCATGAGATGGTCAAGTTCAGGATCCTGACACAAGGAAGAGAGGAGAGCAGCAGAATACAGACCCTGGACTTCAGAAAAGCAGACTTTGACTCCCTGAGGGAAATGATGGTCAGGATCTCCTGGGAGAATAACATGAGGGGAAAGAAGTCCAGGAGAGCTGGCTGTATTTTAAAGAATCCTTATTGAGGTTGCTGGAACAAACGATCCCAATGTGTAGAAAGAATAATAAATATGACAGGCGACCGGCTTGGCTTATCAGTGAAATCCTTGCTGATCTTAAACACAAAAAAGAAGCTTACAAGAAGTGGAAGATTGGACAAATGACCAGAAAGAGCATAAAAATATTGCTCAGGCATGCAGGAGTGAAATCAGGAAATCCAAATCACACTTGGAGTTGCAACTAGCAAGAGATCTTAAGAGTAACAAGAAGGGTTTCTTCAGATATGTTAGCAACAAGAAGAAAGTCAAGGAAAGTGTGGGGCCCTTACTGAATGAGGGAGGCAACCTAGTGATAGACGATGTAGAAAAAACTCATGTACTCAATGCTTTTTTTGCCTCTGTCTTCGCAAACAAGGTCAGCTCTCAGACTACTGCACTGGGCAGTATAGCATGGGGAGGAGGTGACCAGCCCTCTGTGAAGAGAGAAGTGGTTCAGGACTATTTAGAAGAGCTGGAAGAGTACAGTCCATGGGTGGGATGCGCTGCATCCGAGGGTCTAAAGGAGTTGGCGGATGTGATTGCAGAGCCATTAGCCATTATCTTTTAAAACTCATGGCAATAGGAGTAGGTCCCGGATGACTGGAAAAAGGCTAATGTAGTGCCCATCTTTTAAAAATGGAAGAAGGAAGATCCGGGGAACTACAGGCCAGTCAGCCTCACCTCAGTCCCTGGAAAAATCATGGAGCAGGTCCTCAAGGAATCAATTGTGAAGCACTTAGAAGAGAGAAAAGTGATCAGGAAAGGTCAGCATGGATTCACCAAGGGCAAGTCATGCCTCACTAACCTAATTGCCTTCTATGATGAGATACATGGCTCTGTGGATGAGGGGAAAGCAGTGGATGTGTTATTCCTTGACTTTAGCAAAGCTTTTGATATGGTCTCCCACAGTATTCTTGCCAGCAAGTTAAAGAAGTATGGGCTGGATGAATGGACTATAAGGTGGATAGAAAGATGGCTAGAGCATTGGGCTCAATGAGTAGTCTAGTTGGCAGCCAGTATCAAGCTGAGTGCCCCAAAGGTTGGTCCTGGGGCTGGTTTTGTTCAATATCTTCATTAATGACCTGGAGGATGGCGTGGACTGCACTCTCTGCAAGTTTGCAGATGACACTAAACTGGGAGGAGTGGTAGATACGTTGGAGGATAGGGATAGAATACAGAGGGATCTAGACAAATTAGAACATTGAGCCACATGAAATCTGATGAGGTTCAACAAGAACAAGTGCAGAGTCCTGCACTTAGGATGGAAGAATCCCATGCACTACTACAGACTAGGGAACGAATGGCTAGGCAGCAGTTCTGCAGAAAAGGACCTAAGGGTTACAGTGGATGAGAAGCTGGATATGAATCAACAGTGTGCCCTTGTTGCCAAGAAGGCTAACGGCATTTTGGGCTGTATAAGTAGGAACATTGCCAGCAGATCGAGGGACGTGATCCTTCCCCTCTATTTGACATTGTTGAGGCCTCATCTGGAGTACTGTGTCCAGTTTTGGGCCCCACACTACAAGAAGGATGTGGAAAAATTGGAAAGAGTCCAGCAGAGAGCAACAAAAATGATTATGGGGCTGGAGCACATGACTTATGAGGAGAGGCTGAGGGAACTGGGATTGTTTAGTCTGCAGAAAAGAAGAATGAGGGGGGATTTGATAGCTGCTTTCAACTACCTGAGAGAGGGTTCCAAAGAGGATGGATCTAGACTGTTCTCAGTGGTACAGATGACAGAACAAGGAGTAATGATCTCAAGTTGCAGTGGGGGAGGTTTAGGTTGGATATTAGGAAAAACTTTTTCACTAGGAGGTGGTGAAGCACTGGAATGGGTTACCCAGGGAGATGGTGGAATCTCCATTCTTAGAGGTTTTTAAGGTCAGGCTTGACAAAGCCCTGGCTGGGATGATTTAGTTGGGGATTAGTCCTGCTTTGAGCAGGGAGTTGGACTAGATGACCTCCTGAGGCCCCTTCCAACCCTGATATTGTATGATTCTACATGAGTACCTCAATCCCTAGGCTATAGCATTGGTGTCAAGCTCTCTGGCCCACTAAATATTTAATTATTTATACGAAGTGGACCAATGCTGAGCCTAAGTTCCCTTTGTGCATCTAGCCCCTGGATTTTATGCAGAAAAGTGCAGTTGTGTTAAAGACAACTGTATTCAAAGTACATGCTTCCATACTTACTTTCCAGGGAAAGACTTTATACAGGCTGTGACAGAGGACTTGCAAGGGCTCAATATAATTTACTATGAAGTGCTATTGTGCTGTGTTTCAGGTGAAGTTCAGCTGACATTGGATCCTACTGTGAGAGAATGATGACCATGGAACTGTCACCTTTTCTTACATAGTGTTTGTGCCCTATTGTGCAAGTAAGCTCAGAGAGTTCGGAAGGGCTATTCAGGAAGTAAGATCCCTCTTAATAAGAGCAAAGGAGGCAGAATCTGGCCTTATAGATTATAAACTGTTTTTTTTATTATTATTATTATTGTTGACCTTTGGTTTTGACGGATTTTACTTTGTCATGTTTTATAGAGTGATGTGCCTGTTCTGAAAGAACAAAGGCTAATACCGTGCAGTCTAACTGTAGGGTTCAGAGTTTAGCTCTTGTATCAAGCAACAGCTATCTCATTCTGTCAATTAAAACTGCTTTATGTGAGCCATAAACATTTCCAAATGCATGAGTATGTTGTGAATCATTATTCATGAACCAACAAGGAAGAGCTGTTTTCCTCTTTGGTCTAGTTTCTGTTTGGCACCTGCTACAATCCTGTACAAACTGACTATAACTGTTGCAGTACAATTTCAGGAGTTCTATAGGTGCACCCATTGGCAATAAACATTTGAAGTACAACAAAGTTAGTCTTGCAATCCTATATTCACACAAATAATCTACTGAGGACAATGGGATTTATGAGAGCAATGGTTATAAATGGTTACATTTTGGGGGGGAGGCATTGTTTTATTATAGGTTTGGATCTGACTTTTTTATACTTTATGTTAGTTACAAATGCAGCTTAGAGCCCCAGTCCTTCAGCCTTTACACATATCAGTAATTTCATTGACTTCAGTGGGCCTGCTCCCATAAATGAGGATTACTCATATGCATAAAGATTGAAGGTTTAGGCCATAGATAATCCACTGCAAAGTGGAGAAATGAAGCTAAGTAAAATAAATAATAGGTATGATTTTTTACTGGTCACCCCTTTCACACAGCAAGCCTCTGAGTGCAACCCCCCTTATAAATTAAAAACACTTTTTTTATAAATTTAACACTATTATAAATGCTGGAGCAAAGTGGGGCTTGGGGTGGAGGTTGACAGCTCGCGACTCCCCCTGTAATAACCTCACGACCCCCTGAGGGGTCCTGACCCCCAGTTTGAGAACCCTTGATTTAAATGATATAGCACAGTCTGTCCTAGGAAAATGCATTTATATAGCACCACAAGTGTAAATTATAATAGAGCACAGCACTAAACTAGTGTAAAAAGTCATCACTGTTTGGCGTAGGGTGGAATCGTTCTCAAATCTTTATTAATGTGAGGTTCAACTACAGCAAAGAGAAATATGACACCATGTCTTAATCATTCTCCCTTAGCAGATTCAGTTACTACAGGAGAAATATAAGAAGATCTTTTTATTTAAAGCTTGTCACCAAACTGTTTTTTAAATGACTGACATTAATTGTAATCTTTTGAACAAGGACATGAATGTCCAGGATTTTTGTCCACGTATTTTGTCCATGGTCAGTATTATAAAAATTCTATACAGAATATGTTGCCCATCCTACTTTTATGCTGAAATGCAATTTATGAAAGATAGTTTAAGGGCCTGGATACATCTGTTGATATTCAGGGTTTTTACCAACTAAACAAAAGACAAGGCAATCACTCACCAGGTGAAATACCAGGAGATAGAGTAGATGAAGTCCACAGAGCTTAACCATTTTGATGATTTCTTTTCTTTTGGCTCCTGTGAATGATTACATAATAGTTTACAATCCATTCATCTTAGTCCATCAGAATTCTCATTCCATATATTTATAAATAAAGGTTTAAACCAAACTTTTAAAATGTAGGTGCCAAAAGTCAAGGTCCCAAATCCATATAGAGGCACCTAAATTAATGCTAAATTAAAGCCTCCTGAATTTCAAAAGAATTGAGCACTTATAGCTCTCAATGACAGCCAGGGCAGTTCAGTGCTCTTACATTCAAGGTTGCTCTTCAGGAGCCCATCACAAGGAACCCAGCTTTGAAAACTGTGGGCTCAGTTGTGTGTATCACTTCCTGTCATAAATCTAGGGGACTGATGGAAATGAAATTCTCTTCTCCTCGGGTTAGAATACTTCCACTTAAAGGACTAGACCAATTCTGTAAAGTAGTGCTGAAGCGCAGTGAATGTTAATGTTGCAAAAAGTAGTGGAAGCCTCTGCATTGATCATTCATATTGCAGTCGTGAGCACTCGGCACCTCTGTATCTTGGCTCTCCCCCATTCCCCAGTACATAACCTTAAGCTACCAAGCCCCAGCCACAGGGAGGGAAGAACATATTGTGGAGGCAGAGCCCTCTCTATCACTTTTCCATCCCATTTAATTCTGTTTTCTCCTCTACAATTCACAGGAGAAGGCAGTTACTGGACTTATGCATAGGAACTATATTGCCCAGCACTAATGAACTGCACTAGGCTGTATTTGTTTCACTGTATACAACGGTGCTATACAAGAGGAGCTTGACTTTGCACTCCCCAACCCACCCATGTGAGCAGGCATCAGTGATACAAGGAATCCCACTGAACTCAGGGTGGCCACTTGCACGGACAAGGCCTAATTGCAGAGGTATAGAAAGAAGAAAACTGCTCTCCAGTGAAACCACAGGAAGAAGTTAAATAAATAGAAAATTAGCATTTTGCCAAGAAACAGGCTCACATCCCACCCAGTTGTCGATTATTCTGGCAAAGGGGGAAATGAAGAAGGTGACTCGTTTTTCCATGTCCAGCAAGAAAATCTGGGGTGTGGTCTGAGCAGTACTGAAGGAGAAACCCTGGGAGCAGCCAGACCTGAGGAGATGGTTTGATCTGATCTTTATGACATCTTACTGGTAGAATTCCCCCCTCCCCCCTTTTTAATAAAGCCAAACCCCAGAAAGGGGATGAGTTTTGACTATACATACCATGGAGACTGTGGTAGTAGAGAAGGTTAGCAAAGGTACCCACTCACATGGCAGTTACATACTACCTCGTCCACTTAAACCAGGGATTGGCAACCTTTGGCATGCGGACCATCAGGGAAAGCCGCTGGTGGGCCAGATAGGCTGTTTACCTGCAGTGTACACAGGTTCAGCCTATTGCAGCTCCCACTATTCACATTCCAGGCCAATGGGGGCTGCAGGAAGAGGTGGCCCGGCCCGCACGACTTCCCGCAGCCCCCACTGACCTGGAACAGTGAACTGTGGCCAGTGGGGGCTACGATCGGCAGAACCTGTGGACGCTGCAGGTAAACAAACTGTCCCATTCTGCCAGCGGCTTTCCCTGATGGGCTATGTGCCAAAAGTTGCCGATCCCTGACTTTAACCTATCCCAGCTTGCCTGAGAATTACAGCAATATGAGGGATACTTTGTTTTGGTAAATTATAGTCTGGGGAAGGCCTATTTTTCCTCCAAATTTAAATTAATTCCTTATCAAACACATTTACAAAACAGGCCACTGTATCAATGGATAAAACCTAGAACAGAGATTTGATCAGTGCTTATTTCTTCATCATAACCTTGCACACTGAGAGGTGAGACCAGTATTTCTCAGGTGGTTAGAGGCTCTTACCAGATCTCTTACACTCTGGCATTCCCAGGGGTCAGAAGCCCCTGAAATGCACAATCCACTATCGCCCAGGAAACCTCAGAACTCATGAGTCCAACTGATCCAACTCATCTGGTCCAGTATAGAATGCAAGACCTGCTGAGACTTAGAGAAGGGTTTTAGCTAGCATATAAGAACATAGGCGGCAGGTTTGTATAATTTTTGGTGGTGCCCAAAATGGTGGTGCCCCCCCACTCCTGCCCTGTAAGCCAATATAAAATGAAGCTACAACATGTCGGCACCACAGGATTACAAGGGTCAATTAAAAGTAGAAAGTCAGAAGCAGCACTTGCCTGCTTCAATATACAGTATTATATTTTGTTGCATATGTTGTGACAAAGTGGGAATGTTCTTAATGTTTTCTCTGAATACTGTGTGGGTGCCTCAGTTTCCCCTGCAAGGTGCCATCTGAAGGTGTTGGGGACAAAGAGATCAGGTGGCCTCCTTGTCCAGAAAAGACACAAAGGCCAGAGGAGGGAGTGTTAGTTTGGAGCTGGCTGGGGAAATGGGGAGAGGCCCAGAACTTGGGTCTGGGCTCCCCACCCCCAAGATGGACCTGACTGAGGGGTCCTGTTTTGGACTGTATTCCTGTCATCTAATAAACCTTCTGTTTTACCGGCTGGCTGAGAGTCACATTTGACTGCAGAGTTGGAGTGCAGGGACCTCTGGTTTCCCCAAGACCTGCCTGGGCAGACTCGCTGTGGAAAACGCACAGTGTGGAAGGGCAAGTTGAATGCTCCGAGGTCTGACCCAGGAAGGTGTAAGCTTCTTGCCCTGGAGACAGTCTGCTCAAAGAGAGAGGATGCTCCCCCAGGGTCCTGACTGGCTTTGTGGGGAGTGATTCCAAAGCATCCCAGCATCCCCTTCCACACCATGCGCTTCCCGGAAGTCTGCACAGACACCGACACTCCCTCCTCTGTCCTTTGTCTCTTTTCCAGGCATTAGGAGGCCACCTGATCTCTTTGTTCTCCAACACCTTCAGTTGGCACCTTGCAGGAGAGAGGCCCAGGTCATCAGTTGCCCGGAAACAGGGTTTCAGCCATTCTCTGTGCAGATGGCATCACACTGGCCCTCTAGGGCTCTACAACAATCACACTCCCTTATCCCACCATCTAGATCCTTGAGAAATGCATAGGTGAAACTGAGGTACCCACACAGTATTCAGAGAAAACAAGAACATTCCCACTTCGTAACACCTGTATACGACTAGTTATATACTTTAAAAGGTGCAAAATAATCAAGTATTGTGTTAAACACAATGATACTCCAAACTGACCACCAAATTTAACATGCATCCGAAGAAGTGGGTATTCACCCATGAAAGCTCATGCTCCAATACGTCTGTTAGTCTATTAGGTGCCACAGGACTCTTTGCTGCTTTTACAGATCCAGACTAACACGGCTACCCCTCCGATACTTGACACCAAATTTAAGTTGCACGGTTTTCCCCTCAGGTGAGGGCTCTGGGGTGGGGCTGGGATGACGGGTTCACAGTGCAGGAGGGGGCTCAGGGTTGGGGTGCTGTGGGCACAGGCTCTGGAGTGGTGCAGGGCTGGGAATAAGGAACTTGGGGTGCAGACAGGCTGCACAAACACACTGGCAGCATCAAGCTCCAGGGGAGGAACCCATCCTCTCTCCCTCCCCAGCACACTCACTCTGCACCACGGTCACTGCACATGCTCCTAGGGTTTCTCTCAGGTCCAGAAAGCCCACTCGCCTCCCCTATGGTGTGGCATCCCCTACTGCTGCCCCTCACTGGGGATGGTGCTACCCCTTGCCCAGCGTGGGGCAGGAGTGGGGACTGCAGGGTGGTGGCTGGGGGCGGGCGGAAGGGTGTCACAAAATTCACCCAAGCCCAAGCTGCTCAGATCTAGGAAGCCCTCCTCCTCCCATCTCACCTGTGGTGGGTGGAGGGGGGCTGTCATCACGTGGCTTCCTTCCTCCCCTGCCGCAGCCTGCTGCCCCTCACCCTAGCCTCATTGGGGATGGGGCTGCCCTTTGCCCAGTGTGGGGCAGGAGTGGGGGCTGCAGAGGGGAGGGGGTGGATCACAGGGTCAAACCTCACTGAAGCCCCAGCAGCTGCTCAGGTGAGTGAGGTCCACTCTGGATGTCCATCTCCTGGCTGGAAGTCCCCTTGGCGTCTCTTCCAGGTGGGTGCCGGGGGACGGGAGAGAGGGCTCCCAAGCATGTGCATGCCTCCTCCCTCCTCCTCTCTCCCCCTCTCTCTTCCCCTCCAGACGTGCTCCAACAGTCTCTATAGCCTTAGGCAGAAGCAGCAACAGGCAGCCGGCAGCACAAGCAAGGGAGAGAGGCACGGGCTGTTTTTTTTTCAGGCAGGGAAGCGCCAAGGTGGGTTGCGGGAGACAACACTCCAGGACAGGAGGGGCCAGGGCCCACTCCAGACAGGGCCAGGGGAGAAACCAAGCTCCAAATATTGGTGGAGCACGGCCCCTAGCCTTGAATATTCCTGGTGCTCGGGCACCACGAGCCCACATAAGCTGCCACCCCGGTACAAGAACAGTATACGGTTAAGCAGAAGGAGCAATATCTACCTAAGCTCTTTCTAACACACACACACAAATGGAGAGTTTGACAGTTGAGATCCAGGTTGAGGGTTGAACTAGTTCATTTCACCCACTTCTCTTTTCCTAACCAATTTATAGATCCCTAATGATCTTTTTTATGGATCCTCTGTCTAAAAACACTTAAAAATGAAACATATATGACTCTAGGGTATCCAATATGCAAATATACAAGCAATTTTTGGTAATAAATGCTCTGTGAGTATAGTACATATTTCCAGATGAAGAGTTAAAAGTATCTGATTACATGAAAAGTTTAAAAAAAACCATATTTTAAATGCCTGCTTTGTATTTTTTGTTTTAGAGATTTACGTTTTAAAGTATAAATTACTTTGCCTTGAAGGAAAAAAACTGATCTGCATCAGATACAAACTACTCCTAACACTAGCAATACTGCCATCCATTTTCCAAGAAAAGGACAAGCACAGGCCATCAAGTTGCTAACATTGCCAAAAACCCAGCTCCCTTCCTTTGGCACTTAAAAATCTTCCAAACAAATGTTAGTTAGAGCACCCCTTACCTTTAGTATGAAAATGTTGTTTCCCTCTAAAATATATTTCCCTCTTTGAGCCTTTAGAATCACCTGCTGCAGTGAATGATGTCTCTCTGTGTATCTATGCACTGTTTTTGGTTTCTCAGATTCTCCCTGCAGGTTGGTTCAAACATTAACTACATTGATTACTATTGCTCCATAATAACTAGGTGTGGCATGAAATGGCAGCTGTGAAAGGAAGTAGTATAGCCATGAAATAACCTATTCCTCTTTAAGCATTTTTATTTACCTTCAGATTTTCAAACTGAACTCTGCTTTTGAATAAGAAAGTAAGGAGCTGTGGGTAACTAGTTATTCCTATCTATGTAATTTCTCCTCTCAGCCTCTATCTGTCAGAGAGGAATTGGAAAGGAATGTACAAAGGGCACTGTCCTTCTGGGGAGATATTCTCTCTGTCACTTTGTTAGTAATGGCGATGGCTCAAGGTCAGAAGACAAGAACTTGGACATGAAGGTGACCTGTCTTTGTGACTGTTGATCAATGCTGAGCGAAGTGAGTCTGTTCACTAGGAATAGTGCACCCGACTGGGGCTTTGGATATTTGGGTTCAAATCCTAGCTCTGGCACAGATTTCCATGGGCTTGACTTTGGGCAAGTTATTGAATTCCATCTGGAATTGTAGATAATATTTCCTTCATCCGGCCTTTTGTCTTTCATGTCCATGTAGATTGTAAATGCTTCAAATCAAGGAATATCTTTTACTTTTTGTCTGTACAACAGCTAGTACAATGACATGTTGAGTTCAGCTGGGGCCTCTAGTTGTTACTGCAATGCAAATAATAAATCAAATAGCACTGAAACTCTTCTTAGGAGGAATAGTAGTTTTTAAAACTCTACCATGCAGTGTTCTAGGAATCTTTTTATTCTAATTTCTTAATTTGCTTTTAATTTCATATATTTTGCGTCCTCCGTAGGTTTACATTCTTGTCCAATATTTTGAAACAAAGATGCAGATGTTAATGCTTATCCAGATTTTAACCTCCATGCTAGCTTTCCTAAATATCCTATCACACTCTTAATTGTTGCTTTATTATTTATGTAATGTCTGAAGCATTTCCTGAGTTCCTATTCTATATTTTCAAAAAAAAAATTAAATCAATTACAACTTTATGGTGTACAGTGCTATAAAAAGTTACCTTTCTGTTTGGAGCCAGATCACAACCTCAACCTGAAATCAATATTTTAATATTTATTCCTGAAGGAAGAGAGTTTTGATTTATTATAGATTTTAACATGCTTTCCAACACAAAGTGTATGGTGTGCCATGTACCCATAGACTCACAAAGAATGCTGATCCTCTCAAATGCTGCACCTTATGAGCAAATTATCTTTAGAGCACAATACAAAACCAACTCCTTCCTTTATCTATTAGATCACTCTTTAAACTACTTAGAAGCAGTATAACATTATATATATTATATGAGTGAGACAAATCCATTCCTGGTGTAAATAGCTTGAAGTCAAGTGTCTTACACTAAGTCTGAGTCTTTTTTATTGCAGTCACAAGTGAATAAAACAATAAAGCTATTTTCAATATAATGCATTATTTTTCAAAACAGTAAAGTCTCACTGGCTATAACAATCAAGTGCACATAAACAAAGGACTGAATGTCAAAATTAATTCTCTTTTACGGTGCTATATGTTCAGAATAACTCTTGAATTAATTAAATTACACTGGTGTAAATGAGAGTCAACTTTGGCCCTAGAACTCTAAGATGCCTATTATTAGGAGCTACAAGATGATTCTATTCCAGAGACTTAAGTTGCAAGTTCTGTTTAACTGAATGCACATCCAGTGAGAGCTTAGAAAAACGTTTGTTGTTGATTGTGATGTACTTCTTAGACATCATGGCATATTGTCAGCAAAGTCTGTTAACCCCCTTTGTCTTTCCCTGCCCAGAGTAATTTCTTGGGTGCAAAGCTACTGCCTCCTGGTTGTACCCACACAAGAAAAAAAAAGTCATGATGTCAAAACCATTACAAAGTCCAGAAGCACTTAGGGTTTTTCAGCAGTCATAACATGGTGCTACAGATTAAATTGCAACAAGGAGAAACTCAATAGGGAGGGTGGTTTCTTGATCCAGCTGTTTCTTTTAACAAATGTGATGAAAAAAAAAGCCAAGTGTTTAGGTATTTATTATGTGATTCATTGTTAAGTGAGTCAGGTTTTCCAGAGACAGCTCTTCCCACATCTTTGCTCATATCCTCCTCACCCTATCCATTTTTCACCTTTGACGTTCCTCCCACTCCTCTACTTCTCTTTGGCTATTCCATTTTCTTTTATAGTTTTACCACTCTCCTCAGTTAAATTGATATCATTGTTGTACCTCCCGCTCTTGCACAACTGGATGGTCCTCTGTAACCACAGCATCTTTTCTTTTCCACTAATACTGAGACTATTGTTACTTTTCTGAAACCTTTTCAAAATGTGTTGTGGAGCACATTTCTTTTAGAGTAGCCGCATTATGATTTGCAGTGAGACGGCACCAAAGAAGGAGGTGATAGACTTTAGATGCTCTTATTATCCACGTAGGTTGTCATGTAATGGAGCCAAATAACTCTTTTGGAATAAATAATGCATGTTCCAGTGACTACTGTTATTTACACTATTTATTGTAAGAGCGCCAAAGGAGATTAAAAGCTTGTGTTTCAGACTGAAGTTGCACAGAACAGCAGCACCGTGCATTAGAGAAATTCATTTTCTTGAAGCATTCATGTGACCTCTGTCTAATTTGAGTCTGCACTTGGAGTGAAGTATGCAGATCAGTTATGAATTGTGTAGTTCCAAGTTTATTACCAGCATATATATTGTGACAAAGTTCCTCCTCTACCTTGGTGGGTTCTGCTCTTATTGGCAGATTTGCTCACCTCAGTGATCTCCCCCACAGTCTGGATCAACTCCTCCTGTGTCTGGTCAGGAGTTGGAAGGTTTAGGGGGAACCCAGGTCTGCCCTCTACTCGGGGTTCCAGCCCAGGGCCCTATGGATTTGCAGCTGTCTATAGTGCCTCTTGTAACAGCTGTGTGACAGCTACAACTCCCTGGTCTACTTCCCTAAGGCCTCCTCCAAACACCTTCTTTATCCTCACCACAGGATCTTCCTCCTGGTGTCTGATAACACTTGTACTCCTTAGTCCTCCAGCAGCACACCCTCTCACTCTCAGCTCCTTGTGTCTCTTGCTCCCAGCTCCTCACATGTACTTCCTCTCCTCTGGCTCCTCCCCATCTGACTGGAGAGAGCTCCTTTTAAAACCCAGGTGCCCTGATTAGCCTGCCTTGATTGGCTGCAGGTGTTCTAATCAGCCTGTCTGCCTTAATTGGTTCTAGCAAGTTCCTGACTACTCTAGTGCAGACCCTGCTCTGGTCACTCAGGGAACAGAAAACTACTCATCCAGTGACCAGTATATTTGCCCTCTAGCAGACTCCTGCGCCCCACTGACCTGGGTCTGTCACAATATCCAAACTATGATTTTTTTTTGTTCTTCCTATGTGCTGGAGAGACAACTTTTGCGGCCACTGGGCATTTTGCATTTATGAAAAGATGTCTCCAAATGTTGTGAGATTCAAGACATATCAAGAAACATACTATAGAATCAGAACAAAATAAAGGGGCAGCTCCTGCTCCCAGTCACACTAGATTAATCCTGTGTAGAAAGCAGTGATACTATATGATGACCAGAAATTATCTCGTGACCTGAGACTGGCATTCATTTATATTTATTTGATTATAATAATGTACATCACTGAAAATGCAAGGGCAGCTGGCCTTTAGGATCCAGGATGCCCAGAGCTTGTGAGCGGTCCCTGATTTGGATGACCTGAGAGCCTAGGTGACCTCTCATCATTTTGCTCATCAAAATAACCCTCAAAATGTAAACTGATCTTTAGGGTTGAAATTTTGCCAGTGCAAATTTTCCTAAAGATCATGGTATACTCATAGCCCCACTAGTTGCCCAGGTCTGGACTTTGGGACATACAAGACCTAAAGCCATAGGTCTTTTGATTTACATGGGGAACTCAAAATATTCCACCTTTTTAGGAAGGAGGGGTTTGAGGCCTAATTAGAGGTTAGAGGCACCCCAAGTTCCTTCCCCCCTCGCTGCTTGGAGCAGCCACTGTAACCTCTATCCACAAGATCTAAAATTTAAAGGTATAAGAGGTAGCCTGGACTAGCAGACTAAGCATGGGACGAAGAGCAAGGGACTCATGCATGTAATCCCAATTCATTAAGATCAGGCTTGCCCCCAAAGAAGCATTTATCTGACCCTCCCCAAAATCCTAGTCCTGTTACCATGCGTAGCAGTATAATCACAGTAGACAGGGTTAATTACCTTTGAGTGGAACCTGTAACATTGTTACCACTATAAACATCAAAGCCTGGCTCTGACAGTGACAGCAATAGGTCAATCCAAAGCCCTGCTGGGCTCATTTCAATTGCATTCTGCTTAGTCTTCTAAAATGATGTGATTTATTTTCATCACACTGATATAAATGTACTAAACTATACTAAGAATTAAACATGGAAACAGAGCTTCCAGCACCTTTACAAGAGACCAGCTCGAGCCACTGGGTTAGTTTAAAAAAAAATCACAAGATTTCCCCCATCAAATCTGGTTGTCGGAGTCCCCCTGACATGGGGACCCTGTGCAGATGCACGGAGTGCATATTGGTTCATCCATGCCTGAGAGGTGTATACCTACAGGAATTCTGAATTGCAATGAAGGTACTGAAAGCGTAACCGGCCAACTCGTCGCTCACTTCAATGAGTGTTCCATTAAGAATAATGGACCAGTGAACATAAATTCATTTCCTTTGGAAAAATATCTGCTTATCAATTCTGTTGCCTCTAATGCAAGTGGAAACGTGTGCTCTGGGTGTAACTGTGCACATCATCTGAACTGTTATGCACTTTAACAAGATTACTATATGTGGACCTGAGCCCTATTGGGAAGCGGCAGAATGCTTTAAAGAACATAACAGTATATGGGACTTTAACCACAAATCAACAATTGGATCGATTCTCAGCCTGAATTTTATCTATTGTAAGAGAATTTCTATACAGTACAGGCCTAGCCTAACTCAAATTATCTACTTTTGCGATCAAGACCTATTCCAGTGTGTATGCATTTACGGGGGGAGGCCCTTACTCTACAAGATTTTCTTTTCTATTTGTGTGCACATTTATACTTGCAGTTATTTAAAGTGGACATCATTTAATGTAGCATTTGCAATATTTCCTTTACTTACAGGGAAATACCACAAATCCCACAATAATTTTAACTACCGCCTGTGGTAAATATCCAGTTTTTCTTGGCTGCCTGTATACATGCCATTGAGTGAGATCCTGTGGGACTCCCCGTGTGAGTAAGGATTATTCACATGAGTAAAGATCTGTGTTATTGGGCTAGCTATACCAGTACATTTTTTATATTCACTTTCTCTGGATTTTCAAAGATTAGTAATGCAGCTATTTTAGTTCATTCTCTGTCTCCAGTTTTACTTGGATGGAAGTCGTAAGTACAAACACTCTGGCTGATGAAAATTAATGTAACCTCTACATCTTTAGCATGTTATGCTTTGTGTTCATTGTATTTAGAGCTGGCCAGATAATGGAAATACCTTCCTATGAAATATGTTGTGGTTCTGAAAAATGTTTCATCCTGAACCAGGATAAAAAGTAAAAACAATTATTTTTTTTTTGGTGGGAAGGGATTTCATGAAAATAAGTTTGGTTTCCTGGCTGCCCCCAAGAAAAAGTCTTGTCAATTTCACTTTCTGCTCTGCCTCCCCACCAGCTCCAGCTCCCAGCGAAGCAGAAAGCCCAGCTGCTCATTCTCCCCACAAGCTCCCACATTGGAGAGGCAGAGAACTGAAGTGGCCTGTCTCTTTGGCCCTGAAGCTGAGGATGAAGTATTGAAGCAGAGTCAGGGCACTCAGCCTCGTCAGGCCTCCTAGAAGTCTGTTGTCAATTTCACTTTCTGCCAGCAGGTGAAAGCCTTCTAGTGGAGCCAGGGGTGGCTCTAGGCATTTTGCCCCCCCAAGCACGGCAGGCAGGCTGCCTTCAGCGGCTTGCCTGCGGAGGGTCCGCTGGTCACGCGGCTTCAGCGGACCTCCTGCAGGCGTGCCTGCGGAGGGTCCACTGGCCTAGCTGCTTTGGAGGACCTCCCGCAGGCAAGCCACCGAAAGGTGCCGCCCTTGCGGTGACTGGCAGAGTGCCCTCAATGGCTTGCAGCCCCAAGCATGCGCTTGCCGTGCTGGTGCCTAGAGCTGCCTCTGACTGAAGCATCTGGGGAGCCACCCTTCTGATTTTCCCAACGAACAAACAAAAATTTTCAGCAAAATTGAAATGTTCCCATGGACAATTTTGACTTTGTGGAAAAGGGCATTTTTGCCTGGGAAAATTATTGTGATAGAAAATGCCCAAACAGCTCTAGTCATAGTCTATTACTTTGTAAGGCAAATAGGCAGTGATTTAAGACTGGGTATGCATTTGTCAGCTAATATACACTCACATCTTCATTGCATCTCAAGACTTAAAATAGCCATGTGGCTAAATTCTGCTTGAATGCAGCATTGCACTTTAAGGAGATTGCACCAATGTAACAGACAGCAGGATCTGCCTTCTGGGGATAAATGTAGACACTAGACCAGTGGTTTTTCAAACTTTTTTTTGGAGACTCAATTGAAGAAAATTGTTGATGCCTGCGACACAACGGCGGTGGGGATGAGGGGTTTAGGGTGTGGGAGGGGCTCAGGGCTGGGGCAGAGGGTTGGGATGTGGGGCTGAGGGCTGCAGGGTGGGGCTGAGAATGAGGGGTACAGGGTGTGGGAGGGGGCTCTGGGCTGGGGCAGGGGTTGGTGTATGGGAGGGGGTCAGGGCTATGGGCTCAGGGTGCAGGCTCTGGGGTGGGGCCAGGGTTGAGAGGTTTGGTGTGCAGGAAGGGCCACTGGGTTAGGGGGCATCAGGGCTGGGGCAAGGGGATTGGGGCATGGGGTTGGGGAATTGGAGGGGGTCAGGGTTCTGGGCTGGGAGTGCAGGCTTCGGGGTGGGGCAGAGGATGAAGGTTTTGGGGTGCGGAAAGGGACTCTGGTTTGAGGGGGTGCAGTGTTTGGATGTGGGCTTACCTCAGGCAGCTCCCAGTCAGCAGGGGTGCTAAGCAGACTTTCTGCCTGTCCTGGCACTGCGGACAGAGCTGCGCCCCAGAAGCAGCCAGCATCAGGGCCAGCTCCTACGCAGAGGTGCGCAAGTGGCTCCACGTGGCTCTCACCAGCAGGCACTGCACGTCTCCCCACCCCATCTCCCATTGGCTGGGAAACTGCGGAGCCAGTGCTCTAGATGGGGGCAGGGCACAGAGCCCTGTGGCCCCCCAGCCTAGGAGCCGGACCTTCTGCTGGCCGCTTCTGGGACGCAGCACAGTGCCAGGACAGGCAGGAAGCCTGCCTTAGCACCCCAGCTGCACGACTGACCAGAAGCCGCCTGAGGTAACCCCACAATGGGAAGGAACTGTATCAGAGCATTCCTTGGCAACCCTGCTGTGCAATAAGTCAATGCCTACCACTTCTTTGGCTGAGATGGGGAACTTGCAGATAGTCTGTGCTGGCAAAACCTTGTCTAGTGGACTTTCCATGGGCCGGCAGGGGATGTTATAGTGCAGAGGGAGATCAGGCACTTTATTTTATTAGTACATCTATAAAAACAAAGAACAGCAGCTCATTATAGGCTTAATCCTATGAATTCCCATGTGTCTTCTACAAGGTGCTGAGTGCACTCACTTCAGCTAATCCTGAGAGAGCTCAGCAGTTTGCAGGATTAGGCCTTAAGGAAGTGGAACAGGAAACCTTCCTGCTGTGAAGTGTTTTCTCCTTATGATTAAACACATTTCCAATAGAGCTAAGTTACTTTGAACTATTAATTTGAAATGGTTAAAAAGGTAAAGAATATTTCATAAATAGTGTGTGCACATCTGCAACATTATCTAGAGATATTACTCAGCGAGACTGATTACACTGGTCTACAATTTTTGAGAAGTCATCTGCTTCAGAGATACAATGTGCTATTTATTATGTATTTTGATGTGCTGAATTCAAATATGACAATGAAAACAACTGATTGGCTACTGTTTCTAAGATATTTAAGTTTTTACATTTTATGTCTATGTATATTATGTAGATAGTAGAGTTTTAATCATAAATTGTAAACCTAGGTCTTTTCATGTGTTTATGGTTGCTTTACATGATAATATTTCACCTGTCCTGTTATGTAACACTTTAAAAATCAGCAAAAGGGTTATATAAATAAAATTTATTATGAAACAAAAGGCAAAAAACTATTATGTACATAGTTTAGTCCTATTCAGCGTCTACTCGGAGCTTCTTGGCTTGTCTCTTGTATTCATTAAATGGAGCATCTCTTGTCACTGTCCAGCAATAGTCTGCAAGCATTGGTGGGCTCCATTTGCCCTGATAGCCTGCCAGGAGATTTCACTGCAGTAGTCTGGAGCCCAACAGCTCTGCCTTACTCTTGGGGAGTTCCAAATCCCTGACAAGGTCATTCAGTTCACCTTGTGTTATGAGGTGTGGTTCAGAGGAGGAGGATGGGAGAAAATGTGGGTCCTGTGACATTGATGGTTCAGGACCAGAAGTTTCATCCTCTTCCTCTTCCTCGTCTGACTCAAGTGAGAATGATTTTGGTGCATCAGGAACCGGCAGTCCTTCTCCATGGGGTACTGGGCGTATAGCTGATGGAATGTTTGGATAATGCACAGTCCACTTTTTCTTCTTTGACACACCTTTCCCAACTGGAGGCATCGTGCTGAAGTAACAATTGCTGGTATGATCTGTTGGCTCTCTCCAAATCATTGACAAGGATTTCCTTTTCCTGTTCAACCACTGGTGAAGATTTGTTGCACAAGTGTTGCAGCATATGTGTGGGGCCCACCTCTTGTCCTGATCTCCAATTTGGCAGCCAAAAGAAAGGTGATAGGCTTTCTTAACCATAGTGCTTATACTGCGCTTTTGTGATGCAGAAGTCACTTCACCACAAACATAGCGGAAGTTATCTGCACTGTTCACACAAGTACGAGGCATCTCTGCTCACTTTGGCTAAACAGAAATGTGTTCCTTTGCAAAATCAAACACTGACAAATAAGAGAGCACCACACTGTGTAACCCTTCTGCCCCTCTGAGTTGGCAGCAACAAGGGCCGGGTTCAGTATCCAGGGGTTCCGTTTCAATAACCCAATGCCAAACCAGCTCGAGCCCCCACCCAGTGACCTGGGAAAATCTTACACACCCCCTAGGCGCCTCAAAGAGGCAATGCTTCCCCTCTCACAAGCACAGAGTCTTGGTGTAGCAGAAAAGGTTTAATACATGAGATAAACAACAAACACTAAATTGGGAAAAACACCTCTACTAGAGTTCATAGACCAAACCGTGAGCAAAGACCCACCCCAGGAAATTGGGCTTTGTCCTCTTTCCTGGGCTCTTGAGTCCAGCAACCCCCAAATCACCCACAGTCCCAAAAGTCCCACAATCCCAAAAGTCTCTCTCCTGGGTCAGTGCAGCCCCAAAGTTCGAGAGTCTATCTGCAGAGGTTCCCCCCCCAAGCCTGGGCAGAAAGGGGCACCTTACGTGGTCCGGGACAAACTGCCCTGCCTCTCCGTGGGTTCTGCTCCCGCCTTCTCCACGAACTGCTCCACTTTACCAGCCGCTCCACTCTGCTCCTCCAGCCGTCCTTACAAACTGCTCCACTCCACCAGCTGTCCCGTGAGCTGCTCCAGTTGTCCCTGCAAACTGCTCTGCTCTGCTCTCTCTGTGAGCCGCTCCACCTGTCTCACAGCTACTCTGCTCTGCCAGCTGCTCTGCTCCACCAGCTGTCCTGTGATCCGCTCCAGCCGTCCCCACAAACTGCTCCACTCCACCAGTGGCTCTGTTCCACAGTATAGCTTTAGGCTCTCCACTAGTTAGCACAGTACTCAGTGCTCTCAGCTCAGTAATTTCAGCTCTTTAGTGATTTTCAGCTCTTAGTGATTTCAGCTCATAGTAGGGGAGCCCTAGTGCTAGTGAGTTCAGCTCAGTAACCTGTATTTAGATTCTTAAGGGAATAAAAAAATCAACTCTAACATTCCACAGTGGAGAGAGGAGGGGCTAGAACTGGTGCTTCTGGCTCCACAAGGAGACTGCACCATCAGACACAGATACCTGTCCCCAGCCTCTCTCTCAAGTCATTGGGTTTTGGAACCCATGTCCCTTGTCTAGCAAGTACCACCCAACTGAGGGTGAGTCATTTGTCACCAAGCAGTCCCACAGCTCGGCAGTCTGGGATAGGGTAGGCGTGCCTATGCAAATACACTCTCTGAAATTCTTTCCACCAGATGTCAGGGTAGAGCTTATCCTGACTCTATTTACAACTGTATGATTTCTAGAGCTGATATAGGGCAATTTGTTCAGCAGAGTGATGTAAGCTTTGTTATGATTGCATCATCCATGACTTCTAGGAATAACATGATGCACTTCATATCATGTATGACGCAATACCAGCTTCAGATTGCATCATTCATTGTTTTGCCTAAAAAGCAAGTACTGTCCAAACCCAGTCATAGATTTATTCATAGATCCAGTCAAAGATGTATTTTAGTCATTTCTGGTTTAAATTGAGATCTCTTCCCTTTATAACTCACTTATCCTCCGCCATTCCCAAGTCAAGGGTTGTATATACTGACCCAATAGCATATCTTGAAAACTAGAGCCAATTAACAATTTTAAGCATCATTTTCGTTCTCAGTGACCCAGAATTAGTAAAGTTGGACTGCATTTATTTCAGAAGCATTTTGGCTGTAGAGCAGTGTTATACAAGTGCACAATAGTTTCCCATAACTTGGTGTAAAACTGCTAATGAACTACAGTTATAAACAAATACATCTCCAACATGTTCTACATCAAATACATCATGTATCACTGCTTTAATACATGATTTTTAAGAGCCTAATGGGAGCTCAGCACTTTGCAGGATCAGGCCCTGATTGCTTTTCATGGAATTAAACTGTGTCAGATTATCTCCCTGTTTGCAAACTTGGGGGCTTAATCCTGTGAACACTGACTAGTGGGTTCAGCGCAGTCACTGGATCGTAGGTATTTGCAGGATTGGGTGGATATGCTTTATGTTGCAACCACATGTGAGGATCATTAAGGAATTGAAGAGTGCAAACAATGAGCACGAGAGGTACTGTATTGGCCATGGATCAATCACAACATTACTAACGTGGTAGGAAACTGCATTTTAATCTCTAAATACAAGCCATGCCAACAAGCAGAGCCACTGAGACCTCATCCAGTTCCACAAAGGCTTTATGAGAAGGTCGGCACTGATTTATTTACCTGTCAATCAAAGGATTATTTAATAGTCACAGATTATTATTCTCTGTATCCAGAGATTTGCACACTGCACAGTACTAACAGTAAATCCATGATAGCCGCCATGAAGGGAATCTTCTCCAGACATGGGATTCCAGCTGGAGTCTTTAGTGACAATGGGCCGCAATTTTCCAGTGCAAATTTAAGCAATTTGCCGTAGATGGGGATTTTCATCCCAAAACATCAAGTCCAAATTACCCCCCTCCCCCAAGCAAATGGTCTTGTGCAAAGGTCTATATGGACAATAAAAAACTTTATGAAAAAGACTTTTGACAGAGGGGGAGATTTGTTTACCAAAGTACACCCATGGAGAATGGCTTTTCTCCAGCTCAGCTGTTAATGGGAAGAAGGATCAGCTCTAGTTAACCAGTTACTGATGACCTGCTGAAATCTAATAACAATGAAATCAAAATGAAAGAAAATCAGAAGTGGAAGCAGAAATATTATTTGATAAAAAGGCCTGGGATCGCCCATCTCTTAACCAAGGTGATAGAGTGTGCTTTAGAAATCACACCTCTATTACTTGGCACCAAAGGGGTGCCATTAAAGAACAGCTGCATCCAAGATCTTGTGTAGTCCAGGCAGGCCAGAGGGACACATTTAGATGTAATCAAAGGGATCTATGGGTAATCCCAGAAAGTTCCAACACATTGGCAGTAGGTGTGGATGTCATCATTTCCCATCTGACTGATCCTTTATCATTAATGCACAAAAAAGAAACTGTCAAGAATCAAGAGAACAACTCAGACTCTAATGACAGGCTGATACTGAGAAGATCAGAACAGAAGATTAAACATCTTGAAAGACTCACAGAGATTTGCTAACCTGCCTGGAGAAGGGGCATTTGAGAAAGAGAGTGGTAAAGACTCACTTGAGAGTGATGTGCTGGCAACCTCTCCTCTGTAGATAGTTGACACATTGGGTTTATGGAAATGTACTACAAGGGTTGAGAATTTAACACGTGTTATTACATAGTTGTTAGCTGTTTATATATATATATATATATGTATATGTATATAAGAGTTAATTTGTTTTTCTTTAAGAGGGAAGATGTAGAGATGTGTTTGCAGAAGATTATAATTTAGAGACACTCCCTCATAACAGAGAGTGTTATGAACATAGGAATTTGGAGATGTGCCTTGGAGGCAGGGGTTGGCCAGCAGTTCACCAGAGGTGCTCTCCAGTTTGTTTTGTTAAAGTTTTATTCATTCATGGTTTGTTATTTAATGAGCCCCAAGATCATTACACGTACAACTTTTCTTGGAAAATTGCACTTGAATAACAACATTCATAGCTCTTCCCACTCTCCAACTACCGTTGAGCAGTGCAGAAAAAGCCAGGCAGACACTTTCCTGTATTCTCGCTTGGGTTAAACATACTTGATAGTTGTTCGCTTAGTGCATGTCCACTTTCTAGTTTCAGTGTGTTGCAAAGGCATGAAATGTCTTGAAATTCTACCCCACAGTGTCAAGGATATAGTTGTAAAGTAAATATTAGCTGTACCAAATGAGACATTCCAGAGATGTATTTCTTCTTCAGAAGGATAGTAATGGAGCTTTTCACCCACTTGTTATATAACAGACCATATCAGGTATTTAGTCAGTTGATGAGTCAACAAGAAGATAGGACCCAGTCTTACAGAGAACAACTCATAGGATTAACCCTTCAGCTGGACTACTGCATGAGTAAACATTTGCAGAATCTGGCTCATCATGTCTTTCTTGCAAGGCTGTTGCAAGAGAGGAAGGCAAATGATAGTTGGCTAAAGAAGATGTTATTTTAGCAACTATGCCCCTCTTTACAGATTTCCCATTAGAACTTTAATTTGCAACAAGAACCTAAGCTTGTAGTCCGTAAGAAGGCAAATTTTGCTTGCAGCAGAAATACAGAATTTGTATCTTGTAACAAATTTAAAAGTACATTTGTATTTTTAAAACTCTACAATTATAAAAACAGATTGGGGGCAGGGACTGTCTTTTTGTTCTGGGATTGCACAATCCCTAGCAGAGTGGGGTCCTGGCCCATGACCAGGGCTCGTAGGTGCTACAGTAATACAAATAAATAATAATGAATGTACTAGACAATTCATTGTCACTAGGTCAGTGATGAGCAGTACAATGGTGTAAGTCACATATCAATAAATGGGCTTAGAAGGATCTCAGGGATGCTAAATTAGTGAAAATCTCATTTCAGATGATAGAAAGGTGCTAGTGCTCTGAAATTAGGTGTAACATCACCTGAAATCCATGCAGAAACATACACCTAACCTCTACTGCAGGAACAGTAAAAGTGAAAGGTACAGTGAAATGTGTCCTAACCCTGTGCACAGCTCAGTCCCCGCCTTCACTCCCTTGTCATTAGATGGGCATTGTATGGTGACAGTCCTCTCAGATTGAGTAGGTGACAAAACATCTCAGATACTGATCAAAAAGCACCACTCTCATTATAATAGGTGCTTATCAGCAGCTAGGACCTTGGTTCATGATGTATTTCCTCACCGATGGGTACAACCGTTGTTGCTGCAGGCGCGAAATCAATAGCAAGACTCCTATGACACCAGAATTGCCTGGATTTCACCCCTCACATTTCACAGCTGTAGTTTGTAATCCGATTAAATTCTGGTTAAGAGGTGACAATCATGGTTTACTGGTTTACGAATAGAGGAAAAAAGAAAGTAAAGCCCCAGTGTCAGAATTTTAGTGCCTCTGACTGAGCAGCAGTCAATGATTTCACCATCTACAGAAGAGTTAGCATGGAAATAGCACTATCATTCAGTAAAGTCTCATGCCACCTAGTGAGAGAAAGGTAAAAATGTATTTTTCCCCATTGTACAGAGGGGAAAACGAAAACACATGGGGTGAAATCCTGACCCTGTCAAATCCAATGGTTTTGCTATTTACTTCAATGAGGCCAGGAGGGTTAAAGAACTTGATCAGCATCCTATAGAGTTAGTGAGAGACCTGGGATGAGACCTGAGAACCATCTGATAGGACAAGCGCAGCTCTTTTTTCTTGGACATGCCAACTCTGCCTGTATACCCACCTTTGCTCACTTTGTGTGAGCACTGCCTTTCTGTTGCCTGCTGCTGTCTCCTTTCCTGAGTGCCACTCACTTTGTCTCATGTAATGGTCTGGCATTGTTTCAGCATGGAATCACTTATTTCTGGAGAGCTGGCGGTGTGTGTCTAATGGTTGATAACATGTCAGTGACTTTGGGAAATGGGTTTGTTTCAGTGATGTGAGGGTAAGACTACTATGTCTGTATGATATTTTGAATTCTCCCTGTGTTTCCCTATGCAACTGTCTCCTGTTATTTTGCCCAGTGTGAAAGCTGAACAGTTTCACTAAAGTTCAGTGGATGTTCAGATCTGGGGTCTTGGTTCAGGGCACTGTGTACATATTTAAGATTATGCGTGGGCAGCGGGTATAATAGGACAGGGGAAGCTAAGCCTCCCTTAATCTAGGCCATGGCCCCACCAACACTCTGCCCTGAAGCCCCGTCCTCGCTCCCCCTCTCCCTCATTCCCCCTTAAGCCAGTGGAGGCTCATCTTGGCCTGGCGGCATGGAGCTTGGGGCTCGGCACACTGGCAGCGCAGGCCGACTCGAGCATCAGGCCGGTGCTCAGGCCAGCTAGCAGCCCGGGGCAGCTCAGGCAGTGCTCAGGCTGGCTGGGCTGCTTGGGGGTCATGGCAGTTTGGCCGGGGCTCCTCTGACCATGGTGGAGGGACATCGGGGCTCCAGCAGGCGGGAGGGGGCCCTCAGGTGGAAGGAGTGGGGCCAGGGACTAGCCTCCCCAAAGGGGGAGGGTTCACCTGCTGCCTATGAGATTATGCATTGGATTTCATACAAAGTAATACCTCCTTTTGATTTTCAGTGCTCCATTACATTCTGAAATACACTGTTTTTTGATGAAGTGATATCGCCATGGAATTTATAGATACCAGAAGTTATAAGTACTCTGAGATGACTGCTTTTTAAAGAGTCATTTAATCTTAAAATAAAAGTATCCAAATGCTAAAAATAAATATTTTAAAATTAAGGAAGTGCGTCACCTTAATCATTCATGTAGTCAATTATTGTCTATATGATTCTGTGATACAAATGATGTCTGGTCCAGGTTTGTTTGTTATTAGGTACACTGCCACGGTTTTATTGTCATAGGTTCCTGATCTACCAGTCAACTGTTGCTCCAGAGCAGTTAAAAATATGTGAGTGGGTGGCATGTTGAGCTTCAGTGTTACAAGGCAAAAAGCCATTAGTTTCATGACATTATAAATGTGACTCCAAGGAGGAAAAGGTGTGGGAGGTAATATCATTTATTGGACTAGCTTCCATTGGTGAGAGAGACAAGCTTTCAAGCTACACAGAGCTCTTCTTCAGCTCTGGGAAACTAACTCAAAGTATCACAGTTTCTTTCTATCACCAATAGAAGTTGGTCCAATAAAAGATATTACCTCACCCACCTTGTTTCGCTAATATGCTGTGACCAACATGGCTATAACAACACTCCATACTCTAACCAGGAGACATTTCAATGTCTTTCACTTAACAATCTGTTGAACATAATTGGATTTTATACAGGGCCTGATAGTTTTAAGGTGTTTTCAGAGTGATAGCTAAAGTGAGGGCAAGCTATATTTGGAAATTTCAGCATGTTAAATCACATCTTTACTAACATGATGTTAAACACTCAGTGCAAACACAGACTGTCCTATTTAAAATTATGTCAGTTGGTCATTGTTAACCCTAAGGTCTGCAACCACTTGACATGATTGAAACCCGACAGTCCTTGTCTACACTGAGTGCTAAGTCATGTTTAACATCATAATCGCACCACGTAATTTCCCCACTTACACAAACCCTGAATGAGCCAAATTCTCCCCTGACTTGCCTGCACTGAGTAAAACCACCCGGAGAGCAGAAGAACTAACAGGGTTTAAGACAAGGTAGAATTTGGCCCTTCTAGTAATGTAGGAAAACAAAGCAATCATTATTGAATATTATGATTCCTTTCTGTATTATTTGTTAAGCACCAACAACATGCTCAGAAGCCAGGGTCTCTGCCCATAAAGCTTGCTATCCAAAGAAACAAAAGCATATCTCAGCCTCATATGTGTTAGGATATCCAGCGCAAAGTCCTATCCTAGAGCTTTGTCTTGATTTTATATTTTAATTATTGGGGGTGATAGCAGGTCGGTAGTGACTTATAACCTATGCAGTCCCATAGTTTTCAATAGGGTTGAATGGGATGCCTAGTCACCATAGGATTCCTCTTTGTTTACATACACCTGCTTAGGACATCACCTATGTTTATAATTTAAAATACAGGCCAAGACACTTGTGTTATCCCATAATCTTTTGATTCTCCTCAGGCCTCCATAACATCTACCTAAACAGCAATCACAGACAGAACTAGAACCTTGGGTTAACATCTCATTTGAAGGACATTACCTCTTACAATATGTCTACACTGCAATTACACACCCATGGCTGGCCTGTGCCAGAGGACTCAGGCTCACAGGACTTGGGTGAAGGGGCTGTTTAACTGTGGTGTAGATGTTCAGGTTCGGGGTGAAGCCTGGGCTGCAAGGTGGGAGGGTCCCAGAGCTCGGGCTGCAGCCTTCTACATCAGTGGTTTTCAAACTAGGGCTGCCGCTTGTTCAGGGAAAGCCCCTGGAAGGCTGGGGTAGTTTGTTTACCTGCCATGTCAGCAGGTTCGGCCCATCACAGCTCCCACAGACTGCAGTTCGCTGCTCCAGGCCAATGGGGGCTGCAGGAAAGGCAGCCAGCACATCCCTCAGCTCACACCGCTTCCTGCAGCCCCCATTGGCCTGGAGCGGTGAACTGTGGCCAGTGAAAACTGAAATCAGCCGAACCTGCGGACATGGCAGGTAAACAAACTGGCCCGGCCCAACAGGGACTTTCCCTGAACAAGCAGAGGCCCTAGTTTGAGAACCACTGCTCTCCACAACAATTAAACAGCCCCACAGCCTAAGAGCTGCGAGCCTGAGTAAGCTGGCACAGCCCAGCCACAGGTGTCTAATTGCAGTCCAGCTCCCCACCCCAATACTGCACTGCTATGTCTACTGGGTCAACAATGTTATCAGCATAATCACTATTATCAGGAAGTTAAGCTCCATCTTCCTGAACCCTTTGTCTCCCTCTTCCATTCACAGCTACGCACCAACCAGCCTGGTATTGCTACACAGCAAAGAAAAACCTGTGGCTGGCCCATGCCAGCTGACGGGCTCACAGGGCTTAGGCTGCGGGACTGTTTCATTGCTGTGTAGACTTCTGGGTTCTGGCTGGAGCCTGAGCTCTGGGGCCTTCTCACCTCACAGACTCCTAAAGCCCAGGCTCCAGCCCAAGCCTAGAAGTCTACACAGCAGTGAAACAGCCCCACAGCCTGAGCCCCACGAGCCCAAGTCCTCTGGCACAGGTGTCGATGCTTACCCTAAGTAGACCCAGAATCTGGCCCTTTATCTGTAAAGATTTCCAAGGGGTATAATTTAAAAGTATTGCACATATGTGGATTAAAACCATACAACAGCCATCTATCCATTTTTATAATCTATATCTTATACTTGCCTAAATATTATCAATAATCCTTATGAGACTACACGTGTGCAGTTTAATATGCTGCAGATTCATGTGCTGTCACAACAGAGATAATGTAATTCCTTAGGGTAGGATATTAGGTGGGAACCTATTGACTATTATAGTTATTCCCTAAAACTTTAATAAACAAACCTTTTCTCTGGCATTAAATCTGTCAAAATGAAATGAATTGAAAGAGGAACTTTCTCCCTAATTCATGTCACTGATATAGTCTGTCTTTAAAGAGGGCTATTATTGTAATAATTAATCATTTCACATGATCATAGAATTTTTTGTTGCTATGTTTATTTTATTTTATCCAGGCTCCAGGAATTTCATAGTTGTTGCCTTGGATCTATCAATCTTATGACTCAACGATTCCACAGTTACTGCCAGATCTCTGTGGACAACGGAGCAATTATCTTGTTAGCTTCTATTACTGTAACCCTGACTTCATGAGTAGCCAACACAATGGTTTGAGTCCCAGAACCACTTTTTTGTATGCTTTCTGTTGCTTTTGCATTTGGGGTTCGTTTGTTGCTTGTTTTCACAACTTCCATGGCTCTTCTGTTGTTGGAATGCCTGTAGCACTCGTTTATTTATAGGTACCCCAATAGGGCCTCTGACATTTTTCTATGATGTTTCACATTTCTTGAAACTGCCCTCTGAAATCAATACCTAACAGGCTTGTGGATTGTAAAGGTTTGAAGTGTCAATATTTACCCAGTATTTAAGGTACCAATTAAGTAACATGATTATTTACCTGCCAGCTGTTATGAAGGGTGAACTTTTCTGTAACTAGTAACCTGATGATAATCAGCTATGATCATGATTCAAATTTCTCTTATAAATGTCAGAATAAAATCATGGTCCATTCTCTATGGTCATCTCTCTAAATGGGCCATTTTGCCTTTTGACTAAATTTAGGTTCTAAGGGACAAATTATTTTGAAGTGATGGTCTAGTGACAATTCTGACTGAAAATTTTCAAATCACAAATATTAGGATATAGACATCTTAGTAGCCTTAATAAGGCATTTGGATATCTCCAAGTAATTCTGCTGGGGTGACACTATAGAGCGGCTCTCCCCAAACTCAGCCCCCACCTCTCTGCCCAAAAATGCTTCCTCTGAACCCACAGGGGCCCAGCTGTGTGAAGTTCCATGAGATATTTCCACAGGAATGGAAGGAAAGAGGGCTAATGCTGTGTTGACTCAAATGCACTCCCCTCTAAAAGATTTTGGCCCTGACGAAGCTTTCCTCTCAGCTCATCCTCTCTGTGTTACTCAGAGAGATTACTCAGAGTTTATCCAAATACAACTCCAGTCTGCAGAAGTGCCTTCTCTGCTGTCCATTCCCCTATGACCCACTGAGCTAAGTGGTTGTAAACAAGTCCGAAATCAGACAGTTGTCTCTAGCCATAGTATTTTCAGTGCTACCAACTCAAAGTTTCTAGCTCTCCTGGTTTCAAGAGAAAAGTTCAAATAGAAGCGCGCCCACACTAAAGGCTCAGAAGCCGAAAGCGAATAAAAAGAACTCCAATTTTTTATTTTAAAAGCTCTGATGATTTTTAAGCCAATCTCATTAATTTTGTGGCCCTGACATGATTTATTTAATATTTGGGATTGGCAACACCATATGTCCCAACCCACTGGGCTGTAAAAAATTACTGGCTTCCACTCTTAACACCTCTGTTTGGAAGACTAGGACTAAGGACTGTATAGCTGTATAGCTTCAAAGCCTGTTTGATTTGGAGTTATAAAGCACCGTGGCTTGACTGAAATGGAACAAGCCAAGGAATTCCCCCCACCCCCACCCTGCAATTTGAGGACATTAAGTCAACGAAACTTATCTGGTAGAAGAAAATAACTAATGGCTAAAAAGTTTTGCCCACTTCTTTCTGCCACAAGTTTTGAATGGTACCAGGCTCTGTTAGTACAGTAGTTCAAAACTATTATGTTGTAATGAATACTGCTGTCTGGACTGCTTTAGATGACCAAATACTAAAGTACTGCCTAGGAAGGAGCACTGCGGAAAGGGATCTGGGGATCATAGTGGACCATAAGCTAAATATGAGTCAACAGTGTAACACTGTTGCAAAAAAAAGCAAACATCATTCTGGGATGTATTAGCAGAAGTGTTATAAGCAAGATACGAGAAGTAATTCTTCCGCTCTACTCCACGCTGATTAGGCTTCAACTGTATCCAGTTCTAAGTGCCACATTTCAGGAAAGATGTGGACAAATTGAAGAAAGTCCAGAGGAGAGCAACAAAAATGATTAAAGGTCTAGAAAACATGACCTATGAAGGAAGATTGAAAAAAATGGGTTTGTTTAGTCTGGAAAAGAGAAAACTGAGAGGGGCCTTAACAGTTTTCAAGTACATAAAAGGTTGTTACAAGGAATAGGGAGAAAAATTGTTCTTAACTTTTGAGGATAGGACAAGAAGCAATGGGCTTAAATTGCAGCAAGGGGGGGTTAGGTTGGACATCAGGAAAAACTTCCTGTCGGGGTGGTTAAACACTGGAATAAATTGCCTAGAAAGGTTGTGGAATCTCCATCATTGGAGATTTTTAAGAGTAGGTTACACAAACACCTGTTAGGGATGGTCTAGAAGATAAAACTTAGTCCTGCCATGAGTGCAGGGGACTGGACTAGATGACCTCTCGAGGTCCCTTCCAGTCCTATGATTCTATGATTAAATTGTATCCAGGCCATGCAATAAACATTCATTTCAAAATTACACTTTCCTTTGAATTCATGGAATCACATGGTGCTCTTGTTGCTGCTGTGTTCCAAATACTGAATTATATTATTTCAGGCAAATTGCTAGGCAATGTACTCTGGAGCAGAAGTACTATATTCCTTGGGAAATATGAATTCTGCACAGTTGTTTGCTCACTCCCTGATGGGCAGTACTAAACCTGCAGGCCATGTACATCCACTCTGTATCCCCTCTACCTCATCAACTTTTCATCCTACCTAGTCTGTCAGTATAGGTGGTGTTGTTCAAACACTCGGCAAGCTGACTCCAGTCAGAGCTGAATCAGGCCTTTTGTAAACAAATCCTGTACAGCACAGGATGTGAAGTTCACTTCTGTGTGTCTGTCTATCTAGGTAATTATATTGAACCCATCTTTGTGGTACCTGAGCTACTAGAATGGCCATTTGGCTCATCATAGTTACCAGTTTGCATGTTAGAACTGCTGCATATCTGCCCTGACCTTGAAGTTATTTACCCAAAGTCCCTGAATATCCCAATCCAGAGTGGGTCTCTGGGTTAACAACACCCTTGTTTCAAATACTACTTTAGGAAAAGGACACTGGACTGAGATTTTCCTGCTCTACCACCCAGTGACATGCTTTGTGACCTTGAGCCAGGTATTTCACTTCTCTGCCTCTGTTTCCCCATCTGTAAAATGGGAATAATGATGCTTATCTTTCTTTATAGAGTGCTTTAGATCTATGAACAAAATATACTCTGTAAGAATGAACTATTATTATCTTTATCACCATAGTGCCACTCTGGGTATAAGGACTATTGTGAATTAAGAGCATTTTAAGATATCTTGGGTATTTTTGCTTTGTGATTCTAAATTGCTAAATAGTCTGTAATCAGCAATACCTGTTAGGTAGCTTCAGTGTACACACACACACACAACACAACACAACACAACACAACACACACACATACACACACAACACACAAGAAGCTTTCCAAACAATCAAAATATTTTCTTTAACTTCCAATAAAATCTTTGAGATTTCATGGTGGGACTCAAAGGCAGTTAAATATTTTGTTTGTTTTATTACAAGGCATGTAAATAAAAGCTTGCATAATCTGAAAAAGATATTAGCTAGAAACGATATTAAAGTGTTTTTCTTGAGAAACCTGACAATAAATACATTTTCACCCCAATACTAAAAATGCTTATTGCTTTGCAATGAAATAAATACAGTACAGCTCCTTCATACACAAGTCTGGGTACAAAAAGTCCATGTGGTTTCTTATAAAAGATCAGGTGGCTTTACAATTTGGCATCTCTCACGTGATGCATTTTGATCTGATTTTTGTTGTTGTTGACAGTCTCACAGTCTGAAAGTCAGAGGGGAAATATCATTTGGCTAGAAGCATTTTTTCCATTAAATATTACATTTTCAAAAGTAAGAGATGTGTACGTTCATGGGTGTTACCCATGGAAACAAGACAGTGACTCAGTGACTATTCTAGAGAAATGCAGATTTTGGGTGCTTAAGAAAATCAGACCAACTATTTGGCAAAGGATCAGTTCCCAGTGAGTTCATCATTTCTCTATACATTTTTCCAAAAATAGTAATGAGAAGGTGCAATTCATTCACCAGATTATGAGTGTTTAGGTTCTTACGCTATTATCCAAAGGCAACAGGAGAAACAAGAAGTAAATTTAAAAATACACCCTGCTTAACTTTAGGATGTTCTGGTGTATAAGAGAAAGCTTTTATAAAAACTACTGAAAAAATATTAAGAAAGGCTTTTGTTTTCTATGCATTGTGCTGTGCTTATTACCAGCACATTTTGTCACAATCACAACTGTGAATCCAAGTCAAAAATGTTATTCTTGTAGTCCAATCTAATATAGATTGATTATTGTTCACATTGTAGTTAAATAATGTCCACAGAAGAGAACATCTGTCATAATCCAACCTTCTTAAAGTACTGATAGGTCGTGGCAAGACTTGGACTTAAGTTTGAAGGCCATATTCTTGTTCTTGGCAACTATTTTGCCCCAGAACCGCCTGGCTTTCTTAGGAATGCTCTCTCTCCTCTTCTGATATGCCAGCCTCCTCTCGTTCTTTTCCTTGCTGTCCCTTCTTAGCCGGACTTGCCTCACAATTCCTTCAAACAGTTCCTTCACGTTGTGCTGGACAGCTGCGGAGGTCTCGATGAATTTACAGTCAAACACAACAGCACAAGCGCGGCCCTCTGTAAAATTGTAAGGGATCTATGTCAGTAGGCATTGCATTCAGATAGTGCACGTTCCCTAAGCAAAAGGGAGAAGGGCAAAGCTGCTAAACACAGTGCCATGCACAGTACAGAATGTGAGCTATCTGTAAATGCCCTAAATAGAGTCACTTGTACTTCAGGGAAATCTCAGTGACTCATGTTCAGAGGCAATGAGGTTACCATTATTGAGAGTAATATATTTCTTGATCCATTTACAGCCATATTTTCAAAATACTACTTTTAAGATTGTGGGCATAATTTTGCTTATACCAAAACTCAGATTTCTACGTGCACACTTACGGTACGTCTACACTGCAATAGAAACCCTCAGCCCTGGGTCTCAGAGCCCTGGTCAGCTGACTCAGGCTCATGGGGCTTGGGCTGTATAGGTATAAAATTGCTGTATAGACTTTCAGGCTCGAGATGGAGCTTAAACTTTCCCCCTTGCCCAGGCTCCCCCAAGCCCTAACATCACATTGCAATTTTATAGCCCTGCAACCTGAGCCTCAGTCAGCTGACCCAGGCCAGCCATGGCTGTGCCATGGGTCTTTTATCATGGTGTAGACATACCCTGAATGGGCAAGTTCCTACCCACCTGATTTGTATGTGTAACTATAGGCCTGATTCTACCCTCATTGAAAGCAATGGTAAAACTTGCAACTAACATCGAAAGGAGTAGGACTGGGCCCACAGATTGCATACACAAATTGTAGTCTTCGAATAGCAAAAACTTTAGGGTGAACAGCAACATGTGCAATAAGTTAAGTATTAGCTAAATTATGCTCATAATTTTAGAAGCCACTTTGAAATTGTGGCCCTTATTTTTTATATTTGAACCTAAACTAACTCTAATGATCTTCTTCTAAATGGATACCAGCATGATCTGATACTCTTCTCCCTTTCAAACACATCAGGTGGTTGACTCCATGGAGTGCTTAAATTAAACCCAGCTTCCTGCCTTCACTGAGGCAAGTGCCTTTAGACAGCCAGCACTAGACGAATGTGAAAATGAAAATAAGAGCCTAGTAATATTACTGAGTTCTTGCGCTCTACTGCTATGTCTCCCAGTGGAAGTTTTCGTTTATGGCCAGTGTGGCAGGGGCCAGAATGCAGGTAAGTCCAGATCTGCTTTCCATTCCCTTGCGTTGGGAACCTGGAAAAGGTCTTTTGGAGGGGCTTTCTTGAAGACAGAGGAGAGGGTGAATACCTTTGAAAAGGTCAAGCTGTACAGTCAATGGTCATGGGCTGAAACCTAAGCTGTGAGGAGTTTCTCATCTGTTTCAGATAACACTATTTTATTGTGGTGTTGGTGTAGACACTGCACATCCAACAACACGGCTATTTCCAGAAGAGACTCGTCCATCTCCCATTAAAGTCAATGAGAGTCTTTTAATTCACATTTATGGGAGCTGAATCAGGCCCTTAAACTTGAGATTTGGGGTTGATGGTTTTTTGTTTGTTTTTTGCTGTTGAACCATTCCACCCATCCTGACATCAGTGGGAATTCTGCAAGCAGATCTAGGACACTATATGGCTATTACAGATAGAAAGTGGTTTCCATGGTAATTTTCCATACCTGACACAGAGACTTCACGGCACCTGACGAGATCGCTTTTGTTGCCAACTAAAATAATGGGAATATCTTCTGTCTGTCGTGCCCTGCGGAGCTGTATTCTTAGTTCAGAGGCTTTCTCAAAGCTCGCTCGGTCTGTGATGGAATAGACAATCAAGTATGCATCTCCTACTTGCATGCAATGATCTTGGATCCATTCTTCTTCACTCTGATAAAATAAAATAGATACAGCCAGCATTAGCAAGAGCCTGGCTTTCTTAACTGGAAGCCCAACTGAGTGTTTACAGAAAAAATGTAATATTACACAACCCAGATTCAACCCTGGGGTCACTTTGCTGGGTATAGTTCTGATCACAGTTACACCAGTATCAAACCAAAGGAACATGGATATACACCAGCACAAATCTGTGCAAAAATTGGCCAACAGACTTCATTAACTTGTGCTTGCTTATGCCCAAGTCAACTTTAGCTCTGATCATGTTTCCAGCATTTTTGTTTTTAATAATAAATCAGACAAAGAAATTTCTTTGCCATTTTCAAAATTCATGGAGGAGCTTGGACATTTTTAAAGACCCCAGGCTTTCACTGACTATAGAATTATGGATAACACCTCCATACTTGGTCAACAATTGCATGTTCCTAGCAAAACTATAGTATTATCACTCATTCATACTTAATTTCCCTTTGGCACTTGAATAGAATAAATGGAATGGAATACCTTATTTTCCCACATGTCAAGCAGTATAATGGTTGCGCTTTCACCATCTACCATCAAGGTCCGTTCATACGTATCTTCTAGAATAAAAATCCACAATGTTAGCAATACATCCCTTCCTCTTGTTATATATGTAGCAATACAGAAAAATAGCCATATATGTATAATTTATTCACACCGACAGTGAACTGGGTTCACTAAATTCAAAGTTGAATTTAGTGAACCCAGTTCACTGTCGGTGTGAGTCCATTGATTTCAGTGGAGTAGTATCCATTTCTATGAGCAGTGCATGTGGCCCCATGTCCCTTTACTGTTTTTTTCTTAGTTTTCATGGTAAATGAACGAGACTGAAAGATTTTGGAACTTGGGTTCATTATTTTGGCTGAAAAGCTCTTTATCCTATGTGGGGCAGGGGTAGGCCAGGGGATGGGGAAGAGAAATATAACCAGTAAAAGAAATAAATCAAATGCTGAACATTTGACCCCCTGGGAGCAGCTGACAGACGTACAGACTCCAGAAAGGCTTAGTAATGGAAAATATTTGTTTTCACTCTAGCAGGGACCCTTTCCGGGTGAACTCTGAGCAGTTCAGCCATCGAGCAGCCCTAGCAACGGGCAGCGGTGTGTGAGGCAAAGGTTGTTGGGCTCTGTAAATCTGTGATTGATGCTGCTATTGCAACACAGACCTCTGAACTGTCCCTAATTCCTCTGGCTTTATTCTGTCCAAAGTTAGCGCTTCTCAGTTACTGGTCGCCTCTGAACATTAAAGAGGTGATGAAGCATTTCACAGCGGTTTGGTAGGATGTGGCAGAACCTGCCTAACCCTGGGTAGGGACCTGCAACATTCATATCTGGATTTCAAACTGTACCCGGTTCAGAGGTATTTAGATATGAGATCAGCGCCAAGCCATTACAGAGATCAAGGGCCACTGTGAAATTTGCATGTTTTTGGTTTGGGCCCATCTCTAGTCTTGTGTAACTGCTAGCATAATAAAATGCAGTGTTACGGCAGACATCTTCTGAACTGCTTACATTCATCACCATGCTGTTCAGAGCACCTATCCAAACCACTCTGATGGAGGATATTACTTATTTTAAATAAAGGTGCTTGCCTCATAAGCTCTGACTGTGCTTTTGTGAAGTGATCTTTCCCCAAGTCCTAATCTTGGATTCTCTTGGAAGCCAGAAAACAGTGAGTCCATGGAGTAGAATGAGCCAAGGGGCACTAAAGAATAGCCAATTTTTTTAATCAGTTCTGCCACAGAAACTTTAAAGTGGGAAACTCTTTGTAAACAAAAGGGCTTTGGGCTGACACAGCTGGCCACCTGGGGGTGGATGGCTCTAAAAGGAAAACACTAACCAACAGGAGAAATTTTACTTCTAGCTCCAATGGGTTCTGCTTTGAGCTTGTGCCTCAGATTAATCCTGGGCAAACGTCTGAGTCCAGCAGAGCTGAACAGAGTGCAGGCTGTAGGAGGCATAAAGCTCACCTTCACACTCCCCCTCATCTTGAGGCTGCTCTGTGGAGGACTGGGCCTCTGGAGTAAGTTTAGAGCAGTTTGAAGGCTGCTTTACCTTACCCTGGCTTCTGGAACAACAGCATAGGAGCATTCCACCCATGTGCCCTACATCAGCAGCAGGGAGATAGCACAACACAGGCACTGCTACATTGATTCTGCACTAACTGGAGGCTCCCTTTGACCTGGGGTGATCCTCTGAATTTTGGTCACACCTGTTGTAAGGACACATGCTGCCAACAGTACAGCACAAAGCACCAACACCCAGCAGAAGATCTGGTCCATCATATACCATAAAGCAGCTGTGCAAAATTCCACTTCCTTGGGGCAAGTAACATTTTTCAGATAAGTCAAATATTATCATTGGTTTGGGGATTATTTTCTCCCCATCCTCATAACTGTGAAGGTGGGTGACTAGGCGTGGTGCCTGGGCTAGTAGATTTTCAGGACAGTTTTGCAAGTCTGCAAGAAAGAAGAGTGGAAGTGACCATAAGCTTGTACTGTGCTGTACTTTATGTGCTGCTAGAGAGCAGGCTAGATAGCTGCTAGAAGGCCCTTCCTGTGCAAGTGAGGTCCTGCATGATTACAGGACTACTCAGTGGAAGATGAAAACAAAACACACCTGATTCGCTGATCCATGTCCAGTGCATCAAAGAGGTCCTCAAGTTCCTCTCAGGGCACCAAGATTTATATTTCCAGCTTGTGGTCATGCACAAGCAGGATTTGGACCCTGTATTTTTCATTCTGGGTGGTGTTAAGTGGTAAATCATTCTTAGCCCGGCACAGAAAGGGAGAAGAACATAAGGTGCCTTCCCTTCTGGCCTCCACTGAACCATTGCATAGGAGCCAGGCACATTCATGTCCCTGGTGCTCCTTGAACACAAAGACTGCTCTGGTGCTGCCTGTTTGCTAGACATCCCAAAAAGACAGGGCGACAAGGGGTAGTGGAGGGATGGGGCCATCTGTGTTGGTCAGTGAAAGTGTGCTAACCAGAGTGGGAGCAACTCCTGCCCTTTTTCCAACGCGTGGGCGTATCCACATCTTCAGAGCCGCAGGACCTCCTCTACAACACAGCTCCTCTCCAACAGTATCCCGCACACAAAACATGGCCCATGGCTCAATGCTACTGTTTAGCCTTAATTGATCCTTGGGAATAACGAAATATGAGACCCGTCGCTCTAAAGCAGAGGTGCATAGTAAAAGAAAGATGCCTAACAAAAAGCTGCAGACCATATCAGATCCTCTTTTCCCCCAAATTAATCTGGAAGCAGGATTTTTTCCTCACACTACTGAGGCACCATTATCTGCTCTTCCCCTGTGGGAAGTGGGAGATCTGTGCCATGCAGGTGATATGAAATGCTGATGAGAAAAACACAAATAGCTTATATTGAGGCAATTTATTTGCATACAAATTTGGTGAGATTACTTAATGACCAGCAAGTATTTTGTTGGTACCTGTAAAGCAGGGCAGGGATTTTTATTTTTCTACCCTTATCTCTTGCTGATATGTAACTCTTAACCATTTCTTTAAAATCCCAAATGATTTTAGGCACTGATTTCTCATAGCATCACAAGGCTGGCAGTGCAGTTTACAGGCCAGGCTATTACCTCACACCAGGGCAAAGCAGGAGTTGATCCACTGGAGTTTGCATTTACACCAGGATGAAACTGGTATAAGATCTGATTCAGGCCTTCTATGTAATGTATTTACAGAACAGTCAAGAATTAATCACATTCCAACCACTCTTTTAAAAAGAAAGGGCTCAGAAGCCGTATTGTTCTCCTTTGTCTATATTTCAACCCATTTAGACCTTTGTCAGTGAGTGTCTTTTTTCATAGACCCTCATTTTTGAGACAGATGCATGTGCTGGAATCAGCTTTGAAAATAAGGGCCAAGTGTGCATTACCTCTGTCTCAGGCACTCCAGATTAAATGACCTCACTAATTTTCTGTGTCTTATTGCTGATGACTATTGACAAGAAAGGCTTTGAGTAAACATTAGCAATGCAGAATGTAATGACCTACCTCCTAGCACATCACAGTCACTGTCCATGCTGTCATGTACGCCTGCAAAGATATTGGCCAAGGTAGATTTCCCCACTCCATGCTCTCCAATCATTACCACCCGGTAGTAGGTATTTCCGGACTCGGAAGAAATGACTGAATCGGAAGACTCTGATGACCAACTCCTTCGGTAATAATCATCGGGGTTCATAGTGTATCTCTTGCGCACGTTGTACTCATGGGGGTTTTTGTGGACGGTCAGGTGCCTTCCGTCGGCAGGGATGCTCCAGCGTTGCTGCTGTGCGTGCAGAGCGCTGCTGCTGTGACGCATGGTGACGTTATTCAAAGTCATGGTTTTTCCCTGGGGAAAAATAGTGAAGTCGCAAACGTTACGCAACAGGAATTTGAAATGGGCTCCGTTTAAAAAAAAAAACATTGAAAAGGTATATCCTTTCAACTGTAAATACCTAGTGCACAGACAAAAGAAGAGAACCTGCCTCTTTCATTTGCCTCTAACATTTCTAATTAGCAAACCAAAGTCATGGCTTTAGGATTCAGGTTGAAATCAGCGTTACATACTAAGCCCTAACTTTGTCTCCCCCTAGTTGTGAATATTAGGCACAGCCCTGCTTTGGGGATGGTGCAGAGCTGAACTTCCCCAAAGGGAGCAATAGGAGGCAGAATGCCTTTCACAGCAACCCATCACATGGGGGACCGTGCCGACTGCTGTGTCCTTTCAGAGAGGGCATAATTCCCGTTGTGCTGGTCCCTGCCCATTCTAGGGTACTGTTCACCTCTAGGGGGGTGCAGAGGGAGAAATACAGATACTGCAGTTGTGCCTGTCCCTTACACAGCCCATGCAATGGAGTGAAGGTTCCTTGCACCCTCTCCCATCACTGCATACCCATGTAAAGTCCAGCGGAATCTGCTGGGTGTTTGATAAACAAGAAATTGTTCTTTGTCTGCAAAGTATCATGCTTAGTCTCAACTGACAGTTGAATCTGTTGTGAGAAGAACAAACATTATACTCTGCACATTTAGATAATTTCCTCTGGTGGAAAAAGAACCACATCAACAAGTCTTGCTATAATGGGCTTGATTTTGCACTCAGTATACCTTGTAAAAAACGGAGCAACTCCATTGCACACAATGGAATTAAGCTGGTATTAAACGGGTGTAAGAGAGAGCAGAATGAGTCTGATGGGATCCAGAGTATGTACCTGATCGCACCACTAGAGGAGATATCACTGGGAGAAAAAGTTCATAAATTTACAGTTTTGAAATCAACAAATGAATTGGCCGAGGAGCAGCTAGTCAGGTTAGCTCCTCTTGTCTAAACATGGTTTATAATTACATTTGGCTTTTGAATGTGTTTTGCCTTGGTTGGAGGCAGAATATAGTGATGTCATTCCTAGTGGTCCACAGCTACCATTTTTAGGAAAGTTACTTTGATGCTCTCCAGTTCCCAACGTGATAGTTATTTATACATTTTGCTCTTTTAGGCTTAAGTCTGATGGCTCTCAGTTCTCTTCTGCATGTTAACAAAGAGAACATCTGCTATTAAAACATCCGGGGCTGCTTTCAAACTTTATTCCTCTTTTGTGTTTGCAAAAAGTGCAGCATCTCATCAAATTGCACACTAGCGATTATTTTTTCTAACTCAAGCAACCCCTGAAAACTTTTTAGAGCAGGTACAGAGCAGGTCATAAAACAAATGTGCTGAAAAACAGCAAACTGTACCTATAATTTGAATATCAGCCTTTACCAAGCATATTGCCCCCTTTCTATAACTTGTGACCTATGCCATTTTCTATCTGTAATTACAGCATTTGTTGCAAAATCAGTTCATCTGTATTCCATACAGTCACATAAACTTTTGCCAGCAAGAAATGTTTTTAACTGGAGACCAGGCACCAAACAAACACTGTTTCACAAACAAAATTCAATATTTTAACTTTTAAGCATATATTTTTCTGTCATTCCCCTGTCAAGAAGACAGAATGAGAAATGTTAACTTTGATTTGGCTAAATAATAAACAGTCTACATTAGTAGTGCTTCCTTAAGAGATTTCCACAGTTTAATAAACTAAACAAGACAATGTCTTATAACTTACTGTAGTGCATTCAATTCCAAATTCGAGCTATATTTCACATCACATATTTCATTTTTCTACTTAGTTCTATCATTTCTCTTCACTAAAGTAATACATTCAAACTAATACTTTTCAGACAGCACCACCTTACTTTTCAGAGTCTCTTCTACCGGTCAGCTCCTTTGGTCTTACTGTCTATTTCTTGCAGTGGAGTGTGATATATTGAACTGGTCTGCTGGAGTAAATCCTCTTCTGTTCAGTGACTGCCTCTCTAATTCTTTCTCAGCAAATGCGGTTTATATTAGTCCATCTGATCAGAGACAGGGCTTTTCCGTTACGTCATTGGCCTGTTCACACAACAGCCAGCTCCCCAGCTGGGAGGAAGCAGGCATGCAGAAGAGCAAAAACTTATAGACGGTAGCACTAATAAAATTACTTTCTTGAAGTCATATGATTTTTTTCTTCATTAGTAATGCCAGTAAACCTTTTGCCTTCTTGCAAAGTGGAAAAATACAACAAATTCTCATCTCTTTCAGCTTTGCATTCAAGGGCTCTTGAAATCAGTGATGTCTAAAGAATTGCTTGTGCTTTTCTAATGTCCCAAGTGCTACAAACATATTTCATTATTTAATTACAAAATGGAAGGGACTCCATCCTGGAATACCTCATCTCCTACATGTAATCATAGATCAATAATTTGTAAATACCTGAAAATTAGGGATTTTGTCCTATTTTTCAGTATAAGAATGATAAAAAAAAAGTCCATTTTTAATTTTCTTTAAAATCTACAAGTCACTGAACTGTTTGCTCAGACTCACTGCACTGCTTTTTGGATGCACAGATTCTTATTCATTGCAGTGTTACTTCAGTTTGATGCTAATTTAATTCCACTGGTATGAAAGGTGTTACACTCACATAAAATTGGAATAGCACAATGCTGCATAGTTTTAGAAAACTTGAAACTATATTGTACGTTTTACAAAAGAGGGGCTTGATCCTTAAATCTTTACTCTTTCAAGCCTCCTTAACTGCAAGGAGTTTTGCCAGAGAAAGCCCTGCATTATCACACTCCTAGCCTGATACTTTTAAGGCTAGATGGAAAAATTTTATTCATTCTACTGATAAAGACTGGGGAGATTCCCTTACCAAAGTGTATAAGGTCTTCAGGTGTTATATAAAGTCATATAAAATTTTTACTAATAAAGCACTATAGAAATCTGAACAGATGCAGTTAATCCATTTCTGAACATTGACACTGATGTCTTTGTGGGCATGATTCACTGCTGTAAATCAGGATTAACTCCGTTTCAGGTAATGACCTAGTAACATTGCTAAGAAAAAATGGAATTTACAAAACTCTTCAACAGAAACTTGTTAATTTTGTTTTTGGGCAGGGAGTCTTTCCATGCTCATTCACCAACATACAAAGACAAGAACATTCTCCAAAGTAATATTCTCCTATAAAGTCAATGGGAGTCACTCAAACCTGGCAAGGGGAGAATTGGAGAAGAAGCAGAATATGTCCTTACTTTCACCTGCCCATGTCGCTGAATGCAAAACTGATTGCACAACAAACACTGAACTTCATCAGAACTCTGAGTACTAACTAGCTTTTCTGGATGACTGAATCACCAGCCAGCCCTGTGTTTGAATACTGGGATTAAGCATCAATGAGCAGCATGCACCATAAGAAACAGCCTTTTATTTGGTCTACTGGCCATATGGAACTGCTGTGAGTACTGGACTGTACAGCACTGCAAAGTCCTATCATGCAGCATTGACTATTCTCTTGTTGGAGGGACAACTGAGTGCCCCACAGGCCGTGCTCAGAGGTGACTTTACAGAAAGGGCACATGGTTCTCTGGCTGACTATGCATTTGGCTTCACTTTTCATCTTGCTAGCGTTGTGGAACTACCCAGAGATCATGCAGCTGACTAGGTGCCTGGACTGCCCTGTTCTGTAGCACATGTTCATTTGGCCCCTTTTTTATTGTAGTTTGTAGTTCTAAATGCGAAAACAATCTTTCTCCACCACAGCAATGGAAAGGTTTATGGTCAGACTGATCAGGCAGAGTCGGAGGCTATGAAGGTTTCACTGGAAAATTATAAACAGATAATATTGGAAAGCACAGATGGTAGCGCTGTATCTAGCAAATAAACCCAGAGTCAGTCAAGCACTTAGAGATCATTAAGGTTCGTGTTAGACCCAATGTCTTCAACAATTCTGCATAATATTCAAGTGCCTTTTTAGGGTAGAAGAAGAAAACACATCTCTATAGTAACCCCACAGGACATCGCTTCCATAAAACGGTCTGTAAGGACCACCCTGGCCTGGTATGTAGTACTGGCATTTGTGAAACTTGCACCATGTTTTTCCTTTTGTTTTTTTCTCTTAGGAGCCTTTTATCACTTTTTCTGATGTGACACTTAACCCCTTTGTTTCTCATTCTAGCCTAGATTCTGCCATCTTTATCCATATGGAGTAGAACTTTATCTCTTGAGCAACCTCTGTGATGTCAGCAGAGCAATTCTGTGTGAGGAAGGGTGGCAGAATCCGGCCCTCTTTGTTTTTAATTTTGTGAAAGTAGGGAAAATGTGCCACATTTTTATACTGCAGTTACATAGGCAACAAAACAGGGAGCCAGAGGGATAACTAATTAAATGTGCAAACCAAATCTTTATTAATAAAGCTTATTACATGCTTGGATTTCCAAATACGATCCAATTGACTGTTGCAGGGCCAGGTGATCTTAAATAGTTTTGCCCTCTTACCCTCCTAGCAGGTCAACCGTTTTGCAACCAAAAGTCACTGAACAGCTAACTACTGTCTGAGAGGGGATCACATACATGATCATGTTACTTAGATAACAGAAACCTTAGCACAAGGGACTGTTATACTTAGGGCCCTTCGTTTTCAGTTTTTATTTTATTTAATTTTCCCCAGGAATTTATCAGTGTGTGATTTAGCTGGTCAAGTTTTAGGCTATGTCTACCCTAGCACTTTTGTTCGTAAAACTAGTCAGTTAAAGGTGTGGAAAAAACACACACGCACCCGACGGACATGAGTTTCACCAACAGAAGTGCTGATGTGGACAGTGCTATGTTGGCGGGAGATGCTGTCTCCCATCGGCATAGAACAGCTACAGGAGAGACCTTACAGTGGCACAGCTGCAAGATCTGTAGTGTAAACGTAGCGTTTGATCATCTAAAATTGAGCTAAAAGGTGTTACCCCACATCTACGCTAGGAGAAAGATGGAATTTAAATCCAGCATAGCTAGTGCATGATAGCTAAGCCCAACCTACACTCACTCACTTTTCCTAGTCAGACAAAGCCAAAGTTATAATACGCCTTGTGATCTACCCCATATGCTAAATAAGTGGTTAGGGCCCACTATTTCCTCCAATTGCCTGGACAATTTGCAGAACAGTTAAATTATATAACGAACGTACAGCTAAACAGCATTTGCATCTAGCGATCCAATCATTTGTTTAGTTCCCTGTTTACAGCGTACTCTAATGGCCTTCACTAGTGTTGTGCCTCCACTCTCAGCTGCATGCTTGCCACTCGTGGCACTGACACACAAGGAAGTGGTGCACACGGTCATTGCCTAGTCATTCTTGGCTTTGTTTTGATTTTCTGGCTCCCAGTCTTGTGCTTTTATGAGCAGACTGCACTGACTATCCCAGCCAGGAATTGTGCTTTAAGCTCTGGATCATCTGAGCAATCTTTTAGCAAATGCTGTGCATCCTTGGGCTTAATTAATATATCTTAATACTTGGAGGATGGCACATCTTCTTTAACTTAAATACACCTATTCCTTTGTCAGTTGGTGCAGCCAGGTGCAATTGATTAAAGCAAAGTCCACTGTTCCAAAATAAAATACAGAAAAATGACACAGACATAGTTTTTAAGGTCTGAGTCTGCCTTTTGTTACATCCATTTTGTGCCAGTGCAATGGAGCAAAGAATCAGGCTAAATCCTGCCTGTCCCTAAAATGAGTTTGAAATGAGGCAGATGCTCAGAAGGCATCCTGCCATGCTACAGAATTGCGCATTAGCACGTACTTCAGCCAACACAATTTGATCACAACATGGAGGGAACTGGCATGTGTAGTACAAAATCTGTGAACACAAAGCTGCCATCCACACAGCAACTGCATACCTACCCCAGTAATAGGGAATACATTCTTTGTGCAGAAAGAAGCAGTAAAAACATTCCACAGCATGCAGAGGGGCCTGGTGGGTGGCATCCCAACCTGAGATAACAGAGTGTCAGCGTATTCAGGATATGGCTCTGAGAATCCATCTTTTAAAAATCATATGTATGAGAAGTACAATGTGCTACCCTGGTTCTGTATTAATAGATTCAAGTCAGCACTGCAGGCCACATGCCAATGAAAACAGAGAGAGAGGCCTTAAATAAAATGTGGACAAGGGCTAGGTGATTATAACACTCTATAGAGTCTGGGCAGAAATCCAGGCACCCACTTTCCCGTACAAGGGGTGATCACAGCCGGTACTATCTATAGGGGACATAGTGAATATAATGCCAATAGCTACAATACTCCAATAGCGTCACTCCTGCTTTGTATCCCCATGGGGTGAAGCAGCTTGAAAGGTGCAGCATGGAGAAGTGTTAGAAGCAATCCATACACACAGAGGTTTTGGGACCCACTTTCGTACACAGGACTTTCATCTTTTCCTTTCTCCCTCATCTTTCACAAAAATCTATTGATTTGTGAACATGGACAATGAAGAAGAACAGAGGGGTTGTATGTAATAAAAATATTGTCATTACAACCTCCAAAGTAAAGTCAGTGCAGAGGATTTTCTAGGCTTATGATAACTTTTTAGTGTAAAAGTTCATCTGACACATTAGTGGAAGGTATGTCTGAGAAAGTGTATGGTATAGTATTGTCTGTCTTAGAGGCACTGAAATACAACAGCCCAAGGAAGTTTCTGTGTTAACCATGATGTCTTGTACCTAGTAGTTAACGAATTATCTGGTGGAGGAGAGCAAGTTCCCCCATTAGGTAAATTTTCTCCACTGATCCTTTTCTACTTGTAGGGGCGTCACATGATAGAGGCTGTTTTTGTGAAGTTAATTGAAGTTGAGGGCACTGAGAACCTTACAGGATCAAGCCCAGAGAGAGGGTCATTTATAGACAGAGAAGAAAAAGTGTTTCAGCAGCTGCTCAAGCACTGTGTTTATTTGGAAATAGCACATTTCTATGCAAGCCCTTGTGAATGGTGCATAAAGTTCATTTGAGGAAAATCTGCCCTTAAAGAGCAAGTTTGGAGAAATAGGCAAAAGCAAGTCTTGAATTGTTGGCACTATCAAAGCAGCTACATGTCCTGTTTTTAGAACCTCAGCTTGTGTTGCTAGCAATTCAAGCAATGGCCAGGGGATGGACCTAGAAACAAGGAGGAAAGAGATAACCGAAAGTGAGAAGCACATGGAGCATAATTTTTGAACGACATAAATCAGATTTGATTGCTGAGTCACTGCAAAACTCGGTTATATGTAGTTTACAGCTTGGTTATTCAAACACTTCCTGGCATGTATCATTCAAGGGCAGGTGTTTACACACACAATATTGTATAGCAGTGGTTCTCAAAGTTCTGTACTAATGACTCCTTTCACATAGGAAGCCTCTGAGTGCGACCCCTCCTTATAAATTAAAAACACTTTTTTATATATTTAACACCATTATAAATGCTGGAGGCAAAGTGGGTTCTGGGGTGGAGGCTGACAGCTTGCAAACCCGCCCCCCGTGTAATACCATCCTGACCCCCTGAGGGGTCCCAACCCCCAATTTGAGAATCTTTCTGTATAGCAAGGTGAAAGTATCTTTTAATGAGTTTTAAACAACACTAATAATATAAAGAGTTCATAATATAAACTAAGACCCAATGTGCCACATACATGGACTAAAGAAGAAGACAATAAACATCACGCTGAACAAATAGGAAAACTAGGGGGCAAAACATAATGTAGCCATATCCCATTACACAAGGGATGGAAAATATTTTGACATCCTAGTTACAAGCCCCACCTCTGCTTGACTTGTAACCTAAAACTACCCTATGAGTGAGCACATCATACCTGCTAGGCAAAATGGTGCTGTTTCCAGAAACTCTTTGGCTCTTAGTGGACAAGCTTGCAGAACTGTGTGGCACAGCAGAAACTTGGTGCCAATTCTTTCCTCAGAGCTGCACTGGATATCTTCAAAATATCTACAGAATTAAAGGCCTGATTCTTGCTTCACACTGGTGGAAATCAGCAGCAACCTTTGAAATCAACAAAAAACAAGGCTAAGTGAGAAAAAAACTAAAATCATATCCAAAGTGTTTAACAGGCTGACAGCAGTCACTTTTCTTAACTTATGGCTCACCACCGCCTCGGTAATACAGTCCATAGGGCCAATCTCTTGTAAATATGCAGTCATTTATAGTATATGAGCAAAAACTCAATATGGTACCTGCAACCATGTATGTGTGCACATTTCTGATACAGTACTTGAGTATTTGCATGATTAAGATAGGCATATACAAATGTACACAAGAAATTGCACATGGCTAACTTGACTATGTCTGACCCTAGAGATGTCATGTTTTTTCACTTTCTGTTGCCATTGTTCAAAGATGTAAGCCTCTTACAAGCAGATTTACTGATCTGAAGTGTGCCTGTGCTGAACCAAATGGTGGTAATAAATTCCAAATGTACTAATCGAAATACTATCCCAGCCCCTCCACTAGAAGCCCATTTAGAGCTGTGCTGCTAGTGCGGAGCAAAGGTCTCTGACCCTCACTTCTGCTTCCAGATGTCTCCCTGTAATTTCAGGTAGGGCAGTATCTGCAGAAATCCTGGCTGGGTGGCTCATACTTGGAATTTACTTTCTCTGTGTCTAGGGGAAGAAGGGAAGAGGTGAGTAGGAGAAGGACCTGGCAAAGATAGGAATTGGGATGGTGGGGGTGATAGGAGCAAGATCTTCACCCACAGAAATACAGTGACTGACTTTGAGGGGGAGATTTCTGTGCAACCTGGGGGTTCCCTTTATGGGGAAGTCCCATGCAGCTACATTTAGCTGGCTTTCTGCCTGCTTTGTACTGCTGGAGGAGCACAAGTCCAGCCTGTGATCTGCCCCCTTTTCTGTTCAGGTTATAAAGACCTTTTCCCTGTTTTTTACCATAATGTTTGCATTGTTGAATTAATATTTAAAATGTATGTTCAGAACAGTATAGAAAAGCTTTCAAGAAATTTCTCCACTATTTTCTTGTAGATTTCTACTGAGAACTACTTTTCACTGTGAAAGGAAACACATGGCCCAGAAACAGTCTTTTGAAAAGTGTTTTTCAAAAGAGTAAAACTAAAGAGTTATGCTCTGAACAGGAATAAGTTAGAGCAGGGTACGTGTTACTAAGGCACTACACCCCACTTCAGCTGCTCCATGCACTCTGCTTGGGGCCTCACTCCTCTCTCACCCAAGGTGTGCACCAGTAGCCTATTAATGTACACTGTAACCTGGATTTTTGCTACATTGTAACACCTTGGCTGTGTTAGCCATGTGGAATTAGTACCTCAGCTGTACTAGTAATATCAGGAAATCCTGACCACCCATGCTAAGGGGTTAATCTCATCCCTGTCTTTGCCTGGAAGCAATAAAAGGCACATTAGATGTACATGTTTATGCTTTCTTAAAAGCCACTGATTAGAGAACTGCAGCTACAGCAGTTCTCTGAATCCTTAGATTACACATTAGAGAAGGAAAATGCTGTTTTCATAAACGAAGCAATCTTAGGAAACTGACAATAAATGGTCATTGTTTCAAAATGCAAGAAAGCAAGATATGATGTGTTATATAATCAAACTCCCATGTACTATGGAATAGTATTAACTGCTAATTCCATTAGAAACAAGGAGGTTCCCAAATGACCAGGTAGTAACCTTTTGTTTACATCCCATCAAGAGTAATATTGTGGAGTCTGCCTTACTGGTTTAGTAGCAGCCTTTCCTTGATGCACTCAAAGGTATGTCTACACTGAGTCGACGGGGGAGTGGCAGCAGTTGACTCACTGCAGTGAAGACACCACGGTAAGTCAATCTAGATATGTTGACTTCAGCTACGTTATTCACGTAGCTGCAGTTGCATAGCTTAGATCCTATTTCCCCCACCACCACCAGTGTAGGCCAGGGCAAAGTGAATATACACCATTGCAAGTGAGGCAGCAAGAATCAAAATTTTACTTACCATATTTCAGAGGCAACAAACTAATTTAGCACAAGAATACGTAAGTACATGCTTGCGTCAGTTGAACAGAACATCTTGGGTTGCTAGCACATTACCAGTTTGAAAAAAGGTTTTGCAGTGGAGTGAAGGAAACAGTGAGTTCAAAGCTGAACTGGAAAATATTTGCTATTGCCATAAAATGTGTCTGTTTAAAGGTTCAGGCAAACAAATGACTGGGGCATCAGACACAGTATGTGGGACAAGCTTGAGATCAGAACCAAGTGATTTCAGATTGTGAGATTTGGTGCTTGTCACATTGTTTTATATTTATATCCTTGTGGCTTCAAGTGATCGCAAGAATACTAAAGCTTGGTCAAAGCTTTAATCAAACATAGTGAGTCTGAAACGCCTTAGTGACAGAAATAACCTCTGTTAATACCTAGTGTTACCCAACTGCTGAACTAGGTTAAGGTACTGTTCAGCTTAGCTAGGTATGTCCCAATATATAAATAGGTTGTGTTTATGTTTAGCTAGGCAACAGGATTCCTACAAGGGCCAATGTAGTACACAGAATAGATATTGATAGACTACCCCAAGAAAATAGAATGAGACTCGCTCTTATTAAAACTAGAGCCTAGTGACAACACCAAACCCGAGTCACAATGGTTAAAATTATTGTAGCATTTGGGGAATTCCCTATTCTAAATATAGGGAATGCAAGGTACCACCGTGTAGTAAACGTTAAGTGCTGAATTATGGCTAGCTCTGGAGTGGCACACTGGGGACTTAGAAAGTGAAGGTTTTGCTCCTTGCTCGCTCGCTCTCTCTCTTCTTATCAAGGTATTCACGGTGGTATTTGAGTGCTTGGTTTTCAGTGCTCCATGCTGTATCTGAGTCACTGTGGATAAAATCATTAACATCTATAGGTCTCAGCTTGCAAAACAAGTATAACAATGCACTGCAATGTAAGCCCAGGGTTAGTGGGACTCATGTCAGCAAACCCTGGGTTTGAGAACCCAGGGCTTGAGCGTCTGCTCTGTTTGCTTACTCTATGTTAAGAATATTTTAACCTAGGCCTGAACTTGGGGCTCCAGCATCTACACTGCAGTCACAGACCCAAGTCCAAACAACCATATCCCAGACTTCCTAGTACCCTCCCAAAATGCAGTGTGGGAAAACTTGACTGTCCATGCCCCCCCGCCACATTACCGGAAGTTTGAACAGCCCATCAACACATCAGGCCAAGCCATCATGTTGGTCTGTGCTCTCCCAGCAACCAGAGACAACAACATGGAGGAATCATCATTTCAAGAACTTCTCTTGCTTGGGCTTTCACTCTGATTTCAGGAAATGAGCAGAGCTTCCATGAAATGCTTGTGGGCAGTTCAGTGGCATTTTCTGAGCCACCAAAGGCACCTGACAGCTAATGACAGAGCAGGGGAAGGAAGACCCAGGCACGGCAGACTCGAACTGGCTGAGACTGCTCATGACACTCAGAAGAGCCGCTGATGTCCTCTACGTAGACTGGCATTCCTGGAGTAGGGAACCAAACACAGACTCGTGGGATCACATTGTCTTGCAGATCTGGGATGATACATGAAGAAAACTACATCTCTGGAGCTTTGTGAGCAGCTTGCAGTGCCCCTGCAGTGTAAAGACATATGCATGAGGGTGGCCTTGCCAGCTGCTATAACCATCTTGCTACCCCAGACTGTTAAAGGTCCAGTGCCAATCAGTTTGGTCTTGGGAAGTCAACTATGGGTAAAGTGGTGGTGAAGGTTTCTGAGGCAATCAGCCATGTGATTTACCTCAAGGTGGCAGGTATAAGAGATACTCCTGAGGCTTTGAGAAAATGGGGTTTTCAAACTTGGCTGGGGCTTGTGCCCATAGTTGCCCTCTTCAAGGAGCACAGGAGTACACAAACTGCCAAGGGTACTGCTCCTTTGTTAGGCAGGCCCTGAGGGACCACAGAGGCTGCTCTGGAAAAGTTCATGATGTCAGAGTTTTCTGATGATCATTCATGGAAAGGCTGGGGCACTAGTCACAGCACGTGGCATTGTCATAAGCAGAGTTACTAGACCCCCACAGTTATTCTGGGGGACCCTTTGTACCTTCTTTTGCCTTGGCTTATGAAACTGTACCCTGATCTCAGAGACCCTGGCAAAAGAAGGTTTAATTACACTCTCAGCAGGAGTAGAATGGTGGTTGAATGTGCCTTTGGCTGATTGAAATCCCTCTGATGATGTTTACAGAACAGTTTGGATTCCAACATTCTCAATCCTGTCTGTGTTACTGTGGCTTGCTGTGCTCTTCCCAATCTTTGTGAAGCCAAAGGTGAGCCAATCTCCCTGGACCAATGACAGCAAGGGGCCGCTGAACCAGGACACTCAGTCAGAAAATGCATCTAGCACAGCTGGACCTGAATGCACCCGGGCAACAGAAATCAGGGCTGCTCTGTGCTCCCACATTATGGAACTGCTGGGTCAATGGAAGACGGAGAATAGTAGCTTTATGCATGAGCTTGGAGAGTGGGGGGGAGCTGATTGCCATGCACTGTACTTTTATGAAATGGGAGGGCACAGTTTGGAGTGATGTAAATAACTGATGTATGGATTGATGTATATAGTTGTACTGACATGTCGGCTTTTGCATACAATCTCCCAGTTTGCCCTGATCATGCATTTGCCTTTATTACTTGAAATACTCATTGTATGATGTATTGCAGTGATGGCAATACAATTTCTTTATAAATACAATCCTTTATTTGTACATATTGTGGCGAGACGACGACTCACTGGCACGGCACCTCCTGCTGGTCGTTCAAGGAATTATCTCTTTCCGGCCCGGAGTGCCCTCTGCAGACTGGTGTCTCACCTGCCGCTGGCCCCATGTCCTTCCCAGACCCCACTGCTCGCTGCCCAGGGGTTCTGCCCACTGCAGTACCCCCTCACTCTCAGCCTCCCCTCCTAGGGGAACCCCCAACCCCCTATTCCCACCTTGCCTCAGTGGCTACTGCCAGTCTCCATTTAGCCCCCACTCACTGGGGCAGCCGGCAGTCTGTAGACCACTCATCATTGGCAAAGGGGGTTTGACCAGCAATCTCTGCCTATTTCTGGACTGACCCTCTGCAGCCCTAGTACCCTGTTGTGGGCCTTAATTCAGCTTGCAGCCTGGGGCTTTGCTAGGCTGGAGCTCCCCAGCTCCCCCTGCCCTTCCCCAACACTGCTCCACTCTAGGTGCCCTCCTCAGCTTCCCAGGCAGCCAGGTCCTTCTCTCTCTGGAGAGCTAGAGAGAGTGTGTCTCTCAGTCTCTGGCCCTCAGCCCTCTTATAGGGCCAGCCGTGGCCTGAATGGGGCATAGCCTCACCTATGGCTCCTTCCCCCAGTCAGCCTAGCATTTCTGCACCACGGCCCACTCCAGGGCTGTTTTAACCCCCTACGGGCAGGAGCAGGATGATCACCCCACTATACCCCAGCCTTAAAAATGCACAGGGGTGGGAAATCCCTATCACCCCAGCATCCCTCGCAGCTGGGCCCACAGGAATCCATCTCCTGCCATAGGCTTTCCACTATTTGGAGCCACCTGCTTCCATCTATTACAATCTGGGTCCCCACCGTAGCCCTCTCAGCTCCCTCATGAGTTTCCCTCTCTGTATGAGATCCCACTGTAGACCTCCTGGCTTTTGTGTGGGTTCCCTGGTTCAGCTGGGGCCTTTCTGCCCCAGCCCCTTTCTCACTGGGGGCCTCTGTCCACACGGCCACTTCCCTTTGGCCAGTCTCGACCGGGCCTGTGACTCCGACTCCCCCCCTTTCTGCTTCAGGGGGCAGTGCCATCTTATATGGCCCTTGTTGTGGCAGAGGAAGCACCTCCTGTGCCTGGCCTTTGCCATGGTCCTGCTATGGTTTGTTTCAGGCTTAGCCCTTCCCTGAGGGTTAGCCGGGGCCCTGCAAGCCCTTAAGGGTACTTCCCTCCTTAGATGCCCAGGCTCCTTGCAGGCCCAACAGGTTTTTGGCCCCCCCATTGACCTCATAGTGCATTTTCTGGGTGGGGCCTCCTTGCTCCATCCCAGTAGTGTCCCGGTGGCCCCCTTAGGCCCCAGCACCTGCCTCCAGCCCTTGGTGCCTGGTCTCCCAAATGGTCCAAGTGTCCACTCCCACAGCAGCTGGAACAACCTCCTCTGCTGCTTGGCAAGCTGGGCCACCCATCCCTCCAATACCAGTCCATCTTTTCTCCATCTTCAGTTCCACATCCAGGCCAATAGTCCTACAGACCTTGCCCTGCCCCTGGTATCAGGGGTGGACCACATGTGCCCGCTTTCTCCACCACTTGTGGTGGGACGATGAGCAGGAGGCGCTGTGCCAGTGTCTTTACCCCTCCACACCCATGTATTGGAAAAGTACACTATTAAACCATTGCCTGGCAGACCAGCTGCCATTAGCAACTAAAATACCAGTAACATCCAAAGCTTTAAAAGTAACCAAGAACAAAGCACATAAAAATACAAACAGCTGAACCATGTACAGGATGCACACTCCTTATTATTGCATGGTCCCTGGTACTCCATTCTCCTTTCACTTTTATCCATGTTTGCCATGCACTTGGCGCCAAGGCAAGGGATGGAGACATTGTACATGGCATGTTTTGTAAGGCATCATTTGAAACTCATAATTTGCTGGTCAGTATCATTCTGATAAAATATGTACAGCTAATTGCATGTGAAGTTATAATATTTACTTGTATGATGTTAGTAACACATGATCCAAACCCCACAGCCCTGTTCAAACTGAAGTTGGCAAATAGGTCGGTCCTAAACAAAGGAATGTACGCTCTGCTTAATTTGCATTTAACCAGTGAACAGAGTCATCAAGCAGGAAGGGAAACAAAGAAAGCCCAAACAGCTGAGAAAAAGCCAGCAGAGAACATCCTGCCATATAGACACATTGTCTCCTACTGTCCAGCTGGAAATGTTTTTCAAGAGAGAGACTGAACTATAAAAAGGAGGGCAAACACTCCAATGTACCTCTCTCTCTCTCTCCTGTCCATCGCATTCACTGCATCTGAAGCAACAAAGGAAGCAGGCTTTGGCTTTCAGGAAGGGGTCTTGACCTAGTGAGTTTGGTCAGTAAGGCTGCTGAAAGCATGTGGTGAGAAACTTTGCTTGAATCTGATATAGTTTGTTAAGTTAGGTATTAGTAAATGTTTTTATTTTTCTTGTAATCATTCTTGACTTTTATGCTCCATTAATAGTACTCATTTAAAATCTCTCTTTGTAGTTAATAAACTTGTTTTACTGTTTTATCTAATCCAGTGAATTTAAATTGAAATGTTTGAATAACTATTTGAAATAAGAAGCAGCCATTTTATTGCCTTGAAGGAATAACAGGACTTAAAACATTTTGTACTGTTCAGAAAAGGGCTGGGCAGTACAGGAGATACATTTCTGTGGGGAAATCTGAGATTGGGTGTGGTTTTGGGGTCACCCTGCAGTATAACCGAGGCTGGTGAGAGTCAGAGTGTAACCCAAGTGTGGCTGACAGGCTGCAGGTACATAGAGATACTCAGGGTATGGCTTGCATGCTGGAAGGCTGTTTGTGAGTGGCCCACGTGGCAGGGCTGTTTGTGAGTGGCCCACGTGACACAGCTGCTCATTAGTCTGGATTGTACCAGGGTGTGTTATGGCATCCATGGGGCAGGAGTTCAGCACTGTGGACTTCATAGGCACATTTGCTGTGTCCAGAATCTCATAGGGCCCAACTGCATGGGCCACCCAGCCATGGAGTTGTCCAAGCTGTTCCTGGAATGCAGGCCAGGGTACTGCAAAGCGGACCAGCACTTGGTCTCTATCTTCCTCCCTTAACCACCATTCCTGTTCCAGCAACTGCAAAGCAAGTGCCTGCTCCTTCACAGATATCATGTCCTCAAGCTGCAAAGCAAGCCTGAGACTGTCTTCTTGTCTCTTAGCATGTCTTTCCTCTTGGTGCAAGTCCCTTTGCCTTTGGTACTCAACCTGCTTTTTGGCTCTGTCGAGAACTTCAATCATAAATTCATCACAGAAATATTTCCTCATGGAACTGTCCATGAAGATACAGTGAGCCAAGCTTCTGCAAATGCGGGCGAGCTGTGGAGGTAGTGCAGCCTGTAGAGGTTGAGGGGCCTGGAATAGGGCAAGACACAGAGGGTTATTGTCTCAAATGGCTCAGTGCAGGAGCACAGAAAAACTCATTTGGGAATACAAAATGTATAGGTATCAATTGAACACCATGTTTTATTGCTTTATTTACAATTTTTAAGCAAGTTCAAAGCTTACCAGTGCCCTCAGTCATAATAAAAATATAAAAATAAATAGAATTGCAATTTGTATTTCTTACATATACCAAATGCTTCTAAGTCTGCATTTTATACAGTGGAACCCCATTTATCCGATCTAAGTGGGACCAGGGTCAGATCAGCTGAAGCTTGAGCCGATCCATCCAGGGCTGAGAGCCCGAGCCCAAGCCCCGCCACCCACGACTCAGGCTGTCAGCCCTAGTTTGGTTAATATGGAGAGCCAGATAATGGAGGCTCAGATAAATGAGGTTCTACTGTATGTTTTTATTTTTTTCACAAAATGTAAAAACTAAAGATTCTCTGTAAAAATTCAAATTCCATGTTTTTCTGTGGATTTCTCTGAGCCTTGCTGAACAGCACATCTATGAGTGGAGTGGGCTAATGTGCTACTGAGGTGGCCCTGAAATATAAACTCTTCCCTGTAATGTAACTATGTATCTGGGGTTCCTGCTATGGGAATGGTTTGCAGTTATCAGCACCTGGGATTGGGTCAGAATTCACAAGGTAATCAAGAGTTTACACGTGGGTTAATGACTCCCCACAGCTTCCGATACAGATTGTTAGGGCAACAGCAAACACACAGAACTCCACTCCCTTCTCTTTCTGGCAAATTTCTGGATTGCAGTCAAACCCCCACTAATACTTGGGACTAATGATTTTATTACCCATAAAAACAATGAGGAGTTCTTGTGGCACCTTAGAGACTAACACGTTTACTTGGGTATAAGCTTTCGTGGGCTAGAATCCACTTCATCAGATGCATGAAATAAAAAATACAAGAGAAGTCATAAATACATGAAAGGATGGGGGTTGCTTTACCAAGTGTGAGGTCAATCTAATGAGATAAATCAGTTAACAGCAGGATACCAAGAGAGGAAAAATAACTCTAACGTGAAGCTGCATAACTGGAATTAATTTGCAAACTGGACACCATCAGATTAGGCCTGAATAAACACTGGGATGGTTGGGTCATTACAAACCTAAACTTAATTTCTTCAATACTAATTTCTCCCTACTGTTACTCACCACCTTCTTGTCAACTGTCTGTAATGGGCCACTCTCTTACCACAAGGACTCCTCGTTGTTTTTGCTGATACAGATTAACACGGCTACCACTCTGAAATTTGTTACCTATGGAATTCATGGACTATATTTAACAGAAATGGACTACATTTGAACCTCTTCCCCCACCCTACCACCACTCTCAAACAGTTCAGTCTTTTCAGGTGGTTTATTACAGTGTTGGGTTGGTGCCAAGCAGGGTACATACAGGGAAGGTAATATAAGGTTCTTATTTTTAAAAAATGCAATGTATTAGCAAAATGTGCACCTTCCCAGTAAAAATTCTCTAACATACTTTAGGTTTCCAGCTCTCTCTTTTGAATTCCATGTGATGGGGAGAGGGACGGGGGGACACTGAGACCTTGGCATTCAATCCTCCATTAGCAGATACACGCTGCTGCCCAGGTCTTTTAATATCTTGTGCTTTGGTTTGTAGGGAGAATTCCCTGCCATTCCTATATTAATAAACACAAAAATGAAGCCAGAAGTTTACCAGGCTCCAGGGCAGCTTTTCCCTCTTCTGTTTCTGCTGCCAGTTCCGCTGTGGGCTGCTCCTCAGAGGGAGTGAAGGGAGAGGTGTCTAAAAGCTTCTCTAAATACAATCCCAGGAAGTGCTGCAGCTGCTCCTGAGGCAACGCTTCCTCTAGGACCAGTTTCATCAGCAGAGTCACTTCATTTGCCTCATTCAACTCCTGCTTCCAGCTCCCACCAATTCCTGTGCTGGCTTCTGGTGCCAGCAGGGCACCATCCCTGATGGTGATGTCATCGTGCGCCACTGCTGGCTCTGTGCTTGATGCAGTCCTTAGCACCAGATTAAACTCATCATAAAATGAGCATGATGGTGAGTTGCCAGAGGTGCAGTTGTGGTTTTCCAGTATTTGGTCCTGAGCCACTATCCCATTCAGAGGTGCGTCTAGAGCAGTCGGGGGTGGTGACACCACCTGCCCTGCAAACATAGGCACCTCACAATGCTTTGCTGTTGTAGCCCCCAATCTGGGCAGCTCACAAAGGATCCAAAGGCTAGGTTGTGGTTCTACAGCCCCTGGCCAGATTGGAATTAGAAGGCAGTGCAGTGCCTCCAGAAGAAAAGGGGAAAGCCCCTGCAATGCCTTTAGATTTGATATTTTGTCACTGATAATATCCTACAGCTTTGTCTATTTCATACCTTTTAACCAAATTATACCTTCAGCATACACAGAGGTCCTGGCAGATTAGAATGTGTACTGTTACTGCAAATGTTTCGTCTGGTTATTTTTAGGGGCTTGATCTATCAATCCCTTCTCATGCATAGTGTGTTTGAGCAAAGGATGAAGAGTTGGAGTCTGTGTCTGGATAAGAGAAAACAATCTCATCTCTCAACTGAGAAGGCAAATGATGTACTGAAAATTCCTGGCTGTAGTACAGCTTGTATAGCAGATAATAGTGGGCCAGACTGGGCATTGGAGACAGAATGCCTCCAACTCCACCCCAGTGGCTGCTCTAGGGAACAATGTGCTTCCCAGAGTTCCTAGTCACACAGTCACAACACCACCTTTAAGAGGAGTCAGTGGGGGGTCCACTATGTGGCCAACCAATTCCACTGAAACAGGGGCCCAGTTTTAAAGGTCTCGGTAATTGTTATTAAAAGAATTTGCACTAGAACAATCATTAAGTGATTCCTTAAAGAAATCAGAAAGGCAGCAAATAAATATATTGAAACCATAAAGACAGCGAGAGGCAATTACAAACTCTGGGAGCTCTTGGGAAAAGCAGGAGTGGGTCACTGAAGAACAGAAAAGAAGTAGAGTGGGGGCAGAGTAGAATGGTCAAAAAGAACCCTCAACTACCCTAACATTTCCCTTGGTTTCTCTAACTGAGTATGTTCCAAAGGAATTTAGATAATCCACCAAGAGGATCTATTTGTCAGACATACCATATGGAATGTGTATTTTTCTACTAGTTATCAATTCACCTTTTAAATGATTGCTGGCCGAAGAGAAGAGCTCAAAGCCACCCTGAATTTAGAAGGATACGGTTTAGCTTTACCAGTGGAATCTCTGAGTCTGGCTATCGAAAGAATGGGGTTAGCATCCTGACTCACAGCTGCCAGCACTTGCAGTACACTGAACAGACCTGTTACGAGCCATAGCAGCTGCCTGGCAAAGAAATAGAAATCCCAACAATGCAGAGCTCCTTGACATTAATCAATTCATACAATGTTTACAAGGAAAACATTTCAGCACATCTGTAATTGAAAAGAGGCCTTTTATACAAAACTCTGTAAGAAAAAATAGTCCTATCTTTTCAAACTGTCTTTCCATTGTGTATTTGCCTGAAAGCCTGCCACGATCATAACTTGAATACTGTCTAAACCAGCCATGGGTATTTCAAATATTTCATAAGACAACAGCTGATTGAAACCAGATATTTACTACAGTAGCCCAAGCCAAATACACACTGAAAATGATTTCTTACCAGTTCACCTATAATGTGATTTCCTAGCAGTAGTGTTTTATCCTATCAGGAAAAGGTATACAATACAGTGAACATTCATCTGGGAACATTAACAGAACAGTAGAAACTACGGGAAATAATTTAATGTGACTTACAGACCTTAGAAGGTTGTTGCTAGAAGGGTTAGTGTGGACAGAGTCCTAGTAACACTGAATTCCAGTGGCTATGATCTTCCAGCAACCTGCAGCTTGCCATGTATTTGAGGAGATAAAAGGTGGGCAAGGCAATATCTTGCATCAGACCAACTTTTGTTGGTGAAACAGACAAGCTTTTGAGCTACATAGAGCTCTTCCGCAGGTCTGGGAAAGGTACAGACACTGCAACACTGCAAACATGTATTTCAGTTCTCTGCCTTTGTTCTTCATCATCTCCAGTTGCATCACCCCTACCTGTGTAATTATCTTCACCATTCACTGCATATTTTGGCATAAACTATTTTTCCTAGTGTCATAAGCAGATAGTTAAGGGTTAATGTCTCTTTTACCTGTAAAGGGTTAAGAAGCTCAGTAAACCTGGCTGACACCTGACCAGAGGATCAATAGGGGGACAAGATACTTTCAAATCTTGGTGGAGGGAAGTCTTTCTTTGTGCTTTTTGTGTTGTTCATTGTTCGCTCTTGGGGCTAAGAGGGTCCAGACGTACACCCAGGCTTTCCCAATCTTTCTAAATCAGTCTTTCATGTTTCAAAATTATAAGTAATATCAGGCAAGGCAGATTAGTCTTATGTTTGTTTTCTTAACTTGTAAATGTGTCTTTTTGCTGGAAGGATTTTGAACTCCCCAGGGATTGGGGGGGGGGAAGAGAGGGGATGGTTAATTCCTCCTTGTTTTAAGATCCAAGAGGTTTGGGTCTGGTTCCCCAGGGAAGGTTTTGGGGGAACAGAAAGTGTGCCAGACACTAAATTCTGGCTGGTGGCAGCGTACCAGATTTAAGCTAGTAATTAAGCTTAAAAGTGTTCATGCAGGTCCCCACTTTTTGTACTCTAAAGTTCAAAGTGGGGGGAAAAACCTTGACATGGTGAGCAGGGGTTGGGATTTTTAGGACCAAAAGCCAGTAGGATTTTTTTTTCTCTCCTTTCTAGCTGCTTGGAAAGCAGCCTGAAGGCAGAGTTGTTAAGTTTTTAACAAGGGTCTTTGTTAAGAGGAGGCTTCAAGCTGTGAGCCAGCAGACAGCCAGCAAAAGGCATTTACAAGTGAATTGTTTTCTTTTTTTCTACCTCTCGGGTATAGCTAGTTAGAAAATCTCTGTTAACCAAGCAGCCTAAGCTGAAGCATCCCAGCCAGTAAGCTTCAGGGGGGTGCGGCCAGCACAAGAAAGCAGAAAAATGAGTGCCAAGAAAGCAGTTAAACAGGAAAAGGCTAGGCTGGAAGCAAAAGAGAAAGCCAAAGGGGCTGACCACAGGAGAGCTATAGAGATGAAAGAAAAAGAGCTGGAGATGAAACAAAAAGAGATAGAGATAAAAGAAAAAGAGATGGAAAAAAAGGGAAAGAAAGAGAAAGCATGAACTGGACTTAGCACAGGCTAAGCAGGATGGACCGGCCAACCCTAACAACCCTTCTCCAGGTACTGTTCCCCATCCCAGAAAATTCCCCACCTACAAGGCAGGTGATGATACTGAGGCCTTCTTAGAAAATTTTGAAAGGACCTGCCATGGGTACAGCATCCTTACAAACCAGTACATGATAGAGCTGAGGCCACAGCTCAGTGGACCCTTAGCAGAGGTGGCAGCTGAAATGCCTAAGGAACACATGAACGATTATGAACTTTTTCAAACCAAAGCCAGAATCAAAATGGGGCTAACACCTGAGCATGCCCATCGGCGGTTCAGAGCCCTAAGGTGGAAACCAGATGTGTCATTTACCTGACACGCCTACCACACTGGAAAGAATTGGAATGCCTGGATATCAGGAGCAAATGTTAACTCTCTGGAAGAGCTGTCCCTTCTAGTGCAAATGGAACAGTTCTTAGAGGGTGTTCCTGAGGAAATAGAAAGGTACATCCTAGATGGGAAGCCCAAAACTGTAACTGAGGCAGGGGAGATTGGAGCCAGATGGGTGGAAGTGGCAGAAAAGAAAAAAGCTACTAGCAAGGAGAGCGAATATCACCAAGGGCAACCCAAGACCCCACCTACAACCCAAGGAAAGCCCCAGACACCCTATTGTCCCACCTCACCAGTCTCCAGCAACCCACCTCGGCCAAGTGACCAGTCAGCTGGGCTATGTTTTAAATGTAATGAACTGGGACATATAAAGGCCAACTGTCCAAAGAACCCCAACAGAGTACAGTTCATTACACTACCATCACACCACAGATCCCAGGCCCAGATGTCTCTCAAATACCCTTGGAGCGAAGGGAAACCTTGAGAGTGGGCGGAAAGAAGGTTATCGTGTGGAGAGACACGGGGGCACAAGTGTCATCTATCCACCAATCCTTAGTGGACCCCAAATTCATCAACCCAGAGGCCCAAGTGACAATTTACCCATTCATGTCAAAATCTGTAAACTTGCCTACAGCTGAACTGCCTGTCCAGTACAAGGGCTGGTCAGGAATGTGGACTTTATCAGTCTATGACAATTATCCCGTCCCCATGCTACTGGGGGAAGACTTGGCCAACCAGGTGAAGCGGGCCAAGCGGGTGGGAATGGTTGCACACAGCCAAGCCAAGCAAGCTTCCAGACACATCCTTGTTCCTGAGCCGTCCACAAGGGCCCCGTCTGTGTTACCAGAGACGTCTATGTTTCCAGACTGGAACTGGAAACTGGAACTAGAACTGCAACCAGCACCAGAACCATTGCCAGCACTGACGCTAGCGCTTGCAAACCCATCTACCACTCCAACGCCAGAAGGCACCAGCTGGCCTGAACTGGCAGAAGCAGCAGACAACCCTACCCAAAAGGCTCAGCCAGAGCCTGAAATATCACACAGTGCACCAGCAGAAAGTGGTTCACCGTCAACTAAAACAACTCCATCACCCACATCGCTTCCAGAGGGACCAAGCCCAAGTCCACAGTCTAAGGAGGAACTGGTGTCTCCAGCCTCAAGGGAACAGTTCCAGACTGAGCAGGAAGCAGATGACAGCCTTCAGAAAGCTTGGGCAGCAGCACGGAGCACCCCACTGCCTCTCAGCTCTTCTAACCAATCCTGGTTTGTTGTAGAACAAGGACTTCTATACAAGGAGACTCTTTCTGGTGGACACCAGGAGGACTGGCATCCTCAAAATCAGTTGGTAGTTCTAATTAAGTACTGGGGAAAGCTCTTAAGCTTAGCTCATGATCATCCCAGTGGCCATTCTGGAGTGAACAGAACCAAAAACAGGTCGGGGAAGTCCTTCCACTGGAAGGGAATTGCCAAGGATGTTGCTAATTATGTCCGGTCTTGTGAGGTGTGCCAAAGAGTGGGAAAGCCTCAAGACCAGGTCAAAGCCCCTCTCCAGCCACTCCCCATAATTGAGGTCCCATTTCAGTGAGTAGCTGTGGATATTCTAGGTCCTTTCCCAAAAAAGACACCCAGAGGAAAGCAGTACGTACTGACTTTCATGGACTTTGCTACCCGATGGCCGGAAGTAGTAGCTCTAAGCAACACCAGAGCTAAAACTGTGTGCCAGGCCTTAATAGACATTTTTGCCAGGATAGGTTGGCCCTCCAACATCCTTACAGATTCAGGAACTAATTTCTTGGCAGGGACCATGAAAAATCTGTGGGAAGCTCATGGGGTGAATCACTTGGTTGCCACCCCTTATCACCATCAAACCAATGGCCTGGTGGAGAGGTTAATGGAACTTTGGGGGCCACGATACACAAATTCGTAAATGAACACTCCAATGATTGGGACCTAGTGTTGCAGCTGTTGCTTTTTGCCTACAGGGCTGTACCACATCCCAGTTTAGGGTTTTCACCATTCGAACTTGTGTATGGCCACGAAGTTAAGGGGCCATTACAGTTGGTGAAGCAGCAATGGGAGGGGTTTACGCCTTCTCCAGGAACTAACATTCTAGACTTTGTAAGCAAATTACAAAGCACCCTCCGACACTCTTTAGCCCTTGCTAAAGAAAACCTAAAGAATTCTCAGGAAGAGCAAAAGACCTGGTATGATAAACATACCAGAGAGCGTTCCTTCAAAGTAGGAGATCAGGTTATGGTCTTGAAGGTACAACAGGCCCATAAGATGGAAGCGTCATAGGAAGGGCCATTCACGGTCCAAGAGCGCCTGGGAGCTGTTAACTATCTCATAGCATTTCCCACCTCCTCCCTAAAGCCTAAAGTGTACCATGTTAATTCTCTCAAGAGACTTAAAGGTTTGTCAGTTTACAGCCCAGGGAGAAGATGACGCTGAGTGGCCTGAAGGTGTCTACTATGAAGGAAAAAGTGATGGTAGCGTGGAAGAGGTGAGCCTCTCCACAACTTTGGAACATCTGCAGCGGCAACAAATCAAGAAGCTGTGCACTAGCTTCGCCCCATTGTTCTCAGCCACCCCTGGACAGACTGAACGGGCATACCACTCCATTGACGCAGGTAATGCTCACCCAATTAGAACCCTGCCCTACCGGGTGTCTCCTCATGCCCAAGCTACTATAGAACGGGAGATCCAAAACATGCTACAGATGGGTATAATCCGCCTCTCTACTAGAGCATGGGCATCTCCAATGGTTCTGGTACCCAAACCAGATGGGGAAATACGCTTTTGTGTGGACTACTGTAAGCTAAATGCTGTAACTTGCCCCGACAACTATCCAATGCCATGCACCGATGAGCTATTGGAGAAATTGGGATGTGCCCAGGTCATCTCTACAATAGACTTAACCAAGGGGTACTGGCAAGTACCACTAGATGAACTCGCCAAAGAAAGGTCAGCCTTCATCAATCATGCAGGGGTGTATGAATTTAATATGCTTCCTTTCGGGCTGCAAAATGCACCTGCCACCTGCCAAAGACTTGTGGATGGTCTCCTAGCAGGATTGGAAGAATATGCAGTTGCCTACCTCGATGATGTGGCCATATTTTCTGATTCATGGGCAGAACACCTAGAACATCTGGAAAAAGTCTTTGAGAGCATCAGGCAGGCAGGACTAACGGTTAAGGCTAAAAAGTGTCAAATAGGCCAAAACAGAGTGACTTACCTTGGACACCAGGTGGGTCAAGGAACAATAAACCCCCCTACAGGCTAAGGTGGATACTATTCAAAAGTGGCCTGTCCCAAAGTCAAAGAAACAGGTCCAATCCTTCTTAGGCTTGGCCAGATATTACAGGCAATTTGTACCACACTACAGCCAAATCGCTGCCCCACTAACAGACTTGACCCAAAAGACCCAGTCAAATGCAGTTAAGTGGACTGATGAGTGTCAGAAGGCCTTTACTCAGCTTAAGGCGACACTCATGTCTGACCCTGTGCTAAGGGCCCCAGACTTTGACAAACCATTCCTAGTAAACACAGATGCATCTGAGCGTGGTGTAGGAGCAGTTTTAATGCAGGAAGGACTGAATCAAAACTTCCATCCTGTCGTGTTTCTCAGCAAGAAACTGTCTGAGAGGGAAAGCCACTGGTCAATCAGTGAAAAAGAATGGTACACCATTGTGCATGCCCTGGAAAAGCTATGCCCATACATTTGGGGACGGCTTTTCCAGCTACAAACCAACCATGCTGCACTAAAGTGGCTTCATACTGCCAAGGGAAACAACAAAAAATTGCTTCGATGAAGTTTAGCTCTCCAAGATTTTGATTTTGAAATTCAACACATTTCAGGAGCTTCTAACAAAGTAGCTGATGCACTCTCCTGTGAAAGTTTCCCAGAATCAGCTGGTTAAAAATTGTCCTTGAAATGTGAAAAGTCTTGTAGTTTTACATAATTAGTAGTATATGTAAAGGTGCATGTGTTTTATTAATCTGTTTATTCTAAAGTTCTAGGAAGAAATCACCGCCAGTGTGGTTCCACACTACCTGAGATTTGGGGGGGATGTCATAAACAGATAGTTAAGGGTTGTCTCTTTTACCTGTAAAGGGTTAAGAAGCTCAGTAAGCCTGGCTGACACCTGACCAGAGGATCAATAGGGGGACAAGATACTTTCAAATCTTGGTGGAGGGAAGTCTTTCTTTGTGCTTTTTTTGTTGTTCGTTGTTTGCTCTTGGGGCTAAGAGGGACCCGACTTACACCCAGGCTTTCCCAATCTTTCTGAATCAGTCTTTTATGTTTCAAAATTGTAAGTAATAGCCAGGCAAGGTGGATTAGTCTTATGTTTGTTTTCTTAACTTGTAAATGTGTCTTTTTGCTGGAAGGATTTTTACCTCTGTTTGCTGTAACTTTGAATCTAAGGCTGGAGGGGGGGGGGTCCCTCTAGTCTATATGAATCTGAGTACCCCGTAAAGCATTTTCCATCCTGATTCTACAGAGATAATTTTTACCTTTTCTTTCTTTAATTAAAAGCTTTCTTTTTAAGAACCTGATTGATTTTTCCTTGTTTTAAAATCCAAGGGATTGAGTCTGAACTCACTAGGGATTGGTCGGAAGGAGGGGGGATGGTTACTCCTCCTTGTTTTAAGATCCAAGGAGTTTGATTGGTGTGAAGCCTCTCAAGGCAACCTCAGGGAGGGGAAAGTCTGGGGGGGAAAAGGAGGGGGATGGGTTAATTTCTCCTTGTTTTAAGACCTAAGGGGTTTGGGTCTGGGTCCCAGGGAAAGTTTTGGGGGGGAACAGAAAGTGTGCCAGACACTAAATTCTGGCTGATGGCAGGGGTACCAGATTTAGCTAGTAATTAAGCTTAAAAGTGTTCATGCAGGTCCCCACTTTTTGTACTCTAAGTTCAAAGTGGGGGAAAAAACCCTTCCTGTGTAGTTATCTTCACCATTCACTGCATATTTGGCATAAAACTATTTTTCCTAGAAAGTGTAGTTTCTCAAACTGTTGTCCAGAATCAATCTCTGCAGGATAACTGGCAGTACCAACAATGCTGAGAAGGAAAGATGGAAACTGGACATTTGGGTGACCCGCAACATGATCTCTCTGACATAGGCGTCGCAGAATGGAAAGCAATGAAGAAACAGGGTGATCCATGGCTAAAGAAAAAACACATAAACATACAAGTCACCCATTTGTGCCAGTCTAGCTTATGTTTTTGTGTGCATAGAAGTGTATGTATACCTAATACAGTAGAGAAAATAATTGCATCCAGTGCATACTAGCTGTGGGGACAAAAAAATCTCTATCATGATCATTTGAGATGAGTTTTTGAATACAAATGCTGTCCTAGTCCAGGCCAGCCTTACCAAGAGGATAAAAGAAACAGCACATGGCTCACACTCATGCTGGATATAATTCTATATGCATGATTTCACACCAGATCTCTGTATTCTTCAAGGCTTGGTCACTATTTCTCTCTATGAGAAATGGTTGCAAATATGGTGTATACAAGCTGCTGGTTGATATATTATTCACTCCTGACGTACCTATGTCTCCTCTTCCAGTGAGTCTGTCTTATTTTATGACTTGTGATTTAATGATTCCATGAATATCAGGTATCTTGAAGCCCAAAATTTTTTGGCTGACCACAGTCAAGGGTAGTCTTGAATCTGTACTCACACAGGTAGTCGCATTGATTTTATTTGGACTATGTGTATGAGTAAGGATATTGGTGTAAGGGAAGCAAGATATAGAACTATAGGAAAAAGAAACAAACAGACATTCCAAAAAGTTAGAGTAAATCACGTTAAAATAGTAAATATAGTACACAAACTAACTGAGACAAACTGTCTCAACTATGCACTTATTTTTCCCAAAGGATGTTACAAATGGTTGCAACTGCATCATCCAGGGCCAGCTTTCAAATTTCATCCATCCATGTGCCACTCTTGAATGTGTTTGCACAAGCCTGCATGTTTGTGCAAATGGTTTTGGCTATGCATTGACATTAGTCCACATGCAAGGGGGTGAATCCAAATGCTATGCACACACTTCTGAAAAATCTCTTTGTTGTGTTAACATTAAGGGCTAATGTAAAGAGCAACCAGAGGAAGCCATTTGTCCTGTAAAACGTTTTATTCTCACTTTGTACCATGCCTAGCACAACAGAGTCCTGCTAGGTCACCTAGATAATATGATAATACAAATAATAAATAATAACAAGTCGTTTTATTGGTTCTACAGACCCAGGAGCTATGCTACATGTTCTTGAGCACCATCTACTGGTGCATTATCTATTAGCTATTTACTATATACATAGAAAACACGCCGATACCATAACTCTTCTATAATGGAAACTAAGTAATTCAATCAACTATGTAATCCTTCAAATAAACTAGGCAACTTAATGGCTCTTCCATTTTGGGTGGTTCCACTCTAAGTCCCTTGCTTCTCTGGCAATTTTCCTTTATTTTGTATATGGTGTTTCTCTCCTGTTATGCTTATAAGAAGCACATGGGCTATTTTTCAGGGAAAAAAGGCAATACGCCTTTTTTATTGAGAATACAGCAGTTAGCATATGCCTCTCTCTCTCTCTCTCTCTCTCACACCACACACAACACACACACACACACCACACACACACACACACACAGAGGCCTGTGAGTTGATGTTTATAGTTACCAGTCCAGAGGTCCTGGATCAGTCTAGTGGCCAGCCAGATTGGTCACAGAGGGGAGCCGAGCTCTGTCAGTCATGATCGACGTTCCTGGAGTTGTGGCAAGATGAACCCAAAGTCCATGGCCAAGCACCCTGTTCTTATAGTTCTTTGTTCTTTGTGTTGAAGTCTATGGATTTTGCTGTGTCAGTTTGTGACCGGTTACTCCTTAATTGGCGTTATCTTTTGATGTTAACATTCCAAACACCTCACAGAGGGTCATCCTGTCCTGGTTTCAATTTAATCTATTGTCTTGTCTTTAGGGGTTGCCAGCCTCCACCTCACGGTCATCAGTCTGCCCTTTCCTCACTTATGGATGCATGCTGATGGTTCTCTGGCTCAAGTTTCTTCACTCCTCCTTCCTTGACCATCTGACTTTAACAATGGCCTTCACACCTTATCTTTCCCTGCTGCATGCATTCCTCATTCACACAAACAGTCTTTTACAGAGACCTTCAAAGGTATACAGCAGTTTTATGTTGAGCAAGAAAGGCGTTGTAAATTAACATTACTAAACTTTGTAATCAAACAGTTCACATTGTAGCCCGGGCCTTCAACATTCCTCTAATCTTCTTAACATAGACACAATACAACGATCTTGTCTCTTACTTACTAAAACTTAAAACAAAGAAATGTATATTTAACTAAATTGCCTAATTTATAATATATATAGGAAACCATATTAGACATTATAACATCCTAAAACAAAAGGGTGACCATAATCAGTCATAAGGATTGTTCTGGTCGTCCCTGCCTCAACATCAGTACAGACACTGGCAGTCTGTCAGATGCGTTTCTATCAATGTCCCAGAAGGTCATTCCTTTCTGCTATTCAGAAAGGGTGGCTGTCAGGATGATCAAATCATATTATTAATTCTTATAGCGGCAATATAAAATCCTGCTCCTACACTCTTCATATTTGAATGCATTCAAGTACAATTTTAGCTGTTCCTTTGTTTTTTTCACTGCTGTGCCAGGTTAAACAACAGCATAGTTAAGTTGCAAGTATGATTGTCACAATATATGTGGGCTGGATTTATCATCTTTGGTGCCTAAAAATACTGCATATATGGTCTCTATAAGTTAGTGTGGGAATCACAAAGATATTGGCCCGAGCCTGGTGGGCATATTGGTGTATCATTTCAGCCGTATTTTAATCAGACATAAAGAAAACATACTTACTACATATTAAATTTATTTTTGGCACAAAGGATGGCATTCACAAGGGGGACTTGGGTGCCCAAGTCCAACATTTAGGTGTTACTGGCATTCACAAGACCCTTCTCAGATGCCACCTAACTCTGTGGGCACCTAAAGATCCTACGGGCTAGATTCACAAAGGACTTAGACACCTAACTGCCACTTTAGGGCATCTAAATCCAGAATCAGGCCCCACTGTCATTCACAAAAGCTCTGCTCAGCTGCTGCCAAACCCTGTAGGCCTGAGGCTCCTACACTCATGACGGCTCAGCACCTATGCTGTTGCAGTAAAAGTTCCTGTGATGCCTATGAGCAAAATTACTGCAGCACCAGTGTAGGAGTCCGGAGGCATAAGACCAAGTGTGAAGCATGACCTGGGGGGAGGGTTACCAGATGTCCCATTTTTAAAGGGACAGTTACAGTTTTGGGGACTTTTTCTTATATAGGAACCCATAACCCCCAGCTCCTGTCCAGTTTTTTTTCACTGTTGCTATCTGATAACCTACTTGGAAGAAGATAGGCTTTTGTCCGCCTAACTTCCTTCAGGGCCCAATCCAATAAGTATGCTCAGAGCTAGCCTATCAGATTGGGACCCTATCAGTAAGCTCACACAAGCTGGAGCAGGGACAAGCACCCTCACAATTTTTAGCCCAGTGGTTAGGGTACTCATTTGGGATGTGGGAGACCCTCAGTTCAAGCCCCCGCTCTGCCTGGGGGGGGAATAGGGATTTGAATGGGGATCTGTCACCCCTCAGGTGAGTGCCCTAACCAGGGGACTGTTGTTTCATTCACAAAGGGCAAAGCTGAATGCAGGTTAAGTTGAAGAAGGGAAACTATATTCAGTTCTGTGCACTGCTCTGTCCATGTGGCTGAGTTGCTTCCAGCCTAACTCCTGCATTCCCCATTTCACTGGTGTCCTGTCAATAACAGCCCCTCCAGGGAACACTAGCCCTCTGACTCCAGTTCCATGATCATGATACAGCTTTTCTATTTCACAGATGTTTTAATACAAACATATAAAACAAATAATTGATGCCCAGGCTCCACCCCATGTCCTTCAGCAGAGGTTGCTAGCACATAGCTAAGTTGGAATCTCATCTTTATGACAGACTCAGCTGGCTAGTCTCTGAGCTAGTTTAGTCTCCTCAACAGACAACCACATGGGATGACCTCTCTCTGTCTCCTTGTCATCAAGCCTAGCCCACTATCACTCTGTGAAGTCTGCTCCCTCCCTTTGGGGGATGCCTCCAGCTGGTTCTCTGTCTCTCTGTTCTGATCTCTGTAGGCTTTCTCTGTGTCTGCTGGCTGTTAAGTGACTCCGGTTCTTTTGGATCTCTTGTCCCTCTTGGATAATCACCGTGTATGTCCTAGGTGCTCCAGCACCCCTCACAACTCCTTCAGTCCACTGCTTCCAGTGTCTCTTTCTAATGGCTGGATCCTCACAGGAGTGCCCGTTTCCAAGGCTAGTAAATCTTTGGCTGACCTGATGTACTCTAGTGCCTGCTTTCTCTGACCATTGGCCATTTCCTTCCAGCAGTGTTCCCATCCTGCTGGCTGTAACAGACCAGCCCTCAGTCATCCCATTAGTGCCTGCACTGGACTGCTTTGGCACCCCAGTGTGTATGCCAAAAATGCTAACAAGAGGGCCAAATCAGAAGAAACAGCCTTGAGTAACTCTCTCTTACTGTTTCCACAACTGATTCCACCCTATCATTACTCTGTGGGTATGCTGGGGAGGAGGTGTGTGGTTAAACTCCATTTGTGTGCAAATTCTTCTGAGGCAAATTGAAGTCTGTGTCAGTGCATGCATGTCCAGAATACCGTATCTCACAAAGTGGGCCTTCGGTTTACCGCAAACTGATTTGCTTCTTGTGGCGAGTAGGGTATTTGACCTCCCAAAAGTTGGAGCAGTCCATTTTAGCTATGTTATACAGGGGTGGCTCTCTGTTTTTTGCTGCTCCAAGCACGGCAGTCAGGGAGCCTTCAGTGGCGTGTCTGCAGGAGGTCTACTGGTAATGCAGATTCGGTGGCAGTTCTGCAGGTGATTTGCCGGTCCCGAGCCATTAGCGTACCTGCCACTGAATTGCCTCCGAAGCCGTGGGACCAGCGGACCTCCTGCAGAAATGCCGCTGAAGGCTCCCTGACTCCCACCCTCACTACGATGGGCACACCACCACCACCACCCCCCAGCTTGTGGCCCCCGGCACTCGCTTGCTGTGCTGGGGCCTGGAGCCACCCCTGATATTATATATCAATTGACACCTGCCATTAAGAAAGGTATCTTTGAGTCTTAGCTGAAAGCAGTGAAATAGTATTAATAATATTCCTAAATGCCTGAATATGCTTTCTTTAGACCAAGACTGTATTTTTCAGTAGATTTTATTTTCCTTTCTACTTTATTTATATAAGGCCAAATGTTATTGGGATCAGGATACTCAAACAACCTTAACTCTGCCCGAGACCATCATCAATTTCCTATTTCTCTCCCAGCCTTCACTACTCCTTCTCTGTAAGATGTGGGAGGGTTTTATAAAAGTATTTTCCTGCATGAGTTTGTAACTACATTTTCATACTGCTAAGAGCTTCAAGAAGTGTGCAGCCTGTCTGTCACATTCTATTTGGAAAAAAAAACCCTGTACTTCTAAAGTTTCCATCTGGAGTGTTGTAAGTACACAGCATTGGTTTTATAAATGTTTGTCTCTGATCCAAAAGATATGTTTACATTGCAGTCAGGGGGTTGAATGGCAGTGTATGAAGATGTGCCCATGCGCCCTAAGATCTAGCTAACTTGCTAAAACTATCAATGCTGTGGGCTGCACAAGCCCACCTGACCCTCCTGGGTACTCACCCGTTTGTACTTGAAGTCCATGACACCGCAGCCTCAGGTCCCTTTTTAGTGTGCTATCGATCTTACACAAGCTGCCATTCACCCTGACTGCAACACAGACATACTCTAAGTGTGATCTTTAGCAACCACACTAAATTTTGGGCTCATCTTTTCTGTCCCATAATTGAAGGATGTAGGCTAGTATCTGCAGTTTGTGGCCTAGTAATTTGAATCTGTAGATACACTAACTATGGCTAATATCATTGATTGAATATGTGATGCTCACCTTTTGGAAGCAGTGGGAACTAAATACAGCTTTAGAGAAGGCAGGAATCATTGGAGTTAGAGACATAAACACTGGTGAAGTTGGTTTAAATTACATTGCAGTGTGTAGAGTCTGTTTTATTATTATAATTATTACATTCAATATTATAAAGAAAAAAGTGCCTTTTACAGAAATATATACAGTTATAGTACAGATATTAGATCTGCTGCTTACTTTCCCCTGCCCCACATAACCCGCACCAAGTCAGTTAACTTTAAAATTACCCCATCTTCTGAGCACACCAACCAGGCCTCCCCTCCCACCCCACCCCAAAGCCTGCTAGACCCCATTAATTAAATGATCCTGGCTGCAGGCCCTGAGTGTCAACACATTCAGGTTATTTCCAACCAGAGGCGGTGAGTTCCACAGTAAAGGTCCTCCATGGAGAAGCCACTGCCAGCTGTCTCCTTTCTTTTAAATTGTGGTAGCACTAGCTTGAGCACTTCCACTGAGGCTAACGTCAGTCTGGCTCAGAGAAAGAGGCAGGCATCTAGCTAGTTTGGTGTTGGTCATTTGGGGCCTTTCAGGGATGAGGTAAATGAAGTAATTGAATCTGTGTGTCTTATAAGAAAGTGTGTCTCTACATTTCGGGTATGCTAAAGATAGCAACATGGGGTCAGGAGTTAAGGTTATTTGGGTGACCTATTGACATGAAGACATTAAGTTTGTTTGGGGGGCCTTATCTGACCCTCTCCAGTGGCTGGTGTGTGTTTGTTGTAAATTGAAAACGTAACTTGGATTTCTCAGGTTCCTAAGCTTACCTTTTTTCTTTTTAACTGAAAGATTCTTTGTAGGCATTTTCCAAAATGGTAACCACACCCAACAATTTTGGAGGGGCATTTGGGACTATTTGTTCATTGGCTGAGCTGGATTTCTCCTATTTAGGGGTTTCATTGCATTGTACCCTCATTCTACAGCTCTGGGAATATATAGCTGTATATGGAAGGTTCACTTAGTTTTTTCTTGTAAAGGTGTATCTGGTTTAGCCGCTACCCATTTGGTGACTGATAAGCTGCTGGGACAGACCTGGGGTAAAGTCCTGCATCTCAAAGGTCACAGAAGGGAACTGGGGAGTTTGGGACTTAGCAAGGAGGTGATTAGGGTAGAGCCCTGTGAGGATACAAAATTTGTATTTGCATCTGATCAGTGATCCATATAAATTATCCATGGATATCTGCACATATAAAGTGGATATAGTCAGATTTGCAGGGCTTTAGATATAAAATTAGGCTCTGCATCCATCCCCGATCTGCAAAAATGGTCTGCAGATGCAGATATCTGCAATATATAGCAGATATCCATGGATTTGCAGATCTCTAGATTAGGGTTCTCCAGTCCAACATAAATGGGTAGGAATTTGAGAAACTAGCATCTAGGGAAGGTTGCCAACAATCTGTAAAATTCAACAATGTTTTATGGCTCCCTGACTCATTCTTGCCCCTAGCCTTGGGTGGACAACTAACTCTGTCATTGACAATCAAATCTTATCTCCTAAACTTCCCAGTTTCCTGTCCTCAGTTGCCCTCCCTGAAAATCAGCAACTGTTTGTTGTGTTGTCTTTGCCCCTCTCCTATCACACCTGCAGATTTCTACAATGTATTGCTTCATCCCAACAGCACCACATTGGCTTGTCAGGCATACTGGTACTTTTGAATAGAATCTAAATTAAATTTTGATAGAAAACAAAACAAATAGATTACCTATCTTTGGTGGTTTTGAGATGCTTAGAATCTGATTTTCTAAAGCATCTAATGATGCAGATATAGACATACAGTTTGTGTTGAGAAAGTCAATGTTAATTATTATGCAGCTCATATTTCAGATTTGTTTTCCTTACCAGAATTTATATTTGCTGAAATTTAAGTTTGCTGAAAATGCGTGTGTGTGTGTGTCTGAGAGAAAGAGAGAGACACACATCACCAGTTTCAAAGGCTGCCTAACTGGTGACACCATTTCAGCAGTGGGGATTTCTCTTTGGAATTCCCCATTTAGAACTGGCACTGACAGCAAACAGAGGGCACGATCACTTTGATTAATAAAATGTGTGTGACATTGCTTAGCAACCAGAGGTTGTTTCTCTAACATTCTCAGGCAAGACTCATGTGAATGTAACTTTGTATCACTGAGGAATGCAGGAGTCAGTATCTCATTTTCATGAGCTCAGAAGAGAATGAAAGAAATGTTATTTACCTAAATGCTTCATTACGACTGTTCTAATGCAGCAGAGACATTTTAGCAAGAACAGGTGAGACGACTTCAAAGGTTGGAAGGACACCATGTACAGATGGGGAGAGTGCAACTGGGAACAGTGTGAAGAAACATCTGTTGCAAAAGTACTTGGTTTGCTATCATCTGATTAGTTCTCCCCAAAAGGCTACTCAGTGTAACAAATGAATGACTAAATATCATTTCAATGTGGAAAATACAAGGAAGACCTCTAAGGCTACAGCTTTGACAAGCTCCTGGAAAGCATGTGAAACATTGTCTCTTTGTCATTATGCTGGTGCAGTGTTAACTCCTGGTAAACAGCCGAAGACCAGCACAGCCTGGGTTTCACCCTTTCTTCCACAGTGATGTTCACACACTTTTGACACTTTGACACTGGCTATATATTAAATAAGGCTATAAGGCTACATATAGTATATATTTGCCCTCCCCAAAACAGTTGTCAAAAACCAACGCAAGTACATAGACCACCCACAAAGCACTAGAAAAAGCCAGGAAACACCTGTTGATGCCCTCACTCAATCCCTGCAACCGACAGCCATGATTTCATTGTCTGCACATTACCCCACTCCCACCCCCAACTAGGGGAGTCTCCTCCCTCTGCCTCCACCCTTCAGCCATCTCCTGGCACCAGTCCCCCCACTCCTTCCACCTCCCACTTACAAGAGGGGACAAGCAGAGTGGGAAACTTGCACCTGGAGTGTCTGATGAGCAGCGGCTTCTCCCTGCACTTGGCTACAGGGGAATGCTTGTCAGACTGACCTGAAAAGGTTGGTCACACTGGGACTCCAGCTAGGGAGGGTGAAGCCTTCTCGCAGTGCCTGAGGGAGGGGGACACAACTGATCCTATTCTACTCATCCTCCCTCTCCTTTTCATGGCTGTTTAACTCCCTTGATTCCCCTTGCTCCATGGAGACTGGGGGTGGACGTATGAGGCAAATAGGCACGTTGTGGGGCAGGAGAGCTGCTATTGGCCTTCTTTAACACTGTTCTTGCTTACTTGTAGAATCAAAACAAAGTTATGACAGACATATACATAAGTGCTGATAAATGCCTCAGCTACACTAGCCAGCTGAACCTTTGCTGGCAATGGCTGTGAGCAATGGGTCTGCTTAACCAGGGCAGAAATGGTGCAGCCCATGACAAGACTGTTTTCAGCACCCGGGAAGTGTGAATGGGATGTGGTGGTGCCAGAGCCCTGCACACACAGCGAGGCCTGGACCAGTGACAGAGAACACTGTTTTGTACAGTTAAGTGGCAAGATTCTAGAGTCCATATGAGACAGGCAAAATAGCAAATGCTACTGTCAGCCAAGGGAGCTCAAAGATTAGCACGTCTTATCAGCACAACTATTATTCACATATTAAATTCTCCAAAACAGAGCAACGAGAACACAGGGCCATGTGTTTCCTTGCCATGTAACTCATGCGTCAAGGTGGAGGTGGGAGCAAATTAATGTAAACACTGGCTGCAGTGAAGCCATTCTCCTTCCACCCTACCTTGTTAGACTGGTAGGGATACAGAGTGGGCGGGACACAAAAAAGCCAACCATCTGCAGAGAGCCCAACCCCCTCATCTCTGTGCTCCCCTTTGCCCTCCCCCCCCGCAAATGGCAATTGCAGAGCATGCTATAGACACAGCTGTAGGTTCATAAGCCATTTCGATGCCTCCTCTATGATGGTGTGGACATCATCCAATTCATCTTTGCATCCATACTGGGGCACTGTGTTTGTGTCCGCCACAGTTTCACAAAGGGGAGTCTTTGATTTTCCATTTGTGCATCAAGTAACCGCATCTTCCATGGGTTGTCAGGATGCCCTTCAGAGTGGTCCAAAGTCTGCATGGCAGGTTGAAACCAGGAGGGTGGCTTGTCGGGTTAGTGATAATGTGCTTGTTTGAGATGGTGGATGAGATCTAGACACACTTCCATTCCATGGCCAGATCCAGAGACAGGAGGCGGTCATGCATGGGCCATAGTGGTTTTCGTGATTCAGGTGTTGTTGGGGAATGATGCCAATGACCTGCCAGATGGGAAGTTCTAGGTAGTCATTGCTGTAAGTCTGTTCTCGTGCTTTGCCTATATCTTGATGGGTAGCTGGTGGTTTAATGTTTGCTAACACAGAAAGCTATGACAGAGGTGTTGAGTTTAAAGTTACCATGAAAATTCAGATGCTCTGATTCAGCTGCCTAGCCACAAGTTGGGTATTGAAGCTTCTTGTCCACACTCATGCACAGTACACTGCAACTGAGTACATCAGGGCAAAGGCCCATGGTCCTAACACTGGGGCAGTTGATCCTCAGTTTGTTCCAGCTAACTTTTGGATAATATTGATGTGAGTCTTTGCTTTGGAGGCTACTTTCTTGAGGTGGTCATGAAAGGTGAGTGTGAAGTCAAGACCACCACCCAGGTATGTTGCTTTGGGTCATAACACACAGTTTCACCCCAAAACTCAACACTGAAGAGTTTTATGCACTTCTGTTGTCAAGATGGAAAGTGAAGACTACCGATTTGCCCAGTTTTGGTCTCAGCCACTACTTTTGGAAGCTCTCCAAAATGTCAGAGGTAAGGGTCACTTCAAGGCCTTTAAAGCGATGGGCCTGAGTTGTGAGGCCCAAATCATCAGTATATGCAAACTTCTGTGCTATGGTTCCAGGCCTGTGACAGCATGGCAGGAGCAGTAGATGTCCTGCCACTGTCAGCCACCCATCAACAGGCCTGGCTTTATGCCCTGCAGGGCTAACTGGAATACTTGGCGGCGGTCCGGGGCTTCGGCAGCATTTCAGCGGTGGGGGGGTCATACGCTCCAGGTCTTACATGGCACTGAAGGACCCCCCTGCTGCCGAAATGCCACCAAAGATCCCCGGAGCAGACCCACCACCACCAAAATGCTGCCGAAGACCCCCAGAGTGGGGCCACCTTAGGCGCGGGGCCCGCTGTCATAAACAGATAGCTAAGGGTTAACGTCTCTTTCACCTGGAAAGGGTTAACAAACAACACCTGACCAGAGGACCAATCAGAAAACAAGACACTTTCAAATCTGGGTGGAGGGAAATTTGGGTGTGGATCCTTTGTTCTTGGGCTGTTCTCTCTCTGGGCTCTGAGAGGGACCACAAGACTCTCCAGGCTCTCTAATCTTCTGTTTCCAATTTGTAAGTACAACGGTAGAAAGACAATAGGCTTTTACATTGTTTTTCTGTATTTGCAAATGTGTAGTCTGCTGGAAATAGTTTAAATTGTATTTTTTCTGGATAAGGCTGTTTATTCATTTTCTATAAGCTAAAAGACCCTGTACTGTTTACCATCTAAACTGCAGAGATAAACCTTTTACTTTTTTCTTTCTATTTTTATTAAAAGCTTTGCTTTAAGACCGGTTTGATTTTTTTCTCCTAGTTAAGGCTCAAAGGACTTGAGTTTGTGTACTCACCAGGGAATTGGTGGGAGAAAGGAAAGGGAGGAGGGAAGAAAAGCCTGCTCTCGGCATTTATCTGTGTATCTCTCTCCGGGGAAGAAGGGAGGGGGGAGTGGTGATTCAAGGATTTGAATTACGGTGATCTCCTAGGGTACCCACGGCAGGAAAGATCTGGGAAGAGGTAAAGAGGGGGAAGGGAATGGTTTATTTCCCTTTGTTGTGAGACTCAAGGAATCTGGGTCTTGGGGGTCCCCAGGGAAGGCTTTGGGGACACCAGTGTCTATCAGGCGCTCTTCTTAAGTCCTGATTGGTGGCAGCCTATCAGATCTAAGCTGGTAATTAAGCTTAGGGAAATTCATGCTAGTACCCATATTTTGGACGCTAAGGTCCAGATTTGGGAATTATACTATGACATGTTGGCAGTGTGTGGGATAGTAGAATCCAAAAGCCAGTAAAATTATTAATTTTCTTTTCTCTGTTAGCTGTTTGTAAGAAGAGAGAAGGGTTTTTTTTTTAAACCTACAGCCAGAGAATTTTTTTTTCTTTGCTCCATCTGGCTGTGCATAGAAATTGCCTCAGGCAGTGCCATTAAGTTTAACGAGGGTCATTTGTTAAACAATAGAACTCCAGCTGTGAGTCAACTACACCAGCAGAACACATATGCAAATTAAAAGTTTTTTTGTTTCTAAGTTATCAAGAAAGGACTTAAAAAAGACTCGGTTGCTAAGCCAACCCCAGGAGACAATAGAGAGCCAGCAGTTCAGACAAAAAAACACCAGAGGGCACCCCAACACAAGAAAACAGGAACCATGACTTCCAGGTCGAAAGTGGATGCAGAGGAACAAATCGAAGAAGCAGACCACAGGCGACAAATGGAGAAAAGAGAAAAAGAGGTGGAGCTGAAAGAAAGAGAAGAAAACATCAAACTGGCAGCCTACAAAAGAAAACAAGCAGCCAAAGACGCAGCCCACCAACAAGAGAGGGAGAAACACCAACAAGAAATGGAAAAACAGCAAAAAAAAGAGTGAAGAGAGGGAAAAAGAGAGAAAGCATGAAATGGACTTGGCGCAGGCCAGGCAGGATGCTCCAGCCAGTCCTAACAACCCTGTGCCAATGATTGTTCCACATCACAAGAAATTTCCCACCTACAAGGCAGGTGATGACACTGACGCCTTCTTAGAAAATTTTGAAAGGGCCTGCCTTGGGTACAGCATCCCTGAAGACCAGTACATGGTAGAACTGAGGCCACAGCTCAGTGGACCCTTAGCAGAGGTGGCGGCTGAAATGCCTAAGGAGAACTTGAATGATTATAAACTTTTTCAAACCAAGGCCAGATACAGAATGGGGATAACACCTGAACATGCCCGTCGGCGGTTCAGAACCCTGAAATGGAAACCAGATGTGTCATTTCCCCGACACGCCTACCACATTGCAAAGAATTATGAAGCCTGGATATCAGGAACAAAGGTTAACTATCTGGACGAGCTGCACCTCCTGATACAAATGGAGCAGTTCTTAGATGGTGTTCCTGAGGAAATAGAAAGGTACATCCTAGATGGAAAGCCCAAAACGGTAATCGAGGTGGGGGAGATTGGAGCCAAATGGATGGAAGTGGCAGAAAAGAAAAAACCTATTGTCAAGGGGAGTGAATACCCCAGGGGGCACACCGACAATAAACCCTATAACCGAGGGCAGCACAAGACCCCACCTACAACCCAAGGAAACCACAGACGCCCTATTCTTCCACCTCACCAGTCTCCAGTAACCCACCTCGACCCAGTGACCAGTCAGCTGGAAGATGCTTTAACTGTAATGAACTGGGACATATAAAGGCCAACTGCCCAAAGAACCCAAACCGAGTGCAAGTCATTACACCACCATCACACCAAAGATCCCCAGGCCCAGATGCCTCTCAAATACCCTTGGAGCTAAGGGAAATGTTGAGAGTGGGTGGAAAGAATGTTACTGCGTGGAGAGACACGGGGGCACAAGTGTCAGCTATCCACCAATCCTTCGTCGACTCCAAATTCATCAACCCAAAGGCCCAAGTAACAATTTACCCCTTCATGTCACAAGCTGTAGACTTGCCTACAGCTGAACTGCCTGTCCAGTACAAAGGCTGGTCAGGAATGTGGACTTTTGCAGTCCATGACAATTATTCTATCCCCATGCTACTGGGGGAAGATTTGACCAACCAGGTGACCAACCGGGCCAAAAGAGTGGGAATGGTTAAATGTAGCCAAACCAGGCAAGCTTCCAGACCCATTCCTGTTCCTGAGCCGTCAACAGAGGCCTCATCTATGTTACCAGAGACCCAGACAGAGGTAGTGGACCCGGATCCCATGCCAACAATGGAAACAGCCACAGTGCTTCCAATCCCAGACCAGGAACTGGGAAAGCAGCCAGCACCAGAACCGTTGCCAGCACTGACACCAGCGCTTGCAAACCCATCTTCAACCCCAATGCCAGAGGGAGCTAGCGAGCCTGAACTGGCAGAAGCAGCAGACAACCATACCCAAGAGGCTCAGCCCGAGCCTGAAATACTCCCTGGTGCACCAGCGCAAAGCGGTTCACCAGCAACCAAAACAACCCCATCACCTACATCGCTTCCAGAGGGACCAAGCCCAAGTTCACAGTCTAAGGAAGAACTGGTGCCTCCAGCTTCAAGGGAACAGTTCCAGACTGAGCAGGAAGCAGATGACAGCCTTCAGAAAGCTTGGGCGGCAGCACGGAGCACCCCACCACCTCTCAGCTCTTCTACTCGATCCTGGTTTGTTGTAGAACAAGGACTTTTATACAAGGAGATTCTTTCTGGTGGACACCAGGAAGACTGGCACCCACAAAAACAGTTGGTGGTTCCAGCTAAGTACCGGGAAAAGCTCTTAAGATTAGCCCATGATCATCCTAGTGGCCATGCTGGGGTGAACAGAACCAAAGACCGGTTGGGGAAGTCCTTCCACTGGGAGGGGATGGGCAAGGACGTTGCCAAGTATGTCCGGTCTTGTGGGGTGTGCCAAAGAGTGGGAAAACCCCAAGACCAGGTCAAGGCCCCTCTCCAGCCACTCCCCATAACTGAGGTCCCATTTCAGCGAGTAGCTGTGGATATTCTGGGTCCTTTCCCAAAAAAGACACCCAGAGGAAAGCAGTACATACTGACTTTCATGGACTTTGCTACCCGATGGCCGGAAGCAGTAGCTCTAGGCAACACCAGGGCTAACGCTGTGTGCCAGCCCCTAACAGACATTTTTGCCAGGGTAGGTTGGCCCTCCAACATCCTTACAGATTCAGGATCTAATTTCCTGGCAGGGACCATGAAAAAACTGTGGGAAACGCATGGGGTGAACCACTTGGTTGCCACCCCATGCCACCATCAAACCAATGGCCTGGTGGAAAGGTTTAATGGAACTTTGGGGGCCATGATACGTAAATTCGTCAATGAACACTCCAATGACTGGGACCTAGTGTTGCAGCAGTTGCTTTTTGCCTACAGGGCTGTACCACATCCCAGTTTAGGGTTTTCACCGTTTGAACTTGTGTATGGTCACGAGGTTAAGGGCCCATTACAGTTGGTGAAGCAGCAATGGGAGGGGTTTACGCCTTCTCCAGGGACTAACATTCTGGACTTTGTAAGCAACCTACAAAACACCCTCCGACACTCTTTAACCCTTGCTAAAGAAAACCTAAAGGATGCTCAACAAGAGCAAAAGGCCTGGTATGACAAACATACCAGAGAGCATTCTTTCAAGGTAGGAGACCAGGTTATGGTCTTGAAGGCGCAACAGGCCCATAAGATGGAAGCATCATGGGAAGGGCCATTCACGGTCCAAGAGCGCCTGGGAGCTGTTAACTACCTCATAGCATTTCCCAATTCCTCCGTAAAGCCCAGAGTTTACCATGTTAATTCTCTCAAGCCCTTTTATTCCAGAGATTTACAGGTTTGTCAGTTTACAGTCCAGGGAGGAGATGATGCTGAGTGGCCTGGTGTCTACTACGAAGAGAAAAAAGACGGTGGTGTGGAAGAGGTGAACCTCTCCACAAGCCTGGAACATCTGCAGCGGCAACAAATCAAGGAGCTGTGCACTAGCTTAGCCCCATTGTTCTCAGCCATCCCAGGATGGACTGAACGGGCATACCACTCCATTGACACAGGTAATGCTCACCCAATTAGAACCCCACTCTACCGGGTGTCTCCTCACGCCCAAGCTGCTATAGAATGGGAGATCCAGAACATGCTAAAGATGGGTATAATATGCTCATCTACCAGTGCATGGGCATCTCCAGTGGTTCTGATACCCAAACCAGATGGGGAAATACGCTTTTGCGTGGACTACCGTAAGCTAAATGCGGTAACTTGTCCAGACAACTATCCAATGCCACGCACCGATGAACTATTGGAGAAGTTGGGACATGCCCAATTCATATCTACAATAGACTTAACCAAGGGGTACTGGCAAGTACCCTAGATGAACCTGCCAAGGAGAGGTCAGCATTCATCACCCATGCAAGGGTGTATGAATTTAATGTACTTCCTTTCGGGCTGCAAAATGCATCCGCCACCTTCCAGAGGCTGGTAGATGGTCTCCTAGCAGGACTGGGCGAATATGCAGTTGCCTACCTCGATGATGTGGCCATTTTTTCTGACTTCTGGCCCGAACACCTAGAACACATGGAAAAGATCTTTGAGCGCATCAGGCAGGCTGGACTAACTGTTAAGGCCAAAAAATGTCAAATAGGCCAAAACAGAGTAACTTACCTGGGACACCAGGTGGGTCGAGGAACCATAAACCCCCTACAGGCCAAGGTGGATGCTATCCAAAAGTGGCCTGTCCCAAAGTCAAAGAAACAGGTTCAATCCTTCTTAGGCTTGGCCGGGTACTACAGGCGTTTTGTACCACACTACAGCCAAATCGCTGCCCCACTGACCGACCTGACCAAAAAGACCCAGCCAAATGCAGTTAAGTGGACTGATGAGTGTTAAAAGGCCTTTACCCAACTTAAGGCAACGCTCATGTCTGACCCAGTGCTAATGGCCCTGGACTTTGACAAGCCATTCCTAGTAACCACAGATGCATCTGAGCGTGGTATAGGAGCAGTTCTCATGCAGGAAGGACCGGATCACAACTTCCATCCTGTCGTGTTTCTCAGCAAGAAACTGTCTGAGAGGGAAAGTCACTGGTCAGTCAATGAAAAGGAATGCTACGCCATTGTGTACGCCCTGGAAAAGCTACGCCCATACATTTGGGGACGGCGGTTCCAGCTACAAACTGACCATGCTGCGCTAAAGTAGCTTCATACTGCCAAAGGGAACAACAAAAAACTTCTTCGATGGAGTTTAGCTCTCCAAAATTTTAATTTTAAAATTCAACACATTTCAGAAGCTGCTAACAAAGTAGCTGATGCACTCTCCCGTGAGAGTTTCCCAGAATCCACTGGTTGAAATTTGTTCTTAAAATGTAGAAAGTCTTGTAGTTTACATACTTAGTAGTATATGTAAAGGTGCATGTGTTGTATTAATCTGTTTATTCTAAAGTTCTAGGAAGAAATCACCGCCAGTGACGTTCCCACTGTCTGCGATTTGGGGGGCGTCATAAACAGATAGCTAAGGGTTAATGTCTCTTTCACCTGGAAAGGGTTAACAAACACCTGACCAGAGGACCAATCAGAAAACAAGACACTTTCAAATCTGGGTGGAGGGAAGTTTGGGTGTGGATCCTTTGTTCTTGGGCTGTTCTCTCTCTGGGCTCTGAGAGGGACCACAAGAATCTCCAGGCTCTCTAATCTTGTTTCCAATTTATAAGTACAACGGTAGAAAGACTCATAGACTCATAGACTCTAGGACTGGAAGGGACCTCGAGAGATCATCGAGTCCAGTCCCCTGCCCTCATGGCAGGACCAAATACTGTCTAGACCATCCCTAACAGACATTTATCTAACCTACTCTTAAATATCTCCAGAGATGGAGATTCCACAACCTCCCTAGGCAATTTATTCCAGTGTTTAACTACCCTGACAGTTAGGAACTTTTTCCTAATGTCCAACCTAAATCTCCCTTGCTGCAGTTTAAGCCCATTGCTTCTTGTTCTATCACTGGAGGCTAAGGTGAACAAGTTTTCTCCCTCCTCCTGATGACACCCTTTTAGATACCTGAAAACTGCTATCAGGTCCCCTCTCAGTCTTCTCTTTTCCAAACTAAACAAACCCAATTCCTTCAGCCTTCCTTCATAGGTCATGTTCTCAAGACAATAGGCTTTTACATTGTTCTTCTGTATTTGCAAATGTGTAGTCTGCTGGAAATAGTTTAAATTGTATTTTTCCTGGATAAGGCTGTTTATCCATTTTCTATAAGCTAAAAGACCCTGTACTGTTTACCATCTAAACTGCAGAGATAAACCTTTTACTTTTTTTCTTTCTATTTTTATTAAAAGCTTTGCTTTAAGACCTGTTTGATTTTTTTCTCCTAGTTAAGGCTCAAAGGACTTGAGTCTGTGTACTCACCAGGGAATTGGTGGGAGAAAGGAAAGGGAGGAGGGAAGAAAAGCCTGCTCTCGGCATTTATCTGTGTATTTCTCTCTGGGGAAGAAGGGAGGGGAGAGTGGTGATTCAAGGATTTGAATTACGGTGATCTCCTAGGGTACCCAAGGCGGGAAAGATCTGGGAGGAGGTTAAAGAGGGGGAAGGGAATGGTTTATTTCCCTTTGTTGTGAGACTCAAGGACTTGTGAGACTCTGGGTCTTGGGGGTCCCCAGGGAAGGGTTTGGGGACACCAGTGTCTATCAGGCGCTCTTCTTAAGTCCTGATTGGTGGCAGCCTATCAGATCTAAGCTGGTAATTAAGCTTAGGGAAATTCATGCTAGTACCCACATTTTGGACGCTAAGGTCCAGATTTGGGAATTATACTATGACACCCGCTTCCAGGGAATCGGTGGAATCGGCATAAAGCCAGCCCTGTCTGCTGGCTGCGCTCTGCGATTGCAGAGGGGAGTTACAGAGTGTAGGTGGGCAGCAGCATTAACACTGTAACGTTTCCTGCAGCCTGCCTTCAGGCTACAGGGAACATGAAGCTGTGTGACTTCCCAGATGTCTCTCCCGACTCCTAGCCCTGCCTTTTTCTGAATGCCTTGTGTGTCCTAAGGAAGTTTTGTGGGAAGTGGGGATGCAGATGACTAGCCTGGGAGGAGGAATATCCCATTTAATCATTTAATTCCTTCTCCCCCTCCCCACTTCCATGCTCCACTATGGCTTTGATCCAAGGATTTTCTCCCCTCTACAGCACACAGTAGTGGGAGCATTTGAGTCAAAATTACAGACAAGACATGAAAACTGTGTTACAATTTATTTTGCCCCATTCCCACTAGCATTAAATCCATGCTCAGGGGGACAACTGTTGGCAGCAATTGCTGACTGCATGTCCAAGGGATTCACTGTCTCTTGCAACCCAATCTGCACACAAGCCCCATGGGCAGAGGCTGCTCAATGGCTATATTGAACCAGTACAACTGTTCTGAATGCTGGGCTCCAACTTGCCAGCAACAGATTGAAAACCAGTGAGTAGTTTAGAGCTCATGTGCCACTGCCACTGGGGTGGGATACAAGTGGATTGAGAGTACCCCTATGCATTTCTCTGGGAAGAGCCCAGTGCCTGTCTCTCTGAGAGCTCCCAGATGACTGGGTCAATGCAATTGCCATTTGGGAGGAGAAAGCACATCTTTCCCCTGCTCTCAGCCAGCCAGCAGGAACTGCTGTGCCTGAACATGGCTAAAGAACTGAAGTAAATTAGGGTATAAACTGTGACCTATTGATAAACGGTTGGTGCAAATCCAAATACCTTTGTCAGTCAGCAAGTCCATAGTTGGATACCTTTTAGGCCCCACCAGAGACAGAGATGCATTTGAAAGAGAAGCAGACATAACCCAGGAATAAAACCAGTTATGAAAATCTACTTGTTACTGAACTAGGAACTACAGCTCTGCAGGGCATTCCCCCAGCTTCCAGGTAACCTTCCAGGGCAAAAAAACAACAGAGAATCCTCTTAGGGAAGCCCAAGGGTCCAGACAGCTAAAAGAGAGAGATTAGTAGAACTATGGCCTATCTGGGCCTTAGATTATCATTCTTGTTATTGCAAGAGAGATTCATGGTCCCACGGCTTTGTCTGTTATATCAATGCTTCAGTGAGAATTATTTCCCACCGAATTCTTACTTTCAGGACTTAGCACCAGACCCTGATTCCTGCTCTGGCAACACAAAGGGGCTGGATTCGCCAGTGGGTATAGAGTAAAGGCAGCTCCCTTTCTGCTCACTACAGGGATGTGTCTGGAGAGCACTGCAGTATGGGAAGCCTCAAACAGCATAACCACCCCTTTGAACCATGACCAGCCTGTATTTTTTAGAGCAGCCCTGAAGCTGGTCTAAATTACTTCAAGGACTGAACTAGCTTTCACCTGCCCTGGAGATTAAGGGAGGTCAACAGTGAGTCGCAGCCAGGATGGGGCAACCTGGCTAGACCCCAGGACTGGGACCTTGGTACCTGCTTATATCTGCTGCATTGAGTCTCATCTTACGTAGAACATTTGCAATGGGGTGCTGGTTGCAGCTAAGATTTACAAGATGCGGCCTTTCACTTGGATTATAAATGATGTGGTATTGCCCTCCTTTCAATGAAGTTTATAAAGAAATTGCATTTTATTTACAGCTGGGCTGTTCAGCAAACCAGTTTCCCAATATGCATTTCTCCAAGTTTACTGCAGAAAACTGGAGATCAAGCCTTATTTGTACCTGGAGGATAATTCTGTGCACCGTGCTTTGGGACAGTGATCAGTTTAAAGTTTAGTGTAGAGCACCAAAACTTCTGTCCATGATCTTTGGCAAATGCCTAGATCCCTATTTCAGTCTTTTGTTGTTGTGCAGCTCTTACTTTACAAATTCACCCTGAAATCTGAATTATGGATGCTGCCACCTGAAGGCTTTTGAAGCCTGGTTAAATCCTAACGGCTTATGTGCAATCATTTGTGCATTGAATCTTGACTGCAATGAGAAACAGTACGATGAGCTGCTGCTGACACCACCAGGTCACCCTAGCAAAAGAGGTTCTCTTTCAGCCTTTGGAGAGTCTTGTCTGGTAAAGAAAACATGCATAAGTTTGCAGACAATACCCAGATGACAATACTAAATACAACTATTTTTAAAAATATCCCTGTATCAAGTTTATCCCTCAGTAACAGAACCTCTTCCAAGGTAGAGCAGTTTTTTCCCCTTGTTACTTTGTACAGCCTCCCAGATTGTCATGCCACAACATATCAGTTATTTAAATTGCATATGAACAGAAACAAACACAGTTAACATCAAATTCATTCCATAGAAAGCATGTGAACGAACTACTCTCCTTCCACATGCATTTGGCCTGCAAAGGCTGAAATCTCACTTTGCAAATTCCTGATGATAACCTGGGTCAACTGGAAAAGATTGTTCGAATTTGGCATTTTAGAACCTCCTGTGTTTTAGTCTGCTCCACCAGCAGCAGTATTGACTGAATGGAAGCATAGCAAAATTTTACTTGGTCAATTTATGAATGAATAATAAGGTACTTCATGTGTGTGTGTGTGTGTGTGAGAGTCAACACTGCCATCACCTGAATTAAAGAAGATGTGAACCAGGGTGAGTAAAGCTGGAATGAGGGAAAGCAGGTACTTGGAGCTGAGGTTAATGGAAACTGAAACAATTTTTGTAATAAAACAAACATGTTTTCCCCTAAAATCAGGGTAATCCCCAATCCAAAGCAGGTGCATTTGAGTCTCTTTAGCAATATGTACTTTAGCAGGAATAATAGGGTAGATTCTCATCTGCATCCAAGCCCTGTTTGTCTAGAGTAGGTGTGGCATAGAGCCTGTCTTGTATTGCTGATTCTGCGGCACACTTTGCCCTGCTGTGACAGAGCAGCACAGTGACTGTTTTAATCTATGGGAGTGCAGTATTGGGTCTAAGGCACAGCTCCTCAAAGTTATTTAGGCTCCTAACTTATAGCCTAAATATCTTTCAGGATCTTGGCCAGCTGAGGACTGGTGTAAAGGAGAAAAGCCCCCCCTACATGCTCACACACCAGAACAGAAAGTGGTAGGTGCAGAAACCAGCTCTCCTGCTTTATGCCAGATGAGAGCTCCCACCCCCATCACAGGAACTCTCAGCTGGCATAGAGCTGAGCTGGAATTCTAGCCAGTAATGGCCTAGACCACAACTGAGAATCTGGGTGTATATTAGCTAAAATAAACTGATCATGCAGAAGGAAAAAAGGTTTTGACCAAAAATAATTTGCACCAGGTTATTTCATTCTGATCCTCAATGGGGGACACAGACTCACACACCAACACAACTTGTCTTTTAGAAGTTTTACATTTTAGTGCCCCCCTCAATCTCTCAACTTCCCTCCCCTACTTAGACTAACCCCAAACCATTGCAATTAGAAAGTTCAGTGCTTTCTTGGTTCTTGTCATTAATTCTCTGTACTTAGATACCATGACAAGTGCATCAAAAAACCCTCACAGATTTACAGTGGAGTCAGTGGGAACCAGCGCAACGGGAGCCCTAAATGTTATGAACTGAAACAAGAGGAAAAATCAATTATAGTTATTTCCTGCAGGTTGGGCTTTTTAGTGGACACTCCAGATACCAAAAACAAACACAGTTACCAACTGTTCTGTCTTTATACTGCACCTAACACTCTGAGGCCCTGGTCAATGATTATAGGCCTTCAGCACTACCACAATACAAATAAATAAATACCAATGAATTCCAAATTACAATTTTAATTTTATTAAAAGTGATTTCACTTTCTATAAACTTCTAGTATTCCTGGAAATAATGCCACATTTTGTTCATAGATTCCATTTTTCACATTTGTGAATAAAATATTCTCCTCATAGAGAGGAATTACATAGCTGAGATACCACACAAGGTACTTTTAAAGCTACAATTTCTATTTCAGATTCTTATGCCTGATCACATAAAGAAAAGTATTATCCTAATATTGTACATGCAATTACATTGTATGCAATGCTCTGAGATTCAGAAAAATATGTTCGCCATATGTATTTAGATAGAAATAACATGCACCTGGACTGAGCATAGCTGGGGACCAGAGAATGTTAATTTCCGCAGCTAAATGCACTGTGCACTGCTGTTTCTCATAAAAGATAGTCAAGCACAATTAAGTTGTGGTCTCAGAATCTGGGCCTGATTGATCGGCAGGCTATTCTAGTTTTATGATGGGGTAACTCCACTGAAACCATGAGTTATATTGGGGTAATGTAGTGGTGAATCAGACCCATTATCTTGACAGGTGCAGAGACAAATCCATCCAGAGACTTGTGAACATCACATATATACTATAGCCTAATGTACCTTCGAACATCCAGCTGATATACTAATAATAATACAGAGATGACAATTTATCATTATCATTGAAAGAAAACTGTCAGATACTTTAGGTCTAACTGCGAGGTTGTATAAAATAGTTTAACCACTACTGATTATTATACCAAACCAGCAGATGTGTTGAAAAGCAAATTAAATTTTTAAAATTCTTTCAGGTATAACAATTAATTAATAAGGCACTTTTAATCTGATGGTATTTCACTAACTTTACAAAAAACATCAACAGCTGTACATTTACACAGAAACCTCCTCGTAAAAACAAGGCCTAAACTGAGTTTTGGCAGCAACATAAAGGCTACTGCATATTTTATTTTTCTTAGAAGACTGGCACCCAGCAAGTACAAGGCACATCACGTACATGGAAAAAATAATTTAGTTTTATGAGGTGGGAATAGCTGGATTGGTTACATTTTGGAAAATAAAAGAAATATTATTCTTTATTCTTTCAAGGAAGGGATCAGCAAGAGTCTGGTGCTGCCCTGAAAAGTGTTTCCATTGCATCAGCTGTGACATAGAAAGAGGTTTCTTTGAATCAGCCTTCGCATGATGTTGTCCCAGCTGGCAACCTCTATACACAGGGAGCTTTTCTGAAGAAGGATCTGAAAAGTGATAAAGTGAAACAGAGATTGAGAACTACCAAGAAAATTCTCAGTCTGGATCAGTATTTGATTTTCCAGAACAGCAAGTGAAACTTTCTATAACAATAAAAGCCACACACACAAAAAGGAGTAAATAACTTGTTAATTTTGTTCCTCAAAAGTCCCCCTCTGCCAGCCCAGAGTATAAGTCCTCATACAAGTAAATGGAATGGAAAGTTTCTTATCTGATCATTTCCTTTCTGCTGCAGCATCTCCTGCAATTCTGTGACATGTGGGCTATTCCCCTCTTCTCTGCTGTTCTAGAAGCAGTTCAGTGTTGCAGCCTGTGCTGGTACTATCCCTCTTTCTGGGTTCCTGCCAGAAGTCATTCCAGAGCTGTGGAAAACATCTTAGAATAGGGTAACAATAACCTGAATGCCAACCAGTGAACTACGTACAGTGGGCTACTTGGGCCACAAACTGTAGCAATAGAAATTAAATGTTGTTCTTTGGCTAATAAAGCCATGCAGGATAGGAAGACTTGTGGGAGATACTGCTAGCAGGGAGAAAATTACTGCTAAGAAATGTTCCATTCTGCAGCTCAGCATCTCCCACAATTCTGTGATGTAGAGGAAGTAGCGAGTAGGGAACATTCCTATACTCTTCAATTCCCAGGCACCCTCGCAACGAGCCTGCCCCTCCTCCTCCAACCAGCCTGCCCCGCCCATCCTCCGAGGCCACACCCCTGCCCCTCTTCTTGGAGGCCCCATCCCTGCTCACTACATCCCCCCTACCAAATGCTTGCTCTCCTGACCCTCACTCACTCATTCATTTTCACCAGGTTGGGGCAGGGGTTGGTGTGTGTGTGTGTGGGGGGGGGCCCTTCGGCTGTGGGTGCAGGCTCTGAGGTGGGGCTGGGGATGAAGGATTTGGGGTGTAGGAAGGTGCTCTGGGCTGGGACTGAAGGGTTCAGAGGGTGGGAGGGGGATCAGGGCTGGGACAAGGTGAGGGATCAGGGCTGGGGAGGAGGTTGCAGGGGGTGAGGACTCTGGCTGTGGGTGCAGGCTCTGGGGATGAGGGATTTTGGATGCAGGAGGGTGCTCCAGGCTGGGACTGAGGGGTTTTGAGGGCAGCAGGGGGATCACAGCTGGGGCGGGGGATGGGGGTTGAGGGCTTGGGCTGGGCAGGGGTTTGGGGTGTGTGTGTGGGGGGGGAGGGCTCCGGCTGGGGGTGTGGGTTCTGGGGTGGGGCTGAGGGGCTTGGAGTACAGAAGGGCAGGCAGGGGCAAGTGGTCAGGGAGGGGGATGGGGCCAGGGGGTGTAGGCTCTGGGTGGTGCTTACCTCAAACAGCTCCTGGAAGCAGGGGCATGTTCCCCCACCGGCTCCTATGCAGAGATGCAGCTCTAAACACTGCCCCGTCCACAGGTGCTGCCCCCCCAGCTTCCATTTGCTGCAGTTCCCAGCCAATGGGAGCTGCAGAGCCAGTGCTTGGGATGGAAGCATCATGCAGAGCCCCCTGGCTGCCCCTATGTGTAGGAGCCAGAAGGGGGGCATACCGCTGCTTCTGGGAGCCTGCCTTAGCCCCCCTGCACCGCCAACTGGACTTTCAATGGCCCGGTCGCAAGTGCTGACCAGAGCTGCCAGGGTTCCTTTTCAACTAGGTGTTCTGGTCAAAAATTGGACATTTGGCAATCCTATCCTCCAGCCACCAGCATACCCCTCCTCTTCCCCTCCAGGTACCCCCCTACGATCCTGCCTTTCCTCTTCCAGGAATCCCCCCCCCACACCACCAGACTGTCCCTCCTCTTCCTCTCCCAGGCACCTGTTCCCACCAGCCAGACACACCCCATGGCTCATGAACCCCTACACCCACCCATCCCAGTAACCTCAGCCCAGCATCCACCTTTAGTATTTCTGTAATGGTATTTTTTGGCTCTTGCATCTTATTCTATCTAAGAATGTGGCTGCTTATATGCTTACCCTTGGGATGGGAAAAAACTGGCAGAACTCTATATGAGAAGCATAATGCAAACAACTTGCACTCTCTGACATCTCCATAACTTCTTGGACAAAATCAGGGTGTGTGTGCAAATTTTTTCCCTCTGGGATGTCTATAATACTTCTGTAACTGTAGCTCTTGATCAAGTCACTATCAGGACACTAGGTAAAAAAAACAGGCCCTGCGCGAGTGCCCATAGAAAACATAGAGCTGGATCCACTAGGTTTATTTTACCAGCTCACATGAGCTCCATTTCCCCCCAAGAAGTGAAGCCCCAGCTTTTCAGCCAGGAAAAGAACACAAAGACAATGAAATCAGTCGATTGCTTGTCAGAGTGCTTTAACCAAAAGTAAAGTGAAAAACAAAAAAAAAACTCTTCACTATAAAAGCACCCTACCTTAACTATACAAACCCTGCCAAACTTGAGGTGAGAAGGGGAGGAGAAGCGAAATGAGCAAAACTCTAGTCTATCTGCTGAAACATGTAAACAACCAAACAGGGTCAACCCCTTTTTTTATTGCTTAATTTCCTGTTTGCATCTGCTGGTAAGAAGACATGTACTTAGATGGCAGGCTTAGGAGGATTTTAGAAGACTAATTCTCACCAACTGCATTTTTACTTAGTGCTGTAAAAATGCAATTTTAAAATGTTGTAGATATTTCTTTGGGTCTCGTTACTATGATAGCAGAGAGTGTCTATTTAGAAGAGATCAGCATTTGCACCATTGTTACACTAGTAGTGCTATTATAGATGAGCATCTCATGCCCATCAGAAGAAGGGAACTTATTGGGGCAATCGATGCCCTATTTCTTAGATGCTAGATCTGTCATAAAGGTTTGACTTGTGGAGAGCTACCTTAATGAAAACTAGATTAAGACATTTAAAAAATATATGAAAACAAAAAACCCTAACCCTAATTTAAATCAACTATATGCAACAAAAAAAAATTAAACACCACACCACACAGAAAGAGTGGAAAGGGAGGTATTAGGAATACTAGTGGAGGTGGAACTACTTTTATCTTTGGCATAGGGCAGGCAGAAGCTAGGGATCTGTTTTGCACCCTTCTGCTGATTGTTCTAATCACTCTCTTCCAATTTTAGATAGTAACCTTGCCACAAATGGTTGTCTGTATTTTGGGCACTATTACACCGTTGGCCAGATCCTCAACTGATGTAAGCTGGTACAGTCCCAGTCAAATCAACAGTGCTACAGTGATTTACACCAATTGATAATCTAGTCCCTTGTTTGTATCATCTAATCATTCTTGCTTTTGACACTTTCTTTCTCAGAGTTTCATAAATAATGTTGCCTGATCATAACCATTGTCACTAGTCCAATTTGCCTTGATTGGTTTAAGGATTTAAGAGGCTGTTAAAAGTAGAGGTCATTAGTTCAAGGAATGAATCTTTTCTCATCATCAGCTGATGAAAGGGTCCTGTGGATCTGAAAAAAAAATCAGGCATAAGGCAATATCATGAAGATCCAATAAAGAATTTCATTACTTTAATCCTCTTGTATTGGGTGTCCCTGGAAAAGGATGTACCAACCCTGCAAGTGCCAAGGAGATAAAGAACAGAAAGCTCACTTTGATGGTCTTTCTTTCCCATACAGTTGCACTCAAGCAGGTCATGGGTAACACAACTGGAATCTTCATGTAGTATAAAGAGATTTTTAAGTTCCTCAATGGAAAAACGGATGTGTTCAGATGTCTTGGAAAAGTCTACGACTGCCCCAGAAAGTCCCTGCTTGCTGATCTGTCTCTGATAGATCTTTTCCTCTATTGACCCTGCATTGAAAAACATCAGATACATAAGATAAATTTTAAACCAGTATTTCTAAAGGTAGATTCCAGTTGCTTGATAATTGGATAATTTGAAATGCTGGAATATTACCTTCAGTTACTAAAAGAATAATCAGAGCAAAGCAAAGACATATGTTTATGTGATTTCCAAAAGTGCCCCACCTTCTTCTTATACTTGCCAAGATTTGCCTCCCTCCAGCCCATGTTAGAGAAGCATTTACATTTATAAGATTTCTGACCTGTAGTTAGCAGTCTGTAAATATGCACAGTGTGTTTCTGACCATCTCTCCATACCCTGGCCATTGCCTAAAGAAGATAAAAAAGGTAAAGATGTTATTTAAAATCTTATTACACAAAGAACATTAGCTAAAACATTTATTGTTTTCTAATCAAGTTCTTAGCACTTGCTAGCTTCTTAAAGGGACATCGTCAAAATAAAATGTTCCAGAAAAGATTGTCTATCTGTATTACCATTAAATCTTAGGTTATTAAATCTGAAATATTTTTCAAATCTAATTTGCTTCTACCATTTATTCTCTGCCTCTCACCTTGCTTAGATTACCATATGAAATTAGATTAGTCCATTTCATTTCTGCTAGCCCTAGTTTCACTGTGGCTTTCAGGTATTAGAATGACTGTGTTGGATTTAGGTTTCTAACACTATACAGGAATATTTAAGTTCCTCTCCCTAGACCCCCATACCTTTTTTTCAATATTTATAAAAACAGGGAAAACATTTCCATTTCAGTTGGGTTTGGAAAAATCAGCTTTTGCACAAAGCATTTACATCTTAAAAAATTACTTGACAGTGTCTATTTAAGTGAATTTTTGGCAACAATTTAAGGGTTACATGTACATATTCAGCACAAGTTTCAATATTTAGTAAGCTGTAATATTTGAGACTGATTTTACTAGACTGTGTTTCAAGCAATATGAGAAGTGACCACATGATGGTGCTGATGAAGATCAGGAACAAGAGCAAAGCCTTTGAGGCGATGTATTAAAATTTTAAGAATTTATTTTTTAAAGACATTTAAAATTTGTCAAAAAATAGTTTTATCCAAGCACACTTATGCCAGATAAAATAATACTTACGGAGCTACCGCAATCATTACAAGAATAGCAGTAACTATTTTTTTCTTGTAACATCTGCTGCCATTTCATTTTGTCCCTTTCTTCATGCTACTTGGGACCTCTCCTCTTAACTCAGATGTACCTGAGCTCCCTCTTCCTCAGCACACACCACACACAATGATCAGCAGTTTCAATTTAATTTTCTTTTGGAAACATGAGAGAGAGATGATGGCTATTCTACTAGAAAATCAAAGTCAACAGAAGAATGGGCCATATGAAAAACCCCTCCAGGGAGACCAGAGATTTATTCCCCTAAACTTTATGCTTCTTGTTTGTCCCAATCAGCTGTTCCAATTTAATTTTACCCTGAATATTCAAACTAGAGGCAAGCATCTCCTGGCTGAATGTCACAACACAAAAAGAGATCCAACAGCTGATCGATATGGATAACAAAGTTGCATGGGAATCCTTCAGATGTGTTTCTGATGTGGAGACAAAACTAATTTAAACAACCTGCCAGACAAATTTTTCCTCCTTTCCCCCACATAATTACACTTGTCTAAATGCAGGCTGAGCAATATTCAATATGGACCAGAGGTTTAAGGTCTGACATTTTAGAATCTCTCCCCTCATCAATTAAAACCCCATTTGGTCCACATCCCATCCCTGATACACACAACTCTATCAAACCTGAATATCTGTGGCTGGATTCCAGTCAATATCATATAGAATTAAATGAGATGCTCCAACAAGGTTCAGACCTACACCGCCAGCCTTCGAACTCAGCAAAAAGATAAATGCTGAACAGAATTTATTATTAAAACTATCCACAATCTGTTGCCTCTGGGAGATAGGAGTGTGTCCATCAAGTCTTGTATAAGAGTATCCATAATGTTTGCACATCTCTTGCAAAATATTCAATGTCTGTGTATAATTAGATACCAACACAATTCTGTCAATCAGAGAAACAAAGAACTTGTTAGATTTAACTACTTATGCACAACATAATAAAGCATTATATTTATTTATTATAGACAACTGAAGAAATCAAATGACAACTCAGACAAAAACTGCACATCAGCCTGATTTTACTCACCTCTCTTTAAAAATGAAGTATTTGGCATTGCAAATAAAGACACATCATACCTACTGTGAAGCATTCAAATAAATTATTAAAGTTATTTTGTCAACAGGATTTTGCTTAATGTACAAACAGGACCAAGCACAGAGATAGGATTATAAAATTTCTACTTACACAAACTAAGAGGAACTATATGCGCCTGTAAGTGGCTCCACGCAATTTGAGAGATTTCTGAGTAGGAGTGGAATTACAGATGGGCTAAATGGGGGTCATTTATCTGAAAAAAATTCCTCTTCCCCAAGCTGGGATTTGGATAAAACGGGATGAGGGAAAAAGGAGGGCAAACGACTTTGTAAATATTACAGATATTTTTGGTAAACTTGGTCTCCTGGTCTTTTGAGTTATTGATATCTCATCAATGTTTTATCGGATACACTTATCACTCATAATCACTTTGTTTCAGACATGTGCAGACTTCCCCTTTAATCTCTGGGGAAGACTGTACTGAATGAGGAAGGGGGGAAGAGGTCTAACTGAACAAGTAAGACTTGTCACAAAGTAATGCCTCAGCACAAACTGCAAATCAGTGGGTTTCAAACTTTTTAGGCTGCGTACCTCTTTCCAAATAATGTAGTCTACCATGTGCCCCTGTCTGAGATAGACAGAGGCAACATGGGGGGGGGGGGGCATGCGAGGGCAGATTACATATTATACATGCCCGCAGATTTCTGCCTTCCATTTAGGCATTAGCTTTTAAAGGTTTTCAAACTGTGGAGCACGCCCCACCAGGGCGACATAGAAGAACAGTCAGGGGGCAGGCAGCGAGGCCAGATGGCTTGGGCCAGCTGCACATGGTGGGGTTCAGGGAGAGAAAGTCACCTCTATCCCCTGACTCACCCCAGCTGACCACCCAGCCTGTCAGGGTTGGGGTGGGGGGGCACGCAACCAAAAATTATAACAAAGTGGGGGCTTAGCTCCAAAAATTTGAAAACAGTGGGTGGAGGTGGCGCTTCCTCCCCAAGCCCCGCTTCATGAGGCTGATGCCCAAGCTGCCTGGTGTCATTGCTTGCTCCACTGAATGTTCCTTTGTGCCCCCCTAGGGAGACGTGCCCCATAGTTTGAAAACCTCTGCTGTAAATTAACAGTAGGAGGAGACAGCAGCTCCCTTTGTACTGACACACGGGGGAGTGCTTCTTCTTGACATTCTCTTTTGAAAAGGAACTTATAGACAGCTAATGTCTCCTAAAATGGAGTAAAAGGAAAACCCTGAACAACAGCTAGTCATAAACATGACTATACAGGAAAGAGCTCACAGTCTAGTAATTACAAAATATTTTATTGAACAGTTTAAAATACTGAGCACATTAAATGATTGCCCCAAGGGATACAAAGTGCTGGAAAGTCTATGCAAGTAACAGGCAGTATGTCACAGAACAGTAGTTTCAGTGTTAGACATCTGCTTAGTTGGTAGAACTCAGTATGAAAAAGAAAAACTAGGTATCTGTCCAGAAATAACAGAAACAGAAACTTGGACAAGTGTTCACCAGCTGTAATTCCTATGTTAATAATTTTAACAAGAGGCAAAGCAATAGAGTAGGATGCATGTATGTATGAATAAGTATGCTTGGTAGCTGTGCGGAATGACAGATCCCTCAGGGTAAATACTTTGGCATCATGTTTGGGTGAAAACAGAAAGTGGGATAATCAAAGGGATCATCTAAACTCAAAAAGAGCTAATACGTCTCTCCTACCTTTCTTTCTCTCTCACCTTTCAGAAGGGCTGAGTTCACGGATTGCTGCCAACAGCTTTGCCAGGACCTGTAATTTTCCTGAATCAGTTTCAGTGAAAGTGGTGGAGGTATAATCTTGTGGGAAAATCTCTCTTAAACCTTCATAAAGATTGGATTCCTCAGATTCATCACAAGTTGGATTACATTGTTTTTCCTATTTAAAAAAGGATTCATCTGTGGTAACCGCATGACTTTTTGAAAAGGTACTTAAAAAAAAAAAAAAAAAAAGCCTTGCCAATATTTTCATTATGATTACAAAAAGCATTAGAGAAAGACAAGATCAAGAACCAGCATACAGATTTTAATGAACAAACAAGTCATCTGGCTGATAACCTCTCATCACTGGCTCTACTGCAATTTTTACAAACCATTGTTATAATAAAATTAAACTTGATTCTATACTCTATACACTAATGTCTCATCTATAGCTGGATAGAGGATGGGGAAGAAAACTATTGCTCACTCCTGCCTCTCTGATTTAAAAGAAGTAGTTACATGACATCAGAAACATATGAGAGGTAAATAATGCCTTGTTTGCTCCCGCTTCATTCTGTGCCAGCTTATTACAGAGCAATACGGGCATTTATTTTTGAGAAAACTGTTCTCTTCCCAAACAGAGATTAAATTACTGAACTGAGAGGATGAAGAGCAGCTATCAAAGGGAATATGCAGCCAGAATGAAGGGGTGGAGAGAAAATGGTAAAATCACTTAGCTGCAGTCTAACAATAGCTATATCAGTGTAGTAAAAATAACAGCAATAAAACCAACTTGTGTTTATATCTCCCTCTCCATCTCACCAATTTCTACAGAAGTTAAGCTTTCATGTTAAAAAAAGTTTCTAGCATTTACAGTTGTGAAGCAACTTTATTGAATGAACACAATATTCTCTCTGAGTCACAGACTGGAACAATAGCTCTTGCACTCTTGCAATAGGTTTACACATCTTCCATTCATCTCAATCAGATGCTGACTTCAAAGCAGAGGTCCCCAAACTGTGGGGCATACCCCACTCCCCTAGGAGGCTGTAGAGGAATGACCAGGGGGACATAGCAGAGCCTGGGCCAGTCCCCATGACGAGCAGGGAGAAAGCACCACCCAGCCCCTTCTCCACCCCCATCTGTGCTCTGGTCGTGCCCCCAGCTGCATTCCCAGCTCCCAGCCCCATGCCTGGGCCCAGCCTTGGCCTGGCTGGCTCCGCTCCAAGCCCTGCCCCCTCCCATAACCTGATTGAAGCTCCACCCCCACCCCCATCCCCAACCTCAGCCCCCTGGCCATAGCCCTATTTCCAGCCCCGGATCTACCCCCTTGGCCCCCTTCCCCATTGCCATCTTCCCTTCCTCTGAGCCATGTCTCCACTCCCATCCCCCCTTTCCCTGAGCCACAGCCCCACTCCCATCCCTGGGGGGGGGGCACAGATGGGGAAATGGGGGCACGACCTTCAAAGGTTTGGGTCCTGCTTCTCTGAAGGCCATGGATGTTAATTTTAATGTCAATCTAATTATGTCTTTTGCAGCTGACATTTTAGTAAGAATACTGAGGGACTCATAGAAATGTAGGGCTGAAAGTTACCTCCAGAGCTCAGCTAGTCTAGCCCTCTGTGCTGAGGCAGGACCATGTATACCCTACACCATCCCTGGCAGGTGTTTGTCTAACCTGTTTTCAGAAACCAACCACAGAGATTCCACAACCTCCCTTGGAACCTATTCCAGTGCTTAACTATGATTATAGTTAGAAAGTTTTTCCTAATATCTAACTTAAATCTCCCTTGCGGCAGATTAAGCCCATTACTTCTTGTCCTACCATCTGTGGACAAAGAGAACAATTGAACACCATCATCTAGAACAGCACTTGAAGACTATCAGGTTCCCCCTTAGCCTACATTTCTCAAGACAAAACATGCCCAGTATTTTTAACCTTTCCTTATAGGTCAGGTTTTCTAAAACATTTATTGCTCTCCAATTTATCCATATTTTTCTTAATGTGTGGCATCCAGAACTGGACACAGTAGTCCAGCTGAGGCCTCACTAGTACTGAATAAAGCAGGAAAATTACTTCCAATGTCTTACTTTCAAGACTCCTGTTAATACACCCCAGAATGATATTAGTCTTTTTTGCAACTACATCACACTGTCAACTCATATTCAATTTGTCATCCACTATAACCCCCCAGATCCTTTTCAGCCATTCTATCGTTTACCCAGTTATTCCCCATTTTGTAGTTGTACAATTCATTTTTCCTTTCTAAGTATAGTACTTTGTACTTTTCTTTATTCAATTTCATCTGGTTGATTTCAGATTATTTCTCCAATTTATCAAGGTCATTTTCAGTTCTCCAAAGTATTTGGAGGTGTCATCTGCAAATTTTATAAGCATATTCTCCACTCCAATTATCCAAGTCATTATTGAAAATGTTGAAACGTATCAGACCCAAGACAGAGCTCTGTGGCACCCCTTATATACATCCTCCCACTTTGACAGTGAATTGTTGATAACTGCTCTTTGAGTACAGTATTTCAACCAGTTTTACATCCAATTTAATATAGAACACATTTCCCTAGTTTGCTTATGAGAATATAATATAGGATGATGTCAAAAGCCTTACTAAATCCAAGGTATACCTACTGCTTGCCCTCATCCACTAGGCCAGTAACCCTATCAAAGAAGGAAATTAGATTGATTTGGTATGATATGTTCTTGACAAATCCATGTTGGTTACTACTTATTATCCTATTATCCTTTAGTAGCAGTACATCCTTCCCATATCAATGCTGGTGCACAGGGTGGAATCTAGTCTCTTCTATTCCTCTCTGTCATTTGCTGCTGATTTCATTTGCACTATGGCACTGAGATCTATTATTATGCCCTTCCTGCAAAGAGTTCTTCATAAAGTTTCTAGGGGCGCTGTTTTTCTCTCACACCAACTGGCTTTCCCTGGAAAGCATCTATAATTGCTTTTAATCATTCCCCTGTCACAGAGGTTAGGGGGTTTAGTCCCAGGGTTCCCCCCCACTCAGGCCAATCCCTTCCTTCTGGGGTCCCCGCTGGTTTTTGCCCCCCCCCCTTCTTCCACCTAGGACTCCCCAGGTGTTTGACTACCCAACCTTCCAGGGTTGGGGTTGAGTATTTGCTTCGAAAGGGGCCTTCCTTGGGTAGTTGGGTCAATTCTCTGGCTGTTATGCGACTTTCTACCAGGATGATCATCTTGTCATAGGTGGATGGCTTGTTCTGGCCTACCCATTTGTGAAGATCTGGTGGCAGTCCTCACATGTAATGGTTCATGACCAGGGTCTCCAAAATTTCCTCTGGGCTGGACGCCTCAGGCTGTAACCACTTCCATGCGAGGTGTATTAGGTCAAATAGCTGGGATCTTGGGGGTTTGTTCCCCTGGTATTTCCACTCATTGAACCTCTGGGCCCGTACTGCTGCCGTCACCCCTGATCGTGCTAGGATCTCTACCTTAAGCCAGTATAGTCAGTGGCATCCATAGCAGGCAAGTCAAAGTAGGCCTTCTGGGCCTCTCCACACAAAAATGGGGCAAGAATGCTGGCCTACTGCTCTGGGGCCACGCCTCACGCTGAACAGTCCTCTCAAATGAGGGGAGATATGCCTCTATGTCATCTTCTGACGTCATCTTTGGCAGACAACCAATGGCCTTCAGGGTTCACGTCCCGTAGGACCCCTGGGCCTGGGTGGTGAGGATCTTTAGCTGGTCCACAACCTCTCGCAAGAGGGAACGAACTTGGGTAACCTGGCCCATCAATAATTGATTGGTTTCCCGCTGTAGCCACATAGACTCCTGTTGTGCCATTGCTTGAACCCGGATGGACTCCTGCTGGGCTGCCATGGCTAGTACCAGGGCTCTTCCCACCTCCATTGTGGTACAAAGCAAACAAACAAAACAAAATCCAAAACCCCAGTGCACATTTTTTTTAAACCTCTTTCTTCAGCCACGATGTGAACCATGATTCCATCCCTGACACCAATTGTGACAAATCTCTGTCCTTGTCTCTGTGGGTCCTGCATTTCCTGGCAGATTTCACTAGCCTCAGAGGCTCACTGTGACCCTCCACGTCACTCTTCTCTCTCTATAGGCAAGGGTCACAGCCTACTGAACCATTTTCAACATAAGCCAGTGAGGGAGGGGAAGAGAAACTATACTCCCTTGCACAATCTCTGTTGTTTCCCAGTCTCAGTGATTAATCAGGGGGAGCAAAGGTGGGAACCCAGGCCCGCCCTCTACTCCGGGCTCCAGCCCAGGGACCCTAGTAGCATCAGCTATGGTAGCTGACCTTTTATAAACAGGACATGTACAATTCCCTGGGCTACTTCTTCACAGCAGCCCACACTTCCTCAAGCGCCACCTCACCCTTACCTCAGGGCCTCCTTCCTTGAGCCTGATATTGTGTGTACTGCTCAGACTCTCCAACAGTGCAACTTCCTCCCACAGCGCCTGACACGCATGCCCACCTAACTAACTGAGAGGTTTTTAACTAGTTTCAGCCAGCCCCTGATTGGCTTCAGGTGTCCCAATCAACCTACCTGTCTCCACTGCTTTCTAGAAGGATCTTAATTGGCCTCAGGTGTCTTGATTAACCTGGAGCAACTGTCATTTGGTGACCATGGTAACAGGGATTTGTTTAGCTTGGGGCTAACATACCTGTTTCTCATTGCTTTCCTAAAGCCATCTGGCCTTGCCCCGTCACAGCACTTATTCTTGAATAAGTTTTCTGTCAAGCATTTTAGTAGATCTCCAGCTCTCACAGCTGAATGTTAGCATCAAGATTATATTTGAACTGAAAATTCCCAATTTTGTTCTGGTGCTATATATCTTTAATTTCCATACATTGCTGAAGTAAGTAAATGTTGTCGGTGCTGTTCCTTTCCTTGATGTCTGTTCCTTTTGAGGTCTCCATTAGCTAATATGGTGCAGTCCAGGTAGATGAACCGATGTACTTCCTTGATATTTTTGCTGTTTAATGTGATATTACTGCTTGACATCTGGGTTGCAAGGATATTTGTTTTAGCATAACTGATTTTGAGCCCTGCTTGGCTAGCTACTTTTTCCATGTTGTCTATCTTTGTAGCTTTTTGAGGGGTGTTTTGCAGAGTTCAGGACATGGGTGGTCATGCCTAGTGATTGGACTAGGAGTCACACCTAGTGGCTAGAGCTGGAGTTGGTAGGCAGAAATAGGAGCCCAGGATCAGAGCCGGAGTCAGCGGCCAGAGCCAAGGGGCAGAGCTTGTGTCAGAAGTCAGGAATGTGTGCCGAAGGTTAGAGACGGGTTATCTGAAGGGCAGCAAGGCAGGAGCAAGGCTGGGTGGAAAGGAGCAAGGGTCTGAGGAACAAAGGAGGAGCAGCACTGGAACAAGGTGGGAGCAAAGCTGGGAACAAGCAGGTGAAAGAGCTTTTAGCTCTGAGCAGCCACCAAACTACTGCTGCTGCACTAAAGAGCAATCTTCTGACATTTCCCACCAATCAGGCTCTGTATCCAAGCTGACAGCCTACTACAGGCTAGCTGCACTTGTTAGGTTGCCCGGAAACTGGCTTGGCTGCAGTGCCTGATTCACGACATTCAAGGGCAGCTGGTAGGAGCCTCGGGGCCTGGTTTCTCAGGGCATTCCCATGAGAACTCCCACAACAGGGTCAGGGCATGGATGTTCTCTATTTGTTCCCAAGACTACTCGTTCGGACTGTAGCCTTCCCAGTCCACCAGCTACTGAAGTCTTCCCCTAACTCATCAAGAGTGGAGGATTTGGTGGACCAAGTACTCCTCCCGTTCACATACTGATATGGATGGTGGGGTTGGAGCATGAGTATGGGTTCCTGGTGTAGGTCTCCACAAGTGAGTTGTGAAAGATGGGGTGGATCTTCAAGGACTTGAGCAGCTGTAACTCGAAGGCCCTGGATTTACCTGTTCTATAGCACAGCAGGGGAAGCCAAATGCCCTGGTGGTAACTCAGAAGACAGCAAAAATACAGTTCTAAGATTTGATTGACACACTCTGTTTCCCCATAGTCTGTGGGTAATAGACGGAGAGGCAAGAGACTTGATGCCAAGAAGTCTGAGAAATTCCAGCCTGAATTGGCAGATGAACTGGGGCCCCTCGTCCAATATGATGCTTGTCATAAGAACATAAAAATGGCCATACTGGATGAGACCAGTAGTCCATCTAGACCAGTATCCTATCTTCTGACAGTGGCCAGTGCCAGGTGCTTCAGAGAAAATGAACAGAACAGGCAATCATCAAGTGATCCACCCCCTGTCATCCACTTCCAGTTTCTGGAAAATTGAGGATAAGGACACTCAGAGCATGGTGTTGCATCCCTGCCCATCCTGGCTAATAGCCATTGATGAACCTATTCTCCAGGAACTTATCAAGTTCTTCTTTGAACCCTGTTATTGTTGGCCTTCACAAATATCCCCTGGGAAGGAGTTCCACAGGTTGATTCTGCATTGTGTGAAGTAGTACTTCCATTTTTTTATTTTAAATCTGCTGCCTATTAATTTCATTGGTTGACCTCCTGCCTGATTGCATACTTCCAGTTCCAAATGAGGTGTGTAGTTGACTCGTCAGTTTGTAACTGGTGTTTGTAACTGTATACTAAAAATTCCACTGTCTCTTGACTGAACTCTCCCTTCTTGAGATTTGCGTACATGTGGGTTTGGTGGAGTCTCTCCAAGACAATGTGCACATGATGATTGTGGAGGGCCTGACTTTTGGAGAAAACAAAGATGTCGTTCAGACAAATGATGACAAATTGGTCCAGCATGTCCCTAAAGATGTCATTTATGAAACTGGAAGGTCATCACAGTGTTGCACAACCCAAACCACATGATCAAATAGTCCAGCGTTTCTCAAACTGGGGTCCGTGAGGGTTCTCCGGGGGTCCGCTGATCAGCTCCTGCCCCTCCCTCCCAGCACTTCCTGCACACCAGGGGAACAGCTGTTAAGCGGCATGCAGGAGGTGCTGGGAGGGAGGAAGAGGAAAGAGGCAGGGAAGAGGAGGGGCAGGAGTGGAGCAGGGGCGGGAAGAGGTGGGTGGAGCCTTGGGGAAAGGGGTGGACTGGAGGTGGGGGTGGGGCCTGGGGCTGAGTGATGGGTTTGGGGGTCCATGAAAAAATGTAAATCAAAATGGGAGTCTTAGGGTTGCTAAAGTTTAAGAATCGCTGAAATAGTCTTAATGTCCATACCTGGTATGGAAGAAAGTCTTCCATTCTTCTTCCTGGAGCCTCATCAAGTTATAAGCTTCACCAAGGTCCAACTTTGTGAAGACCTTGGCAGAGCAGAGTCTTTCAAACAGCTCACTAACAAGTGGTAAGATGTACTGGTTTCAGATTGTAATCTTGTTCAGAGCTCAGTAATCCACATAAAGCAAGAGGGAGCCACATTTCTTTGCCACAAAGAAGATCAAAGGACCCCACTGGGGACATGGAGGATTGAATGAACTCTTTCTGTAAGTTCTCAAGATAGCTCCAGAATGCCTGTAGTTCACATTTGGAGAGGGAATAAACATGCCTGAAGGGAACCTCTGCTCCTCCCTGAAGGCTGATGGGGCAGTTGTAGCTATAATGGGGTGATAGGGTGCTGGCTTTCTTTCGTTAACACACTGGCATAGTGTTGACATTCAATAAGAATCCCTGGAGCCATTATGGGGGTTGTCAGGGTCACCTTTGGATTCTCTCTGCATTTTTGAATTCTCTGGAGGACCAAGAGGTGCTGGTCCTGGGTCAGCTCTTGGGAAACAGGACTGTAAGGAAAATGGGAAGTGAAAGTGTACTGTGCGTGTGTCCACCAGCAGATGTGAGGGCCATGGGAGATGAGCCAGGAGATGCTGACAACTAATAAATGCAGTGCTCAAACTAGAGGATTTCTCAATGGCCTCAGAGTGCAGTTACCTCTAAGGGAGCCATCTGGTGGATGACCAGTCCTGATAAATGGAATGACCCATCTATGGACTCCACTAACTTGGGGGAGTCCTTGCACTGTATGGAGATTGTGTGTGCTTGGGCAAACTCCAGTTCTATAAAATTGCCTGAGGCACTAGAATCCAGTGGGTGGGTTGCTATCGGGTATTGAAGTGTGTCAGAGCTGAAGAGAAAGTTGGGCATGTGTTGAATGCTGATTGGGCATCAACAAGAAACCGGTGGACAAACACTGGTGTAACCTTCTGGGGAGAGGGGATCCTCCTATCAGGGCTGGGGCTTGGCATTTTCTGACCAGGGCACAGAAGTGGATTTTGGCAAGGCAGCTTGATCCAAAGCATCACGATTCCCCACAGTGTAGGTATAGGCCTGATGTCTTGTGTTGATTCTTCTCCATGCCAGAGGCAGTGCCATACCTGACTGATTTGCAGGGATTCGGGCTACGGAGAAGGGACTAGTGGAGAAGGGGGCCAGAGCTGTCAGGGCTAGCTGGAGCCAGGATAGTGGGGGCTGGTCAGGTGGTCATCAACCTTGATATACAGGTTGACTAAGGCATCCATGCTGGACAGGGATTCCACCCATGCGGGTTCATCTTTAATATTGTTGTTTAGGCCAAGCCAGAAATGACACTTGGTGTCTACTACTGAGCATCAGAACTCCACTGCATATTTACAACTGGTTGGTGTCCCTGCTGCAACACCTGAAGCACAGATTCATCTGTAGGATCGTGACTTACGTCATTGAGGATCACTGCTAGTGCTTGATCAAAGTACTCAAATTGTTCCAGAAGTGGGCTTGATTCTTCCAGGAGTGGAAAGGCCCAAGCTAGGGCCTCGCCAGCTAAAAGGCTGATAATCAATCCCACTCCAACTTGGTCAGTTAGGCACAACTATGGGCATAGCAGAAATAGGTGCTGACACTGTTTTAGGAACCCACAAAATTTGTCATGATTGTCATTGAACTTGTCAGGCAGTCCCCCTGCCTGAGCCTGGGCTCACAGGAAGAAAGGGTTGGAGCTGAAGGTGACATGCCTTGAGCTTGCAGGCCCATGTTCTGCACCTGCAGAATGGAAACCTGAGTCTGCAAAGTCTGCAGAGCTTCCACTAGCTCCATCAGAGTGTTACTGGCCTTCGTAAGATTCATGCTCGCTGTGTCAATTCTAATTCCCTTATTGTTTGTGGGTTTTGCGCTGCTCAAATTTTCATAGAGTGAGGCATGGGCAGTCATGTGTATTGGAGGCAAGATGTTATGCCTAATGTTAGAGCAGGAGCCAGTTGCTAGCAATAGGAGCCCAGGGTCAGAGCTCGAGTCAGAAGCTAGATGCCTAAGTCAAAGATGAGACCTGGAGTAAGGATCCTTTAACCAATAGTCACTCTCTTTTCTTTTTAAATAAATTTTAGTTTAGTTAATAAGAATTAGCAGTAAGCATGTATTTGGGTAAGATCTGAAATATTCATTATCCTGGAGGGTAATGTGTCTTTTCCTTTGAGATTGGTAGACCTTTTTATATTACGAACAAGATTTTCACTAGTCCTCATCATATTTGACTTGGGTGGGAACCTAAAGGCTGGGTTGCTTTAAGGGAACTGTGTTTTTGGCTTTTGGGTAACCAGAAAGGCATTGTGAAAGCCAGAAAGGCATTGCTGCTGACTTTGTGAATCCAAGTATTAGAATAACCACCAGTTTGGGGGATTGTCTGCCCCATTCTTTGCAGTTTTCCCTAACTGAGCGATCTCAGTGTAACCCCCTGCCCCTAGTGACAGGGCTACTATAAAGTATGTGCATAACTGGTTGGAAAACTGTTCCCAGAGAATAGTTATCATTGGTTCAGTGTCAAGCTGGAAGGAGATATTGAGTGGGGTCTCACAGGGATTGGTCCTGAGTTCAGTTCATTTCAATATTTTCCATCAATTATTTAGATAATGGCACAGAGAGTACACTTATAAAGCTTGTGGATGATATCAAGCTGGGAGGGGTTGCAAGTGCTTTGGAGGATAGCATTAAAATTCAAAATGAAATGGAGAAATGGTCTGAAGTAAATAGGATGAAATTCAATAAGGACAAATGCAAAGTAATCCACTAAGGAAGGAACAATTAGCTGCACACATACAAAATGGGAAATGACTGCCTTAGAAGGAATACTGTGGAAAGGGTTCTGGGTGTCATAGTGGATGACAAGCTAAATATGAATCTATGGTGCAACACTGTTGCAAAAAAGCAAACATCATTCTGGGATGTTATAGCAGGAGTGTTGTAAGCAAGACACAAGAAGTAATTCTTCCACTCTACTCTGCACTGATATAGCCTCAACTGGAGTATTGTGTCCAGTTCTGGGTGCCACATTTCAGGAAAGATGTGGACAAACTGGAAAAAGTCCAGAGAAGAACAACAAAAATGATTAAAGGTCTAGAAAATATGACCTATGAGGGAAGATTGGAAAAAAATGGGTTTGTTTAGTCTAGAAAAGAGAAGACTGAGAGGGGACATGATAACAGATTTCAAGAACATAAAATGTGGTTACAAGGAGAAGGGAGAAAAATTGTTGTTCTTAACTTCTGAGGATAGGACAAGAAGCAATGGTCTTCAATTTCAGCAAGGGGAGTTTAGGCTGGCCATTAGGAAAAACTTCCTGTCAGGGTAGTTAAGCATTGGAACAAATTGTCTAGGGAGGTTGTGGAATCTCTGTCATTGGAGGTTTTTAAGAGCAGGTTAGACAAACACCTGTCAAGGATAGTCTAGATCAGGCCTGCACAACATGTGGCCTGCATGGGCTCACTGTGCGGCCCACGCGGGATGAGTAGGTGGGCTCACTGTGCAGCCCGTGGGGAGTAAGTAGGCAAGCAGCAGGTGAGGGAGGGGGGCTGAAGAGGTGGGTGGGCAGTGGTGGGGGGTGAGGAGGCGAGCAGTGGCAGAAGGAGCAGGTGAGCTGGCGGCGGGGTAAGAAGGCTGAGGAGGCGAGCGAGCGGGTGGGCAGTGGTAGGGGCTGAGTAGGTGAGCTGGGGGCGGGGGCAGGCTGAGGAGGCGAGCGAGGAGTCAGTGGATGACTTGTTCTACTGATCTGGTCTGGCTCCCATCCCCTCTCCAAGGGTTGCAGCTGCCTGGAAGTGCTGCCTTCCATGCCTTTCTCATTCAACAGGGCAATTGATTACAAAGTTGGGGGAAGATCTTATTCTACTTCTAGCAAAAAGACATTTTTCTTTTACCTTAATTATACTACCTCAGGGGCCCGCTATAACATATTACCAAGGTTCAATACCGCTGTTTTGGTGCGGCAGCGCTGGGGAAGGAGGGTTTGTTTCTGCGGGGTGGACGGCGCTGGCAGGGGAGTATTTCATGGGGGCTGAGCAGTGCTGGGGGGGGGGTGTTGTGTTTCGGGGGGGCTTGGCCACACTGGTGGGGGAGTTGGCGGGATCAGGGGGGTTTGGACCTCAGTTGTTTTCTTTGGAGTAACATGGCCCTTGCCGCTTTACGAGTTGCGCAGGCCTGGTCTCGATAATACTTAGTCCTGCCTTAAATGCAGGGGCCTGGACTAGATGATCTCGGGAGGTCCCTTCCAGTCCTACAATTCTATGATTCTATGAATGTACACCTGTCTTTGCAGGCTGTCAAATGCCTTTTGAAAAATCAATTAAATTGATGAAGAGGGGAGCATGTCATTGTACATTCTTCTGTGATGGTCCTTAGTATGAATATCTGATCTACACTGGATCTCTTGGGTCTGAATCCAGCCTTTTTTTCTGCAAGAAATTCTAACTTGAACTAAGGAACAGATTTGAGGCATCACCAGTGGCAGAGGAAGATGAGACACTGACTGGACCTGAAGAAAAATAGGCAGTGCTCAGAGACAATGTGATTCAAGCTGCAGCAGTTGTAGTTAGAAATCAACACAGACAGAACAAGAACTGGATGTGGCATATGGAAAGTACTGAAACGGAAAGTCCTGAAGGCTAAGACCAAACGAACAACTGGAAAAGACAGAGGAGGAGTATAAGAAAGCAAAGCAGTGAAAAGCAATGCAAAGAAAGATATGGAGATATATTGAAGACCTAGCAGTTGACATTGAAGCTACTGCTATGATAGGAAACCACAGAGCTGTTTTCCAATGACTAAAACACTGTGTGGAAATTTCAAAACAGGACACGGGACAGTAAAAAGCAAAGATAGAAAAATGCTTACAATTGAGGTGGAACAAAAAAACAGATGGGCAGAGCATTTAAAATACGTCCTCAATAGAACCATCCTCACTTAATACCAGATTTTGATTAAGTACGTGAACCTGATCAACTTGACAATAACATCAGTTCAAGAGATGTCAGAAGTACAAAGTGCAGTCAAAAAGCTGAAAAGTAACAAAGTGGTGGAAGATTATCACATTACAGCAGAAATGCTAGAAGTACTTGATACCACCACCCTAATGAAACTGACAGAACTGACTTTCTAATGTTTAGGTTTTTTGAAAGCTCTAAAGCATATCATTTTGGGAGGGCATTTGTGGAACTTCGCTGATACAGTTTTTAACAGTAACTCATTTTAATGACTTTTATTGTGTAGGAATGTCTAATTATTTGTAAAAGCAGCAAAGAATCCTGTGGCACCTTATAGACTAACAGACGTTTTGGAGCATGAACTTTCGTGGGTGAATACCCACTTCCTCAGATGCAAATGTAATTATTTGTGTTGAAGCAAAATATAGTAAATACCTTTATGGCATTAAACAGAAGACAGGGATGGTTGCAGAGTTTTTTCAAAGCTCCTATACATATCAGATGAGGACAGTTTTCTAGTACTCCTTGTAGGCAGGATTTAATGACTCGAGAACTAAGCAGTTTTCTATAGAGTTCAAGCTGCAAGGCCGTTGGTCGGCAGAAAAGTATGCTCTCCTTTTTCGGTGGGAGAAATTTGTTTATGATCTCTTGTGTTCTTCTAAGAATAAACAGTCCAGTTAGGCGAGTGAGTTCTGCTGCTCTTTTCTCTCCTAACTCCTTTTCTTCCTAATATAACAAACAGAGGTTTTGATATGATTTCACAAGCATGTTCAGTTATATCATAATTCTTTGATATAAGATTCTTAATCAGGCAGTAGTGAACACAGTTTACCATTTTCTGACACAGGGTTTTAATGATTAATTCCTTCTCAGTTTGTCATAGGAGTTTTTAAACTCTTAACCTAGGCAAGAGCTAATGCACTATGAGTCACTATAGGCTCAAATTATGTGGCAAGGTTCCTGATTTATGCAGCAAAGCTGCACTGAATTCCACAAAATCATGCTGAAGTGATAAATGAATGGCATCATATCGCAATTTGTACAGCTCCTAAAATGTAGAATGGACAGACAATGGCAGGAGTTGAAACAGTGTCTCAGGGCTTGTCTACACTGGCACTTTACAGGCTGCAACTTTCTCACTCAGAGGTGTGAAAAAACACACCCGAGCACTGCAAGTTTCAGCACTGTAAAGTGCCAGTGTAGACAGTGCACCAGCACTGTGAGTCACACTCCCAGTGCTGATAGCTATGCCCCTCAAGGAGACGGTTTTTTTATAGCACTGGGAGAGCTCTATACAGACTACACAGCCACATTAAAGTGCTTTAACGTTACTAGTGAAGACGTGCCCTTAGAGTAAAGGAAATGACTGCCATCTCAGAGCATATCTACACTTAAAATGCTGCATAGGTGCATTTACACCAACTGGAGCAAACTACCAAATAAACCACTGTAGAACTTTAATGAAAATGCTCTACACTGACAGGAGAGAATTAATCCACCCCTAGGAGAGGCAGTAGCTATGTTAGTGGGAGAAGTTCTCCCACCAACATAGCATTGTTTATATGGGGGGTTATGTTGGTATAACTATGTTGCTCCAGGATGTGGATTTTTCACACTCCTGAGAAACATAGTTATACTGATCTAGGTCTGTAGTGTAGATCAGCACTCAGACTCCCAAACCGTGCCAGAAGCTCCACTCCTTCACAAAGTAGCAGAGGAAGGCAACTGCCATGAGAAGCTCCTCAGAACTGTAGAAGTGAAAAATTATATCTCCATTCAATCCCTCCAAGTGCTTCATCCCCCTTCTTCCCCTCATGTCACTATATGCCCTCTCCTTTCTCCAGCCAATCACACAGTCCCCTTCCTGTCAGATTGCTACAATGGCAGGTGAACAGGCTGAGGAGATGGAAGATGGCATGAAAGTGACCATTTTTGTGGGGTTTGCCAGGACAAATTTATGCAGCACCTAAAAGGAAAGAAACGTTGTACAGGTCTGTCGCATCTTATGCGCATTTAATATGTGCGATTTCAGCTTTATGTGGTGGGCAAAAACAAAAAAAGAAAAACAACAATTCAAATACTGTTTCTGTAGTGCTGGCAATTACGCCTGCCATTCAACTCAATGTAATTTTGACTATACATGGTTTTCACTTTACTTGCTAACCATGGAATGGAACCCCTGTGTAAGATGAGACTCGCCTGTAGACATTTAGACAGTGGTAGAACAAGGCTATATGTGGAGCCCTTCAATTAATTGGAGCGAATGATAAACCGTTGTTTAGATTCATTGTTCCTACCATCTAAGATCATTATCTAATCAATAATCCACGAAATAATTATTCAATAAAACAGGTGTTCTAAAAACTCATTATATACACCTTAAAAAGTTAAAAAATTCCAATACAGCTGATTAAATAACAGCATTTAACTCTAATTTCAAATAGGCGGCTGAGAAGTCTGAGTTACCACAGCTGCCCTAGACCAAATTACAATGCCCTCCCCACCCAACTAGTTTGGTACCCCCGTGGTCCTATGTTCCAGGCTGGAAAACACTGAATTGGGGTCATAGAGTCTGACACACGAAAAAAAGTGATGTTGTAGCCATGTCAGTCCCAGGATATTAAAGAGACAAGGTAGGTGAGGTAGTATCTTTTACTGGACCAGGTTCCACTGGTGAGAGAGACAAGCTTTTGAGCTACACAGGGTATGTCAACACAGCAATTTAAGCCTAGGTCTGAACCAGAGCTTGAGCCAAACCCCCCTTGCATCCACACTGCAAATTTGATAACCTAGGGTTCAGACACAGGATCCCAGGGCTGGAGGGTTTGAGCTCATGTTAAGCTGGGACTTAGGATCCGAGTCCTAGTGCTTTTCTGCGTGCATGTGGCCCTGGCTTGATTCAGAGCCCAGAAGTCCTCTGGATGCATCCCAGCGCTCCTGGAGGCAAAGGAGCAACACTGCAGGCAGCCAATACAGCAGCCAGAAGTACGATTACTGCCTGGCTGAACATACTTCCCCTTCTTACTCTGGCTTCTCCTCTCTGCTGCATGGAGCTCTCCCAGAGCAGGGAGCAAAGCTAACAGGTGAGAGATTGTTCCTGGCCACAGGGATGTTGCAAGTCATCCCTCCCGTGGCTGTGCTGAACTGGGACCTCAGGCACTCCCCCTCCCTGCAGGGTGATGTTTGGTCCCCACTCTGCTATCTTGGCCCCTTCTACCCTCCCTGCATGTGTAGGGATACCTGGGCTGCATGCACTGTGAGGGCGGTGAATGAAAACCAGTCCCAAAACTTCCCTGCAGCCTTCTGAGGATCCCTTATCCCTGCCTCCTGGGGTGCGGTGGGGGCAGAGATAAGTGATCTCCAGGGGTTGTTGAAGTACACTGCACCCCAAGCCCTGGGGGCGCACTTCTCCGCTCTGCAGCCAGCAACAGCCAGGCTGAGGCATGAATTTGTGTTTATACTTTGATACCTTAATATTATGTCAAACTTCAAAACAGACAAAAATAAATAAAAAACTAACCAAGTTTCATTTTAACAATGTGATTGCCCTAGAGACTGATTTCCTAATTATCCTCAGAACAGATGCACATGGGCATTTTTCTGTAAATGTAATTTAGCCTAGACCTGGAGAGCCTAAGTTTCAGATTAGATGGTAGTTCAGTATAAAGCCTTCTCAAAGTGCCATTATTCTATTGAGAAGGTCACCAAAGGAGCTAATTATGCGGTTTACATACTCGTGCTCCTTATGGGCACCTGAGTCCCATCAATAGCACTGCCACATTTAGGAAACAGGATGAGCAATAGGGTTTTCCCACAGTGCACCACCACATTCCTAGGGCTAGAGTGTTGACACTGGGGATGAGGGGGCTCTATGCACTTTGGGATATGTTTACTTTGACTTGGGTCTGTGCACTGCAGTGTGGATGCCAGAGCCCTAGATTCGAGCACGGGTCAGAAAATTCTTTACCTAGGGTAAACAAATGGAATGTAGACACTCAAGCCCAGGGTTCCCTGACACAGGTCAGCTAACTCAGATCCCACTACCCCTAGGCTTACATTGCTGAGCAGACACAACAACAGAGCTGTTCCTTAGGTCTGGGAAAGGTACTCAGCATGTCACATGTAAATATAGACTGATAGAATTGTAGGACTAGAAGGCACCACAAGAGTTCAACTGGTCATGGCAAAGTAAATATTGTTGCAATAAGCCATAAATCCAGTGTTTTATTATAACAGGCAAATTGGCTTATTACAACAATCTGTAACCCACTAACTCCTCTTTTTGTCCTATGACTACATAGGTGTTAACGGGCCTTGAATGGTCACCTTGAATGGTCCCTTAGAATATGTGCTAACTACTTGCGCTAAACTATCTGATTGATCTCTTATTCAGCTGTGACCCTGAGTACCATTCACAGACCTGAGGAAGACCTCTCAGTAGTTCAAAAGCTTGTCTCTCACACTAAAGGTATGTCTACACTGCAGAGTTTTTGTGCAACAAGTTATACCATTTTTATTAAGGCGCTGGAATTAAACCGCTGTTGCATGTCCACACTGTGTTCCTTGTGATGGTGGAGCGCATCCACATTAGCAGCTCTTGCAACTGCTAAGAGAGCAGTGCATTGTGGTAGCTATCCCACTGTGCAACTGGCCGCAGGGTGCTTTGGGAAGGGTTTGCAATGCCTCATGGGACAAGCACAACATCCCATGATGCAGGCTTCCCAATCCCATTGTTCCATGGTCATCCTACTACATTGCCAGCCACTTTTCAACTGAAGAGGAGGGGGGAATGTGAGAGACAGGGAGTGTGTGTATGGGGCAGGGCGGAAAAGACTGTTTTGGGGGACAGAGAGTGTATCAGCGTGCTGTCTTATAAGATCAAACAGCAGCAGGAAGCAACTAGTCTTGAGGCAGGGGGAGAAACCCTGACATCAGCCCCTGCCTCCCTCACCAGCTCTCTGCACAGCTGTCTGTCTGACACACACACACACACACACACACACACACACACACACACACACACACACACACACACACACACACACACACACACACACACACACACACACACACACACACACACCCCTACCTGTCTCTGTGTTCAACAGCAGGAGCATTCCACAATAAGGGCTTGCTTTGTGTCCTGGAGCAGATCAGCACAGCATGCAGGGCTGTCAGAAACAGAGTTTTGAAAGAGGTGCATGCCTTCAGGGCAGCCAAAAACAATGAGCAGAGCGGCCACTTGGAGGATTATGGGACACTTCTGGAGGCCAATTAAAGCACTGAAAACAATTGATGTGTTTACACTCACAATGCAGTGCAGGAACATCAGTGCTGTACGCATTATGACTCTCCTTCAGGTGCTTTTTTTGCAACACTGCAACTGAGGAGTTTCTGCACACTAAGTGGCTTGCAATGTGTACTCCTCAGGATTTACATCACAGAAAGCTGCTTTACTGTGCAGTAACTTGCCAGAGTAGACAAGGCCTAACAGAAGTTGGCAAGAAAAGATATTACCTCACCCACCTTGTCTGACATAAAAGAAAGAAATGCCCAGAGAAATCACACTGTGAGTATTACATGAACTTACTTATGTTTTAATACTGGAATTTTCAGAGGGAATCAGGCTTGTTTGAAAAATCTCAGCCATAGTTTATGCATTAAAGAAGAAAACAGTCTAAATTATATTTGACTCTCTAGAAGATGAATTTTCTAACTCTCCTTATGAATTATATTATATGACTGAATTCTTGTTTTTAAATGAGGTACCTTTGTTGCTGAAGGCTCTCGGGACTGAATAATAGGCTCCTCATATATTTTTCTGTATGTGGACAAAGAACCAAGTATTCCTGGATTTACAAACTCTATTAATGCGTAAAATTCTTGCAGGTCATTTTGAATTGGAGTGCCTAGATGAAGAAAAAATATTTCAGTATGTACTTTTTCACATTTAAGAGTTTTTTTCTTGAAATTGATAGTAAATATGATTGCTGAATACAGAGTTTAAAATTGACAATAATAGTAAGAACTTTAAAGTTCTTAACTAACTGTTGTATCCTGACTGATTAGATTGAATATCTAGTTATTGTGACTCAACTAGTCATAAATTTGTAATCTTGTTTTGTCTTGTTTTCTTATTTAGCTCTTCTCTTTTTCCATTTTGAAGAAATATGACAGTTACTTACTGTAACTGGAGGTTCTTTGAGATGTGTGGTCTCTATCTGTATTTCACACGTGGGTACACATGCAGCAAAGAGTCCTGTGGCACCTTATAGACTAACAGACGTTTTGGAACATGAGCTTTCGTGGGTGAATACCCACTTCGTCAGATGCATGTAGTGGAGGTTTCCAGGGGCAGGTATATATATATGCAGGCAAGCTAGAGATAATGAGGTAGTTCAATCAGGGAGGATGAGGCCCTGTTCTAGCAGTTGAGGTGTGAAAACCAAGAGAGGAGAAACTGGTTCTGTAATTGGCAATCCATTCACAGTCTTTGTTTAATCCTGAGCTGATGGTGTCAAATTTGCAGATGAACTGAAGCTCAGCAGTTTCTCTTTGAAGTCTGGTCCTGAGAAACTGCACACCGCACCAGTAACTGCACACCGCGCCATAGTAACTCTAGCTCAGGAACCAATCCATGCAACAAACCTCGATGCCAACTCTGCCCGCATATTTACACCAGCGACTCCATCACAGGACCTAACCAGATCAGCCACATCATCACCGGTTCATTCACCTGCATGTCCACCAATGTAATATACGCCATCATATGCCAGCAATGCCCCTCAGCTATATACATCGGCCAAACTGGACAGTCGCTACAGAAAAGGATAAACGGACACAAATCAGATATTAGGAATGGCAATATACAAAAACCTGTAGGAGAACACTTCAACCCCCCTGGCTACACTATAGCAGACCTTAAGGTGGCCATCCTGCAGCAAACAAACTTCAGGACCAGACTTCAAAGAGAAACTGCTGAGCTTCACTTCATCTGCAAATTTGACACCATCAGCTCAGGATTAAACAAAGACTGTGAATGGCTTGCCAATTACAGAACCAGTTTCTCCTCTCTTGGTTTTCACACCTCAACTGCTAGAACAGGGCCTCATCCTCCCTGACTGAACTACCTCATTATCTCTAGCTTGCCTGCATATATATATACCTGCCCCTGGAAACCTCCACTACATGCATCTGACGAAGTGGGTATTCACCCACGAAAGCTCATGCTCCAAAACGTCTGTTAGTCTATAAGGTGCCACAGGACTCTTTGCTGCTTTTGCAGATCCAGACTAACACGGCTACCCCTCTGATAGTGGGTACACATGTGTTCAATGCTCCTGAGACAAGAGATTTCTATCAGGTAGTGTCCGTCAGTTCATGCCAGCACAGTTGCTCCACTCATGCACCACACTGAGGTCTGGTCTACACTACAAGCTTATATCGAATTTAGCAGCGTTAAATCGCATTAAACCTGCACCCGTCCACACAATGAAGCCCTTTATATCGATATAAAGGGCTCTTAATATCGATATCTGTACTCCCTAACAAGGGGAGTAGCGCTGAAATCTGTATTGCCATTTCAGATTAGGGTTAGTGTGGCTGCAATTCGACGGTATTGGCCTCCGGGCGCTATCCCACAGTGCACCATTGTGACCGCTCTGGACAGCAATCTGAACTCGGATGCAGTGGGCAGGTAGACAGGAAAAGACCTGCGAACTTTTGAATTTCATTTCCTGTTTGCCCACCATGGAGCACCAATCAGCACAAGCAAGCATGCAGTCTCAGGATCAAAAAAGAGCTCCAGCATGGACCATACGGGAGATACTGAATCTGATCTCTGTATGAGGAGATTAATCTGTTTTATCAAAACTCCGTTCCAAAAGACGAAATACCAAAGCATTTGAAAAAATCTCCAAGGCTATGATAGACAGAGGCCACAACAGAGACTCAACACAGTGCTGCGTGAAACTTAAGGAGCTGAGACAAGCATAACGGAAAGCCAAAGAATCAAATGGACGCTCACGGAGGGAAGGGGGGGACTGAGGACTCTAGCTATCCCACAGTTCCCGCACTTTCCGAAAACCATCTGCATTCTTGGCTGAGCTCCCAAAGCCTGAAGGGTCAAAAACATTGTCGCGGGTGGTTTAGGGTATGTGTCAGCAGCTCCCCCCACCCCATCCCGTGAAAGAAAAGGGAGAAAAATCGTTTCTCATCTTTTTTCAATGTCACCATATGTCTACTGGACTCTGCTGACAGATGCTGTCCTGCAGCACTACACAGCAGCATTCTCTTCCCTTCCTGATAGCAGACAGTGCAATATGACTGATAGCCGTCATCATCACACCTTGAGTGCTCCTGGCTGGCCTTGGTGAGGTCGGCCGGGGGCGCCTGGGCAAAAATGGGAATGACTCCCAGTCATTCTCTTCTTTAAGCTTTGTCTCCTGGAGATTCAGTCCTGCCTGGAATATCATAGCAGCTGGAGGCTGCCTCCTCACCCTTTTATCTCTGCTTGCAGAGGCAATAAAGTCAGTGTTGTTTCTTATTCATGCATTCTTTACTACTTCATCACACAAATGGGGGGATAACTGCCACGGTAGCCCAGGAGGGGTGGGGGAGGAGGGAAGCAACGGGTGGGGTTGTTGCAGGGGCACCCCTTGGAATGGCATGCAGCTCATCACTTCTGTGAGATGTCTGGGGGTCTGACCCAGAGCGGCTGTTTGTCTCTCTGGTTCTTTAGTAGGCTTGCCTGATATTCTAGACAGGACTGACTCTCTATTAGACAAAACTTAAAGAAGGGAATGACCTGGGAAGTCATTCCCATTTTTGTTCATGAGCCCCCGGCCGACCTCACTGAGGCCAGCCAGGAGCACCCATGACAGAAGCAGACGGTACAATATGACTGGTTACTGTCATTATCAACTTGCAATGCAGCAGATGGTACAGTAGGGCTGGTAACCATCTCTGCTAACTTGCAAAGGCAAGGGGATGCTGCTGTGTAGCACTGCAGTACCACATCTGTCAGCAGCATCCAGTAGACATACGGTGACAGTGAAAAAAGGCTAAACAGGCTCCATGGTTGCCGTGCTATGGCGTCTGCCAGGGCAATCCAGGGAAAAGGGCACGAAATGATTGTCTGCCATTGCTTTCACGGAGGGAGGACTGACTGACGACATTTAACCAGAATCACCCGTGACACTGTTTTTGCCCCATCACGCCTTGTGATCTCAACCCAGAATTCCAATGGACGGGGAGACTGCGGAAACTATGGGATAGCTACCCACAGTGCAACGCTCCGGAAATCGACGCTAGCCTTGGTACATGGAAGCACGGGGCCGAATTAATGTGCTTAGTGTGGCCGCGTGCACTCGACTTTATACAATCTGTTTCCAAAAACCTGTTTCTGTAAAATCGGAATAATCCTGTAGTGTAGATATACCCTGAGAGTTTAAGGGTTGGTACAGACTGTCATCTCTCCAGTTCCTTCTCTTACCCTGAATCAGATAGGATCTGAAACAGAGGGAAGACTGACATGTAGTGGAATACAAATTGGGACCACACATCTCAAAGAACTTCCAGTTACAGCTAAGTAACCTCAATTTCTTCAAGTGGTGGTCCCTATGTGTATTCCACACATTGTTGACTGATAAGCAGTATTCAAACAGGAGGAGGTACAAGAATGCAGCTGGTATATAGTGTATAATACTGCTGTCCCAACAGCTGCATCTGCAGAAGAGGCCTGAATGAAAGGGTAATGTTCCGTGAAGTATGGACAGAATTTCAGATTGCTGCCTTTCATATGTCCAGTATAAGTGCTTCTTGAAGAGATGCTACTGAGGTTGCCTGTGCTCTAGCGGAACAGGCCCTTACCCCCACTGGGGGAGGAATACGCATCAGCTGATGATAAAGAATGATTTAGCCGGCGATCCACTGCAAGAGTCTCTGAGCAGATAATGCTTCTCCCTGCAATCAGTCTGCTATAGCGATGAATAGTCTAGGCATTTTCCTAACTGGTTTAGTTCTTTGCAGATAGAACACTAAAGTCTGCTTGACATTGAGAGAAAGAAGTCTCTTCTCCTCATTGGAAGCATGAGGTTTTGAAAAGAATATTGGTAGGTAAATAGGCCGATTTATGTGTAACTCAGAAATTATCTTAGGCATGATGTTCAGGAGGAGGCAAAGAGAAACCTCCCTCTGAAATGTAGTATATGGTGGGTCATCCACAAGTGCTCCCAGTTCACTCACCCTTCTAGCTGACGTGAAGGCGACTTGGAAGGAGATCATCATGGACCGGTGGGACACATGGCTAACAGTTCAAAGCGTGATCTGGTAAGTATTGGGAGTATGAGGCCATGGCTACACTTACAGTTTTGCAGCGCTGGTAGTTACAGCTGTGTTCGTACAGCTGTGTAGGGCCAGCGCTGCAGTGTGGCCACACTGACAGCTACCAGCGCTGCAGTGTGGCCACATTTGCAGCACTTGCAGCGCTGTTGGGAGTGGTGCATTGTGGGCAGCTATCCCAGCATTCAAGTGGCTGCAACGTGCTTTTCAAAAGAGGGGGGTGGGGTTGAATGTGACAGAGAGCGTGGAGGAGACAGACAGAATGGATTTTTGGAGTTGACACTGTTCTCAGCTCCCTGCCTTGCAAGTTCTAAGGACTGGAAGACACACAGTGCCTACCTTCAATCATTTTAAAAGTTCTAACTCCCTTCCCCCACTGCTCTCTCATTCACTAAATGCAAATTATGTACTTTTAAATACCCGTCAGACCAGATAAGCAACTGCTCAACACGGACTTCCCCCTCCCCCTCTGCCGTGTGAGAGTGCTGTTTCTCTCTTCAAGCAAACAGCTGTGAACATTCCAAAGTAATTCCCCTGCCTGCCTCCGCTCGCTCAGCAAACAGGAGCTGTGTTTGTTTTTTAAATAAGCAGTTTGGCTGAACTCCGAGCTCTCCCTTTCTTCCGGTTTGTTGTGGACAGGAATTCTGGGATACCTCCTTATACCCCGGAGGTCAATAAAAGCACTGGTGGGCGTCCACACTTGCTGACCAGCGCTGGATCACCAGCGCTGGAATCCCTACACCCGAGGCTCGACCGGGTGTACAGCCAGCGCTGCATCCAGGGAGTTGCAGCGCTGGCCGTGCTTTGCAAGTGTGGCCACATCCTAAGTTGCAGTGCTGTAACCCCCTCACCAGCGCTGCAACTCTCTAGTGTAGACATGGCCTAAGATGGAGATCTTATTGCAGTGCTGGTTTCTCACCAGGGGAGAAGTCCTAATGAGATCTTTCAGGAATCTGACTGTTTTGTGTGAGTAAAAATATAATTTAGTCTTTCAGTTCTGTGCACCACATTTCAGGAAAGACATGGACAAATTGGAGAAAGTCCAGAGGAGACCTAGAAAGCCTAGAAAACATGACCTATGAGGAAGAATTGAAAAAAATGGGTTTGTTTAGTCTGTAGAAGAGAATACTGAGGGGGGCCATGATAACAGTTTTCAAGTACATACCAGATTGTTAGAGAGGGGACAATGAAAAATTGTTCTCCTTAACCTCTGAGGATAGGACAAGAAGCAATAGGCTTAAATTGCAGTAAGGGAGGGTTAGGTTGGACATTAGGAAAAACTTCTTAACTATCAGGATAGTCAATCACTGGAACAAATTGCCTAGGGAGGATGTGGAATCTGTGATTGGAGATTTTTAAAAGCAGGTTAGACAAACAGCTATCAGGAATACTCTAGTTACTAGAGTGCAGGGGACTGGACTAGATGACCTATTGAGGTCCCTTCCAGGCCTACACTTCTATAATTCTATGTTTCTACCAAAGGATGAAAGGCACTGGTTGCTGCTAAATGGACCCAAAGGGAGCTAAAAAGGAAGACCCGATGTCTTGAGAATGCTGGTTGCTGCTAAATGGACCCAAAGGGAGCTAAAAAGGAAGACCCGATGTCTTGAGAATGAGGAAATAGTCTGACACAGCATGAATACCTACTTTTTCTGGGGACAACTGGTTCTGTTGTATCCAAGCAGAGAAACATCTCCATTTAGCTAGACAGAATTTTCTGATGGAGCATTTCTACTTTAACTGGGAACAGTCTGAACAGCCTTTGAACATGGATGCTCTAGGTCTGACACCCATCCAAAAACCAGGCTGTGAGATGAAGAGGATCTGAGTTGGCATGTTTGATATTACTGAGTTAACAATTCAAGAAGGTTCAGATACTGATGAGAAACTGGGTAAAAGATTGGGAAACTAGATTTGTCTAGGCCACTTAGGTGTGATGAGAATGACTCAAGCTTTGTTGTGATGAATCTTTCACAAAAACTGTAGTAGAGGTGGGATGGAATGAAAAGTGTATCTCAGGTGGTCTGTCCAAGACAATAAAAGGGAACCACTCCTGAAGTCCCAGCTTAGTGCTGCTCTGGAGCAAGTTAGGTTGAAGTTCTTGTTCTTCTGGGAGGCAACAGATCCCAAGATGGCATTCCTCACCAGGTGAAGATTTCATTCACGATGGAATAGTGCCCTAATTTTGTCCACCAGCGAGTTCTGCACACTTGTCAGGTATGTTGCCGAGACCATGATGTGGTTTCCTGCTGCACCAGTTCCATAAATTGACTGTCTTTACAGGGAGAAGAGATTTCTTTTCCCTTTACAGGGAGAAGAAGTGCCACAGGACTCTTTGCTGCTTTGACAGATCCAGACTAACATGGCTACCCCTCTGATACTTGACACCATGCAAGGCACTGCATTTAGCCGTATGGAGTGGAAATCCATCAACCTCATGAAGAAACTTGAACAAACATAGACAGATATCATCTTCCTTTCCAAATGCAAACGGATGGACATCATACCAAATGGACTAAAGGTAAAAAATCCACTGCTATCTACATACTACACAGACCACAGTGAGAGATTATGCCATACTCTATCAAAGAAACTGAGGAACCACCTGATCAGCATCCTATACAACAAACAGGAAAACATCAAAAAAGAGCTCTCCAACCTGGAGACTCTCATAAATAACCAAACTTCCATACAAACGGACTTCTCTAAAATAAGACAGGAGATCTACATTACTCACTTCACCTCTCTACAAAGGAAAAAGGACTGTAAAAGCAGTCTAAACTCCTACCTGCCACAAGGGGCCACAAACATGGTACCCCAACCCACCCAGCAATATCGTCAATCTATTCAACTACACACTCAGCCCAGAAGAAAAGTCTGTCCTATCTCAGGAACTCTCTTTCTTCCCTGCCACCCCTACAAACATGATACAGTTCTGCGGCGATCTGAAGGCCTACTTTCGCCGTCTCTGACTCTAAGAATACTTTCAGGATAACACTGAACAGCCCACTGATACACAGTTACCCTCCCACCAACAGCACAAGAAGAAGAACTCCACATGGACTCCTTCTGAGGGTCGAAATGACAGTCTGGACCTATACATAGAATGCTTCCACAGACGTGCACAGGCAGAAATTGTGGAAAAACAACATCGCTTGCCTCATAACCTAAGTCATGCAGAACGCAATGCCATCCACAGCCTCAGAAACCACCCTGACATTATAATCAAAGAGGCTGATAAAGAAGGTGCTGTTGTCATAATGAACAGGTTTGACTATCAAAAGGAGGCAGCTAGACAACTCTCCAATACCAAATTCTACAGGCCACTTCCCTCAGATCCCACTGAGGAATACACTAAGAAACTGCACCATCTACTCAGGACACTCCCTACACTAACTCCGGAACAAATCAACATACCCTTAGAGTCCTGACCAGGGTTATTCTATCTACTACCCAAGATCCACAAACCTCTGTGCCTTTATCCTCACACACAAGTATTTCAAATTTGATGACAATATATATCTCCAGATCAGTGGCACCGCTATGGGCACTCGCATGGCCCCACAATATGCCAACATTTTTATGGCTGACCTGGAACAATGCTTCCTCAACTCTCTTCCAATCATGCCCCTTCTCTACCTACAATGAAGGTAAAGCCTGGTGAACAGTGTTACACAGGTACATGAAGCCATGTGGCCTGGCAGGGAAAGACTGGACCTTGACTGTGGTTTGAAGTTTGAGGGTGATCTGACTTATTAGGCGGTTCGTGGCCTGGAATCTGTCCACAGGGAGGTAGACCTTTGCTGAGGCTGAGACTAGGGTCACTCTTATAAAGCCCGTGATTTTTGCAGGAGTCAATGTAGATTATTCTTTGTTTACACAGACTCCCAAGTATGCCAGAAGATGGAGTAAGAATAGGGTCGCCAGCTGGACCTCCTGATTGGATCTGCCCATTAGGAGTCAAATGTCCAGGTACAGGAAAATGGTACAGCTGTTCTGTCTCATCTGGGCTGCCATCACTGAGAGGATCTTCATGAGGATCCTGGGTATTGTTGCCAGCATGAATGAGAGTACTCTGAACAGGCAGTACTCTTGTTCTACCAGAAATCTGAGGAACCTTCTGTGGGTTGGATGAATGTGCCCTTGAAAGTAAGCACCTTTCATATCGGGAGCCTCAAACCATGTGCTCTTCTCTAGGGAGGGGATTACTGATGCTAGCATGACCATACAGAATTTGGATTTGCAAATAAAGATATTCAGCTGATGTAGGTCAAGAATGGATCTCCATCTTCCTGTTTTCTTGGGATCTATGAAATACTGAGATTAGAATCCTTTCCCCAGATATTGAGGTGCACTTCCTCTGTAGCCCTGTGCTGTAGGAGAGTATCCACTTCCAGACAGAGGATCTCCTTGTGAGAATGGTCTTTGAAGATGGGCTGGGAAAGGGATTTGTGTGGAGGAGGAGAGAGAAACTCAATGGTGTAGCCAGAGTGGATGATCTCAATACTCACTTCTTTGTTGTTACTGCCCTCCATTTGTGGACAAAAGGATGAGGCACCCATCAAGAGTTTGGGAGGCAGTAAGGAATGGATGGCATCAATAGAGGTACATGGTTCTGAAGTGTCTCATCAAAAGTAACCCCTGGTTTGTGGGTGAGGCTGAGCAGCTGTGGTTCAAGTGGAGGAAGCAGTATATCTAGGTCTTTGTACCCTTTGACATTTACATGGCAGCTCATAAGGGTGCTGGAGATAAAACAGCTGAGGAAAAGATCTTGGCTTATTTACCTGTTTCTGGTGTTTTCTCTTCAGGGCCAGGATATAAAAGCCCGGGAGTAGACAGTTCTCCTGGAGTCTTTAGTTAGTGCAAAGACATGTCAGTCTTTTTGCTGAAGAGATTAGACTTGTCAAAGAGGAAGCCCTCAATGGTATTCTGGATCTCCCTGGGGAACTCTAAAGAGTGGAGCCAAGATTCACACCTCATAAGTATCACCATAGCTATAGCTCTAGATGTTGTACCAGCCGCATCCACTGCAGCTTGAAGAGAGAGGGCCTAATTACTAGTTTGCCTTCATCATTGAGGGAGGACTATAACCTGGAGCTCCCAGTTGGTGTCTGCCGGTGCCTATCCTTTGGCTTATGAGCTGGAGCCATACTTGGAATTGTGAGGCAAACCCACAACTAGATCAGGGCTCCATGCTCAGCTACAATGACTCATCCCTCCAGCGACTCATCTCTCAGGCACACTGAGGGAGCCAATCCCTGGGAAGGGCCTCAGTCAGATTACCCCCATGCACACACACACACACTTCATCCTGATTGCCAGAGCTACTAGTTAATCTGTGCAACAGCACTATTTGGCTAGGAAACCTTCTATTGCCTCATTTTGTTACAGACTTCCCAGGCTTCCAGCCTGCTCTTGATCCTGGTTCTGAGCCACAGCTTGTCCCTGGACCCTGATTTCAGCACTGCCCTCAGCCTGGTCCCGACTCTACTTCTGGCTTCAACCTTTGGTACCTATTCTTTACCACTCCACAACCACTAAGCCTGACCATCTAGAACACAGAGCCTAATAGGTTCTGTCAGTACCTTTCTCCTTCACACCTTATCCTCAAGTGAACCTCAGTTGCTACAAACCATGTGCAAGGAAGCACCCAACTTGGATGGAGTAGGGTCCTTTTTTTAGGAGCAGATCTGGAGGGGGATCTGTCCTTGTGTTTATGAGCATCCCCTTTACTCTTGTGAGAGGCTAAGGCAGTTACTTCTTTGGTTTCACAGCTCTGGTCCCTGTTTCTGCGCTTGTGTTCAGAGAGGTGCTACTTGTAGTCTGAGACTGATGTACAGAGGGAGTCTTCCCAGCTTGGATCCAACTGGGGTCTCATGGCCTTCTCCATGAAGTATTTCCTCAGTTGAAGCTCTCCTCCTTCACAGGGTTGGGGAAGGAAGGAGCCGCAGATGCTGCATTTGGCAGAGATGTGAGCCTCTCCAAGGCAGAAAGGTAGCACTAGTGTTTATCGCTGATCACGAAGGAACAGGGGTAGCAGAGAGCGTTCTTAAGCCTCTGGACATAGTCCTTCTCCCCACAGAAAGGATCCCTGAGAGGTGGAAAAACTGAACTATATTAACTAGAGTATAAAAACACTAAAAGATTAAAAATACTAAAAAACTTTATAATTATATTTACAGATTTTTGAAAGATGATGCAAAAATAGCTTCAGACAGAGAATTCTGACTCGGGCCATGTGGTGGGGAGAAGGAATTGAAAAGGCATTGGTCCACACTGCCCTTTATACTCTGAGCATGGAGCACGAAGAACTGCTGTATAGGCACGGATAAATGGAAACTACTTGCCAAAAATCTCTGGTCTTAGGCACATGGAGTGCATGTGTACCCACACATGGAATACACATATGGACCAGTACTCGAAGAACTATTTTTTCTGTTTCAGATTCTGTGTTCCTAGGGGGAAAAAAAAAAAAGTGAAGATTGTAGCTTCATTTGCAAGGTTATTCTTATTTTGAACAAATGCAGCAGTATCTCGTGCAACAAGTTGGGTTATAGCTTTTCACAATACAGTACAAGGGCTTCTCTCCAGGATGACAGTTTAACTTTAAACACAATACAAAATAACTAAGAAATCAGAAATATTTTTAAATCTTTTTTTAATTTTAATTTTCCTTCCTGCAAAGGTCCTATTATGCAATGATAGTCCCTCCAAACTTAGATGGTCTAAATGGAGGTCTTTCTGATATGTAATCAATGTTGCTCCAGGCATCAACCAGAAGGCAACAGAATGCAACATTAATAGATTCATAGTTTCATGGATTTTAAGGCTACATGGGACCATTAGAATTAGATCATCTGGTCTGACCCCTATATTGACCCTTATAACTGGTGTTTGACCAAAGCATATCTTTGATGGAAAGACATCAAGAGATGGAGAATCCATCACTTCCCTTGCTAGTTTGTTCCAATGGTTAATCACCCAGAGGCAGAACAGTGTTTCCACCTAGGAATCAGAGCCCAGGTCTTGTCAACACAAAAAGGTTGTATGATTTAAACTAAAATGGTGATGCAACTTATTTAGTTTCATTGGCACAGGCCTAAAATTCACTCTAAGCTGCGTGGCTGTGTGGCCAACTATTAAGCCCCGTGCAGGGGCCCAGAGCTGCGGTGGGGAGAGGCGCCCCACCCCGCCGGCCCCAGCATGGACCTGTCATGGCCAGGGGAGAAGAACCCCTTCCTCAGCCCAGCCCTGCCCAGCCCCACAGAAGTTGCCACAGCTGGGGAAAGGTGCCTCCCTCCTGCCCTGAGCTGCTGAAGAGAGAGAGGGCTGGTGGGAGTCCTCTCTCCCCACCGCAGCCCTGGCGCAGCCTGCACCTCAAATCCCTCATCCCCTGCCCCATCCCAGAGCCCACACCTCTCTCGCACCCAAAACCCTTCATCCCTGGCCCCACCCAAGAGCCTATCCGGAGCCCTCACAGTCGCACCAAACTATCTGATCCAGCCCTGAGCCCCCTCCCACACCCCAAACCTCTCATCCCCAGCCCCATCCCAGTAGTTCTGCAATTTCATATCTGAGTTCTTTCAGAATTCCATCTGATTCCTGTGACTTATTACTGTTTAATTTATCAACTTGTTCCAAAACCTTCTCTATTTATACCTCAACGTGAGACAGTTCCTCTGAATTGTCATCTAACAAAAATGGCTCAGGTGTGGGAATCTCCCTCCCATCCTCTGCAGTGAAAACTGATGCAAACAGCCTTGTCTTTCTTGCTTGCACCTTTATCACACTGACTGTTCATTGGCCCCACTGATATGCTTTCTGCTTCTGATGTATTTACAAAATTTTTACTCTTTGTTTTTGCGTCTTTTTCTAGTTTCTCCTCAAATTCCTTTTTAGCCTGCCTAGTTATACTTTTACACTTGACTCAGAGTTTATGCTGATTTCTATAAAAACACTATGTCTGATAATGTTGCCAAAATGTTCATACTTGTATAACTTGCGACTTTCTTTCACATACTCACCAAAGTTAGCTCTTTTCATCTAGCTATAAAATAGGCTATTTGTAATATACTGACCAGTCAGGATAATTCTTCTCTCACAGGACAGACTGACGAGGGCTGTGGTTGTCTTAATGGAGCTGTTTTTCAAACGATGCCCCTCATCGCAGATTAGGAGGTTAAATTCTATAGTCTGAATTTGGTCCAAGGTGCGCAGCAACATCTCATAACTGATTATCAGAACTGAATGAAGTGGGGAATTGATGAATTCTTCTACTTTGTTATCCTGTAGAGCATAAACAAAAGTTGCATCACACAGCCAATTCTCTTTGGAGCGCCTCGACCCTGTTCCCTGATTCTCTGGTTTCAGGAAGAATTTCTGTTGCATGACTAGAGCCCTGCACAGATACAAAATTTGCAGATATCTGCAGATTTGCAGGGCTCTAGGTATAAAATTTGGATATACATCCATCCATGAACAGCAAACATGTTCCATGGATATCTGCAGGTCCCTATGCATGATACAGGTCATTCCCCACCTCCCCAGGGGGCTAGGACTACTTCTTCCCTTAATTTGCAAAAGAAATATGGGAATCCAACATGGCAATACAGAATACTACTACCACACTGCTTGGCAGCTCACTGTTCTTCGAGTACATCAAGTCTACTAAAGCACATTACTATGAAGGTGAAAACTACAGACCCGGTGTAACAGCTACTTAACCCTGGTGTTGTGGGTAAGTTTCAAATTGATAATTGTAATGGAGATAATGAAAAGCCCAAGCGACTCCCGGTACATTTATAATGGGAATCACAGGATGCAGTAGACACCACTTTATGCTGTGATCTTATAATAAATTTGTCACATTCTGTTTACCTGTTTCAGTTCAATCAAATAGTCCTCACTCTGTTATGAACTATGTAACAGTGGTAACCCTAGGAGAGCATACCTAGCATGAATAAGTTAGGTCAGCATAGAAGCTGGGGAGACAGAGAATCAGGGACCCATAACCAGCTCCTTGACAACACTCCTGCTCTGGTGTATCCAGCAGAGACTATCCCAAAATATTTTACTGACAGTCAGGAAAAAGCTATGGGGCCTATTGTTTTGAACCTTTAAATTCCTTTTTCCTTCAGAAGGCCTCGACATGTATGTTTAACTCGTGTTTACTCTTTGTTGTGGTCTCTTTCCTTAGTTACTTATTTCAAGGTTTAGAAATAAAGAAAAGTGACATAATACAAATTGCATGTGTGATGATAATTGAGTTTGAGCAGCATGGAGAAATCAGAGGTTTTAGATCTTGAAAACAGCACTGGGGCACTAAATCAAACAAAAGTTCAATATAATACAAGAAAGAGCTTTTGCCAGATTACATGGTTACAGTAGTCACATTTGCATACATGATTTATAAAATGACATCTTTTTATTTAAATCCTTGCACCATACCTATTTGATTGTCCATAGAAATCTTTTTGTCTCATTGGACCAGTCAGACATGCCATAGACTAACCAAAGGCATATGATCTCTATCTGTCAAAAATTCAGAAATATATGGACAAAAATAATTGCAACAAGACTCTTCAGCCCAAAGCCACTTAATAGAACAGTCTACTCTATATCCCAAATGGCTCATTTAGCAGTTAATATTAACTATACTACTAACTAATATCCTACAGTCAACCACCTCAAATCTTTCAGTGCACCTCTCTATCTGAAACCAAGAGACCAATCTTGCAGCATGACCTGAAAGGTCAACACATTTTCCAATGAGTTCTCCCAAGAAAGGTATGTTTGATACAGAATGATAGTTAAGATAGTCCAAAGCAATGGATGGTTTCTTCAGTAGAGCCGTAACAATTGTTTTCCCAAGGGAAGCCAAAATCCTTTCTTCCTGGAGGGAAGTGATGATAATCTCCACCATGAGTTAGGCTGTACTTCCCTGCTGGCCTTCTCCAACTACAAAGCACATGGCTCAGCCCATAACCTGCACACTGAAGCTCCCTCAACACTCCAGAATTTTTTAAATTATGTTTTTTGCTTCCAGCCAAAGCTCAGTTACCAGAGACAGACAACTCAGTCTGGATCCAAATGATCTGATCCACTGAGTTAGCAACTCTATTTATTCATTACACCCTATCACATGCTTCACTATGGTCAGATATAATGGGTATATGACAATGAACTATGGAATTAACAGTACTCTTTGCAATCATTTCAAAACATTCATTCATCCTTTCAACATTTCTCTAAGGCAGATAGGTATTATAACCCCCTGTAATGGAGCTTTCTGGCCTTTTAAGCCTAGGTACTATACATGCTGCTTTCTCTCAGAAGAGGGGAGATGTTGACGGGAGAAGGAAGCCAGAACCAGAATGCTGAGCTCTCGCTATGAAGGCGTAGAAGTGGCAGTTTCGTGAAGAGCAGATTGGGATAGAAGAAGAGTTCTGCATGCGGCAGAAAAGCCTGAGCTGAGTATGAACTTTTAGGTTGTAATGATGGACTTTATTTTGAAGACCTTGAGGACTTTCTTGAGTGATTTCTATTATTTAACCAATCCCAGATGTGCTGTGTGAGTGTGTGTGTTAGTGTGTTAGCCACAAGACTATATTAAAGTTTTCAGGGGCTCTAAAGAGGGGAACCAGAGGCAGGCTGCAGAAGAGCCTTCAACAGCCATGAAGGGGCAATCAGGAAATGGCTAGGTGGCTGCCCAGGTGCACCCCAATTTTACAAATGCAAACACTGAGATGAAAAGTTTAAGTGACTTGCCCAAAGCTACACATGGAGCAACTGCCAGTTAATACGAAATCTCCACAGTTCCTGGTTCCCACTTCTGTACTCTGAACACCTCTCTTGGCACCAGTTCAATGGGCATTGAAGTCAATAGAAGCCTTTCCACTGATTTCAGTGAATTATAAATGATAAACATCTCAGTGACTCAAGTAGCACAAATTTTCATTATTAATTATTATTGTAGGCATTTTGCTTTTTAAAGTAGTAGTAGTATTCTGAAAACTGATAATGACAACACTCCCTCAAATTTATATTTCATATAATCCATTAGTATGATAATTGACATTCTTCCTATAAGATAGACAGGAAATTACTATTTAAAAATACTTCATTATATTGTAGGCAAGTGGTATTGTTATCTCACTTTTGCATGTCAATGTTTTCTTTGCTTTTTAGGGGCCCAATCTTACAAACTGCTGAGCTCCCTCAAATCCCATTGGCTTCAACCGGATGAATAAGAAGTTAGAAGGACTTAAATGAAAAGAAAAATATGTTGCTGTCACTTTGGGTCACGTTAATTGCCAATAAATTCAATATAACAGTGTTATAAAAAAAAACCTAACAATTGAGAGAAAATGTGCGACAATGTCTAAATCTCTCTCTAGGTAAACTTTTTTTTTGCATTACACTGAATCTTTTTTGCACCAAAGCTGCTCTCTCAAGAACTAACACAACTGATCATTTACTTTGCTCAAACTCAGTTACTGCCAAACAGACAATTTCTTTCAAATCAGTTCACTTCAGTGGAAGATATGTATGTTCAGCACCATAGCAGGACTGGATGCTAAATCAGGAAAAAAAACAAAAGAGAGGTACACATGGAAAAAATTAAAAGTTTTGTAAAGCATATAAAAATACTTGTAAAAAGAGCTTTCATTTCATCTGAAAGACTCACTATTTCATACAGACCATGAAGGAAGATTGCCAAAAAGGAAATGTTTAAGACCATATCTACACTATGGGTGCTACTGTGGCAAAGCTATGACACTGCGACTGTGTTGCTGAGGTAAATTTTTCACACTCCTACATACCGCCAGCTATGTCAACTTAACTTTTAAATGTAGACCAGACCTAACTTTTAATTTATTCACAACAGATATTAGGTCAGATTTAAAAGGCAGCATTCTCTCTGTTACTTCATACAAATATACTTACATGGAATTACATTTTTGAAAATAAATTGCCTTATGTTTGTTACAAACAACATGGCAGAGTAATAATAATTTTTTTTGAAGTTTTCTTTTCACTATTTCACTTTTCACTTCTTTATTTTTTGGATTACTCTCATTTTGGACAATTAAAGTACACTAGTCAATTTCTAATCAATTTCACTTTTAGTTTTCATGCATACATTTCCCTCCTGCAATGTTTTGGCTGCAAACACTGTAGACAAATATCTGCTTGTTAAAAAACAGCTTACTTAGAATGCTGGATTTTTTTTTATTTATTTTGAGCCAGATTTGACCTTTTTGAATATAAATCTCACCTGATCAACTGTAAATACTTTGATCCTTTCACTTCCCAGCCATTTCTGAAATTCTTTTTTCCAGTTCTTCACCAGACTCCCAGGGGTGACAATCAGTGCCCGCTTTATTATAGGTTTGCATCCATACAGCCCCTGACGTAGGAGAGTCCAGACAAGCGAAATGCATTGAAATGTTTTTCCTAAGCCCATTTCATCAGCAAGAATAGCTCCAAATCTGCCACTTAGTCTGTAAGAAATAATGACAATTTAGTAATGCGAAGGAAATCCTGCAACTATTTGCATTCTGATCTGGCAAATATGTTTTTTTTTTTAAAGTATATAAAAGCCTATTTATTTCTACTATGATATGTTGCAGTTTTTTATTCAGTTAAACCAAAAAGTTCTATATGCCTGTGTGAAACTCAGCTTCGTTACTAGATTAACATACCGATCATCCAAAATTAGAGATCTTAGTTGAATTCTTTCATATTAAAAATGTTTAAGTAATTTATGTTAAAGCACATGAAAACATATCATAAGCAGCCTATAGTATATAAAGCTGATGTAACAAGTGTAAAAGTAATATAGTAGTAATTTTTCAACAGAGTGGTACATCAATGTACCTTTATACTAGACTGAAAATTTCTGAGGTACCAACCAGCACTGCACTTTGGCTTGGGTCAGATGGTTTATAGCAGTGGGCTCAACCTATAAATCATTGTGGGCTGCATATTCGGGCCACAATGTGTTACCTGGGCCACAGGTTGAGAACCACAGCACCCCACCACCACACTGCTATGCCCAGCGCCCACAACCCAAAGACCCCTCCACAGTGTGGGGAGAAGACCAGAGCCCCAATGGTGTGGCTGAGTGATGGGGACCCCATAACCTGTGGTGCGGGGCCAGGAGGCAACCCCAACCTGACCCGGCCGCTAACCCCGATTTCTGCCAGGTCGGGCCGGACAGCAGCCCTGACCCTGACCCCAGACCTTGCTGTGTGGAGCCAGTCACAGCCATGACTCCAACCCCAGACCTTGCTGGGTGAGGCCAGGCAGCAGCCCCGACCCCAGTCCCTATTGTGTGGGACATGGTGGCAGCCCCGACTCCGGGTCCTTCTGGGTGGTGTTGGGTGGCAGCCCTAATCCCAGACCCTGATGCAGGGTGCCAGGTGGCAGCCCAGGCCGTGGACCCTGCCACCCTTTAGCATACAGCTGGGCCGCAGCTGTGTGCTATCCGGGCCGCATGCAGCCCGCAGGTTGAGAGCCACTGGTTTATAGGATAATTCAACCTCTCTCTTCTAACAGAGAAATACAGAATTCATCTCAGTTTTGGGGTGTGTTTTTTAAACAAGCTAAAAATTACCAGAGTTAAAATTAACAGGACAGTTATTCTCCTACCTCATTCCCATCACACACTCGTACAGGAATACAATTCCTTCTTTCTGATGTGAGCGAAGATGATTTACAAGGTAAGGATCCACAACTACATCCACCACAGGTAAACCAGCCTTATTGAACATCCGCTGGTGATCTGGAGTTGGACGTGGCATAACTAAAGAATCTTAAAGTTCAAAATATACACAGATGTGGTAAGAGAGAATTTGTGTTTACTTCATAAGCAAAAAGTATTGTTTTTCCAAGGTAACTATATCAAGTAACTATTTGCTAGAGTTCAATAACTGCTGAAAGTTGCTTTTTAACATATTGGTCACTTCTAGACAAAAAATATAAAGACCAACATCTGCTATTGTTATTTATGAGTACCTAGATACAGTGTTGATGTAAATAAAAAAAATATATTAAAACACTGCCTTATATCCTAAAGGTTTCAGAAGTGCTTTAAAAGTTTAATATATATAAGAACCACTTCATCCACCACTTACTACAATCTGCCAATTCGGATCAACTACAGCAGTTGTTCAATTGAGGATTACCAACAATAATCAGTTTAGGACAGGAAATGAGGAAATAGTGTTTATCAGAACATTGTGGCTAACCTTTATTTCTTTTTCATATATACTATAACAAAGTTCCTCCTCTACCTTGGTGGGTCCTGCACTTATTGGCAGATTCGCTCACCTCAGTGATCTCCCCCACAGTCTGGATCAACTCCTCCTGTGTCCGATCAGGAGTTGGGAGGTTTGGGGGGAACCCGCGCCCGCCCTCTACTCTGGGTTCCAGCCCAGGGCCCTATGGATTTGCAGCTGTCTATAGTGCCTCTTGTAACAGCTGTGTGACAGCTACACCTCCCTGGGCTACTTCCCCAAGGCCTCCTCCAAACACCTTCTTTATCCTCATCACAGGACCTTCCTCCTGGTCTCTGATAACACTTGTACTCCTTAGTCCTCCAGCAGCACACCCTCTCACTCTCAGCTCCTTGCACCTCTTGCTCCCAGCTCCTCACATGTACTTCCTCTCCTCTGGCTCCTCCCCATCTGACTGGAGAGAGCTCCTTTTAAAACCCAGGTGCCCTGATTAGCCTGCCTTGATTGGCTGCAGGTGTTCTAATCAGCCTGTCTGCCTTAATTGGTTCTAGCAAATTCCTGACTACTCTAGTGCAGACCCTGCTCTGGTCACTCAGGGAACAGAAAACTACTCACCCAGTGACCAGTATATTTGCCCTCTAGCAGACTCCTACACCCCACTGGCCTGGGTCTGTCACTCTCTCTCTATATATACACATACATATACACATACATACACACACACACACACACGATTTTCATCATCCCCGCTCCCAATCAAAAGCTACAGAGGAATGGTAAGAATACTTTGGAGTCTATTAGCACTGGAACGGGTTAATATTGAGCAACACAAGACAGTGAACAGACACATAACAGCCTACTCATGCTAATTTATAGATTAAAGGTCCCCATCCTGTGGGGTTCTGAGTGCTCTCAACTTCCATGGGAGTTGAGAGGCTCAGCTTGCAGGAGGCACTCAAATCCATCACAAAAATTGGAGAGAAACCCACGTCTTTCACACAGCACTGCAGAAACAGACAAAATGCAGCCAACTCTGTGGTTGAACATAGCACTACACAGCAATTTAGGGCAGTAATCTCATATCATCTTGAAACCACAGCAGGGAATTCAGGGAGACAGAACATCATACAGTCGGAATTAGACCAGAACACTGGTCTATCCTTACAAAAAGTGCCATAAGATAATAAGAGGATCTTATTATTATTTATTTGTATAAGGCTAGAGTGGGCAGGCAATTTACAGAGGTAGGAAGACATGGGCCAGCCCTGAAGACCTTATAATCTCAGATGACATACAAATAAAGAAATGGGATGAGGTTTAACAAACTGCAGCGTGAATGCTAAGCTGTGGTTTAGGTGCATTTTAAAAAAATTAAAATTATGCATCATTTAGTTTGATAACACTAATATACCTGGTGTTTTTCTCTCATCTGAAACATGGCGCCTTCTCCAGAATATTGTCCCTAAACAGCAGGCTGCACCACTGGCTTATTAAAGACAGATGGAAGATATTGACCTGCTAAATATTCAACACCACTTCCTGCAACTATCAGGTGTTCACTGGAGCTCTCACATGATCTGATCCTCCGTAAACTTATGGAATTTAATGGGATGACAGCACAAAGTAACTATAATATTGTGTTCCAGAACTTTTTCCCTGCAGTAGATGTCTCACTGAACTTGGTTACTTTTAGTTACTCTTGTGTTTGCACATTGGTGGCTATGAGGAATCAGACTCTCCTGAAAGCAATTCTTCTAACTTTGTTTAACCTCTTCACTGCTCATTGTCCACAGCAACTACCATGCTGGTGTAGTCTCTCAACACTCCGTTGAACTTGGTGGCAAACTAGAACTTTTCTAGCATGTTTGGCACTAGTCAGTTTCTCTTTTCAGTACATTCATTTTTCTTTGCTAGTCTATTTTCGGAACCATTCTGATTTAAACAATTTTTATAATCATCAATAATATTTATAAAAAACTGTGCTATAAGACACTCTAGGGTATATGGACTGTTTTAGGATACTAATACTTTCTCAAATGTCAGTGACACAGCCTCCAACCTCATGGTTTACAGCACACCTGCCACTTGTAGAACAGAATCATGCTGTGATGTTATTGGTTAAACTTGATTTTCACTGGGATACCCTAGATTTTCATTCAGTACTTGGCTAGGGAATATAAAAACCTTGTTTATGCATTGAGCTTTCTTACAAAAGGACAGTGGATAGTTAAATAAATAATAGAATTTTAAATCTTACTTGATGCATTTGGATCATGGCGAGGTTTGTAGTTCTGGGACTCTTTAAGTAGATTTTCTTTAGTGCTTGGCTTGCAGACATTTTTTAATGGGCTACAGAATGGTTTCAGGGTACTTTGTGAAGAAGCAATTGGGACTGTGGTGGACATCCCAACACCAGTCTGAAAACATTTGCCACTACTAAAGTCCTCTGCTGAAATTATACCCATCACTTCAATTTCTTTTCCTCCAATCATCAGCGTCTGACCTTCATCAAGACTTTCAAGATCTTTAAATTTATATCCAGTACCTAAAAATAATAATTCATTTACTTATGTTTAACAATTAATTAGGACCACACAATGGGTATTACTGCCTTAACATCAATATTCAACTGCAGGAAGTGAAATCAGAAATGTCATCAAATCCTTTAATAATTAAGCACATGAATTTGAATAACCTTTCATACTAAGAAAACAAAGTAGCAGCAAGGCTTTTCATTTAAGTGAAAACAGATTCAAGTAGATCACAATACCAAGAAAAAAAACAGAACAAATGCAACATAATCTGGACATTGTTGTACCAAATATTTTAAAAACTGCTGTGAATTATCCTCTTATAACTGAATATAAGCATACATTTAGATATTGAAGTACCTAAACTATTTCCATGGAGTGGACCACATCTCAAGAAAGGGACTGTCTCATTGACCACTCCTCTTCTCCCCTCCCACTCATGATCAAAAGAACCATCTTCCTGTCCCATTTGCAATCTCATAATATGCCTGTGGCAATCATGGCAATGGCTTATACGGAAAAAGATAAAAACAATATAGTTTAGCTGCCTTTTAATGCAAGTTAGCAGATGGATATGGGGGGAGCCTGCATCGCCTGACCAGACACCTCTCTGTGACAATAAGCAAGTGCTCTGTGTACTACTAGTAATAAGTGGGGAAAATATCCGATCACTCCTCCATAGGAATCTAAGAACTCAGTTTGATTATCTGACAAGAAAGCATGGTGTGATTAATTTAATAAGTATTGTATAAGCATTATCAATGTTAAGCCTAACTATAGGCCTCTTTGCAAGCATAAGCCTTGTCAAGCAGTGTTAGGCCACAAACTTCTGGGAGCTGCAAAGAGTGAGTGCAATAAAATCCTGCAAGCATAAGCAAAATCTAGCTAGGAAGCTTTATAGACTAAGATTAAGCAAAAAGGAAGCTCTGTGAAATTAGATGAGGACTTGTGGTTACTATGCACTGCAATCAGATACACCTCTACCCCTATATAACGCGGTCGTGGAGAGTCAAAAATCCCTACCACACTGTAGGAGAGACGCTGTTATAGCTCCGGCCGTGGGGAGCCCCAGGCCCTTTAAATCACCAGCAGACCCCACTGCCACAGGCCCAGGGTAGCAGCAATAGGGCTCCAGCACTGATTTAAAGGGCCCGGGCCTCCCCGCAGCAGCCGGAGCCTGGGCCCTTTAAATTGCCGGTGAGCCCCGCTCCTGCAGCCCCAGGGTAGCAACAGCAGGGCTCTGGTGGTGATTTAAAGAGCTCCAGTCTCTGGCCGCCGTGGGGAACCCGGGCCCTTTAAATCGCCAGTTGAGCCCCGCTGCCGCAGTCCCGGGGTAGCAGCAACAGGGCTCCAGTGGTGATTTAAAGGGCCGGGGCTCACCACAGCAATCGGAGCCCCGGACCCTTTAAAGTGCCGCCAGAGCCCGGCTGCTACCGTGCTATATGCAAACCCACGTTATATCAGGTCGTGTTACAGTGGGGTACTTCTTCAGGCTGACTCAAATATTTTTGAGTCTAGCAAATTGACCACCATTAGGACAACCGGCCGCATAAAGAAAAGATGAGCTGGGCACAGGTGCACAGTTCATGAGATCAAAACAACTGCAAAATACCATACTAAGACATTTGTCCACCTTAACTGGTTGACCTGCTTTGGAACACAACCAACAAATAATGTATAAAGAGCTGCAAAGGTGCAGGTCTGTGTGTATGTACATGTGTGTTGACCTAAAAGAGATCTCTCTTTGATCGGGCTCACACACACACCCTGAATCAAAAGGACTTGTGCTTCACCGACTATCTGTGCCTGGCCAATACAGAAAATGGTTGACTGAAGGGTAACCTATTCTCGGACAAATGCAGGGTAAGGTTTTGGAGTAAAGAAGTCTGGTTGTGCTCGAGCTGGTTAGTCTTAAGTCTGTATCGATACTATAGTTTAATTATACTAGTGCATTGTTTAGAAGTAAAAGTAAGTTGGTTACTAGTAGTAGTAAATTGCTTAGGAATAGTAGTAGTAAATAGTTAACCAATGTATAACAGCTGTATAGGTTCTTGTGCCTTGTTGGGAACGGTTACAGCGCGGGTAAAGCTAGTAGTTGATAAGTGACAATAGCTTTGCATGTCGTTGTGCCTGTCTTCACTATAATTTGCCACTTAGTTTTATAATAGAAGTCAGTAGTTCATAAGTTGTTTAAAACTAATAGTAGATACTTATAGGTAGTTTAAAATTAAAGAAATTTAGTTAATCTGTGTCATTATTGCATATAATTTGTTTGCTGGAGACTGGTACAGTGCATGTAGGGTTAACTGATTAATTAGTAATGATAGCTTTGCCTGCATTTGTGCCTGTCTTCAGTATAACCTGCCATTTATATTAATCCTAATTCCGTGATGCTCTTTAATTTTTCTCTTCTTATTCTGTCTGTGTTGCCTTTATAGCCGTAAATCATTAAAAACCTTCTTTGAGGAATAATTAGTTGTTTTAGTTTCTCTTATGGAGACACTACTCCAACCTCATTACATCTGTGTTGGGTGGTGGGAAGTAGTGATCACTCAGGGTACAATTAGGGCCCTGATGCACGTCTCCCCCTTCCATCATCTTCACACGCGGCTATTCCAATTTTCAAACTGTGATATTCTCTCAAGTAAACTGAAGTGGTTGTGGGGGCTGGTGAAATTGGTATCAGTGTCAATGGCTGCTTCAAGCACAGAGATTTGATTTTTCTGAAGCTTTGTTTTTAAAGACTAGAAATGTTTACTCTTTCCAACATAAAAATATCCATATTTAGCTTTCTATTAATTCTAGAAAGCGCCATGTACTTCACACTTACCTAGATCAGGACCATCAGTATCACCCTCTGTTAAATGAAGCTAATGTGATTTTTTAAAAAAACTTAACAGGTTGATGCATTCCAGACATTTCTTATTCTCTCGCTCACTCTTATTTTTTTAATTCAAGCAAGTCAGTGCATATATAGTTTTGATACAAATTACATTAAATTTGTAAAATCATGGATTATTTGTCAATTAAAAGTGCCTGGCAGAGGCAAAGTTTGCAATGCTAGGATTGTAACAAATTATTACAGGGCCATCTCTGTCTTAAATTCAAATACAAGTGTGTTTTGCAGCAACACACAATAAAACTGTAGTTTCTTACTAAATAATCTATGTTGGTTTTGCTGACAACTTAAATTGTTGCTTGTCTTTCAGGCAAAGTTTTTTAATTAACTGCAACCTATAGCTTACAAGCCTTATTTTTTCCTCTTAATCAAAATATATCATACAGTAGCTGCTACTATGATTGCAAGACTAAAAATTGCAGCACGATCAACTCTGGCTTGCGTTTCGGGAAAAGGCAATATTTATAGTTACTTCACTAATAAAAGAACAGGAGTACTTGTGGCACCTTAGAGACTAACAAATTTATTTGAGCATCAGCTTTCATTGGTCCACTTCATCGGATGCATATGAAGTGCGTTGTAGCCCACGAAAGCTTGTGCTCAAATAAATTTGTAAGTCTCCAAGGTGCCACAAGTACTCCTGTTCTTTTTCCAGATACAGACTAACACGGCTGCTATTCTGAAACCAGTTACTTCTCCGTAGCTGAAAAAACGCAGCTCCAATCTCTCCCAGTCACCAGACCTCTGATCAGAACATTAACAAGTAACACATTCAAATGGAGGTTCAGCCTTAGGTCTGCCTGCTCAGCTATGAATTTGTCCCTGATGCAAACCCACTTCCCCGGGGCATTATTTGTGTGGCTGATGTCAACAAGGCCCAGCTCCTCCCTTTTGGCAGCTCTACTGATCTGCTCGGCCCTTCTTTTCTAGCCCCTCTCCTGGATTGGCAGCACAATGATTTTGCCCCTGATATAACTCAGTCTGCCCCATTTTTCCCTGTACTTTTTGCTTGGTGGGCACGAAACGTGATTCTTTTAGTTGCCCCAAAAACATTTCTATTTGTCCTGGGTTTTTGTGTAATAATTATTTTTCTCCCATTCTGACTAGTGGTCCACAGACCACAGTTTGGTCATCGCTAATTTACACATTTTATTAACAGCTTCATTTCACTTCATTCATAGACTAAGATTAGAACGGACCATCATGATCATCTAATCTGATCTCTTGCACACTGCAGGCCACAGAACCTCACCCATCCAACTGCTGTAATAGACCCCAACCTCTGGCTGAATTACGGATGTCCTCAAATCATTATTTAAAGACTTCAAGTTACAGAGAATCTGCCATTTACACTAGTTAAACTTGCAAGTGACCCATGCCACATTCTGCAGAGGAAGGCAAAAAAAACCCCCAAGGTCTCTGCCAATTTCACTTAGCTGAAAATTCCTTTCCAACCCCAACAATGGCAATGAGTAAGACCTTAAGCACGTGAGCAAGACCCACCAGCCAAATACCTTAGAAAGAATCACAGAATGATAGAATATCAGAGTTGGAAGGGACCTCAAGAGGTCATCTAGTCCAACCCCCTGCTCAAAGCAGGACTAATCCCCAACTAAATCATCCTAACAAGCGCTTTGTTAAGCCTGACCTTAAAAATCTCTAAGGATGGAGATTCCATCACCTCCCTAGGTAACCCATTCCAGTGCTTTACCACCCTCCTAGTAAAAAAGTTTTTCCTAATATCCAACCTAAACCTCCCCCACTGCAACTTGAGACCAGTACTCCTTGTTCTGTCATCTGCTATCACTGAGAACAGTCTAGATCCATCCTCTTTGGAACCCCCTCTCAGGTAGTTGAAAGCAGCTATCAAATCCCCCTCATTCTTCTCTTCCACAGACTAAATACGCTCAGTCCCCTCAGCCTCTTCTCGTAAGTCACGTGCTCCACCCCCCTAATCATTTTTGTTGCCCTCCGCTAGATTCTTTCCAATTTTTCCACAACCTTCTTGTAGTGTGGGATCCAAAACTGGACGCAGTACTCCAGATGAGGCCTCACTAACGCTGAATAGAGGGGAATGATCATGTCCCTCGATCTGCTGGCACTGCTCCTACTTACACAGCCCAAAATGCTCTTAGCCTTCTTGGCAACAAGGGCACACTGTTGACTCATATACAGCTTCTCATCCACTGTAACCCCTAGAACCTTTTCTGCAGAACTGCTCCCTAGCCACTCGGACCCTAATCTGTAGCAATGCATGGGATTCTTCCATCCTAAGTGCAGGAATTCTCTGTAGTAACTCAGAGCCCTTCCCATTTAGTTCCCATCAATGGCCGTTGAAGTTATTTGCTGCTAGCAGTCACAAATCAGCTACATACCATTGTAGGCTGTCTCATCTTACCATCCCTTCCATAAACTTATCAAGCTCAGTCTTGAAGCCAGTTAGGTTTTTTGTCCCCACTGCTCCCCTTGGAGTTTTTTGCTCCCATTCAACACACACATTATTTTAAGGCCAATGTTTAAGCAACAACGATATGTAAATCTATAATACCTCTTCCAATGTCTTTGCCTTCCATATCTTTCAGTATCACAGACTTTCCTTTTGCAATAAGAACAGCATCACCTTCCCACTTCTTGTGTTTTTTCTTTGAAGCTTTACACCACACAACACTGAAGTATTTTGCAAGGCAGTCAGGTTCGTCTTCCTCTTTCTTGTGTCTTGCTATTTCTGGTGTTGGTACATGCACTGGGTCTAAAAAGCAGGAAGATAACTAAGAATATCAAAAGATCTCTGTTGAAGTAGAAAATTATTTAAAAAAAAAAACCCAACACTATCATCAATCAAGTGCAGTCTGTGCATTTCCTACTATACAAACATAAGTCGGCATGGTTCCTGTTCTGAGTAACTTACAATCCAATTGAGACAGAGACATCATAATTCAGGCTTAAAACAATGGATAGGGATGCAAGCTCAAAGGAGCACTAATTTTATGAAATACTGTGTGGAAAATATATGCTTTAAGGAAAGATTTTCAAGTAGAAGGGAAGTTATTTAGTCCATGAAAAAGAGGTAGTTCCTGGTATGGAATGGAAGGAGGAGACAGTGGGTAAGGGATAAAAAGTAAGTTTTTGAAACAACAAAGTGATGAGAAGAAGGAAATGAGAGTATGGACTCAGATGAGGAGGAGATGAGCAATGCCTTGAAAGTAAAGATGGGAACTTAGAATTCAATGCAGAAGGGAGGCAAGTGAATAGATCCACAACTAAAGCCAAAAGAATGCATTCAGAATAACTATTACTGTAGCATAAAAAAACCTGAAAACAGTTAGAAAATAAAACTGTTTTACATTTCCAGTTGAAAGAATATTTCACCCATTTTCTTTGTAATATATTAAAAACCATCCGCTATCCTAAAATCCTGAAAAACAGCAGCATGACTTGAGATTGCAGTAAACCAAATGTTTCTATCTATAAATAGTCATACATTTGGCAGCATTGCAGCTACTTATATCTATAATCAATGCAAATATTAGCCAAATACAATTAGGTTAATAACTTTAAGGATTCTCAATACTGCAAGCAACAGTTGTCTATACTATTGAATAAAGACAAAGATCACATGCCTTCCATGAGTTACCAGTCTGGCATGAGTTAAGTAATAGTAGTGCAAGTCTGCAGAATTATTTGAAGGAAAATCTGAAACATTCCTTTTTAGTACAGCACATGTGCACAACATCAAAGTGAAAATCAGATGAATTTCATTAAATACCATTGCATGCTGGTCAAGGCTTAATCAGCTTGCTCCTTTGACTTCATCTGGATTCAGTACTACACAGATTTGACACTAAAAGACTGCTCACACAAAAAACTAACTCTTTTTAGGTGTTTATACTTAGATCAGAAGCAGCAAATATAAAATTCCACCTATAATAATGACTAGTGAAAAAGGGAAATCAAATAACCTGAACATCACTTCTAATGGTAATTGTTTAAAAAAAATGCAAAACATGATTATATGAACTGCCTAAAAATTAAAGTAAAGTATCAGATGAATGTTAACTTTATTGTTAATAAAACGATACAAATGCAAGATATTTTATTTATTGATAGAGATTTTCATGCCACAGGACTTTACAAATTTCAGCTCCAGTCCTGTAGAGGGAACCACTCCTGTGGAGCTGTGTGTATGTGCGCACAGAGTCCCTGAAGTAAATGGCAGGTTTCAGAGTAGCAGCCGTGTTAGTCTGTATCCGCAAAAAGAAAGGAGTACTTGTGGCACCTTAGAGACTAACAAATTTATTTCAGCATAAGCTTTCGTGGGCTACAGCTCACTTCTTCGGGTGCATAGAATGGAACACACAGAAAGAAGGTATTTATACATACAGAGAACATGAAAAGGTGGAAGTAACCATGTCAACTGTAAGAGGCCAATCAATTGAGATGAGCTATCATCAGCAGGAGAAGAAAAACCTTTGAAGTGATAATCAAAGTGACCCATAGAAGGTGTGAGGAGAACTTAACATGGGGAAATACTCAATTACCAACACTCAAATACCCAACCATTCCCAGTCTCTGTTTAAACCTAAGTTAATTGTATCTAATTTGCATATTAATTCAAGTTCAGCGGTCTCTCTTTGGTCTTCAAAGGTTTTTCTTCTCCTGCTGATGATAGCTCATCTCAATTGATTGGCCTCTTACAGTTGACATGGTTACTTCCACCTTTTCGTGTTCTCTGTACGTATAAATACATACATGAAATAAATTTGTTAGTCTCTAAGGTGCCACAAGTACTCCTTTTTTTTTTTTTTTTTTTTTGAAGTAAATGGGACTCCACGGGTGAAGCCGCATGCTTAATATATACACGTGGATCCACCGCAGAAATACTTCCACTTGGAAGGTGCAACAAATCAGCTATTTAAGAGTACACAGCAATGCTACACAATGACTAGAAGCAAAAACAGAATAACCCCAAAGCCAGAAAAAACCCTCCTCTTTTCATCTGAAAATACAGGGAGAATTTAATGTAGGTGGAGCGTGGTAATTTGACTAAGACACATGAATAAATCCTTGCACTTTTGCAAAATGTACCAGAGACCTATCAGTGGCCAGAAGTAGTCACGGTGGCTCAGTCCGCCCTGCGGTTTTGGCCACTGGCTCCTGCCAGCCAGGGTCTCTGCCCGCTGCCAGTCTGGGGTTCCTTCCCCCAGGCCAGCAGTGGGCACTGAGTGGGACCGGTGGCGGGATCCCGGCTGGCAAGGCGCCAGCAGCGGGAACCCCAGAGCAGCGACCCGCCTCGCATGCTATCAAAAATCAGCTCGCGTGCCACCTTTGGCACATGTGCAGTAGGTTGCCGACCCCTTACCTAGCTCAATGGTTAAATCATTTGGTGTAAGGTTGACGCACTCCATACAGCTGCTAAGGGCAGTGTTTGGTAGCAGAATACAGAGCAGCAGTTTGGACAGTGAAATTACTGCTAGCTGAAGGCATCCAAATACAGTTGCTTTTGCTGACGTCCTAGAAATGAAGCTACACTTGTACATTGTAAGCTCTGTTGTTGCTTCTGGTTATTATCCTGCACACAGACTAACAGAAATATGTGCATACTATAAACGAAAAGAGACAGGGAATCATCTGTGTACACTCATTTCTCTCTCAAAAAACAAAAAGCCCACTTTATCAAACTAAACTCTTCATGATCACTAAGAAGCTGTTGCAGGTGATGTGTTCCTTCTTCCTGAAGTGAGAGAATATAGCTGAAGTGTTATGGTCCAAAGGCTAAAATGCAGAGACCATAAAAGTGGGTATTTACAATAGGTGAGACAGTAAGCCCTTAAGTTTCAAGATTTCAGCAAATGCTTGCTCCATGTGAGAATGAATTCCTGTAATGTGATGGAGTTGATGATTTACAGAAAATGGGGATGTGGGAGGAAAAAGAAAATAAATGCTGCAGTGGCAAATTAGTGTAACCAGTTTCTGCAGAACAGGTTTAGAGGTAGACACTGATTAAATCTGCACAGAAAAGTAAAAGGAAATCTGAAAGAATGCAAAATTTAAATAAAATATGCATTCCCAAATTAATCTGCAGCACTGTACAGCAGCTTAAATGTGAAACTCCTATAAGGAATGCAGCATGCTCCAGTGGACAGTACAAGACTAGGTCAGGATCCTGGCTTTGCCAACACACACAGTTTGATCTTACTCAAGTCATTTGACTCCTCTATGCTTTAGTTTCCTTCATCTGTAAAATGTACATAAAGATATCTACCCTCTGTAAAGTGCTTTGAAATCTTCTGATAAAGCATTGTTTAAATGCAAGTATTGCTGTTCAAAAGAATAAGAAATCTGCTTCTAATTCTGCCACACATGATAATAAAAAAGAACAGATGAAGCCAAAATGTAGTTCAGAATATTTTAACATCACAGCATACAACTGAATTTGGACCTACGGCTTGGATTCTGATCCATCTCTACAATGAAATGCCACCTTTGTATATGAGCATCTGAAATTAAATCCATTCCCGTATACATTCTTAGAACATATGCTCAGCAGAGACTGTGGCTCTTTATGTCTTCTGAGGATCAACAGAAGTTTTATTTTAGTTCAATTTCATACTAGCAATCAGAATAGTAGAATAGAATGAAAAATAGTACATAAATTCAGAGAACAGCTCTTTGCACTGTAGCTAGGTATTCTGGAATGTGTACATATTATATTTAAAATCACATGCTGATCTGAGATCCAGGAATACCTAAACCCAACATTATGATGGAAAGAGAGTGTTACCTTAATTCTAAATTCAGGCTAGAAATAAAGCACACATTTTTAACAGTGACCATTCACGCAAGTTACCAAGGCCTGGGGGGGGCTTCTCCAGCACTGGATATTTTTAATCAAGATTGCTAGTTTTTCTAAAAAACATGCTTTAGTTCAAACAGGAATTAATTCAAGGCAGTCATGTGGTCTGTGTTATACAGGCAATCAGACAAGATGATTTGCCTTATAATCTATGAATCTCACAATGGTATAGTGGAAATAAACACATTAATATTTGTGAAGAACTCAGTCTAGTGATGAGTGCCATAAAAAAAAACTATGAGGAAATTAATAGTTCTGTCTGCAGGCCAGTACCGAAAATGTGTAACAAATAAGACACAGGGCCACACATTGAACAATCGGACATTGAAAAATCTCAATCGTTGGAGATTTTTAGTAAGAAGTTAGACAAAGACTTGTCAGGGATGATAATACTAAAATAATAATTAGTCCTGTCTTGAGTGCAGGGGACTGGACTAGAAGACTTCTCAAGGTTTCTTCCAGTTCTACAATTCTGGAATTTTATTCATTTCCTATGAATAAGGAAAAAATAAAATATTGTATAGCTGCTTGTTACATGATCACCATCTAGCCTGTGCACTGACTGAAGCAGGAGTTCTATGGAAAAAATAGTATGTGATCTGTAATTAAAGACTGTTTTACAATGCTTATACACCACAGGGCAAAATTAAGGTTACACAGGCAACCTTAATTCTGATATTTCCTAATGCTTGAGTGCTTGACTTTGCCATCTTAATAATGTTCTTTTAATGCAGTTTTGTGTGTGCATGCATATGTGTATCATAATAGGAAAGTGGTGATGGCCTTAACTATAGAAGTTGTGAAATGATTGCATTGTCAACTCACCTCTTAGCAAAATATTTAGCTCTTAAGGATACTGCTTTAATGGAGGGATGATAGGTAGAGAAGACTTCCAAAACATAGCTTCTAAGTGGAAAAAATGTTCTTAAACCTCTCTACTGTCTAGGAAAACCAACTGACCACCATTCACAGTAAAAAATTAATGAACTAAGTTGAAAGCTTCTGATAAATCCACAGAAATAGTTATGCATGTCCCATCATCAAAGGCAACAGCAACATCATTGACAATTCTGGAATGCTGGCAGGCATCAGATGGTGCACTAGACCAGATTACCTAAGTAAAATGTTGAATTCATTCAAATGCCATCCAAGTCGACTGTTTGTAACGTTTTCTAAGATGTTAGAACACACTGAAATCAATTCTAACATCTTTATGTAAATAAAAAAAACCCAATGTTCAGTGACAAATTAAAAGCAGGCAAGACTTCAGAAAGTAATATACACTTGAATGGCCATGTACGGTATTTTGTATGTTATTGTAAAATGCGTATTTAGAATTATTTGATTTCTGTTCATTTTTTTCCTACTTATTAAAATAGCGGAACACCCAATAAACTTAATCACTACATACATTGGTAGTAAGACAAAATAGTTATATTTAATAATCACAAGTGAATTGTACCACAGTCAAAGGGGTCATTTTTCAAAGCATTTCATAGGGATTTCGTCATGTAATTCACATTAAATGTTAATGGGAGGCATGCACTAAATCCTCATATGCCACATTACAAATATACTACTTTGCATTCTCTGAAGATGTGCTATTTATTGCAACTTTTTGCAGGGATCTTATTTTTTTGCGGGGAGTTCCCCCCCAAAAAACTATTAAATAGCAGGACTATTTGTGATTTACAAAAAGACAAGCCTTCATAGTTTCCAGAAATCTAACAGAAGTGAAGCAAAGAGTAAGTTGGCAAATAGAGGTTTATTAAGATTATGCATACTTGTTTTTAACATCTATTTTAACTCATATCTGAGGAAAACCTGATTTACTTACTTGTTTGGAATTATTTATTTATTTTATTTTATTTTATTTTGCCAGTGATAACCTTCGATTGGCTTGAATAATATTGACTCAGAGAACCAACAATGGTCCATTAATGTTTCTATTCTGTATTTTAAAGAGCATTTATTAACAAAACATATTTTATCCTCTGCAGTGGGTAGGAAACACAAACTATTCCTAGGCTATCTAAATAATTTAAACATGCCTGTTGAATATTCCTGAGATTACCCTGGAAGAAGGCACTTCTTTAGCATTTTCATGTGTTATGAAGGAATGATTACTTACAGATTGGCTGATGACATTACTAGAGGGGAAGGAGTAATATTTCCAAATCAAGTTACATACATATGATTTACATAAATGTAATCCATTCAGTAGTTCAAGCAGAAAAATTATGTTTAGGGCCAAAACTCAACAAAGCTGGTGAATAAGTTGTAACTTGTACCTGGAAAGCGCACTGTGCCAGAGGCGGGAAATTCATTCCTATGGAGGGTAAATAGTGGTTATTGTGCTGTCCTTGCTTGTCTAGACCGTAGGAAAATGGAAGCAGTTTTAAATTACAGGGGCTTCAATGCAAATTCACAAACATGAACTTCTGCAGGAAAACACAGACTCAAGCTCCATTGGACATTTATTTTGTATCAGTCCTGCCCATTTTTGGAGCTGAACTGACCCCTAATATATGGAGGCATACACAGATGAAGGTGTAGCAGCTTTCAACCAACAGAGTCAGGTTTCCAGTGCAATTTCCAAGGAATCAAATCCCTCTACTACCTTTTACATGAATGTAAATTCTTCCACTGACATTTATTCCACAGGTGGCTTTAGTCCTACTTACCTAGTTGCCTTTTTATTTATTTTTTCAATAGTATTAAGGGCTATCTCATTTGTCTCTTTACAGCATAAAGCAGTTTTAAATATGCCACCCAAAGACCTGTTATATACTTTTTACAGGGTTTGTTTGCATTTTAAGGATTACAACAACAAAATAAGTTAAAACAGATACTTAAAATAATTTCTGGACTTTTGCTAAAATTATTTTTAGTACAGTACTCATTTTTGCATCTTAGAAATGGATTTACAAACAGCCTTCTTTAAAAGCTATATTGATCTAAGCAGTACAGTAATTTATCATAAAAACATTGGTGTCAGGGACACATTTTATCATCAAAGACTGTGCTGAATACTAGTACGTCTGCAAATGCAGACAAAGATTTTACTAAAATGAATTCAAATAGTAAGCAACCCAATTCACTGACAGTTGTACCCAACATAAGAGGACTGCCCAAACCATAACTTTTTAATTCCCCTATCTTCCCCATGGAGTTCTCTGTCTTAGTAGTTTTGTGGACTGGACCATAGTTTGAAGCAGGAAAGTACAATCCAGATGAAAATATTTGCAGGCTGCAGAGTACTGCAAGGCCCTGGAGGACTTTAATACTATCTTGCCAGGTGGTCAACTTAATCAACTTATTTATTTTACGCACGTGCACATGCACATCATCTGTAAAAAGAATTTTACTGTTAATGTTGCAAGATCAAGCATTCAAACATTGGGAAATGCCAGAATTAAGGTTGCTTGTGCAACCTTAATTGAGTCCTCTTGTGCATATGCATTATGATATAATCTTTAATTACATGATCGCATATTATTTTTTCCACAGGTCCCTTGACTTAATGCACAGGATGGATCATGTTCACTTAATGCTCAGCTACTGAATATCTTGTTTTCTCCTCATTATTCAGTGTGGAGCCCCATGCCTTATTTATTTCACATTATTCAAATTCTTATCTGATGAAAGATTTATTAATTTCCTTCACTGGCTTTTCTATGGCGCTCATTGTACAATATTTCAGTGCTTCACAAGTATCACTTAATTTATTTTCACAACACCCCTGTGAGATGAAGGGCTATTATTATCCCCATTTTACAGATGCAAAACAGAGGCACAGATCTCTGTAACTTCAGCTAATGGAGTAACTGATGGCCATAGCTGGTTGCCATCCTCTGTAGATCAGCATTAACAGGGGATAAGACACTTTGCCAGTGGGTTTCACAGATATTTTCTAACAGCAAAGGAATGGTGACACTCAGGAAAAAATGGTTACTAATCTGTTCCCAAAGAACAGTTACAGATGCATTACATATGTCCATTCAAGTGCGTGCACACCCTCTGCACTAGAGTCAGAGATTTTCCCTTAGCAGTACCTGTCATGGGGGCCATATCTTTGCTGCTGCTGCTGCTGCTGCCTTGTGCTACTGCATGATGGAATAAAGGGCAATGCCAACCCGACCATCCCCCAGTTCCTTCATACTGGCTAGAGTCTGATATGGAGGAGAGAAGAGAGGGAGTCTCGGAATGGACATATGCTACACATCTCAAAGAACACCACAGTTACAGAACACATTAGAAACCATTCTTTTCTTTGAGTAATTGCACATGTTCATTTCACTTCAGGTGACTCACAAGCAGCAAAATCTGGAGACAGGTTCCAGAATCTACCTGAACAGTGACTGAAGGAGTACTTGTCCAAACTTGGCATCATCTCTGGAATACTGAGATAAAGCATAATGAGTTGTAAAGGTCTGTACTGATGACAAAGTTGCAGCTTGGGTCTGTTGTAGGAACTTGATCCAAAAGAAAAATGTGGAAGTTGCTTGAGATCTTTTAGAGTGTGCTACCATTCTGCTTGCAGGAGATACATCAGCAATGTTAGCACAGATGTATGCAAGATGAAATCAATGAGGAAATCCTCTGCATCAAGACTGGAAAGCCTTTCATCCTGTCTGCAACTGACAAGAAAAGCTGGGATGACAATCTAAAAGCCCAGATCTGTCCAAGTAAAAAGCCAACACCTCCTAACATCCAAAGTATAGTCTCTCCTCATCCTTATAATAATGGAGCTTAAGAAAGAAAGTTGATAAGTATATGGCTTGATTGAAGTGGAACGCTGATATTACTTTAGTCTGGAATTTCGAATGTAGGCATAAGTAAATTTTGTCCTTATAAAAAACTGCAAACTGAGGGTCAGCTACCAATGCTCATAACTCCACTACCCTTCTCAAGGAGATAATAGTTACCAAAAACAGTGCTTTCATAGACAGATGATGAAGTAAAGAGTAGGTAGCCATCAGTTCAAAAGGCAGACCCACCAACCTTGTTAGCATCAGATTTAAGTCCTAGGGAGGACGGGATTCAGACACGGAGATATAACCTTTAAGAATTTAAGTGACAGAAGATTAGAAAATACTGAGTGGCCCGTAATTGGAAGGTGGAAAGTGAAGATACCTGCCAGGTACCCTGATGGAACTAAGGGATAAGCCTTGTTGTTTCAAGTAGGACAAGTAATCCAAAAATGTTGGATAGAGGTGCAAGGACAAACTCCCTTCTGCTTTGCTTTGACCATAAGGAGAATAATTTCCACTTCAGCTGGTACGTGTATCTAGTAGATGGCTGCCTACAATTTGGGAAGATATTTTGCACATTCTCCAAACACTCCACCTCATGAGAAGCTAACCATGGAGCATCCAGGCCACCAGATGGAGAGCAGCGGGGTGGAGATGTAGGGATGACTGTGGTCCTTGGAGATCAGGTCAGGTTCTGAAGGCAGTCTCAAAGGAGCCCTGGGGGATAGGCTCAGCAGACTGAAGAACCAATGCTGGCAGAGCCATGACAGTGCTATGAGGATCATACAAGAATGATCATGCTGGAGTTTGAGCAACACTTGGGAAGAAGTGGAAATGGGAAAATAGGCATGCAGCAGCTTGTCCTTCCAAGATTATAGGAAAGCATCTGTCAGAAATCCCTGAGACCTGTCCTGGAACAAAACACCTGGCACTTTGTTAAGACAAGTTGCAAAGAGGTCTATGTGAAGGATACACTTGGTTTGAAAAACGAATCTCATGATACGCAGCCTGAGATACAGCAGGGATCACAATTGAAAGATCTGCTCAAGCAATCCACCAAGCTGTTCTGAGCACCGAGAAGGTGGGAGGCAGTTACAGATGCATTTCGTATCTGTTGTTCTTCGAGATGAGTTGCTCATGTCCAGTCCATGTCAGGTTTGTGCATGCGTTATGTGCACCATTGCCAGAGATTTTCCCCCCACTGGTATCCATAGGACTGGCTCTAGTGCCCCCTGGAGCCCCGCACTCATGTGCTGGTATAAGGGGCGCTACCCCCCACATCCTCCCAGTTCCTTCTTGCCATCACCTCTGACAGCAGGGTAGGAGAAAGGATCATGGAACAGTGACTCACAAGCAGTGCCTCTGGAGGTGGGCTAGGAGTTCATGGGTGTACTGACTGCAACACGGCTCTCCCAAAACTGGCATCATCTCTGGCCTGTTGGATGATGACATAGTGGGATGCGAAGGTACAAACTGATGACCATGTCACAGCCCTGCAGATACCCTGGACAGTATCTGCATAAGGAATGCAGCTGAAGATGCTTGCGCTCTTGTAGAATGAGCTTTCAAGAGGCTGGAGGTGGGACCTTCGCCTGTTCGCAGCAAGCCTGGATGCAGGCTGTTATCCAGGACGAGTCCCCCCTGGAATGACACCAGGAGGCCTTTCATTCTATCTTCAACAGCAACAAAAAGTTGCATGGATTTGCAGAAGGGTTTTGTCTTGTCAATATGAAAGGCTAGGGCCCTTCTAATGTTCAGAAAATGCAGACGCCTTTCCTCCTCTGACCTGTGTGGTTTCAGAAAGAAGATGGGCAGAAAAAGGTCTTGGTTACTATGAAACTGTGACACTACCTTCCATAGAAATGCTGGGTGAGGATGTAGCTGAACCCTATCTTTGAAGAAAACATATAGGGGGTTCTGAGGTCAAAGCCTGAAGTTCCAAACTCCTTCTGGCCAAAGCAATTGCCACCAGGAAAGCAACCTTCCGCAAGAAGAGCAGCAGGGAGCAAGATGCCAGGGGCTTGAAGGGAGGCCTTGTGAGCCTGGATCAGACCCCAAAGAGGAAGTGGGTCACAAACTTGCAGGTAGACACTTTCCAGACCCCTGATGAACCTGCTTTTCATCTCATGGGCGAAGACCGATCTGCCTTGGATTGGAGAATGGAACACCGAGATGGCTGTTAAGTGGACCTCGACTGATGACCCTGACAGACCGTGGTGCTTCAGGTGAAGGAGATACTAGTCTAGGATGGACTGCAAGGACGCATGAGTGGGGCAAAGGCTCCTCTCGGCTGCCCAGCATATGAAGCAATTACACTTGGCCAGGAAGGTGGCTCTAGCAGAGGGCTTTCTGCTGTCTAGCAAAACCTGTTGGACTTGCTCCAACCAAGCTCTCTCCTCTGGATTCAGGCAGGCGAGGTTCGGATGGAGCAGTCGCCCATGATCCAGTGAAATCAAGTCAGGTCTGGGCAGGAGTGTCAATGGGGCTTTGACTGCAAGATCTAGAAGCATGCCAAACCAAGACTGATGAGGCCATGCTGATGTAATAATGATAACCTTTGTCTTGTCCCCCTTAAACTACAGAAGAACTGTGTGAACTTGGGGTATTGGAGGGATGGCATGCAGCAGGCCGTCTGACCATGACTGTAGAAAGACATTGCACAGGGAATCTTTGTCTTGACTATGCCTCATGCAAAAGCGAGGACATTTTGTGTTCTGTGTGAGGGCGAATATGTCCACCTGGGTAGTTCCCCACCTCAGGTGGAGAGACCACTCATGGTGAGAGGAAAAAGGCATCCTGAGGTGATCCACCAATACATTCCACTGCCCAGGGAGATGAGATGCCTCCAGGTGAATGGAATATTTCACGCAGCAATCCCATAACCCGAGAGTTTCCTGGCAGAGGACCTTGGCCTGGAGCCTCCCTCTTTGATGACTGGTGGGTTGGGCAAGGAATACTTTGCAAGCCAAGTGTATTGTCCTGAGCTCCTTTACATTTATGTGTAGGGATAGCCTATTCTGCTACTAGAGACCCTGGTTCCTGAAATCATCAAGGTGAGGCCATTACCCTAGATCCGATGTGTCGGACGCCATTGTTATTGTGCACCATGCGGATGCGAAGGGTGCTCCAGACATAACTGAGGCCAGGCCCAACCACCACATCAGGGATGCCAGCACTGGCAGTGGGATGATAAGGACCGAGTCCAAATGGTGCCTGTTCATGGAGTAAACTGAGGCAAGCCACATCTGAAGCAGTCTGAGATGTAGCCATGCGTACTGTACCACATAGGTACATGCTGCCATGTGTCCCAACAGCAGTAGACAGACACAAGCGGTCGTCAATGGGCTGCCCAATGCCTGGGGTGATTAGGTCAACCATAGCTCGATATCTAGTCTCCGGGAGAAACGTCCAGGCTTGAGAGGCATCGAGCACTGCTCCTATGAATTCTATTTTCTGCACCAGGACCAACATCGACTTGTGATCCTTTATTAAGAGGCCCAGCACCCAGCAGGTGGCTCACACTGCACTGATGCTGTGCTGAACTTGAGCTCATGAGCGGCCTCATATCAACCAATTATCAAGGTATGGGTAAATCTATGCCTCAAGGGCTGGGGTAGGCTGTGACTACCATCGTTTACTTTGTGAAAACTTACAGAGCCACCAACATGCCAAATGGAAGCACCATAAACTGGTAGTGACTGTGGCCCACTGCGGAAGATTGAGATGTGGAAGTACACATCCTTTAAATTGAGGACAGAGTGCCAATCTACTGGATCCAGGGAGGGAATAATGATTATTTGGATTTGGATGATTTAGTTGGGGATTGGTCCTGATTTGAGCAGGGGGTTGGACTAGATGACCTTCTGAGATCTCTTCCAAACCTGATAGTCTATGATTCTATTCTATGATTCTATGAATAATGGAGGCCAGGGAGACCATGTAGAACCTCAGTTTCTTGAGATACTTGTTGAGGTGATGCAGGTCTAGGATAGGCCAGAGGTCCCCTTTCACCTTGGGAATCAAGAAGTAACAGGAGTAAAATCCCTTCCCTCTCAGTTCTTGAGGAACTACCTTCGCAGCCCTGCCTGCAGGAGGGCTGATATCTCCTGGACAAGAACTTGCTCATGAGAAGGGTCCCTGAAGAGAGACAGGGAAGGGGGGTACAGTAGATGGATAGACACACAGAGAAGGGTGTACCCCTATGCTATGGTATAAGTACCCAGTGGTTCAATGTAATTGACGACCAAGCAGAGAGGTATGTCAAAAGGTGGTTTAAAAATAAAATGAGGAATGGATCCAGCAGGGAGACCGGTAAGTCTTCCCCGAGCATGTCTTCAAAACGCCTGTCTATTTCTGCTCAGGCGCCAGCTAGTGCCCTGCTGAGTGGTAGTAGAGGATGGCTGGCTGGTGGCGCCTATAACCTTTTCCTCTTCTCTTCTCTGGCTCATGTCTGGGTGGCCCCAAGAACCTGGGTGGTTCTTGTGGTCTGAAGTGCTTCCTGGAGGTCAACAGTTTAGAAAGGTCTTAAGACCACGGCATGGCCCTGGAATCCTTGAGGCTGTCCAGCTTGGTGTCCATCTGGTCTGAGAACAACAAGGTTCCCTCAAATATGAGATCCTGCACCATCTGCTGAACCTCTTGGGACAGTCCTGATGACTGCAGCCACAAACTAAGCCTCATAGTGACCACCGATGCCATTGTCTTGGCTGCCAAATCTGTTGCATCTAAGACAGCCTAGAGGGATGTTCTAGCCACCATCTTTCCTTCCTCCATGACTCTTGTTGCAGGGAGTCCTTAAATTTTCCCAGTGAATCATGGACATTGAACTCTTATCTCCCCAGCAGCACCTGCTGATTTGAGATACAAAGTTGGAGGTTAGCAGTGGAATAAACCTTCCTACCAAAGAGATCTAGGTGTTTAGCATCCCTGTTCTTTGGGGTAGTGCTTGTTTGGCCCTGTCTATCCTGCTCATTGGCGGCGGAAACCACCAAAGAACTCAGAGGTGGAGTGCAAATACATATATTTGCATCCCTTGGTGGTAACATAGTATTTTTTCTCCACCCTTTTTGAGGTTGGCGGAGAGATGATGGGGTCTGCCACAGTGCCTTTACCAACTTAACTACTCCATCATGCACTGTTAAGGCCACTTTAGAAGGAGCAGTGGCGGCCAGAATATCAAATAGTCTGTTTGTGGGCTCTTTCAACTCCTATGCCTCCAGGCCCAGATTGGTGGCAAAACTTTTAAGGAACTCTTGATGAGCCCTAAAATCGTCAGAGGCGGTAGGTTAGCGGAACCTGTGATTGGCGCATCTGGGGATGAGGAGGATGCCGCCACTGGTACTGAAGGAGCTGAATCCTCTACTGCCTCCAAAGCAATCTCTATCAGAGATACCACTGGGGTCTTGGTACCACGGTTGGAGTCCGAGACCTGCCCTGGAACTGGGTATGGTGGGGCTGCAGCCTCTCTCTCGGAGATCGTGAAAGATTGAGAGTGAGAGAACAGCCTGAGCATCACAAGGAACCCCCACGGGTTCCAGCGTTGCCAATGGATGGGTCACTGCCCCGGAGGCCATACCTCCATACATGGTCCAGCACTGAAATCCAGTGCATAGGCTGGGTAGAGGCACCTCTTTTGTGGGGGAGCAGATTCCCTACAGAGTCTGATGGGGAATCCTCCTCTGGTGAGCAAGGCAGAGTCATTGCCATTCCCTCCTACTGGCTATGATGGGGAACCGGTGAATGGTGTAGGGCTGGGGATCGATTACTTGGCTGAAGAACGGCTATGAGTAGCTGGTGATCAGTGCTAGGACCCCAGCGTCTGGTACCGGGGCTCTGATGACCAGTGTTGGGCCGATAGAGACAGATGCTTGATGCCAGGACACCAGCATGGTGATGGAGACTGGCACTGGTTGAGGACCGTTGCAGAGGTTCCATAGCAGGCTTCCCTCTGGATGCGATTGCCATTGGTTCTATGGAGGCGGGTGGTCCCGGGGCGTGGGAGGCACTGGCAAAGCCATAAGGTCCCTTGCTGCTTGGAAAGCTTCCAGTGTGGAGGGGGCTCTCAAGTGCGATGTACCCCGGCCGCTCCCAGGAGTGAGGGGTGGGTCCTGGGTCAGGCTAGGCGCTGCAGGTGGAGTCAGCTCCACAGTTGAATGCCTCTGTGGGGAGGACAAATGGCCCAGGATGGGTCTCGACTTATCAGCTCTGCCCCTCTTTTCTCTATTGGGCACATGGAAGTGCCTTCTTTTGGTGTGCTTCTTGTGCTGCTTTCTTGGTTCTGGGGATGTAGAGTGGGTTTGAAGGGGACATGGTCCCAGAGCAGTGCTGCACACCAAAGCCGACATGCTTGGTGCCAAGTCCAACCAGTTCGGTTCCAAAGCCAGTCTAAGTGCGGCTGCCACGAGCAAGGCCTTTAGACAAATGTCCCTGTCTTTCTGGGCGTGCGGCCTGAAACCCCGGCAAATTTTGCACTTGTTCTTGATGTGAACCTCCCCAAGGCAGCTCAAATAGGGATTGCTCACTAGCATGGGCTTACTACAGGCAGAACATGGTTTGAACCCCGGGGACCAGGGAATGCCCTGTCTCTGGGACGATGTCCCCTCAGGGGACTACTATATTTCACTAACTCATTCACTCTAAAACTAAGACTACTTACAACAACACAGTTCAGCAACCACTGGAAAAAACTTGCAAATACAAGGAAAAGAACACTGTACCAGCAACTGTCACAAGCGGTAAGAAGGAATTGGAAGGGTGCGGGGCTACACTTATACCGGTGCATGAGTGTAGGGCTCCCGGGATGCTAGAGCCAGCTGTATGGATACCACAAGGGGAAAAATCTCTGGCACCAGGGCACATGGCGCACACACATCTGACCTGGAATGGACAAAAACAAGCACTCAAAGAAGAAGGATCAGATTCTGGTGGACTGACTCTACTTGGAGCATGGATCAATCTCATATCAGCCAGTCATTCAGGCAAGGAAATATGTGTATCCCTGCTTCCTCCTTAGGAATGCAGCCATCACCATGCAGGCTGTAAATAATTGCAGAGCAATACACAGGCTGAAGGCTAGAACTGTAACGGCAAATACATGTTGACTAGAAACACTAGGAATCTCTTGTGGCTTTGATTAACAGTCACACGGAAATAAGCATCCTTCAAGCTGAGGGCAGCGTACCAGTTGCCAGGTTCCAGGGAAGGGACAATAGAGGTCAGGGTGATCATATGAAATCTTGTTTTCTTCATATATTTGTTCAGATTTTGCAGACCTGAGATGGGTCTGAATCCTTCTTTTGCCTTTGGAATCAAGAAGTAATGGGAATAGAAACCTTTCCTTCAGAGAAGAGGGTTGTAAGCAGGTTGGTCCCCTGCTCCTGCCCTGAAGGGCTTAAAATAGCCCAGGAGAGGGCTGTGGCTGGGGCAAGAAGCCTGGGCTGATTGGGGAAAGTAGGCTCAGCTGTGGCCATGCTCCAGTCAAGGCCAGCTGGCCCCTATAAGAGGCTGTGCCCAGTCAGTCTCCCTCTGGCTGTAGAGGGAGATGGGCCTGGCTGCAAGGAGCTAGAGACAGGGTACCTGAGTGGAGCAGGGCTGGGGAAAGGCAGAGGAGCTCCAGCCTGGAAAGCCCCAGGCTACAGCCTAGCAGAAGGCAACAGGTACTGGGGGTCGCAGAGGGCAGCCCAGGGGTAGGCCACGGCAGCAGGTCTAAACCCAGCCTTGCCAGTGATGAGTAGGCGGATACTCTAGTCTGCCCCAGGGCATGGGAGCTAAACAATGACTGGCAGTAGCCATACACTGAGGTGAGGTGGGGATAGTGGGTGGGGGTTCCCCAGGAAGGGGGAGACTCTGAGAGAAAGGGGTTACTGCCGGGGGGCAGCACTCCAGGTACAAGGGCACTGGGTCCGGGAGAGACACGGGGGCCAAAGGACAGGCGGATCACCGGCATGCAGAGGGCACTCTGGAGGCTGGAAATGGAGCCAATTCCCAGAAGTCACCAGTAGGAGGTGCAGCAGGGGTGAGTCCGTTGTCTACACAGGGGATCCTTCTCTATAGCTCCCAAATGGAAGACTAGTATCAGAGGGGTAGCCGTGTTAGTCTGGATCTGTAAAAGCTGCGAAGAGTTCTGTGGCACCTTATAGACTAACAAACGTATTGGAGCATGAGCTTTCGTGGGTCAATGTATCCAACGAAGTGGGTATTCACCCACAAAAGCTCATGCTCCAATATATTTGTTAGTCTATAAGTTCCCACAGAACTCTTTGCCGCTTTACAAATGAAGACTGGATCTCTTGGAGGAGACTAGCCTTGTGAGAGTGGTCTCTTAAGAGGAATGGGTTAGAGAGTGGAAGGGAAGGACGGAAATAAAGTGCAAGATGTATCCCTGCTCCAGCAATACTTAGAACACATCAATCTGTGGTAACATGGGACCAAGAAGATAGGAAGTGGGATAGCCACCGTCATAAACAGATAGTAGGGGTTAATAGAACAGAAGTACTTTACATCTCTTTTGCCTGTAAAGGGTTAACAAGATCAGTGAGCCTGGCTGTCACCTGACCAGAGGACCAATCAGGGGACAGGACACTTTCAAATCTTGAGGGAGGGAAGTTTTTGTGTTTGCTGTTAGATTTTGGTTGTTGTTCTCTCCGGGGGCTCAGAGGGACCAAACGTGCAACCAGGTTTCTCTCCAATCTCTCCGATACAGGCTCTTATAAGTTCAAATAGTGAGTACTAGGTAGATAAGGCGAGTTAGGCTATGTTTGGTTTTCTTTATTTGCAAATGTGTATTTGGCTGGAAGAGTTCAAATGTGTATTTGGCTGGAAGGATTTAATTGTACTTGTATACTTAGGCTGGGAGGGTATTCCCAGTGTTATAGCTGAAAGACCTGTACCATATTCCATTTTAATTTACAAAGACAATTTTTACTTTCTTTATTTTTTCTTTCTTTAATTAAAAGCTTTTCTTGTTTAAGAACCTGATTGTTTTTTTATTCTGGTGAGACCCCAGGGGACTGGGTCTGGATTCACCAGGGAATTGGTGGGGAGAAAGGAGGGAAGGGGGAGAGTCTGGGAGGGGGAAAGAGAAGGAGAGGGGAAGGTGAATTTTCCTCTCTGTTTTAAGATTCAAGGAGTTTGAATCACAGTGATCTCCCAGGGTAACCCAGGAGGGAAAGCTGGGAGAGGAAACGGTGAGGGAAAGGGCGTTAACTTTCCTTGTGTTAAGATCCAGAGGGACTGGGTCTTGGGGGGTCCGCCGGGCAAGGTTTTGGGGGACCAGAGTGTACCAGGCACTGGAATTCCTGGTTGGCGACAGCGCTACAAGTACTAAGCTGGTAATTGAGCTTAGAGGAATTCATGCTGGTATCCCATCTTTTGGACGCTAAGGTTCAGAGTGGGGAATTATACCATGACAGCCAGTCAGAAAATCAGAAAAAAAAAAAAATGAAGGAGAAACTTGCAAGAGTGGATCTGGTACTCTATCCTTGACAAGGTAGTCAAAAATACTGCTTGGAATTTCTAGACTGCCTCCAGGAACCTGCCACAGATGAAAACTGAAGAGGTAGATGTCTCCTACTATGTTTCCCCCCCCCCCTTTGGTAGAGCTGCTGCTCTCCTGCTCTCCCCTTATGCAGCCCAGGTGAAGAAAGTGACATTGATGCAGGGAGCCCTGATGTCACTCCTTGCTCTCTCCCTCACAACCCCCCCCAGGAGAGAGTGAAGGAGCAGCGTTCAAGGGAGGAGCGAGCAGCAATGCCAGCTGCTCTGTGCTCCAGGTCAGTTTCCCCAGGGAGCAGAGCAGAGGGGTGCAGGGGTTGGGACACAGAAGGGGGGCCCAGGGACAAACACAGACAAAAGGAACATATTTTAGGGGTTTGGGAGCCTGGGGAGCCCACAAGTACCAGGGCCACCAAAATACAAGTTTGCCCAAGATGCTATTTTCCCTAAGGCCAGCCCTGGAAGCAAGCCAACATGCTCCAACTACCAACCACAGGTGGCAAGAAGGAACTGAGGATGTCTAAGATGGCTCCACCCTTTATACCATCATGGAGCAGCGCAAAGCAGCAGAGGGCACATGCACCACACCGACAGGTAACACTGAGGGAAAAATCTCTGATTAGTGCACTGCACTGCACCCCCCCCCACACACACACACACCCCTCTGAAGTGGAATGGACATGTGCAATCACTTGAAGAACCATCTTCAGTTCCATCCCGGGCTCTGCAGGGGAGTGTTCTCTAGTAGGCACAGACTCTTGTGCATCTTCCCCCTAAGTGTGACTCCTTCTGCTCCATCCCCTCCAACCTGTCCCTATCCTGTCTCTACCCTAACCCCGCTCTTCATCTTAGTCCCATTTGCTTAACTAGGCAGGCCCAGTTTCCACTATTCATGATTCTTATCAATGCCCCCAGTCTCCTTGCCCAGACATTGCCAGTTCCCTGTGTGTGCTCTCTAGCTCCTTGTCCTGACAGTCTTATCTCCCTTCCTGACAGCTCTTCATCAGATATCTCTCTCCCACCGCAGCATTGCTTCTCAATCATCCTCCACCCATATTCCCAATCCCCACTGACTCCCATTCTCAACTGCTCTGCCTAGGCTCCTCATCAGTCCCCAGTGCGCCTCCCCTATCCCATCTATTATTTTTAAAATTCTATTTCAGCTAATGGAAAGTATAAATTTATAATAATTCAAGTGTGTAATTTAGCTAAGCAACATACATATAAGAACCATGAGAAATATGGTGCGGTAACTGGTTAATTAAAGTATCAGAGGGGTAACCGTGTTAGTCTGGATTCTGTAAAAGCAGCAAAGAGTCCTGTGGCACCTTATAGACTAATAGACATATTGGAAGCATGGGCTTTCGTGGGCATCTGACAAAGTAGGATTTCACCCATGAGACCTCATGCTCCAATACATCTGTTAATCTATAGGTGCCATAGAACTCTTGGCTGGTTAATTAAAATATCAACTAGCTTGTATTTTATACTGTATGGCTCTCATATATCCAGTCAGCCCAAGGAAACACCATTGTCAGTGTTACACCCACCAGGAGATCTTTGGAACACTATCAGGGTTCAAGGGATTATTCCACATAGCCATAATGTGGGTAGTATCAGATCCCACATTGCAGAAGGAGGACAGGTACACTGGAGAATGTCTATGACATTACACGATTGCAGAAGGTAAGGCATTCCCTCCATTTCGCCCTCTCTCCTCTCCAAAGTGAGAAACACAATTATCTCCAAACTGGTAGAATACAGGATAACTGTGGAGGATCCATCAACAGAGAGGTTTAGCTAGCTTAAAACCCAGTAATATCTAAAGAAGTCACATCCTTGCTACTAATGGAACTTTGTTCAGGCCACGTGGACTCTCCTTTAATAAAGAACATCACTTAATCAATATAGTCAGTCTGACTGGGATAAACTGATTGTTTTCATTTTTAGTATTAATCAGCAAGAAGCATAATTCACAGGACATCATTAATTTCAGTAATCTGTTACCCAAAGAAACCCAGTTTAAAATTCTAAAATGTAACAATAGTAAATAGCAAACATTATGTGTCAAAATGTTATGCAATGAGCTTTCAGATGATTTAAAAATAAATTCAAAAGGAATAAAAAATGAAAATCAAAAATGTGTATTATACATGCACTATAGTGCTATATTTTAAATTGTATTTTCAATCTTTAAAAAACAAACTATTTCTAAAGACACTCACTATCCCTAGGGTTTCTATTTATTTCCATCCAAGTATTTAAAAGACGTCAACAGGCTAGACCAATAATTATTTCAATTCTCTCCTGCGGCAAGGAATTTTTTATCATTATTTTATTCACAACTTGAATTGATCAATCCTATAACCTACTGTGGAATAAGATGATAAGAATTAAACCAGAAGTCCAATGTGCTGTTCAAGTTTTTTAAAAACAGAAATTTAAAATTTGGAATATTCAGCTTAATGCCTGTAGAGCTATGTAAAATTTAACATTTCCATAACATGTGTTTTTAACTGAATGCGTGGAATAAAGCAATTTTTTAAAATATGGAACAAATTCCAAAGTTTGTAATCTCTCTTTATTTCTGGGTTTTGACACTCCACCCCACCCCCCAACATGGCATCCGACTACCTTGTTAAAAGAAGTTAGAGCTGAAATAAGGGAAGACTTGTTCACCAGCAAACCTGTCTGTCATATCCTCTCTTCTCGTCTCCAACTTAGCATAGCTCTTACAGATTAGTAACCAGGCTTCACCATTGGGAAGCAGGAGGCAAAGGTCTGTCCATCAAAGAAAATATATCAACTCTGTTCTGTCAGAGAGAAAAAACATCTAAACGATGTAAGATACTAAGGTGTAGACAGTACGGCTGGACTGGTCATGGAGTCCAGAGGCGGCTACAAGGCAGTGGTCAGAGTAGTTGTGAGAGCTGTAAATCAGAAGGCAAGGCGTCAGGGTAGAAGTCAGGCTGGGGTTGGAGACCAAAGATCGGAGAGTGAAATGAGGTGACACAAGGGCAAAGTCTGAAGCTGCAGTGTGAGCCAGAAGTCCTGTCTGTGGTTGCCCAGAAAACTTTCTGGGGCCACCCTTCGAGGTTAAAAAGTAGAGTGGCCCAATCAGAGCAACCACAGGGTGCGCTGCTCTGTCCTTTTGGGCCAGTACTTCCTGCAGCACCTAATTGCCACAGTAGTCCTGGATGTGGCTCTGCATGACCTCCTTGGGGTGATGTGGGAACATCAGTTGCCCCAGGCTTCACGTGACCTAGATTCTAGTCCTGTGGATCCTTAAACAGGAAGCTGAAAGAAAATAATTGGCAACACCCAAGTGAGCAGGCGGGAGAGATAGAGGACATGAGAAGATGGAGAACTATGACAAACAGGATTACCTGTAAGCAATCCTGCCTTGTCATATAGTACATCCCAATTCTCCCATTTTACCTTGCAAAAGCCCTTACAGACAGCAACTGTATCCAGAACTTATCTGTACAGTAGCCAAATGCAAGAGTCTGCAGCAAAAGACTGGACTATCTGGTAGTGGTGGGCGAAACTAAGTGGCTGCCTTGTTAATAGTAGAAGCAGGTATTTAAAACCTCCAAGCCCAAATTATTATCATTACCCAAGAGTGGTGACACTTCTGACATGATGAGATTTCATAGCTTGGTCATACAAGAACAACATTCTTGCTCCTTCTGGGCAATAGCAGGTGGCCTTGTCTTTATTACAGCTCTCAAAATATTTTTAAGAGTTTGTGTAATATTTAACATGATCACCCACTCAGGGAGAAAAACAGTTGGACACAAAGGGAAATTAGGGAGATAATCAAGTCATTCAATCACTCATTCTTGCAGGAGAGAGATTCAATAGCAACTAGAAGTGCCTCCTTGAGGGAAAGCAATTTCAGAAATGCTTCTCACAGTTTCAAAAGGGGCACCTACAGACATTTGAAAAACTAATGACAATGTCTGAGGGCTAACAGTACTTTGGCAGTTTCAGGAGGAAGCAGTCTCTTCACATTGAGATGGGAACCAATGTCCTCTACCTGAATGGTCTGCATATTGCAGCAACTGCAGTAAATTAAACTTGAAGCCTCCACATAGAAAGTAGAGGACTTAAGGGAGCATAATTGTACCATTCATCCCTCTCTCTAATACCTAGCAGGTGAAGGAATTGTCAGCTACTACGCTGATAGTCACTATAGAAAACCTTAAAATAGATAGACAGATGTCCCAATCTGAGTGTACAAATTTAAGTCCAATTTCTCAAGGACAATAAGGCCATTGTGGAGAAAACTAAATGAATTCTTTGCATCAGTCTTCATGCTGAGGATGTGAGGGAGATCCCAAATGCTGTGCCATCTTTTTAGGTGACAAATCTGAGAAACTGTCATATATTGGAGTGTCAGTTAGAGGAGGTTTGGAACAAAATTGATAACTAAACAGTAATAGTCACCAGGACCTGATGGTATTCACCCAAGAGTTCTGAAGGAACTCAATGTGAAATGCAGAACTACTAACTGTAGTTGTAACCTATCATTTAAATCAGCTTCTGTACCAAATGACTGGAGGATAGCTAATGTGACTCCAATTTTTAAAAAGGGCTCCAGAGGTGAGCCTTGCAATTACAGAATAGTAAGCTTGATTTCCGTACGGGCAAACTTGTTGAAACTATAGTAAAGAACAAAATTGTCAGACACATAGATGAACATAATTGTTGGGGAAGAATCAATATGTTTTTGTAAAAGGAAATCATGCCTCACCAATCTACTAGAATTCTTTAAGGGGGTCAACAAGCATGTGAACAAGGAGGATCCAATGAATATAGTGTTCTTAGATTTTCAGAAAGCCTTGGACAAGGTCCCTCACCAAAGGCTCTTAAGCAAAGTAAGCTGTCATGGGATAAGAGGGAAGGTCCTCTCATGGATCTGTAACTGGTTAAAAGACAGGAAACAAAGGGTAGGTTTTCAGAATGAAGAGAGGTAAATAGTGGAGTCCCCCAGGGGTCTGTACTGGAACTAGTCCTGTTCAACATATTCATAAATGATCTGGGAAAGGGGGTAAACAGTGAGGTGGCAAAATATTCAGATGATACAAAATTACTCAAGATACTTAAGTCCCAAGCAGACTGCAAAGAGCTACAAAAGGATCTCACAAAACTGGGTGACTGGGCAATAAAATGGCACATGAAATTCAATATTGATAAATGCAAAGTAATGCCCATCGGAAAACAATCTCCACTCTACAAATAAAATGATGCAGTCTAAATTGGCTGTTGCCACTCAGGAAAGAGTATTTGGAGTTATTGTAGCTAGTTCTCTGAAAACATCCAGTCAATGTGCAGCAGCAGTCAAAAAAGCAAACAGAATGTTGGGTATCATTAAGAAAGGGATAGATAATAAGACAGAAAATATATTAACACTATATAAATCCATGGTACACCCAAATCTTGAATACTGCATGTAGTTGTGGTCACCCCATCTCAAAAAAGATATACTGGAATTGGAAAAGGTTCAGAAAAGGGCTACAAAATTATTAGAGGTATGGAACAGCTGTCATATGAGGAGAGATTAATAAGACTGGACTTTTCCGCTTTGAAAAGAGACAACTAACGGGGGAGGGATATGACAGAGGTCTATACAATTATAACTGTTGTGGAGAAAGTAAATAAGGAAGTGTTATTTACTCCTTTGCATAACACAAGAACTAGTGGTCAACAAATGAAATTAATAGGAAGCAGGTTTAAAATAAACAAAAGGAAGTATTTTTTCAACCTGGAACTCCTTGTCAGAGGATGTTGTGATGGCCAAGACTATAACAGGATTCAAAAAAGAACTAGATAAATTAATGGAGGATAGGGCCATCAAAGGCTATTAGCCAGGATGGGCAGGGATGCTGTTCCTAGCCTCTGTTTGCCAGAAGCTGGGAATGGGTGACAGGGGATGGATCACTTGATGATTACCTGTTCTGTTCATTCCCTCTGAGGCATCTTGCATTGGCCACTCTCGGAAGACAGGATACTGGGCTAGACGGATCTTTGATCTGACCCAGTATGGCCATTCTTATGTTCTTATTCCTTCTCCAGGAGGAAACACCCCAAGCTACATCCTCTGAAAATCCTATAGTGAAATACCATCTTCATTCAACTTCTAGGATGTCAAGTCTAGGTGACATGAGCTGGGAAAACTGACTTGTCTCAGGAACTGATGCTCCAGTTGAAGGGCCATTTATCAAGGATGAGAACTGGTAATGCTCCTGTGCTCAAAGATAAAGAGCAACAAAGGAGGCAGTAACATGATTTCTGACATGTCTTATTTTTCTCAAAAGTTCTGAGTCAAGAGGAGAAGAGGGGAACACTATTACAGTTGCTTGCCTCAATCTCAAGCAAATGAATATATCCCTCAAAACTGAGATTGCAGCTCTTGCCAGGACTTGTTTAGCATGGTTATCTTGTTGGAAGCACACTAATAAACTGTTGGAGACCCCAGGAAAGTGAAAGCTCCACTCACTTATCCTTGCTAGAGGTACACTTTTCTGAGGCAGACAGAGATGGAGACACTGCTAAGGTACAGAGACTGGGGAAGGAGAAGGACAGAACATGGTGCTGTGTTTTCCATGCTGCCCTGTTCATATATGTTAGTTCAGTATAGCTGTGTACTAGAATAGAGAAGTTCCTAAGACTGCAGTCCAGAAGAACTACCTAAGGGTATGTCTACACAGCACAATCCTGATGGCAGTGTGTAGAGTACATACACTGCATGCTCCCCGCCCTAGAATGGGTATAAACAACATTCTAGATAGTGAGGCACTGTTTAGGCATATAAAGACATGCCAAAACTCTCTCTCTACATGTCCAAGCAGTTCCTCCCACATCTATAGTGCTATTTTTATCAATGTAATGTCCTGGTGCCCTCCCCACTTGCCAGAGTCTTTTCATGCAGTGCAAAAGTAGTGGCAAAAGACTCCAGCAGCAGGGAAAGCCTCCAACAGCAGGGAGACAATGGGGGAAAGGCTCAGGCATCTCCCCCTTGGCAGAGAAAGTGGGAAGTTGCCAGAGTCTTTTCCCTGCCACAGTGAAAGACTCATCAGTGCGGAAAGGCTCCCTCAGCTCCCCACTGCATCCCCCTGGCCCAGAGCCTTTCAGAGCCATATTTAGCTACCCACTGTAGTGTGAACACAGCTTGTTTTTTGCTGCAGCATACCCTATATGTCACTGCCAGAGGTGTGCAGTGTAAATATACCTTAATGCTATAACATAACAATACTGAAGGTACACCTTCTAAGAAATGAAAGATGCCCAAGTCTAAGAGGCAGGTAAAGTGGTGATGCAAACCAGATATGGGTGCTGGAGAAGAAGTGCAGACCCACAATAATTGGAGAGAGAGAAGCACCAAATTTAGTTCACTTCTTGATAGACTAAGAGAAGGAAAGGACATCTTCCATGGGAAAAAAAAATTAAAAAGTCTACCTTTAGCCATCCTTTGAAAGAGGATGGCTAAAGGTAGACATGAACCCACAGGACAGGGTGCAAGCCAACTGCAAAATGACCCAAGAATTGAAGGATCCACTATGACGAAATCAGAACAAAGGAAACTGGAAATATAAGATGTCTCTGGATAGAAGATGCTGCTAGCACAAAGAAGAGGAGAAAACTCCTTTCTCTGACAAACATAATAGAAACAAAACAATCATAATATGGAGTGAGGATGGTGAAGAAAGGGTCTTCATGGGACCTCTATATTCTATTATGTCTTCATCCACCCAACTCTTTCCGTCCCAGAATCAAACTCTGGGGAGGTTCTGCCAATTTCGTCATTGCATCTACCTCTACATTCCTGGTGAGAAGCCACCTGATGCTGCGCAAAGAGTGGCCAAGTTCCATGATTCTGACGCTCACAGAGATAACATCTGTAGAGAGAGATGCCAAAGAAATGGATATTTAGATAGAAAAACTTCCAAAGTCTATGTGTAGGGCTCTGGAAACAGTATAGAGTGGGTTGTAGTCAAGACCACCTCTGCAAAACCATAAGCCCTATAAGACACATTCTGGCCTCTGTTAAACATGGGACCACATCTATGAGAACTTGAAACAAGAACAAAGAAACAACTTGGCATCTACCCCATAAGACTGGACAACCAGAATCTAGATTCTCAGGCAAAGCCAGGTATTTCCATGATATGAAGTAGGCACTGAAAATTTACTTTATGCTGGTTCCCAATTCCTCAGAAGCACATCCTGGATGGTAAAGTACAGCAAGATGAATGCTTTTTTATTTTTTAAAAGAAGTTTTGAGTCTTTTAGGCCCAGAAAATGAATGTCCTGTGGAAGTGGTTCCAGCTCTACAAGACATATCAGTACCCTGGAAGTGAAGAATGCTGGGGTTGGCCAGGATGTACACTGAAATCAAGACTAGTTATTGAGAAGTTAACACCTTCAAGGCATACAAAAGGCACAATGGAGATAATGGGGTTCTCATCTTAGGCCATGTCTACACTAGCAAACTTACAGCGGCACAGCTGTACTGATGCAGCTGCTCCGCTGTAAGATCGTTCATGTAGCTGCTCGATACGAGCTCTCTCCGTTCAATATAATAAAACTACCTAAATGAACAGTGAAACAGTGCTGTATACAAGAGAACTTATGCTCGCAAAACTCATGTCAATCGGGGGGTTCCTGAGTGACGTAAGTTTTGCCAACATAAGTAAGTGTGAGTTTAGACGTGGCCTTAAAGTGCTGCTCTATCCTAAAGTGACTGTAGGGGGGAAAAAAGGGTTGTTTGATTCCACATTCATTGAATCTCAGTGATTTCAATTTCCAATTTCCTCAGACTGTAAGTAAAAGATTTGTCTCCTCTCACTTCCCCCCCCCACTCCCCTACATAACTCCACAAGCTCATCCTGGATTCTGACAGTCAAGCTGGTTTCTCTCCATCTCTCACAACAGCATCACAAATGAAGGTTCTTTAGGCTCAGTTAAGCCCTTAATTAAACCTATGCAATCCTGCAGTCTTCAGATGTTGCTAGGAAGGATAGGGGAATGGATTTATTTTTTATGTTTGGGATTTTATTTGTAAATAAATCAACAAGCCATACCACTCACAAAAATTATCCTAGATAATAAAGAATTTTTCTTGGCTTTTGGGTCACAAATTATTTATGTAGAGAAACTATTGCATTTTGGTAGCTACAGCATAACAGTGACATTGATCCAAATGCACCAGCATCTGTCTTGGTTGCACATGTATCACAGTAATTATGCATGGAAATGAAAAAATTAGATATCTTCCTAGTCACTTGCCAGTGTAATTATCACAATTGAATACACAATCACAGTAACTGTGCACACAAATTATGCATGCATGCAGTTATGAAAATTTAAATGTTGCCTTCAGCATCTCTATTTTGAAATTATCTTATGTAAACTTTCATCCACTGAATATTATAAAAAGTGTTAAATTTTAAAAAGATATGTGCATTTACTCAACCTTTCCTCAGTTGAGCATAACAAATAAAACAATTCAGTCAGTTTCCTATGTTCCCCAAGCTAATATAATACATTAGCAAAATCTCACCATTGCCATAGGCTTTAGCAAAATCTCACCATTGCCATAGGCTTTACAAATTTAAAATGAGTGAAAAAGAAACATGGCCTTTATTTCTCTCTATATATATATTTATTAACCTTCAAATAACTTCATAAAGAATACTGAAAAGGATAGGAATTGCTTTGAAAAAAGAATAAGCATAAAATCAACCTCTTTAAGAACAGCTGTCTAATTTCATTAGCTTGTTCCAGGTCTAATAAAAGTTCAGTGGAAGATTTCCAAAGGCAGTTTTTTTATCTTACACACTTAGAACTACAGTATCTGATTATACTTCAGACTAGAAATATTGAGAAGACTCAAACCTGTGAAAGACATTTGACATTTTGCTAATGTACTAAACAACAAATGGAAAACATGCATTCATTTTTCAAGGCTATATTCTGATCCATCCAAATTAACATAAAAAATCAGTTTGCTAGGTCAAAAGAATTATTAGAAAGTATCTCAGAGATAAAACATCTCAGATTACATGACAGAGATGATAATATTTAAAGACTGTTGGTATTCTGGCAGATTCACGTCGTAGTCTTATTGCCTTCAGCTTCTCTACTTTGATTTTTGCTTTCAATAGCTCTTCTTCCAGCTGCTGCTTTCTTTTCAAGCCATCCCTCTTTTCTTGGACATAAAGCCCAATTTTTCTTTGATTTTCCAAGATAATCTGATGCTCCTCTTTCAGCATTTGCAACATCTGTGGCTATACCCACACGCTGGCCTAAAGCGTTTCTCCGACCTCAAGCCTAAAAAAATCTCTCTTCTTGGGATGGGAGATGAAGACAACATCATTCTCATAATCAACAGAAGATAGTGAAGTTGAAGGAGATCTCTCCATAACATGCACCAATTGGTGTTCTTCTCCTGTTCTAAGTCCTCACTCTGCTGTGATCTACAGCCAAGGAAGGAGGTGGTTTGACATCCTCTTCTGGTTCCAACTCCATTGTGACTGTGGCAGGATGGTGATCCAACACTGCTTGCGGGGAACTGGTACCAGCCAACTGTTTCTTTATCTATGTTAGCACTAAAACATATCTATAATAATTAAGTCATTATCTGTAAACAAAGCCATTATATACAAAATAGGAGCAGATTTAACTTGTGATAAATATGGCAATTTCCTGCAATATATATTGGAAGAACTTACTTTATTAAGTTTAGGTATTAAGGTGAGCTAGCACTGTATGCAACTTCCCCAGTGGGCAGAGGTGACAGATGTAAGCCCTGGGAAATATATAGGATTCAAGAGACTATACTGAATTGTGCCAGAACAAATGTGTTCTTTTTCGGACACCTCAATCTGGGACAGTTCCTCAGACTGGTCACCTAAAAAGAATGCCTCATGTGTGAGAATCTCCCTCATATCCTCTGCAGTGAAGACCAATGCAAAGCATTCATTCAGTTTCTCTGCAATGGCCTTGTCTTCTCTGAGTGCTCCTTTAGCAGCTCAATTGTCCAGTGGCCCCAGTGTTTGGCAGGGTTCCTGCTTCTGATGTACTTAACAGCAAAAATGGTTTTAGTTGTGTGTCTTTTGTTAGTTGCTCTTCAAATTCTTTTTGGCCTGCCTAAGCACACTTTTACACTTGACTTGCCAGAGTTTATGTCCTTTCTATTTTAGTCACTAGGATTTGACTTCCAATTTTTAAAAGATGACTTTTTGGCTGTAACCGCCTCTTTTACTCTATTGTTTAGCCATGATGGCTTTTTGGTCGGGTCATCTTGTAGTTGTTGGGGTTTTTTTTTTATTTGGGGTACACTTAATTTGAGCCTCTATTATGGTGTTTTTAACTGTTTTCCATGCAGCTTGCAGCCATTTAACTTGGGACTGTTACGTTATAACTACCTTCCCCATTTTTGCATAGCTCCAAGTTAAATGCCACGGTGGTTGGTTTCTCTGGTATTTTTCCCCTTACAAGGATGTTAACTTAATTACATTATCGCCACTATTACTGAGTGGTCAGCTACAATAAAAGCTGTTTTATCCAGCATGTTGGGGAAATGGGAGTGCCAGTAAGTGAAAAATGGTGGTTAACTAAGAGGGAGGGAGTTTGGGTGCGGGAGGGGGTGTGGAGCACAGGCTCTGGGAGTGAGTTTGGGTGTGGGAGGAGGCTTGGGGCACAGGAGGGGATGCAGGATGCCAGACCCAGGGCCGCTCACCTCAGGCGGCTCACTGCAAGCAGTGATCTGTCCTGGCTGCTCCTAAGTGGAGGCATGGCAGGCAGCTCTGAGTGCCGCTTCCGTCCACAGGAGCTACCCCTGCATTTCCCATTGTCCACAGTTTCCAGCTAATGGAAGCTGTGTTGCTAGCACTCAGGGTAGGGCAGCGCAGAAAGTCGTCTATCACGCCTCCGCCTAGGAGCAGCCAGGACAGTTCGCTGCTTACGGGGACCTGCCCGGGGTGAGTGGCCCCAGGATCTGGTACCCTGCATCCCCTCCCACAACCAAACTCCCTCCTAGAGCCCACGCTCCACATCCTCTCCCACACCCCAATCCCTTGTTGGCCCTGCACCAGCCGGACTATAAAATAGAATTTTAATGAAGATCAGAAACGCTGGCTTATAGAGCTTTCCGGTTGGTGAAGTGCCGGATAAAAAACAGCTTTTATTGTATTACGACTTCTTGGGCCAGATCCTGTGCTCCACTTAGGACTAAATCAAAAATTGCCTCTCCCCTTGTGGATTCCAAGACCAGCTGCTCAAAGACGCAGTCATTAATGGTGTCTAGAAATTTTCTCTCTGCATCCCATCCTGAGGCGACATGTTTCCAGTCAATATGAGGATAGTTGAAATCTACCATTATTTTGAGGTTTTAACTGTTCTGTTTTTGAAGCCTCTCTAATCTCTGTGAGCACTTCACAATCACAATCACCATCCTTGTCAGGCGGTGGTATAGTCCTCCTGCTATACTCATTATTCAAGCATGGAATTTCTATCCATAGAGATTCTATAGTATTGTTTGATTCATTCAAGGTTTTTACTGTATTTGACTCCATGCTTTCTTTCACATGTAATGCCACTCCCCCACCAGCACAACCCACTCTGTCATTCTGATATATTTCTGATATTACTGCTTTCCATTGATTATCATAATCGCACAAAGTTTCTAGGATGACTATTATATCAATAGTCTTATTTAATACCAGGCACTCAGGTTCACCCATCTTAGCTTTTTAACTTCTTGCTTTAGTATACAATTTTAAATTTTGTCAATATTTAGTTGTTTGCCTTCATGTGATGTAACTGAAAGGCACTCCTTTTCATTCGACTGTTTCTCTTCAGATCCTATCTGCATTTTATCAACTTCTGTCCTTTTCTCTTTACTAGGTTATAAAATATTCCCTTTAATAAATCCTCCTCTAAGAGATGTCTCTGTCTGAACCATGTGTTCTTCCACATGTGTAATCTTTCCCCCAGCCCTTAGTTTTAAAATTCCTCTTTGACCTTTTTAATTTTACATTCCAGCAATCTGGTTTCATCTTGGTTTAAGTGGAGCTCATCCTACCTGTATAGATCCTCCTTTCCCAAAAGGTTATCCAGTTCCTAATAAACCTAACTCCCTCCTCCAAACTCCATCATCTCATCCACACATTGAGAGGCTGCAGTTCTATCCATTTAACTAGCCCTGCAAGTGGAACTGCAAGCATTTCAGAGAATGCTACTAATGAGGTTTTGGACTTTAATCTCTTACCTAGTAGCCTGAATTTGGCCTTCAGGACCTCTCTTCTACCTTTCCCTATGTTCCTGGCACCTGTGTGCTCCCCAGCACCTCACAGAAGTGTGTCTAGATGTTTTGAGAGGTCTTCAACCTGGCAGGTTATTCGCCGTACAGTTCTCCCAGTCATCACAAATCCAACTATCTATATTTTTAATAACTAAATTCCTGTCTCTTCCTAATAACAGGGGTCCCCTCCCTCAGAGAGGTAGCCTCAGTGTGAGAAGATACGATGACATCATCTGGAAGAAGGGTTCCAACTATGGGATTATTTCCCGCTGCTCCAGTTTGATGTTCACCTTCCCTGAGATTTCATCCTCCTCAAGGGTGGGACCACTCTACTGCATTCCAGAAAGTCTCATGTATGTACCTCTCTATCTCCCTTAGCTCCTCCAATTAAGCCATTCTGGTCTGAAGAGCCCAGACGTGGGCTTTATGGACCATTAGTCACTTGCACCAAATGCACACATTTGCTACCTGCTCACAAGGAAGCAATCACACATGCTGCATTAAATGAAATAAACTGGATAGCCCCCCACTCTGCTGCTGGACTTCTGCGTGTGAGAGTAGCTGTGAGGTAGCAAGAGAGTCATAGCATGGACTAGAGGCGGGAAACGGAAGGCTGGCCAGCCAAGAAAGTTAAGAAATACCGGAATTAAGACCCGTGTACTTTTAATTTCCCCTCTAGTGTATATGCATTATGATATAATTTTTAATTACATACTATTTTCTTCCACAGGACCCCTCTCTTCTTCAGTGCATAGGATGGATGATGCTTACTTAATGATCAGCTATTCAATATTTTGGTTATCCTTGTTGAATGTGTGGCCCTCGGCCATATTTATGGCACACTTTTTAAACTCTGCTCTGAAGACAGAATTATTAATTTCCTTATGGACTTTTCTATGGTGCTCATCAGTACAGAATCTGAATGCTTCCTAGATATTAATGAATTTATTTTCACAACACTCCATGAAAGTGGTATTACAGTATCATTATTCCCATTTTACAGATGAGGATCTGCCTAGAGTTCTGTGCGGATACACAAATATGTATCCACATCCGATCAGTAAAAATTATCTGCAGATATCCATGGGTTTGCAGGGCTCTATACTCGGGGCTGGGCTGAGGCTCCAAGGCACCCCCCGCCCATCAGAGCCCGGTTGGGGAGAGCCGCTAGGGGTGCTGTGGGGAGCCCATGAGGAATCATGGACCCTCCACCTGACCTGAGCTGGGCGGGGAGATGTCCGGGAACTGCTCTCAGCCCCTTCCCCTGCACCACAGGGTTTGCCGCGGCTCCCCAAGGCTCCCTGGCTGGGCTCCACACTGGCCTGGCCAGAGGGAAGGAGTGAGACCTGTGGACGTGCCCGAGGGCTGCTCGGATCCCTGACCCAGGGCAGGTGTAGGATCCACCGCAGCTCCCCACAGCTGTCTGCAAGGTTCTTACCGTGGCTGGGCTGCGGCTTCGAGACACCCCCTCCCCAGCCAGTTCTGGGTCAGGGAGAGACGCACTGGCAGCTGTGGGGAGCTGCAGCCCCTGACTCCAGCCAGTGTCCCTGCCCACCAGTCTCTCCACTCAGTGTCCCTGCCCCACAAGCTACTGCCCAGGGCAGGTGGAGGATCCATGCCACGGTTCCTCAAAGCTGCCCGGCTGGCTCTTACTGTCAGAGCCCTGCACAGATACAAAATTTGTATCTGCGTCCGTGTTGCTATACACAGAAATGGTCCATAGATATAAAGCGGATGGATACCCGTGGATTTGCAGGGCTCTAGATCTGAGGCACAGAGAGATTAAGGTCAAAAGTGTCCACTAATTTTGGATGTTCAATTTAAGGGCCTATGGCCTCATTTTTTACTTCGGATTCATTTTATAGCACTTTATTTCTTTAAAGCACAGCTCTTGCCTTCAGTTTCAGCTGTGAGTGTTCTGCACTTCTGCAAATCTAGACCCACATTTCTTAACTTGGGCACCCAGAAAATGAGGAACACATAGGCTATGTCTATACTAGAGACCTTACAGTGTCACAGCTGTACCAATGCACCTGTGCCACTGAAAGATCTGTCATGCAGTTGCTCTATGCTGATCGGAGAGTTCTCCCGTCAACATAATTAAACCATCTGCAATGCGTGGTGGTAGCTATGTCGGCAGGAGCGCTGTGCACACTACCACTTATGCCGGTGAAACTTATGTCGCTCAGAAATTTTTTTTTCACACCACTGAGCAACAAATTTTGCTGACATAAGCGGTAACGTAGCCATGACCATAGTTACCGGCAACCTGTGAAAAGTTTAGTTAAAGTGAGTTGCCTAGCATCACAAATGATCCACAAGGGGACTTAGGTGCTTAAATCCCAGTTTTAAGCATCACTGCAATCCACAATTCCCTGTCTCAGCTGCTGCCTAATCCCATAGGCACCTAAACTCACTCAGTAACTTTTTTACTGTAGATGCCTATATTTTCTCACATTGAGCACGTATACTGCAGCTTCACTTTAGAAGTCCAGACATCTAGCTCATGCCTACACCCCAGCACAATCCACAAAGTAAGAGAAATGAGATAGTCCCCTACCTATCTTCCCTATGTAACCCAAACAGAGAAACCAGACACCTGGGGTCACCCATCTGTCAGGTGGGTGACCTAACCACCAAGCTATAGACTCAGTCTCCCTCTCTCACTCTGCACTAATTACTCTAATTATTTACCCAAAGTGGAGGAGCAGATTCAATAGAAGAGACTGAGGAAGCCCCACATCAGACTATTCCATATGTCTGTGATTATGGCACTCTCCTAAGAGGTAGGAGACTCCTGTTCAAATCCTTCCTTCCCATCATACAGAAGGGGGAATTGAACCTTGGTTTCCCACATCCTGGATGAGTGCTCTAACCACTGAGCTAAAAGTTATAAAGAAGATACCTCCACCTCCCTCCTTCTCCATTTCTTGCTTAGGCACCCAACCTCATGCTAAGAAAGGGACTCCTGGCTCTAGAATGCAGAAATAGGCATGTAAATCTCAACTACAGGGAGGTGCCTAAGTCCATGAGAGGGGCAGGCTTAGGATACACCCTTCTTGTCAGCATCTCCAATTAGCTAGCTTAGGCAACTGCCCATCTAGTGTACTGGCTTTTGTGGATCCCACTTTTAGGTACCTATTTCTCCCTATGCGTTGTATAGGGAGCCTAGACACCTAATTCAGGCTTTGTGGATCCCAGTGATTACAGTGGTTTTCTAGAAACCTGAAAGTCAAGCATTGCAATGCTAAGTGTCACGACACCTAAATCCCTGTGTGGATCCAAGAGCTTCTGTGACAGAGGCAGGCATAGAACCCAGTTTTCCAGGATAAGATTCAATTGCCTTAACCATGAGAACATCCTTTCTCTTCATGCAATACCCTGCCTCATTCACCACAAACGTTTCTACTTGTACAACAAACGAGGCAGGGGGACTACTGACAACTGCTTCATTCAATACACAGCCCGGATTCATTCCTTAAGCAGTGTCCATCTTGTGCATTGAATGAGACAGTGGTCCTGTGTGGAAAATAATGTGATCGTGTAATTAAAGACTGTATTATAATGCATACCCAAAAGGGGACAATTAAGGTTGCATGGGCCTTTATTCTTTTACTTCATAACTTTTGAGTGCTTGACTTTACAACCTTAACATTCCCACTGCTAACTACAACTGCCAGTCTCTTCTCCACTGCTGGCTACATGCTGTTTTTCTTCCTGCCATAGCCTCTGCTCCTAACGTGGCCTTCCTCATCCTTACTTGCTGTTCCTAGCCTGAGGCAAGGGGTGGAAACAAGTATCAGGAGAAGCAGGTCAAGCTAAAGAGAAAGAGAGGCTCCCAGAAAAGGGAGGGGAGGTAGACTGGGAGTTGATAGGGTCTAGAACAGCCCAATGGTGAGAAATCCACAATGATCCACTACAGCGGACCCCACCAAGAAACAAGCAAAATGCTAAGCCTCCATGTAACTCAGACTTGTGAGTTAGTTTTCGTTAGTTTCTTAAGAGCTAAACAACAGTAAAATAGAAGGTGAAAACAGAAAGAAGGAACTGTAATAAGAGAAGCTCCTTTTTGGCAGTTACAGTGGGACTCCTGCCAACTCCACTGAAAGAAAGGGAAACTATAGTTACCATAATGGGGGTGGTTTTTATAACCCTGAGGCTCCCATGATTCATAGGTTTTGTTTAATTTAATTTAATTAGGTAAGAATTTCTTACCAGATACCAGGTGACATTATAACTTTGTCAACTACTTATATATATACACCTCCAAAAACAAAGTCATGTTATAAGGGGTTAAAACTGGTTATGTTGGGGGGGAGGGGTGTAATTCAGGGTTAAAATGAAAGAATACAAAATAATAGTGTATTTTGTATAAATTATTTTTAAAGTATTTCTCCAATACTTAGTGCACTAACTGGTATATTAGGGGAAATAATTTTGGGCACCAATTCAATGTTCTCGGAGTCCTAACAAAGTCCAAATATGTTTGAGTTGCAGGAATCAAATTATGGCTCTTGAACATGCTGTGCATGAAAAGCACCATTACTATATACAAGTCCATGAAACATCTATAGCTCTCAGACTAATTTTATTCATTACAGTAGGTGGTGATCAAGACATCACTTTTATACCTAATTAAAAAGGCTGTTTTGTTTTTAATAAGATCTTTTGACTTTTACCTATATGAGCATTCACCAGTAGCAACTAGACTGCACTGGTGCTACAGATTTCTTTACACCAAAGCCCCACAAAAACATGTTGTTATTTTTTTTTTTTTTAAGAGAATCTGGCAGGTTAGGATTTAGACAATTGTTACCATTCAGTTCAGTCATTGGCAACATGAATCAAACTTCCCATGTGTGCGCATGGCAGCTTCTCCTAGAACACTTAACTGTTGCACCAACCAACTATAAGTAGTATCTGATTAATGGGAAGCCAGCTTCACACATTATTTTGATCTGCTAGTGAAAAGAATGTAAAAATGTGGCTTTATCATTACTTCTGGGTAGTGGACAGAGTTTACTGTTATCCTTGTTAGTTTAAAATATCTGCATCCAGAGGAAGCAAAATCTGACCCTAGCAGTTTCTGATCCTAAAAAGACCAATACTGTACCAAGAGAGTGTGTTGCAAGTCTGATTTGAGGGGCATTATAGCAGCTGTGGGGAAAGCTTGCCCACTGCCTGCTTGTATTATGTCTGACTCAAATCTAGACAGTCTCTCACTTCATGGAGCACTAAAAAGAACTACAAAAGAGAAAACTACTGATTCTGTAGCTCCCCAATCTCTGTTCATATGCTTACAAACTGCCTAGCATACAATACATGTATTGTTATTTACAATTTATATTGCAATCAGCTTTGCTCTGGTTTCAGGAAATGTCAGCAAGTGAAGGAAAAGTAATCTGTAAAAATCTATTTGTAATGTTAAAGGCACTTTACTGTATGGAGACAAAAGTGCTTAAGGTCTGGATTCAGTTAAAACAGATTCAATATTTGCCTAATAGAATAATTTATGATACAGACAAGGTATATGAAATAGATTTCTTGGTTCCCTGAACTTTATATAGATCCTATGTAAACTGGTAATAGTTTTATATGCAGCAAGATGACTGAAGTATTACCTTAAATGGAGGAGAATAGCCATCACTTTGTCAGTGTTTGAATAATCTGCCTATTAAAAGGTGAGGGAGGGATAGAGGTTGGAGCTACTATTTCTCTGTGATTCCCTCTTAACCCTCACCTTCCAGAATATGACACAAGACACTGAAACAAGCTTTGAAACACAGCTGAAAATAGAATGCAATGTTAAGTCACCATAAAACAAAGGAAATAGTATCTTGCTATTGTTTCCAATCCTTTTCAATTCCATTGTGGGTATTTGCTTTAGGACACCAAACTCAAGTTACCAATAAGTCTTATCGAGTAGGTAGGAGGCGCCATAATTTTAATTTAATAAGAAAGTAAAATGTATCTCACCTTTGAAAACTGCTCCTGTCTCTTAAACACACACTGGAAATCTGTGGAATCATCTCCACAACTTTCTTGGTTGGCTCGGAAATGCTGCTTTTATATTCTGAATGGGTTTCCTTTTGCTGCAATAGCTCCTGTTTGGCATATTCTTTGAGCCTCTTGTACAGCGTGCGCAGGCCCTGTGCAGTACGAGGAGGACGATCTACTCCGATGGCATTGTAGTTATCGGCTATGATATCCCAGCATTTGTTTTTTTCCACTATTACTGAATGCTTATTGGTATGTTCTTCAAGAATTTTAACATACGGCTTCACAAGTTTTAGCAAATCAAGCTTTTCAGATAAGGTAAAATTAGAAGATCTGGCCTTCCCAACCATTGTTATCTCCGAATTAAGGAGGCAGTTTTTGAAACCACCATGCAGTCCCTAGCTCTGCTCAGCTCTTTTTCACAAACAGAAAAAGATCAGGCTTAACTAGGCTAGTCTCATTTAGGCCCACGCCTACAAGGGAGGGTTTATTAAAATTCCTTCAGCTTAAGCTGACGCAGGTTCAGGAAATCTGCTTAAGCCAAGCCTGACCTACATAAGGCTTCAGACTGAAGACGATGGGAAGAAACAAGCAAAATACACTTTAGTATGAAGGGACCATACACACAGGATTTTAAAACAGAAAGGTTTAAAGATAAGCATGTTACTATCTGAAATGTAACCAATTTAGCTTGAGTAAAAAGCTCTCACAGATCTCTAGCTGAAAAACAAACTGCTCTGAGATTTTAAATTTAATAATGTCAAAAAAGCAACAATTGTTTTGTGTAATTTATTGATTGTTGAAATGAAACACAACAGCAGATGAGATAAAAACTAGAGAGATAAGTGTGGCGTGTGGAGAGAGATCCCTAACAGAGCCCCTGATCACTGTTTCCCAGCTGCTGTTAGCTCTTAGAGCATTTGCATAATGCTAGTCCTGCTGTCAATCAGGAATTGCATATCCTCTAGCTAGTTAGGTTACACTCAGACTCAGACTTCACAGTAAAGCTAAGCTTCTCCTGCATTTTGCAGGCTGTTTTAGCTACCTACACACAGGCGTTTTAAAGAAGCAGTCTCCATTAATGATAAAACATTTATCTAAAGCAAAAACAAAAGAGAGATATACATGAACAATTAATTGTCCTTTAGCTTCTGCCTGCAGCTGTGCCCTGCTAAAACATGCCTGTCCTGTAATGTGTATGTCATCAACATTCAGTCTGCGGTGCCTAAGAAATGGCATGATCTAACTCCCAGTCTGCATGTAATAAAGGTTACATTCAATCATGACAGATTTACTAAGTGTATTACAGTGTGTGGATACTGGGATTTTCACACTAACCGCCAGGAAAAAAAAACTACTTTTATAATACTATTTCCAGGCATTCTTTCAGAGCCAAATATTTTTATTAACAAGATGTGCATGCTGTACCAGTGCTAATCATTCTACATAGCTAATATTTTTCAAAAATCTCACTTTAAAGACAGTCTTATTTAAAAATACATATACCAGCTTTTAAACATCCATGGTCTAAATTAAACTAACAAAATCTGAGAAACACAAGAACTTACAAAGCTAAGGAAAAGAATGATTTCACTTAAAAGGGGGGAGTTTGTACAGGGTTACTGTGTACAGTTCTGAGCACCAAGTTTGAAAAAGGAGGTCCATGACTGAAAAGTCAAGAGTTTGAAAATGAGCTTGATTTGAAGGGATATTGGCAACAGCTTCTCCAGCTTACCATGTTTATCCTTGAAAAACATAGGCTGGGATGGGGGTGAAGGGGAAGAAATCTAATTACAGTTAAAAGTATCTAAAGGCAATAAAGACAGATCTAGGCAGGAGTGTGCTCATTCATTTGGGACTGCATTCAAAGCAAGATTAAATTGAGTTTCTTAACGTTTTGAAGCCCGTTGTAGATGGAACTACAAAACTCTTATTCGGAGTGTGAGCACTTGGTAAAAACACTGCTCTTTATGCTTAGCTTGCCCTCTTTTTCCCATGCTTTGCTCTTTGCCTATAGTAATGTCTAGTGTGAAAGACTGAGGTGTCTGACCCTGAATGAGTGGACCATCAATTATGAATGATTCTATGGGAACAACGGTATTTTCTAAAGAGAGTAATGAAGCAAAAAAACTGATTCTCCCAGTTTGTCTCTAACAGGGGCTAGGGCTTTAACTACCTGACTAGGACACTGAAGCGAGTGAATGAGTCACATTATAGAGGGGACAGAAACTTCGCTTAAGGTGAAGATATACTCTGCTCCCTCTCCCAACAACCAACCATTGCCCACAACAAGAGGACTGCAGGAGGGGCCTACACTTTGACTTATGGACTATGCCCTAAGGACTCACAAGAAGGTGTAAGGGCATATAAATTCTTGTTGTTTCGCCTAAAGATCTGTAACTTTTGTATGCTTTGAGAGCAAAAGTTACTTTGGTTTTAGACAGATTTCAGAGTAGCAGCCGTGTTAGTCTGTATCCGCAAAAAGAACAGGAGTACTTGTGGCACCTTAGAGACTAATAAATTTATTTCAGCATAAGCTTTCATGGGCTACAGCTCACTTCTTCGGATGCATAGAATGGAACACACAGAAAGAAGATATTTATACATACTGAGAACATGAAAAGGTGGAAGTAGCCATGACAACTGTAAGAGGCCAATCAACTGAGATGAGCTATCAGCAGCAGGAGAAAAAAAAACCTTTGAAGTGATAATCAAGGTGACCCATAGAAGGTGTAAGGAGAATTTAACATGGGGAAATAGATTCAATTAGTGTAATGACCCAACCATTCCCAGTCTCTGTTTAAACCTAAGTTAATTGTATCTAATTTGCATATTAATTAGAGTTCAGCAGTCTCTCTTGGGAGTCTGTTTTTGAAGTTTTTTTGTTGCAAAAAATTGCCACCTTCAAGTCTGTTACTGAGCAGTTAGAGAGGTTGAAGTGTTCTCCCACTGGCTTTTGAATGTTATGATTCCTGATGTCAGATTTGTGTCCATTTATTCTTTTGCGTAGAGAGTGTCCAGTTTGCCCCTCTGCCATGTACATTGGCCAAACCGGAGTGAGCCTTACAGGCCCAAATCTAAAGATCTTGGTGGGACTCTGCCCAAAGCCAGCTGGCTTGGAAAAACATGAAATTCAAAGGCTGAGTCCTATTACTACAGACTGGTAACCACACACTAGAAGGACTCAGTCAGGTCTGTACATTAAAGTGCCTGGAGCCTTCCCATTTCCCCTGAATGAAACATAATCCTAAGCCTTCACTTGACAACCCTAATCGCTTCCCCTAAATTTATCTCTATCTACAACTCCAATGTTTCCACAGCTCTTGACCAACTTGTAACCTACCAGTTTCAATTCTCATTCCCCTCACTCACATGCTTTAGTATGTGGATTAACTCAATTAATTCAAGAGCACAAATCAGAGCTCACTTAACTGGGACACAGGAAAATCCCAATACGCTGTCTATTGCCTACTCCTGAGCACCACTGTGCATGCATAGAATTTATGTCCCCTGCAGATTTCTTTGCTTCCCCGCAGAAAAGTGCAGTATGTTTCGGGTGCCCAGGGCAGCTGGCAGAGAGATAAATCACTGTAGGGCAGGAAGCGGGACTGGAGAAGACCTAGCTGGTGGCTCCTACCCTGCGCCAGGCTCAGCTGCTAATCCAGGCTGGGCTGGATGAGACTTCCTTTTTCTCCACACGGCATCCAGGGCTGGGTCAGACCCATCCCCAGATTTCTCCCCCAGCTGCAGGAAGCTCTGCAAAATCTCCTCCCCCCCCACCACCCGCCCAGGCCTGTTTCTTGCATCCATCACTCCTCAGCTGCATAGGGAGGGATTTCTGTACAGGGAACTGCTCCCCCATCTGCATAACCCGTGTGCATCCAGATCCCCTCATATCCAGACCTGCCATTGAGCCTCACCCCCCTGCACTCAGAATTCCCCTGATAAGTCCCACTCCCCCTGCACCTGGACCACTCTGACGAGCCACCCGCACCACCACCCCACCAAGCCCCAACCAGTTGCACATGGATCCCCACCCCACAGAGTCCCACTCCCCCAGCATCAGGACCCCCTACTGAGACCCCCACACCCAGAACCCCCTGCACAGCTCTATTCCCCCACACTCAGACCCCCCGCACTGAGCCCCAACCTCCTTCACCTGGACCCCCTGCAGAGTCCCATTACCACTGCACCCAAAAAACCCCAACAAGCCCCTGTGCATCCAGATCCCCTCCGCTCCCAGATTCCCCACTGAGCTGTCCACACCCAGACTGCCCCATACAGAACCCTCTCAACTCACACTAGGATCCCCCCACACTAAGTCCCTCCACACTTGGAGCCTGCCTTGCTGAGCCTGTCTCCCAACACCTGGTATGGAGGGACAGGGCTCTGGGGTGTTTCTGGGGCAGGCCTGGTCCTTGCACTATGTCAGAGTTGGGTGCAGCCTAACTACTAAGTCCATGTCTCAGTGGGAGGGAAAGGGAAGAAGCTGCACAGTGATCTCCCAACTCAGTGCAGCCAGTGGCCTTCCATTGCTCCCAAACGCCATGCTGGAGCCTCCACATTCTTTGACAAATAAAATATGAAGAATTTTGCAGAATTTTAAAATACTGTGCACAGAATTTTAATTTTTTTAGTGCAGAATTTCTATTTTTTTGGGCACAGAATGCCCTCAGGAGTAATTGCCTCATTACACAAAGCTTTGTTATTCATGTGACAAAGTGAAATAAGACTATCAAATTATGAACTCCGTGTTACACAATATGTGAAAATATTAGCACTGTGACTATTCAAGTCTGGACTTGGCCCAGGGCAGCCTCTTGCACTGCATTCCAGACAGCTGCCCTGACTGGAAAGGTGTTAGACTCCCTGAAGAACTAACACTGATCCCATCAAGGCAGAACAAATAAAACTAATTTCTTATTAACAATATTCACAAAGGCTCTAGAGGCCAACCCCCTAGCACCAAACCAAGAAATAAACGAATGGTGCAACTCTGTGGACCTACGTACATCGCAAATAAAATCATGCTAGAGGATATGTTATAAAATTATTCAAATTTGTAGAGTAAATATGACCTTAATCATGTTTAAGCCTGACAACATGTCCAAGAGGCATTAATGTCAAGGGAGATATGGGCAATGCTTTAGCCCTGTTACAAAACATGGTCACAATCCTGACTACACTATAAACTGGAAAAATAGTATAGCTCATTCACAGAACAATTGTGGTGTAACCAGGTCTCCCAAGCAGTTGTATATGAAGCTGTGGTGAGCTAGGAGGCTCTGTACAACTTATAAATTCTATTTGATCCTGGGGGATCTTTGCAGTTTGCACAGATGCATACAAACTCCATCTGAATGTGCAGCCTTTTGCCTTTATTACCTGTTTTCATGGGCAGCGGGTGAACGGCAGGCTCTCAGAGTCTAGCTCCTGCCCTGGCTTGCCCCCTTTGCCTGAGGCCCCCTATCCCCTGCCGGAGCCCAGAGCCCCCACCCCCACTGTAGCCACCGCTTCCCCCTTTCCACCCCAGCCGTCCAAGCGCTGGGTGGGTGGCACCCAACCCCCAGCACCTGGAGCACCAGCTGCTGCGGTCCCACTCCTGGGTGGCCCAAGCACTGAGCAAGTGGCTCCAGTGTCCCCAGCACAAGGCGGGCGGCCCCAGTGTCTTCAGCCCCTCTGCCTTCCCTGGAATACTGAAGGCTCAACATTCCCAGCCTTGGAGAATCAGGCAGCACAGCCCTCGGCCCCAGCCCTCCAAGTCCTGGCCGCAGGGCAGCTGCCCTAGCCCCAACATGCTTCCCTGAAGAGGAGCAGCCTGCCTAGGCTGGGGCCAAGACGGAAGCAGCAAGCAGGAGGGGGCCTTGGGACTCAGTGTGGACAGGGTCATGCAGGGCTGTTTAGGGAGGCATAGCTTCCCCCAGCCTATGATACACACTGCCCATGCCTGTTTGCCTCCACATTGGGCTGAAATTCCAAAAGCTGGTGGCAAAAAAACAATAGGGAGTCATTAAACTTTGACAACTGGTCATCCAAAGAGATAGCTCCTACCCAGGAGAATTGCTTTGGCAATGAAGTTATCTGGCAGGGCTCTCTGGTCACCTGGCAATGGCCCCAGTGGAAAGAGGAAGGTTATAAAGAGGGAGGAGCTGATCTTTCCTGGGCCATTTTTTCCTGTAGCTCAACAGGAGGGGAGAGAGAAGCAGCCCAGCATGTCAGGGCCTCCAAAAGACATGGGGGACCCTGCCTCCCTTCCTGAGACTACAGGGTCCCCTCCAAGGACTCCCAAGAGTAGGGTGAGCTAGTTGCAGTTAGGCATTGCAGTTAGGGTGTTTATTGTTTTCTAACTGATATCCAAACTTTCTTGTATATTATATTATTAAGGAAGAGAGCCCAGAGTGTAACACAATTACCGAGTGTCTGAGTGTGTTTTATGCTTCACGATTACTACAAGCCTTCCAAGATAGTTGAACTGTAAAATCAGAATCTTCTCCTAGAACTCTTCCCCAAAAGTGTGAAGGTAATGTTTATGTACAGAGGAGTCTGAAGGGTCAGCATTGTGCCCACAGGGGCTATCTAGCTGCACATTGGGTTCCTGCTCTCAGGATGAGGCACTAGATATCAGGTCTGTACCCCAAGAATGAGCCTAGGGGCCTCAATATTGGGACACTGGCTGGACTGCGTTCAGGTTCAGTAAAAAACAGTTACTCACCTTTTTGTAACTGTTGTTCTTTGAGATGTGTTGTCAGATCCATTCCAGTTAAGTGTGTGCGCACTGCGTGCACAGTCATCAGAAATTTTTCCCCTAGAAGCACCCGTCAGGTCAGCTGTGGAGTCCCCTTGACTGGTGCTTCTGTGGTGCTCAATATATGACCCTTCCAACACGGCACCCCCTCAGTTCCTGCTAGCTGGCTACTCTGGACAGAGGGGAAGGTGGGTGGGTCTGGAATGGATATGAGCAACACATCTTGAAGAACAACAGTTGCAGGAAGGTGACTAACCATTTTTTCTTCTTTGAGTGCTTGCTCATATCGATTCCAATTACGTGACTCCCAAGCCCTACCTTGAAGGTGGGGTCGGAGTTATGGAATGACAGACTGGAGCACTGCTCTGCCAAAGGCTGCTTTGTCTCTAGTATGCTGGGTTATAGTGCAGCAAGTGGCAAATGCGTGCACCAAGGGCCACGTCACCACCCTGCAGATTTCTTGAATTGGCACCTGGGCCAGGAACGCTGCTGCTGAGGCCTGCGCCCTTGTGGAATGGGCCGTGAGAGCCGGGGCTGGAACATTGGCTAATTCGTAGCAGGTGCAGATACAAGAGGTAATCCACAATGAGATCCTCTGCAATGAGACTGGGAGACCTTTCGTACAGTCTGCTACCACCATGAATAGTTGGTTTGACTTTCGGAACAGCTTCGTCCATTCGATGTAAAAAGCAAGTGCCCATCGATCATCCAAAGAGTAGAGCTGTTGCTTTTGGCAGGTTGCATGAGGTTTAGGGTAAAAAACAGGCAGGAAAATGTCCTGGTTGGAGTGTAATCGGGCCACAACCTTTGGAAGGAAAACCGGGTGAGGCCTGACCTGAGCCTTGTCCTTGAAGAAGACCACGTATGGAGGGTCAGAGGGTCTTGAAGTCTGAGACCCTCCATGCCGAAGTAATGGCAACCAGAAAAGCAACCCTCCATGATAGATACAGGAGCAAGCAAGTTGCCAACAGTTCAGACAGGGCAGGGTGGTTGGCCAAGGCCATTGGCACCCTAAGCTTGGATACCACCAACCAGGAGCTCTTGGACAAGGTACGCTGGGCCTTGTGATATGCCTAGGAGGTCCAAAAGGGACACTGTGCCAGCCCCTGCCATTGCACTGGCCATGGCATTGTGCCCACACTGGGGCATCTATGTGCTGACCAGTGCCAGTTCCAGTGTGAGGATCTGGACCCCACCTCCAAGTCTGAAGATGAGGACCGGGATCTTGATGGCGATGGCAGTGCCAAGTGAAGCTAGGTTGATAAGTGGTCCTAGGATCCGGAGCGGCACCATGAAGACAACCAGAGCCGAGACCTCGACTGATGCTGAGACTGGGACTGTGCCGAGGCGGAGACCTGTGCTGAGGTGGGGATTGGGGCCCAGATGATGAGCGGTGCCATGAGTCAGAGTGACAGCATGAAATGGATCGGTGCCGGGACTCGGAGTGGTGCCTTTTTCTCGGTGCCCAGTAGCAGTGCCTTGGAGATGCAGATGGATGCAACATTGCCGTCTTTCCCCATGACGGTGCTGCCTTCAGTGGTGCCAGACGCTTGTCGCAGAGCGCCAAGGACCACAGTGCTGTCATGGCAATGAGGTCCCTTGCAGCCTCAAAGGTGTCTGGGTGGATGGTAGCCCCACCTCTTCCACCATATGACTTAGGGTGTCCAACAGCACTGAACACAACGGTCTCCTTTGCGGGGTCGATTTCAAAGGTGCCAGCTCCAAAGCTCTCAAGGATGTGCCCCACTGGCCAACTCCAAAGGAGTGGGTCTTGAAGGTGGTGATCTGCTTCTACCCTGCTTCTGGTGCCGCTCCTGTGGCGCTGGGGAATGGGACTGGTGCCGGACAGTTCCCACCGGCTTCAGCACCAGGGAGCGGAGGTGCCATGGGTCTCTGTGCCCAGAATCCTTCAGTGGTGCCGCTTCTGCCACGGATACCAGAGTGCTCCGCACCAATGAACTCAGTGTCGAGTCTTGCCGTACCAAGGTGGATTGCAGTCTCAGAGCCGCCTCCATAAGGAGCTACTTTAAACAGAAGTTCCACTCCTTTCTTGTTTTAGGGCAAAACCCTTTACAAATTCTGCACCTATTGGCTTGGTGTGCCTCCCACAGACGCTTTAGACAAATGTTGTGGGGGTCACCCATTGGTATGGGTTTATTGCTGGACTTGTAGCATTGCGACCGAGGCATGCCCCGAGTCCCTAAGAGGAGATAGGCAGTCAGGGTGGAGGGGAAACCTCCATTCCCAACAGCTAAACACTACTAACACTAATAACTACAGCGAACTGAAAGGCTATGAGAACAAAAGAAAACAAAAGGAGAACTTGATAAGCAAGCGATCACATTTCCAATGACCGTCACTGGCAGTAAGAAGGAACTGAGGTGGCACCGAGTCAGCAGGGTCCTATATTGAGTGCCAAAGAGGCACCACTCCAGTGGACTCCACAGCTGACCCGACGAGTGCTGCTAGGGGAAAACTTTCCAACGACTGTGCATGTGGTGTGCACACACCTAACTGGAATCTATATAAGCAAGCACTGGAAGAAGCAGCTTAAAACACCTGGGGTTCCCGGAACTCAAGGGCTTAGATTCCCCTCATGGCAGTCCCGTGGGACGGTAGGGGGCACCCCACTTGATCTGTAACAGAAGTGTAGACAGGACCCAAAGAAATCTAATTATCCCCAATAAGCCATACAGTAGAAATACCCGATGATTAATGGTACTGAATACAGGTGATAGAGCTAACATTAATAGTAAGAAAAGCCATTTCAAATCTAACAGTTAACACTCCACATGAGTAACACTGTCTTAAGACCTGCAGCTAGACCAAATGATGAAAAATTCCACTCTGAGTAGGTCTTCATGGAGTTACAAAGGAAATCTTGAGACTAGGCAATGTCAGACCATTAATAAATACCAAGAGTAGGTTTTTGGGCATGGACTCATTTCTGCCAGGGTTGCTTCCTTCCCTCTAAAAAAGAAAAAATCAATGATAACTCTCATCTAATAGCAAAATGCCTTGTTGATGTATTCCACAAACCTCGAGAAGCTGTCAGCCTAAGCAACCACAGAATTTTTTATGACATGAAAGTGACCCTGAACAAAAGGAAGCAATGGCTGATCATCTTTATCCTATCCCAAACATTAGATCCAGACTGTGGCCAGCTCTAGCAATTAATCAGAATCCACATGACACAGTCCCATGATTGTCATAGTACCATGAGACCCTCAGCCAACTCAGAAAAACCATCATCTGCATAGACAGTGATGCCACTAAGCACTATCAGTCTTGGCAACTCCATTATTGTTACAATTAGTAACGGCAATAAATTCACAAAGGGGCTCTGATGTGACTCTTCATAATGTATACACCAACTCTTGGCCCACCTTGATCTCATCTTGGGACTTACATTCAAGATGGAGACTCACAATCACATCTAGTTTAGGGGCAAGCAGCCTCCTGTAACTGAGGTCAGAAAAAAACAACACAGTTACACTACATTCCCTGATACTCCCTCTATGCAGAGTCAAATACCCAGCTAAGATTATTGCACCAATAATGGTCCTGTAGTGGCATCCAGCTAGGTGATCTCAGTTACATATGCAAAGTCAGGGATCACAACCTTAAGTCATGAGGCATGATTATTAAAACATTCTCCTTCCAGTGAACAGCATGATTTGAGGAGCCAACTCAGCAATCAACTAACACCCTGGATTCCTGAAAGTAAACAGACAAAACCAATGAGATAAAAATCAAACATGACACAGGTTTATGCGCACACTTCTCTCCTGCGTCATCTTACTTTGCCAACCCTGCACAAACAATTACCCCCCTGCACTCAGACTACTGTATTTCTAGCACAGCAGCAATATTCAACACGGTCATTCTAATGTCAATGAAGAGACAGTCACCACAGCTGAAAATGTGCTACTGCTAGCCAGAACCAAGCTAATAAACAGGGGGGGAGGGGGAATAAAACTTTACCTTTAAATAAAGAAACACAAGTAAGTTTAACAGCTTTTTAAATAGGCCTTCTACTCCTGCACACAATATTGCACATCCAAACAAATGCCAAAACAATATGAGTCTCTTACCTCCCCACAAGAATGACTGTTACTGTCAACATAACCCCACTTGCCCCTGTACAAGTCTATCCGACAGACCAAATTCAGAAAGGAGGCAAAGGAAAATTTAACAACCTTTCTGGATGGACCACTCATATCCACCTAAAGCCACACATCAATATCCCCCAAAACAAATATGGACTCTGCAGTCAATCCTCACAAGTCTTGTTGTCCAGGGAACAGCACTATAAATTAATCTACTACAGGGGTTGGCAACCTTTCAGAAGTGGTGTGCCAAGTTTTCATTTATTCATTCTAATTTAAAGTTCCATATGCCAGTAACACATTTTAACGTTTTAGAAGGTCTCTTTCTAAAAGTCTATAATATATAACTAAACTATTGTTGTATGTAAAGTAAATAAGGTTTTAAAAATGTTTAAGAAGCTTCATTTAAAATTAAATTAAAATGCAGAGCCCCCCAGACCAGTGGTCAGGACCAAGGCAGTGTGATAGCCACTGAAAATCAACTTGCGTGTCACCTTTGGCACGCCTGCCATAGGTTGCCTACCTCAATCTACTATCTGGGGATTTGTTTCAACATTACAAAATTTCCTGTACTGTGCAGACAGTGCAATATAAAATATCCAAGTTTATTTATTTCTTCTTACATGTATTATAATCTTTCTATTACAATTTTTCCTATGTCGTTTTGTTTGTTTAGCTAGTTACCTGAATATTTACATTATTTGTATAGGACATTTCCTAGAATTGTGCCCAAAATTTAATAAATGTATTGCACAGCTTGCCTGTACATTTCAGCCAAATGTATTCTGAAACAGTGAGATGTTAACATGCAAAATTGTGTCCTAACATAAGACCATTCAAGAAAAGGAGCTATCACAGCCCTCTTTGGCTGAGCAGCAGTTGACTCAATTGCAGATTTATAGGTCAAGACCTGCTCAGCCTAGTTCAGAAGGACATTAGGCCCCGCAGAAGCCTAAAGAAACTGAAAAGCAAATGATCAAAGAAAGATCAAAAAAAGAACATGTGTTTCAACTGTGGACAGGAAGAACATTTCATAGGAGACTGAGAATACTCCTACCCCATTTACTGCACCAACATCTGATCAGCAGATATTCAAGGTGGCATAAACTCAAAGTTAAAAGAGAAGAACAGGAGATTTTCCCCCAGCAAAGCCCCCTGTTGGAGGATTTGTACGAAGAGTAAAGACAGCAATCTTGCAGATGCATGGAGTACAAGTTAGATCTCAGGAGGATAATCCTGAAGAAGAATCAGCAGCTCATGCTACAGGATTTGGAGACACTGTCTTGTGATAAGGACAGCATACCATATCAGTTTCAAACTCCAAGTCCATGGCCTGGAAGACCAAGTGCCCAAGAGTCTATTCTCATTGACTGGAAAGCATACAGCACATGTGATTCACTTTCTGAAGTCTCACCATAGACCAAGTCAGAATGAGGAGAAGGAGCAGAACTACGAGACCCACTATACTTGCAAGAATGGCCAAAACTCTTCCCGTCAGATGAGATTTTATACAGGAAGGTTTGAAGGAGAGGAGAAGGTTGGGAACAGCTAGTGAGTCCCTGCACTCATAGAAACTGTGCTTTAGAATCCACAATGAGATGGGTCACACAGGAGTAGAGAAAATGTTAGAATTGGCTAGAGGTTGATTTTATTGGCCTCGAATGACCTAAGTAGTGGAGAGGAAATATGAGATCTGTAAGCGTCATATCAGACGGAACGCTACTGTAGAAAAGCCTGTCAAGCTTTTGAACATTAAAACATCTGTTCCAAAGATAACAGAGGAAGAGTTGCTGGAAGAGACTCAAGTAAACAGGAGATCTCAACAGAAGGGATCTAATGCAGATGTGCAGGCTTCACACAATCTTCATTTGATTTGACTCTGCAATTTGAACTTAAAGACACTGGCAGAGGAATTTGACCTAAACCAGAGTACTTCACTTGATGAAAATCAAGGGAAATTTCATGATATGAGCACTTCACTGCAGCTAAGATGAATCTGCCTATTCCCATCACAACATCTGTGGAGGGTAGCACAGATGCGGTGAGACTGCCTGACCAGTTAGAGCTAGAAGTCAACCCAGTCAAACTTGGGGACTAGTCCTTGATTCTGTACTTTTCTGGAGACCCAAGATCTCCAAGTTTTAAAGTATCACTGCATATACCTTTCTTTACTACCTGAGTTTGCAGACACATGTAGATAGGACATTATAGTGGGTCACAGATGTCATCAGATTGCAGGGATGTCAATTGTTTAAATAGGACCACAACCGACATGCCATATGTTGCAGTATTTGACTTTCTTTGGCCCAAAGAAAGGGAGAAAAGCAATGGGGCAGGGGGAAGACAGGGATTTTAGTTGGCATTTTTCAAGTTACCTATAAAATTTTGTTTGAGGTCACCCCCTTTTACCCTCTGAGAGCTGAGCCAACCTTATCTCGGAGGGAAAGATGAGAAATATAGGAATTGGAGACAGCCTTGTGGACTTAGCAGCTGATTGCCACAGGACCAAGAGATGTCTCTGCTATGAGTGCTGGGTCTAAAGACCTTTGCTGCTTTGGATACAAGTTACAGATTTTTATATTACCAGCAACTGAGACCCAGGGCTGGAATGTTGCCAGCTGTGGAGATCCCCAGACTGCTTGTTTGCTTTACAGGATTCCCCCAGCACACTCTTGAGAATAATAAAAGAAAAATTGTTTGACTCACTTCAGTTTTCCAGCTGAATACAACTGACAAATTCCATGGAAAAAAAAATGATAAAAAATATTCAGTTAAATGTACTGTTCAATTCAAACTGATAGAAACAATTAGTTTTATGATTCTCACTTCAAGATTAAAGAATGTTGTTTTGCACAATTGCCTAAAGACACTGATGTATATCCACTGACACTCCAAATGCAAGCTACTGTCACACTGGTTACAAGTGAAACTTGACAGACAATTAGGACAAGGCATAAGACTTATCAAGTGAAATTAGATTCTCCCTGATAGCTTCTGAACTCAGCACTGTTAAGAATTTTCATACTGGGAGATATATCACACTTTTTTCAAACACATTAAAAGATTTTTTTTTAAATTACCCAAACTTCTTGCATAAGAACACTGCTGCCCAATGTGAAGACACTAGACTAATCTGGAGGCAAGGAAGAAGAGCAATAAGGGCAAGGTTAAATAAACTACTGGATTCCCCACACCCCACCTCACTGTCTCCCCTCCACTTCTCCAATGAAAATGTGATCTAGCTGGAGGCCTTCTTCTGAAAAGCCACCTTCTATTTGCACAGCTGCTCCAAAGCAGCTGGCTGCTGGAGCAGTTCATATGAAGAGAGCTGTAGTGTCAGATACCAGTTCTACAAAACAATTTTCTCTTCTCTCTGCTGCCATGGTTAGCAATGAAAGTATATTTGGCATGGCCCCCAGGAATTCTCAATGTATACTACTTCCAAAGAGCATGCAAACTTTGAAATGCAGGAAAAAGGAAAAGCCACCCAACAAAGCCTCTCTAAAATACAGAAGTATTATCACCTCATTTTCCTGATGAGAATTGAGGCACAGGTAACTGATTTGCCCATAGTCATATATGAAGCCTGTGGCAAAATCAGGAACTGAACAGAGTTCCCAAGTTCGAGTCCATGGCTTGGAATGCAAAACCATCCTTTCCCTTCTTCATTAAGAACTGCCTACTCCTGCTACCTCCTTTGGATTGATTTAGAAGTAGCACTTATTTATACTAAGATAGTGCTCAGAGGTTCTGTTATGTAGGAAGTCACAGAACCAAATGTATTCACTCACTAGTAGCATTGTTCTAAGTCAGTGGTCCTCAACCTTTTCGTGGCCAGTAGCACATTCATGTTTTCAGAAGAGTGTGGTGGGCGCCAACAATTTTTTTAAGGCTTATTTTGTATTTGTACATTAAATATACAAAAAATCATATTTAATATACATAATATATGAATCCATAAGAAAAAAAAGGATAATTTTACATGTAAAAGGTATTAATAAATTTGGAAAACACTCTTTCACCTTATCATGTGAATTTGCTCTTTTTTATCTACCTGTAAGAAAAAATAAGGCGTTTTTACAAAATAAATATCATAAACAGTTTTCATCTTATTTATTTTTAAGAAGTTAAACATTGTTGAACTGCTGGTCCAAATATATTTTATTTATTATTCTTACTTTAACATAGAATGAAGTCTAGAGCCCCAGAGTTCTCTGTCCCCAGCAGGGGCGGGGCCGTGACTTCTCTCCCCTGCTGGGCACTAGGCGGGCACACATAAATACCTCAGTGGGCGCCATGGCACCTGCGGGCACAGTGTTGGGGACCACTGTTCTAAGTTTTCAAAATGTGCTGCTAGCACATTTTAACAACTAGTCACCATTCTTTGCTATTATGCAAACTAACTTAGCTGCCAACAAGTCATGTCCTATGTTCTGAATACAAAAAAGCCCAAGTTACACTACTGCACTTTGCCACTTCAAAAAAGACTGATATTCCAACAACAGTAATGATTAAAAAAAAGTATCCTCCAAAACTATGTATTTTTGAAGGAGCATCATATTTTTCACTAGTCATAATTATACTTAAACGGCTTGTTGTGTAATAGGACCTTTTTGTCAATCTGCACCTAAATATTAAAATTCAATACAAAAATTCTTCAGGGTTGTGTGTCTGAGAACATGCATGGTTTTAATCAGGAAAATTTTCCAGAAAACAAGTACATAATATTTTCAGTCTAAACTAAAGCTAGAAAGGCAAGAATTCTTTTATGTTAGCTATGAGTACAGTTTTTACATAGATGCTATCTAATACAAATTGTATACGTTCCAGAAAAGGGACACAATGAAAATGTGCAGCTGGAATGTCAATTTTCAGGTTTTAGAAGATTGAATGCAAAGCATTCTCTGGGAGCGGTATCAGAATGACCATCCAAATGAACTCAATTGTTTCAACATCTACAGGTGTTTCATAAGAATTTCAATGGTAACTGAGGCATTTATTTGCACATTCTCCTGCTGTGTTTGAAACCTAAAAAACACAGCAGCATTGTGCCGGTACAGAAGAAACAAAAAGTGAAACTTATTAATCCAGCTTCATTGTGCAAACTGAATGATATGTAGGTAACAAACAGATATGGTAGAAGAAATTAAGATTTGTTAAATTGTTTTAATCATCTAAAAAAACCTAGCTTTTACTAATAAAAATTAAATTACATCATCACGATAATATTCCTTTAACCAAACCAAACTGATTTTACCACTTGGTTAGAAAATTCATATATAAGTTCATTACAGTCAAAAAAATCTGTGGAATCTGATTTTCATGACCGGTTTCTATTATTTTTGAGTTTCGTAACAGCAGCAGTTTTAACAAAATAAAGTTGATTATTAAGTTTCATGCTCTGACTGAAGCTTATGGCTTACATCATTTATAAAAGCAGCAAGGAATCCTGTGGCACCTTATAGACTAACAGACGTATTGGAGCATGAGCTTTCGTGGGTGAATACCCACTTCCTCAGATGCATGTAATGGAAATATCCAGGGGCAGGTATATATATGTGTGCTAGCAAGCAAGCTAGAGATAACACAGACAACCTGCCAACCTGAAACATATTCTCACCAGTAACTGCACACCACACCATAATAACTCTTGCTCAGGAACCAATCCATGCAACAAACCTCGATGCCAACTCTGCCCACATATCTACACCAGCGACACCATCACAGGACCTAACCAGATCAGCCACACTATCACTGGTTCATTCACCTGCACATCCACCAATGTAATATACGCCATCATATGCCAGCAATGCCCCTCTGCTATGTACATCGGCCAAACTGGACAGTCTCTACGGAAAAGGATAAATGGACACAAATCAGACATTAGGAATGGCAATATACAAAAACCTGTAGGAGAGCACTTCAACCTCCCTGGCCACACTATAGCAGACCTTAAGGTGGCCATCCTGCAGCAAAAAAAACTTCAGGACCAGACTTCAAAGAGAAACTGCTGAGCTTCAGTTCATCTGCAAATTTGACACCATCAGCTCAGGATTGAACAAAGACTGTGAATGGCTTGCCAATTACAGAACCAGTTTCTCCTCTCTTGGTTTTCACACCTCAACTGCTAGAACAGGGCCTCATCCTCCCTGATTGAACTGACCTCGTTATCTCTAGCTTGCTTGCTAGCACACATATATATACCTGCCCCTGGATATTTCCATTACATGCATCTGAGGAAGTGGGTATTCACCCACGAAAGCTCATGCTCCAATACGTCTGTTAGTCTATAAGGTGCCACAGGTTTCCTTGCTGCTTTTACAGATCCAGACTAACACGGCTACCCTCTGATACTTGACATCATTTATAAAATTGTTGCAATAGTTGTGCTGAGTAGCAGATGAAATGGTACAACTGGTAGGACTTATATGGGTACCTTGGAAAATACAGGATACTGAAAACAAATTAAGTCTTGGTAAAGTCTGGATCCAGGGATATGCTAGCAGAAACTGGTGCTTGTATCCCAGTAATAGTGATTACTTTAAGCAGTATTTATAACAACAACAAAATAAAGCTCTTCTTATATAGTGCTTTTCATCAGCGCTTTACAAAGGAGGTCAATATCCATTTTACAAAAGGAGAAACTGAGACACAAGAGATGAAGTGACTTGTCCAATGTCACCCAGCAGGCAAGCTGAGAACGGAACCCAGAGTCCTGAGTTTTAGTCCAGTGCTCTATCCATTAGGCAACACTACGTCCCTCTATTCACAACTCTATTTCAGAAGTACTAACACGGATCTCCACAGAAAATCTATGCCAGCAGTATTCTCCCTTTAGCACTATGACTTCCAGTGGAAATCTTTCACTTCTATAGCAATTTTTGTGGAGGAATCTGCGGACAGAGGTTCTTCCACAAGTATATCATTTTGAAGCATCTGCCAGTGTGCAATTTAATGGACCCAGAGAACACAAACACTGAACATGCACTTACATTATAGAAGACCATAAATTACTCAAAACCAAAAAAAGTTGTCCTCTGGCCACTCTTCCTACCACACACAAACACTTTAAAACTTGTGTTTAAATTATAAGCATCAGAAGGAACAGGTATTAACGAACAAGACAGGTAAATGTGAGGGTCTTAAAAAATTGAGCAGTCCCTTTCAAACAAACCGAGGTTTGTGATTTTATTGTGAAAGCCTAGATCACCATAATCCATGAGGACAAAACAATAATTTCTAACCACCATTTTCACAGTTCCTTGCAATCATTACAAGACACATCAGGTAAAGACTCAAAAAAAAAAGTACTGAAAGAAGCCCCTAACAACCGCTCCAAAGAAGTCAAGTGATCATATGCACCAACATACATTAAGAAGTTCTGTAAAAATGTAAGCAAAAATATTAAACCATCACATCAGTTACATTTTATAATAGGGTTGAACATCACTTTGTTAAACAAAGACTTGATTACAATTCCAGTGGTTATAAAGAGTCACAAATTGTAGTTTAAATTATAAACAGTTTTTTTTTGTTTGTTTTTTTGTTTGTTTTTTAACGGCAGGCCCAATTAAACACACTACACTTAAAATAATGTTATTATTAATCATTAAATTAAGCCAGAAAAATTAAAAATAGTAACTTAACAGAAAACAAAAAGTGTTAGGGCTTGTTTATACATGAAACGCTATACCAGCACAGCGGCAGCACTGTAGGGCTTCAATATAGACACTACCCATGCCAACAGGAGGGGTTCTCCCATCAGCACAGGTAATCCACCTCCCCAAGAGGCAGTAGCTAAGTCAACAGAATTCTTTGGTCAACCTAGTGTTGTCTACACCAGGAGTTATGTTGGCTTAACCATGTTGCTCGGGGGTGTGGACTTTGAACATCCCTGAGTGATGCAGCTGGGCTGACCTAACTTTTTAGTTCAGACCAGGACTTAGAAAGGTGGCACCAAAAGCTGGTCTCCAAGAATCTCACCGCTTTCTTTTAGATTCCCTACCCAATAAAAGGGAAGGGTTGAGGAAAGCAGTGGATTTGAGCAACTTTAATTTTTATTTTTTTTTTTGGTAATACAGAGATAATTCTACCACTACAAGACTTTAAGCATTTATGCAACATTCATGTCGTGTCAGTGAGTAACAAATCAGCCTCATGTTTTTCAAATACTTCCAAATTATATCACAGCAACTTTAAAAAAGTGGACTCTTACCTGCTTTAGTTCTATTTACTTTTTTCATTCCAGCAGCCTTACACTCATTTTCTCCATTACACTTTTCCATGGAGCTTATTTCTCCAAGAGATTCCACAGACTGTGTAGAATTTATATTTATACCACATATTCTAGAAAGAGCTCTTGTATGCCCAGAGCCGCTCTGCTGTTTCTCTTCTACCTACAAAAACAGAAATTCAGCATAGCATTTTCCCAACCCTTAATGGAAAAGTGAAAAATCTGCTTTTCTTTGAAAGATGCATAGTTCTTTCCCATATTTAAATGTATTACAGAAAATACCAGCTCACACTTTACAAAAATATTAAAATCTAAATTTCTCCTGTTGCCATTTTAAGACAATAATTAGGTACTACCCACATCCAAACTTTAGTAGCTCTCTGCAGTTTTGAAGTTCAGTTATACAGGTCAGGATCAATCATTCCTTCTCTGTGGTAAGTTTGCAAGTCACTCTAGTCCAAATTCTGCCACTCTTTACTTACACTGAATAGTCCCGTGGTACCAACTGAGAAGTGAGGTACTATTCATGCATAAGGATGGAAAAATCAAGCCTCTACTGTGTATATTTGTGTACATATACACTGACACATGCAAATAAATAAATGTGCTTTTAATATAAATGGCCATCCGCAAAAACAGCAACTTCTATTTGTGAATTTTATTCAACAGAAGCCTTAAAATTAAAGATATAACTTAGATAATATTTTTACCTCAAGGTCCCAGAGACACAGACAAGGTTTTCATCTCGAGGCCAAAAGACTAAAAACATCAAGACACTTGATCACGGCCTTGGATAGGCCAAGAGATTACCTACACTTGATCTTGGCTCATAAATGATGACATACTGAACTTCTTTCTGTGTCAGAGGCTTTGCTGTCTTGTCGCCACACTGTAACTCAGTGTATTGACATTTTTGAATTACCCATCTTAAGAAAGGACCTTCTTTTGTGAAATGCTTTTGCCAGGATATTCAATACATTTTACAGTTCAACCTCTCAGTAACCCAGTGAAGTATAGGCCAACTCTGCAACCCACGCATTGGCTACAGTAAGACTTGTATATATGCTGAATTCTGATACTTTTTTACTCATATTGAGTAGTACTTTTACTTCAATGGTGAAGTTGGAGTAGTAATGGGACTGACTATTTGAGGAATAAGGTGCAATTCAGCATGACTTAAGGTCAGAATCTGACCCATTACGACTGCTTGCATGAGTAAGAACTAATTATTTTAGTTGCAGTGCTGCATAGCTAAACATTTCCCCATCCATTTTTCTTTTTACCTCAGTCAACTTAATTTCTGGGACCAGCTGTTCATTTTCTTTCTTCAGACAGATGGTGTTATTTTTTCCTGGGGGTATAAACCTTGGCTTTTTAGCTGAATTCCCTAGACGTTGACTTGGAGCTGCTGATCGCCTCATATTTACTTCTGCCAGTCTGAAAAACAGCAGTTACAGAAGTGTTTTGTAGCAAGAACCTTTAATGGCAGAAATATTTCAGGATATCACTCAACACGCACATCTTAAAAATTAAAGTATCTATCATAGTCTGTATCTCAGATCATTTCCAAGAATAATTTTAGTTGTCAAGTTTAACATACTATATGTACAAAATTGATGCAAGATGTTCAAACAAGACATGCAACTACCATAATTAAAAACAGAGAAATGGAAATAGTAAACTGTATCTTCGCTAATCCACACTGTAGGACTCAGTCATTAACCATTTCCACTTTCACCCTAAGAAGCCAATGATGCACTTCTCAAGAGCAAGAGGTACTTTAAGGATGAACAGTATACAAATTACTTTTCTACAAACTGTACATGGACTAATAAACACAGACATTTGGGAATGGAAACTTCTCTTGTGCCCTTCACAGCTAATCTTGAAAATCCATTACTGTACTCATAAACAGAGTACTGAATGTTCAAGATGAGCATCTGAGATTAGAATTCTGCCTTTAATAATCAATTAAACTGGTTGTGTAAACTCCCCATATTAAGATGGGAATAGAGCTGGGTACAGTCTTAGCTCTATATGCACTGTTACAATCCAGATATCTACTCTGTATCCTTTATTTCCAGTAGCACCCACAGAGTGCTAGTTGCTTTCCAAACAAAGATCATTGTCCACGCAGATGAACTCAAGACTATAATATACGTCAAGAAGTCATTCTGATACAGTATACTTGCATCTGTTGCAACAGAACTTGAAGAAGATAATGTGTTTTTACTATAAAAATGTTATGTGGCAGTACAGGGACACAATGTATGGGTTAAAGTTTTGTTTAATTCTCTGAGATTATTTTATAATTGGGTTTCCAGAATTATTTGTTTTAATTACATGACAGACATTGACCAAGAATACAGTCAAACCTCAGTAGGCCTCCATGTGACACAAACATCTCTGTCCTTTTGGGAACAGGACACAGACAGATTTGGTAGCCACTGTATACTCCAGTGGCACAATCTTTTTTTGCACTATTTTGCACTCTAGTGGTCTACAAGCTGCACAGCAACCCTTCTGAGAACATTCACACAAAAGCAATTAAGAGGCTACTGTTAAGAAAAAACACTTCTTAAAAGATTTAGATACAAAAATGCTTAGCATCAATGACTGTTTTATAATTGTGGTTTACCTAACTAGTCAAACAGAGTGCATGTATGAAGCTACTGGCAGAGCTACACCTGGATGAAAGAATCACGACCATTTGATTTCACTCTGTATGTTAGTCACTTTCAGTGTGGTTGAACCAGGGCCACCCAGAGAGGGGGGCAAGTGAGGCAATTTGCCCCAGGCCCTGGATCCCGCAGGGGCCCCCACAAGAATATAGTATTCTCTGGTATTGCAACTTTTTTTTTATGGAAGGGGCCCCTGAAATTGCTTTGCCCCAGGCCCCCTGAATCCTCTGGGCGGCTCTGGGTTGTGCTAGGAACCACTCTTATTTAAAGAGATATCTTTGCTTTTCCCTGATCACATTCAAGATTTGCAAGCCTCTTCTTATGGCTCTATTGATGCAACCAGCAGCCACCTTTCTTGATTTTATAATGATTCAATATCAGTTCCTTTGTTGCTGTTAAACTTAAGAACCTATAATAGGCTCTCATGCAGGTATCTTTATGTATCTTTGGAAAGATTTAGGTTGACCGCATTTTTTTTTAAATGTATTATTTTTACAGCAATGAAAATGATACCAGTCAACATTATTACAAGTTACAAGGGTTATACTTCACATATTATCTATGTTTTCTCAGGACCAGTCTTCTCTTAAATTGTAAGCTCTGGGCTAGGATGTCCTTTGCTATTACTTCTGGGGGAATTCTGTGCCACTGTGCATGTGCGGAATTCGCATCCCCAGAATTTTTTTTTTTCCTACAGAAAACACATTCTGCCAGAGAGGCACTGCAATTATGCCTTTCACCCATGAGGGGATGCTGTTGTGCCAGAACAGAGGGCAGCTGCTACCACGCAGGAGCAGACCTCCATGGATAGGGAGAAGAGGCAGCCTTCCTTACAGCGCCCTGCCTGTAAGGCCAGGCGAGGAGGCATGAAATATGGGGGGCACAGACAAAGGGCTAGTGGGAGGACAGACTGGGACAGGGGCTGAATGGGAGGAGGGTGCGGGGCTGCATGAGGATGAGGGAAAGACATAGCTGAGTGAGTGTGCAGGGGCACATGGGGACAGGGTGGAGGGGGTGCAAGGACATATGGGGATGGGGAGAGGCGGGGCAGCTGAGTGTGGGGACAGAGAGATATGGAGACGGGAGGTGCATGGACACATGGGGACATGGGCAGATATGCCTGACTGAATGAGAGAGGCAAGGGGTCAGCCAGGGTCAGCGGGGGGGGGATCCCCAACTCCCTAAAAATGCTCCCCTCACAAAAAAAAATAAAAACAACCTGTTTCATACTTCTCTCACCTACATCCAACAACCCACCATATTCACTTCTAGGTTTCTTTCCAGCAATAACTTCCCTCTCCCCTCAGTTCCTCGTTACCCCTTACTCCCACAAGCCTTTCCACTACTTCTGAGGGGTGCAGGAAATACGTTTTCTGTATTGAAGTCTAAATGAATTATTACTCAAAGTTCTTTATTAATATGCCTAGTAAGGAATTTGTCAAAAAACATTTCCTGAATCTTTTTGTTGTCTGTATTGTTACAGACATACTGTTGACAGGTATTTTGAAATTAATTACCAAAATAATTGAAACTGGTGTGAGTATATTGTGTTATTTTGACAAATAAAATACGCAGAACTTTTAAAAATTGTGTGCAGAATTTTTAACTTTTTGGCACAAAATTCCCCCAGAAGTATATTATATATCTGTACAGCCCATAGGACATTTTCGGTGCTATTATAATATATATAATGTATTGCAAAGCATAATGTAAAGAACACAGAGAAAAATATAAAAGCAAGAGAATTTGTACACTAGCTCACTTTTTCCAATGTACATACTGCTACTTTACTAAAGCAATCAGTGAAAGAATACCCTATATGTACACATACATATGAGTTTTTCGAATACAACTGAGTAGATCTGTACAGATACATAAGATTCCAGGCATGTTAGAAAAATTCCCATATTGGAACAGGTCCTTCTCCTGCAATTGACTGTACGAAACAGCTAACAAGAGCAGCATTAACATCTAGATCTCTCTTTCGGAGAATTCTCAAAATACAAATTATCATAGGACTTTGGAGTACTAGACAAAAGGAAGCCACTAATTTTTTCATCTAGATGTATAAGAAGCAAACAACATTGGATATTTTGGGGCAGGACCAGAGTACAGGTAGCTAGGTGCATTTTCTCCAGTGTTTGTCTGAAAGATGGCTTGCAATGTTACTCATCTTTACAAGCATTCATTACCATTGTGTTGCAAATTTATAAATCAGGAAAGAATGGGAGTGGTCTTGTTTCAGTTGATTATACTCAGGGCCGGCTTTAGGGTGATTCCCCCAAATTGGGCCCTGCGCCTAAGAGTGCCCCACACCCAGCCAGAGCTCGGCAAGTCCCGTGGCCCCGCTCCTCCCACCAGAGCGCGGCAACCCCGTAACCCGCTTCCCTAGCAGAGTGCAGCAAGCCCTGCGGTCCCGCTCCCCCAGCCAGAGCGCCGGCCGGAGTGTGGCAAGCCCCACAGCCTGCTCCTCTGGCCGGTGCACGGCAAGCACCGTGGCCCGGCTCCCCGGCTAGAGGGCTGCAAACCCCGCGGTCCCCCTCCCCTGGCTGGAGCATGGCAATCCAAAGTACCACTGAAGACTCGGAGCGCGCCCAGTGAGTACAAGCCCCACAAAAATCAGGCCCCACACTTGCTAAGCCAGCCCTGGTTATACTAGTCACATGTACCTAAATGTTCATGGGAGCGGGGCTTTAAATGTCATGCAAGAATGGCCCTTACATTATTGCACTGCCCAGTTTGTATTTTTTAATATCATGAAGAGAGCAGACACCATGTTCAAGACGTTTATATAGCAATCTTAGATAGCAGATGGCTCACCTTCCCTACCCTAATAACATCATCAGGTCAAAGCATTGTATAGGAATAATAATCAGGAACAACAAAATAATCAGGTACAGCAAAATAGAGACAATGGATTTCAGGAAGGCGGATTTTGGTAAGCTCAGAGAACTGACAGGTCAGGTCCCATGGGAATCAAGAATGAGGGGAAAAACAACTGAGGAGAGTTGGCAGTTTTTCAAAGGGACAGTATTAAGGGCCCAAAAGCAAGCTATTCCAATGGTTAGGAAAGATAGAAAATGTGGCAAAAGACCACCTTGGCTTAACCACGAGATCCTGCATGGCCTACAAAATAAAAAGGAGTCATATAAAAAATGGAAACTAGGTCAGATTACCAAGGATGAACATAGGCAAATAACACAGGAATGCAGGGGCAAGATTAGAAAGGCAAAGGCACAAAATGAGCTCAAACTAGCTATGGGAATAAAGGGAAACAAGAAGACTTTTTATCAATACATTAGAAGCAAGAGGAAGACCAAGAACAGGGTAGGCCCATTGCTCAGTGAGGAGGGAGAAACAGTAACAGGAAACTTGGAAATGGCAGAGATGCTTAATGACTTCTTTGTTTCGGTCTTCACTGAGAAGTCTGAAGGAATGTCTAACAAAGTGAATGCTTATGGGAAGGGGGTAGGTTTAGAAGATAAAATAAAAAAAGAGCAAGTTAAAAATCACTTAGAAAAGTTAGATGCCTGTAAGTCACCAGGGCCTGATGAAATGCATCCTAGAATACTCAAGGAGTTAATAGAGGAGGTATCTGAGCCTCTAGCTATTATCTTTGGAAAGTCATGGGAGACGGGAGAGATTCCAGAAGACTGGAAAAGGGCAAATATAGTGCCCATCTATAAAAAGGGAAATAAAAACAACCCAGGAAACTACAGACCAGTTAGTTTAACTTCTGTGCCAGGGAAGATAATGGAGCAAGTAATTAAAGAAATCATCTGCAAACACTTGGAAGGTGGTAAGGTGATAAGGAATAGCCAGCATGGATTTGTAAAGAACAAATCGTCTCAAACCAATCTGATAGCTTTCTTTGATAGGATAACGAGTCTTGTGGATAAGGGAGAAGCGGCGGATGTGGTATACCTAGACTTTAGTAAGGCATTTGATACAGTCTCGCATTATATCCTTATCGATAAACTAGGCAAATACAATTTAGATGAGGCTACTATAAGGTGGGTGCATAACTGGCTAGATAACCGTACTCAGAGAGTAATTACTAATGGTTCCCAATCCTGCTGGAAAGGTATAACAAGTGGGGTTCTGCAGGGGTCTGTTTTGGGACCAGCTCTGTTCAATATCTTCATCAACGACTTAGATGTTGGCATAGAAAGTACGCTTATTAAGTTTGCAGACGATACCAAACTGGGAGGGATTTCAACTGCTTTGGAGGACAGGGTCAAAATTCAAAACGATCTGGACAAATTGGAGAAATGGTCTGAGGTAAACCTGATGAAGTTCAATAAAGACAAATGCAAAGTGCTCCACTTAGGAAGGAACAGTCAGTTTCACACATAGAGAATGGGAAGAGACTGTCTAGGAAGGAGTATGGCAGAAAGAGATCTAGGGGTCATAGTGGACCACAAGCTAAATATGAGTCAACAGTATGATACTGTTGCAAAAAAAGCAAACGTTATTCTGGGATGCATTAACAGGTGTGTTGTAAACAAGACATGAGAAGTCATTCTTCTGCTCTACTCTGCGCTGGTTAGGCCTCAACTGGAGTATTGTGTCCAGTTCTAGGCACTGCATTTCAAGAAAGATGTGGAAAAATTGGAGAAGGTCCAGAGAAGAGCAACAAGAATGATTAAAGGTCTTGAGAACATGACCTATGAAGGAAGGCTGAAAGAACTGGGTTTATTTAGCTTGGAAAAGAGGAGACTGAGAGGGGACATGATAGCAGTTTTCAGGTATCTTAAAGGGTGTCATCAGGAGGAGGGAGAAAACTTGTTCACCTTAGCCTCTAATGATAGAACAAGAAGCATGGGCTTAAACTGCAGCAAGGGAGATTTAGGTTGGACATTAGGAAAAAGTTCCTAATTGTCAGGGTAGTTAAACACTGGAATAAATTGCCTAGAGAGGCTGTGGAATCTCCATCTCTGGAGATATTTAAACGTAGGTTAGATAAATGTCTATCAGGGATGGTCTAGACAGTATTTGGTCCTGCCATGAGGGCAGGGGACTGGACTCGATGACCTCTCGAGGTCCCTTCCAGTACTAGAGTCTATGAATCTATGAACATCCAAAATAGGTATAGGTACAAAATACAATGTAATTTGGAGTGCACTGACATAACTTGATCTACCCACCTAACTGGCAGTAACTTCCAACTATCACCTCGTGAAATAGTGCAAATTAATCTGGAAAGTTTGCGTTATACATGGTATGCACATCAGATGTTTAAAAGATATCCAAATACTTAATTTTAAATAAAGTCCATTGAAAAAGAGTTTTCAGGGTCAGTGCAGTTTTAAAAGATTCTGTCACAACAAATCAGGAGAATCTGAGATTTTGACAAATTTCATTTTATACCCCAAAACTTTACGAAAGGTTTTAATCAAAAGTAATGGGTATGGACTATTCAGGAACAGAAACAAGTAGGTAAATTTATAAATCATCTTCTTGTCAATGCCTGAGACTGACGTCTTTGATAGCAGCACTATTTCTTATTGTCTGTAGTAGTGGTTCAAGACTGGTGCATTAATTTAATTTCAGTTTATATACATATATCTGGAAAAACACATTTACTTGGTTATACTTCAAAACAAAGAAAGATAGAGCTTATTTCTGATAAGAAGGCAGAGCATGTCTAATTTTACAGGACAAGTGGCTGGGAGAGAACAGTACGGAGGAGGGATGACTGCCAATATTCTCATAATAAGGGCATAGCCACTTAGCATCCCGGCCCACCCACATCTGAGCCAGGGTGTAGTGCTGCCAGAGCAGCCTGGAGCATCACTCGGGCACCTGAAATCCAGGACGGAGTTATGCAACTGCCCTTCAGAAAACTGCGCTCTGGCAACTCTGCCTTGCCATTTTGTGTGTTCCCCCATGCACGTGCCCAGCTCAGCAGGTGAAGGCCAGTGGCGGGGGGTACCAGGGCTAGGAAGAGGGCGTGGCATCTGGGGAGAAGCTGAGCGAGCACTGTCTGTCATTGCCCCTCCACCCAAAAGTCGGGGCCCACCAAAATATGAGCTGCTGGGCCGGGCGGATTTCTCAGAGGGGCAGGGCTCAGCACCCTCCGCCAAGCCAGTAGCTTGTTACAAGCACCCTCTGCTCCCCCGCCCCCGGCACTCACTGCCAGACGCCGCCGCCTCAGTCACTGCGCCCCTGCCCCACTCACGGAGCGGCGCGCCCAACTCAACCGTCCCGCCGCAGCCACCGGCTCCCGTCAGCCAATTGCCGCAAAGCGCATGCGCTAAGCTTCCCTCCCACCAGCCATCATTCAACCGCGCATGTTCTTGTCGCCCATCCTCACTTCACCAGCTGTCCTGCACCCGCGCGTGCCCATTTGCCTCTCCCGCCTCGAACAGGGTTGCCGGGTGCTGCAGTACGCATGCGCGTGCTGCCACTCAGAGTATGGCCGTCCTGGTGGGTTCATCCTGGTGTGACACGCAGCCGTTAAGCAACAGCAGGCGCAAAATGCACTGCTACTTGCCGTTGCGGCCGCGCTTGGAAACCAACCTGGAGAGTGGGTGTAGTGTGAGGTGCGGCGGGGCTGGGGCGCGGAGGGAGGGACCTCCGCTGGGCGGGTAAGTGGGTCACTGGGACGGGGAGCGGTTAACCGTGCGTGGTGGGGCCCATCTCTAAGGGTTGGGGGGCGGGGAGCTGCGGGATCCCATCCCCAGCGGGGGATGCCGCGGGTGCCCTGGCCCCCGAAGCCGACGTGACATGGTCAAGAGCCGGGGATGGTGGGGGAGGGGCGGGGTATTGGGCCAGGCGGGCGCCTGAGGGGCTGAGCCGGTGAAATAACGGCAAGTCCGACTTTCCTCCCCTTGGTGGTCAGTCAGCTCTGCTCCAGATCCATCAGTGCCCCACCCACTTACCCAGATACAGTTTAAGAGTATTAACTGCTATTAAATAATGTAATTTAAATTACAAGAATCTGCTTTTAAAGTGTAATTTTTTTTCCTGTGTAGTAGGATATAAGAATTTGTTCCCCTTTGTATTGCCATTCAGTTTGTGTAAAGTGGTCGAATGTACTGGCCTTAAGACGAATAACAGCTAAAAACAAATTCTGAAGTATCGCAATAACATTGCTAGGCTCCACCTTTCACGGTTGTAAGAAAAGTTTTAGGTAGAAGTATAAGAGTGAAGTTCAGTTGGCGATGTCTCTTTATGCAAGTGTTGGCAGAGAGAGGAGCGCTTCTCAGTTTGGGATTATTCAGGAAATTAGTGAAACATCATACCAAAAAGTTTTCATTTTAAAGCCTGGTTTCTCTCCCTTCGGGAGAAAAGTGTCTGTAAATTATTGCAGAAGGCTGACTGAATTCACATCTTACAGCACAAATTTGTATTTATCTTATCATGTGTAAAAGTAGTATGTGTCAAATGTGTGCATGTCAGGTTCAAACTTGCTTTTGACTCTAGTTGGAAAATAGCAAACAATGAGTCTAACTTTAAAAAACGATTCTGTGCTTATTTATAGTAGAAGGTTATATACCATCTTGATTTTTGCAGATTTCTAAATTTTAGTGGTATTTTATTCTTTCATATATACTGAAAATTAAATATATACTTTGCTGGAAATGTTGTAATGTTTGTAATTATTGAATAAATAATCATGTAATGGAGTGGAAAGTATGTTTATAAAATTGGTGGATTGACACCAAGATTCATAGACTAGATCAGGGGTATGTAACCTATGGCACACGTGCCGAAGACGGCACGCGAGCTGATATTCAGTGGCACTTAGACTGCCTGGGTCCTGGCCATTCGTCCGGGGGTCTCTGCATTTTAATTTAATTTTAAATGAAGCTTCTTAAACATTTTAAAAACCTTTATTTACTTTACATGCAACAATAGTTTAGTTACATATTATAGACTTTGAGATCTTCTAAAAATGTTAAAATGTATGACTGGCACGCAACACCTTAAATTAGAGTGAATAAATGAAGACTCGGCACACGACTTCTGAAAGGTTGCTGACCCCTGAACTAGATTCATAGACTCTAGTACTGGAAGGGACCTCGAGAGGTCATTGAGTCCAGTCTCCTGCCCTCATGGCAGGACCAAATACTGTCTAGACCATCCCTAATAGACATTTATATAACCTACTCTTAAATATCTCCAGAGATGGAGATTCCACAACCTCCCTAGGCACTTTATTCCAGTGTTTAACCACCCTGACAGTTAGGAACTTTTTCCTAATGTCCAACCCTAAACTCCCTTGCTGCAGTTTAAGCCCATTGCTTCTTGATGGGAGAGGTTGTTAGCACTTTTGAAGGAGGATTATTATTCAAATGATCTTGACAAATTGAGAATTGGTCTAAAGCAACAAGGTGAATTCAATAAGACAAGTGTGAAGTACTACACTTAGGAAGGAAAATAAATGCACAGCTACAGAATGGGGGATAACTGGCTAGGCAGTGGTACTGTTGGAAAGAATCTGGGGATATAGTGGTTCATAAATTGATTGAGTCAACAATGTGATGCAATTGCAAAAAAGATTAATATCATTCTGGGTGTATAATAGGAATGTCATACGTAAGATACAGGAGGTATTGTTCCATTCTACTTGACACTGGTGAGGTCCCATCTGGAGTACTGTCTCCAGTTCTAGACTACCACTCTAGGTAAGATGTGGACAAATTGGACAGAGTCCAAAGGAGACCAACAAAAATAAGAATTCCTGACCGATGAGGAAAGTTTAAAGAAACTGAATCTTGAGGAAGACCTTTAGGTCTTGGAGGGGGGAAAAAACGCGACACATTCGCTTTACTAGCCGTCACTTTAGACCAAAATTTGACACTAGTTCCCCAGAGTTTCTTATCCTTCTTATAAATTATGTAAGTCAAAAATAAGAATTATTAAATAATATGCTAAATAAATGATTTGTCATCTAAAGTTCCTGTATTAACTATTCTCTTGTGTCTCTTATTTTTGAGTTGTATCCCACATTTAGATATCAGCACACTGAGAGCAATGACTATAAATAAGGATCAACATTCTGACTAGTTGGCACACATTCTTTTAATGTAATATTACAATTATCCTTACATTGGGTTTACCTCGAAGATTTGAAAATGGTCACTTTTTCTTTTTAATAAATTCTGGTTTTATGAGTATAGTTGTTAGGCTATGTATCAGAAGAACGTGATTGTTTTTTAGCACTATACATTTTGCTTGCAATTAATGCTTTTATTTTAAATCTAAACTGCATCTATGGTATGGATATAATTTCAGTTAGTTAGCTAAGAATGTTCATCAGTTCAAGCAATTTGACCTTACCAGACTTCAGTTGTAATTTTTTTTATATAGTATTGTTTTTTATTTTTAATTGAATTGATCTGAACATAAGATTTAGTGTCCATTTACAGGAAGACTAAAGCTGTGATCTTGTAAACTCATGTTAACCTACTGGCCTTCTCTTTTAGCTCCTCATAGAGTCTATTTGTTGTCCTGTAACTCCTTACTTACAGTCGTCACGGTTAACATTGTTTCGTTGCTGATCAATTAGAGAACATGCTGGTTTAAAGTTGCACAATGCTTCCTTGTAATGTTGTTTGGCAGCCGCCTGCTTTGTCTACTGCTTGCAGAAAGAGCAGCCCGTTGGAGCTAGCTGGTAGGGTCTTGGACCGGCAGCCCCCCTCAGCTCCCCGCTCCCCTAAGTTCCCTGCGTGGCATCTGCCCAGCAGGCTATCAGTTGCCGGCCAGTTCAGCTGTCCCTCCCCCCACTGTCATGTGATGCTCCTGCCCTCTGCCTTGGAGACAATGTGAGCTTATAATGGGAGCTGTGGAGTGTGTGTGTAGGGCGGACCCCCGGCCCCCTGCCACAGGGGCCGCAGAGATGTGCCTGCCACTTCTGGGACAAGTAGAACTGTTCCCCAGCATGCTGGAGGTGCGCTTGGACAGGAGGGGGAGGAGTTTCTCAGCGGGAACCATGGAACCTCCCTTTTAAGCTCATTGCTGCTTGTCCTAATAACCTTATCAGTACTCCCTCATGTGCTAACCAATTGCACTACTGGAGCACACACAGACTTTAGATGAGGACTGAAGGATGTCGTCCATATCCAGACAGTTCAAGTGACTTTTCCTAACATAGGCGGATGGGATATCTGAGGCGGAACTCCAGTTATCAATTTCGACATTACTTATTTGGCAAAAATAAGTTTGTGAATCTAGAAAGTTGTAACTTTGTTTCATGCTGTGAAAGTAACAGGTTGGGTTTGATTTAAATTAAATTGATGACTTAAATCACTAGTCAGGAAGACTCGATTTAATCATGGTTTTCTACATAAAAGTGCATTCTAATTGATTGTTATAACCTTAATACTTATTCTTCACAACTCAAAGATAGATGTAGGTTTCATTCTTAGAAGGTACATTTTTAAACAGTGATTTATTTTGAAAACTTTTCAGATTAGTTGTACAGCTATATCAGAAAATGATTGAATGATTGGTTATTTCATTTATCAAAGGTAATTGAAGCAGATATTTATGAAGTCATTGAGAGGTGATCTCCAATTCAAGAGGTTAATCATTAATATATGGAGAATTTTCTTGCGATGCTGTATTATGAGGAGAACATCACCAGACGGACATTTAAATTGTTTTATTTAACTAAAACAACAACGTTAAGTATTCTGGATTTTTTTCTTCAACAGCAAACATATGATATTTTAATAAAAGATGCATATGCCCCTCACTTCTCACATTTATGTCCAGACTACTACTTGTCCAAAACTATTTCATTCAATACTATACCATGCCATTCTTACTTCTGCGCTGCTGCTGGCAGCAGCTCTGCCTTCAGAACTGAGCTGCCAGCCAGCAGCTGCCGCTCTCCAGCTGCCCAGCTCTGAAGGTAGTGCCGCCGCTGCCAGCAGCAGCACAGAAGTAAGGGTAGCAGCCCCACAAGTCCCACCCCCAACATAGTTTTGTGACCCCCATCCCCAAACTCCTATTTGAGTCAGGACCCCCTACAATTATAACACCCTGAAATTTCACATTTAAATAGCTGAAATCATGAAATTAACTGTTTTTAAAATCCTATGACCATGAAATTGACCAAAATAGATGGTGAATTTTGTAGGGCCCTAGTCATTAAATAATTGTTTGAATATCTAAATTTATTTTTTTTAATGCTTAAGCTGCATAATTTTGGGCAACTGAAAGTATAAATTGATAAAAATAAAAATGCTTTCTGTCAAAATTATAACAAAAATAAAATACTGTAGTCTGGACAGGGCCAAGGAAAATAGGGGGTGTTTTTAAAGTATGGTAAAATATTTTTATTGCTTTTTAAACAACACTTGGCACCTAGTGTAGATATGCCCTCAGTGCTATGTATTGTTTAAAAATGTGTTAAATTAACACCTATTAGCTATTTTTTCTAGTGTATATGAGCCATGGGTGACAGCGGGCTGAAGTGTTAAACATACTGTAAAGTAACCTTTCAAATGTATGCCACTGTAAAGTTTAGTTTTAATGGCTATAAGAACAGTAGTCTGTTTAACTACTAGCTGTTTAAGCATGGGGATCTGTAACTTAGGAAACACAACAATTGATTCTGTTTCTTTTTAGTGTTCTTGTAGAAAGTAACATAAAGCAATGAAGAGATGATAGAATCAGGTGATTTAGTACTGTGTCTCCTCTGAAAACCATAATTCCAAAGCATTTATGTGGAAAACGGCATGGTTTTAATGTGAATTAAACTAAAAGGTAAAACATTTAATATTTTTATATTTATAATGAATAAACATCTTTATTTAGAAATTCTGACAACTTAGGAAATACTGTTTCATGATGCTTGACTGTGTTTCAAAAGTAATTTTTTATGATTAAGAAGAAATATGCAACCTAAAACATATTTTATGTAATTAACCATCTTGATAAGAATTGTTAGACCTTAGCCTCATCTTCCTTGACAGAATTGTACTAAGGTACAGAAGCTTGTTTCTTCTCTTTCGTATAACTTTCAACTTAGTTTTAGAGCTATCTATCTTATAAAACTCACATGTATTATGGCAGAGCTGGTAGCACATGTCATGGTTACAAGGCTAACGTCACCTCTTTCTCCTTTCTGGTTTCTCTCAGTTCAACCCTCTCAAGTGTCAGGCTGAAGCCTTTACCTATCCTAGGATGGAATTCTGCATTTCTCTTACTATTAGACCAGGCCCTGAATTACAGTACAGATGGTATCAACCATGCTTTCCCAGTAGTACCAACTGATTTCTGATGCCTGTCGTCCTTCCTATCAAGGGTCTTTGATCAGGGTATCCAGTGACAAAACAGACTTCTTCAGGCCAAAGTATAGTTTATTAATAACAGTACAAACCATTTAAAAAAAAGAGATTTTTAAAATATTCTACACACCTCTATCTTACATAAAAGCTAACTATGGCCTGATAGTAAACTATATAGGACTAACTTCTTCAGATTCCTCCCTACTTCCCCGCCCCAGTGCTTGTGCTCTAGTTTGTTCCCCGAGCCCCCTTGAGAGAGAGCCTTTTTTAAACTGCTACAGTCCTTTTGATCTCTGCTGTCCATAGGCCTTTTCCTCTAATGGCTTTCATCTCAAATGTTTGTGGAGAAGTGGCTTATCTTAAGCCATTCTATTTCCTTCCTGGGTGTTGCTCCATACAGTCCCTTATAAAACTGAACTAAAATATTTATAAAGTAAACATCCCAATAACCCTGTCAACATACAGTATTCATAAATTACAGAATAGCTCCATGTCTGTCAGTGTTGGTTATAATTAACATTGTCCCCTAGACTTTCCATTGTAAGACCCTGTTTTCAGTTGGTTATAACTTTTCCAAACTTAAACGATTTGGGCTGAAATTTTCCATGCTGGGTGTGCACCTCTGGCTGTTTTTTTGGGCAAAATTCAGCTAAAACAGTTCAGCCATTTTTTAGAATGTAGTTAGGGAAAAATAAATTGTAACTTTTTAATATGGGCAAAACATCTGTTTTATTAAGGAGCTGTAGAGCCTCCATGCTTTAGAGCAAGGACTTGAAACTTTTTGGGGAGGGAGGTCTCTCTGGTGTCAAGGATGTGTCTTTTGCCATCACTATGAAAAATTTGGTCTAGTTATATGATTCGAAAAACTGCAGCTTGCACAAACTCAGAGGTTTGTTAGAGTTTGGTTGTGAAACCAAAGATTCAAAACTGTCCCAGAACAAGCCTAAATAACAGGAAAAACCCATGAAAACCAGAAAATATAAGCAGGGGTTAGGGTTTGAATTTCTGCACCATGATGCTGGGGGGTGGGGAAGGATGTTCCATAAAAGAAACCCCAGGGGGCACAGTTTAAAAATAAATAAATAAATAAAGGCAGCTCATGAGACATATGGAAACACCTACAGGCCATGGCTGCCTAAAAATGCGAGCCTAGCTGCTCAAAAAGCAAGCAAGAATACTTAGCAACTTGCATGGAGCATGCTTCAGTCCAGGGCTGCAGAGTCCAACCAGAAGTTTCTTTGTAGTTACTCTTCTTGGCTGTTTCCAGCTGCTGTGGTGTCATGTACAGGAGCTGAGGGCTCCACTGCCTGTGCAATCTTAATTAGGCTCCCTTGTACATATGCATTATGGTACACTCTGTAAATACATGATCATATACTATTTTTTCTGGACTCCCATGTCATTCAGAGAATGGGTTGTTGTTAACAGTTCTTCTTATGCATATAAGAAGAAACATACATAAAATTAAGTTACCTGTAGTTGACAGATACCACACAAAATCGTATGGATAAGAAGTACTCAAAGGTGTTTAATACTGTCAGTAAAAGCATTGTTTTACAAATTTGCAGAGTTTTATACAAATAAAGGTAAAGAAACAGGAATCAGGTTCTGACATTTGAACAGTGGTTTTTCTGTAATTTAGCTTTAAATTTTCAGTTACAGAATAAATCTTCAGTTATTCTCTAAATAATTTCAAAAACATTGTGCAAATGCAGAATTAAACTGTAGTCTTTCACAGTGTCCACAGGAATCACATTTTGTAATAGAATTCAAAATGAGAGAGAACCTACTCAGTTAATCCTCTCTGTTTTTACCAATGTGTCTGCTTTCAAGACCTTTCCTTACTTTTATGTATTGTGCAGCACCAAGCATTCTGTCAGTGCTAAATAATTATTGATCAGTTACTAATTGCTGTTTTAACATTATAATAGGTTGGAAGTCTGTGGAAAAGAATGGGTTATGATATTGAGCGTTTTGTTGGCTATGTTAATGAAGGACTTTTATGCTGTATATGCCGAGATGTATTAGAAGATCCCTTACAGGCTCCTTGTGAACATGCTTTCTGTACTGCCTGTATACATGGATGGCTTGTTCATCACAATAATTGCCCTGAAGACAGACAAGCACTTGATATGTCTGTGCTACGACCTCTCTACAGGTATGTAACAAATCTGATTGTTGAAGGGATTTTTCTAAAGCCTGGTTTAGGAAATTAGGTTAGTATAACTATGTTACTCAGGGCTGTGAAAAATCCCACCCCTGAGCCACGTAGTTAAGCTGACATTAGTCCCCATGTAGACATCATTAGATGGACGGGAGAATTCTTCCGCCTGTAGGAGAGGAAATCCCGTCAGCATAGGTAGCGTCCACAACTGAAGCTCTACAGCAGTACAGCTGTGCTACTGTAACATTTTAAGTGTACGCAAGCCCCTAGTTACTACTAAAGACTTACCGGTAGTTTTGAGACCACTCAATAGCCATTCTTCATGAATTAATTTACATGTTTAATTTTGAACCTTAATATTCCATTATCATAGCTTTCACCACTCCCAACCATCAAATGTAGTTACTTGAATGGTGAAATATTTTGAACCGAGCATATGACCTTTTTTTTTGTGGAAGGTAGAATCCATGAAATGTGGCAAAAGTCAACTACTTTTACAGTGTTGCAGGAGTTTAAAAAAGAAGAAGAAACAAAGTAACTCTTTTCTGTATATAGATACATGAAAAATGATCTAAATCGACTTCAGCTTCATTGTAAAAACAGAGAGCGTGGTTGTGAAATGGTTTGTTCTCTAGAATCTATAGACAGACATGAGAGAGAATGTGAATACAGCCAGATACCCTGCTCAAATGCTGGTGAGTAAAGTTCAAAGTTGAGGCTTTTGTTCAGAAAATTGGTATCTGTCATACTTAATCACAATAGGGTGGCAGCGGTGTACATTCATTCACTTCTATGTTGTGTTCCACATTGTGAATTTCTGAGTTCTAAACCATATTCATGCTAGACCAAAAAAGATTGAAGTAAGCTTTCTTTATGGCAGGGGGGTAGGTACTTCTGCTTGCACATTCCTACACAGACATGGCCTGTGCAATATGGTTGCTTCAGTTTAACTGGCAAAACGAAACAAAAAAGAGCCAAATAAAAATTCAACATGCTAAGTGGTTGAGAGTTTGCAGAAATTTTTTTTAGACAGTGGATTTGCTCTCTGTTGTAATGATTGTCATCCATCATCAGTTTTTCCTTTTTATGTGAAAATTAACCAGAATGAATTTGAATACTGGACCCCTAATTTATCAGAATACATAGCAGTGCATGGTTTTTGCTTTCTGCCAAGGTATAATTTGTCTAATACTCAGCTTTTATTATTCGTCTGATTGTGGGTTTTTGCATGTGATGATTGAACCAGCTTTTTGGCCAATTTAGCATTTATTATATTAAACAGAATTACACTATAACTTGCTGCTTTGCTCCTTTTCCAGAAGGTATCTCAAACTTTAGCCAGTGTAGGTAGGGCTGAGTATGTATCTGAGAAACCACTGTTTGGTACTTAATATGGGACAGGAAATAAGTATTTCTGCGTTCTGTTCCAGTTATGCTGCTGCTATGTTGCCTTGGGCAAGTTATTTACATTTGTGTGTTTCTTAATCTGTAAAATGGGAGTAATAGCTCTTTCAGAGAGATGATGTGAGGCTTTTGAGATCTTCTAGTGAAAGGTGATATGAAAGTGCAAAATATTTTTATTAAATTATATAGGTGTTTGTCTTAATCAGAAGTGCACACACCCTGAAACCTACCACTTGCAAGGTTTTTATAGCACATTTCTGTTTGTGCTTGTAGTTAGGCCACCTCTGCTAGGTGATATTTTTTGCTTGTCTTTACCAGCCTGTCTGCAATACACTGCGCTTGATCATGGTGCCTTTTATCTCAGACTTGTCAGGTGGGCAACCCATTATTTGAAGTCAGAAATGTGCACAACTTCCTTACATTTACTATAAAAGTAAGAATAAACATTTATACCATTATTACCTTTGACGTCACAAACTTTGAAGGCTTTTGATATCCCTAAGGTATTTTCAATTTTTTCCCTTGCTTTAGAACTGTCAGTATAATTTAATTGCTTCACAACCCTCCTGATTCCTTTTGTCCCACACCCTGCAGGATTTGCGACCCATTGGTTGAGAAATACTAGTCTAGTAGTAGATAGGGCACAAGCGTAGCAGTGAAGAGAACCAGGTTCTAGACCTAGCTCTGTCGTTGATTTGCTGTGTGATCTTGGACAAGTTGCTAAGGTCCAAAATTTTCTCTAACCTTGGGTGCCAAATTTTTGATACTCACACCTTGTCTAAACTGGCATTTTTCTTACTATCTCCATCCACTGCTGTTGGTGGTGGAGTAGGGCTGTGGGACAATAGTGTAGGCCACCTGTCAGTATTTTTTCTACTATCCATGACTTACACTAGTGTTACTACCAGTGTTAGAGCAATGATGGGAGACTCGAACAAAAAGTTTTAATGTAGACAAGGTTTTGGCACCTATAGGTGTATTTCTTCATTCTATAAGGGAATCACTTTGTTTTGACAGATTTGCATATGACCAGTTCTATGCACTATTGTTTGTTTGCTTGCTTGGGTGTTTTTGCCTGGAATGGACTATGCTTCTGTTAATTGCAAGTGATTTAATATTGCCTTAATTTGCTTTTTCCTGTTCAGGTTGTCCAGTTCAGATTGAACGACGTAACTTAGATAGCCATTTGGCAGTGTGTGAATACCGGAGCCGTGAATGCCCTAATGGTTGTGGTTATACCATTCTCAGGGCAGAAGACACACAGCATAATTGTGTAGCAGAGCTAAGAACAGAACTAGAACTGCTCCGGTAAAATACTACTTCTGTTTCCTGGGTATTTGTGTTTAACCTGGGCCTAAAATCACTACACATAAGAGACGGTTCCAAGTACTAGCTCTGTTTAATTCTGATATCTAACCCATAATGTCTAAGTCACTTGGTATTAACTGGTGAGGATATTTTTAAAAAGCCATTAAACACTTTAAACTCTTACTGCACTTTTAGTCTGAGTTAGTTGAATTAATTTGATTAGCCCAGAACCCTAATGAATGGGGATTGCAATTATCCAAAATTATGTGATGGTTACATGAAAGAATGAAATACATACAAAAAACTAGACTGAGGCCATTAAATCTTTTCACTTTTTACCTTAGTCTGATATGGACCCGGAGCCAAATTATGAAGTAAGATTTATTATTTAAGATTTTTAAAACACTTTGGAGATGAAAAACTCCAATTATATTTGGCAGTTATAAAGTTATCAGAGATGAGAGGCAGGTGACCTACGAGTTCAAGCTTGTACGTAGGCCTAAAATGCTGGAAGACTACTAATACTTATCAATCTTCGTCTTTACTTTCTGTCCGTCTCTCTCTTTCTTCTTGCCTCTTCCTCCTCCAGTTTATCATTTCCATGATCTTCCAGCAGTTTTGTACCTCTTCCCACCCCTTCCTGCTGGTACCTTCTCTCTTGCTCCTTTGGTCAGTGGAGGCCACAGCTCTCCTGCACTTTGCTGGTGACCCAGGTTCAGTTCCTGGTAAGTGCAGCAGGAAACAAGTGAACTTTCCTGATACCAATAAAATGCCAGACTGCTGCTCAAAACTCAAAAGGTTAACCTGTTAATGATTCAGTTTTGGCTATCACTGTGTTTAATAACTAAATGATACTACTTTTCCTTCTCCCACAACTACTGTCATTTCACATCCACAATAAACCAACCAAGTATGCTATCCTAAGCTTAACTTGTAGCTTTCTGTATTATGTCCTTGTTTCAGAATTCCATTCTCCTTGGGTTAAGTGGAATAACACAGACTGAGGCATATTCATGTTTTTTATTTGAGACGTATTACATTTCTCCTAAACTACTGCACAAAGTTACCATATACTCTTAAAATAAAATTAATCAAAATGACAATTTGGATGAAAGGAAATAAACCATCCAAAGCCAAAAAAAAGGTAGTCTACAGCTTCTGGAATTATTTCAGAAACATCTGTCTTGGAGTTCTGTATTGCAGCTCGTCACCATAGGATCTGAGCACCAAGGATCTCTGATATTGATGCCAGGACTAGAACTTGCACATTCTGTCGAGAGAGATTAAAACCCCTAAATAGGTACATACTGAGCAAGAATACTGTTTGTCGGTAAAACACACTCATCTTATCTCTAGAGAGATGTGTAAAACAAGACTATAGCAGAGCTTTAATTTAGGACTAGATTTGGGCAAATCATGAATTTTTTGGGTTCATTGGCAATTCCAATTTTTAAAAAAACTCATTTTGTTTTTGTTTTCATTTTGAACATTTTTAATGTTTAATTCTTTTAAATAAAAGGAAGTTTCTAAAGAAAGGGTAGTTTAAATGTTTCAATTTTTCTGTTTAAATCTAGAAAGTGTCTAAATGAAACATTTTCGTTTTGGGGGAGAATTTGCTTCTGTTTTTTTTTTCCCCCACTTAACTGAAGCAACTCAGTGAAATCAGCATGAATTTGCAAAATCTTTTGGTATTGTTGAATCTGCATTTTTTTTTCTCCTGAGGAAAAGTTTTGGTCGAAAAATTTCACCCAGTTGTATTCAGGAACGATGTGGCTATTTAACAGCAGTAGTTACTCTGGTACTTGAAAGTCACAGGTATAATGGTTAGGTTTAAAAAGGAAAACTATACTTTTTTAGGTCAGAAATGATCTGCAGAGTGGAAGAGGCAAAGCATGAAATGGAGTCCAGATTAGATTCACAGAGAAGGCATATGGTGCAAAAAGAGAGTCTTCTGCAAAATGAAATTGAAGAACTAAAGGTAAATAAGTTCATGTCATTTGTAGAAATGTGTTTTTATTTTCTACCCCTCTCCCAAAGGTCTATTTTTTTTGCTTTTTCAAGTAGTGGGGAGTTTGTTATCCTAATTCACTAGAGAAGATACAGTCCTACATTCCAATGGTCTGAACCTTTCTTTTTCAAATAATTGCAGTGTTTTGGCCCTGGTAAAGCTCCCCTGCTGGACATTCACCAGGCTGTTGTTTTGGGCCCACATGTTGGGGCTATGTGCTTTTAAGCTTCCCTGGGTCTCAGTAGGCTCCAACACGGTCTCTCTGTTGGCCTTTCTGACACAGGTTTTCTGTCAGTTACCCCTTCGGAGAATTGGCATCTAGGAGTCCAGCTTCACTAGGCCCCTACAAGTAGTGCTGACCCCAAGATATCTCAGTATATTAAGCACATTCTTGCCTACAGTTCCACTGTATGGGCACGCTAGCAGACACTTCCTATCTTTAGGGAAACGTGATAATTGAAACACTCCAAATTAGTAAATTTCTCACTTGATGGTAATTTCCTTTCTGCTAGCAGCATCTCCCACAATTGTAAGATGTATAGGCTAGTCCCCTCCTGACTGCAGTTTCTGGAGGCAGTTCAAAGCTATTGCACAGCTTGAGTGAGCCATGCCCCCTTATCCAGCCTGCTGACAGATGATTCATTTCAAAGCTGTGTAAAAAACTCATAGAATATGATTACTAACAGTAACTTCAGTGCTAGAAAATAAGTGGACTACAGCCTATAAACATAACTATCAAAATTAAATACTGTCTTCGGGCTAGGAAGCCAGCCAGGGAGAGTAGAATTGTGGGAGATGCTGCTAGCAGAAAGGAAATTAACAGGTAAGAAATTTACCAATCTGCAGCTCAGTTTCCCACAATTCTGATACATATGGAAATTAACGAACAAGGAACAGAAATGGGAGGGATAAGAAAGACAGAATGAGATAGGGAAGATCCCCCTTGAGTTAATTACCCAAAATAGCAATGCTATTCCTAGCCCAATGTCTGCAGCATCTTCCTGCAAAAGAAGACCTCCACAGAGAACAGAAAGTCAATTTAGGGTCTACTAAATGTGTTAACCTATGACCATATTGCTGCCCTGCAGCTCTCGACAGTGGAAGCACAAGCTCTTTCCACCCACAAAGTAATTCTAGATATTGTGGAGTGTGCCTTGGTGTCTTTATAAATGCATAACTTGATCCATCTAGCTAGTGATAACTTGAATACCCTGAACCCTTGGCACTCCGGATTAAGAGACAAATAAAGAGCCTGATCTTGTCAATTTGGTATGGTTGATGTAGATCTTTAGGGCTCTTCTAATGTCTAATATGTGACACAGCTTTTCTATCGGGCGCTGTGGCTTTGGACAGAATTAAGGGAGGACAATCTCCTGTGTGGCATGGAAAGATGATTTCACCTTAGGCAAAAAATGATTCTGGTATTCTTAGTACCACCTTGTCATCATGAAACACCCAGTGGCATTCCTGCATGGCTATAGCTTCCTGTTCAGAAACTCGTCTAGTAGACATGATGATGATGATCTAAAAAAGAGTTTTGATAGGTGGAATGGAGATATTGATGTCAGTGGCCCAAAAGGATGTGTAGTTAGGTCTTTTGGAAAGATTGGTTTAACCACAAGTTTAGTCAGTCTAACTACTCTGAGAAATCTGGATATCTGAGGGTTCTCTGTCAAGGAGTCAGAGGATGTGGTGAATAGGATACTCCTACAGCTGACACCAGGCACTGTGAAGATAGTCCCTTGTCTGTGCCTTCCTGAAGAAAGTCCAGAATAAGTGAGATATCAGGATCCTTTGGATTTTTGTTGTTATTGACACCACACACCAAACCTAGTTTGGATAGAGGACTAGGTCTTTAGGGTTGAAGTCACCTGGAGGAGAATATTGTTCTCTCTCTTTCAGGGATAGTTCTAGTGTGACTAATGCTTCCCTCTTGATTGCAGGCTATCAGTTGTAGATGCTCTAGATGGAGTAATGGGCTTTGTTAAAGGATGTCCGGTCTCACTGATAGCTACAGTGGTAATTGCAATTTCATTTCTCTCAGATCAGAGAACCATGCATCTGCTTGGCCAGCGTGGAGCTAGCACTGTCACCTTTGCTTCTTCTTGCCTGACCTTACTTTCTGGATCACCGTTCTTAGAAGTGGGAAGGCGTATAGAAGGTCTTGCAGGCATATGTGCAAAGAAACAACCATCCCCAGGGATTTCGGGCCTGCTTCCCTAATGAAGTACTTTGGCTGCCTTGTCTTCTTGTTATTGGCAAATAGGTTGACTGTCAGAACAATGAACTTCTGCGAAATCCTAGTAAAGATTTCCTGATTCAGGCACCACTCTGAGTTGTTGACGGTGCATCTGGGGAGTCAGTCTGCCTTTTAGTTTAGCTATCCTATTATGTGTTTTGCTCTTAAAGAGTTCTCTGGCCATCATTTCTGCATGTAGAGTTACACTCATTGTTTCCACTTGGTTGTTGACATATGGCACAATGATCATGTTGGCCAACTGGATCAGAATATTTTCATCTTCTGGGTAGTTCTGGAACCTCTGTTGGGCTAGCTTGGGAGCTCGGAGCTTCAATAGGTTGATGCTATGGTATCTTTTGCCTGGATTCCAGCTGCCTTGCACCGTTCTGTTCCCCTGCTGTGCTCTCCATCCTGTCAGGCTGGCATTGGCCGTGAGTACTTATGGGTCTGGAAGGCATATGGAAAGTCCCTTGCAGACAGTTTCTGGGATTGTCCACCATCTTAGAGAGTTCAGCATCTGGTTGGGAACGGATCTTGCATGTTTTCTAGTGAATGGTTCCGTGCTTTTAGGAAAAAGACCTGAAGACATCTGAAATGAGACCTTGCCCACAGAGTGATTCCTGTATTTGAAACTAAGAGGCTCAGTAGTTGTAAATATTGAGCTATGGGTGGAGTTGCACACTTTACCAACATGCAGGTTCTGGATCTCATGGAATGTGTCTAGTGATGGGTAGAACCATAAACCATACAGTTAGAGTGGACCCCAAGGGTCATCTAGTCTAACCCCCTGCCAAGTTGCAGGATTTGTTGTGTCTAAACCATCCAAGACAGATGGCTATCCAGCCTCTTTTTGAAAAGCTCCAGCGAAGGAGTTTCCATGACTTCCCTGGGCAGTTAGTTCCACTGTCCTACTGTTGTTACAGTTAGGACATCTTTCCTAGGATTTAATCTAAAATGAATATGCTGTAGTTTTGAAACGGTTGTCTAGGAAGTGATGCAGTTAAGTGCCTTGATACCTGAGCCTGGCATCTTGGTGAAGAGCCTAGGAGCTGAATGGAAGCATTTGGTACTGGTAGCAGGCTGTGCTGTGCATAAATCTTAGCAGTCTGTGATGGTGTAGTCATTTGGGAATGTAGAGATATGCATCTGCTAGATCCACAGAAGAAAAAAGTCCCCTTGAGACAAGGATGCTACCATTGAAACTAGGGTCTCCATCCAGAATCTCACTTTCTTCATCCATTTATTGAGTTGCTTGAGATCTAGGACAACTCTTGAGTCCCCATATGCTTCTGAACAATGAGGAGAATGGAGTATAGTCCTAAGAATCTTCTGAGGAAACCTTTCTATTGCTCCTGTGTCCAGGAAGAAAATAATAAGCTATCAGGAAAAGTTGGGAGCAAAGTGTACCATCGTTTGACTGCAGCTGGAGAGGCAGAAAATCTGTCAGCAGGCTGGAGAAGGGGATGTGGTTAACATGGGCTTTGTGACAACTTTGAAACAGCTCCAGAAAATGCAGACAGAAGTGGAATAACCCATACATTGCAGAATTTGCAAAGGCCTGGTCTACACTACACGTTTAAACCGAATTTAGCAGCATTAAACCCATTTAACCCTGCACCCATCCACACAACGAGGCTCTTTATATCGATATAAAGGGCTCTTTAAACCGTTTCTGTACTCCTCCCCGACGAGGGGAGTAGCGCTGATATTAGTATTGCCATGTCGGATTACGGTTAGTGTTGCCGCATATCAACGGTATTGGCCTCCGGGTGGTATCCCACAGAGCACCATTGTGACTGCTCTGGAAAGCAATCTGAACTCGGATGCACTGGCCAGGTAGACAGGAAAAGCCCTGCGAACTTTTGAATTTCATTTCCTGTTTGCCCAGCGTGGAGCTCTGATCAGCACGGGTGGCGATGCAGTCCCATAATCCAAAAAGAGCTCCAGCATGGACCATATGGGAGATACTGTATCTGATCGTTGTATGGGGAGACAAATCTGTTCTATCAGCGCTCCATTACAATAGACGAAATGCCAAAGCATTTGAAAAAATCTCCAGGCTATGATAGACAGAGGCCACAGCAAGGACTGAGCACAGTGCTGCATGACAAGTGTAACGGAAAGCCAAAGAATCAAATGGACGCTCATGGAGGGAGGGAGGGGGGACTGAGGACTCCAGCTATTCCACAGTCCGCGCAGTCTCCGAAAAGCATTTGCATTCTTGGCTGAGCTCCCAATGTCTGTAGGGTCAAAAACATTGTCCGGGGTGGTTCAGGGTATATCTTGTAAATTTATCCCCCCTCCAACACCCCCCGTGAAAGAAAAGAGAAAAAAATCATTTGAAAAATGGCAAGAATGTCACCGTCTGTCTACTGCATGCTGCTGGTAGACGCAGTGCTGCAGCGCTGAACAGCAGCATCCCCTCCCCTCCCTTTCCTGATGGCAGACGGTACAAAATGGTGGAAAACCGTCATCATCTCATGAGTGCTCCTGGCTGGCCTTGGTGAAGTCGGCTGGCGGTGCCTGGGTAAAAATAGGAATGACTCCCTGTCATTCCTGGCAGATGGTACAAAATGCTTGGTAACCGTCTTCCTCATAGCAGCTGGACCCTGAGCTCCATCAGCCCCTCCCCCCTTTGTGTCTAAAGAAAAGATTCTGTACTCCCTGGACTATCATAGCAGTGGAAGGCTGCACTCCTCTCGCCCTCACCCTTTAAAGTCCTGCCTGGACTATCATAGCAGCTGGAGGCTGCCTCCCCCTCATTTTATCTCGCAAAAAACTGTGTTTCTTATTCCTGCATTCTTTATTACTTCATCACACAAATGGGGGGACATTGCAACGGTAGCCCAGGAGGGTTGGGGGAGGAGGGAAACAATGGGTGGGGTTGTTGCAGGGGCACCCCCTAGAATGGCATGCAGCTCATCATTTCTGTGGGGCTCTGACCCGAAGCGGCTGTGCTCTCTGGTTCTCTAGTAGACTTGCCCCGTATTCTAGGCAGGACTGACTCTATTTTTAGACAAAACATAAAGAAGGGAATGACCCCAGGAGTCATTCCCATTTTTGTCCGTGCACCCCCGGCCAACCTCAGCGAGGCCAGCCAGGAGCACCCATGACAGCAGCAAACGGTACAAAATGATTGATAACCGTCATCACCAATTTTCAATTGCAAACGGTGCAAAATGACTGATAACCATCATCTCATCGCCAATTTACAATGACAGACAGTGCAATAGGGATGGTAACCATCTCTGCTACCTTGCAAAGGCAAATGAATGCTGCTGTGTAGCACTGCAGTACCGCCTCTGTCAGCAGCATCCAGTACAAATACGGTGACAGTGACAAAAGGCAAAACAGGCTCCATGGTTGCCATGCTATGGCATCTGCCAGGGCAATCCAGGGAAAAAGGGCACGAAATGATTGTCTGCCGTTGCTTTCACGGAGGAAGGATTGAGCGACGACATTTACTCAGAATCACCCGCGACACTGTTTTTGCTCCATCATGCATTGGGATCTCAACCCAGAATTCCAGTGGGTGGGGAGACTGTGGGAACTATGGGATAGCTACGGGATAGCTATCCACAGTGCAACGCTCCAGAAATCGACGCTAGCCTTGGTACATGGACGCACACCACCGAATTAATGTGCTTAGTGTGGCCGCATGCACTCGACTTTATGCAATCTGTTTTACAAAACAGGTTTATGTAAAATCGGAATAATCCTGTAGTGTAGACATACTCAAAAGTTCCAAAGCCAGTCAATGTTTACTTTAGATAGTATTGGAAATATACAGAGCTAGACAAAATAATAAAATACCTATCCACATTTCCCTTCCTCAGATTCCTGAGCATTCTTTGGGCTTAGGTCAGAGACTTCTCTGTTGTCCAGGATCCTTCCTCTACTCCACATGGCTTCTTGGCTTGATGATGGAGTTTGTCTGAGTGTCTGAGGGTATGTCTACACTACGAAATTATGTTGAATTTTTAGAAGTCGTTTTTTTAGAAATTGTTTTTATACAGTCGATTGTGCGTGTCCCCACACAAAATGCTCTAAGTGCATTAAGTCGTTGGACTGTGTCCACAGTACTGAGGCTATCGCTGACTTCCGGAGCGTTGAACTGTGGGTAGCTGTGAGTAGCTATCCCACAGTTCCCGCAGTCTCCACTGCCCATTGGAAGTCTGAGTTGAGATCCCAATGCCTGATGGGGCAAAAACAGTGTCCCGGGTGGTTCTGGGTACATGTCATCAGGCCCCCTTCTCTCTCCCTCCGTGAAAGAAACGGCAGACAATGGTTTTGAGCCTTTTTTCCTGGGTTACCTGAGCAGAAGTCATACCACGGCAAGCATGGAGCCCGCTCAGCTCACTGTCACTGTACGTCTCCTGGGTGCTGGCAGAAGTGGGACTGCATTGCTATACAGCAGCAGATCATTGCCTTTTGGCAGCAGAAGGTGCATTACAATTGGTAGCCATCGTCGTCGTACTCTTGGGTGCTCTTTTAGCTGACATCAGTGAGGTCAGTCAGGGGCGCCTGGGCAGACATGGGAGTGACTGAGCCAGGTCATTCCCATTTTCTGCCGAGCACCCAGGAGATGACGATGGATTGCAGTTGTACTGCACCGTCTTCTGGCGAGCAGCCAGAAGATGATGATGGCTAGCAATTGTAATGCAGCATCTTCTGCCGAGCACCCAGGAGATGACAATGGATAGCAGTCATACTGCACCGTCTGCTGCCAGCCTAGGATGTAAAAGATAGATGGAATGGATCAAAACAAGAAATTGACCCGATTTGTTTTGTGAAAGCAACAGCCTGCTAAACCCAAGGTTTTGAGTTCAATCCTTGAGGGGGCCATTCTGTGTGACAGTTGTTTGTGTTTCTCCTTGATGCAAAGCCACCTCTTTTGTTGATTTTAATTCCCTGTAAGCCATGTCGTCAGTCACCCCTCCTTCCGTCAGAGCAATGGCAGACAATTGTTTCACGCCTTTTTTCAGTACAGAACCAAACACAAAACCAGGCAAGGAGGCGACGGCAGCGCGGTGACGACAGTGATATGGACAAGGACATAGACTTCTCACAAAGTATGGTCCGGGCAATGTGCACATCATGCTGACGAGTTCTGCATGAGCTCTGCATGGTCACCTATGCTGATCAGCTCACCACGCTGGCCAAACAGGAAATGAAATTCAAAAGTTCGTGGGCTTTTCCTGTCTACCTGGCCAGTGCATCTGAGTTGAGAGCAGTCACAATGGAGCACTCTGGGATAGCTCCCATAGGTCAATACTGTCGAATTGCATCCACACTACTCCAAATTCGACCCAGCAAGGCCAATTTCAGCACTAATCCCTTCATAGGAGGTGGAGTAAAGAAATCAATTTAAAGAGCCCTTTAAGTCGGAAAAAGGGCTTTGCCGTGTGGACGGGTCCAGGCTTCAATTGAGGTAACGCTGCTAAATTCATCCTAAAATCGTAGTGTAGACCAGGCCTAACTCTCAGATCCCTGCAGCAGTGCCCGCCCTTCCTTTCTCTTCAGTGGCTGGTGACAGACCTTCTGTCTAATAACCTCCAGTCCCCTGTGTCAGGTGACCCACCCATCACCTTGTCAGGTGGTCAGTCCCCCACATCTGTTGTTAAGTTACCAACCCCTGGAGTTCAGACTGGGCTTGCCTGGGGAAGCAGCCATCTCTTTGTCAAAGCTAAACAACCCTCCATTGTTAGCTCTGTGCAAGTTGCAAGAATTTCTCTTGTCACCTTCCGTGGGTTTTAGCTCAATATGGAGACAAAAGACAGCAGAGAAGGCAAACAAGTCGCACATTCCAAATGGAGTTTGCAGTTTGACACAGATGTGCAGAGAGAGTCCCCAGTATCAAACAGGATTCATAAGCTATACATAGTCATATTCCCCAATTTGTAACATGCAGCATTTGGTTAAGCCTGGGTGCTTTAAATACAAGATACATCAGTGCAAGTCAGATATACTTTAAAAAAAACCAGCTCCTCTTCTCATACTATTTTAAAGTAGCTCAGTATGGATGGAAATATAGGAACCTATGTTCTGATCCTACACTCGCACACTGCAGTCAGTGGTGCTTCGTGTGAAAGTAAGAGTCTGCTGCCTACATGGATCCAGTTGCTGGATCAGGGCCCCATACTCTAACATACTGTTTGAAACCAGTTTAGCTAGAGCTGTGTTCAGGCTCTGTTCTAACTTGCTTCAAAACCTATGTGATATGGCTAAAGTAAAAAGCAGTGGAGAGAGAATGTATTATCTAACCCATTCATCCAGCTTTTATTCTGTAACAGGAAAAATATAACCATCAAAACCCAAGCCTGTTGAGCCTTTGTATGTTTTAAGGTTTCTTCGTACTGGATTTGAATAAATATATTGGAAGATCATAGATGCAAATAAGTCACAGAGCTCTGTCCTGAACACTTTTGGTTTTTGGATAATGTTCATTTGGGTTTTGAAATGCAGAACATAACCAGCAGCCAGTGAAATCCACTGGTACATCTGTGATCAGTCAGATTTGCACTATCTCTCATGGCTCTCGCCGACTGGAATATTTAAAATGAGTGCCACAGCAAGCGGAAACTGTGCTGCAAATCAACAAAATTGTTTGTTTAGTGGTGTATCAAAAATTGCAGATTCTTTCAGCTGTGCCTGGTCTTCATTATTTCTTCTATACGCAGTAGTCATTTCAGCTTCAATACCACCATTATTGGAAATGTATTTATATGATCTCTTATTTTAGTCTGTTTTCACACATGCTTTTTAGAGTCAGATGTCACGAATGATGTCTGAAGTGCGCTCCCTTATGGCTGCAGAGAGACAGCATCGTCAAGAGCTGGAGCAAGCGGAGCTCGAAAAGCGTGAATTAATGGAGCTGCTGAAAGGCCTACAGAAAGACTGCCGATTAAATAATACAGAAGGAAACAAGAAATCAACAAACTTTCGCCCTCTAACACGACTAGAGAGTGTGAAACGAAAACCCAGGGAAGTTACAGTCATCTAAACAGAAGTAAGCTCACAGACACATAGGAGTCTGCTTCCTGTGAACAGTTAGAAAACTTTGTATTAGTTCTAAATTACCTCTTTTCTATCTAAATTCTGAATGGGTCAAAAAGATTGGGGGAAAACATAAGTTTTTGTATCTAGCACACTTTGCATACTATGCAAATAGTAAAACTAGTTTTTAATCATTTGGGAGAAGTTGTAGGCCCAATATTAGTTTTTAAATGTCCATTAATAGTATATTGGGCATTACAACGTGCATTTAAAAGGACATTTTCAACTAATATTTTTGTATACCAGGAGCTCTTAATCTGTGGTCCTCCCTGGATTATTTACAATAGCTTCCTTACAGACCTGGAAACTAGAACAGCAACTAGGTGAAATGGAATTTTTTTTTCACTGCTACTGCAATTTCAGTGCAGTTAAAGCTGGTATATGACCTCTCTTTTCTCACGTGTGTATAAGCATAATGAATGATAGCAGCTGGAATGTATTGTAAGACTAATACTAATTCTAGGAATAGTATTTAAGTACTTCAGTCAAGCCAGCAGGGGAAACTAACAAATTTGGAGATATTTGTGTCCTATAAAAACACTGTACATCACAAAGGAATGGTGGTTTAAATATTCCTAATTCCAGACAGTTGCCACCAGCATACAAGAGCTTTAAACTAGGTCAGTTTGGACTTTAGACTTTTTGGCAGTTTTCCTTTAATCTCCAACCCCGTCTTAGTTTTTCATCGAGCTAGCTGTTACCAAAACCCGTGATAGTGCAGAATTTTAGCAATGCAATCCAACTCACCACCAAGCTGCCGAGAATTCTCCTTCATCTGTTTCCATCATGAAGGACCTTGCAGAAGATTGTGTTGATGTTGAAAACTTGTAGGCATTTGTATTGACCAGGATCGCTTAAATACTGTTACTGCCCTTTCTTGCACCGCCAATGCTTTTATTTATAATTGCATTACATAGTGAAGATTAGTGCATATTCAGAGGTCTGCTTGTTATCAGTCTGGGTGAATTGTGTATACATTTCTTTGGTGTGAGCAATCTATTAGCTGTTTTTACAAGGACTCTAAGGTTTAATACTGCTGACTATAGAAAGATATACATGTCTTTTAAAAACACATTAAAAGCACCTGTTGAACATCTTTAATTTTCTTTTGACAGGTATGACAAAAGCTACTTGAATGTTTTACCTACACCAGACCTCAAATTTATACAAAGGACACATGATCAGGTGGACATCTATGTTGATACTAAAATCTGGAACTATACAATGGTAATAATAGACCCACGGATCTTGAATCATGGGGTTTCTTACATTTGAGGACTGCAGGACACTTTGCCATATTTGAGCTCTCCAGATTTCTAGACAGTTAGACCCTGAGCATGCGGGTGAAACCCACCAGCCAGACATCTGAAATATATGCAGGAGGAAAGAGAGCTCCATGATGTTACAAGGGTTTATGCAAGTCTCCATGCCTGGGTTGGTTATTTTTTTTCCCTACTGCGCATAATACTAACAACCTGCTGAAAGAAACAAGTAGAATGTTAGGACTGCAGTGTGTCGTGGAAGCAGAATTAGCACTTAAGGATTAACACCTGAGGATATCACTAATATTTATCAAATATTTTATTAATTTAGTACATTGTAGTTTCACTTAACCCAGCTACCCAATAACTTAAATTGAGTCAGCACATCTTTCAAGACACAGCCCTCTCTGGCTCTTGCACCATCAGTTCCATTCACCCTTGCAGCTCAGTTTTTTTCATAGAACCATACAGTTCCTATGGAACAAGTAGTGAGCCAGCCTAGACTGCTGTTGCTGCAGATAATTGCTTTCTTTCTTGAAATGTAGCAGTAGAATAGTGTTCAATGAGCGCCTGTTGGTTTCAATTACTCTTCTGAATGCAAGACTTTCAGGAGAACCCTACATCTGCTGTGTACCTGCGTTGCAATGTACCAGTTTGCTTGTAAGCACCCATGTAATTTTAATTAGGCTGATTCTAATATTAAGTTACATTTTCATCAATCATTATTGTTCATGTGTGTTAGCAGATGGTTAACTTAACATCACAATTGCATGGCAAATTTCTTTTCCTTATTAGTAGCGGACGAGTGAATTATGTAGCCAGGTAACATATGCAATTATTGTAAACATTTTAGTTGCAAAGTTATTGTATTATATACATATAAAAACATTCTTAGGTGCTTTAAAAAGTTTTTTTTAAAAAGTGACCCTCAGACAGTAAACAGGTCCTGGACTATATTTAAATAAGAATCCTTGTGAAATTTGCTACACTCTTCCCCTGGAATGTGTTTTTGATAGTCTTTCTCTACAGATTATTTGTTAAGGAGTCTGGAATGGTGCCAGCATTTTCCTTTCTCATGAATATCTTTTGGATAGACCCATAGTTTATATCCTTGGTACATAGGGGGATCTTCTGCAGTTTTCTCATATTGACAGATGCCTTTCTAAATACCTATAACTCTATGCAACTTTTATATTTAACAAATGAACTTTAAAATGTCTTCCAGCCACATGGTTCACTGCCAAACTGAAATTAGATTTTCTTTTTTTTTTACATTTAATAAAAAATGGGAAATGGGCTCAAAAGTGGAATTTGGGGGCTAAATGTCATATTGTGTCTAGAAGAGAGCTAACACGTAGCTTGTAACCATTTGATTTGCTCTGTGTATGAAAGTTGAGCTAGTCAAGTGTTCATAAAAGTAGTTATTCATTTTGCTTCTCTTCTTTTCATTATGAAAGATCAGGTGTCCTCCCCTTGCCTAATAAAATAGTGAGACATACATGCAAATAAACTTGCTTTCATTATTCCCAGTGTACTTCACTCAACATGCAGGAAAAATGAGAGACTAAAGTACTGTAATAGGGGACAGGTACTTTATTAAAAGGGACATAAGGAATAGGGGTCATAGTTAAAGGTCTTTGTCTGACCCGTGACTGGGATACATTAAATAATAGACAGGGCTAGCATTTGATCAGAACAGCGCTCTCCTCAAAGACTTTACATCTCTTCACAGCTGGGAGTTCTTGCTGCCATTGTCTCAGGGGTGTAGGCAAAGGCAAGCTGCCATGCTGAAGGGAAGATGATACAGGCCTCAGAAGTTACAGGTGCATAGGGTGCAGTAGGGAGGGGGTCTAGGTCCTGCTTAGCAGGTATTGATTCAGGATAAACAGAACTTGCTATCCACTGCTTAAAGGGTTCTCAACACAAACTGTATTGCAGTAAGGCCTAAAGACCCCTTCTATTGTGGGTAGGCCTTTGTGTTGGAAACAATACAAAAACAGGATGCCTCAGTCTCTGCCACCCACAAGAGTGCCCTCTATGGCTGAAACTTTCTAGAGACTCTCTTGCTGTGGCAGCAATACCATCTACCATTTGGCTTTTCTGAGAGGCATTATGGAGCTGGTAGTAATCTTAATCTATCATGTATTTCATTTACCTCCTCTGAGGGTAGAGTGTATCATTGTGCTAGAAACTGCACAGTGGAAAAAATTCAATTTGACAATAATCTTAATGAAAACGGACATTAACTAGATCATAAAATGGCAGATCTTGCTAGAGAACATTCTGCCTTAGATAGTGGCTGTTTACAGTTTTACGAGGGCCACAGTGGTAGAAAGAAGAAAATCTGGTGCACACTGCTCCTTTACAATAAACTTAGAGGTTTGTAAAGTATGCAATACATGAAGATTACATACATGCTCATTCTTAGCTAGAACACCTGGAGTTTTAAAAAGGAACATGCTAAATTAGTCAGGAAAGACCAAACCATCTTTAGGGAAAGTGTCTCATTATGACACTGTCAAATTCAAAAGTCGCACCCTTTGAAGGCTCCAATTTGATTGTGGGGAGTGCTTTGGTACAGAGCAAAATGGCTGATATGTCTTAACTTGTGCAAATATGGATGCTGCTGCGATACATTTTTACTCTCTCTCCTCTTGCTTTCTGGAGCCCTGTTGTTTCTGTGTATTTTTCCCCACAAGGGAGACAAGCTTGAGGCCTAGGAACTTTACAATGTTTTACAGCCCTGAATAATTAACCTAGCTAGGGTCCAAAATGCAACACTAATACTCCTGAACTAATATTAGTCCCCAACTCTGCAGTTACTCCCTCACACACGAGCTCAATGGAACTTCTCCTGTGCAAATATTTTCAGGACTAAGGCCACAATCATTAACTGCCTAATAGCATTGTTGCTGAACTGAGTGAACATGAAGAGCAAACCTGACCTACCTGTCCTGTGATTCCTGAACGGCTACCTACACAGGACTGATGAGGAGAGGAGTAAAGGAACCAGACTGTTAACCAAAGATGTTCTCATTATTAAAATAAGATGTAACAGCACAGTAAAAGCCACTATTAGCTAACAGCTATATGGCAGAAATGTACCTAGACTGATTTAAATAGTTTCCACTTCAGCTCTTAACAAAAATAACACTTTAAACGTTCAACAATGACTTTTGGTGGTCTATATAATAGATTTCCATTAGGAAAAAAAACAGGTACTCTAGCTACTGTAACATTGCCTCATTTCTCCTTAGAAGAAGTCAGTGGGACTGCTTGCAAAGAAAGCTTTATTTAGCACTAATCTGGTCCTTTGGCATTAGCCACTTCCAGTGCTCTAGTCAATTAGAAAACAAAGTTCCAAGTTAAATTAAAAAGTGGAATTTAATGTTTTAAACCTGAGTTGCTCATTGTAAGAATTCAATTTAAATGTATCAAAGCAAGTAAATTAATTTTAAACATAGCATTTACAGCATGATTTCAAGTTAATTTAACCTGGAGAATGAATTCCCACAAATATTTAAGTCCTATGCAACTACAAGGCCTAGAACTATGTTTAAAGTAACTGTAGACATACTGCTCATTTTCAGGTTTGACTAATGACTTACTGAGATTTTGTTCACCTCGGGCACTTTTACCAGCCTTTTATTTTTTAGTTTGAAAATGACACGCATGACATGCTGTATTTCAAACTTTCAAGAACCAACTGAATATTTAGTTTGTTCCATATTTCAAGCTTTTCCTTAATTTTTCATTTCAAATTCCCTGACTAAAAGCAAATTGCTCACATCCTTGCTGCAGTTTCGTAAGTTGCAAAGTTTCTAAAAAATAAAAAAACCTCAAACCCATGGTTTAAAGGCGCCTCGGTCTGCTTTACAAAATATTTATGCAATGCTCCTCAATTTAAAAAAATAGCATTAATACCTATGTTTGCTAGATCACCTGTTTTGGTCATTACAATTGCATTAGTAAAATTCCATCTTCCTTGATTGACTTGAGTATCTAATGCTTTTTTCACAATTCAGATTCTACTGTTCAATCATTTTTCTGAAGTCTGTTACTTTATACAATACTAAAATATACAACTGTATGAAACAAAATTATTCCCTTTAGCCATGCCCAGTTCATTAGAACAAGTTTAGTTTAACTATCCTACAGGTCCTGTCAATTAACTTTCTTTGTGCAAACTAATTGCCTAGAAACTTGTGGGGCTATGATGCCCCGTGTCTCCACATACAAGGCCCCTTCCTACACTTGCTTTCTCTGGGGTTTCAGAGAAAACTGTTGAATGCAACTTAGCCAATAGAGTTAAACAGTGTTTTAAAACATGTTCTTACATAATCTACAGTACACATTAAAATATGCGTTTGTGTTTTATATAGGTTCTCATCACAGTAGTATCTGAGTATCTCCCAGTAGTGAATTAAGCAAGGTGACTAGCAGTTCTCATGTGTTTTTTCCTCTCATCATCTCCCCAGGAGAAGCGCAGGCAATGGAGTGTCTTGTGTTGGTAGTTAAAAATAACTGCAAACACCCACACAGTGCTGTGTATTTGTTAAGAGAAAGTAAGGTCAAAGAAATGTGCCTTGCACTTGGAGTGGAAGGTGGTGAGTTTTTAATGGTTAATGGCAGCATGCTTGCTGGTTGACCAAAGTACATTAAGATCAGTTTTAGCTGGAAATGTTTAAACTAACTGGGCTTGATCCTCATTAAGGTTAAAGCTCATTTACACCATTCTGGTAGTGTAAAGGGACTTATGTGTAAATGAGAATCAAAGTCTAAATTCAAACAGTTGTCTGCCATAGGTTAATGTGTACAGGGCCTTTATAATGAGGGCTGCAGCTAGTAACCTCTTATCTTCCTAGTAGCTATGTTGGACAAATTCCCCAGAGATGAAAAGAAAAAGTAAACATTTGAGTTCAAAATATATTTGATTCCGAGTTTTTTTAGCATGAAAAGAAACACGAAAGTGACTATTTGTACAGATTCTTTGTATGCTCTTAATTTTCAAAGCTTTTCCTCTTGCATTGTATATCTCAACCTCAGACATCTCAAACAATTACACAAGCAAAAAGCCAAAGTGTCCATTAAAGGAAAAGTTTTGTATCTCTTGCTTCCTTAGGGAACTGTTTAGTTTATGAAAGTCTGCTTTTAAACTCTCTCCTCCCCAACTACACAAGTCAGCAGGCTACGAATAATAATGTAACTCCGTCAAGCTTCTATTTATAGTGAAGGTACCTCACCCTATGATCTCCTTCTAGCACACATTAGAAAGACAAGGTAGGTGAGAGATCTTTTATTGGACCAACTTTTGAGCTACACAGAACTTTTCCTTGTCATCAGAAGCAAGCTCCCCAAAGACCAGGACACACCAACTCAAAGTGGCACCACACGCTGCCAGAACAACAGATGCAAAACCTGCAGACATATCTACATTGCTACAACGATCAACACCCTCTCCCTCCCCCCAACACACCTTTCAAGATCCATGGTTACACACATACCTACCACAACATGTGGTCTACTACATCAAGTGCACTAAATGCCCCAATAACAACTATGTGGGTTGAGAACCAGACAACCATTACACGCTCAAGTGAAATGATAAAGAGAAACACTACATCACCTGTGAGTGAACACTTTTCACAAAGCAGTCACTCTTTCTGACCTCTGTCCTTATCCTCAAAGGAAACCTGCACAGCACTTTCAAAAGACTACCCTGGGAGATTAAATTCATAACTTTGCTAAACACTAAAAATCATCATCTTAATAAACATACTGGATTATGGCTTATTACAACAATCTGTAGCGTGCTACGTCCGGTTTTTGTCTTAATGATTACAGGGGGTTAATGGGCCACTCCACCTTAAATGGTCTCTTTGAATGTGTGTTATCTACTTATGCTAAAACTATCTGTTCCACCTTATATTTAGCTCTCTCTGAGCTTGAAAGCTTCTCTCTCTCACCAACAGAAGTTGGTCCATTTAAAAAATATTACCTCACCCAACTTGTGTCTCTAATATCCTGGGACCAACACAGCTACAACACCACTGCATACAGGCAGGCTCTTATAAACAGGCTTAGAGTGATAACATCTCTAAAAGTTACGCTCTGGGCCTTAAACTTACTCTTACTAAAGACAGTGGAAGTTTTCCTGCCTATTTCAATGGGTGCAGGTTTGAGTTTAATGTAGGTAACGGTGGTATCAGTAATTATCCATAACTTCTAAATTAAATGGGTAAGGTTTGTGTTCTTTCACATATTAAGGCTTGGTCTACACAGGGGGGATTGACCTAAGATACGCAACTTCAGCTATGAGAATAGCATAGCTGAAGTCGACGTATCTTAGTTCGACTTACCTCGCGTCCTCATAGTATGGGGTCGATTGCCACGATCCCCCGTCGACTTTGCTTCCGCCTCTTGCCGAGCTGGAGTTCAGCAGTCAACGGGAGAGCGATCGGGGATCAATTTATCGTGTCTACACTACATGCAATAAATCGATCCCCGATAGATTGATTGCTACCCGCCGATCCGGTGGGTAGTGTAGTCGTACCCCAAGTCTCAGTCAGTCTTTTTCTCATTTACTAGAACCATTGGTAAGATGTACCTCATTCATTTAATAACTAACAGACCAATAGGAAACTGAGCTAATAGTTCTAAACCTGAGAGGAAAACCTCAAGCTTCCTTATGTACTACTGCAAAATCAGCACACCTGTACCTTGCTTTTGGCACAATTAATATTTTAGAAGAGAAATTATTGAAGTCTTAATTCACATGGGTTCCTTATTCAGTATTGTCTACAGAAGTCCACAAAAAAGTTAAAATGTTCTTTCAAGGGGAATAAAAGATATACAATTGTACACAAAAAGTCTTGAATTTTATTGAAATTTCAAGTCTTGTTTCAAACAAAAACTGCTTTCTTCAAACAAAAATATTCTCTCGCTGTCTTCAGATATCAGTAAGTCTAAATTGGTCCTTTAGTGCCTCTTTTTGTTATCAGCATGAGAAGTTCACCCTGCTGGGTTGTTCTGTAAGGTCTCATTTTTATCGTGTGAAGGAACGTACATGACGACCTCTTCCACTGCCTCCACTAACAAACTTTCCTCTTGAGCCACCGCTACCACCACTATTAGCACTCGCCCAAGACGGTCCAATTCCACCACGGCCTCTGGAAGCACGATCACGAGGACTGGGTCGATAGCCTTAAAGCAAAAAAATATATAAACGGTGGTAGTGCCCATGGATTAGCCCTGCTGAGGTAGGGGCTGAATAAACAAGGATACGCAGTCCCTACCTTTAATTTATTTTCTAGTCTTTTTTCAATTTTTCATTAGGGAAACATTGTTTTGTTTTAACTAAAGATGCAATTACCAGGGTTGTTAATTACATTGCAAAAGTTAGTATTAATGCACGATTAAGATTGTAAAATCAAGCACTCAGATCCGCGAGTTTTGTAAATTTATAATGGATTACATTTTAATAACAGTTTATATTAAAGTATATTTTGGGATTTACCATTGTTAATATATATTTAAAACTTTTACTGTATTTCAAGGTGCCTGCAATAAGCTTCATTTGTAAAAAGAAAATGCAACTAGGAGCTTTGTGCAATTTGATGCCCACTTCCATGTACTGTAAAAAAAAAAACCACACACACACACACCTGCAGAACTTAATGGCCTCAATGGTGGCAGGGGGCCCCTATTAAAATTGCTTTGACCCCCTCTGCTTTCATTGTAGGTGCCTCGTGGTGTATTTTGTGCACTCCAGCTTGAACCCCGGGCTCCTTCACGACGATTGTAATTTCCTAAACACAAAACACAGGTGCTGAATAACACTCAGTAAAGTTTTCTGTATTTTAATCTCTGCACTGTTTAACTAGTAGTATGCTGCAATACATGACCTGGCTACTAGGAATAATTATACTGTAACAGGACACAAGAATGCCTCTACGGACAACCCCAATGTTTTAGATGACACAAGGGCTCAGAGTCTCTATATGCCTATCCAGCACTATCTATATTAACCTAGAGATGGCTTGAGCCTACGTCATAGGCACCAGTGTCAATACAGCACTGAGACTGGCAAGCCTAAAGGAACAGGATGCACATCATTACGCTTCGAAGATGCAGGGAACTTCCTCAATATACCAAGCTCCTAATGAGCTCTGTACGGATGAGAAGCCTTACTGGTTTGATGCAGTCACATCATGAAACTCATTCCAGAGGCCAGGTATTATACAATCTGCCTGAATTCTAATACCTGGAACCAGGGCCGGCGCTTCCATTAGGCGATCCTAGGCGATCGCCTAGGGTGCCAGGATTCGGGGGGAGGCATTTTGTGTGCTCCCCATGGGGCGTACGGGAGCTTCCGGTTCTGCTCCCGTCGCGTCGCCGAAGAAGGATCTTCTGCCGACGTGCCGCGGAAAACAGCGGCAGGCAATTAGCAGCAGTCATTGAGCTGCTCATCATCTGTGGCATTTCGGCGGAGGGTCCTTCGGCGGCACAATGGGAGTGGAACCGGAAGCTCTCGCGCGCCCCATGGTGAGCGCACAAAATGCCACCCCCCAAATTCTGCCTAGGGTGCCAGAAACTCTGGCGCCTCTCCTGCCTGGAACAGAGTCTCACCAATACACAGCCAAACAAGGCTTAAGGCACCGAAGGTGTCAGACTCCAAGAAAAATGTTAAGGGAAAGACTTGAGTGGCTCAGATTAATTTAGACTACTGTCAGATACCTCACAGTTAGCAGCAGGGGTGAAACCTATCCTCTGCCACTGCATACCCTTGTGGCAAAGCCCCTTACTTCTGCAACACGCTGAAACGTACCTGTTTTTTAATTTACTGATTCAAATATAATGAACAATACGACCAGTACAGTATTTTGACAGTAAATTCACACAAATCTCAATTATGGAATGCCCATCAATTTAACACTGCCCAGACCATTTTCACTTTTCCACATGCCACAGTATTTTTATATCAACTGCATTACAGAAGCTGTAATGGTAAAGCTGGAGGGTCTGGCAGCTGGCAAGGGAGTAGGTTGAGATTTTGGCACCCAGAAAGGGCAGAGGCTGCTTGACTTTGTATGGAGGGGTAGCAGAGGAGAAGTTGGGGTACATATTGATTTTGGATTAGAGCTGAACAAATAACTGATTTTGCAGTTCAGTAGCTTAACCAAAAAAAAAAAAAAGTTTGTTTGAACTGAAACTTAAGAATTTTTCTCACCAAATTAAAAATTTGAAAAACAATTATTCAAAAATGTCAGTTCAAAACAGTTTTGGCATTTCTGGGGGAAAAATCAGTGGAAACTATTCACCAAATTCAAACCAAATTTGTGCAGTTTCAGTGCCCCCCAAAATGCATTTTTTGGCAAATTTGCTATTCACCACACCCACACAAAAAAGTTTTGCCCAGTTCTAGTTTGGGCATCTGTTGGAGGTACAACAGATTGCCTTATGGAGCACTGGGCTGTTTTATTAACAGTGCTGTAGGCAATACGAAGGTGGAAAGGAATGCACATCTATCCTTATAACTTCTTATTGCCATGTTTTTAAGGTTTTGGATGGAATGGATGTATCCTGCTGCAACCTTCACTGTCACAAAATATAGGTTTTTTTTGTCTGCTAATTTAAAAAAAGCCTAAATTCGGCAGCAGAATCTCTAGCCAGAGAATCACTGCAAACATGGGGCGCTGCACATTCTTCTTCTCAAGACACCAGGGGGCCTTTCTAATCAAAATGCATTTAAAGTTGATAGTACTTAATTTGACAAATGCCCATATCATTTCACAACGAGACAGTTAATTTTTTTTCTGTTACAGTTACAAGCACTCCTGTGGCCATTGCACACAACAGCATGAGACCAAAGAGCGAAGATCTAGCTACATTCTTTTGCAAAAATATCACTCAGACCATAATAGAGAACAGTTAAACACAGCTTTGGTTTAAGTCCAGCATAGCCTAGAGAAGCATTTTTTATCCTAGACAGTAATCCGTTTACTCCAAATCCTCAGACAAGAGGCAACATACCTTTTGAAGCAGGTGGTGTAAAGAATCTGTTCTGACTGTGAAAAGCTCCCCGTCCTCCACGATTCCCTGAGAATCCGCCACGTGAAGATATCTTCTGGGATACTTTTGGTGGCCTTTTAGGTTGTGGTATCCCATCTGGAGGGACCACTTCTTTGCTCTCTGCAGCAACAAAATCGTCCACATGCATAGAAGGTGGTCTGCTTGTATTCTGTTTCCTTTGACGAAAGATATCATGTGGTCGAATACCTTGTCCAAATCCTCCCCGGCCTCTTCCTCTAGGAGGTGGCACAACATGTGCTCTCTTTGCAGGTTCAATGTACTCAGATTTTCCACTGTATAGCAAAACAAAATTAACAGGATTATTTACTGACCTAAGAATTTATTCCAGCTGAATGTTTGGCATTCTCTGCATTAGTATTCAGTAGAAGTTTAAATTCATAATTTAAAAACTGTGTAACGTAACTGCCAAGATACAATGAAGCTTAATGTTGTAGGCATGCTCTTTGCAGAAGTCTTTGCTTCTTCATATTTCTGAAATATGAATCATCCATATCTCACCACCTAACTACATAGCTTTGAATTCACTGCTCAAAAACCAGCTTTTTGTTAGTACACAATATCAATCTCAATTTTAAGTATCTACCTATCCACAGGAAGGTATCTCCCACTCAGCTAGATTACATTAATTGTATACTGATTCAAAGTCAGCAATACATCTTACCTTGACGTTATAAACGTCTCATGCTTGTGTTTGCCAAGTTTAAACCCTTTTGTGGTTTTCGTCCTACCAGGAGATGAAGGTTCTGACAAAAATGATCTCTCCAGTTCTGCTTGCAAGTCAAAGTCACTGCAGCCTTTCTCTGACAGTTCAATTAAGTCTACTTTTACCTGCAATAAAAGAATACAGTTACACCGCAATAACCACAACCAGCAACGCTGGGCAACACTTCAGTATTTTTGAAACAGGAGAAGTGCAGCAGAGGGAGAAGGAGCTCCAGCAGCAGGATGAGAGTAGCTCAGCTGGGGTTCCATTCTGCTCTGGAATCCCTCACAGGAGCACAAAGCCCCAATCAGCCCCTTTAACCCAAGTTATATGGGCTGAGAGAAAAGACGCAGCATCTGAGAGAGCAGGAGCTGCAGCAGTAGCACCTGTACAACCCTGGACCTCATCAATGGCAGGGCCTAAGGTTTAGATTTTGATAGTCTGTTGTCTGATTTGATTAGAACTCCAGCAGGGCCCGTATCCTGCCTAGAGAACAGCCTTACAAATTCAGTTGTGTGACTTCTTTCTGTACAGGAGGGAGGCATAGGAAGAGACGGTCTGCTGAGGAAAAAGTTTATTTACATATCTATCTGTCTTTGTATATTAGCAAGAAGAAAGGAAGGTATAACTATGAAAAGATGAATGAGAATTAAATCTGAGATGAGATATATTTGATAGTTTTCTCTAAGTATGGAAATCTAAGCATCTGTCATTGTTTCCACTAGGATCACCTAACTTCAAAGGCCATAACTCCCAGGAATAAACTCTTCTTCTTCGAGTGCTTACTCATATCCATTCCAATAGGTGTGCGCGCGCCACGTGCACGTTCGGAGACTTTTACCCTAGCAACACTCGGTGGGCCGGCAGGGCACCCCCTGGAGTGGCACCGCCATGGCGTCGGTTATATACCCCTGCCGGCCCGCCACTCCTCAGTTCCTTCTTACCGCCCGTGTCGGTCGTTGGAACTGTGGAGCGCAGCTTGCTGTTCTCCACCTCCCTAGCGATTCACTCGTCTTTTCTTAGATTGTATATAGTTCGATTTATTGTAGTTAGTTAGTGTTATTTAGTAGTTGAGTTTGTGTATTGTAGATAGCTCAACGGGATTGGGGGTTAGCCCCTTCCCCGACCCCGGTACCAGGCCCATGCCCGGCTCACCGGGCTTCAAACCGTGCGCGGTCTGTCGTCGGCCGATGCTCACTAGTGACCCGTACGACGCCTGCCTTAAGTGCTTGGGCGAGGCCCATTTGACAGATAAGTGCCGGATCTGTAAGGCTTTTAAGACTAAAAAAAGAGCGGGACGTTCGCCTCAAGCAGTTGCTGATGGAGGCAGCGCTGACTCCCCGCTCCTCGGCACTGGCATCGGCACCGAGATCAACTGCTTCATCGGCACCGGAGCATACCTCCTCAGCGAAGACTCCGAGTCACCGACCTTCTCCGGCACTGGCTTCTACCCGGCACCGCTCACTGTCACCTTTGAGCAAGAAGCGCAAGCCTCCTGCAGCTGCTTTGTCCGCACCGCAGTCAGAGCGCTTAGCCAAGCTGGACTGCCCGGCACTGCCATCTGCCGCGGCGTCGACTTCCGCCGCACCGTTGACTCCGGCCTCGCACGAGCCGTTGAGTCCGGTGCCTACCAGCTCCCCGGCACAGGCCGTGGTTGAGCTTGTTGTGCCCTCCACTCCGGAGACGTTCTCCGCGGCACGGGACCTGATCGCCTTAACGGAGCCTGAGCTGCCTCGACCCCCCGCACTGCTGGTGCGGGTCCTTCAATCCGCAGGCAAGCCAGCCCTTGTAAGACCTTCTTCGCCCGGTACCATGGGACTTCATCACTCTCGGTCCCGGTCCAGGTCCCGCAGATGCTCACGGTCCTGCCATCGATCTCTATCCCACGGCCACTCGCAGTCCCGGTACCGTTCCCCGTCGCAGTACCAGTCGTACTCGCGGTACCGCTCGAGATCCCAGTCGCCGTCCAGATCCCGTCATCACGTGCGGCACCGGGCTTCCCGCAGCCGATCTCGGCACGACGGCTCCCGGCACCAGTCGACCTCCCGGCACTGTGCTGGTTGCAGGTCCCGGTCGCAATCTCGGCACCGTCGAGGCTCTCAGCACCGCTCCCCAGCACCGTGTAGGGACGGTTCCAGTGGATGCAGGGACCATCACTTCACGGTCTCCACCCCGCCATGGCCATCTCGTCAGCCATCAATCTCCTCCCATGCCGGATCAGCATCTTATGGGGACTCGGACAATCAGCAGGACCCTCATCAGTGGTCCTTTTGGACTCCTTGGGCCTACCATCAGAGCCAAGGTGCCCCACATCCACCGCCGCGCTTGGGGCCCTCCGAACATAGGGCGCCAGAGGCCACGGTGAGCAGATCTCCTCCAGCGTACAGAACATCTCCCGGCGCAGGTCTCGGACGTGCAAGACCCACCCCAGGACGTTCCACAGGACCAAGAGTTGCTTCAAGACCCATTGGTCCCCGGGGTCTCTTCCTCTTCATCACCAGACGAGGTAGTAGCGGGGACGGCCACATCTGGACCGCCCCCAATTGACCTTCGGTCACACCAGGGTCGCTCTTAATATAAATCTACCCGTGGAAGAAGTTCCTGAGGTGGAAGACCCAGTGGTCACCATTCTATCAGCGGAGGCTTCGACAAGGGTGGCCCTCCCCTTTATTCGTACCATACAGGCTCGAGCAGATACAATCTGGCAAACCCCAGCATCCGTTCCACCTACAGCCAAGGGGGTTGAGCGCAAATATATGGTTCCATCCAAGGGGTACGAGTACCTATACGTACACCCTCCCCCTTGTTCGTTAGTAGTCCAATCCGTTAAAGAACGAGAGCGCCATGGCCAACAAGCCCCTACACCTAAATCGAGGGAAGCCAGACCCATGGACTTGTTGAGAAGGAAGATCTACTCTGCGGGGGGCCTCCAGCTCAGAGTGGCGAGTCAGCAAGCCCTCCTGAGTAGATACAATTATAATACATGGGAGTCGGTAGGGAAGTTTGTAGAACTAGTCCCACACGATTCCCGCCAGGAGTTCTCGGCTCTCCTGGAGGAAGGGAAAAAAGTTGCACGGACCTCCCTCCAGGCCTCGTTAGATGCCGCTGATTCGGCAGCTCGAACGGTCGCCTCTGGGATTGCTGTGAGGCGCATATTGTGGTTGCAAGCGCTGGGTCTACTACTCAAGCTGCAATATACTATACAGGACCTACCATTTGACGGTCAGGGCCTTTTTTCCCAAAAGACAGATCCTCACCTCCAAAGTTTAAAGGACAGCCGCGTGATCGTGCGTTCGCTAGGAATGCATACGCCGCAGACTCAGAGGCGACCTTTCCGCCCACAACCTCAGCCCCCCTATCCCCCACCTCGGCCAAGACAGGACTTCTCCAGAAGGAGAGGCCGTAACCCCCAAAGACGCCAGTCTGGCCCGCAAGTGGGTAATAACTCCGGCCCCGCCAAACCACCGGCAGGACCGAAGCCAAACTTTTGAGGGTGCGCCCGGGAGCACTGTACCAATTACCTCCCAGGATCCTTTTCAGTTCGCCAACCGCCTTGCCGCATTCTTTCCTGCATGGTTCCAGATAACATCGGACCGCTGGGTTCTCAGCACGGTGGAGTGTGGCTACCGTCTTCAGTTTATTTCGTCCCCTCCTCCTCACCCTCCCTCCCCTTCCCTCTTCAGGGACCCCTCTCACGAGCAACTCCTTCTGCAGGAAGTTTCGAGGCTCCTTGCGTTGGGAGCTATAGAGGAGGTTCCAGGGGACCTAAAGGGAAGAGGGTTCTATTCCAGATACTTCCTAATTCCCAAGCGAAAGGGGGCCTACAGCCCATCCTGGACCTGCGAGCTCTGAACAAGTTCATCACGAAGTTCAAGTTCCGCATGGTATCCCTGGGAAACATTATACCCTCCCTGGATCCCGGAGATTGGTACGCTGCTCTTGACATGAGGGACGCATATTTTCATATTGCAATTTACCCCCCACACAGAAGGTTCCTTCGCTTCGTGATAAACCATCATCACTACCAATTTGCGGTCCTTCCCTTCGGCCTCTCCTCGGCCCCTCGAGTATTCACAAAGTGTATGGCAGTAGTCGCCGCCTACTTTCGTCGCGGTCGAGTTCACGTTTTCCCATATCTCAGTGACTGGCTTATTCGAGGGACCTCCAAGGCTCAGGTTACCGCACACGTAAACGTCATCAAGGACCTATTCTCCCATCTAGGTCTGATCCTCAACCTAGACAAATCCATTCTGCTTCCTACGCAGAGAACGGAATTCATCGGGGCCATGCTGGACTCGAATCTTGCAACAGCCAGTCTACCTCCACAGAGGTTCCAAGCTATAGTCTCTCTCATCCAGAGGCTACAAGCCTTCCCAACAACCTCTGTCCGTACCACCCTCGCCCTACTCGGCCACATGGCTGCGTGCACTTTCATGACAAAGCACGCAAGACTATGCATGCGCCCTCTCCAGACTCGGCTTGCCTCAGTTTATCGTCCGCGCAGGGATGCCCTAGACATGATAGTCACAATCCCAACAAAAACCCTGGACTCCCTCAGCTGGTGGCTGACACCCTCCCTGGTGTGTGCCGGTCGCCCGTTCCACCCACCACAGCCTTCGGTGTCGCTAACGACGGACGCTTCATCCCTGGGCTGGGGTGCATACTTAGGGCACCTTCACACCCAGGGCCTTTGGTCCTTGCAAGAGCTGACTCTGCATATCAATGTTCGCGAACTGAGAGTGGTCCGCTTGGTGTGCCAGACCTTCCAACACCATCTACAGGGCCGTTGTGTTGCGATTTTCACGGACAACACAACGGCCACGTATTACATAAACAAGGGGGCACACGGTCTTCCCCCCTTTGCCAAGAGGCGATGCGACTTTGGGACTTCTGTATAGCCCACTCGATAGACCTCGTAGCCTCCTTCCTTCCGGGAGTCCAGAACTCTCTCGCAGATCGCCTGAGCAGATCCTTCCTGTCCCACGAATGGTCCATCCGTCTGGACATCCTTCTTTCTGTATTCCGGAAGTGGGGCTTTCCCCAAATAGACCTATTTGCCTCCAGGGAGAACAGGAAATGCCAGATGTTCTGCTTCCTTCAGGGCCGCTCTCCGGGTTCTCTCTTGGACGCGTTCCTGATCCCCTGGAAGGGACGTCTTCTCTATGCCTTTCCACCCTTTCCCCTAGTCCACAGAGTCCTGCTCAAGCTCCGCAGGGACAGGGCCAGACTGATCCTGATCGCTCCGGCATGGCCGGGGCAGCACTGGTATCCCATGCTGCTCGAGCTATCCCTAACGACTCCGATACCACTGCCATTCTGCCTGGATCATAGCGGTGGCGGAGCGTATGAAAGGTATGCCTATATCTTCTCAGAGGCTCTCATCATGGGTAACGTCCTGTATCCGGACGTGCTACGACCTGGCCCACGTCCCGATTGGCCGTCTCACCGCTCACTCTACCCAGGCTCAAGCCTCCTCGACCGCCTTCCTGGCGCACATTCCCATCCAGGAGATATGCCGTGCAGCTACCTGGTCATCAGTGCATACGTTCACTTCTCACTATGCGCTCATTGCGCAATCAAGAGACAATGCCGCCTTTGGCTCAGCGATCTTACACTCCGCAACGTCTCACTCCGACCCCACTGCCTAGGTAAGGCTTGGGAATCACGTACTGGAATGGATATGAGCAAGCACTCGAAGAAGAAAAGACGGTTACTCACCTTTGTAACTGTTGTTCTTCGAGATGTGTTGCTCATATCCATTCCACACCCGCTCTCCTTCCCCACTGTCGGAGTAGCCAGCAAGAGGGAACTGAGGAGCGGCGGGCCGGCAGGGGTATATAACAGATGCCATGGCGGCGCCACTCCAGGGGGCGCCCTGCCGGCCTACCGAGTGTTGCTAGGGTAAAAGTCTCCGATGAACGTGCATGCAGCACGCGCACACCTATTGGAATGGATATGAGCAACACATCTCGAAGAACAACAGTTACAAAGGTGAGTAACCGTCTTTTACCTATGATACCCTCACAGCACGGATTTTTTAAAATCCAAAATTTGGAGGTCATGTGTAGAAATGAAGTTTTTACAAAGATTTTAGCCTGTAACTATGAACTTTTCTTTAATTTCTTTAGATCGCAAGTTCTTTGGGGAAAAGGACTGTCTTTTTTATTATGTGTATACAACTCCTAGCACAATCCTAATCAGGATTTCTGAATACTATTGCAGTATGAATAGATGAAAAAGAGGAAGAAACTTGGTTTCTCATATACCTGAGTGCCAAAAAGCTCCAAGAAATGATATAGAAAGAGAACTTAAGAACATAAGAACGGCCATACTGGGTCAGACCAAAGATTCATCTAGCCCAGTATCCTGTCTTCCAACAGTGGCCAATGCAAGATTCTCCAGATGGAATGAACAGAACTGATAATCATCAAGTGATCCATCCTATCGCTCATTGGGAACACCATCCCTGTCCATTCTGGCTAATAGCCATTGACGGATCTATGAATTTATCAAGTTCTTTTTTGAACCCTGTTATGGTCTTGGCCTTCACAACATCCTCTGACAAGGAGTTACACAGGTTGTCTGTGCATCGTGTGAAAAAATACTTCCTTTTGTTTGTTTTAAATCTGCTGCCTATTAATTTCATTTGGTGACCTCTAGTTCTTAAGTTATGGCAAGGAGTAAATAACACTTCCTTATTTCCTTTCTTCACACCAGTCATGACTTTATAGACCTCTCTCATATCCCCTCTTAGTCATCTCTTTTCTAAGATGAAAAATCCTAGTCTTATTAATCTCTCCTCAAATGGAAGCTTTCCATGCCCTTAATCATTTTTGTTGCCCTTTTCTGAATCTTTTCCAATTCCAATATATCTTTTTTGAGATGGTGCAACCACATCTGCACACAGTATTCATTATATATATATATATACACACACACACATACACATACACACACACACTGTGAGTTAGGATTATGTTTTCCAATGTGCATTACTTTGCATTTATCAACATTGAATTTATCTGCCATTTTGTTGCCCAGTCAACCAGTTTTGAAATCACTTTGTAACTCTTTGCAGTCTGCTTTGGACTTAACTATCTTGAGTAATTTTGTATCATCTCCAAATTCTGCCACTTCACTGTTTACCCGTTTTCCTAGATCATTTATGAATATGCTGAATAGGACTGGTCCCAGTACAGACCCCTGGGGAACACCACTATTTACCGCTCTCCATTCTGAAAACTGACCATTTATTCCTACCCTTTGTTTCCTATCTTTTAACCAGTTACCAATCCATGAGAGGACCTTCCCTCTTATCCCATGACAGCTTAGTTTGCTTAAGAGCCTTTGGTGAGGGACCTTGTCAAAGGCCTTCTGAAAATCTAAGGTTATTTTGTATGCCCCTTATCTATTCTGGAAGTTATTCCGAGGATATCAGTGATTTTCTATCTGCTTCTGCATACACTTAAATGTGTGCAATATTAATCTTTAAGGTGCACCTGCAGTGTCAGATTGTAGGGCAAGGGCAAAAAGAATGAGCCACTCACCTAGATGGCATCAGTGATGCCCATTGGCAGCCCTCCTTTTTTAATTATCTCTGTTCTTAACAAGCACTGAGGCTGGTCAGGTGGAAGCTGGCCTCTTCCTGCTCTATTCTCAGCTGCTTCAAAAATCCTGCCCTCTTTCCCCTTTCTTTGTGGAGACTGTTTAGACACATATTGACGAAGCAATAAGGAAAACTGAGATGTTTTATAAACAAATTCTACTCTCAGCTTAACAAGGAATACATTTATGACTTTTTTTCTCAATTTTAATTGAGCCTTTTACCATATCCAGATCAGTGTCAATTTCTTCAGCCTGGAATGGTGAGAACCACATAGATTTCAGCTGGTCATCCATCATATCTGCCAACACATATGTTGTCCTGTAACAATGAATATCAAATGTATTTTTGATTAAAGGCCCATAGCTGCTGTAGTATTTGGTTATTGTACTGGGGTATCATGTGACTCCTGGAGTCACTGCTCTTGCAGAAGTGCTCTCTCAAGGGTTTCATTTACATTCAAAGAAATTTAAGTTAGGTATTTTGTGGCCAATCAAGGAAGTGCAGATTATAAAACATAAGCTTCAGCAAGAGCAGCAAATGTACTATAACCAAGATTAGGCTAACACAATAACCAGAAAACTGAACTGAAAAAACACTTCAGTAGTAACTGCATCTCGTGAAATCATTTTATAGTGTCATATTAAATTTTACCTCATCTAAGTGCAAGGCTGCCTGAAAAAAGAACAGGATTCCTTCATTGAATTAGCATGAAAAACCTTTCTAAGAGCTACTGTGGGAGAAACCCTTAACCTTAGCATCATATGAAATTCCATTTGGACAGCGTTATCAAATACACTTTGCTCCCCTCCAATAAAGATATACTAATAATAACAGTAATATGTATAAAGCACAAAACCTGGAAATTAAATCCTACCCAGAACATACTAATCCATAAATTGTTGCATTTTCACAAGTTAAGCACACTCAACTTCCAACATATTTACTATTTTACCTATTATTAAACAGATTCTGGAGAGACTCTGGTGCAGAAAGAACTGGTTCTACATCTTGGTCACTCAGAGGACAAGGATCGCCTGCTGATTCCAGCATCTGCCGAAGTCCAGCTACATTGTCCAATAAGGATTCAAGGCTGTCATCTTCTTTAGAATGTTCCTACATAAGAGACATCAGAATCAGAAATTTTTCCAGAAGAGGAGAATTTAGAACAGTCAACATTAAGTATTTGCCAGATTGAAAAGAAAATGTTTCACAGACTATTTTCTGCACACTATATTCTGTTCATCCATATATACTCTAAAAATAAACAGCTCCAGAAAAAGCAGATAGGACAGCAGAGGGCACCCTAGTACCTTAAAAAAAAAGAACAAATAGCAGTCACCACTCCTCTAGGAGTCTAGCCTTTGTTTACCTACCAGCTGACTTGCAGTGGCTATTGAAGAGACAAGGTGGGTGAGATAATACCTTTTATTGGACCAAGTGCTGTTGGTGAGAGAGACAAGCTTTCAAGCTTACACAGAACTCTTCTTCTGCAGTGGTTAGGCAGCTAGTTTAATAAACCAGTCCCAGCACACCAATCATCTTACTACCACCTTATGCTCCTTGTCTGTTGTATTCACCTGTTATCTCTTGTCATATATAAAGCTCTCAAGGGAAAGGATTATTGTTTCATATGTGAAAACAGTGTCTTAGCACAAAGGTTTCCCAAACTCTGATTGGGGCCTGTTGGCATTAACACAGTATAAATAATAAATAATAATCAAGCCAGCATGCAAACAATTCTGAGCACCACTCATAAAACCATTCTTACTAATTTCATTAGCTTGTGCACATCAGCATGAGCCTTCTGTACTAATAAGTAGACAAGCATCTATACATACTTGTAAAGCGAGGTCAGCTAAGGACAAAAAATGAACTTGATTATCCAAAATTGTTTTACCAAAACATGTTTCTCCAGTTCAATGAGCAAATTTTCTGGAGTTTCTTCTTTGTTCTGTAATAAATGTTTTAACTCTGCAGCAGTAAGACCCAGTGTTCTGGCTGGATGGGAACCATCTACTTCCATAAGACTTCCATCATCTCCACAACATCCCTAGGGGGGAGGAAAAATAATCACACGCTAAAGTTAATTTTTTTTTAAATCATCAAAAACTAGATCTTGTGACAGCATTACGAAACCTACAGCTATCCAGACAGACTTTAGAACAAAATACAACAATGTGGAAAGTCACTGGATTTCCACCAAAAACTATTTTGGTGGCTATCTAGTGAAACCATTACCTCCACACCAGACACGTGCAAACAAAAACAAAAGATAATACGTTAGCTCAACTAATGGAGAGAGAATACACCAAAATCTCAGAGGAAGATTTTTTTTAAATATATATATTATTTTTAGTGATTTAAAATAAACACACACAAAATGTATCATTAAATAAAGTATACTCAAAAGGACAAGGTTAGCTCATCCCATCAAGAGTTTCCTTTTTTCCCCATGTACTGTACACTGAAAATAGATTTGTATCAGAGCATTAATAATGTTTCAGGATGTTTCTATCCACATGTTAATTTTAGGGGTTTCTTTTTCTTTTTTTTTTTTTTTTTAATTAACACCACAAAATTCAGAAACACAGCAAATCTCTATCTTGACAAGACTCCAATCCAAAGTCTGGACACAATATCACACTGATCACCTCAGAAACCACACTTAAGGAACTCCACAGAATCAATTTGCAAAAGTCTTATATACTTACATGCCCCTAATATTACAAATTCTGTCTAAGAAACAAAAAAAACTTCTACTGATAACTTCTCTCCCACAGATGTATTTCACTATCACCACACTCATTACAGCTACTGTCTCCTAATAGTTAAATAACCAAATCTGTAACATCCCACCCAAAGTATCTTGAAGTTGCTCTGACAAGTCATAAAACAAGCATGCACGCATCTGAGTTGTGCTTTTTAATTGGGAAATTCATGTAAAAATAAAAGGGAATCTATTTCTAAACTTCAGTAAATTTGAAAGATGAAGAAAACTGCTTATAGAAATACCACAATAGGAACAGAAATATGGGAAAGCATTCCAAAGAAGCATTCCAAACATTGAAAATATGTAAAATTCATGAAAAAAATATATGAAAGCCAGGTGACTGCATTTTCTTCCCGAGGAATGCAACCAGACTTTCTTCACATGGTGAGGAAAATGCTACTCTTCATTAACAGACTTTCTTTGCAACGTGTAGCAGGTTTTGTTAAGCGATACCCTAAATTATTGATGAAAACACATTATACCCAAAACTACATTATATCCAAAACTGAGCTAGCAGTTTTTACTTTTTCATCACCTCTGTTATCGGTAACAAAAGCAGTGCTTCTACAACATTTGAAAAGTGTTTAACATATAATCACTTACCAGTGTGTCGGAGTTTAGAATTTGTCTCATAAAATCCAAAAAAGAAGAAGCCAGTTCACCTGTATCCTTACTAAAGATACTTATTACTCGCTTTGATATAGTATACAGAGCATGGTTGCGTTTTCTTAGAGAGCTGTTTTCATAATAAAAAGAGGAGGGAAATTACCTAGTGTTTATTCCACATCTCACAATTGCTGCATTTTATTTCATTGTTTAAAAAAAAAAAAAAAAGTTGCATATAAGGAAAATAATCAACAGTAACATAACAGAATATTGTGTAAAATAGATTTAACTGAAGATCTCCTATGATGCAGCGTGACGGCCACCGTGTATCCATACTCACTAAGGAGTTACTATTCAAAAAGCACACCACCCCTTGATGACACAGAACAAAAAAAAATGCTACAAGTAGCTCAATACCCATCTAGTCAAAGCTCATTATCTCTCAACTGTCCCACTTGAATTTTTTCCATAATATATTATGGAAAATTTAAATTTTTCTCAGCATGAAGTCTTTCTGCATAGGAAATAATTAGCATCTTAATATTTTTGGCAACCAAGAAACAAAAAGTGCACCACCACCCCCAAAATGATAATTACAACTCTTATCAGACAGTTGGGAAACCATGTAGTCCAGTGATTAGAATGCTTTATTGGGACTCTCAATAGCTGGGCTCTATTCCTGGTTCAGTCACTGACCTATTGCATGGCCTTCAGTAAGTCTCTTCACATCTCTGTGCCTCTGATTTTCCTCCCACCCGTTTCTGTCTTATCTATTTAGATTGTAAACTCTACAGAACAGGAACTACCTTATGTGTTTGCACAGTGCCTAGCACAATGGGGCTCCAATCATGTTTGGGGCTGCTAGACACTATTGTAATACAAATAATAAGTAAGAATTAAAATATTCTCTCTTTACACCTTTGTTTCAGAAACTTGATCTGATTTTAAAATTCTAGATGATAAAAGGTTGTTCAAAAATCACTTCTAAAACAGTACCTCTTTAAGTGGTAGAATCCATAATCATGCTCTGTAAGGAACATCATTGTCCTGATACATGTCAGGAGACAATTATAACTGGTCTCTGCATTAGCAAGTGTTTCCATCAGACAGTCACAGATTAAAGACATCAATTCCTTGCTTGGTAATGAATTGGAAAGCTGTTCTAATTCAGAAACAGATCCCTCTGAGGAACTTGGCAAAATTAGTGCTATGTCCTGTAAAGAGAAACCATGACTACTTTAAAAGCATTAAAATATCCATTATGTGCAGAGATGGTAAACACTGACCATGCATTTAGACTATTTACTTTAATTTTAATGAAGAAAACAATGGATTTGCTCAGTAGCTACTTAGAAACTTAAAAGCGTATTGGATCTTTAAAAGAATGTATTCAAAATTAAAATACAAATTGTTAGGTTTATTGTTTTGCTGGTTGGTAACCAACACAAGAAACCCAAAATAAAAAAGAATAGTTTTAAGTGATACAAACAATTACTGGTTTTTTTAAAAATATATGAAGGATGAAAATGCTGGCTAAGATACTACTGTAGAGTACTGCTAGAAACAGTAATTGTTTTTAAATGATTCATTAAACACCTGCTGTACTGACTGAGATAGAGCTGCATAACATGAAAGGGCTGTCTAGACAAACATGCACACATAAATATATAATAAAAATGTATAGTGTATGTATATTCTAGTTGTCCCCCTCTATCACAAAAAATAGTTAAATCAACCATGAAGATTTGAGATAAATCTTAGAATTGGTAATACCTTTTGGAAAGTTTAAAAACATGCTGATTCTGGCATATTGTAGAATTCATGCTACACAAAATAAGGTAAGACACATCATGTATAAACACAAACTGATAATTAACCTCTTTACTGACTAAGCATGCACAAAGGCTGTTTTGTACACACAACTAAATCACACATGTGCAAATGTATGCATGTATCTAACTGAATGTTTGTCCCTAAATGGTCTATTTCTTAAATATGTAGTTTTCAGATTCTAGTTCCTATTTTTACTGACTATTTTTACCTGACTGATTTTCTTAATGCTGAAATTTTATGCTAACAGCATGTGATTAGTATTTATGTTTGTAAGAGGCTTCAGGCTGACAGCACGGAGGAAGAGATCTACTTATTCAATGATCAAGTAAAGCAATGGCAGTGTGAGCATCCCACGATTCCATCCATGTGCCAAAATCTTCACACAAAGGGGATAATTCAGTCTCCATGTCCATTCAATTCTTGCTCTCTACTGATGCCAAACAAGGGTTCTGGTTGCAAAAGTGGTTTTTTTATATGTGGACACCTGTTCGCTGAGATCAGCACTGAGAACAAACTCGTTTCAAAGAAGCCAGAGAACAACCATCAAAGGTTATTTGCATCCTATGATATAAATCTAACTCTCCCCACAAAATTTTAACAGTAATTTTCCCTAACATTTTTGGGAGGAAACAGACACTTAAGTGCAAACATCACAGAGTTTGTACCCTAAGGAAAACAAAACATGATGTTAGAATGTACTAAAAACTAAGGGGCTGTACAAGAACTAAAAACATTATCACAACAGTTCCCATCTGAGAACAGATAAATTAAGAATGCCCAAATTATCAAGGCATCAAGATTATAGATAACATTAAAAGACACTACTGCAAATGTAAAGAAAATATTTTTCAATGGCATATAACCACAGCAATCTAGAAGTTTGTGTCCTACTGTTTTCCCTCTCTCTCTCTCACACACACACACACACCAGATTATTTATAATGACATATAGTAATTTATATTTTAACTGTATAAAATACCTGATCACAGAGGGACTGCAAAATGGATGTTACATATTCAGCACATTGCTGGTGAATAACATTGTCCCCAGTAGATCTCATTAAAGCCAACAGTTCCTGGAACACTTCTGCATACTTCTCATCACCTTTAATAGTTCCATTAACCAGATGCAAAATAGCTAATTTACAAGCTTTGTGTGAAGCCAGGGCATCAAGTAAAGCAAGTAATCGGGTAGTCTGGCCAGTGTACTGTTTCTCTTTATCTTCTGTACTGCTGAAACAATATCAATGCACTTTAAAAACAGTGTTCCTACATATTAGAAAGTTATTAAGTAGACTATATTGTACAACCATTTTCATTTTAGTAGATTTAAAAGTTTGTATTTTAAACAAAAACTATAATTTAAATGTTTAAAATTTATGTAATGTATCTTAATTTATATTTCTGGAAAACTACCACAACTACTACATTACATGTATGGTTATTTTGCATATGAACTCATTATCATCAATTTAAGAAATTATAGTTCACCTAAGCATATACAGATAGATGTTTTTAAATACTACTCATTTTGTTTCAATTTCTCCCAAACATTTCCTATGAACATACAATAATGTGAAATTATTTACATTAAAATAATATATTGTTTGCTTGGTTGGCAACACAGGATATTATAGCAGACCTGGATTGAGGACTCAATTCAAGTCTGTAAGAGACTAAAAATGTATCCAAAATTCAGTGTTCTTCACCTAAAAAAATTATTGCAGAGAACAGGGATGAATTCAACAGCTATTAAAAAAAAAAAATCTTTGTGCAATGGAGAACAAAGATACCTTTGTAGATCTTCTACAACCAGATCCAAAACAGTCCTCATGATAAGAAGAGCAGTTGGTGATGCCAAGTCACACAACTGAACACAGATACGCCTCAGCATATGCTGAATAGGCTGACAAGTTGAACCAGAGAATGATCGAACTATTTCCTGTAGCAATTTGGCCTGAACATGGAGATGCATGCTCCAGAGTTTTCTGGTGTTGAGTGCCACCGATATATCATGTGGTTCAATGACCTGTGGAAAAAGTATAAACAGGTTCTTTAAAAGATTTTTGCTTTACAGGAGAAAATCATTGAGGACCAAATTCTGCCCTCCTCAGATACTTGCCCACAAATCTAGTGACATCAATGAGATTTGCAAGCATGTATCTCAGGACAGAATTTAGCCCTAAATTGCAAGTGAAACTAATAGTCATCTCAACAGATTAGGTGTTCCTTTGGGGCCTGGTCTAATCTCACACCAGTGTAAACACAATCACAATGAGGCTGTTTATTTTTAGTCTTTTGTTAAACATCAAAAATTGAACATTAGAATTCCCACTTCTTCTGGTACTAATGCACACTGAAAAGTCTAAACATCTCTATGCTGCCATTTCAGCTCCTAGTTTTGGATACAAAAGCTGCAAGGTTAATAATTTAAATAATATAATGGGATACCAGAAAACTAGCTAGTTAAATAGGAGACAAAATCAACGTAATACTGACTTAAACCTCCAGTTATTTAGGAAGCTTAAAATTAACACAAAACATGCACAAGCTGATTTCTGATGAACAATTAAATATACCTCAAAACAACCTATTTGATTACAAATCCCTTTTTATAAGTCTCAATCAATTCTTTTATTCACTTTGGTCTTTTCCTCAAAAAGAACATGATCTTTAAAGGAAATATAAAAGTTATTTATTAAATTGCTAATTTAATTAAAATCATACCTGAGTTGTTTGCATGGGCAATGGAAGAGGCAGCAATTCTGAAAGCAGTATAAGTCCAGAGAAAAATCCTTCAGGAATTCGCAAAATTGAAGAGAGGACCTCCTTTAACATTAAAGACCAAGTATTATTGGCCAAAGTTTCTTCTGAAATTGTAAGTTTTTCATTAACTCCCTGGGTAAAGGTCAATAAAATATCAATAATGTCATTCTGAATTTTTTGTTCATCACTATCTAAACGGCCTGAGAGGGGGATAGAACACAGAAGCATATGTAAAGAAACAAGTGCTGAAGGAACACGCATGTCTTTAAATTCAAAAGATCCACCCCTCAGGAGCTCAGTTAACATCGTTCTAAGGAGATTAAGTGTACATCGTGCCATGGAAATGGTAGTAACTCTATGAAGTGTGGTTCCCATGTTGACATGGAGCCTCCAAGGCTGAATAAGAATACTGTTCAACTTTTGCAGAACCCGAATGAAGGTGTCCATTCCTTCAGCAGAAAAGAGCTGAATAACTGCAAGGTTCCATTTAAGATCCTTCTGTTGACCTGTAAAAGGGCGGAGGAGGAACGAGGAATTAATTTTCATACATCTCATATCAATTATATTTAAATCAGTCTTTATCAGGTGTGATTAAATCACAAATACTTAGAAGACTGTTTTTTCTGTATCAGTAATATACCTTCAACAGGAGGTGGTGGGCATGCAACATGACAAAGAACACGGAGTGCAGTAAGAAGACCAACTCCTTCCTGGGTCATCAAACTATCAATATTCTATTAAAAAAGAATAAAGAACATATGTTACAAGGGACTAATTTTCAACAAAGACATGCTTGATACATTATACTAACCTATATTACTAGTCTACATCATGTCAGAAAAAGCAGCAAAGAAACCTGTGGCACCTTATAGACTAACAGATGTTTAGGAGCATGAGCTTTCGTGGGTGAATACCCACTTCGTCGGATGCATGTAGTGGAAATTTCCAGGGGCAGGTATATATACAAGCAAGCTAGAGATAACGAGGTTAGTTCAATCAGGGAGGATGAGGCCCTGTTCTAGCAGTTGAGGTGTGAAAACCAAGGGAGGAGAAACTGGTTTTGTAGTTAGCAAGCCATTCACAGTCTTTGTTTAATCCTGAGCTGATGGTGTCAAATTTGCAGATGAACTGAAGCTCGGCAGTTTCTCTTTGAAGTCTGGTCCTGAAGTTTTTTTGCTGCAGGATGGCCACCTTAAGGTCTGCTATAGTGTGGCCAGGGAGGTTGAAGTGTTCTCCTACAGGTTTTTGTATATTGCCATCCCTAACATCTGATTTGTGTCCATTTATCCTTTTCCGTAGAGACTGTCCAGTTTGGCCAATGAACATAGCAGAGGGGCATTGCTGGCATATGATGGCGTATATTACATTGGTGGACGTGCAGGTGAATGAACCGGTGATGGTGTGGCTGATCTCGTTAGGTTCTGTGATGGTGTCGCTGGTGTAGATATGTGGGCAGAGTTGGCATCGAGGTTTGTTGCATGGATTGGTTCCTGAGCTAGAGTTACCATGGGTCTGGTGGAAAAATTCCATCACGATTTCAACAGCTTCCGCCCCACTATCAACCTCAGCCTGGACCAATCTACACGGAAGATCCACTTCCTAGACACCAGGGTGCAAATAAGTGACGATCACATTAACACCACCCTATACAGAAAACCTACCAACCGCTATGCCTACCTTCATGCCTCCAGCTTCCATCCCGGGCATATCACACGATCCATTGTCTACAGCCAAGCACTGAGGTACAATCGCATCTGCTCTAACCCCTCAGACAGAGACCAACACCTGCAAAATCTCCACCAAGCATTCTCAAAATTACAATACCTGCACAAGGAAATAAGGAAACAGATCAACAGAGCCAGACGTGTACCCAGAAGCCTCCTACTGCAAGACAAACCCAAGAAAGAAACCAACAGGACTCCACTGGCCATCACATATAGTCCCCAGCTAAAACCTCTCCAACACATCATCAGGGATCTACAACTCATCCTGGACAATGATCCCACACTTTCACAGGCCTTGGGTGCCAGGCCAGTCCTTGCCAACAGACAACCTGCCAACCTGAAACATTTTCTCACCAGTAACTGCACACCACACCATAGTAACTCTAGCTCAGGAACCAATCCATGCAACAAACCTCAATGCCAACTCTTCCCATATAGCTACACCAGCGACACCATCACAGAACCTAATGAGATCAGCCACACCATCACCGGTTCATTCACCTGCACGTCTACCAATATAATATACGCCATCATATGCCAGCAATGCCCCTCTGCTATGTTCATTGGCCAAACTGGACAGTCTCTACGGAAAAGGATAAATGGACACAAATCAGACGTTAGGGATGGCAATATACAAAAACCTGTAGGAGAACACTTCAATCTCCCTGGCCACACTATAGCAGACCTTAAGGTGGCCATCCTGTAGCAAAAAAAACTTCAGGACCAGACTTCAAAAAGAAACTGCTGAGCTTCAGTTCATCTGCAAATTTGACACCATCAGCTCAGGATTAAACAAAGACTGTGAATGGCTTGCCAACTACAAGAGCAGTTTCTCCTCCCTTGGTTTTCAAACCTCAACTGCTAGAACAGGGCCTCATCCTCCCTGATTGAACTAACCTCATTATCTCTAGCTTGCTTGCATACACATACCTGCCCCTGGAAATTTCCACTACATGCATCCGATGAAGTGGGTATTCACCCACGAAAGCTCATGCTCCTAAACGTCTGTTAGTCTATAAGGTGCCACAGGATTCTTTGCTGCTTTTACAGATCCAGATTAACACGGCTACCCCTCTGATACTTGACATCATGTCAGAAGACTATTTAGGCATCACAATATATACAAAAAAAATTAAAGAGATTTTTTGTTATAAAGACAGAAGAGTCTGAACTAACTGATATGGATCATTAAAGAAAGCTGGATCTTATTGACATTCATTTTTCCAACTCTTCAAAAACCTGGTTCACTCTGTCTATGTTCTACTCATGGGCATGACTGAAATTACCAAGTACTGATGCTCTTCAGTTGCAGAAAAAGCCCTGTCAAAATTTACAAACATACAAAACTTTAGGAAAACACTTCAAACTGTCACACTAAATTCCGTATGTCATCTTCCATCACAGATAACTGCCAGGTTGTTAGCAACTTTTAAGACTGCTTCCTCTTACAAAAATCAGCCTACTCCTTCCTTCTATTTCAATGGCATCACAATCTGCTATGGAAGTCACAGTCTTTTCAAACGTTGGACTGAGACATCAAGAATGGAAGGACAAATTGATTGCATAGGCAAAAGCTTCTTATGTCACATTCTCAAACAAAGTAACATCTGTATCAAAAATTTTACTAACCTGTTTAATATATTCAATGAGATTTGGGATACAATTAATTTCAAATCTAAGATTTTTCAAAGGTTCAAGCCACTTGCAGAGCTCTAAAAAACAAGATAATATTTTGGTGAACAGAAAAGTCAAACTAGAATTGTATTTGCTTTATAAATCCATGCTTTAAAAATAATTTAATTGATACAGACTATGCTATGCACTTAGATGAAAATTTGATAGGTATCAGCCATAGTATGAATTATAAACAGAAAGGATTTTAATGATCTGCATTAACATAATGAGGAAGAAAAAAAAATCACATTAAGGTAGGACATACATCTGATTTAAATGCTGTAGTATTCAGCTCATGCAAGTTTGGTGCTGAAATGATTTTTTGGCATATGACCATCTTATGGATAATCACCTTCTAAATGGAATGAAAGTGAACACCTGGAATACTGCTAGATTGGCAAGGCATTTTCCCTTTCCAGTAATTTTTTGGGGGAAGTCCCTAATGAAGAGATTTCTTCTAGAAACAATATCAATATGTTATTATCTGTCAGAAACACTCTTGTCCCTATTTTCATTACTCCTACTCATACACGTAAACAATTTGTAAACATCAGCTTGTATGTAAAACTAAAATTATATTTTTTTTCTTATTTATTTTAAATTAAATACACACACCTCAAGAAAATCTCTCATGGACTCTAGGGGCCCTAATTCCCTTTAAAAACACAACGCCAAAGCCATTCAGAATCAAAACAGAAGCACATTCCTCTCACGCATAGAGGCACATAAAATAGGTAATTACAAACCAAATCAAAATCTTCTGCTCCTTAAATGCCCAACTGTACCCCATCCCCAGTCACAGGGCATTCTCCAACAAAGTTCCTCAACTCTGGTGTTCACTCCCCTCCTTGGTCCACAACAACCTAGATTTGTCAACCTGCCAGTATGGGGGTTCACAGGTGGAACAGCTGGAAGTTGAAGAATGGTTTATGTAGGATTTCATGATGTGACTGGGTAGAGTGGCATCCCTCTTGGGCAAAAGGCTGGTAATTGGAAAAACTGATGAACTGAGTTTTGTATTGAAAATGTTTTGTTTCTAATAGTGCATTTTAATGTTCGGAGGGACCCAGAGTTCTGGGCTGGTGGGAGAAAAATTTAAAAAACAGCCAAAGTAAGAATCGGCCACTGACTCCCTATTTTTGCTAAATCTTCCCTTCCTAATTATTTCCAACAAAGGGTGCAAATTTCCTGCAATTATCTGATATTCTTGGTAATTAATATTACATAAAATATAAACTTGAAAAAAGTATTCAAGGTGAAGAACTCATATTAGTATAATAGAAAAAATTATACATCTTTTCAATGACTCAGCCTAATCATACACAGCTAAAAAGGGAATTTCATTATACCGATTATCAAAACCAGATGATCATGAAGTACTAATTACCAACATACAAAAAAAATTTCTATACATTCCGAACAATTCACTTGATAATGACACATACTGTACCTTGCAATTTGGTGTTATTTTCATCTGCCTTACAAAGCTTCAATAAAGGCGCTGAGTACTGTTCCAGCATTTGGACATCACTGGAAGACTGAACCACCAGCAAAACAAGTATGCATGCATAATTATAGGCTACCGACTTCTTGGACTTGGAATCACTGAAAGAAGGATATAGGATTTTCCTCTTAAATTCTAGGCTAGCACACTGGATACTTGATAGATTTTTTCACTCCTGAGCCTTTATGAATTTGCCTGCAGAACTCTATCTTCATTACAAGTTCACCTACAGAATTTTCATACTGTGGAATAAAAATCACTCTCTTTATAGTAGTTTTTGAAAGCTAAAACAATTGACAAGAGCTCAAAATATAATTAATATCTGGTCAGTTTGGGTTTTTTACAGTAATTGCTACTTATATAGTTTAGACATTTCTTATGTTTCCCCTTTTGAAACTTCACTACTCAAAAAAAGGAAAATGGATAGCATTGGCTATATTCAAGCAAGCAGAGAGTATATTTTCTTATGCTGCTTCACCAGTGCTGTTCAAGAAAGGAATAAATAAATCTGCTCCTCATGTCATAAGTCTCTCCAGAAAAACAGAGTGACAACATTTTCAAGATTTGGGGAAACTTCTAATGTGGAAAAAAAAAATCATCTCTTGTACTGTACAGTCCCCAATCAGGAAAGCCAAGGAAAAGAATGAGTTTCAGCTGGCAAGAAGCGTTAGACACAACAAAAAGGAGTTCTTCAAATACGTCCGACAAAAAAGAAAGACCAAGGATCGTGTGGGTCTACTGCTCAGTGGAGGAGAACTGGTAACAGAAGATGATAGGTTTCAGAGTAGCAGCTGTGTTAGTCTGTATCCGCAAAAAGAATAAGAGTACTTGTGGCACCTTAGAGACTAACAGCCAGCAATGCCCCTCTGCCATGTACATTGGCCAAACCGGACAGTCTCTACGCAAAAGAATAAAATGGACACAAATCTGACATCAGGAATAATAACATTCAAAAACCAGTGGGAGAACACTTCAACCTCTCTACCACTCAGTGACAGACTTGAAGGTGGCAATTTTGCAACAAAAAACTTCAAAAACAGACTCCAAAGAGAGACTGCTGAACTCAAATTAATATGCAAATTAGATACAATTAACTTAGGTTTAAACAGAGACTGGGAAAGGTTGGGTCATTGCACTAATTGAATCTATTTCCCTATGTTAAGTTCTCCTCACACCTTCTATGGGTCATCTCAATTATCACTTCAAAAGTTTTTTTTCTCCTGCTGATGATAGCTCATCTCGATTAGACTCTTCCTGTTGGTATGCATACTTCCACCTTTTCATGTTCTCTGTATGTATAAATATCTCCTGTCTGTGTGTTCCATTCTATGCATCTGAAGAAGTGAGCTGTAGCTCACAAAAGCTTATGCTGTAACAAATTTGTTAGTCTCTAAGGTGCCACAAGTACTCCTGTTCTTTTTTAGAAGATGATAGGAAAGCAGAGCTGCTCAGTGTCTACTTTGTTTTAGTCTTCTCACAAAAAATAACATGACTGGACAACTAGTGAAATTATCACAGACAATACGGGGGAAAGGATGCATATTGGGAAAAGTAAAGAACATTTCAGAGATCTTCTGACCAATTTGAATGAATTCAAATCAGTGGGGCCAGAGGCTATTCACCCGAGGGTACTGAAGGAATTAGCTGAAGAAATCTCGGAGCCACTGGCAATAATATTTAAACTCATGGATGTCAGGAGAGGTCCCAGAAGGCTGGAAAAGGGCTAACGTAGTGCTCATCTTTAAAAAGGGGGGAAAGGAAGAGTCAGGGAACTGCCTGACTTTGATTCCTGGGAAGCTAATAGAGCAACGTTTAAAACATTCAATATGTGAATACCTGGAGAATGAAGGAGTGACCACTAGCAGCCAGCATGGATTTACTAAGAACAAATCATGCCAAACCAGCTTGATTTCCTTCTTTGACAAAGTAAGTGGTTTAATGGATAGGAGGAATGTGGTGAACCTAATATACCTGGACTTCAGCAAGGCTTTTGACACAGTTCTACATGACATTCTGATAAGTAAAACTGAAGAAATGTGCGATAGGTGGAACTACCATTAAGTGGATACACACAATTGGATAAAAAACAACCGCAAACAAAAAGTAACTATTAATGGAATAATGTGGGATTGGGGGGAGGTCTCAAGTAGGATTCCACGGGGATCTGTTCTGGGTCCAGTCTCATTTAACATATTTATTAATTACCTGAATGCTGGAATAGAGAACATACTGATCAAATCTGCAGATGACAGAAAGCAATGGGGGTTGCCAACACTTTGGAGTATAGAGACAAAATTCAGAGGGATCTTGATAAATTGGAGAACTGGGCTATAGACAACACAATGAAATTTAACGAAGACAAATGTAATGTGCAACACTAAGGGAAGAACTTTGATAGGATAACGAGCCTTGTGGATAAGGGAGAAGCGGTGGATGTGATATACCTAGACTTTAGTAAGGCATTTGATATGGTCTCGCATGATATTCTTATAGATAAATTAGGAAAGTACAATTTAGATGGGGCTACAATAAGGTGGGTGCATAACTGGCTGGATAACCGTACTCAGAGAGTAGTTATTAATGGCTCCCAAACCTGCTGGAAAGGTATAACAAGTGGGGTTCGCAGGGGTCTGTTTTGGGACCGACTCTGTTCAATATCTTCATCAACGATTTAGATGTTGGCACAGAAAGTACGCTTATTAAGTTTGCATACGATACCAAACTGGGAGGGATTGCAACTGCTTTGGAGGACAGAGTCAAAATTCAAAATTATCTGGACAAATTGGAGAAATGGTCTGAGGTAAACAGGATGAAGTTCAATAAAAATAAATGCAAAGTGCTCCACCTAGGAAGGAACAATCAGTTTCACACATACAGAATGGGAAGAGACTGTCTAGGAAGGAGTATGGCAGAAAGAGATCTAGGGGTCAGTGTGGACCACAAGCTAAATATGAGTCAACAGTGTGATACTGTTGCAAAAAAAGCAAACATGATTCTGGGATGCATTAACAGGTGTGTTGTAAACAAGACACAAGAAGTCATTCTTCCGCTTTACTCTGCGCTGGTTAGGCCTCAACTGGAGTATTGTGTCCAGTTCTGGGCACCGCATTTCAAGAAAGATGTGGAGAAATTGAAGAGGGTCCAGAGAAGAGCAACAAGAATGATTAAAGGGCTTGAGAACATGACCTATGAAGGAAGGCTGAAACAATTGGGTTTGTTTAGTTTGGAAAAGAGAAGACTGAGAGGGGACATGATAGCAGTTTTCAGGTATCTAAAAGGGTGTCATCAGGAGGAGGGAGAAAACTTGTTCACCTTAGCCTGTAATGATAGAACAAGAAGCAATGGGCTTAAACTGCAGCAAGGGAGATTTAGGTTGGACATTAGGAAAAAGTTCCTAACTGTCAGGGTAGTTAAACACTGGAATAGATTGCCTAGGGAAGTTGTGGAATCTCCATCTCTGGAGATATTTAAGAGAAGGTTAGATAAATGTCTGTCAGGGATGGTCTAGATAGTATTTGGTCCTGCCATGAGGGCAGGGGACTGGACTCGATGACCTCTCAAGGTCCCTTCCAGTCCTAGAGTCTATGAGTCTATAAGAACAACCAAATGCACAAATGCAAAACAGGGGATAACTGGGTTGGCAGCAGCACCACTGAGAAGGATCTGGGAGTTGTGGTGGATCACAACCTCAACAGGAGTCAGCGATGCAATACTGTTTCCGAGGGGGTGGAATTTTAGGTTGCATTAATGGAGGCATAACATGCAAGTCTTGGGAGTGGATAGTACCACTCTACTCGGCACTGGATAAGCCTCAGCTGGTTACTTTTGGTCACCAATGTATAGAGAGGTTGTACAGAAACTGGAAAGGATCCAGAGATGTGCGACAAAGATGATAAAAAGGATGGAATGCAAGCCACGTGAGTAAGGCCCTATCAAATTCACGGTCCATTTTGGTCAATTTCATGGTCATAGGATTTTAAAAATTGTAAATTTCATGATTTCAGAAATCGGGGGGGGGGGCAGAGATGTTTAGTTTGGAAAAGATTAAGGGGGAACATAAAAACAGTCTTCAAATACTTGAAAGGCTAACATGAAAAAAAAAAAGATGGAGAAAAGTTCTTCTCTTGCCACAGAAAGCAGGACAAGAGGCAGTGGGTTCAAACTACAGTATAACAGATTTAGATTAAATCTCTGGGAAAAAATTCCTAACTGCAAGGACAGTAGGAGAAAGAAACAGACTGCTTAGGGAGGTATTGGAAGCTCCTTCACTGGAGGTTTTCTAAAGGAACTGGATAGCCACCTGTCCTGAATAGTTTAGACATACAAATCCTGCATCTTCGCAGAGGGTTAGACTAGATGACCCTAGCTGTCCCTTCTAACCCTACAATTCTATACCTCATTTCACAGTTCAAACAGTAAGCTTGGATAAAACACTGCTTAATATTTAGTAATTTTTTTTAAAAATTGACCTATAGTGAAACTACTAAACATTTTTCTTGAGGACCTATATAGTTTCCATGCTAACAGATATTTGATTACAAAAGATGTCTGAATTTCTATGCTGTAATTCTGTTCTGAATCAATGGTAATTCTGCAAAATCATCAAAGCGTAAGGTTTTCTTTTGTTGTCTTCTACACTACCTATTTCTTTACAAAAGGGACAGCTAGTATATGCAAATAAGGAGTAAACACAAATATACAATTACCCTAAAGCTTCTTTGGAATAGTATTCCATTAAAGTAATAAGACTTTGGAGGTTCTTCTCAAGGCTGAACACATGAGCTACAGCAGATCTTCCAACAGGGTTAAAAGTAATCAGGTAAAGGTTATGAAATGTTCCCAAGAGGTCTGAATGGTCAGTTTCCTCACTGGCTGTGCACCGCTGAAAATGGCAGAATAATTCTGAAATACACTGCAATGTCTGTGTTGAATGCAGGAGCCACAAAGCAAATGCATCATCACTGGCACCATCTGATTGGAGACCTTCCTCTTGATCTGGATCAGAAAACTGACACAGCGCCCTAATCAACAGGTTTGTTGCTTCATACTCAGACAGGAAGAAGAGGAGACCTTTTTGTGACTGTCCCAGGAACTTCAACACATCTCTGACAGCCTGAAGCACACCAGGATGAGCACTTGTTATTGGAATGGATAGTAGCAAGGTGATAGATTCCAAGAAATGGTGACTATGAAGGTATCTGCAGAAAGGTAAAACAGAAGTATCTGTAATGTATGATGATCTGGATACATAGAACATTGACAGAAAATAGATCCTCTGTATCTTACCCTATATTTTGGACCACCAGAATTTATTCTTTTGTATATTGAGAAACCATATATTAACCACACTTCATGATTAAGTAGCAGAATTCTGAGCCTTTTTTCCACAATGTAATTATTGTAACTATGTAATGAGGAGTAAATCCCCATTGAAATAAATAATGTACACAATAAAATCACACATTGAACACCATCACCAATGAGCAAAAACTTTAATTTTTGGAATAGTCTAAATTTTTAGGACTTGAATCATCAACCTTAACTTTTTAATACTGCTAGTTCTTGAACTTAATTTCTCTTTAAAAAAAAAGAACACAATTTCTTTAGGATTCTTTCTCAGGGGGCTGGGGGGGGGAAGTTGTACATAGAGATGGGCTTTAAAAGGCATCTTTTGCAATATACAGACACTCTGCCCATTCAGTCCTTGGTCACTTTGCTGCAGCTGCCAAAGATGACAGTGAAGGATTTTGTGATGCAGATGCTTGTCCACAGCAGAACTAGTCTCAGACCATCAAGTGCAAGCTCTTCTGGGGAAGGGATTGTCTTTTTGTTAAATGTCTGTACAGTACCTTGCACAGTGGACCCTGATCCACAAATGGGGCTCGTAGGTGCTACCATAATACGACTAATAAATAGTAAGACGGTAACAACTTCAGGTTAGCATTAACATAGGCTGAACTAGAAACAACAACGTAATTGCAATCCCATAAACCATCCAGTCCTCCCAAAAGCTTATTAAAGCAATATGTAAGCCTCCACTAAAGGTATATTAGCAAAGTGAAAAATCTAGCGTAATGTTAGTCATTGCTTTACTCAATTGCGTATGAAGTCCACAAAACATGCATAGGTACCAAACTGAAAAAAGAACCCAGTTCTGGTACCCAAAGCTGGTATAGAAAGTGAACCACAACTGTCTTACCTGAAAAGGACTGGATATGGATCATCCCTTTCTGGGGGTCCCGTAATGCGCGCCATTGTTGGAAAAGATTTTACTGGTGGCTGAATCATTGTATGTGGTGCAGTCTCCATCAAATGAAAGAGTTCATCTAAGAGGCTAATAAGTTTTTCTACTTCTCCTTCACTGATACTAGAAGATTCCAAAAGATGATCCATATCCATAGGTGCCTCCACATCATTTTCATATTCTGGGTTGGTTCTCTCAAGTCCAAGGTCTGGTTCCTGCTCAGACTCCATATGATTAGGAAGCGGAGGAGTATTCTCCGCTAACTGGTCACCAAGCTTTTTAATGTCTGACAGAATCTCATAGAAATGGCATTTCTGCAGAATTGCAGAACCTGCAGTGACTACTCTCACAGTCTGATCTAATAGTATGAGCTCCAAGAGTTTCTGATAACCACTTTTTTCATGTACCTCTAACCCACCTCTTAAAAACATTTCCATTCCCTCAGTCATGCTGATAACACTATCTAAAGCTTTAAAAGCACTAAGTTTAAGGGAAGATGAAACATGATCTGCAAATAACAATTCAAATAATGCATTAATAACTCCTGAATGCAAGAGTCCCATGATTCCCTGAGTCCCACATTCTGCTAGCGATGACACCAATTTTGTTCCAGCTTTAAGCTGTCGGACATTCAAAGCAATAGGCTGCCTGAGAGCTACCTGCAAGTTTAAAGCCTGCATTGTCCAATCTACTAACTGGGTAATATAGTCCTGTGTTGTGTTCTTCACTTGCAGGTAGCTTAGTCCTTTTGTTATTAAATTTGGAATTTCTTCTAAAGCTGTGACCCACTTTGCACCCCTTTCTTCCTGATATAATTCCAGGAGTTCAATTAGCTTAACTGAGGCTTCCACTGCCCCTGAATTTTCCTTGTCTGGATCTTGATCCTTTATCTTACCAACTTCAACCTCAAATATGGTCTTGTAAGGACAATTAAAGTACAAAAGAGGTCCAAGCTCTCTTTCATAAGGCTCATATGTCACAGGTGGCACTGAGGCTAGATCCTCAGGAGTATATTCAATATCAAAGCTTGGATACTTAAATGTTTCACGTTCCAGATCAGCAATTCCATCTTCATCACTTGAAATCTGCTCATAGCCATCATCACCTGCAAAAGAGTTTTAAGTTTAATTTAATAAATAAATCAGTTATATCAAGCCCAGTTTATGAACTTCAGAGAACTACTCAAAGTACACCACTACCCCGATATAACACGGTCATTGGGACCCAAAATCTCTACTGCGTTATAAGTGAAACACCGTTATACCGGGGTAGCAGTGGCAGGGCTGCAGTGGTGATTTAAAGAGCCTGGGGATCCGGCCGCAGGAAGCCCCAAGCCCTTTAAATCATCGGTGGAGTCCCGCTGCCGCAGCCCCAGAGTAGCAGCAGCAGGGCTCCAGCAGTGATTTAAAAGGTCTGGGGCTCCCTGCAGCAGCCCTGGGCCCTTTAAATAGCCGGTGAGTCCTGCTGCCGCAGACCCAGGGTAGCAGCGGCAGGGCTCCACCGGTGACTTAAAGGGCCAGGGCTCCCTGCAGCAGCCGGAGCCCTGGACCATTTAAAGCACTGCCCGAGCCCCACTGCCACAGCCCCAGGGTTACAAAAGTAATGTACAAATTTCTACTTGGAAAATCTAAAATAGCCAAAACACTGAAAGATTTCTTTCTACTACTATACTTGGAAGTCAAAATTAGTAGACTACTCTTTCTCACAGCATGGCTGCAGCACATCCATGAAGAAGGAAGCAAAGAGCCTGTTTACTAGAGTGAGAAATCCAATCATAAAATGATAGTTCTAGACAACAGCAGCAGCATATATCATAATTACTCTTTTAAACATCTCTGATTATGAAAGGCTGACAATAAGATGAACAGCTGCTAAAAATCTCTCCCTGATAATTTTATTCAGGCTTAAAAAAATCTTTCCATAAATCTAGTTATCTCGTCCTTCTTAATGTTCACTGCTTGGCTGCTCTTCTCTGCTTGAGTCTCTATGAGCCAACAGAACTCCTTTGTATTCTTTGAAATGCTGACATTCTGCTGGAATGTTGGCACATTGGTACAAACCATAGCAGGTCCATGGAGCAGCAATGGAAGGGTGTCTTGCTCCATACACGTGGCAAGTTAGGCATCGTGAAGTGGTTAAACAATTTTCAAAGCTGAGAAGCATGGATTATTTTGGGTCAGATAGGTATATATTAATTGGTCACTTTCCTGAGAACACAAGGGACTTCTTGGGCATTGGTGAATATCAACTTTCCCTTTTCCTTTCCATATATTTTCACATATCTTTGAAAATTCAGTCTAATTCCTTTCCAAAGTATTCAGTCCTCCATCATGTAATTGTAAAAGTTTGTTACTGTGGTATCAGTCATGGGCAGTGGAGTTTGGGCAGGTTTTGTTTGTTTTTCAGGGAATATTGGGCGGGTTATATTTTAAGAAAATAAAGATTATTGAGTTGTCATAGCACAGGGTTTAATACCAGCTATTTTGAAACTTACCTGTTCATTCAATTAATTTGGTTATTTATCAAGTCGAAGGTGCAAGATAGTGTAGGTAAAGCACACATACACCTTCACAGTTACTGAGACAGAAGAATCGGATTTTTTATTAATAAATAGTAATTTACATTTATAGGGCCTTCCTTCCACATTCTTTACAAATTGAGAAAAAGACAAGCTAAGTGACTTGCCCAAATGTCACACAATCAAAGCAGTGATAGAGCTAGGATAAGAATCAGATCTACTCACACCGAGTCATCTGCTTTAATCTTTTGACTCCACTCCCTCAAAAAATTCTATTATCTCAGTCATTTCTATTTGTTTATAATACTCACCTTCACCCTCCTCCTCCTCCTCACCTTCCTCTTCTTCCTCTTCTTCATCTTCCTCCTCCTCCTCCTCATCTTCCTCCTCAGGAATACTCTCTACTGTATGGCCATCCTCCTCGTCCTCTTCCTCATCTTCCTCAACATCCACATCTTCCTCCTCATCCTCCCCTTCTTCTGGCTGCTCCTCCTCTACCTCCCCTTCATCAGAGTACTGGCCTTCTTGGTGAACGGATGTTCGATCAGGAGAAATTGGCTCAAAGTAGTCCTCCCTGTGATCAACATCATCTTCCTTTTCCCCAGCCACTGAAAAAGTAAGGAATAAATCTCATTATTACTAAACCCAGTAGTTAATGTTTACAGGTTTTGTGGTGTGAAGAGTGAAATTAAAAAAAAAATTCAAAAAGCATTCAAATGCTTTTACTTAACATTCACTACCATTATTTATCTTATTACAATTGTATTTACATAAACAGTTCTATGTACTTTTAATCCATAGTAAAAATGCATAGACTACTACTGTACTTTGATTCTGTAGTCCTTATGCAGGAAAAAAATTCACTGAAGTCCACAGAAATTTTGCATGGGATATAGAGTGCAGGATCAGGCACTACACAGGTCTATATTTAATGTTTCAAATGTTTACACTGAATATAGTTATTGAAAATGGTACATCAGAACAAGGGGTTCTCTTACCAATCCTACACCTGCATTGCTTTTCCTAAAGAGCACAGAATCATAGAATATCAGGCTTGGACGGGACCTCAGGAGGTAATCTAGTCCAACCCCCTGCTCAAATCAGGACCAATCCCCAGGCAGATTTTTGCCCCAGATCCCTAAATTGCCTCCTCAAGGACTGAACTCACAACCCTGGGTTTAGCAGGCCAATGTTCAAACCACTGAGCTATCTCTTCCCCTCCTCAATGAATCTGTCAACATCAATGAGAGCAGAAAGCTCACCTACCACTAAGTAACATGGTAGGCCTTTTTCCCTTCATTATCCACTGCTGTGCAGTAGACAGAGAATAAGAATCTATATTAGCTATACCTGTCACAGGCATGGGCTCATCTTCATCATCATCAGGAGGTGGAGGGCCTGGAGGAGTTCTTGGTCCCCTGGGCTGTGGTCTTGGAGGGCTCCCATTGAACTGATCTTCTTTCTCCCCATCAACTATATTTTTGTTTTTCGAAAAACAAAAAAAATTATTTTAGGGGAGGAGGATAGAAAATGTAGCACATTTTACAATGTAGATGCCAACCTTGATTAGGAAGCACCACTCATGTACCGTATGTACCTTCATCATGCAACATCTAGGGGGAAATGTTCACTGGAAGGTGCTCTGATGCTGAAACCACTCTTGCTGAAGCACCCATAAAGATTTAAAGCCATTAGGTGAATTAAAAGCTAACAGAAGCCTCTGCTTATGAACAACACTGAATTCAAGATTCATTTTAGAGTTTTTTTAAAATCATAAGTTACAGTGAAGAGTTGTATTTACTTAGCCACTTGATTATTTGCTTTTAATGTGTCTAGCAATACTATAAATCTACCATGACTAGTTAAAATTATTTAAAATCAAATTTTAATCTGAAGCTGAAAGTTTATAGTTCAATAGTTACATTTCTACAGTAAAATGATTAAAGATCTGAACAATGCAGTTCTCTCCATAATTCTGAAACTATTACTGAGGCAGAAATGGCAACCTGTTCATGACTGCTGCACAGGGCCACTCTACTTCTGGTATGATCACAATCGCTTTTTAGCAACCTGAGAGTCACAAACAAAGGGCTAAGTAAAAGGCTTTCTTTCATGTCCTTTAACTACTGCTTTGTTCATTAACTCTCAGTTTTAGAAGCACTGATTTTAGTCACCAACACTTTTTACTTAAAGTTTAGCTCATGGAAAACACAAACTAATTTACATCTTCAGCTGCACAAGTACCTTGTGTTAATCAAAGTCACTTGCTCTCACTAAAAGCATTAGAAAAAGAAGAGGAACTTATTAAGAAATATTCTATCTAAAACCTACAAAGAGATAACATAGAAAGAGACAAAAATTTACAGCTGGATAATTAAGTCCAATGAAATCTCAGAATATGAAGATTATCCTTTAGCCGCTGGGATAATTAATTTTAATGAAAAAACTTTTGCTGTCCTACTTCAGATGATTCTGACACACTTACCATGTTTTGGGTTTCTTTTCAAACCTGCTTGTTGCTGGGGAGGAGGAGGTGGTGGTGGAGGGGGTGGAGGAGAATCTCTGTCATGACTTATTACCCTATCAACTGATCCATATATTGCTAATGTCAGACAGTTGTACCAGCCTCTTAGGACCAATCCATCCGTGTTGACCTAGTTTGTAAAAGAAAAAGCATCTTTAAAAAACTCAAAGTGAATCTGAGGCTCTTTACTTAATTTTAAATTATTAGTTCTGTATTGGTATATGCTTAAAATACACACAAGAAAAACTGCAGATTAATATATTTTATATCTCTTCAAGGTTTTGAAAAATTAACATATTGATTATACCATATGAATAATTTTACAACAAAAAGAATTCATTATAACACACTGTCAAAGCCACTAAATCCAGTATATTAAAATATTCACTGGGGCGGATGGCACTGGAATGCATCAGACAAACTTAACGGATATGCTCAGATGTGGGCTACAATCAACAACAACAATTCTGGTTTGTAACTGTCAAAAAATTATTAAATGACTTAAATAAGAGCTTTATGTAGCTCAAAAGCTTCTTTCTTGCACCAACAAAAGTTGGTCCAATAAAAGATGTTACTTCACCCACCTTGTTTCTCTAACAAATCAGTACTGATATGCCTCTGCATTAGTAATAAGTAATCTGAAAGGAAAAAGGCTAAACCCTCTTTATTCTTCCATAGGAGTATAGTCGTGATGTTTGATTTTAGTGTTTTCCAAATATGCAGACTGAGACCAGTGACTAGACCCAGACATGAAGTGGTTTGGCTCTCTCAAAATGAAGCAACCCTGATCTCAAACCCCTTCCATTTCATCAATCAAGTCAAATTCTGAGGTGAACACCCACCAAGATGGCTGCGATCACCCAGTTCATTGTTATTAGTGAACTAAATAGAAACTGTTGAGTGATCAACACTTTTGAAAATCAAGCCACTTACTTGGAACATAACTTTAGGCCACTTTTTAAAATCATGGCTCTAGCGCAGGGGTAGGCAACCTACAGCACAGGTGCTGAAGGCGGCACGCGAGCTGGTTTTCAGTGGCACTCACACTGCCCAGGTGCTGGCCACTGGTCCGGGAGGCTCTGCATTTTAATTTAATTTATAAATGAAGCTTCTTAAACATTTTAAAAACCTTATTTACTTTATATACAACAATAGTTTAGTTATATATTACAGACTTATCAAAAGAGACCTTCTAAAAACGTTAAAATGTATTACTGGCACACGAAACCTTAAATTAGAGAGAATAAATGAAGACTTGGCACACCACTTCTGAAAGGTTGCCGACCTCGTCTTAGTGTATCATACGATTGAACTGTATGGACTACCTTAGAATATGAGCTCTCCAGAATAGGGTCTTCCCCTACAACTGCTTGCACAGTGCTAAGCACACTAAATAGCAGCATCATAGCATTCAAATAATAGCCACACAGGAAGAAGAAAAACATTGAAATTATAGCATAAATAGGTACAATTATTACCTTTGCATTGGGTCTAAAGATAATTGAAGAGTTCTCATCATAGTCAAGGCTGTTAAACAAAACACAAACTTATTTCTCAATGTTTAACAAAAGTCCTTTACACATAAAGTATGGACATTTCTGCACATGACCCTTTAATACCACCTTATTTTCACCTTAAGTGAAAGAAAGAACGAGACTTCAAGCCAGTATCAAAACACTATACAATATCTAGGTTCATCAACTTAGGAATGTAAAAAGCTCAAAGAACTTTCAATATACATTGACATTAAAGGGATACTGTCAGTTAAATAGTCACGGTTGGGAACTTCTACCCAGACCCTTTAAGCATAGATCTCTCTCCACTAACACAATGAATGAAGAGGGGGGCAACTAGGGTTCATGCGAGGAAAAGAGTAGAAAGAAGCAAATATGGAAGCATAGATGGGCAGGCCTGGATGTACATGCATCCTCTAGTCTCAAAGATTTTCAAGAACAGATAAATTCTAAAGCTGTACTATCTTTTCTGCTGAGCCATCTCCCCTCACAGAAATCTTAAACAGATCCACAAACAGGGTAGGGTCATGGTGGAGGGAACAGAAACATGCTTGCAAACAAAAAATTGTGAACTTTTGTTGTTAATGGTGTTTACAAGTAAGGGTCCAATCCTAGAAACACTTTTTACAAACCATAACACTTATTAGCTTCAGTAGTACCATTACAGAGACCAGGGCTACTCAATGAATTAAGTATTATGTCCACTAATCACTATCAGACCCTAAATCTTTATTTTAAAAAATAAGAAACTCCTCTGGAGATTTAACGATATTGTGTTGAATTTCTCATTTCTACACACCAGTAAATGCAGCACATTCTTCTACAGAAAAACATTCAGTGCTATGCAAAAAACTCATGAATGTATGAAGTACATGAATTCGCAAATTCTTACCTTCCCAGCCTGTCAAAAACAGGAGCACTTGGCTTGCTGACATTGTTGAAAAACAGATCTAACTGAAATGTATGTGGGGATGTCTCTCTGGTGATAGAACAAAGGTAAAAATTAATCCTGTCAGGCTTCACTTAACCAAAACAAATAAGACCTGAAATCTCTAACATGTTATTGTTTAAAATCTGAAAGAAAACATTAAATACATATATTGCATATTCAGTGAATGCATAAGCACAGGCTACCTTCCTATATTGCAGTTTTTAACTCTGATTCCCATGTCCCAAACAAAATGCAAGGAATGGGCATCTGAATATTTTAAGACTTACCCATAAGCTCTATTGTCAGGCAAACTTGTGTGAGCTCTTACTCCTGGAGGAATGACACGTACTTCATTTATATAAACAACACATGGAAAACGAACTACATCTATATTGGTACTTTGCTAAAAACAAAGAGCAAACAAAAGTCATTAAGCTTGAAAAATACTATCTTGTTTTTACTTTACATGACAACTTATTTATGTACCCTCTATTTAAAAAAGCACAAACTTAAAAAGGACAATCCTGACAATTTCTTTAACTTCTTATTGTGACAATACCTAAGATTAATGTAATTGAAAGGGTTGAGAAAATCTTCTTTTTTCCAGTTTGTACATTTGAAAGCTTGTGTATAGAAAGTTTCATTGTTTCCCCTACAGAATTATTTCCCTTTTTATTTGTGAGGACCTTTCAAACAGCAACAAGAGGGAGATACATTTCGAAAATTATAGTAAAGACAAAAATTGACAGAGGAACTGAAGCTACTTTCAAAATTCACTTATTTTCAAGTAGACAGTGCCACTGTAAACACTGCCAAGTTTATGATTGTAGAAGAAATAAAATATGTTCTAATTTTAGATATCAGAAGGTTATTTTATTTTTTTAAGAGCAGCTAACACTGTTGGAGATATTAAAGACTACAGCCAGAATTTTGTGAGAGCTATGCAAAGATACTACTTGGTGCTGACTTTTCTACCTCTGCAGCAGCATATGAAAACTTTCAGATGCTTTAGACATTTCTGCTGACATCATATAAATCAGGGATGACAGAGACTTTTCAGGATATTCAAACACCAGGATTTAGATATGTTTGCACAAAGAAAGATACAAACAAAAACTGAGATGTGATGGCTTCCAATGTATTAGAAAGTGAAAAATAATCAGAGTTTATCAAAGTAAAAGACACTGCCTCAGCAAACACTGATCATTGAAAGTCTCCTTTCACTAAACTGTATATATCCTCATGACACACATTTATAAAATAGGAAAATATATATTTATCTGTAAATATCAGACAATGTGCAAGGAATTAAATTGTCTCTCTTACACATGAGCAGTTACTTTCCCTGAAGCTCATGATCACATTTCTAATTAGAACAGCTTAATACTAAATATCCACTAGCCGGCCTATAAATTAACTACCTATCAACACATTCTAAAAAGTGGAACCGCAGTTTAAAAAATTTTAAGACAACAGGAACAAAGGGAAACTAGATAGCTCATGAGACTGCTTATGGGATACAAAATCATTCACTATTACGTCATCTGTTCAAATCAAACTCTGGTCATTAGTATCTGCTGACTTTCCAGCAATCGATGTGAAATGAATTCATAGCTTCATTCCAGTTTCTAGAGAACAACCATTCTGCACAAAGCCACTACTATAATTGAATTCCTTGTAGGAAGTCTTATCAGAAAAGCCAAGGATTAAATGATTATGAACATTTAACTAAACATCTTACTACTAGTGCCCTATCTAAACTGCAGACACTACTGTATTTGGAAACTGTTTATAAAAGATTTTCAGCTAAACACAACTGTGTCATCAATGGGGAAGGGGCAGCTCACGTTAAAATATTTTTTTAAGAACTATTTTAGATACAAGAATGATTTTTATGAGTTGTTTTAACAAAGTCCACACTAACATACAAATGTGCAACAAGAAGACAGCGCAAAGTGCAAGGTCACACACTTAGGGACAAACAATAAGAATTTTTGCTATAAGCTGAAGATGCGACAGAGGAGAAGGATCTGGGTATACTGGTAAATCTCAGCTACCAACATGATACAGCAGTGAAAAAGGCTAAGGCAGTCCAGGGATGAACCAGGAAAGGTATTTCCAGTAAAGATAGGGAAGTGTTGTTACCATAATACAAGGCACTGGCGAGACCTAATCTGGAACAGTGTGTGCATTTTTGGTTTCCCACATTTAAGAAGATGAATTCAAACTGAAACAGATGCAGAGAAGGGCTACTAAGATGATCAGAGGAATGCAGAATCTACTTTGCAAGAGGAGACTTAAGGAGTTTGGCTTGTTTAGCATGACAAAACGAAGGCTGAAGGGTGATAGGCCTGCATTCTATAAATACATCAGAGGGATAAACTGCAGGGAAGGAAAGGCATTAATTAACTTAATGGCCAATGTTGGAACAAGAACAAATGGACATAAACTGGAAATCAATAAGCTTTAGGCCTGAACTTAGGTGAAGGTTTCTAACCATCAGAGGAGTGATGTTCTGGAACAGCCTTCCAAAGGGAGTAGTGGGGGCAAAAAACCTAACTTGTTTTAAGACTGAGCTTAATAAGTTTATGGAGGACATGGTTTGATGAGATTGGCCCATATGCTATCGTAGGCAATCAGGACTGCTATTAGCAAATATCTCCAACAGCCAGAGGTGGGACACTAGATGAGATGGGTTCTGAATTACAACAGAGAATTCTTCCCAGGTGTCCGGCTGGCGTGTCTTGTCCACATATTCATGGTCTAACTCAGGGGTCGACAACCTTTCAGAAGTGGTGTGCCGAGTCTTCATTTATTCATTTTAATTTAAGGTTTCATGTGCCGGTAATACATTTTAATGGTTTTTAGAAGGTCTCTCTCTATAAGTCTATATATTATATAATTAAACTATTGTAGTACTGTAAAATAAACGTTTTCAAAATGTTTAAGAAGCTGCATTTAAAATTAAAATGTTGATCTTACGCCGCCAGCCCGCTGCTGGTCTGGGGTTCTGTTTACCTAGGCCGGCAGCGGGCTGAGCGAGGCCTGCGGCCGGGACCCTGGCTAGCAAGAGTCCAGCAGCCAGAACCCCAGACCAGCAGCAGACTGTGCGGGGCCGGCTGCTGGGACCCCAGACTAGCAGTGCGCTGAGCAGTTCAGCCCACTCCTGCTCAAGGGTTCCATCCGCCGGCTCCTGCCAGCCGAGACCCCAGCTTCCGGACCCGCTCAGCCCGCTGCCGGTCTAGGGTTCTGTTCACCTAGGCTGGCAGTGGGCTGAGCGGGGCCTGTGGCCAGGACCCAGCTGGGAAGGGTCTGGCAGCCAGAACCCCAGGCTGGAAGCAGGCTGTGCGGGGCCAGCAGCTGGGACCCCAGACCAGCAGTGGGCTGAGCGGCTCAGCCAACTCCCACTCAAGGGTTCCATCCGCCGGCTCCTGACAGCCGGGATCCCGGCTTCCGGACCCGCTCAGCCTGCTGCCGGTCTGGGGTCCCGACCCTGCCCACATACAGTGGGCACCTACCTTCTCCCTGGTTCTGGCCCATTCCCTTCCTCTCTCTGCACTAAGCTGAGGGTGGGAGTGTACTGAGCACAGGGCTTGGGGTGAAAGGTCTGGCCAGGAGCTAGAATAGGGAGGGGGCTCAGGGTTGGGGCAGGAGGTTTGGGTCTGGGGCACTTACCTGGGCAGCTCCCATTTGGTGCAAGAGGTGCAGGTGGGAATGTGGGGGTGGGGGGTGCAGGAGCTCCCATTTGGTACTCAGGGTGGGGGTGGGAACGTGGAGGGTGCAAGAGTCAGGATGTAGGGGGTGCATGAGGTGTGGGGGGCCTGGTATGTGGGGGGACACAAGAGTCAGGGTAGAGGGCATGTGAGGGGGGTGCAGGTGTCAGGGCAGGGGGGGGTGAGCTGGGTATGTGGGGTGGCAGAGTCAGGGCTGGGGTCGTGGGGGAGGTGTGAAGGAGTCAAGCAGAGGACTGGATGTGTATGAAGGGAGTACAGGGCTCAGTGCAGGGGCCTAGGGGGTGTGCGGGGCACAGGGCTCAGGACAGAGGGCTGGGAGATGTAGGGGGGTCAGGGCAGAGGGCTGGGTGCGTGAGGGAGGAGTCAGGGCTCAGGGCAGAGGGCTGGGAGGTGTGTGCAGGAGGGTCAGGGCAGGGGGTTGGAAGGGATATGCCCCTATTCCACTCCCCCCTTCTTCTCTGTGAGCATGCTGACTCTGCTCCTTCCCGACCCCATCCCAGCACAAGGGCCATCAGCTGATCAACGGAGAGGCGGGGGAGCAGGCAGGACCAAGCTTCTTCCCCCTGCCCCCGCGGGGGGGCGGGGAGCAGAGGGCGGAGAAGAGCGGGCTGGGCTGGATTTTTAATGGCATGCTGCAATCCCGGCACGCAGCAGCATGCCATTAAAAATCGACTCGCATGCTGTCTTTGGTACGTGTGCCATAGGTTGCCGACCCCTAGTCTAACTGATCACCATATTTGGGTCAGGAAGGAATTTTCTCCCAGATCAGACTGGCAGGTGCTCTGGGGGTTTCTTGCCTTCTTCTGCAGCCTGGGACATGGGTTACTTGCTGGTTTGAACTAAAGTAAATGGTGAATTTTCTGTCACTTGAAGTCTTAAATCAAGATTTGAGGACTTCCATAACTCAGCAAGAGGTTTTGGGCCTACTACAGGAGAGGGTGGCTGAGGTTCCGTGGCTTGCAAAGTGCAGGAAGTCAGACTAGATGTTCATGATGGTCCCTTCTAGCTTAAAGTCTACGGGTCTATGAACACCATTAGGACAACGGAGTGGGATGTTGCTCTTAGTGCTCACAATTTATGAAGAAGAGTAGATCACAAAAGTTGTTTGCTTTACAGATTTTTCCTTTGTTTTACAAATATATATATGACACAGACATCTTTCATCTGGTCCTTTCATTTCTGCTAATACTGTGGAGACATCCCTCATTCAGATTCCAAGCCAGCAAAGCACTTAAGCCCATGCATAACATTAATCATATGGGTACTCCTACTGAAGTCAACAAAAGTGCTTCCATGCTTAAAGTTACACATATGAGCAATTAAAAACACAGGATGAGATTCTGTGCCGCACTTCTAAGAGGCACAGTACAGAATTTGCCACTATGCAAGGGGAAAGGGTAGATGGTTTTAAGCCTCCTTTGGACCTTCCCCATCCTAGGCTATTTTGGGAAGCTAGAAAAAGCTCCAGCATAACTCAGATAGGCCTGTTAGGCCTGTCTAAGGATATGTCAACACCACAAACGAAAGTGTAATTGTCCTGCAGGAAGGCATACCCACATTAGTTTTAATCTGGCCAGGGCGGGTAACAAGAGTAGTAGTGAAGTCAGGGTGGCACTGGCTTCAGCACAAGCTAGCTGCCCCAATGCAAGCCTGCTGAGGACTCTAGTGCAGGACTCTAGTTTCTAGGCTGCACTACGGTCCATGTTATTAGACAAAATGTGGTGGGTGGCATATCCATGCTACTTGATCTCCACCTAGATCAGACTTGATCTCCACCTAGTTCAGGATTTTGTCTGACAGTGGCCAGTCCCAGACGCTTTAGAGGAAGGTGCAAGAAACCATAGCAGGTAGATGTGGGATAATCTGCCCCCATATTAGGTCTCCTCCTGATCTCTTATAATTAGAGATTGGCTTAATCCCTAAAACAAGTTTTAATATCACTTCCAAAAACTATTAATTAAGAATGTAAAAATGGCCATACCGGATCAGACTAATGGTTCATCTAGCGCAGTATCCTGTCTTTCGACAGAAGACTGTGCCAGATGCCTCAGGGAGAAACGAACACAACAGGGCATTTTATTCAGCGATCCATCCCGTCATCCAGTCCCAGCTTCTGGCAATCAGAGGTTTAGGGACACAGAGCATGATGCTGTTTCCCTGGCTAATAGCCATTGATGGACTTATCCCCCATGAACTTATTTAATTTGTTTTTCAAACCATTTATACTTTTGGCCTTCAACGCGTCCCCTGGAAATGAGTTCCACATGTTGATTGGGCACTGTGTGAGAAAGTATATCTATGTTTGTTTTAAACCTGCTGCCTATTGATTTTGTTGGGTAACACATGAACCAGGGTTCACATGAAGGGGTAAATAGCACTTCCTTATTCACTTTCTCCACACCATTCATGATTTTATAACCTTCTATTATATCTCTCCTTAGTCCTCCCAGTCTTTTTAATTCTCCTCATATGGAAGCTGTTCCATACCCTTAATCATTTTTGTTGCCCTTCTCTGTACTTTTTCCAATTCTAATATATTTTTAAATGGGCCAACAAGAATTGCAAGCAGTTTTCAACAGTATTCAACATGTCAGCATACCACTCCAAGTGTGACTTCAAGATATGTTTGAGTGGTACAGCTAATTTAGATACTATCATTTTGTACAGACATTTAGAACTATGTTTTTCAGTGTGCATTACTTTGCATTTATCAACACTGAAATTCATCAAGACATAAGACCAGCCATACTGGGTCAGACCAAAGGTCCATCTAGCCCTGTATCCTGTCTCCCGGCAGTGGTCAATGCCAGGTGCTTCAAAGGGAATGAACATAACAGGTAATCATCAAGTGATTCATCCCATCACTCATTCCCAGCTTCTGGCAAACAGAGCCTTGGGACACCATCCCTGCCACTTTGTTGCCCAGTCACCTAGTTTCGTGAGATCCACTCGTAACTCTTCACAGTCTGCTTTGGACTTATTCATCCTAAGTAATTTTGTATCATCTGCAAACTCACCACCTCACTGTTTATTCCTTTTGCCAAATCATTTATGAATATATTGAACAGCACTGGTCTCATTATAGATCCTTGGGGAACTCTGCTATTTACCCCTTTCCACCGTGAAAACACCAAACACTTTTATTTTAAGACCAAGGTGACAGCCATACAAATGTCCAATCTCTTTTGAATTTAGTTAAATTCTCAGCCTCAACGACTTCCTGCAGATCCACTTCTGACAATTTAACTTTTAATATCATGCTTGCTTAAAGATACATCTCTCCCACACAAAGTGTCACATTAGGTGACACAATCACTGACAAATTTCTCTGCTGCAACAAAAGTATCTTTGCAACACTGGGCTTCTGTGGCAACAACAAGGAAGGTTACCCTGGGAGCTTGGTACATCCACACTACACCTACTGTGCAATGGGACACAAAGGACATATGACCGTAAATGAATATTTCCCATCTCCTCATTAACTGCTGCAAGGGAGAAATGCACCATAGGCTCCAGAAAAGCACTCTTATTCCTGACTTCTCCCCTCATCCTGACTCACATAACCTTATCAAATTGTCCCTTTTATAATTTCTCTCCCATTTCCCCCTTTCTCCATCGCCCACCCCTTTAACTTCCTCCACTATCAATTCCTATTTTCTTACTCTGCTCCCTCCTCATTAACACTCACCCCGTTTCTACGCTGCCAGTCACCTGCACAAGCCACACAAGCCATACTAAAGTTGAAGGGGCAGCGAATATCCACTGTTGTAGCTACAATGCATCAAGCATCTGACCAGGCCAGGGCTTCACCGTGTGATACGAGGGCACTGGGAGGGTCTCCTCTGCATGCTTATGCCATTGTGGCCCCCCCACCCGGATCTGGAACAGGCAGCGTCACCCTCCCAGTCCTTGTCCCTGCCCTTATAGAGCCCACCCCGAGGCTCGCCCCTGCCTGAGCTCTCCCACGAATCCTTGCCCCAGCCAGAGTCCCCGCGCTCTTGAGCGGACCGGTCCAGAGGAGAGGGGAGGACCTCTCTGGCTCCCTCTCTCTTTCTTTGAGGGCAGCTGTACCTCCGCGCTCTGGTGCTTGAAAGTGTCTAAAAACAGCAGCTCCGTTGCAGTGTCAGCCGCCATCTTTGCTCAGTAGCAGCGGAAGCACTTCCGGGTGAACACAAGCGCTTCCAGGGTCGCTCGCGGTGCCTGCGCCCTCCAGCCCCTCCCTGAGGGGCTCTCTGGAGCGCGCATGCGCACGCTGCTGCGGTTGCGGCCGAGTGAGTGTGAGGAGGAGGGAGCGTGGCGGAAGGAAGGAGGGGCGGAACGCTCGTTGGGGGAGAGGCGGCGTGTAGTGTCGACGGGGCCCGCGCGCGGCAGCAGGTGGTGCGGAAGAGCAACGCATAGTGCGGCGAGCCCCGCCTCCCGCCTCCCCCCCCCCCCCCCATCCGCGGCTTGCGCTGCCAGCTCTGCCGGCTCATAGACTCTAGGACTGGAAGGGACCTCGAGAGGTCATTGAGTCCAGTCCCCTGCCCTCATGGCAGGACCAAATACTGTCTAGACCATCCCTAATAGACATTTATCTAACCTACTCTTAAATATCTCCAGAGATGGAGATTCCACAACTTCCCTAGGCAATTTATTCCAGTGTTTAACTACCCTGACAGTTAGGAACTTTTTCCTAATGTCCAACCTAAATCTCCCTTGCTGCAGTTTAAGCCTATTGCTTCTTGTTCTATCATTGGAGGCTAAGGTGAACAAGTTTTCTCCCTCCTCCTGATGACACCTTTTTAGATACCTGAAAACTGCTATCATGTCCCCTCTCAAGTCTTCTCTTTTCCAAACTAAACAAACCCAATTCCTTCAGCCTTCCTTCATAGGTCATGTTCTCAAGACCTTTAATCATTCTCGTTGCTCTTCTCTGGACCCCCTCCAATTTCTCCACATCTTTCTTGAAATGCGGTGCCCAGAACTGGACACAATACTCCAGTTGAGGCCTAACCAGCGCAGAGTAAAGCAGAAGAATGACTTCTCGTGTCTTGTTTACAACACACCTGTTAATGCATCCCAGAATCATGTTTGCTTTTTTTGCAACAGTATCACACTGTTGACTCATATTTAGCTTGTGGTCCACTCTGACCCCTAGACCTCTTTCTGCCATACTCCTTCCTAGACAGTCTCTTCCCATTCTGTATGTGTGAAACTGATTGTTCCTTCCTAGGTGGAGCACTTTGCATTTATTTTTATTGAACTTCATCCTGTTTACCTCAGACCATTTCTCCAATTTGTCCAGATCATTTTGAATTTTGACTCTGTCCTCCAAAGCAGTTGCAATCCCTCCCAGTTTGGTATCGTCCACAAACTTAATAAGCGTACTTTCTATGCCAACATCTAAATCATTGATGAAGATATTGAACAGAACCGGTCCCAAAACAGACCCCTGCGGAACCCCACTTGTTATACCTTTCCAGCAGGACTGGGAGCCATTAACAACTACTCTCTGAGTATGGTTATCCAGCCAGTTATGCACCCACCTTATAGTAGCCCCATCTAAATTGTACTTTCCTAGTTTATCTATGAGAATATCATGCGAGACTGTATCAAATGCCTTACTAAAGTCTAGGTATATCACATCCACCGCTTCTCCCTTATCCACAAGGCTCGTTAGCCTATCAAAGAACGCTATCAGATTAGTTTGACATGATTTGTTCTTTACAAATCCATGCTGGCTATTCCCTATCACCTTACCACCTTCCAAGTGTTTGCAGATGATTTCTTTGATTACCTGCTCCATTATCTTCCCTGGCACAGAAGTTAAACTAACTGGTCTGTAGTTTCCTGGGTTGTTTTTATTTCCCTTTTTATAGATGGGCACTATATTTGCCCCCTTCCAGTCTTCTGGAATCTCCCCCGTCTCCCATGATTTCCCAAAGATAATAGCTAGCGGCTTAGATACCTCTTCTATTAACTCCTTGAGTATTCTAGGATGCATTTTCATCAGGCCCTGGTGACTAACTTTTCTAAGTGATTTTTTACTTGCTCTTTTCTTATTTTCTCTTCTAAACCTACCCTCTTCCCATAAGCATTCACTATACTAGACATTCCTTCAGACTTCTCAGTGAAGACCGAAACAAAGAAGTCATTAAGCATCTCTGCCATTTCCAAGGCTCGAAGTGTCCTGTAGTGGCGGGAGAAATGTGCTGGTTGCATTTGTGTGACTCCACCGGCTGTGTGCACTGAGCCCTGTAGTGCAGGCGAGGGCCCATCAGCTGTGTTTATATTGCATTCAGCGCCATAGAATTTCATTGGAGGGTTTATTTAAGGCGAGGGAGAACATTGAACTGGAGCAGAGGGGAATGCTCACTACGTAGGATTCTCCTTCCAGGTGCTGTCATGGTATCGTCTCCCACTAGAAAACCTCTCGGGAAGGGGACTCCTGTTATTAAGACAGGTAATAGTAGTGTGGGGCTTGATTATTAGAAATACAGCTAGTTGAGTTTGTGGTGACAGAGAACCACATTGTGATTTGCCTGTTGGGTGCAAAGGTTGTGGCTACCTCAAAGCATCTAGACCAGTAGTTCTCAAACTTTTGTACTGGTGGCCCCTTTCACATAGGAAGCCTCTGAGTGTGACACAACCCCCCCTTACAAAATAAAAACACTTTTTTATATATTCAACACCATTATAAATGCTGGAGGCAAAGGGGGGGGGTTGGGGTGGAGATTGACAGCTCGTGACTCCCCCATGTAATACCCTCGTGACCCCCTGTGGGGTCCTGACCCCGAGTTTGAGAACCCCTGATCTAGACAGTGTTATGTGCAGCGCTGGGGAAGAGCTGGAGGTCATGGTACATGAAGGTACCAATAACAGGGAAAGGCAGGAGGGAGGTCCTGAAGGTCAAATTAGGCTGCTAGGTAAGAGATTAAAGTTCAGAACCTCAGTAGTCACATTATCTGAAACTGTTTCCAGTTCGCCACACACGGCCAGAGTAGACAGGCAGAACTGAAGGGTTTTCGTGCATGGATGAGACTATAGTATTTGGAGGAGGGATTTAGGTTTATTAGGAATTGGGGAACCTTTTGGGAAAGGAGGAGACCACAAAAGGAGGATAGGCTCAACCTATACCGAAATGGAACCAGACTGTTGGCATTGTTAAAGTTAGAATCAGGACTCACAATTTGTCAGACCACTCTGTTTATTAGCGCAGCGCTCCGCCAATAACATTCAGAATATGTGAGTGGCCATGCAAGGCCCAAACAATCTTATTTATACAGATAAAAGAGCGGGAATTAGACAAAGGGACAAAGAAAGCAAAACAGTAAAATTTACCTGGGGCACAGCATGCATATTCTATTTTTTTACTAACTGTTATTGATTTAAGGCTAATACTTTATCAATTGCCCTTAAATGGTGCAATTGTTTTCTGTTAATGTCTGTATTCCTGACACCTGGATTGCAACATTCCAACAATTTGCTTAAAGGTACAGACAACATTTTTTTAATCCTTTCTATTCTTACAATATAATTTATTTTACTTTTACAATCCCTCCTTTTGGTCAGGTGTACGCCATGACCAACCCGTACTGGGTTCCACAAATTAACCATTCCTTATCTCTTTGTTTATCAGTGATATTTAAAATTATTATATTAGCACTCTGTTTTGGGGCAGTTATCTGGGTGACACAATTTTGGATACAACAGGAGATTAACTGAAAGCATACAAAAATTACTAAGATTTCAAACAGGATAGTTAGGGCTCCCTGAAACGACCAGTTTTCTATGCCAGAGAAATTGAACAGGTTACTTAGCCACTTCCATAAAGAACTTAGCTCTTTATGGGAAAGATATGCGATTTGTTCTAAGTGGCTAGCGCAATTTATTACTTCATTGGTATTGTTAGGTATAAACGAACAACATTCTTTCCCAATGAGAGCACAGGTTCCTCCTTTGGCCGCCAGCACTATGTCTAATGCTTGACGGTTTTGGAGGGCCACCTGTCTGATTACCCCTGTTTTTTTGGCCAGGGTTTTTAAACTTTCTCCGGTTTCATTTGCCATTATTTTAACCACTGCTTGTAACCTTAGGAGTTTTTCTGCGTGGTGTATTACTTCCCCAAGTGGGATAAAGAAAGTGCCAATGGCCTCTTCCCAAGTTAACGGGCTTATGTTATGTAAATACCATTGGGCATTTAGTAAGTCCCTTCTTTTTCGCCTGAAATTACGGAGGCGTTCTCGTGAGAGGGACTCTAGTACCCGGAATTGTGGAAAGAGTTGGGCGGGATAACAGATACCTGACCAGTTAGCTGGTAATACAGTATAAGCTTTGGTTCCACAAACCCAGTGATGGCCTATTAAGGCCGGGAAGGGTCGATTGCATCCATTTGTTACATAGGTATTTGCAAATGAGGAGTAATATTCTCCAAAGGGCACAGGTTAATCCTCTGTAAGCAGAGTCAGGATGAGCTCTACCCTGACATCTGGTGGAAAGAATTTCAGAGAGTGTATTTGCATAGGCACGCCTACTCCATCCCAGGCTGCCAAGCTGTGGGACTGCTTTGTGACAGAAATGACTCAACCTCAGCTGGGTGGTACTTGCTAGACAAGGGACATGGGTTCCAAAACCCAGTGAATTGAGAGAGGCTGGGAACAGGTATTTGTGCCTGGTGGTGCTGTCTCCTTGTGGAGCCAGAAGCACCAGTTCCACCCCCTCCTCTCTCCACTGTGGAATGTCAGAGTTGATTTTTTTTATTCCCTCAAGAATCTAGATACAGGTTACTGAGCTGAACTCACTTTGGGCTAATGGTGCACTAGCACTGGGGCTCTCCTACTAAGAGCTGAGATCACTAAGAGTTGAAATCACTAAAGAGCTGAAATTACTGAGCTGAGAGCACTGAGTACTGTGCTAACTAGTGGGGGAGCCTGAAGCTATACTGTGGAACAGAGCAGCTGGCGGAGTGGAGCAGTTTGTGGGGATGGCTGGAGCGGATCACGGGACAGCTGGTGGAGCAGAGCAGCTGGCAGAGCAGAGTAGCTGTGGGACGGTGGAGGAGCAAGTGGAGCGGCTGGTAAAGCGGAGCAGTTCATGGAGAAGGCAGAAGCAGAACCCACAGAGAGGCAGGGCAGTTGGCCCCAGACCACGTAAGGTGCCCCTTTCTACCCAGGCTGGGGGGAGGGACCTCTACAGGTAAACTCTCAAACTCTGGGGTGGCATTGACCAGAGACTTTTGGGTTGTTGGACTTTGGGGTGATTGGACTTAAAACCCTAAGGGGAAAAAGAACATTGCCAAACGTACTTGGAGGTGGGTTTTGTTTATGGTTTGTGTTATAACCCTAACCCTGTTTGTGGTGTTTCTCCAATGGGATGCCGCATTGATTCCTTCCTTTATTAAAAAGATTTTGCTACACTCAGACTCCGTGCTTGCGAGAGGGGAAGTATTGCCTCCTAGATGCACCCAGGAGGGTGTGGTATGTAAGTGTCCCAGGTCACTGGGTGGACGCTCGAGCTGGTTATGCATTGTGTTACTGAAATGGAACCCCTGGATACTGAACCCGGCCCTTGTTGCTGCCAACTCAGAGGGGCAGAAGGGTTACACCTCCTTACGAGGAGTGGTAGTGTTTGTATGGCATTGGAAGATTGTATTATTTTTACTAAGATTACCGTAGGGGGAACATGAGACTGATTTTTCTGTTTGATTCCAGGTTGAGAAAAAAATTATATCCCCATACCCAACCTGCCACTCGTTAGTTTTGTTTGAATAATCCCATACGCCATTTGCCACAATATGCTGAAAGCAACGGCGTTTTCCCAGATCCAGCCCTGTCCCATTACACACCCAACACCAATGACCTTTTCCCCCCACCACACTTATTCATTTAGATACATTTATTCCCACTGCTTTCCAAGTGTCATTGCTGTTTCATGTTTTGTTAAATGGACAAGGTCCTCCAGTGAGGTCTGGAGAATTCAGTGGGATAGCCAGGACAGGAACACCAGCTTGAGAGTGGGCTGGGATGTGGCTGCAGACCCAGCATTTAGAAATATTAAGAGTCTGAGCTATTCACACTTGCTTCTGGATAAAAGAATTGTCATTGTGGGCTTTCCAGACCTTAAGACCCAGCAGCCGAGGAACAGGCGCCACCAGAGGCTCATGTTGGAGGCAAGACCCTTCTGGTTCTGACAACCTCAACTGAGGGAACCGCAGTCGCGATTTTATGTCCACAAGGCAGCAGGCGCCAGGCTCACTACTGCTGCTTCTTGGACCTTGCTTTAGGTCGTCGTCTGCTTCTGGCAACCCTTGCGAGAGCATAGATTGTAAGGTATTGCAGGCTGTTTCTCTATGTCTTCTTCTGGAGTTAAAACTGACTCTGCGCAGCCCTGAGGTGTTGAATGGTTTGCCGGGGAGAGTGTCTTTTTACACTGTGAAGCATGTATTCATGCTGCGATGCCAGATAGCTTAACAGCTGTCTGGGTAGTAAGCAGTACCTGATGAGGACCCTTCCACCGAGGTTCCAAGGCGTGTTTTCGATGGTGATGCCGTACATAGACCCAGTCACCTGGCTCAAGATTGTGGCAGGCATCAGAGGTGGGTTCCGTCGGCCAGGCAGCTTGAACTTGTGAATGGAAGTGACTTACAGCTTGCATTAATCTCTTGCAATATTGAAGGAGCGTACTGTGAGTCAAGTTCAAGTCTGGGACTGGAGTAATGGCAGCCACAGTTTGCATAGGGCATCCCATAACGATTTCAAAAGGACTCAGTTTATGCCTTTGGCATGGAGTGGATCACATTTTTATAAGGGCTAGTGGTAAAGCTGCTGGCCAGCTTAACCCTGTGGAGTTACAAATCTTAGCAAGTTTATTCTTAAGTACACCATTTTGCCTTTCCACAGCACTTGCACTTTGTGGGTGGTAAGGACAGTGCAGCAGGTGTGTGACATGTAATATACGATCCAGGTGTTGAACAATTTGTCCAGTAGAGTGTGTACCCCGGTCACTGGACAGAGTGGCAGGAATTCCCTTGGCAGGCATAATATGGTTTAACAAACATTTAGCAACGGACAGTGAGTCAGCCTTGCGACAAGAAAAGCCTTCAATCCAACCAGAAAATAAACATACCATAACCAAAATAAATTCAAATCGTTGACACTTAGGCTTTTGTACAAAATCAAGTTGCAATGCAAGAAAGGTGCTTGGGGCAAGCCCCAGAATCCCTGAGCCACTTAACAGGTTTACCAATATTGTGGCTATGGCAAGTGGTGCAGGCGACACAGTGGCGGGCTGCAAAAGAGTTAAAATGGGGAGCCCACCATCCCGCCTTAGTTAGAGCAGAGACCATTCCCTCCTTTCCGACATGCGAAACACCATGTAGCAGGGCGGCCAGCGATGGGTAGAATGAAAAGAGGGCTACAAAGGCACCAGTGGGCGAGCGCCAAAGGGAATCAGGATGTAGAGAGCAACCCTGGGCAATCCAGGAGTCTTTTTTCAGTTTCTGGGGCAGAGTCCTGGAGCAGGGTGAGGTCAATGAGGGACAGTGATGGTACAGAAACAGAGGGAACTTAGAAATGCATCTGGGGAAGGTTCTATGGCAGCAGCATGTTTAGCAGAGGCATCAGCAAATGCGTTACCCTTAGCAACATCAGTGTCTGCCATCGAGTGGCCAGGGCACTTAACAATAGCCAGGGCAGAGGGAAGTAAAACTGCACACAGGGAGCAGCGATATAGGGGCCATTCTTAATAGGGATACCAGCAGATGTAAGGAAACCCCGAGTTTGCCAGAGGGTACCAAAGTTACGTACAACCCCAAAAGCATAGCGAGAGTCAGTGTAAATGGTGGCGGAGTGTCCCTCCACCAAAAAGCAGGCACGGGTGAGGGCAACTAATTCAGCATCTTGTGCTGAGGTTACAGAAGGTAAAGGCGCAGCTTTTAGGGTTTTAGAAAGTGACACTACAGCGTATCCTGCAAGGAGATGACCTTGGTTGTCTCGAAAACAGGAACCATCAGTAAACAAAACAAGGTCAGAGTTAGGGAGAGGGACATCAGAAAGGTCAGAGCGCGGGACGGTGATAGCAGAGACAGTTGCAAGGCAGTTGTGAGGATCACCGTCATTAGACAAAGGAAGGAGAGTGGCAGGATTTAACTGAGAACAGCGCTTTATAGTGATATATGAGGCCGACAGCAGTAGAAGTTCATACCTGGTAAGGCGAGCGGAGGAGAGGTGGCTTGTATTGCGTTGTAACAGCAGAGTTTTTACAGAGTGAGGGACCATGAGAGTAAGGGGGGAGCGAAGGACAAAGGATTCAGACATTTCGACTAGGCGTGCTGCAGCAGGCCTTGGGCCACAGGGTCCAAAGTGGCAGAGAAATAAGCTACTGGCGGTTCTTGCCTCCGTGCACCTGAATGAGAACTCCAAGTGCACATCCAGATTGTTCATGGCAGAAAAGGGTAAAAGGTTTAGAATAGTCTGGTAGCCCTAAAGCGGGGGGCAGAAGCCAAACCTTGTTTGAGGGAAACAAAGGCAGAGTCTGCTTCAGGTGGCCATGGCATGGGATTAGGCACAGAGAGTTGAGTGAGTTCCTGTAGAGGTTTTGCAAATGAGGCATATTGGGGAATCCATTGCCTGCAAAATCCAGCCATGCCCAAAAATTTTCAGACCTGGCGCGGAGTGCAGGGTCGGGGAAAGCTAAGGATAGCCTGGACATGGGTAGGAGAAAGCGTACGGGAACCCTGGGAGAGGAGAAAACCAAGGTATGTGACAGAGATTTGACAGAGCTGTAGTTTAGAGCGAGAAGCCTTGTGACCTTTGTTTGCTAGGGCAGTAAGGAGCACTAAAGAATCAGTTTCTGAGGCAGATAACGAGGGGGAACAGAGGAGCAGATCATCTACATATTGGACTAGAGTGGACCCAGATGGGAAAACAAGGTCAGCTAGGTCTCGGGCTAATGCCTGGGAGAAATAAGATGGACTTTCCGTATAGCCCTGAGGGAGCGTGGTCCATGTATATTGCTGTCCCCTGTAGGAAAAGGCAAAGAGGTACTGGGAGTCAGGGTGAACCAGAACAGAAAAGAAAGCAGAACACAAATCAACAACAGTAAAATGAGTTGCAGCTAGTGGGATAGAAGCCAGGATCGTTGCTGGGTTTGGGAGAACAGGAAAAGCAGGTATAGCAATATGATTAATGGCTCGAAGGTCCTGAACAAATCGCCCTGATTTGCCATCAGCTTTTCGCACGGGGAGGATAGGAGTGTTACAGGGACTGGAACAGGGAACAATAATGCCTTGCTCCTGCAGGGCAGTTATCACCGGAGCAATGCCAGCCTCTTCCTCAGGGTTTAAAGGGTACTAGGATAGGCGAGGCAGGGGTTTGGAAGAGTTAACAGTAATGCAGACAGGATCAGTATTTAAGCGGCCCACCTCAGAGGGATGGGTTGGCCACAGAGAGGATGGGACCTGCGAAATTAGGTGCTCAAGGGATGGGACTAGTGAGCAACAAGGGACCGGAGTAGAAAGGGACGTTTCAGACAGCAGGGAGGCTACAGAATCACTCAGGGAAGACTGGGGAATTTGTAAATAGACCCCATCCGAGGAACAGTATATGGTGCAGCCAAGCTTACATAACAGATCATGACCCAAAAGGTTTACCGGAGTGGAATTAGAAAGAAGGAAAGCATGATCCGCAGAAGGGGGACCAACCTGGACCGGTAGAGGTTTTGAAAGGGGATAAGGGGTTGGGACTCTGGAATGCCCACAGTGGACACGGTTTTTCCGGAGCGGTCGGTAGTACGAACTGCAGAGAGTGAAGCTCCCGTATTAACAAGGAAAGGGAGAGAAAAATCATTGATAGTTAACACACACTCACCCATGGGAGTGAGAGGTAGTAAAGGGGCTAAAATTTCCTGAGGTTCCCCGGTGTCCTGTCGTGTGGGGCAAAGTAAGGCTGGGTGCTGGCAGGGAGTTTAACTGGTTGTTCACAGAGTTACCAGGCCAGCTTGGACACTCATTCTTCCAATGTTCCAGCTGTTTACAGTAATTACAAACATCCCCATAACCGAAAAACCCAGTTCCCTGTCCACTCCCACGACCACGTCCCTGTCCCTGGTATTTTCCCCATCCCCGGTACTGTTTGCCCTGCCCTGAATAATGCTATATTTGCAAGGCCATTAACTGCTGAGCTGATTCCTCTTCCTTTCCTTTTAAAGTATGTTGGCAGTGCTCTGCCACTGTTTGCAATTTGTCCATGGTTTCGGTCTCCCATCCAACATTTATTCGTTTTAGCAGATTGCCAATAGCAGGCAGGAGGCCATTAACAAATGCACTAGCCAGGGCGCCCTGTCCATTTGTATCTGGTTGCTGTATACCAGAATGTTGCAGAAAAATGTCAGTTAGCCGGGTGCTATAGTCACCCGGGTTTTCTCCCTGTCGTTGCTTACAGCTATTTATGGCCGTCCAGTTGGTTTTAGGAGTCCATACCCGAGGGATGGCTTCAAATAGATTTTTAGCTCGTTCCTTACACTTTTTTCGGTATTCAGCATTAGGACCAGTGTCTGGCAAAGTAGAGTGGCGGTCAGCAGTGAGCCATTTTTCATGCTTACTAGGGCTGTTACAAGTAGCTTGCACAGCTGCAGGAGGTCTGCCTCAGAGGGTTTATAGGTATCACACACTAACAAAAATTCCTCTGCAAATTTGGTAGGATTTTCTTGGGGCTTTGGAAACCCTTTTATAATTGAAAGGAGCTCAGTGCGAGTCCAGGGTTTATAGCTCCAAGTGGGACCCCCGTCCTGGTCCCCAGTATGCAGGATTTGGAGGCGATCCTGGATATTTTTAAGGCCCAAGCGCGAGCTTTTACCAGGCAGAGTGAATCCAGAGGAATGGGGGGTCTCGGCAGTACCGGATGATCCGGACGGGTCTGAACTGGAGATCTCTGGGAATTGTTCCTGATCTGGGAGATCTGGTAACAGTTGAGCTGGGGCATGGGTGGCCATCTATTGATTCGACGCAAGGCTGCCAGGCCAATTAATGCGTCTTCTTCATCCTCGTCCCCGGAATCTAGCAAGGGGGTTTCTTCGTCTTTTCCCACCCGGAGACAGGAGTATGAAGGGGGGTCTGCTTGGAGAACAGGGTAAAGGGGAGCGCTCGGTCTAGTGGTGGGAGAGGAGGTTTCCAATAAAGCTTTTAACTTATCATTTGAATCTTTGAGAGAGGTGAGTTTCGATTCTGTCCATCTACGATTTGCCTCTTCCCACCGTTGCATGAAACAATCGACCTCTCCTTTTGCCAGTTTAGTTTTAGATTGGCCGAGTTTGTCTTTTAAGACATCTACTCGATCCTTATCCCAAGATCCTAACAGTGGCCACTGAGTTTTGGGAGCTCCCTGAGTTAGCCTAGACCATTTTTCCAGAAACTTACAGAAGACCAGACCCTTCCTAAAATACATAAAATGAGCTGGAGTTCCTTTAGGGAACTGCCCGGGCTTAGACATCTGGTTACCCATACAGGAGGACTTCACACACCAATCACGCAAGAAGGAAATTAGGGTTCGTCAGAGCGATGCCCAGTGCAACACACAAAAGGAGCCCACAGGCTACTGCCTCAATCGCCCTTGCTTTCACACTAAAGGTTTTACCCAAGGTGCGGTGCGGCTGCAATTGTGCAGATTTCACTCACTCAGACCGCGGGGACAGGAACCCCTTGGTCAGCCGATCCCCAGACGGAGACGGCATCCAGACTCAAAACACTCCACAGGGAGGACGGATAGACACAGAGACAGGACAGTCCTCAGTTCGGACAAAACACAGAAATAATTACCTGACCAGATTCCTGATGTCAGATCCCGGGATCCCTACCAGAACAGAGTGGGAATCAACAGGTTCGATGGCGTAGACTTCACTGTGGTCGTGCACCTTTCCGTTCTAGTGGAGGCCGCTTGGGCCAAATGCCCAGGTGCCGGCTGCCACGGTCGTCCTACAAAAACGGTCAGGAATCACACAGCCCCAGTGAAGACGGTTGCCATCTCGGTGGAACCTCCAAATTGTTAAAGTTAGAATCAGGACTCACAATTTGTCAGACCACTCTGTTTATTAGCGCAGCGCTCCGCCAATAACATTCAGAATATGTGAGTGGCCATGCAAGGCCCAAACAGTCTTATTTATACAGATAAAAGAGCGGGAATTAGACAAAGGGACAAAGAAAGCAAAACAGTAAAATTTACCTGGGGCACAGCATGCATATTCTATTTTTTTACTAACTGTTATTGATTTAAGGCTAATACTTTACCAATTGCCCTTAAATTGTGCAATTGTTTTCTGTTAATGTCTGTATTCCTGACACCTGGATTGCAACATTCCAACAATTTGCTTAAAGGTACAGACAACTTTTTTTAATCCTTTCTATTCTTACAATATAATTTATTTTACTTTTACAGCATGTACAATTAAAAAGGTAGAGGAGTTTTTAAACTAATCACTGGGGGAAAGATAACAGGTGCAGAGAAGCGCATGCATGGGTAGCAGGTATAATAGGCTGGGGAGGCAGAGCCTCCCTTAGTGCTGCTGCCGGACCCCTGGTTTGGGAGTGAAGTTTTTGGTTTATTATGCCCCATGCAGGCTCTGGAGCGGCTGAGGCGGTGGTATGTGCTATTCAGCTTCCTGGGTTGATTACTGATGAACCCAAAAAGAAGGTGAGTAGCACATACTGCCTTCTTAACCACCCCGGAACCTGCATGGGGCATAGCAAAGCTTCCAGAGGAGCGTTGAGGGATGCACACTTTTCTCCGGGTGGCTTGGGGTCTGGGGAGGGGAAGCACAGCAGCAACTGGGCTAGGACTCTGGGCAGGGGGGCTCAGGGCTTTGACCAGTTGGGGGCTCCTCCAGGCAGGTGTGTGGGGGGCAACTGGGGGCTCTGGTCAGGGGGGGAGGAAGGGGGCTTTGCCTGGCTCGGGGCTCCTCCAGCCTGGGGGGGAGGGACTCCAACTGTGGGGAAAAGAGGAGGTCTCAGGGCTTTGGCCAGCTCAGGGCTCCTATGGCCGAGAGGGGGCAGAGCTGATACTAGCCTCCCCGAAGGAGGGCTCCACCCGCCACCAATGAGCACACGGTTCAGACAGAGACACCCCTTAGAGGAGGATTTATTAACAGGAATGTTCTATATCCCTGGAAAGAGGTGAGGACAAGTAGTTAAAATACAGGTAAGAGCTGAAGAGAAACAGTCAAATGAAGAAGAGTCCCATTCAGTTACGTCACAAAAAGGCAGACAACTAAAAAGTGACCAATTTTATAACTGCTTGCATACAAATGCTAGAAGTCTAGATACTGAGATGGATGAACTTCAGTGCCTGACGTTAAATGAGAATATTGATATAATAAGCATCACAGAAATTTGGTGGAGCGATGATAATCAATGGGACATGGTAATAGCAGGGTACAAAATACATAGGAATGACAGACTAGGTCATGCTGGTGAGGGGAATGGCACCATATGTGAAAGAAAGCAGTGTCAAATATAGTAAAAATCTGAAATGAATCAAACTATACCATACAATCTCTATGGACAGAAATTACATGCTTGAATAATAAGAGTGTAGCAGTAAGGATATACTACCGACCATCTGAACGGGATGATGATGGTGATTATGAAAATAGAAAACTAAGTAATAATAAGGGATTTCAACTATTCCCATATTAACTGGGTACATGTCACGTCAGGACAGGATGCAGAGATAAAGTTTCTAGACACCATTAATGACTGTTTCTTGGAGCAGCTAATTTCCCACAAGAAGAGAGGCAATTCTTGATTTAGTCCCCAAATGTCACACAGGATCTGGTCCACGAGGTGAATATTGCTGAACCACTCAGTGACAGCAACTGTAATGTATATAATTTAACATCCTTGTGGGGATAAGGAGGGGAAAACCAAATAAGCCCACCACAGTAGCATTTAACTTCAAAAAGGGGAACTATACAAAAATGAGGAAACTAATTAAATGGAACAGTCACAACAGTGAAATGCCTGCAAGCTGCATGGAAGCTTTTTAAAACACCATAATAGAGTCTCAAATTAAATATATACCCCAAATAAAAAAAGTCAGAGGACCAAAAAAAAAAAAAAAAAATGCCGCCATGGCTAAACAACAGAGTACAAGAGATGGTTAGAGGCAAAAAGGAATCCTTTTAAAATTGGAAGTCAAATCCTACTGAGGAAAATAGAAAGGAGCATAAACTCTGGCAAGTCAAGTGTAAACGTACAATTAGGCAGGTCAGAGAAGAATGTGAAGAACAACTAGCAAAAGAGACAAAAACAAAAGCACATTTCTTTAAAGTAGATCAGAAGCAGGAAAACAAAATGCTGAAGGAACATTCAAGGAAGACAAGGCAATTGTGGACAAGCTGAATGAATTTTTTACTCTTTGCTGCATAATATGAGAGGGAGATTCCCACATCTGAGTCATTTCTTAGGTGGCAAATTGAAACCTTGTCCTAGACTGAGTTGTCAATAAAAGAGGTTTTAGAACAAATTGATAAATGAAACAGTCACCAGGATAAGGTGGTATTCACCCAAGAGTTCTGAAGGAACTGAAATATAATATTGCAGAATTACTAACTGTGGTATGTAACATATTGCTTAAATCAGCCTCTGTACCAGATGACTGGAGGATAGCTAATGTAATGCTGATTTTTAAAAAAAAGGGTTCCAGAGGCGATCCTGAGAATTAGAAGCTGGTAAACCTAACTTCAGTAGTAGGCAAATTCGTTGAAACTATAGTAACAACAGAATTATCAGACACCTAGATAACATGATTTGTTGGGTAAGAGTCAAAACAGCTTTTGTAAAGGAAAATCATGCCTCACTAAACTATTAGAATTCTTTGAAGGGGTTAACATGTGGACAAGGGTGATCCAGTTAATATAGTGTATTTGGATTTAAGAAAGCCTTTGATAAGGTCCCTTGCAGAAGACTCTTAATCAAAGTAAGCAGTCATAGCATAAGAGGAAAGGTCCTCTCATGGATCAATAACTGATTAAAAGATAGGAATAAATGGTCAGTTTTCAGTATGGAGAGAGGTAAATAGCAGGGTCTTCCAAACAGCTATACTGGGACCACTGCTGTTTAACATATTCATAAAAGTGATTAGGAAAAGGGGCAACTGTAAAGTGCAAAAGTTTGCAAATGATACAAAATTACTCAAGATAGTTCAGTCAAAAGCTGACTGCAAAGGGTTACAAAGGGATTCCAAAATTGGATGACGGGGCAACAAAATGGCAGATAAATTCAATGTTGCTAAATGCAAAGTAATGCACACAGGAAAATATAATCCCAACTATATATGTGAAATGGTTTGAGCATTGCCCTGTTAAACCCAGGGTTGTGAGATCAATCCTTGAGGGGGGCGATTTAGGGATCTGGGCAAAAATCTGTCTGGGGATCGGTCTTGCTTTGAGCAGGGGATTGGACTAGATGACCTCCTGAGGTTCCTTCCAACCCTGATATTCTATGACTATGATTAAATGATGGTGTCTAAATTAGCAGTTACCACTCAAGAAAGAGATCTTGGAATCAGTGTGGATAGTTCTCTGAAAACATCTGCTCAAAAAAACTAACAGTGTTGGAAAGTGATAGATAAGAAGACTGAAATATCATAATGCTACTATATAAATCCATGTTACACCCACACCTTCAATATTGGGAGTATTCTAGTCACCCCATCTCAAAAAAGTAGGGCTGCCAGGCTATTAAAAAATTAATTATAATTACTCATGTGATTAATCGCACTGTTAATAATAGAATATCATTTATTTAAATATTTTGGCCATTTTCTACATTTTCAAATATATTGATTTCAGTTACAACAATACAAAATGTACACTTTATTTTTGATTACAAGTGTTCATACTGTAAAAAGACAAGAAATACTCTTTTTCAATTCACCTAATACAAGTACTGTAGTGCAATATCTTCATCATGAAAGTTGAACTTACAAATATAGAATTATGTACAAAAAACTGCAAAAATAGAATGTAAAATTTTAGAGCTTGCAAGTCCACTCAGTCCTACTTCTTGTTTAGCCAATTGCTTAGACAAACAAGTTTGTTTACATTTGAAGGAGATAACCCTGCCTGCTTCTTTACGATGTCACCTGTTAGTGAGAACAGGCATTCACATGGCACTGTTGTAGCTGGCGATGCAATATATTTATGTGCCAGGTGCGCTAAAGATTCATATGTCCCTTCATGTTTCAACCACCATTCCAGGGACATGCCTCCATGGTTCTGCTCGAAAACCATCCAAAGCAGTACAGACCAATGCATGCTCATTTTCATCTGCGTCAGATGCCACCAGCAGAAGGTTGATTTTCTTTTTTGGTGATCGGGTTCTGTAGTTTCTGCATCAGAGTGTTGCTCTTTTAAGACTTCTGAAAGCATGCTCCTTACCTTGTCCCTCTCAGATTTTGGAAGGCACTTCAGATTCTTAAATCTGGGTTGAGTGCTGTAGCTGTCTTTACAAATCTCACATTGGTACCTTCTTTGCATTCTGTCAAATCTACAATGGAAATGTTCTTAAAATGAACAACAACATGTGCTGGGTCATCATCATAGACTGCCATAACATGAAATATATGGCAGAATGTGGGTAGAACAGAGCAGGGGTTGCACAATTCTCCCCCAAAGAGTTCAGTCACAAATTTAATTCACACGTTTTTTTTTAATGAGCACCATTAGCATGGATGCATGTCCTCTGGAATGGTGGCTGAAGCATGAAGGGGTATACAAATATTTAGCATATCTGGCATGTAAATACCTTGGAATGCTGGCAACAAAAATGCAATGCAAATACCTGTTCTCATTTTCTGGTGACATTGTAAATAAGAAGAGGGCAGCATTATCACCTGTAATGTAAACAAACTGTTTGTCTGAACAATTGGCTGAACAAGAAGTAGGACTGAGTGGACTTGTAAGGTCTGAAGTTTTACATTGTTTTGTTTTTGAGTGCACTTATGTAACAAAAAAAATACTTTTGTAAGTACTTGTATGAGGTGAATTGAAAAATACTGTTTCTTCTGTTTATCATTTTTATAGCGCAAATATTTGTAATCAAAATATATGTTTTGATTTCAGTTACAACACAGAATACAAGATATATATGAAAATGTAGAAAAACATCCAAAATATTTCAAAAATTTCAATTGATATTCCCTTGTTTAATAGTGCAGTTAAAACTGCAATTAATTGCAATTAATTTTTTGAGTTAATAGCATGAGTTAACTGTGATTAATCGACAGCCCTACAAAAAAGACTTGGAAAAGGTACAGAGAATGGTGACAGAAATGATTAGGTGTATGGAACAGCTTCCATATGAGGAGAGATTAAAAAGACTGGGACTGTTCAGTTTGGAAAAGAGACTAGGAGGCAGGAGTGGCGCCAGACCTTCCGGCGCCCTAGGCAGAATTCGGGGGGCGGCATTTTGTGCCCTCCCCACTGGGCGCACGGGAGCTTCCGGTTCCACTCCCATCGCACCGCCGAAGAAGGACCCTCTGCTGAAATGCCACGGGCAACAGCGGCAGTCATTGAGCTGCTCAATTGCCTGCCGCTGTTTTCCGCGGCACGTCGGCAGAAGGTCCTTCTTCGGCGGTGCAACGGGAGTGGAACCAGAAGCTCCCGTGCGCCTCATGGGGTGCGCACAAAATGCCGCCCCCCGAATCCTGGCGCCCTAGGCGACCGCCTCGGGTCGCCTAATGGAAGCGCCGGCCCTGCTAGGAGGGATATGACAGAGGTCTATAAAATCATGAACGTTGTAGAGAAAATGAATAACGAAATGTTTTTAGCCCCTTCACGTAACACAGGAACCAGAGGTCTCTCCATAAAATTAATACGCATCAGGTTTAAAACAAACAAGGAAGTACTTCTTCACACAATGCACAGTTAGCCCGTGGAACTCATTACAAGGGGATGTTTAGAGCACCAGAAGTATAACTAGCTTCAAAAAAGAATTAGTTAAGTTCATGGAGAATAGGTCTATCAGTAGCTGTTAGCCAAAGTGGCTAAGCCTGACTGCCAGACACTGGGACTGGACTACAAGAATGGATTGAATCACTCAATTTTCCTGTTTTGTTCATTCCCTCTGAAGCCTGTGGTATTTGCTACTGTCAAAAGACAGGAACTGGGGCAGATGGACCACGGTCTGACCCAGTATTGCTGTTTTTAATCATGAGGTGAGAATTACTATATAGCCCAGTGGTAAGGGCACTATCTTGAGAGTGGGAAACTGCTATTTAAAACTTTTTCCCCCTTCAGGCGGAGAGCACAGAATTGAATCAGGTTTCCTACATCTGGGGTGAGTGTTCTAACCAGTGGGCTAAAGTATTAAGAGAGGGAGACACCACCACCATCTCCTTCTCATCCAGCATTTCTTGCAAGAAATAACTTGGGCACCTAAGCCTCCTGAATCAAAAGCAGAGATATTTGCCTCCCTCTACAGCCCAGATTTTACATTCCAAACTCTTGAGGGGTGGGATTTAAGACACATCCCTCTGGTCTGCATCTCCCACTGGAGAGCTTAGGTGGCTTCCTGCCCAGCATGCCAGCTTTTGTTGGTCCATTCTTAGGTGTCTGTCTTTTCCCATGTATTGTATAGGGAGCCTAGGTGTGTCTAACAGTGGGTTTGCAGATCTCGTTGTTTGAATTATTTTCCAGGCACTGAAAAGTTAGGCATTGCAATGCCTATGTCCCTTTGTAGATGTCTATACAACAAGTGCTGCAGTGGCACAACTGTGTAGACAATTGTTACAGTGATGAAAGGGAGTATATCCATCACTTGAGTAAATCCACCCTCTCTAAAGGCTTTAGCTAGGTTGAATTCTTCCATCCACCTAGCTTTATTTTAATGGGGCCTAGGTCAGCTTACCCACATCTCTCTTGGGTTTGAATTTTTCACACCACTGAGCAACGTAGTTAGGTCAACCTATGTTTTAGGTATAGATTAGGCCTAAGAGTCTCTGAAGTCAGTGGAAAGGCCCCCATCGACTTCAGAAGATTTTGGATCAGGCTACCCAGGAAGGGGAACTTGAAGTCTAGTGCCTTATTAGTACAATGAGAATCAAACTTGAAGACATGACTCCTTAGACAAGCCATTCTCTGCCCATGCCGCCTGTCCCCTTTTGATACTGAGCACCTGAAAATAAGGGAGCAAAATATGCAGAGAGCTTGAGACTTAGCCCCATTGGAACTGCTGTGTGTAAATTTCCAACCTTATATCTTGATATCTCAGGTTACATATTTTTAAATGAGTATAATACCACCTAAGTGATGAGATAGAGATACTTGTATGAAAGGCACTAGCTGCCTACAGCCATTAGTTCCATTTGGATATTTTTCACTTCCTGTCCCAAATTGTTGTGTAATATTGTGAAACAACTGCAATTTGAAAAGATAAAAAAACATGGCTGCATTTCAGTGCTGATTAAAATGTTCTGCAGATCTCTTTAAAAAAATGTGTGTGTGTGTATGGCAAATTTAATTAATGAATAATTGTAAACACCTTTCAGATCCATGAATGAACATTGCCCTAGAAGTACAAATAAGTATCTGCTATGTCTAATTATGAAAAATTTGGAAGTGGATTTTCACATAAATGGCCTTTCGCAATAGTTGCATCTCTTCAGTGTGCCCAGCACATGTCTGTCTGGGGTTGGGGGTCAACTACACTGTACTGCACTCACTCCATTCTCCTTAGCAGCAGCCCCGTACTCCCTTGAGGGGTTGGGGGATGGGGAAAGGCAGGTGGGTTCTCCCATAGGGATTTGATTGATGGTCTGGAACACTTTATGAAATGTAGGTGGTGTTTGTGGGGGCAGCAGTTGCCAGGTGTCCAACCAATGGGAGCTGCAGGCACACCACCTGTGGGCAGGGGTGGCTCAGGCACCAGCACGCCAAGCGCCTGTCGGGCGGCAAGCCACAGGGGGCACTCTGCTTGTCGCCGCAAGGGCGGCAGGCAGGTTGCCTTCGGCAGGCATGCCTGTGGAAGGTCCGCAGGTTCCACGGCTTCGGCGGACCCTCCCACAGGCATGCCGCCGAATCTGCAGGACCAGGGACCTCCCACAGGCAAGCCACTGAAGGCAGACTGCCTTCCGTGCTTCAGGCAGCAAAATACCTAGAGCTTCCCCTGCCTGCGGGTGCAAGGGTAGTGCACAGACCTTCCTGGTCACCCATGCGTCTAGGGGCTCCAGGACCTGGCACCATGGAAAGTTCTGCTGGGATCCCACATCCGAACCCCCTGTCCCAACCCCGAGTCCTCTCCCCACCTCCCACAACTCCCTCCGGAGCCTACACACCTCCAACGCCCTGTCTCAACCTCCACCCCTAAACCCTCATCCCCCACCCTACCCCAGAGCCCACATGCCCTACCAGCCCAGAGCCCCTTCCCCTCACCCCAAACCCTCATTCCCAGCCCACACCCAGACGCCACAACCCAGTCCCTCCCACCTTCTGAACCCGCAACCCCATCCTCACCCCAGCGCCCACACCCTGAGCCGGAGTCCTCACCCCCCCCCACACACACACCCCACACCCCCTGTCCAGCCTGGAGCCTCTCCCTCACCCGAAGGGATGGGAGGGGTGTTCGGTTTTATGCAATTAGAAACTTGGCAACCCTAGCCCAGATGCCAGACCTGCCTGCTGAAGTCACAGTACAGCGCTGCGGGTCTCCGCCTGAAGTTTGAACCACACGCAGCAATGCCGCCAGGTGTGGCCGCAGTGCTGATTTGATAGATGTCTTCTCAGCAGTACTATTGCCATCTTCTACCCTTGGATACAACGCGGTAAAGGGACTGAGGGAGTGAAGGAAGCCGTCCTGGGTTCAATGCCTTGAATTGCTGCTAGGCTCCCGCCCCTGATCCTGAAAAGAGAGTCAGCGGGAAATGCCCATCACCCTCTTCCTACTGTGGGAGGCACGCCGCACTGCTGCGTCTGCACAGAACAAGTTCCAGCAACGCCCGATGAGTGCTCCCTTCCCACACCCACCACCAGCTCCCCACCCTTTCGTCCCGCTCCCAGCTCCACACTCTTAGCCCTCTGTTCCACGTGATCGGCTTTCCTTGTACTCACCTCACCTGCCCGTGTGACGGACACTTTGAGCAACCCTCCCGTTTTGCGGCTCGTCATCAGCTCCTTCCTCTCCCCTACGAGCCTGGCTCCCCAGCCCCAGCCCCTGCCTCCACAATCCCTTCTCTGATCCTACTCCCCCATCTAGGTCACCCTCGTCCACCTTTGAACTTCAAAGCTTCAGCAGAGCCGGTTTCCCTGTAGCGTGGATTTGGCGTGCTCTGAGTTTCTTCTCCCTGCAGTGGGGAGGTGGGGGGCGCGATGTCTCCTGACCCCCGCCCGCAGGACAAACTCCCTTCTCCTCTCACAGAGCCCTTGGGGAGAGAGGCATTGGGACTCTAGTGATCACCAAGCGGTGTGTATAGCTGTTCACGTTTCTTTGGTTTTACACATCACCCGCAGGAAGGGGAAAGGTTGCAATGACCCTGCAGGGCGAGCGAAGGGCTGGACGCAGCCAGGTCTCAGCTGAGCTCCTTCCTTTGGGCACTAGAAGACATGTTGATCTCACAGCGGCAACTTTGTCATTCGCTAGGAAGTGCCTCTTCCTCCTGCCCCATTACCTTCGGCTGCGGCTGCCCCTTCCCCATGCTATTGGCTCCCCTGTCTCCTATTGCATCTCAACCTCGCATCCCCTAGTTTTTGCTACCCATTCTCTCACCTCCTCCTTCTCCTGGGACCCCTCTGGTTTTCATTCTTCCTGCTGCTGTCCCCTCAACCCCAGTTTGGTATTCCCGCCTCTTGTACCCCTTCGCCCTGCCTGTTCCCCCTCTTTCTGCTCCTGCCCTTTCACCTTTTGCTGTTGGTTCCTCCCACTCTGCTAATTGCTACCCAGGCCATCACCTCCTCCTCCTGCAGCTGCTACATACCACTAGCCGTGCCTCCTCCCCTTCCTGCTGCACCGTCCTGTTTGAAGGAGCCAATAGGCGGGCTCAGTCAGGTGTCTCTTACCTGCACCACGTGGGGAGGGAGAGTGAGCAGGTAGAGCCACATCCCAAAACAGAGACGCTTGCCTCCACTTGCGCGTCTCCTAGGGGCGCAGCCCTGGTTTGCCTTGGTTCCCAAGCAGTCAGCTACAAAAGGGGGACGCTGCACACGCCTCCCCTCCTGACCAGGTCTCCGGGGAGTGGTGGTGGGTGGGGGAGAGCTAAGTGGCTGCAGGTGTGCGCTGGGGGGGCGGGTTTCTTTCTTTACACTCCAGAGGTGGTGTGTGTAGCAGGGTGTTCTCGGTAAAACTGGGGCAGGAATCTGGTTTCTTGCCCTCCCCTGGCGATCATCATGACTGCGTCTCTTGGACTATCTGGTGATCTTGTTCGGGACGACTGATGGTGCTCAGGGGGCTAAGCTGGGATCCGATGAGAAAGAGCTGGTCCAGCTGCTGTGGAAAGTGGTGGATCTAGCCCGCAAGAAGGTATTTCTCGGAGTAGCCCCCAAGGAGAGGAGGGGAGGGGAGGCTGCTGGCAGGGATTGCCCGGGTCGCGTTCCGCTCGGGGCTCCCTGCGGGGGGATTTTAACCAGCTGCCAAGTTAGGGCTGGTGTCTGCCCGCGTGGAGGAGGCCGCCGCCGAGCTAGGAGCGCAGACGGAGTTAGGCGGCAGCCCAGACCACCCCTCTGTGACAGGGGTTGTGTTCAAGCAAACAACCTCCACCAAGCCCCATGGCGCGCCCGCCCACACAGGCTTTTCCCCCGGGCCAGCCGCCCTACACGCCAGGGGACGCTGGGGGGGGGGAAGGGGGAATGCAAAGCCCCGCTTCCCACAAATCCTGCAGGGGGGTTCTCCCTGGGCGCTTGCTCGCCAAGGCGGGAGCAGGGAGCGCTGACTCTTCTCTCTCGGAGGCGGGGAGCCTGCACGAAGTGCTGGTCAGACCGGAGCGCTTGGAACTGACAGAGAATGCAAGAAACAACTAGCTGGAGCTGGAGAGCCTGGCCGCGAGCCCGCAGCTGGAACAAGCCCCTGCAACAGGTGAACCCCCTTCTGCTTTCAATGGGGCTTCTCAACCCCTCTCCAGGGATTCGAGCCTCCCAGAGAGACGCTCCCGACTGCAGAGGGTGTGCGAATAGCCGGGGGGTCCCCGCCTCCCCGGGACAGACAGAAACTCACTGGGGGGAGGGGGTGGGATAGGGTGACCAGATGGCAAGAGTAAAATATCAGGACACACTGGGGGCAGGGGTAGGCGTACAGCCCCCACCAGAGCCCCTGCTTTTAAGTTATGGGTCAGGAGCGCACTGCCTTGGCTCTAGCTCTGGCCTCCCATGGGCTCCACTCCTGCTTCATGGGCTCCAGCTGCTCTATCTACCTCCTCTGTCCTCACTGTGGGCCCTGCATTTTCACTGCTCCAGACCTCTTCATTCATGGGCTCCAGTGGCCTCCCAAAGGGCTCCCCCATTGTGAGGCCAGCTGGCTGTCTGGGGATCCTTCCAGAAGCTGTCTATCCTTCCTAGCAGTCGAGGAGTGTGTGTGAGGCAATCAAGGCATGGTAGTCGCTGTGTGGTGTCCCCAGAGAGATGGTAAATCTGGATCCATACAGCAAAGCCTGTCTCCTGCATGGCATGCAGTGAGTGGTGGTTTTGTTTAGCTCCTCTCTGCCCCCTGCTGTGGCCGGACCCCAGTGTCACTCCAGTTCTGGACAGTCTCTGATGCCCCACCATCTGCGGGGCCCTGCCTGCCTCCCCTGAGCCGAACTGCATGGGACTTGCGCAGAAGCGTGGCCGGTCCTACCCAGTGTGGGGGGGCTTGGCTGGGCCCCTCCAGACAAGTGGATCCTGAGGGAGCCTGGCCAGGGCAGGCCCTGCGTGTGCTCCCAGGGTAAAGCTGCCAATTTTTCTAATCCCACAAAATTGAACACCCTAGCTCGGGGCTGGAGCACCCACAGGGAAAAATTGGTGGGTGCTCTGCATCCACCGGTAGCCAAGCTCCCCGCCGCAGCTCACCTCTCTACTGCCGCCATCCCCCCCTTCCCCTCCCAGTGCTTGCATGCGAAACAAGCTGTGGGAGTGGGGGGGAAGAGTGGGAATGCATGGCACTCAGGGGAGGAGGTGAGGAAGGGGTGGAGTTGGGGCAGAGACTTTGGGAAGGGGTTGGAATGGGGGCAAGGCAGGGGGTGAGCACCCACTGGTGCCAGAAGTTGATGCCTATGCCCTAGCCCCACCCCTACCTGAGGTTCCCACCTTCCCACTCACTACATTCTTCCCCACACACACACACCTCAATTGCTCGCTCACTTCACTGGGCTGGAAGCAAGGGGTTGGGATGTAGGAGGAGGTGAGGGCTCTGGCTGGGGGTGCAGGCTCTGGAGTGGGGCTGGGATGAGGGGTTTGGTGTACAGGAGGGGACTTCAGGCTGAGGGGGTGGGGCTGAGGGATTCAGAGTGTGGGGAGGCTGCGGGGCTGAGACAGAGTGTTGAGGTGCAGGAGAGGGTTATGGGCTCTGGGGTGGGGCAGAGATGAGGGTTCAGGATGCGGGAGGGGTATCTGGGCTAGGGTCGGGGAGAAGGGGTACATGCTCCTGCTGGGGATGCAGGCTCTGGGTTGGGTGTGAAGATGAGGGGTTCGGGTGCAGGATGGTGCTCCAGCCTGGGATGGAGGGGTTCCGAGGGTGGGAGGGAATCAGGGGGTGGGGGATGAGGGCTCTGGCTGGGGGTGTAGGATCTGGAGTTGAGCTGGGGATGAGGGGTTTGGGGTGCAGGATGGGTCCTCAGGTTTGGGGGGACTCAGGGATGGGGCAGGGCGTTGGGGTGTGGGCTTACCTCAGGCAGCTCCCAGTCAGCAGCACAGTGGGGTTAAGGCAGGGAGACTGCCTATCCCAGCTCCATTCTGTACCCCAGAATAGCCAGCAGGTCTGGGCTCCTAGGTGGGAGGGCCAGGAGGCTCCCGCCCTGCTCTTGCCTGCAGACACAGCGCCCACCCTAGCTCCCGTTGGCTGTGGTTCCCAGCCAATGGGAGTGCGGAAGCCAGTGCTTGGGGTGGGGATAGTGCACAGACCCCGTTGGCCCCCCCCACCCACCTAAGGGCCAGACCTGCTGGCCGGTTCTAGGGCACAGCACAGTGCCAGGACAAGTAGGGACTAGCCTGCATTAGCCATGCAGCACTGGAGACCAGACTTTTAACAGCCCATTTGGCAGTGCTGACCTGAGCCTCCAGTGTCCCTTTTCAACCGGGGTTCTGGTTGAAACTGGACACCTGGCAACCCTACCCAAGGTTACCGGAGTGATTTCCTGCCCTGAGACAGGCCCTGACACTGCTGGCTCAGCCCATCACCTCACCTCACCTCACCTCCCAAGGCCAGGGCATGGGGGAGTGAGTGTCTGGTACATCGGAGGGGAGGGGAAGGGATGCTTGGCAGTGGAGGAGGTTTGTGTGTTTTTGGATGCTAGGCAGTAGGGGGAGTTGTTGGGGGTCGGTACTGGGTAGTGGATGTGGGGCTGTGTGGGGCACTGTGTAATTGCGGTGGTGGAGCTGTGTAGAAGGACACTGGGTAGTGTGGGAGGGGGAGATCTGTGTGTGTTAGGGCACTAGGGAGTGGGGGATTCTGTGTAGGATGCTGGGCAAGGGTGGTGTGTGTGCAGGGAACTGTGCAGTGTGGGGTGAGGATGCTGGGCATAGCCGGTCTGGGGAGTGTTGGGTGGGCAGGCTGTGTGACATGGCATGGGCCCACCCCCCAACGGGAAGGGTCACACTGGCAGTACAGGGCCAGGCAGACCAATGTGCTTCTGGCCGTGCCATGTATACCCTATTACCTCTGGCCACCACACCCCCCTATGCCTGCCACTCGACTCCTCACCTGAGGGCTGGGGAAGAAGGGGCAGGGGCAGGGTCTGGAGGTGCTTACCTTGGGCGGCTCTCAGGAAGTGGCCTTCAGGTCCCTCCAGCTCCTAGGATCAGGGATGGCCAGGGGGCTCTGGCCGCCCCCACAGGCCTCCACCCTTCAGCTCCCATTGCCTGAGGTTCCTGGCCAATAAGCATTCCAGAGCCAGCACTCATGGTGGATGCAGCGCACACACACACGCACGCACACCCCCGGCCATCCCTCCACCTAGTGGCCCAGGGTCCTGCCAGCCGCTTCCTGGAGCCAGGTAGGGAGCCTGCCAGCTAGGTTGACCAGTCCAGTCCCCGCCAAATATCAGAACAGATGTCATCCCAATTTTATTGGGAATCTGGTTGTCCCTAGGATGGGATACTGAACCTCTCTTTCTGTAGGGTCAGGGAGGGCTTCTCTCTCTATAGGTCTATTGCAGATGGTCTAGCTGGGAAGACAAACGTTGCGAGGAGGAGACGGGCTGGGGCATAGGGTTGGAGTTGCAGCCTCTGGAAAGCTGAAGAAGGCTCTTGTTGCTAGGGCCATGTGGGTGTCCGGTGGCTGATGAGCGCATTGGGACGAGGCCGGCACATCTAGGGGCCTCCTGAGATCCCCTGAACCTGCCCTATTCTCTTTCCATTTCAAATTGGTATAGCGAAAGTTAAGTTGGAGTGACCCAGCCGTTGCTCTCCCAGGGCCCTTTCATCGAAGGTCGTTGGGTTTTGGTTCTCTGTGAATTTCTTTATTAAACTTACTGAAACTTTATTTCTTCTCTGCACATGAGCGGGGTAGAGACAGGCTCCAGCGTGACCAATCATATCTCCACAAAGCATAGGGGTGCTCTGTTCCTCTTTCCTAATAACCAGGAGGTCCCATAACTCATTGCTGCAATGCTGCTCACCATACAGTGAAGAAACTGCACCTCATTAACTTCCTCCAACTTTCAGCCACTGCCAGGAGCTTTAGTCTAAAGATTTTAGTAGAAATTTTCAAACTAGGGTGCTTAAAGCTAGGCTTGTAATGCCCTATTGAAGTACCTAAATACTCTGGGATGACTTTCAAGCTGTTGGGCATGTATAGTCCCCATTAACTCTAATTGGATTTGTGATGACTCAGCAGCTTTGAATATTAGCCCAAAGTATTTAGGTGCCTAAATAAGCATAGGAATGTGCCCTGATTCCTATTAAGAGCATTATATAGAACTGAACATTTACCTTTTCATGTTCAACAAGTTGTAATGATCTGAAACTTACACTGACCTTTTCATAACAAAGTGTAGTAGTTCATAATTTTGTACTATGCCTATTTTTTTTCAACTTTCTAGTTTAACCAGTCTGTGAGCAATGAACTGAATATTGGTGTAGGTACTTCCTTCTGTCTCTGTACTGATGGACAGCTTCACATCAGACAGCTTCTGCATCCTGACGGCTTCCAAAAAGGTAAGATGGTTGCACTCATTAGACATTCCTTAAGACTGATCTACTGTGGTGGTGTTTGGGTTTTAATGCAGAATTGATCAGCTTCTTTTTGCTTTATGATGCCCAATATGAGTCTACTTCAGCATAGTCATAACAGAGAAATCTCTCATCCCTCAATAAATTTATTAGACTCTTGGGGCTTTGTCTACACTGGGGAATTTTCCAGTTATAATAATATAGTTAAACTACTGTGATTATACCAGTATAACTCTTCATGTGAATGCTCTTATTTCAGTTTTAATAAGTCCTTGTTCTGGTTTAGTTTATGCAGCTTTGGAAGTGGCTTAAGCTAAAACAGAAAAAGGTTCCCCTGTACTGGAATAAGCATGTCCACATCGGGAGTCATATCGGTTTAACTGCAGCAGTTGAAATTCACACTCTACTCTATGTTGGTATTTCTCATGTACAACAACCTTTAGGTTGCTGTAATGAGTTAGTACAAGAACTGATTGTAGGACTTGTCAAGTATTATGTGAAAACATTTACGATTTTAACATTACTGTTGTACATGCTGTTTTTGAAACTTTGAAAGTTGACCATCTAAAGATAAGCATTCAGTCTTTATGTAATATTCGGCTTGCACTCTGATAGTGGTACTTGCCTGTATTTGTAAAGAGCCAAACGCTGGTCTGAGATCATGTCTGTCTCATTATCTCCCTCAAATTTTCTATAATTTGATGATGAAAGTCTATTAGTGATTGGTAATTTTGGAAATACAAGTCCCTATTGACTTCTCTATTGCCAATAGAATTGCAGTGTGTAGACGGACCCTCAGTTATAACATGGTTGTCCTGCAGTGCAATCAAGCACGGTTCTGTGTTTCCGTACCATTAGGAACTAACAATGTTCTAAGAATCATGCTACAGGTTTATTCCAGTCTTCTGTTTTTGCTGATGTTTTTTGAACCATGCATTTCATTCTCTTCTGTGTCTTGTTTCTTTAAATGGGTTGAAAGCATGATGCTAGTAACACAGTAATCTTACTGCTCATATCAGACTGCGATATCAGATTGTTAATATAATAGTTGCCGCTACTATTTGATATTTATCACTCAAAAAAAGTCAGTTTAACAAACAGAGTGCTCCTGTATTATGAATCACTTCATACTATCTGAAGTGTTCTACAACATGAAAAATAAACCATATTTTAATAACTATACTTTTCTCTCCATACGATAGAATTATTTCTCTAACTACTATGCAATTTACCTATTTTATGCATTCATCCTCCCTGCAGTTAGATTAAGTACATAATAAAAAAAACAAACAAAAAAACAGAATCTTTAAAAATTGATTTTTTGTTCATCTTAGTTTGTAAGATTTTTTGGGGGGACTAACACTTTTCTATGTATTTATACAGGTCTAGAACAGTAGGAATTAATGCTGGTAGGGTCTTCAGTTGCTATTTGTGTTGAAATAGCTGATAATTTGAAATCTACTCTGTGCTGATTATAGATTAAACCAGACAGACAACTACAGAATGTCACTGGCTTTTCTGTGGATAACAAATGTTGAGATTAAACCTTAAGTGTAAACTAAAACCAAGACTTGAAAATGATTAGCTGTTTTTGACGTGCCTCAGTTTTGGATGTCCAATATGAGCTACTTCAACAGGGCCCTGACTTTGAGTGGTTATGACATAGGCAGGTTCAGTTATACTGAATGATTAAGAATAGAGTTTAAGGGGATGGGGGACTGAAGTGTCATGAAACCACAACTGGGAAATACCGAAGGCTGACTATTTGCATAAGAGTTTTGCATGAGCGGGGTGACCATTTGTGAAATAAGTTCAGTTTTTACATTTTTTAAAATAAGAGAGCCAGGGTAGCAGTTTTTAAAAGAATGTTGCAATTAAAGAAGAAAAGAACCTGTAGTTCATAACTTCTATAGTAAAGAAAATGCAGCTACTCTGGCTATAGCGCTGATATTAGGTATAAACACACTAAGCAATTGCATAGGGCCCCAAGAGGTCAAGGGGGGGCCCACTATTCACTTTTTATTATGCATTTGCGGGGGGACCAGAATATTCCTGCTCTAGGGTCCACGGTGGGCTAGTACGACTTTGTCTGGCCTGTAGCAGTCAAGTACACCATAGATAATAAAAATCATTGTGTGGGGTTCTTCCTGCCCCCCTTGCTGTGGGGTTGGTACAAGAAAATGATGTTCTAACATCTGTGCTGATATTGCACTTAAATGCAAAATTTCTGAAAACAGAGGAATTTGCGTTGCTAACATACTACCTATCAATATTCCCAAAACCCAAACCCAACTTCTTAATGTCTAAATCCTTCCAACAGCACCTTTCTCCACCCCCACTAGGCCCCCCCCCACATACATACATCCTCTCATCCCGATACACAGTACCCAACTACACCAAATGGCCAGTAAATTGTGGATGAAAGGATCTTGTTTTGCTGAATTTTGGAAAAGAAGCATTACCTCATGAACAGCTGAACTAAACGTGGAAGCTTATAGCTGTAGGAGAGTGACATTTTTTTCAGCCAGATACAATAAGGACCTTTTACATGTGGACTACCATTCCATGCTACTTATCTCAAGAAATTCTCCTGTTCGGAAAGTTACTAGCTTTCAATGAACTTTTAAAAAAAAAAAATCTTACAAGGAAATTCCTAAATATCCATCATCTCCCCCAACCTCGGTACTTGGGACATTCGCTTGTGTTCTGCCTGTTACTAATCAGTCCCCTCTAGGATGACTTCAGACTTTCCTAACCTCTAAGAAATCTGCCTTTAAAAAAAAACCACAAACATTGGATTGATTTAAAAAAAAAAAAAGTTTCCAGTTTCCCCCACGTGAAATTTCTCCATATCCCAAAATAAAATAATTTTTTTTGCCTGATGTAAAAGGAGTAGCAATAATCAGTTATGCACCAGCAACTGGTTTCAGGAATCTGACTTCCTCTTCCTGGGCCACCCCCACTGCTAACCTTGATAGAGTCACACAATTAGGGAAAAGAGTTGGAGTGGAATATACAGCACATACTTCTATTCCTGGAAGGTTATGAGATGTTAGACTTTAAAATGTGACACTTGTATGCTTAAAATACATTCTAAGTTACTTTTAGAGGTTATCCTGCATTCATTTTCTTTCCCTTTGTGCAGTTGGGTTCATGGTATTAAGGGAGCCTGCCTTTATACCATAGAATGAAGAATTAAACAAAACTATTTAAGAGTTTGAGTATGTGACATAGACAGTGATAGGGTATAACGCTTTTTGGGCATTTATGTGAGATTAGCTGTATCCACTCACTCTTGGCTTTGCTGCTCATTAGTAATACATCCATCACAAGCACATGCTGACAAAATCTTGACACCACATCAGGCTATACATTTGGCTATTTTGTAATATAGACAAACAACTATTTGAAGTGTGATTATACTCTGAAAATAGAATGCAATGTCTCTTCATTAAATATGCTGTCTATAAAATTAAAATGTCTTCTGAAAGCTTGCTTGGGCTCTGTAAATCGAGCTGTGACCCCTATGGTTTGATGGGGCCAACTAATGAAAATTGGAACCAAGAACTGTTAGGTGCGGTTTTGTAATAGTATCTCTTTGCTCTCCCACAGTTGAATTGAATCCCCAGCATTAGTAATGTTAATAAAAAGCAGCAATAACCTTCCCTTTTGTCAGTAAAGGTAGCAAATATCCCTGACTATACCAAGGGAACAGACTTACTGAGTAAGAAAGATTCATAACAATTTAAGTCACCGAGAGAAGAGGCTTGTAAAAATATGTGCTATAATATACTCGTTGCGAAATGTGAAAACTCAAGAGAATATAGACTGGATTCACCTTAGTTTACAGTCACTACCATGTCATCTTACAGAATATCTTATTACCTGAATGCTTCTACTCCTTTTTTGACTTGCGGAAAGAGTTGAAGAAATGTTGCCCTGACTCATCTGATGTTAACAAACTGGATGTTGCTGCCATGACAGAATGTATCCTTTTTAAAAATCAAAACTTGAATTATAATGGCAGCCTAGTACTTCTAGAAATACAGCCCAGGAGCATAGGAGTGTCATAATGCTTGTTTAGGAATGATATAATTTAGTAAACAATAATGAGTCATTAATGGGTTTCCTACTAAATATGCTTCTGTCTCTGGTAGCTATGCAAACATTTGTGGTACCTTGCAAAAGCTTTGAACAGTTTATGGGAGACTTTTTGAAACTGAAATTTTTCTTTCTCTCTTCCTTACCTCTGAATTTTACGATATTAACAATCACTGCCTTAGTGTCTTGTTTAATGTCCAGTTTTGATAAACCTTGACTACTAATTACTAAAACACTTAAACTCTGAGATAAAATTTGCATGTTAATGCAATGCATTTAAAATGTTTCCAATTTTCATAGCATTTTTTCAGCCTTGTTTGGCCGATAGTAGATCATGGATGTTATGGGAGCTCATTTTAATTTCTGGAACATTTTATTTCTGAAGCGATTATGATATTCAACTTTGAATAGTACATGGGGTTGCTTTTAATGCCTGAGGTATCCAGACACACAATGCTTCAGGTAAACTGTGCACAGTATACCCTCTAACATGCAACTAGACTAGGATTCCTGTCTCTTCCCTGTCTTCTCTCCTTTTCTAGTATGGAGAGGGCATACAATGGCTAAAAAAGCTTTCAGAAACTGTTCTCAAATAGCCAATAACCCAGTTAAATATGGCTCTTAAAATCTTTTGCTGCATTATTCTCAGTCTGCACTGGAGACAATCCATAGCAACTGAAACTGACCTCTAGAAATGTCCTCTGACTAAACTCTTCCTGCCTGGTGGCTAGTGTCTTCTCTTGAGTTATGAAACAGGGATGTGTGCAGACGTAAAAGTAGAAAACACTTGACTCCTCGAAGGACGCCACCAAAGGGAGCCTGCAAAGGCTGACTAGCCAGGAGGGGTATGAATTTAAAATATTCTTTGCAGTTTTCAAAGCTAAAACAAATATTGGTGAGAAACAGTTTACTAGGTTACACTCCATATGTAAACACCTGTTGTACATGTACAACGATTACCATTAAAGCTGGCATCTGCCCACAGTGACATCTGAGATAGTACTGCCTAAATAAAAATAGGAAATAACTACAGTTTTTTACATGACCCTATGTAGCAACATAAATGGTTGCTGTTGCGTCAATGTTTTAACTGTGGAATCCAAAGCTTGAAAGTAGCTTCAGATGTCAGAACAGTGTAACTAACTTTTCCACTAAGGGAGATGTGCCTTATTTATCTCGCTATCCTAAAACGTGTGTAGATTTGTTAAATGTCAGAGATACCATATATATTAGGTTCTTCTACACAGTCCAGGAGTAGGGGTAGTGGTATCTTTTTACAACTGTTGTCTGCAAACATGCAAGGAACTTCTTAGAAAACATAAGAGAACTCCCAGCTTCAAAGAGCTTACTTCATATAGCTTCAAAGTGTGTCTATTGCAGCATCCCCGAACAATAAACTACGTGTTTTGTACAAAGCACTTGAAAGAGACTGCAGTGGTGAGAGATGTTTTATCCATCCAGTGGGAAATGAGGTCTGATTATACCTCTTTCCCCTTATCTCTGGGTAGCAGAGATTCTGACCAACCACAGGAGGGTCAAATGTTCAGTGACCCAAATAGTATAGTACTGACCAAGACACAAGGGCATTCTTGGTATTGGGAGGGCAATGATGACTCTTATGTTGAGAATTTGACCAGAAGATTGCCATGGCCATTGGCCTCTAAATGTCACTTAGACCCCCTCTGAGGGGAGTTGGATGGCACGGTGCTTACGACTCACTATATGTACACTGCATGCTGCTGTTATGTGCAGATATGCTGCACATCCCCTGGCATGGGTATAAATAGCAGTGTAGATGGTGAGGCATTTAAGCAAATAGAGTAAAGACACATCAGAACCTTAGAGTATATACTCTACATACCCAAGCAGTGCATCCCCTATCTAAATTGCCATTTTTATACTGTTTTTAGCAATATAGTGTCCCACTGCTGGAGCCTTCCCCACCACAGTGAGTGGTTCTGGCAGGGGTGAAGCAGTGAGGAAAGGTTCCAGCAATGGGAAGCTGCTGAAGCCTTTCCCTGCTGTCCCCGCACTGGAGCCTTTCTCCAGTGCTGCATGCACCTACACCACAGTGCAGGTGCAGCCCGCTTTTCACTGCAGCATGTAATTACACATACCCTATATGCCACTGCCAGCGTAGACAAGACCTATATGTAGCTCTCATTGCTTCTACCACCAATGGAGATTCAACAACACTGTATTGTAGACCTCAGTTCTGAGCTGAATAGACTAGTTAATTGAACACACCTCTGAAAACATACAACTTCAGTGATTTGTTTTGTTTGTGGCTTTTGTTGTCTTTCTGGTTCCAGATTATTTGACTGATTTGTAGGTCTGTTTTCCTTGGTGACTCTTATTGTAAACTTTGTTCTGTTTTATGTGACATGGCTAAAATATTCACTGTCTCTGCGTGCTTAATTTGATTGGATAATGGATTTGTTCTCCTGGTAGGTTTTCTATTTTGGTTTGTTTTTTTTTGGTTGGTTCATGTGGCTTCTTAATTACTGTTAGAGTGGCTTGTTTCATAGACTGCCAATTTTAGTCAGACTGGGAGTATTTCTGTGTTCTTAAAATAGTGGTAGAAACTGGTAAAAATGTCTAGCAGATGATCATTTCCTGATGTTGGGGGGAAAACACTGTATAAGTGGCTTGCTTATCATTAGTTGGTGGGGCTGATGTGCAAAATATTTGCAATAAACCATTAAGCTACTTCTCTGTTCGCGTTACTGACTTAAACAGTCCCACTTCACTGGAAAAAAATTAGTACATTAGGCACTTTATTTCAAATATGAGTGAATTTTTAGTAAAGGTAGGCAGACTCTGAATGAAAGTAATTCAAACTTGAAATAGGCATTTAAAGGAAAAGCCAAACCTGCAGAATGTGAAGTCACTTGAAAGGAAACTTAAAAAAATATTGCATACTCTCGCAGAATTTCCTCAGTCCCTCTGCTCTAAAGCAACCAAGTATGTTCCATTTGGTAAGTGGAGAGGGCATGAGGTCTGAATCTAAGGGCTAGTCTACACTAGTGGGGGTATCGATCTAAGATACTTCGACTTCAGCTACGCTATTCATGTAGCTGAAGTTGCGTATCTTAGATCGATTTTACCTCGGGTCCTTACGGCGCGAGATCGACATCCACGGCTCCCTGTGTCGACTCCGCTACTGCCGCTCGCTCCGGTAGAATTCCAGAGTCAAGACGCGATATATCGATCCCCGAAAAATCAATTGCTACCTGCTGATACGGCAGGTAGTCTGGACATACCCTAATGTGTGAAACAGTGGAACTTTGTGTAAGTCAAATTCTCTGTTGCTCTGTACCTTGTATGTTGACTGCAGAATAGAGAGGCAGTATGGGCTAACAAACAACTTGCTTGGGCCTCAGGAAACCTGGCTTGTATTCCTGGTTCTGCCACTGACCTGATGGGTGACACTGAGTAAGTCATTTTGCCTTTCTGTGCCTCAATTTCCCCATCTGTAAAATGGGAATAATTCTTTGAGAGAAGATTTGACATCTGTGGAAGGAAAAAAAAAAGTATAAGGATTAAGCATTACTATATAAAATGCTACCAAATCAGAATACCTTTTTTATGCATTCATTCTCACTAATGTAAGGACTGTACAAGGTGCAGGATCATGGACAATCTAGCCTTGTGTGTGAGACCTGTATTGCACGTGTGTGTGTGTGTTCATTCTCTCATTTCGACTAACCATAAGTAGCCCCCTTGCACAGAATGGTAAATAACAGTATGTTATGCTTGATCATGTATTTTGTGTGGAAGACGCAACCTCTTGTAAAAAGAGTACAGAGTTATTAAACTGAATTAATAATTAGGTACCTTATTTTGCTTTTAGAGAAGGTTTATAATCAATTTAATCAGTTAAAATTACCTCAATCTATGGTAAGAAAGGGATTCCAGTTTCAAGAATTCCAGACCATTCTGTGAACACACTCTTTCTCCCACCATTTCTCCAATGAAATCATAAGTAGTTTTTTGTTGTTTGTTTGTTTTTAAACAGTGGTCCCCAACCTTTTTGTAGCCAGTAGCACATTCACGTTTTCAGAAGAGTGTGGCAGGCGCCAACAATTACTCACATATGAGGCCGGCTCCAGGCAACAGTGGAGCAAGCACGTGCCTGGGGCAGCACGTGCTATGGGGCGGCATTCCGTCCATTCTGCAGAGTTGGAGTGGTTTTTGTTTTGTGTTTTTGTGTGTCTGTCTGTTCTGGGCAGGGCAGAGAGAAGCCGGGAGGACACTGGCACCTGCAGCCCCGGAGTTCTCTGTCTCCAGCAGGCATGGTGCCATGGCTTCTCTCCCCTGCTGGGCACTAGGCAGGTGCACATAAATGCCCTGGTGGGTGCCATGGTGCCCATGGGCACCACGTTGGGGGCCACTGCTTTTAAAGACTGCTGGGATGCTAAGGAAGGGAAATAGTGCTCTAAAAGGCGCCACCTTTATTGGCGAATTGAGGAATTGAGGAAGAACTGATGCTATCTAACAATCTTCTCTCCTGAGAAGTCTCCTCTGCAATCTTTATTATGGAATCAAGCAATTTTTTTTTACTGTTTGAGTTTGTGGCAAACCTTGTTTTCTTAGCATGACCTAACAGTGAAAGTAATGTGACAGTAAGAAAATCAACTCTACAGAAAAGCCATTGGAGAAACAAGTACATTCCTGCTAAGAAAGGAGTTGTGGTTATTGAGGAAATTATGTTCAACTCGTGCAAATATACAGAAGGAGTGTTCATTTTGCACCTCTGTATCTCCCTAATTCACAGGACTTCTTGATTTGCAGAACTTGCTAAGCCAGTTTTCACTGTTGTGAATGCCTTTAGGGTGGAATGAATAAAGCTTGCATGACTATTCCTAGATCAGTCTCTAGAAGACTCATCCTCCTTTCTCTCAAGATCGGGCGTGCAGAAGCCATTAAATGGCAAGTAAATAGAGGATATAAATGGAGTGAGAATAGCTGTCTTTCTTCTTTCTGGGCTTAGTGGGAGGCAGACTGTCTTAATGAGGAATATATATTGAAGGGTAAACAGTCTAATACCCTGGTATTAGACTGCTGTGTTGTGAATCTTTTTTTTTTTTAATGAAACATAAATTGGAACATGCTGAACAGAATCTGGATAGTGAAGTGGCAAAAATAGTCTCTCTCTATATGGAAGGCTGTAAAAAGCTTTACATGGAACACAACTGTAACTCAGCACTCAGAAAGGTTTTCATTTTAACTTAATCCCCTCACCCATGTAAGTCATCTATTATCATATTTACTGTTGTGGTGCCTAGGGATCACCCAGGATTAGGGCCCCACAGTGCTACTTGGACATCTAACATTTTAAGACAGATGAAAGAGAGACTACGTCTATGTTGGTGATCCAGTTAATTGGTTGAGGTGACATGGAATGGACAGCAAAGACCATGCCAACTAAAAGAATTTTGGGGTCCTCTGCACTATGGGAATGGCGGCGGGGCACCTGAGTGGAGTTGTGATTTGGCATGTGGAGTCAGTGCCACTCAGGTTTGGCCTGGCTGCCCCTGTCTCAAGGAGGAGCAGCTGAACCAAATTTGAGGGAGTGGTGATGTGACCTAGTGTGCAGAGTTGCAGCTCTGTTCATTTCTTCCCCCCACCCTACCCCTCAGTGATTGGTGGGGCCCCTGTGCTAGTGCCCAGAGAGTACACTGGGTAATCTGGGCCTGGGCAGATGTACCTCTGGAAGATGATTGTGTGTGACATTGGTGAGGCATTCCATAGTTGGATGTCTGTTTCTGCAGTCACAAACAGTCTCTCAGTCACTTTTCATGGAGAAGGTCGGTACATCTGCCATATAAGTGGGAGAAGTTCAAAGTGGACCATGTTTCTGTGGAAGTGAAAAGGGAGGTGTTTTGGGAGAGGGTTGTTTTTGTTTTTTTGGGTCACTGACATCCTTCCCCCTTGCTTGCCGTTAGTTTTTGGGGAAACTCTATAAGTCTTCAGGCTCTTGCACTGCAAGCCAAAAAGGTTTTCTGCAAGTTAAATTGGAATCTCGGTATATTGTAGAAGTCTTTGTGTATTGAAAAATCCTTTTTCCTTCAAAGGTAATGGCTTTCTCTGAAGAACAATCATGTTGAGACAATTTTGGGGTGGGTGGATATGTGCCAGGATTAAAAGCCATGGGGGATAAGCTAAATGAAAAGGGAAGGGAAAAAGGGAAGGGAGGAGGGAGGCAATATGGGGGCAAGTGTGGAGTGAGACTGAGGGGCGGTGGGGATAGTAGGGAAAGAAACCATGTGTACAAATGGGCCTAAGGTAGAATGATTTGAAGTGACTCTCCCTTAAAGCTATAGAAGGAGTTGATAGAGCTGAGAAGTAAAATTCCGGAGTTCCTGGCTCCCAGCCTTGTACTTACACAATACAACACCTATCTTTTGCCTTTCACTCTAGTTAGAATATAAATGTACCTATGGTTGGATTGTAAATACATCCTGTATCTACACAGGTATTGTTTGTAGGATTTAATTATTTTGGACTTCTTTGTGTCCACAGTGACAAGTCTTAAAACTTTCCTTAAACATCGTCTTCTTCTCTACTATGGAAATAGACTATTTCTTTATAACAGTCTGAGAGAACCTAGCCGAATTCACAACATGAAATTATACTTTTTGAGTTGTTTTTTATTTTTAAAAAAATTACTGATTACAAAGTCTTCCCCTCTTGTATATGTATTGTATAGTGTTTTGTATCACTGATTGTAAATCAGACTATGGACAAGCAACAAAAACCACTCTTAATAGAGTTAAGGCCTGCATTTCTTTGCCAGCTCCACAGCACTTCCTAAGGGATTGTCTTCACTGCAGAGTTCACTTGCGTTGTAACCTGAGTGTTGTCCCTTACTCAAGTCCCATCTGCACACACAGCCCTTAGTGCAAGTGTGGTGATACTGTTAACTCGGGGTGGCTGACCCACCAGGGGGTATAAGCTAAAGCCCAAGTGAGCACAATGCAATCAGCTCTGCAGCTGAATTGTTATTTGCAGGAGTCTTTCTGTCTGTGTAGGATCACCACACTCCTGAACAAAGGTATTGATGCTAACAGAAGCTTTTTTCCCATTAATATAGCTGCACCTATACCTGCGATTATAGCAGCATAGCCATGTCATTTAGGGGTTTGTTTTTTACATACATTCCTGACATATGAAAGTGTGGACCTAGCTGCCTCTTACCTAAGATAAGCTAACTTGAGAGGCATTCACTTGAGTTAATTCTGCAGTGAAGAAATAGCCTAATGAACATCTGTGCCTTCCTTTTGATCAGTGGCTCTCAACTCTCCAGACTACTGTACCTCTTTCAGGAGTCTGATTTTCTTGCGTACCCCTAAGTTACACCTCACTTAAAAACTACTTGCTCACAAAATCAGACTTAAAAATACAAACATGTCAGCACACTATTACTGAAAAATTGCTTACTTTCTCCTTTTCACCATATGTCATAAACAGATAGTTAAGGATATTTAAGAACTTAACTTAACAACAGGAGTACTTCATGTCTCTTTTGCCTGTAAAGGGTTAACAAGTTCAGTGAGCCTGGCTGTCACCTGACCAGAGGACCAATCAGGGGACAGGATACTTTCAAATCTTGAAGGAGGGAAGTTTTTGTGTGTGCTGTTAGTGTTTGGTGGTTGTTCACTCTGGGGGCTCAGAGGGACCAGATGTGCAACCAAGTTTCTCTCCAATCTCTCTGATACAGGCTCTTATAAGTTCAGAATAGTGAGTAGTAGGTAGATAAAGCGAGTTAGGCTTATGTTTGTTTTCTTTATTTGCTAATGTGTGTTTGGCTGGGAGGATTTTAATTTGTACTTGTATACTCAGGCTGGGAGGGTATTCCCAGTGTCTATAGCTGAAAGACCCTGTAACGTATTCCATCTTAAATTACAAAGATAATTTTAACTATTTTTCTTTTTAAATTAAAAGCTTTGTTGTTTAAGAAACCTGACTGTGTTTTATTCTGGTGAGACCCCCAGGGAACGGGGTCTGGATCCATCAGGAATTGGTGGGGAGAAGGAGGAAGAGGGGGAGAGAGGTTACTTTCTCTCTGTGTTAGGATTACTTTCTTTCTCAGGGAGAGTCTGGGAGGGGAAAGAGAAGGAGGGGGAAGGTGCATTTTTTCTCCTGTTTAGATTCAAGGAGTTTGACTCACAGTGGATCTTCCAGGGTAACCCGGGGGGGGGGGAGGGAAGCCTGGGAGAGGCAATGGTGAGGAAAGGTTTACTTTCCTGTGTAGTTAAGATCCAGAGGGACTGGGTCTGGGGGGGGGGGGTCCCCGGACAAGGTTTTGGGGGGACAGAGTGTACCAGGCACTGGAATCCTGGCTTGGTGCAGCGCTATAAGTACTAAGCTGGTAATTGAGCTTAGAGGAATTCATGCTGGTACCCCATCTTTTGGACGCTAAGGTTCAGAGTTGGGAATTATACCATGACACCATAATTATAAAATAAATAATTGGAATATAAATATTATTGTACTTGCATTTCAGTGCAGCATATAGAGCAGTATAAACAAATTGTATGAAATTTTAGTTTGTACTAGCTTTGCTTGTACTTTTTATGTAGCCTGTTGTAAAAACAAATAGCTAGATGAGTTTGATGTACCTCCTGGAAGACTTTTGTGTAACCCCAGGGATACCCTTGGTTGAGAACCACTGCTTTAGATAAGGGATACATTTTTCCTGTATCCTATAAGGCTAAAAATACGGAAGACTTTCCCAAAGAGCTTTACTAAAGCATCATAACTAGCTTTTAAAAGTGGGACTGAAGCAGGACCACCTTTCCACCAACTCTTCTAAAAATCCTACCCACAGGACAAAAATCTGATCCATTTTAAAGAACTTGGAGTCTGATGTAATGAAAAAAAATAACATAGTAAGTACAATTGAAAATGACCATGAGAAGATGGTGGTATTTGCCACTCAACTTAAACTAGTCTCCAAAGCGAAGGTAGCTAGTAAATCCACTAATATCAATCCAAAACAAACCATTTCTGCCAGTTCCCTCCCATCCAGAGGGTTTATCTTCACCTTTCCCTTTGACGTCTTTCCAAAAGGAAGGAGTTAGGGTAGTCAGTGTTTTTACGGGGATGAGTGCCATTAAGAATTAGCCTTGCTATACTTCAGTATTGGGTTAGTAGTTTTTATTTATATTTTTTTATTTATTATATTTATTTAATTATTTAATTTAATTTTTTGCAAGTAGGTAAAATTGGAAAAGGTGCCATTTCTAAAGTTTCTGAATTGTATCCAACTAGGAAGTGATATGCTAGTTCCAAGGAGTGGAACAAATTGGAGAGGTGCCTTTAATCTATATTATGAAATACTAAGCAACTGCTTTTAGTTTTTATGAGCTTCTAGCCATAGTTTAAATTTGCCTTTTCCCTTCCCGCAGAAAGAAAGGTTTTAATCCATGTGGAGCGTTTACGGTGGGGGTACAATTATTATGGTGAGATTAAGAGATGACTCCAATCTACTGTGAATGCAAGAAGGTCTTTGACTTTCATTAAATTCAATCCAATAACTTACACTTTTTATGGAAGCTCTTTTAGCATCTCTGCTGTGCTGTCACCAAATGCTTCCTAAAGTGATCTTGTATTCTAGTAGGTGACAGTAGTTGGGGGAGGGTGTTTGAACTGTGAAGATAACTAAATCATGAACAAGAACACAGATTTACTATTTTAAGTGTAAATTGGCTGTTGGGATACCATGGAAAGCTTGTTGGCCCATGTAGGGAGTGGGGAATTCTCTGTTCAATTATAAATTCATTTACTCGATGACTGTTGACTTAACTTCAATTTACAGATTTAAATCTTGAAAAGAGCAGTCCAGCATGGCATTTTGGAGCATCTCAAGTGGAAGATATGGGGAATATTATTTTAACACTAATTTCTGAAGAATACAGTAAGCAACAGTAGTAAACTTGGGTTTGGCTTTTTACTTTATTTCTCCAGAATGTTGGGGAGTGAAATAATTTCTGCCATGTTTTGTAGATCACAGATTTGCAGATCCTGAAAGAGTGAACTATAAATTTGAAAGTGGTACCTGGTAAGTGGAGTGAGTGTGTTTGGGTGGTGTTTGGTTTTTTTACACCTAAGGCATAAGTACAAAACCTTACCTACACTTAAAATTTCTGTACTTGGCTACACTTGCAAGTGGTCTTTGTATTTTTTAATGTCTTCTATTTTGCTGGGAAGTTGCTTTAAAAAAAAATTAATAGGTTGCTTAACTGAGATGAGGGGTTGTAAAACAGAACTGTATGCTGAGTATCCTATGCTGGACTTGCACGGTATTGATTAAGAGCTGCTACTATCTCCAAAATTGTGGTGTTAATTATCACAGATGATGGTAAACACACTAGCCTATTAAACAAAGATAAATAAGTTCTTGTTAATAACCCTATTGACTTTGGCTTTGTTTCAAGTGATGGGGGAAAAAATATTTGCTCAATGTAACAATGGCATGCAAATGTATCTTCATGTGTCCAAGACAGTATGAAAAGCAATGTAAAATTTTTCTAATTATAAATATCAGTGTCTTTTAAAATATATTTAGTAATGACAATTGCAATAGTACCAGTTATGATGCAAACTTCTTAATCTCACTCATCTCTTTTTAGCATATAAGATTCTTCGCAATGGTATTACTAAATGCTTTCTAAGCAGTGCCTGCAACAGAGATGAGTGTCAGAATTGGTTTTAGTTAGATCTTCATGAATTGATCTGGAAGAGGGAGTAAACAGTGTGGTCATAATAATCACAGATTCTACTGGTATTTGCAGCTCTTTCTAGCTCAGTAAAGCAAGGGAAATACTATGATTTAAAAGGTCATAAATATTGGCAGAAAATAACGAGATTCATCCAGTAAAATCTACTTAATAGGAGGGAGAAATCTGGATTGTAACAATGAGATCTGGGAATGAGAGTGGACAGCAAGTTAGATAGGAGTTTGCAATGGAAGACGAGTGAAAGAACAACAAGGAGTCCGGTGGCACCTTAAAGATCAACAGATTTAACTGGGCATAAGCTTTCGTGGGTAAAAAAAAAAACAAAACCCTTCTTGCATCTGAAGAAGTGACGTGTTTTACCCACAAAAGCTTATGCCCAAATAAATCTGTTAATCTTTAAGTTGCCACCGGACTCCTTGTTGGTTTTTTTTTTTTTTTTGTGGATACAGACGAACCTGTCTATTCCCTGATACTTGAAGAGTGAAAGAGTTAATGCCATGTTGAGCAATCTGTATAGAGGCATATTTTTAGAAGGGTTAAGCATTTTGTATTCTGAAATATCAGAAACTTTGTGTTCTTCCTGTAGACTTCTGCTCATCTTCTAGTCTGTAAGATGTAATTTCCTCTGCAGGCATCAACTTTAAATGAGTCCAGTAAATGGTTGAAATGGACTCCGCAGATGAAACCAGTCTATTCACAAAATCAAAATTCTACCTATTTGAGAGTCTATAAAATGCCTCTGCCATGATTGCTGCTGTGTAACACTTGACTCAAATAGTTGCGTGGATGTGATGCACAGGAGTATTAGTGACTAACAGAGCTTTATTTCTGGGTCCCAGTCACCTGACATGGGCCAGGGCTTCAAATGGTTAATTTAATACCTTGTTGCATGATTCAGATGAGTATCCTCTTAACTCAATAGATACCAGAGTTATTGACTTGCAGCTGTAACTTCTGTAGGATCACATTCTTCTAAATATGTATGTTCTTTACATCAGGGGGAGATGGGGTGAGAGAGAGAAGAGTGACCGTGTTCAGGAGGCTAATTTCCCATAAGGCAACATCTCATCTAAAGCTAAGCCACATGATGCAATTCCCAAGCTAGCAGCACAACTGTCCATGAGTCCTCCAGGAAGCTAAATAAGAGCCATGGATTTTTGTTGTCATGTCCAGTCACATATGTAGAGCACAATTGACGGACTTTGTATTCTGTACATTCACTGCTGTAGAGCAAAATCAGCCCTTTGCTGCAGAACTGTGCTCTAGTAAAATACTCTTTCTTTTAACTATACTTTCTAGTGGTTTTGATTATGAGCAAAACTGCCCAACATGAACAGCATGTAAACAATGCAGTGCTGCCTGCCATAAAGATGGGAGGACAAGTAAATCTCTAGCCTTAATACAAAGGTAGCCTTAAAAGGGTAAAGAAATGGAAGCCGGTTGGTAGAGCTAAAAGTCTATCACTGACTTATTTCCTGAAAGTCATGTTGATCACATAACCTTAGATTGGCTTTTGCATCTTGTTTGGGTTTTTTTGTTGTGTTTTTTGGGGGGGAGGGGGAGGGGAGGGGCTTTGAGGAGGAAAAAGAGATGATGCTCTTGACCAATTTATAGCTGCCCTGGGTGTTGCAGACTCCCTGCTGATTACTATCCAGCTATCTGTGGCTGAGTCAGTCCTGTGCTAAGCCACCGTTGTGACCTCTAGCCACAACATGGGGGGTGGTTGAACAACATGTGAGCTAACACGATAGTGGCCTGAGCGTGGGACTTGAATTCTAAGCTCTTTGTTCAGTTTGTACAGTGCTGAGCTCAATGGTGTCCTGGCTCATGACAAGGGCCCCCAGGCACTACCACAATATAAATAATAATCCCCATGCAGACACTAACTTCCTCTGTGGTCCTAGACAAGTGGGATATCCTCTGTTTTAATTTTCTCATCTTTTTCCATTTTTCAGTACTTCTGCAGTGGACGGTGTGATTTAGCTCGGTAGAGAACAACATAAAAACCAAGCATTGGGCTGGGGCGGGGAGCACACCTGGAAAAGACACACACACAACTGTAATGGAGATGAGACACAGGGTAGCAAAAGAGACAGACTACGAGAGGGGGAAGCGGGAAAGAGACAGCTTAATTAGTCCATGTGCTCTGTGTTTCTGCCAACAAAGAATGGGTGTAAACGTAAAAGAATGAGAGACTAGTAAACAGAAATGAGGGAAAATGGCACTGGGATGGATGGAATGAGCCAGATAAGGGAAAACACGCTTACGACTCTTAAATTTGCAGTCTTCCCAACTGTGAACAACCTCAGGCCTTGTTTGATAAACGTTGAACATGAGTTTAAGCTTATGAATAAATTACAGTTCCGCTTGCCGTCTGTGTGGTAGATACTGAGGATGGGGAAACTTCAGTGTGTGTTTGTGCTTTATCTGAAGCAGCAAGATGGAACTCGTAGATGATAATACCATAATCAGAGCAAGAGGCTTACCGTGGCAGTCATCTGACCAGGACATCGCAAGATTCTTCAAAGGCCTAAATATTGCCAAGTTAGTTACCAGCAATATATATGTTTATGGCTTTGCGAGACAGAAATAGTGCTTGCTCTGCTTCAGTGATTCACTCTTGTGCCTCCTTTTTCCTTGTCTCGACTCTTTAAGGGGAGGTGCTGCACTGTGTCTCAATGTACAAGGAAGAAGGAATGGGGAAGCTCTCGTCAGGTTTGTAAGTGAAGAGCATAGAGAGTTAGCACTACAAAGACACAAGCACCACATGGGGAATCGGTACATTGAGGTACGCTGCAGCAATGGTGGTTGCTTTTTTGTTTTGTTTTTTTTAATCTTTGATAGGGCTACAAATATCATGCCACATATAACTGATTTTTTCCCCTTCTTTCCCTAGGTGTACAAGGCAACAGGTGAAGATTTCCTTAAAATTGCAGGAGGTAATCCACTTTTTCTTTTGTGGGTGGAGATGGGATTCAGTTCCAATAAACATCTTTAACTTAGAAACCCTTTGTAATTTAAAACTATCGAATGTGATCTCTGAATTGGCTCATAGAATACATAGGTAGTTGATGTGCTGAGATTGCTACCTACTCTGCTGATCATTACTGTCTTACAATTTACATTGTTCTTTCCCTCACCCCCATCATATTGATGAATCACAATAAAGCATAAAAACTGTAAGGTCTCTGGTGCAGGGACTGTCTTCATTCTGTGAATACAATGCTTGGCAATGGGGTTCTGATCCCTGAGGAGCTACTGTGACATAAATGAATTCAATATGTTCTCTTCCTTTTCAAGGAGTCAGTCAGTTAAGGATCTTACCAGACTTGTTTCTGAATTTCATTTCCTATGTAATTTTCCTGGGGCCATGGCTTCCATGTAATCAATTATAGAAAAACATAACCTGAATTTTTTCACAACAGTGATGTAACTCTGTTCTACTTGTTCTCTATTGTTATATACAAACCTGTGTGAAAGCAAATGAGTTTCAAAATATAAATTCTAATTACTAGGGATGGGTGAAACTGGTTTTATTAAACAACTTAAACTTTTCCTGTATCCTAAAATGATCTTCCTTCCAAGGGAAAGTTGATCACCAAACACTGGAAGGGTACAGAAGTGTTTTGTGAACCCTCACGCCATCTTCTCTCGCAACTCCTCTCTCACCCCCTGGTCTTAGCCAAGGGGGTTGGATAAGGTTCAACAAGCTGCCACCCACATCTGTGGTATTGGGTCTCATTCTCAGGGGCCAGACAGGCTTGGTATAGGAATTCCCTGTTCCCTGCAGGCTGCAGTAACCTAGTATTTAAAAACCACAAATACCAATACTCTGAAACTTTTTAAAGGCTCCCTAGAAGGGGAATGTGTGGCTGAGAGGGTTGGTAATAGAGTGTAGCGGTGCCTTTGACTTCTAGGGGTATGGCTAAACTGGAAGAGGTATGTGTGATTGGCGTGTGTCTTTCTTCTAAAGTTTGGCTTTAAACATCTTTCTCCTCCCTCCCACCTTTTTTAATCCTGGTCTAGACATAAAGTAGGTCACTAGATGGACCCAATTTACAATCTGTTTCCTGATAGACTCTAGTGTCCATTTTCTGGAAAACAGATACTGTTGGCAACTCCAGTAGAGACAAAGGACTGAGTAGTCATGAAAACTGACTCACCTGAACCTTGGTGATGGTCCTTTGGAGGCAGTGCAGATACACTTGTGCTGCTGCTGGCACTGCACTCTATGGCTATAGAACTAGGTTGAACTTGGGTCTAAATGGTGGTCCATCTGGCATATCTTAAACACACAGGTGCACACATCCCTAAAATTGGATATGTCAGTGGTTTGCTCAGTGGTCCTCTTCTCCCCAATCCTAGAGGTAGAGGATGGGATTTTCAAAGGCACCTAAATGCCATGGACTCTCAGTGCGGCTTGTGATCCTTAGTAACTTATCAGAGGGGTAGCCATGTTAGTTTGGATCTGTAAAAGCAGCAAAGAGTCCTGTGGCACCTTATAGACTAACAGACGTTTTGGAGCATGAGCTTTCGTGGGTGAATACCCATTTCGTCAGATGCATGCACGAAAGCTCATGCTCCAAAACGTCTGTTAGTCTATAAGGTGCCACAGGACTCTTTGCTGCTTTTAGTAACTTAGGTACTTATGAAAACTCCACCCACAAAGTGTTTGCTTGTCAGTCATTTTAAAAACCATGGCAAACAGATGAATCTTGCATTTCACCCTGTAAAGATAAGGTTTGTGGCTCTCTGTCCGTGCAGCAAAGTATTGTACCAGCTATTGTGAGATTGACTGGGGAGTGTTGTACAATCTATGACTTGCTTATTTCATAGCTCACTCTGGAGAGCTGACGTGTCTTGGGAAGAGAACCAAGTTTTGGGATAAGAATACAAACTGACATCCTTCCAATTGGCTGTAGATAGGATGCCTTGGATCACTTTACTGATTTTACTGTGGTATTACGTTGGCAATGTAAGCAATGCTGATAGACTCCCATCTAGTTACAGAAGGCAAAACCGGCAAGCTTCTAAAGATGACAATTGTATCAAGGTGGAACCAAATGCCTGAACCTTCCTAAATGCACTTTTTTGCTGGCAGTTCCCAGGCCGTTGTCTGGGGTAGTTTGGTGTCTGAAACAACATTTCAGAAATATGTATTTAAAAGTTAAGGCTTGGAATTCACCAGAAAAGCCATTCCAGCAGCATCTGTGCTACTATGTGAGAGACTAGTGTTTTGCTGAGCAGGCAAAGACTCAGTGTTGTAAATGCAGCCTATTTTCACCCTTGGGTGAGGGTGAATCTCATTTAAGCAATCAAAGGAGCAGCATTCTAGGCCTCAAAGGGAGGAGTGTCCCATATGATGACACTCCTAGCTTTCCAGGTAGCTTTTGAGTGGGGAGAAACAATGTGAATTTCAATTCTATACCCTAGGTGCAAACAATCCGTACAGGGAGGGAGTTGCTGTCTTTGTGTCTGTGGTGTCTCAACTTGGATTTTGTTTTTTTTGTTAAAGGTACTTCCAATGAAGCAGCTCAGTTTTTATCGAAAGAAAACCAGGTGATTGTCCGGATGCGAGGTCTTCCTTTCAATGCAACGACAGAAGAAGTGCTGACGTTTTTTGGCCAGCACTGCCCAGTAACAGGAGGAAAGGAAGGAATCCTGTTTGTCACATACCCTGACAACAGGCCAACGGGAGATGCCTTTGTGTTGTTTGCTTGTGAGGAATATGCACAAAATGCACTAAAAAAACATAAGGACTTGCTGGGTAAAAGGTACATTGAACTCTTCAGGAGCACGGCAGCAGAGGTTCAGCAGGTAGGGTGAAAGCTTCCAAATATCTTGGGCTCTTCTAATCAAAGAAACAGGAGGACACAGTGGTTGGCATGTGGTTGGGGTCTTGAGGAATTGCTCTGTATCTTGTGGGAGGAGAGTTGTTTGACCTCAAAGCGTGGTCAAGGTCAGAAAAGGTACCTTGTGAAGCCTTTCATCAAGAGGTTTGATTCCTGTTTGTATGCATAGTCAATCTGCTCACTCTGGCAACTGTGTTTTTATTTAAACTGCTTTTTTTTCTCCTGCTAGCTGTGCAGGTGGCATAATTAAGAGACTTATCAACAGGACCACTTACTAAGTTCTGACCAGTCATACCTGGGCAAGCCTATTGCACATGTAGGGTTTGCACAGGCCCAGTAGAAGGCCTTATTTGGCTTGCAGAACCTTTACTGGAGGGGATGCAGATGGCGGCACTCAGGCTGATTTCAGGGGGCTGGCAATTACAAGAACAACTTCTAAATTGAGTACACTTGATCTTGAATCATTGGGACACACAAGTAGAGCTTCACAATCCCAATTTTCATCTCTTGAGTTGACCTGCATTTGAAGAACACTAGGTGTCGAACAAATCCATGTAAAGTATCATCAGAAGGCTGAGATCCTCTGCTTTCCAGTGGTATATAACATTAATTGGTAGTCCTGGGAAATTTAATCTGGATTTCACTAAATTCTAGAAAACAAACCACCACCAACTAAAAAGACCCCTTGTTTTCTGAGAGTTCAAATTTTTCATCTTAGTTGCTTAACATTAACTTCTGTCTAATGATTACTAACTAGTTAGAGGCTTGATCACTGTAACTTATTGCAAGTTGCATGGTTCAGTTTGGCCGCATAGCAGCACGTGTTTGTTTCGGCTGTTCCCATGCTGCCTAACCATGTTCGTATTAGTGCGTTCTAGGAAAACCTGGACAACTGTCCTTGGCAGAGCAATCCCTAAAGTAGAAGAAGGAATACTGTGCTTTCTGTTACCAAAAGTGGTGGAGATTTAGCTCCCCATCCTGTCCCTGGTTGGGGTAAAAGTAGTCACAAACAGCTCTCCCTCTTTCTTTTACCATGAGAGCTCCCTCTCTGTTTTCAGTCTGCTTTAATCTCTTCAGCAAGACCCAGATTGTGAGGACAGCAGGAGAAGGGGGCAATGCACTCTGGGATATCTTGCCATATAAAGATCTGCAAGGAAATAGGATCAGTCAAACCAGTTATAGAAACAGAGTCCTCTCCATGCTGCAAACATTATGTTGAACTGGCTACTAGCAGTCAATCCTGTGCCAGTCAAGGAGACTTGTTACACTGGACAACAATGAGGAAACTTCCTACCACTGCACTAGCACGCATGCTGCTCAGCTGATTGGTATTAACAGTGGAAATGCTAGTGTAGCCTGACCCTTGTTTGTGTGACAAGATGGCAGAAATGACAAGTTTTGAGCTAACCTGGAGTTTTCATAGATCTGGAGTTTGACTCTTTCTGTAAAGCCTTATCTGTTTGCACTGATGAAAATATGCATAATATTGCTATATACGTAGATGTGATCAAGGGAAATGATTGAATATTCACATAACTGTTAGGCAGGGCTCTTACTGTTTAAACTAGAAACAATAAATCTAAAATGTAACATGATCTTTTTGGCCAAATATATTTACTTTTAGCTGACAGATGGTGTTGCTACATGGGCAACTTCAGTCATTAAATGATGGTTTACACTGTACCGTAGCACATGAAACAAAAATCTTCTAGTTTCAGGACTCTTCTCTTCCTCCACCTTGACAGTGTAGTCTTTTGTCCTGGTTAACAGCTGCCTCTTTTGTCATCTGGGTTGGATGCCTTTTACTAGAAACAACTCTTCTATGACCACATAAAGTGCTTTGGGATCCTACAGAATGAAAAGCATTGTTAATGTAATATACATAATTAGTAAGTTGCTGCTCTGATACATCTCCTGGTATGGAGCACTGCAACTTGCAGTCTGATCAAAAAGAAACCAAGATGACATTTTCAAATAAAACCACCCAAAGACTTCAGACTTACTTAGAACTTATTAATTCAAGCTGTATTTTTCTCCTTGATTAAAAGCCTACTGCTTAGATGACTTACCTTCTAAGTATTGCACAAGTTAACTATAATTAACAAAAATTCTACCTACATTCAATTCATTGGAACAAGCTTGAAGTCTCACCATTTCTTTGTTTCTGTTTGTTGTGCAGGTGCTGAACAGGTACTCTTCTACACCTCTCGTTCCCCTTGCAGCACCGCCTGTCCTTCCCGTGTTACCTCAGCAATTCATGTCTCCTACCAATGTCAGAGACTGCATACGTCTGCGTGGTCTTCCCTATGCTGCCACTATAGAGGACATCTTGGAATTCTTGGGGGAGTTTTCTGCAGATATTCGAACCCATGGGGTTCACATGGTATTAAATCACCAGGTAGGTAGACGACAAGAGAATGCAAATCATGGTTGCGAGTGTGCTACCCACCACATGATGCCCTGGGTTGATTACTAGTGCAATAACAGGGAAGCAGCCTTGATAAAGCCCCTAAATGCACAAAGGTGAGACAGATACTGATTCTGTCCTCCAGGAGTGTAATGAAAATAATAGTCTTTCACAGAACCTAGCTGTTTCAAGGCATTGTATTTTTTTAATACTGGACCAGTGTAGCAAACAAATTGCTAACAGGATCAACTGAAAACTTGGTATGGTTATCCGTAAATGTATGTAGAATTATTTCCATTGTGTGTAAATAGGTAACTCATGTTGCACGTGTGGGGTTTGAAAGCAGAGTGTGTTGGCTTTTATATGGTGAAACATACAATATCACACCTAAAAAGATTAAAAACATTTCCTCTTTTTCTTGATGATAGTAGATGACGTAATAGGGGTAAGGAATCTGTTTTTATGGGGTTCTGATTAAAAAACAAACCAACAACAAGAACCTTTTAGACTGTCCAGCCAAAAAGTCTTGTCTGTAGTTTGTTTGGCTAATGGTATGGGGTTTCTTTTGTGGGGTGTTTTTGTGGGGGTTTTAATTTTGTTTTGTTTGGGTTTTTTTGGGTGCCCAACTTAAGAAGCCTTTAAAAGAGACTCTTAAAGAGGATGGGTATTCAGCATTTTCTGAAACCAGTCCCTTTTAAGGCTTCTTAAGTTGGGCACCAAAAATCATTAGAGCCAGGGGCCAAGGGTTGTAAGAGAGTCTCTGCCTCATTTTAATATGGCCCAATACATTAATTTCAAAGACTTAGTTACTTGAATGTGATGCAGAAAATGGCAAGTAAATTTTAAAGATTTTAAGTTTTATGTCCACAAGATACACACTACATTAATTAACTTCTCACAACCTACCAAAATCTCTCTTAAAAGGATTATAAAAGTAAGTTCATATTTGTAACTTAGTGAAAAAGCATAACTGTCACATGCTTATTTAACATCTGTTACGGGGCTCACACAAGGGACAAGCCTATGTGTTGCTATTTATTAGTGACTTTGTTATATAGGGTAAACAATGTGATACTCTATAGGCTTGAAATAATTAATTTGTTTAGTTTAGATGGATAGTATCAATGTTCATTTTTAAGCATTATTTTTATCTATCTAAATTTTCACAGTTGTGGGAAATTATGGGTGGGGTCAGAAGTTCAGAGGGTATCAGGTAATTAATGACAGTCAGTATTGAGATTCAAAAAGTTAAAGCTTTAGAACTGCTAAAACACAATTATCAATATCAAAACATATTAAGTAAATATCCTTAAATCAAATGTTAAATTCTCAAGCAGCATTTTTCTTAATTTGCTGCTCTATACATTTCTGTTGTAATGACCGAAATAATTTTTGGTCGGTTTGTATGTGTATGGTGAAATAAACACTTACCAGTAAAAATCTAATGCTTCCAAGCCTACCTATATAATTGGAAATCTGCAAAAAATATTGCGACTCTTCCCTGGGATTTCAAATTAAACTGTTCCATTTACCCAACCAAAATATACAAATTGATACTTAATTTCATTCTTATGCTTCACAGATCTTTAATCTCGTATCAAAATCCTTAGAAACCTGATAACTGACCACTCTGAACTAGCAATCTCTTAAACTATCAATTCTCCCTCAGGGAGGGCTGGTTCCCATTCTCCTGTAACTTGTGATATGGGTATGGTTAAAATTTTGTCACGATTGCTTTTGGTAAAAGTCACAAACGGATTGTGGACAATAAATGGAAATTCATGGAAGCCTATGACCTGTCTGTGACTTTTACTAAAAATAATGAGCGGGGACTGATTGGGGGAAGGGTGAGAACCTGAGCCCTGCTGTGGGAGGTGGAGAGGTTTTAGTACCCACTGCCCCAGTGGCTGACAGCTCCATGGCTCCATCTTGAGAGTTCCAGGTCCCCTCTGTCACTGGCAGTTTGAGAGCTAGCAGCTCCGCACTCTGGGGGCCCCAGCCCCAGGGCTGAAGCAGAAAATGTCACGGAGATCTCTGAAAGTCACAGAATTCATGACCTCCATGACATAATTTATCCTTAGAGGTTAATAACCTGTTTGACTTAATCCATGAAAGCCTGTTCTACTCTAGACAATTAAGTCAATTTAAATCCATGCTCTCTGAGTAGCATAGTTAAACCAACTAACCCCCCATTGTTGACAGTGCTAGGTTAACAGAACAATTCTTCTGTTGGCCTACCTACCGTTTTTCAGGAAGGTGGATTATCTACACTGATGGGACAACCCTTCCCATTGATGTCGGTAGTGTCTGTCTACGCTGAAGTGCTGCAGTGGCGCATTTGTGCCGCTGTAGCAATTCAAGTGCAGACAAACCCTGAGTAAAGAACAGATATTAGACAACATGAGTGTGTTTTTGTTTTCTGAAGCTTGTTCCTTCAGTCTGTCTCACATGTTCAAACTGTCTTGTAAATTACTCTGGACATGAACCATAATCTGTTATGACGACACCACATACACTATCCGTGCTCAAATTATCTTGGACTGACATTTTGCCTTACTTGTCCCATTCTCTTTGGCTTTCTTCCTGGGCTGTGACACTCTTAAAGCTCACTGCACTTGGTGCTCTGTTAACAGAAGAAGACAGTCCTTGCACCAAGGCTCTTACAGTCCACTTCAGACACTGACTGTATAGTCTAAATATACAAGACACACGTTCCAAACTTGAACCACTTGCTCTGTGGTGAGTGGCGTCACAAAAGTGTATGGTTTTTAAGGAAGGATGTGATTGTGCAAATGGCAGCCATCTTTTCAGTGACTTAAATCTGGGTCTTTTATCGCTCCAGTACAGACCTCTACCACTTGTGCTCAAGGATTAACTAAATTGGCTGGATTGCCAATTCCAAGACTAATTTTTAAATATCCAGAGATGGTCCAAGAGTAAATTAAAAGCATAGTTTGTCAATACAGCTTGAGTGCCTGTGTGGGGAATATGTTGGTGAAGAGATCTGCTGTCTTGCCATCTGTTGCTCTCCTTGTGTCCAACACAACATGTAGTAGTAGACAGGAATCCTGCCACAACTGCCATGTGGGAGCAGATCTCCTGCTCCAGTGTAAAGATTTATTTGTACATCGTTTATTCAGGAATACTCCAGCTTTAGACAGGAGCTTGAGTGAGCTTAGCTGCCTTAGTGACCCCCTCTTTATTGCAGTACAGCCTGTGGTTATGACCATGGTCCGTCTCCACTCTTCCTACATATCGCAGAGATAAGCTTTGCGCAGGGCCTGAATTCCCTCCTGTTCAACCTCCCTAAATCCTAGCCCCTACATAACTGAGCTGCACCAATTCATTACATGTTGGGCTGGCTACACCTGGTTGGCATTTTCCTCTTGCAGAACCTTCTGTCTGAGGAGTTGAGAACTTCACCAGTGCTGGTGAATTCAACTGCACAATACCTGTGTTAAGGATAGCTGATCAACACTCCATCAGTATAATCAGGGTGCAAGGGACAGAGGAGATTTAACTTGTCCAAAGTCACTGGTGGTGTCTATCTTTTGGTATGCTCAATGTTGTAAAGGTCCATGTCTTGTAAGCTTGGCCATTTGCAGTTTAAAAGCAGCAGTAGCTTGCAAAGGCACATACTTACTGAGGCAAAGGCAAGTGTATAACAGATGCTGGCTATGTTTAGGAAAAGCTTTTTATGATGGAGATCGGGGTCGGCAACCTCTGGCACGTGGCTCACCAGGGTAAGCACCTTGGCGGGCCGGGCCGGGCTAGTTTGTTTACCTGCCTCATTGGCAGGTTCGGCAGACCACAGCTCCCACTGGCCACGGTTTGTCGTCCCAGGCCAATGGGGGCAGCGGGAAGTGGCATGTGCAAGGGATGTGCTGGCCGCCATTCCTGCAGCCCACATTGGCCTGGAGTGGCGAACCGCGGCCAGTGGGAGCCACAGTAGGCCGAACCTGCCGACACGGCAGATAAACAAACTGGCCTGGCCCGCCCGGGTGCTTACCCTGGCAAGCCGTAGGCCTGAGGTTGCCAACCCCTGATGTAGATTGAAGGTTTTTTTTGCAGTGTTGGAGCCTTTTTGGTCCCAGGATATTAGAGACAGAAGTTGGTCCAACAAAAGATATTACCTCACCCACCTCTTTTCTCTAATAGAGTAAAGGCTTCATTCAAAACTGCTGCCACAGTGCATATCTGAGAGGGTAAAGATTTTGTCATGCCTGAATTGTATGGGGGCCTTGTGAAATAATGTTAGCTTTTAAATGGTCAAGCTAAGCACTGAAATTAATCAGTGGCTTACAAACTTGAATACAGTCACGCCTTTGCTGTTGTCATTGCTTTTTGTCTCCAGGACACTGTTCCTCTTTATAGAAGGAAATGTGCTCTCTGAACAGAGGACTAAAGTTCTTAGGCCTTATCTACTCTGGAAAGTGTTTTGGTGGTGGTGGTTTTTTGTTTTCTTCCAGTGTAACCTAGGGCATGCATTTAAACCAATAATTTTACAACTATAAACCATCCCATGTTGCACCGTCCTCCCCACGTGGGCACTCTTATTTTGGTATAAGAGTGGCTTTTGCGGGGTTCAGCTTAAATCCCTTCCCAAGCAACATAAGCCTTTTTTTCCATTCAAGCTAATACTGGGATAAGAGGTTTTCTAAACTTTTATTTTTTTACCAAAGCTATACTTGGAGCTAACGTGTGGCATTTTTATTCTCTCTATTCTGAGCCATAAAAATAGGCAAGCTGTACTATAGTTAACAGCTTTACTTAAATATTCAAAACAAATGATAGTAGAAGGCTGACAAACACTGATGTACTATACAGTGGGCAGACCATGGGCCCAGGCAGTAGTGAGAATTTAAGTGCATCAGAACCATTGATTTGGTACAGGAGTTGGGGTGGTAATGGTCAAATAGTCTTTGTAAAAGATGCTGGTAACACTGCATGCATCTGACGAAGTGGGTATTCACCCATGAAAGCTCATGCTCCAAAACGTCTGTTAGTCTATAAGGTGCCACAGGATTCTTTGCTGCTCTAATATTGCAAGTGACTCCTGTTTTGGTACCACATGAGTATTTACATTGGAACTATAGATTTGCTCTTGTTCCTTTTCTTGGTTTTTCAGGGCCGTCCATCAGGAGATGCCTTTATCCAGATGAAATCTGCAGACCGAGCTTTTTTGGCTGCACAGAAGTGTCATAAGAAGACCATGAAGGACAGATACATTGAAGTCTTTCAGTGTTCTGCAGAGGAGATGAACTTTGTATTAATGGGGGGCACTTTAAATCGAAATGGCTTGTCCCCACCACCATGTAAGTTACCATGTAAGTTTTGCATGGTTCTTGGTGCTACTCTATGCTGTGTGCTGGTAGGTGTTGGAGCTTCTTTCTCTTCCCGGTTCTTTGTAAGATACATTAAATGAGGGTGGAATTGCAAGGCTTTTCAATCTGAAATCATCAGTAGCCTGTGATCATTTTTCTTTTGGTTGTGGATTACTATTACTGAAGAAGAATTACTTTCAAATTATACTCTTTTCCACTGACAAACTTGTTTTCTGCAACTTAACTTGCTCTGGACAAGCAATGACTCTGAAAGGAAACTTTGCCACCTAGAGCCCAATAAAAATTTTAATATGAATTAGTTTATCACTGTGTGTGTGGACTCCATGCCGCTCCCTTTCTTTTAAAGGCTAATTCTTGCAACCTCTGGTAATTCTTTTTTCCCAAGTCTAAACACAAATATTCTACCTGTTGAACAGCTACTAACCCCTGGACTCTTCCCTGGACATCCAGAATGCATGGAGTTAAGGTTGCTGGTGTATGAATGAAATATGTATTTAGACATGCAGCTAAGCTACCCAAATGTCTGATGATCAGAAAGCAAGACTTTGCTTCAAGCTGTGCTCCTTATTGGGTATGAGTCATTTGGGAAAATGGGATCTAATCTAATATTTGAGAGAAAATACTTTAAAGGCTCAGGGGCTGACATATGTTTTAAAGTAATATGGCTTTGAACCCATGGGAAAACAATACTTCGCTTCAAAGATCACAAATGGCAGGATAATTGAGGTAGGATCCTCCTGTTTATGCAGAAGAAATGGAATATTCTAAATCCAGCCAGGCTGGTTATGACCAATGCTGTTTGTTTACCTGGTGGCTCCTTGGTAGCTCAGAGAGAGTTGATTCCAGTCTGCTTTCTAGTGAACAAATACTTGCATCAGAGAAATACCACCATCATAATTGATCCCCTTGTCAGCAGAAAGGCAAAGGCCTGAATGGGAGTGAGGGATAGACAGGTCACTTTTCCCTAGATATGGGGCAAGTGTACTCTGATTTTTTTTGTTCAGAGACTTCTTTTGTGAAGGTTCCCAGAGCAGGCTAACCAACTCTGCTGAAATAATGAAAACGTTTTTTGGATTTCTGAGTTTCACCTTCTTACAGCTATGAGCAGAGATGACTAAAAGTTCCAACAGGCTATGTCTCCATGTCTGCTTGTGATGCGGGAAGTGAGGAGTTGAGTCATCAGATGGTCTCTTCACAACTGCTGGTCCCTTTAAAAGGAGAAGAAAAAAAAAAGTGTGATCAGTTTTGCCCTTCCTAATCTGTCTAGATTAATCAGAATATGGTGGTGGAAGAAGGAGAAAGACACTACTCTCAAAGGCTTTGGGGAATAGTCTGATCCCACCCTCCTAGTTCTTGTATGTGTGCAACTTGTAGAAACACCCTTTTTTTTGTTTTTTGAATTTGCATTATCCTGTTAAATGAAGTAGTGACATGATGGGAAGTACCAAGAAATAATACAATGGGCCTGTTGAGGATGGAGATCTCTAAATTGTAGGAATGCCCTGTATAATGCAATCTTGGATATTGACAAGCTTTGCTCTTGTCTTTTGAAAAGAGGAGATTTAACTGATAACTGAAACTAGACCAGTAAACCAACTCATCTCTTTGGAAAAAGAATTTGTTCCCACAAATCATAGAATCCTAGAAATTTAAGGCAGGAAGAGACTTTGGTAGGTCATCTAGTAGAATCCCCTGCACTGAGACAGGACTAAATATTACTTGGACCATCCCTGATAGGTGTTTATCTAACCTGTTCTTAACCTCACTGACTGAGATTCCACACCCTCCTTAGGCGTTTTGTCCAAGTGTTTAACCGCGCTGACAGTTAAAGTTTTTCCTGGTGTTTAATCTAAATTTTCCTTGCTGCAATTTTGTGCCTGTTACTATGTGTCCTGTACTCTGTGGTTAAGGAGACCACTTTATCATGTGGCTCCCTACAATAACCTTGAGAGCAAGAGGTGGCTTCTGTGTGATTTCTACACAGATAACTTCATGAAAATGGGAGCAAGTTTTTTCCAGATCGGAAAGACCCTAGATCTACTTCAAGGCTGTCTTGCTGAATATACTGGAATTTGGTGAACCATGTTAATCTATCTTCCTTCGGTTCTTCTAGGTCTTTCTCCTCCATCCTACTCACTTCCAGCTCCTGCAGCAGTTATTCCAACAGAAGCTGCCCTTTATCAGCCCTCCATGCTGTTGAATCCACGAACGCTGCAGCCCTCCACAGCATACTATCCAGCTGGCACCCAGCTCTTCATGAATTACACGTACTATCCCAGGTAAAGCAATGAGACAGGAACAAAAGTCCTTTTACAGCAAATGCTTGAAGCTCTCAAAAGAGTATTAGCTGCCGTGGTGAAGGCTTGTGCTATAGAGAATAGCCTGCTTAGCATTTGATCAGGGTAATTATTTCAGAATCCACTGGTGGGGTTCCAGTTTTAGAACGTCTCAGGTGGCAAATTTTAATGTCTGTAAAATATCGGTCACTTGAAAAGCGTGTGGCTTTTGAAAAGTGACCAAGTGACTTAGAAGCACACTTGTTGTTGCCTCTCCATGGGAATTGTCCTTTTTTTTTTTTTTTTTTTTTAAGGGGCTTTTTTGTCTCTTCTTTCCCTCAACTTGTTTTGTAGTGTTCTAACTGATGCCTTCTGCCCTCGCGGTAACTGCTTTTCAGTGTCTCTGTACAGTTAAAGGATTTTGTAAACTTTGATGGGGAAAGGTGCTATATAAATGTAAATATTTCCACGTGTTTCAGTGCAAGTTGACTGACTACTGTTCTTTTCCCCTCTCCATCCCCCATTTCTCTCCTCTGAGGACCTTTAACTTTTCCTGGTTTAAAGGAAACAAACACTTGTGGGAGGGGTATAGTAGGTTTAATGTATACTTCACAATCACAAAGTAATGGTTCGTTCTGATTAGAATGCAAAGTACTTCATACTGTCGAGATTGTATGTGAGGCCCAGTTTGACTTAACTTTGTAGTGTAATGTAAGCCATCTTGCGTCAACCTAGTTGTGCATGTGTCTACATTTAAACTTGTCTCCCACTGATATAAGCACCACATTAGAGAGACACAGTGACACTGTTCCCCATTGAGCCGGGGTCGATATACTGAGATTGATGCAGCATGAAGGTAAACGCTGTTGCATATGTCAACCCTAACAGTCCTCCAGCAGCTGTCCCACAATGCCTGATGCTGATAGCTCTGCTCACAATGGTAAATGCCCAGCGGTCACAGAAACCGAATGGCCTCCCTTCCCTTTAAAGCCTCATACATTTGTTTAAATGGCTTTTCCTGATTATCCAGTTTGGCAAGCACATCTAGCAGCAATCTGTTGTGTGCAACTGCCCAGCTGACCATGCAGGCTACATGCTCCAGAGGCACTGCAGGATGGAGTAGACTGGAGATATTGGATCTCCTGGGCCAGTGAGGAGAAGAGGCTGTTTAGGCATAGCTACAGACCTGCCAAAGAAAGGTGGATATCTGAGCAGAATGCATGGGAGATGCAGGCCAAGAGGTATGACAGGGACTGGCACCAGTGCCATATAAAGCAAACGAACTGCGTCAAGCTATCAGAAGGCTAGCAAGGCCAACAGTCTATCTAGTGTGGAGCTGCAAATGTACAGCCTTTACAAAGAGCTGAATGGTGTACTTGGCGGAGACCCCACCACCACTCCACAGACCATTGTGGATACCACCAAGAAGCCCAAGTCTCAGGCCTCTGGCAAGGAAGAGGTGGAGGAGGATGGGGGATGTGAGAGTGGGAGGTCCAGCTACAAGGTGAACCAGAACCTGTTCGAGACTCCACTGCAGTCCAGTCAGTCCCGACAGTTGAGCACAAGCGAGCCTGATGCGGGGAAGCAACCTGGGGTAAGTGTGTAAATGTATTTCCCATTATAATGATGGCACCCTCAACTTACCAGGACACAGCTGTTGACTCTTCATTAATTTACTTGTAGTAGAAGAGGTGGTGTTATCTGCTTTTCATTCCCCTCTAGAGGAAGGATAGTGGGGGGCCATGTGGAACAATTTGTTAATGTACACAGGGATGTCCCTTGAATCCTCCTGAGTGATCTTCATGAAACTTTCATGGAAGGTACTCTGCAACCCTCTCCAGAATGTTTCTAGGGATGGCAGCCTTATTTCTTCCTCTGCAATACGGACACTTTCCCATGCCAGTCAATAATAACTTTCTCACAAGATGCGTGAGGTAATATCTTTTATTGGTCCAACTTCTGTTGGTGAGAGAGACAAACTTTCAAGCCACACAGAGCTCTTCTTCAGGTCTGGGAAAGTGATGCCTTGAGTACATTTCTGTGTGGCTCAAAAGCTTCTCTCTCACCAAGAGAAGGTGATCCAATAAGAGCTTACTTCACCCACCTTGTCTCGTTAATATCTTGGGACTGACATAGCTACAACTACACTGCATACAGTAATAACTTTGGCAACTGCCACTGCAGTACACAGGCTAGCAGCATACCGATCCGGGAGGCTTCAGGACACCAGCAGTGCTCTGTTCCTTTGTTACCCTCAGGAGAGAGAGAGAGAGAGCCAGATAAAACCTTCAGCATCTGTGGTCAATGGTGCCAGCATTCAGTGCCATTGCCCTTTATGCATAGCTTCATGCAACTGAGCAATTCCCTCTTCATTTCCCTCACTGCTGGTGGGTGACACTCACCAGTGCTGGTGCTGTGAGTGGTACTGCACACGAGCACTCTGTAGCAGAAGTGCCAATAAGCATGTCTGGTGTAAAATTTTAGGGGAGCAGGGGAAGGGACTTCTGACTCTTAACTTTCACTTTCCACTGTGACTATACTGACAATGGTACCTCTGTGTGTTTTATCTGCAGTTGCTGCTGTTTCAGCCTTCAGGGGTTCCACCGCCACAACTATGGACCATCTAAGCCAGATAAGGAGAAAGAAGAGGACTCAGGATGACACAGTCAGCAAGATCCTACAAGCCAGTGTTGCATCAGATGAACACTGCACGTAGCCTGTAGAAAGGCCCAGGAATCTCCAAAGGAAAAACAGAATCAGATGCACCAGGACATGACGGGGCTTCTTTGGCAGCAAACAGACGCCGAAGACTCGCTTGTGGATCTACAGGTTCAACAGTCATGGGCTCGCCTCTCTTTGCAGTTCATGAAGAACTCTGTTACCACATCATCTCCCTACACACCCCGCTCAACATACCACATAGTATCAGGGAGCCGCATCCCGACTCCTACTACTTCACCCTGAAGAACATTAAGGACAACTACACTTCTCATACACTGATCTGAGGCAGCCATGGTTGCTGTATGTGTAGGTAAAATGGGCATGAATGTTCTTTCCACTTAAGTTTTGTTCCATTAATTTAAGTTTTTAATATATTTGCTTTTAAATTGCACAGACTTCTTGGAGTGACTTTGTTACTGAATAAAATTCTATTTCTAAAAGTAATTCATCTTTATTAGTTCACAACATACACTGCAGAGAACTTAGCAGTTCTGAAAGGACCCACTTCTTGCTGTGCAGTGTGACAGCACATAGGATTAGTGACACAATGTGATAATCCTACATGTACAGCAAACGCTTCAAAATTAATAGGTGCATTGACAGTGTTATATTCACAGATGTACACCATGCAACACACAGTTCCTAACAGACCCCAAAACAGCAGAACCAGTTAGAGCACAATCCACCACAATGCATTACTGTGTCTTGCTGTTAAAGTGCTCTTTCAAAGCCTCTTAGCCATATAGCTCAGGCCTGACGTTTTCTAATAGCCCTTGTGTCTAGCTGTTGAAACTCGGCAGACAGTCACTCCACTTTCCACTCAGCAGCAAATATTCCCCCTTTTGCTTTACAGATATTATGTGGGACACAGCAGGCAGCTATAACTATTCAGGCGGGGAGGGGTTGTGTGTTTTTTTGGTTTTGTTTTGTTTGTTTTTAGGTTCAGGTTCAATCTTGTGGATGAAGTGACACTGGCATTGTTGAATCTATCAAAAGCTCATTCAGCTGTCATTCTGCACCTGCTGAGCCAGTGGTTGACCCTTTCCTTGGTGCTGTCAAGCTAGCTGGTGTACAGCTTCATGAGCCAGGAGAACAGCTAGATTGGGTGTCCTCCAGGATTGCTATTAGTATTTCGATGTTGGTAATGGTTATCCAGCAGGTGGGAAAGTCCCTCCTTGTAGCTTTCTGAACAGCCCTGTGTTCTTAAAGATTCAAGTACAAATGCTCGCCAGGGTTACACAAACCCAATTTATGCCAATCCGCACTTACAGAAAAAGTTCTGTAAGCTTTTTTTTTTATTTTTATTATTTTTTTTTTGCATAATTGTCGGGTATATGTTCCCAACTTGCACAAAATTCAACTTACATAAGGCTTTCCGGAACAGAACGCTTGTGTAAGTCAGGGAGCATCTGTATCATGCACCTTAGAATCATAGAATATCAGGGTTGGAAGGGACTTCAGGAGGTCATCTAGTCCACCCTTGCTCAAAGCAGGACCAATCCCGAACTAAATCATCCCAGCCAGGGCTTTGCCAAGCCTGACCTTAAAAACCTCTAAGGAAGGAGATTCCACCACCTCCCTAGGTAACCCATTCCAGTGCTTCACCACCCTCCTAGTGAAAAAGTTTTTCCTAATATCCAACCTAAACCTCCCCCACTGCAACTTGAGATCATTACTCCTTGTTCTGTCATCTGGTACCACTGAGAACAGTCTAGATCCATCCTCTTTGAAACCCCCTTTCAGGTAGTTGAAAGCAGCTATCAAATCCCCCCTCATTCTACTCTTCTGCAGACTAAACAATCCCAGTTCCCTCAGCCTCTCCTCATAAGTCATGTGCTCCAGCCCCCTGATAATTTTTGTTGCCCTCCGCTGGACTCCCCAATTTTTCCACTTCCTTCTTATAGTGTGAGGTGCAAAACTGGACACAGTACTGCAGATGAGGCCTCACCAATGCTGAATAGAGGAGAATGATCATGTCCCTCAATCTGCTGGCAATGCCCCTACTTATACAGCCCAAAATGCCATTAGCCTTCTTGGCAACAAGGGCACACTGTTGACTCATATCCAGCTTCTCGTCCACTGTAACTCCTAGGTCTTTTTCTGCAGAACTGCTTCCTAGCCATTCGGTCCTTAGTTTGTAGCAGTGCATGGGATTCTTCTATCCTAAATGCAGGACTCTGCACTTGTCCTTGTTGAACCTCATCAGATTTCTTTTGGCCTAATTTGTCTAGATGCCTCTGTATCCTATTCCTACCCTGCAGCATATCTACCACTCCTCCCAGTCTAGGGTCATCTGCGAACTTGCTGAGAGCACAGTCCACACCATCCTCCAGATCATTAATGAAGATATTGAACAAAGCCAGTCCCAGGACTGACCCTTGGGGCCTCAGAGAGGATCCTAGAGTACTTTCTCCATCCAGAGCAGATGGATTCTAGCCACCCCTCCCCCAGACCTGCTCCCACGCAAGGATCTGCTTAGCCTAGGAGTGCACCTGCCACACCGCCATGTACATCTGACCAGCAAACCCTGATGATGTTGAAGCATCCCTGGTGATCCATCAACACTTCATAATTAAGGAAATAGTCTTTTCTGCTCTCTGTGGCAAGGTGTCCTGGTGCCAAAATACAGATACACATGCCATCTATTGCTCCACAGCAGTTTGGGAACTCCATTGCTATAAATCCATCCACTACATTTTGCACATTGCTCAGAGTCAGTCCTGTATCACAGGAGGCGATGAATGACCCTGAACACTTGTATGACAGTGGGGCCCACAGTGGATTTTGCATCGCCAGAATGATTTCCCACTGATTGGTAGCAATCCAGCTCCGCAAGTTTCCACAGTGCGATTTCCACTCACTATTCCCTTGTCAATTCAGCTCTCATTTTGGTGCCCTTGCACTGGAGGGCTGAGGCAAGCTCAGCACACAGATCCAGAAATATGGCCTTGCACATCTGGAAGTTCTGCAGCCACAGCTTGTCATCCCAAGCCTGCATTATGATGGCATCCTACAGTCAGTGCTCATTTCTCAGGCCCAGAAGCGACACTCCACCATCTGCAGCTGCTCTGAACACCACCAACAACCTTAGAATTGATTCGCAGTATGTCTCTCAGCAGTCTGTCCTCCAATAAATTATCATATTTCCCACTGATTCAGTTCTTCTTACAACTCTGCAAATATTGGAGGAACGTGCGTTCTGTGCTTGCAACACTTATGACCATAGTGCAGAACTGTGCAGGCTCTGTGCTTCTGTCAGAGATGGACAGTAAGGAGGGCCATGTGAATTTTTTTGTTTTTTAGGTGCAAAAATTATAGTTACATGCTGAAATGCTGAGAAGTTGACTCCTTGTTCCCTGTCCCGCATGTGCAATTCATCTCTGCCTCACCAGGCATTGCCGAAACTTCCCCAAAAGACAGTGTGCTGGATGGTGGTGGATTGTACACTGGGATACCTACCCATGGTGCACTGCACTGTGCATCGACACAAGCACTCCTGGTGAGTACCTGCAGTGCCAATATAAGGAGCTAAGTATGCATGTGCATGAGGAATATATGAACTGTGGAAGCTTTATGCCACATAACTTGCATCAACCAAAGTTTGTAGAGTAGATGTGGCCTTAGTAAGTGGAATATCGGATGGATAACCTAAACCTCTTTAGGTGATCTACTGTTGGAGCTCCAAAGCCATCCATACAATCTTTTACAGCATAAAGTATCCTTTCTGAGACATGCTGTGCATATCCGCTGTTTGCTGGAAGCCCAGGGCAAACTTTAACAACATATCCTGCCGAAACAGTCAACCTCCCTAAAAATATCTAACAGAAAGTTCTCATTAAATGGCTTTTAATTTCTGTCTGTACTAAACAAACGGTGTTGCACTCCCTTCATCCCTAGCCTCCAATAATTGAAGTGCATTCTAGTACCATATGTTCTAGTGGAAACTTACAGGAGGGGGTTAAACAATGTTGATACCAATAGTGGACCACAAACCCAAGAGTCCTTTCCCATCACTTTTTACACAATCTTCGTTTCTTGTGAGTCAAATTATCCAAGTTCTATTCAGCAATTTAAAAAAGTTGCCAAATAGCTCTCTCTCTTTGAGATAAATCATAGGCAACCCCATTCTTGATGCGAGCATTATCCCTGAAACTTTCTAGAAGCAGTTCATGGAAGCCATTGGAACTAACTTTCCCCTGTGTTGTGTTCAGAGGGTATTATATGGGGGAGTAGTGACCATCACAACCATGTGAATCTACAGGGAAATTATTTCAGTGGGGAGGGAAACATTGCCTTGCTTAACTGTGCTTTCAGAGTTCCATGTGGAGTCTCTGGGTAAGGATTCCAGGCTAGGCCCCAAGAGATGCTGTTTCCTAGAAGATGTTGAGGGTACCATCCACCCCAGAGTGGTGGCTAATAGAGGTGTTCATCACCAAAAACCTGAAGTATAGGTTGGGCTGTGCAGGAGCTGAGAGAGCCCAGAAGCACTGCTCATTACTCTAAATGAATAACTTTGACAAGACGATGCCATGGGTGCACTTGCTGCTGGTGCCTCCTCCTGGCTGTCCTGGGGATTAGCTCTCCCCAATGCAGGGTCTATGCTGTCGTACTCTCGTCCTGCAGATCCCTCTCACTCCAAGAACCAAAGCTTCCTCTTTGTGACTCAGCCATCCGGCTGGGGTCACTATGTGATTTCCACTTCCGGGGAGGTAACAAAATCTTTCCAGAACAAATTGGACTAGGTGGTAGTCCACTGCCATGTCCCCAGTGGCTGGTACAGGAACCTGGCCACACCCTCTACTCTGGGTTCTAGCTCAGGGGTCCTCCAGTCAGCAGCCAAGGCCTGCACTGTCTTATCTTGCTGTTTTCCCCTTTTATTGCCAGCCTCCTGGCTTATATAAAACCCTTCAGATGAGCCTGCTTCCAATCAATTCCCTGTTCCTCTTCCAGGTGCAGCCTGTGGAGTTAATTGGCCCACCTGCCCATCTTAACCCCTTCCAGTCCTGTGTGAGGTAGACACCTTAGCACAGATGGATTACATTTTACTGAACCAGGATGTACAGCTCGCATTTATCTGCGCTGGAAAAAAAATGTAAAATTCCGAAACTAAACCATCTTAAAATTAGTTAAGTTTGCTACACTTGCCTATCATGTCACTTACCAAACTCAACCACTTAATGTAAAAGCAAGGAAATGAATAGCTAAGCACAGGCCACATAAAACAAACAATCCTTCTCAATAAGATATGCAACCTGAATTCTCACTTAACTTACTATTCTTTCTTTGAGTCCATAATACATACACAACAAACAATACTTCTGGAAAAAAACAAGAACTATGACCCTGTAAAACAATTCATACAGGCATAAGGGTCTACCTATGCAGAGCCCCTACACTGCAGTCAAGGGGTTCTATGTAGGTGCAGGAGTCCTACTGCAAGCTGCTCAGGACCAGGGCCTGTAGATACACAACAATTTCATGTATTGATCAGCCTCCGAAGCAAGTCCAAATACGCCCATAAAGTTATCTTTAATTGACAGTTGTACACTATTCCTAGGAAATTAAATGTGATAGTATTCCAAAGAACATCAAGTGTAACTACTTTATCTCAAAATTCTACTTACTTAATAAATCAGCTGACTTTTTCCATTTGATAGTTTTTTATTGCAACTAAACAAGCCACACACATTTTTATTAAATAAATTAAGACTTCTCCTAAATATGAGAAGATATTTAAGTAGTGCCCTAACAGAAACTATCATATGGAAAGAGGCATTTATGTGAGTAGTGTAAGACTTACTCCCTTGGGTTTTGTAAATGATGGGATAAGGAAGTACTCTTTTTTTTATCTTTTTTTTGTCCTTGAGTAACCTTAATCTATCTTTTTAATGATGTTTTCTGGAACTAAAAATAATGCAGCAAATGTGAAGTAAGTGCAAGGGGAAGGAGTGGGTCTCCTCAGTACTAAATTGTATATTTAAATGCATGTACATGGAAAAGCAATAAGGAGTCAGTAGCTAATGACCAAACATTGGCCAATAAATCTAATAAGTGAGCATTTATGGAAATAAGGAAAGCCTCTTTGACCTACTACCAAAAGGTTCAACAGCTTGTTTTGACAAGGTCAAGGATTTCTATAATGTCTGATTCCGCCGTTGACATAGTGCTCTACTCCTTTTTTTTTCTTTTTCTTTTTCAATTCTCTATACTGCCCCACCCCTCCAGGTTTTCTTGTGCTTATCACAAGCCCCTGAGGGAGACTGTTTGTTTGTTTCAACTGTCTTGCTTTCAATGTACTAGTGCCGGGGTCGGCAGCCTTTGGCATGCAGCCCATCAGGGTAATTTGTTGGCAGGCTGCGAGACATTTTGTTTACGTTGACCATCTGCAGGAATGCCCCCGGTAGCTTCCATTTGCTGGAAATGGCGAACTGCAGCCATTGGGAGCCAAAGGGAGCTGTGCCTGTGGACGGTCAATGTAAACAAAATGTCTCACGGCCCGTCAGCGGAATACCCTGATGGCCTACGTGCCAAAGGTTGCTGACCCCTGTAGTAGTGCTATAGTTTTTAATAATAAAAAAGCTTGTCTATGTACAGGAGTGTGTGTGTGTGTGTGATATATAAGAAAATAATGTGAGAATTGAGTCGACTTGTTACATTGATCATAAACTGCTGTAATTACATCGCTTGTGCATGTTCACACAACACACCTTGTGTCAGCAGAATGCATCCACAGTTGGTGCTTGAGCATCATGGATAGCTATCCCACTATGCAAATCATCACCTTCTCCCATTAGGAGTTCTGGGGATGGATTGCAGTGCATCATGGGGAAGGATCACTGCCTCCATGACTCAGTTTTCTCTGTTCCATAATTCCAAGGGCTTCCAACTGCATTTCTTGCCCTTTTTTTCAGCTGTGCCTGTGCTCTTTGCACCTGCCCTCTCTACCTGAAAGCATGGATCCTGCACTGCTCACCAGTCTTGTGATAAGCATTATGAACACAGCATGGCTGATCATACAGCATTTCATGAGCTGCGAATCTGAACAGGAATCTATACTGCCTGCCCTGCTGTGTGCCATTGAAAGAAACAATTCAAATTGATGTCATTCACAGAGAGCTGCACACAGTGGACTGTCACTAGTGAGTTTGGGAAACAAGCAGCGAGTGGTGGAATTGAATTGTGATGCAGGTATGGGATGATGAGCAGTGGCTGCAGAACTTTTGTATGTGCAAAACTGCCTTCCTTGAACTGTGTGTGGAGCTTGCCCCTGCCTTGTGGCACAAGAACACCAAAATGAGAGCAGCTTTAAGGGTGGAAAAGTGAGAGGTGATCACAGTGTGGAAGCTGGCAATTTTAGACTGCTATTGGTCAGTTGCAAATGACTCTGGAGTTGTGAAGTCCACTGTGAGAATCGCAGTGATGCAAGTATACAGGGCCATTAATCATCTCCTGCTATAAAGGACTGTGTCTCTGGGTAATGTGGATGACTTTGTGGCAATGGGATTCCTTAACTGCGGTGGGGCGATAGATGGCGCCCACATCCCAATTTTGGCCCCAGACCATCTTGCGACGAAGTATATCAACAGAGAAGGCAACCTCTCTATGGTATTTCAGACTGGAGTCATTTCACTGACATCAGTGCGGGGTGGTCAGTGAAGGTGCATGATGCACATATCTTCAGGGCTACTAGTCTGTATAGAAAGCTGCATTCAGGGACTTTCTTCCCAGACCAGAAGATGTGGAAATGCCTGAAGTGACCTGGGAGACCCAGCCTACCCTTTACTCCTATGGCTCATGAAACCTCTCACTGGAAACGTTGACAGCAGCAAGGAGTACTTCAACAGACTCAGCAGGTGCAGAATGACCACAGAATGTGCATTTGGCAGATTAAAGCATTGTTGGCACTGCCTCTGTTAGGCTGCAGTAAGGAAAATATTGCCATGGTCATAGCAGCCTGATGTGTTCTGCATAACATTTGTGAAGGGGGAAAAGTTTCACCAGGGGTGGAAGGTTGAGGTGGATCACCTGGCAGCTGATTTTGAGCAGCCAGATTCAGGACAATTAGAGAAGCACAACGGGTGCTATCCACATCAGGAAGGCTTGGAAGCATCATTTTGATAATGAGCACCAGGAATGTGTCTTTCTGTAATGAATTGAGCCCAGCATTGGTTGCTTGCTACCTTCAGTAACTCTTGTAATGATTCCTGCTTATTAACTGTACTCTGCAAATGTAGCGATTGCCACAGTATTTGAATTTCTGTTGCAACCACACTCTATAAGTCACAAATAAAGAATCACTGTCTTTGTGAGTCTAAATTTTTATTAAACAGATTCACATTTCTTACAGGAACATAGAATCATGGAATGTTAAGGTTGGAAGGGACCTCGAGGTCATCTAATCCAATCCCCTGCTCAAAGCAGGACCAATCCCCAACTAAATCATCCCAGCCAGGGCTCTACCAAGCCTGATCTTAAAAACCTCTAAGGAAGGAGATTTCACCGCCTCCCTAGGTAACCCATTCCAGTGCTTCACCACCCTCCTAGTGAAAAAGTTTTTCCTAATATCCAACCTAAACCTTCCCCACTGCAACTTGAGATCATTACTCCTTGTTCTGTCATCTGGTACCACTGAGAACAGTCTAGATCCATCCTCTTTGAAACCCCCTTTCAGGTAGTTGAAAGCAGCTATCAAATCCCCCCTCATTCTACTCTTCTGCAGACTAAACAATCCCAGTTCCCTCAGCCTCTCCTCATAAGTCATGTGCTCCAGCCCCCTGATAATTTTTGTTGCCCTCCGCTGGACTCCCCAATTTTTCCACTTCCTTCTTATAGTGTGAGGTGCAAAACTGGACACAGTACTGCAGATGAGGCCTCACCAATGCTGAATAGAGGAGAATGATCATGTCCCTCAATCTGCTGGCAATGCCCCTACTTATACAGCCCAAAATGCCGTTTGCCTTCTTGGCAACAAGGGCACAATGACTCATATCCAGCTTTTCGTTCACTGTAACCCCTAGGTCCTTTTCTGTAGCAGTGCATGGGATTCTTCCATCCTAAGTGCAGGACTCTGCACTTGTCCTTGCTGAACCCCATCAGATTTCTTTTGGCCCAGTCCTCTAATTTGTCTAGGTCCCTCTGTATCCTATCCCTACCACTCCTCCCAGTTTCGTGTCATCTACAAACTTGCTGAGGATGCAGTAAACACCATCCACTAGATCATTAATGAAGATACTGAACAAAACTGGCTCCAGGACTGACCCTTGGGGCACTCTGCTTGATATCAGCTGCCAACTAGCCATGGAGCCATTGATCACTACCTGTTGAGCCCGATGATCTAGCCAGCTTTCTATCTACCTTATAGTCCATTCATCCAGCCCATACTTCTTTAACTTGCTGGCAAGAATACTGTGGGAGACTGTATCAAAAGCTTTGCTAAAGTCAAGGAATAACACATCCACTGCTTTCTCCTCCTCCACAGAGCCAGTTATCTCCTCATAGAAGGCAATTAGGTTAGTCAGGCATGACTTGCCCTTGGTGAATCCATGCTGACTGTTCCTGATCACTCTCTTCTAAGTGCTTCAGAATTGATTCCTTGAGGACCTGCTCCATGATTTTTCCAGGGACTGAGGTGAGGCTGACTGGCCTGTAGTTCCCCGGATCCTCCTCCTTCCCTTTTTTAAAGATGTGCACTGCATTAGTCTTTTTCCAGTCATCCGGGACCTCCCCCGATCGCCATGAATTTTCAGAGCTAATGGCTCTGCAATCACATCCGCGAACTCCTGTAGCACCCTTGGCTGCAGCGACATGACAATAAGCAGCACTCGTTGAAGTGAGGATCTCACAGCTGCGTGCAAGTCCAGCTGTTATGGAAAATGTCCCTGGGGAGGAGTGAAAGGGTATTGTGATGGGCAGTGAATGTGTGGGTGGAGTTTGAGGAGGGCATGGAATGTAGTTCTCTATGGACTGCAGGTGAGGGTTGAGCATGCATGTGTTCTGCCTGCAGTGCAGTCAGGGACATCAGCATCTCTGTTTGATCCTCCATGAGCTTTATTATCCACTCCTGACCCTGTCTTCTGTGTTGGCTATCAATTTGTAGTTTCTCTCTCCATGGTCTTCACTCACTATCTGCCTGATCTGACGATTGCAGCAATTCCCAAAACATGTCCTCCTTGTTCCTCCTACTTATTCACCTACTTATCTGATGGAGGTGCTCTGCCAGTGTGTAGGAGCTGGCCGTCAAGGGCAGAAGCAAGAGAAACAATATACAGTCAGTATTGTGTGTTCACTCAGTAGTGAATCATAAGTTACATACACCTCTTTCTCACTTGGCAAACATTCAGCGCAGCCAGAACATTAAACATGGTGAATTTGGCCTGGGGGGGGAAAGAGCGTGCAAGACAAGACAGGGTCGGAGTGGCTTCAGAAGGGGATCCGTACAAGTGCCTACGGACACTATTCTGAAAAGTGGCACCATTTTCCACTGGCAAGGGCAATCAAAGCTGAGTCGCACACTACTGAGGGTAACCAAAGATGTGAGGGTGCATCTCCTGTATACGTGCACCTTCAAAACGAGTCTGTATGCTGCTCGCCTATGTGCTGCATTTGTTCCTCCAGAAGTGTTGCCAGTTGTCACTGCAAAGTTTCCTACAATGGGAGAAGAAACAAAGCAGCTCTGCCAAGGAACCTTCAGCAGAGGATTGCAGAGTATCTACAGGAAAGCTTCCTAGAGATCTCTGTGGAAGATTCCTGGGAGATTTTGGTGTGTATTACCCAACTTTTCCACAGGACTCCCACTGCGTAGCTGCAAAAGGTAATGCAAAGCAGATGCAAACAGTATCTAGTGTTGTTAATTTCAATCCCTTCTCCCATGTGCATCATGTAACAAAATAAAGGACACCTGTGCCTTATGTAACTGTGCTCTTTCAAAGAAAGATGAGTACTTGTGGGAGCGTCCCTCTTCTCCTTGAGGCACACCAGACCTGAACTGGTTGGGACTGGCTAGATCCCTCCGGAGTGAAAAAGATGTCCTGGCTCTCCATACAACCAGACAAGCCTGTTGCCTGTCCCACATCTTCCTCCAAATCAACCTCCTCGTCCACCACTTCATCCTCAGTGTTGACTCCACTGGTCGCTGCCACCAGTCCCCTCCGAAATAGCCACAGAGCTCTTGGTGGTGGAGGTGGAGTTGCCACCAAGGATGGGATGCAGTTTCTTGTAGAAGCGGCATGTTTTCCACGCCACAACTGAGATATGGTTGGCCTCCATTGCCTTCTGGTATTTGATCTTAGCACAGCACTGCTTTGTGTCCCTTTCATGCACCTTCTATGCCACGAGCAACGTTCCTGTGGCTGAATCAGAGCTGCAACTGCACAGCTTCCTCTGCCTACAGACTCACCGGATTCAGCAACTCTGGGGTACTCCACATGGGAGCCCGTTTGCTGCCGAGAGCCAGGATGGTCAGCTGGGGAGATGTGAGCTGTCCGTGCTGAGGAAACAGGAAGTGGAATTTAAAAAATGTCTGGGGCTTTAAAGGGGAGGGGTGCATGCCTGTGTACCTGGCTTCAGGGCAGCGGAATAGAAACTGCTTATCAGAGCAGTCATGGTGGGTATTGTGGGACATCTCCTGGAGGCCACTTTAGGGCAACGTAAGCAAGTGCAGTGTCTAAGTGACTGTCACTCTAACTTTGTGCCACTCATTGAGGAGATTTTATTATGTCTGTGTAGAAGGACAGTTAAATCAGTGGGAGGAGCATTGTTGCATGTACACCTCCACTGTTTTGTTGACAAAACTGTAGTGTAGACAAGGTTTTAGTGTCTAATCAAGTGTTAAGAGGGAAAATAAGCTATCTGGGGTGTAATTAACTCTCTAGGAAACATTTTCTATATCTCAACAGCTTGGCCTGACAGCAAGTCAACAGGCTCTGGCTCTGTTTGTTCTTTCTTCTCAAAAGACTGCGAGTAATAGGATTAAGGGGATGGCTTGTTAGTTTGGTTTAATCCTGAATGGACAATGAATTTATCTGTAATTTTTTCAGTGTACTAGTGCCTAGAACAATGGAAAACCACACTTCCCAAAAAAAATAAAAATAAAGGTAAAGCAGAAAAATTTTATACCACCTGGTGTAGGGGCTCTGTCATGAATAAATTTAAATCTGCTGTAGACACACTTTTTCCCCCCTCAGTTTCTCCCAGCGAGTTCTAATACTGTTTTTAATCATTTTAAACAGTGGCTCTAATCTTCCAACGCCAAAGTTCTTCTTAAAGCACTCATCTTAATCAGACCTACATTTTAAACACAATTCACTTTTCACACAGCAAGAATAGCTTCTTGCCTTGTAAATTCTTGTGCCACTGACCAAACTAAGAGCAAGTATACCTAGTGGTTTGTAACACATTGTTTCTTGAGTTTAAAATAAATTCCTTTCAAAAAGCTGGATGATGCTTCTAAACGTAGATTTTTTTTTCAGACTAGTATAACACAAGCATCCAAGATCTGTGGTTACTTATTTATGAGCATGCTTAGTGCGCTGTTTTGGACAGCATGAGGTCTCTCTCTAGTGGTTGGCATCAGAGAGGATAAGAGCCTCCTTGTTACTGGAGTTTTTTCCTTTAAATCAAATGCTAGGTGATGAAAGGCCAATGTTCAGAGACTGACAAGTTGTCAGCAGGGGTAGAAGTCATGAGTTTGTTAAATTTCTTCTGTCACAATTGGTGTCTTCAGCTGAAAAAGACAGGTTTGCTCTTGGTACTCGTAGTGCAGGAAACTGGAATTCCTCACAGAATTTCCTGTTAAAGCAGAGCATGTAAAAGAGTATCGTAGCCATGATGCTTCTCATAAATTTGTTCACCCTTCTGAGGACTGCAATAGTGAGGGTGAACTATAGTAGTTAAGTTTCAGAGTAGCAGCCATGTTAGTCTGTATCTGCAAGAAGAACAGGAGTACTTGTGGCACCCTAGAGACTAACAAGTTTATTTCAGCATAAGCTTTCGTGGGCTATAGCTCACTTCTTCGGATGCATAGAATGGAACACACGGAAGATATTTATACATACAGCCCACAAAAGCTTATGCTGAAATAAATTTGTTAGTCTCTAAGGTGCCACAAGTACTCCTGTTCTTTTTATAGTAGTTAAATGCCTCTGAAGATTATCAACGTCTTAAACTAGTCTTGCAGCCCTTATCTTATGTTCATATAGCAGCCAGTATGTTGAGACCCTGATCTCAGAGTGTGCGCACTAGCAAAGCATTAGTGATAAAGAACAAATGTACTTCCAATAGCTGGTCATGGAGGAAGAATGCCCTTGTTCTTAAGAAGAGACCCAAGGTTTGCCACTGACTTCTTGTGAGACTTAGGGGTAAATCAATCTCTGCCAATTTGCTAATCTCTAGAATGTAGCTAATCCTGGACTAACTTTGAGGTGTAAAGTCTGTAACACTCGCTGAGATCCTTGAAAGTTGCTGTAAGTGCAAAGCATATTTATGTTCATCTAAAAGGCATCGAAACCAATCCCCACTTCTGAATATTCAATGGCGAAAAATGACTTGTGAGGAAGATGCCAGCTGCTGTCTAAATTACATCATTTAGCATGAGATGGTTGGTTTTGGTTTTTAAAATAGATGATGGATCTGTCACTTTGTGTGCTGTGGTTCTGGAACAGTCTGAAACTTCCACAACATCTTGCACCATAACACTAAATGTTATGTTGCGGTGATGGCAATATACAAGCACTTGTGACTGATATTGGTCATGGTGTTCATGAAGGTAGACTTATTAGAAGTTTCTACAATTTTGTGCTCATTGGTTTTTGCAAGGTTCAGTTTGAAGATGGCTCTTCCTTCTGCTCTTCTATAGAAATACAGTTCAGGTATTGTTAAGTGAAGATTCCATGTTCCAATGTATGATCTCCAGTCGTTTTTGTTTTTCTGATATATATTAATAGAAAACTCCTGTAGCTGTAGGGGGTAGGGGAGAGTGCTGTAACTGGGGCTAGAAAACCCTCCTGCAGGTTACATGCTTACTGACATATTTTAGTCTCTAGAGAATGAGACTTTTTCCAATTACAGTTGGATGTACCTTTCGAGAGGCACCCAGCAATACTCACTCTTCCCTAAACATTCCTCAATGGCAGGCTGCTAGAGTTCCAAAAATTATTCAAATCAGAGCATTCCCACAATACCAGCAGAGAAGTACCTCTGGGTCCATTCCTGTCCCTTTTTGTTTTCCAGTTCTGTTTATCTTATACAGAGGGATAGTAGTTATGCACTGAGCAATAATGGGAGATGCAGTGTCTATTAGATATGCCATGACATTTCATTAACTAGAAAATGTATGTCTGTAACAAATTTGGATGGTGCATCAGCTCCTAATGACTTCAGTGTTTCAGAAGGCAGTTGGTCTGATCTCAAAATATGGGCTGGTAAGCTAGAGTCATAAAAATATAGAAAGAGGGGCAGTTGTTGTGGAGAATAACTTTGTGTAGGTATCAGTGATTAAATGGCAGATATTGAAGTCCAGGTAGATGGTTGTACAATTTATTGGAAAGAGCTTGATTGCAAAAGCATTGCTAGCTCTTCCTCTAGAACTAAATAGCTTTCAGAATTCATTTGTTATATTATTTCTGGTCTATATTGAGGGCAAATCACCAAGAAATGGTGGCCTAGTATGGCTTTTCATCTTGTGTTGCAGGTAAAACGCTAAACTAGACAGTGAACTAATATAGAGGTTAACGTAGGGCCCAATTCTGAAAGTGTTAAATAGCCTGCTTGCAAAGCTGGAGTAATTGTAAAATGCTTCACAGGATCATCTTAATCACTGTTCAAAGTAGTCTGTACAGTTTCCTATTTATCGAGTCAACTGTCCATCTTCTGAAATATTGATATAAATGTTCCAGTTTGAATGGAAAAATATACAGTTCTGTTCCCTTCTGGTAATTTAAAGATCTTAGGGCAAGTTTTGTAAGAGTGTAGGGTGTTAGCATTTGGCTGGAACACTTGTGGTAACTTCAACAATTTCATTATGCCTACATGAAATTCACTTTGTTCTAAACTGGAAGTGGTGTACTACCGTGTACCACAAACTGTTGATACAGTTTTGTATTCTTAAAATTGTTACAATGTTTTTTTTCCTACCATTTGAACTGCATTTCAGTAGTGAGTGCTTACAGACACTGCACTTTAAGTTAACACTGCAAGCCATTGCCTTTGTGCTTTGATACGACAAAACAGTCTGTCCTTGTGTCAGCCCAAAGGATAGTTAAAAACCCTTTAGTCCTCTGAAATGTAGACTTGTAGGTCTTGGAACCCTCTCAAGGAGGTGACTTTTCAAAATTTAAGGAAGCTTGGTAACCTTAAATGGTGTACGTAGTTTGAGCTTTGGGGATTGTTGAAGATGGAATGTTTTATATTCTATGTTTATTAATAATTGAGCTGAGCTGGATGGTTGAGTTAGATTGTAAGTCCTTCATAGGCCTTTTTTTATTAGTGCCTAGCACAATGGGGCCCTTATCTTATTTAAAGCCTTTAAGTGCTACCATAATTTAAGTAGTGGTACTGGAAATCTGTTTCCAGCTCCTGCTCCAAGTCTTACTTCCTAGGCCAATGGTTTTCAACCTGTGGTCCACAGACCCTTGGCAGTCTGCAAACTATCTAAGATTTCCAATGAGGTTTGCACCTCTATTCAAAATTTTTTAGGGATCTGCAAATGAAAAAAGGTTGAAAACCACAGTCCTAAGCCAACAAGGGCCTGGGAGTGCTGTGAGGGCATTGGAGTGCTGCTCATGGATAAATCTGAAACCTTGCTCATCCATGACTCTTCTCCCTGCCTAGGCTGATATGGCTTATCAGGGAGATGTCTCCAGTCCTCCTTGGCAGGAAGTATAATGAGCTCATGGAGTCTCAAAGCTGAAGTTCCAAACTGGCAGAGTAGAGAGGATCTCATTAACTCTGTTAAGGATTCAGAGGAACCCCAGCCATAGAAAAGGAGATTACTCAATTAGAAAAACAAAATAAACAAAAACCAGTAAGTGACAAAGTTGCATTGTCTTACTGTGTTTTCCCTTTAGTCCCCTAGGTTCACCTCATGCCCTTGGCTACTCCCTTTCAGCTGCTAACACTAATGTCCCTCCTCAGCATGGCATGATGGTCAAAATGCAGGGCCTGGCTTATAGTTCTGGAGTTAAGGAAATTCTTAACTTGATCTAGTAATCTTGGAAGAGTAGTTTGAAGGTGGAAAATCTTGAGTGCTCCTGTTAACTATCTTTTAAATTAATTATCTTAAGATAAATCTTTAAGATTACAATTTGAGACCAGTTGCTTGTTTAAGGCAAGAGAAACTCAAGCCATAGAAAGAGTTGTAGGAAAAGATTTGGAAGTTTGGTCCATATAGTTGGAGAACTGAAAATCTAGAAAGTGTCTGGCTTCAACTTGTGCAGCTAAATGTATACCTCTCCCAAATTCAGATTTGTGCATGCAAATGGCACTTGATGTGCCAAAACTGAGTAGACCAGCAATTTCCCTCATTGTCCACAGAGCATTACCTGGAGGTCTGCGGAAAGCTGGTTGATCAAAGGATGTTGACTGCTCCCTGGTTCCATCTGTTAAACTACATTCAAAGACAGCTGCAATTATAATAAATACTTTCCTAATAATCTTTCCACATAAACAATTGCTGAGTTGCCAATGGGAGAGGGAGGTGGTCCCCAATAAAATATTTCTACATGAGGAAGTCCACATGATGAAGAGTTTCCCAACTTTCAAGTATTATTTACCTAATTTTGGCATGTAAATACTGTCTGCATAGCAAAATCCAGTTTGGGGGCATGTGAAAACTTGGATGTTAACATTTCAGAAATTACCTCTTAAAAAGGAATCATATTTTGTTTTGGGAATTATTGTGGACTACTGCAGTTTCCAAAACACTGCTGGAAAAGGCTGGTTTAGACACTATTGGTTAGAGCCAAGGCTAAAGACCTACTCTCACAAGGAAGAGTCTGCAGTGGAGATGGCATCCTCTACTCCTCAATTCTGATATTACTCACCTGAAAAGCATCTTTCTGTTAAACTCCGAGCTTTCCATATATCAGATTTTCGTGCAAGCCTTTAGGAAGCTCTCGGTACTGCAGCTTAGTTTCATAAGGTGCCTCCTCTCTTATGGCAAAAAGCTAGTCTTATAATTATATTATGCAAGAAGGTTTTATGTGTATGTCAAGAGTGTCAATGTTGCTACATAACCTTCCTGTCACCACATAAAACATGCAAGTGCTTGTTCCTGCTGGATACTGGTAATGTTACATCAGAGGGGAGAATCCATCCTGACTCGTCTTCAGCATGAGTGCTGAGATTCTTTAAGGTGAAGCTGTTCTGCCTATGAAATGGTCAACTTTAGGTACAGCTGGTGGTGTGCATTTAATCTATTGTGTTTTAGGTGGTGGCTAAGGACATGTCTGGACAAGAAAATTATCCTTTTTTTTTTTAATTGAAGTGTGCACACAGGGAGTTGTACTGGTATAAAACTGTTTTAACTGGTAAAACTTTCCCATGTAGACGAGACCTAAACCTGAGCTAAGGTCTTACCTTTCATCCACAGGAAGGCTGTAGCTGTCAACCTAACCCCTGGTATAGATGTAGCTAGGTTGACAGAAGAATGCTTCCATTGAAGTAGCTACTGCTGCTTGGGTAGGTGGTGGTCAACAGCAATGCTAAAAACCTCTCTTGCTGTAAAAAGTATCTACGCTACTGGCGCTACAGTGGCAGACCTACAGCATGGTAGCAGTGCCACTGTAACACCTGTAGTATAGATACAGCCTGAAAAAGAGCTGGCTTAGTTAGCTACGGTCAACCTAAACTCTCTACTACTTTTCCTAGTTAAGACCTGGGCTGTGTCTTCACCACAAAAAAGTGAGAGAGCTATCTCATTTTAAAATCCTAGTGGAGACAAAGGATAGGTAGTTTTTACCTTAACTAGCTATGGCAACGTAAAACCTATCTGTACTTTGTCCCCAATAGGATTAGGAATAGAGCTCTTGATGTAAAAAAGCACACCTTTTTTTGCCGCAAAAAAAAAAAAAGTTGTTTTGGTTCCTCTTTGAACTGAACTAGAAAATCTATCATGCTATATGCTATTTTCTGTCAAACTTTAAAGGGGACAGGAGGAGATGAGTGTTCTATTGGTATGCAGATTCTACAAGGGTGAATGGAATCCTATAGCATAAATAATCCTATATTATTCCCTTTCTGTGCATTTAAGATAGTTTTACAGTTCAGAACAGCAAAAGATTTCATACATTCTTGTAGCTCTTGACCACTCTGGCTAAAGGGATAATGTTAATTAAGGTAGTGCCACAGAGCTATTCAGTTAATAGCTTATGGGAGAAACCCCTTCACTCCATGAGACAATGGGTGATTTATACTAATTAGGTTACAATGGTGTGAACATAAATGTACCCTGGAATTTCATACATATTATCTGCTCCTGTAGTGCATAAAGAATACTGTTGGAATTGCCAAATCAGAACACAAAGATCTGTCTAATGAAATATCCTGTGTCATTAATGGCTCATGCTAAATGCTGCAGAGGAAAGCATAAAGCCACATGATTCCGAAATGTTTTGGTGGTGAGGAAGGCAGGATTTCCTCTTTACTCTTAGATAAATAGGAGTCGTGGTTTTAGACTTCTCTTTTTAAATAACAGTATTCCAGCTAAGGTATATAATACTCTTTGAAAGCAACACCCATTTATTGATAGATCTAAACAGTAATACTACTACTACTTATGTAGAATGTGATCTTAAACTGAAATATTGACCATCTTTATATAGCTCTTGTACTGGATTACTAGAACAAAATCTTTCAGATACCTTCTCAGCTGAACTGTTCAGTCAATAACTTTCACTGGACATCGAAAACCTGAAAATGGGCTACTTCTGAAGATAGAAGTGCTAAGACACAAATGCGGTACTGAAGAGCTACCAGCTTTCCAGACATGAAGCTGTGATATGAATAGTTTTTGCAAAACGCCCATTTATCCCTTGGTCATGAGATTAACCTACTTCTTAGTATTCATCTTCCAGTCCCTGTATCTGTTTAAGACTGAGTTTAACTTCTAATCTAGTGGTAGATTGCGTGGTGAAGCCTCTGAAAATTCCTCTCCAATAGTGTGACCCTGTACCTAGATTCCATATCACTTATCTGCTGTTTTAATAATGGTTTAAGTGCTATCCCTGCTGAATAATTCACTTTTAATGCTACATAGACAAGAGATGATCAGGTGCCCTAAATTAAGAAAAGATTCAAGCACGTAAAACACTCTGAAGGAATGGAGGAAGAAAGGTAACAATGAGGGAAGTACATGGCTCCATAGACGAGCTTGTGTGCATAACTTGTAGGTTTTGAGTCGTTTTTTTTTAAGTATATAAATGAATGATTGACAATCCCTGCTAGCAGCTTCACTGTAGGCATCTTGGTGAAAGTGAATCTTGAGGAGAGATTTTTGATGGCAGTGCTAGTAGGTTTTATGAATAAGTTTGAGGAGGACATCTTTGCAATAGGAGTACTGGAAGAAAGTGTGAAGGTATTTGTGAACCTGGCAAAGTGGACAAACTGATGGCGGAGCAAATGAGTGGGGTTGATTTGATGAGAGAGAAGCAGATATATAGGGAGGACATTTATTGCAGGTTTTTTGTCTTTTAATTTACATGTAGTTTTCACTGGAGGAGGTAGGTGGAACAAGAAGGTGCTAGCTTTAGTTTCACTCAATATAAAGATTTGTTAATGCATGCTACTGATAAATTATGGTGGTGGAGAGTCTGTAAGGCTCCACCTAGTGGCGAAGTTCTCAACTTTTCCTTTCAAAGACTTGCAAACAGGTGTACATTGCTGAATCACATATCTGCTACGCTGGTGGTGGCTATCCCCTTGTTACATTTGTATTTGCATTTGTTGATAGGTAAATGTCTGTCTTAGACAGTCTGGCTTTATTTTCTGAAGATGTTCTCTTAAGATTGTCCAAGCCTTTTATCCGAGAGAAGTCCCAACTGACCAACCTTGTTTGACAACGTTCTGGTTGCTAGTCCTTTAGGTTATTAGATGAGGCTGATTCTGCAGCATCACTGCTGTTGCTGAGTTGTTTTTTGCACTCTGCCATGGTGACAGAGAGCATTACAAATACTTTTGATTTGTAAATCTGTAGTCTGAAGTATGCCCTGAGCTTAAACAAAAATTTATGGTTGCCTTTTCCTGCTCCTGTTGAAAATTTTTGCCCTGCTTCTGATCATGTACACCTTAACTTGCATTCTAGCATGCAGCAGAGGATGGACTTGTACACACAAATGGCACGGCAAGGACAATGCCCAAAGAATGGATTTGCATTTAAAGGTCCCAGCAGTTAGACTGACTGACTTAGAAGAGACGGTAAGGATAAAGAAACCTGGCATATTACTTGAATGTCTGATTACTATTACAGTTAACTACCTTTAACTCCGCATGTGTATAGGCACCTTGCCAGCTGTCAGTACATTATCCTCCTTTGAAAATTGCACTCTGTTTCTGTAATCTTCACAGAACATGTAATGTCACTTACTGATTTGAAATGGTCTCTTGGTTCCCTGACAACACTTGCCTATCTAAGGCACTTGTACCCACAACTGGCACTTGCTGTGTAGGCAGTCTACGTCCAAGTTCTTCTAAAACCACAGTGCATTGCCAGTGATGCTGGAGTAAGTAGTCTTCAGAAGAAAGTGAGGGGTGAAGACTTAAGAAAAAGAACCTCTTTAGAGTAAAGAATCTTATTCCCAAAGTTGCATCTTGGCATAAAACATGAATTTGGCAACTCTGGTCTCAGATGCCAGGTGGGATTTGATTTTTAAAACTAGATATGTAATCAGGGGGGAAGTGATTATGTTCCATTCCCAACAAATGCAGTTTTTGATTGGCCCTTTCCATTTGCAGAAAGGCGGGCTATCCCATGGGCATAATTAACTTCTACATGTAAATCTTTACTTACTGTAACTTTGCTGCTACAGAATCCATGTAACTTTTCTCCTAGCACAGAATCCACCACAGCCATTTTAAACAAGATGAAACATTTCAGCTAGTTAAGGGTTACCCATACAGATTCATTAGCTGGGTTGCTAAAGCCCAATATCACAGTCTGATAACCTAAGGAGTGTGCTTTGTTGAATAAACTAGGATTTGTGTTTTAATTAAATGTATCCCACCTTTTCTAGTAAAAAAGCTATAGTTTTTTTATGTAAAGTAGTAAATTTTGCATGATCCGGAGGCTTCCAAAAATTCAGTTTTCACTGTTCATTACTATAATTAAAACTTTATTGTAAGAAATGATAGGTTTTGTTCTGCTCTTATTCATTGTTTCCTTAACATGAAGTCTATGTTCATAAATAACATTCAAATTCATTGTGTATTTCATGCAGATTCCTCCTAGCTTTCTGATGTTTGTGAACAACTACAGCCAGATAATTGGAGATCGTTTGATTACATTCCTAGTTCTTCTTTTGGTCAAGCCAGCTGTTCATAAAAAAAAATCACCAGAACCTTGGAAATCATCATTGACCTGTATCTAATTTTTAAAATATGAAATACACAATGTCCACAGAGACTCACATACACACATTGTCACTGGAACCACCGAGCCCTTCACTGAGAGCACAAGTTCAGAGATCACGAGTCCTGATTTTTATTTTTTTGTCTATACAGAAAGTATTAAAATGCTTTTCACATGAATAGAATTATAGTTTAGATTAAACTTTCTAGATTCTGGACATTGTTAATATACAAAAGTATGTTTGAAACATCCAATAAGCCCAAGTTTTTTTATCTAATTTGCACACAGTTTAACGTTTTAAAATATATATATATATATAAGGACCTTTAATTATGCAGTCAACATTTTTATAAAACATTGTTTTCTTGTCTTGTACATATTTGATTGTTCTGTGCAAAAAAACCCTCTGTATACTTTGACAGATTCTAGCCTGGATTACTTTACACAGTGCAGAAATGGATATGAATGTAAAATTATTACCTGAAAATTACTGTAACTTTGTAAAATACATCAAGTGTGAAACGTTAAATGTTTTCTCTCCAACTCTTTTTTCATCTTGTATATTGATTATATGTATGTGTATTTAAGTGAATTTTACATAGAGTATAATGGGAAATATTCTCAAATCAGTCTGCAACAGGAATTAGAAGATGGATGCAGTTAGCCTCAACTGACAGAAGCTAATTGCATCAGTCCCATTTCTGATGTCCCCATCCTACCACCTACCATATTCTTTGCATGACGAGTGTTAAATAGCTTTCTGTCCAAGAGAAGTTCTCATGATCGTGATCCATTGCAAGACTCAACTTCAGAGGAGTACTAAAATCAATTTGAGAGGCCTGGCTGGCTTAAACTGACAATGGAAGATGGAAATTCTCTCCTCTAAGTTACCTGTTCTTTTCTAGCTCACAGAGGTAGAAACTGAAAGGTGTTGTGATCTGATAACTGATAGATTAATATGTTCATGCTCTCTGAACAGGTGTCCATTGGCCAGAAATCACCAACACAACTGGCAGTCCTTGCAGAGGTCAAGGTTTGAATACATAAACTGATCTATTGTTAATCTTACTTAAATGGTTGATGTCCTTCTGGAACAGACTTGTGGTCTGTTCAGGGCCGGCGCTTCCATTGAGGCGAACTAGGCAATCGCCTAGGGCACCAGGATTTTCAGGGCGTGGCAGGCGGCTCTGGTGGACCTGCCGCAGTCGTGCCTGCGGAGGGTCCGTTGGTCCGCGGCTCCAGTGGAGCCGTGGACCAACGGACCCTCCGCAGAAATGGCTGCGGCCGCTCCACTGAAGCCACGGGAGCGGCGCGTGGGGCGGCAAAATGGCCATGCACCTAGGACGCGAAAAACTCTAGCGCCAGTCCTGGGTCTGTTAAACAGACTGTATAGCAAGCCTGCACTCTCCCTGTCTGTGCTGCTACTTCAGCTTCTAGTTCTGTCAGACTGACTTGTTCCATGAACTTTTAAACTATTTTTTTTTTAAAAGCAAGGAGGGAAAAAAAATCCAACTTTGAATGTGGCTAAAAGTGAAAAATATTTTGGATAATGAGGTTTTTGGTGCAATAGAGAGGTCTGTTACAAGGCATAGATGGGACATCTCTCTTGCACCCTGTTCAAAATATTATCAAAGTCCTGATTTTCAAAATGACCTGCACAGCAGTAACCATCTCAAATCTTAAGTGATCCTTGTGAAAATTAACATAGAATTTTTTGTGGCTTACAAAATCACTGCCAGACAAGATAAGACAGATAACAAATTGTTCTGTCCCACTGGAAAAAATCTGTTTGGCTATAATTGTAGAGCTTGATGTTGAAACACATTTATCCTCCTGGAATCTTGTTTGCTCAACTTATGTTAGAAAATAGATATGTACAAAATGTAAAAGTTTCTGAGGTGAGGGGAGTGAGGAAAATGCGAAGCTAAAAATACTCTTATCTGACTGAAACAACTTGTTTTGAGCAAAGGGAATATTTGGTAAGGAAGAGTCAATTCAAGACACATAAGAATAAAAAGCTACATGTAATATTCCCCCAGCAGTATTTACAGTAATGGAGTCAGTGTTGTTTTAAAATGTTAATTTGATTTTATTTTTAACTTCTTTTAAGACTTCAAATATAGTGTGAGTAAAGTAGGCAGGATTTTTCACTGTAGCTGGTCAAATTACTTAATGCAAAGTAGAAATTGAAAATACAATTTTTTCTATATCTATGAAGGTGGCTCTGTCTTCAGTCGTCATAAACAATAAAAAATGTTACTAATATTTTGCAGTTAAAACTAATTTGTTCACTTATTAAAGCAATGCTTAGTACTGTAACTCCTCATTTAACATTGTAGTTATGTTCCTGAAAAATGCAACTTTAAGTGAAAAGAAGTTAAGCAAATCCAATTTCCCCATAAGAATTAATGTAAATGGGAGGAGAGGGGGGTTAGGTTCGAGGGCAGCTTCCCCTAATCTGCAAGCACCAGGGACAGGGGCCTCAACCCTCAGCCCACCCACTCCTTCCCCCAAACCCCTGCCCTTGACCCAGCTCTTCTCCCCCCCCACCTCCTCCCCTTTTACTTTGTACGCTGGGTCCTGGCTCCTCCCCTGTCCCTGCCACAAGCCAGCTGATTTCCGGGGGAAGGGGAGCCTGCGTGCCGAGTCCTTGCTTCTCCCTCCTGCCTGGGGCAATCAGCTGGCTCGACATCTTTGGGAGAGAGAGAGAGCCTGTGCCCCGAGTCCTCGCTCCTCCCCCTTCCCTCCTGCCTCCAAAACTCTGTAAGCCAGCTGATTGCTGCTGGCAGGAGGCAGGGAAGGGAGGGGGGAGGTGCGCTGAGTCCTCACTCCTTCCCCCTCCCTCCTGCCCAAGGCAATCAGCTGGCTTGTGGCATTTGGGAGGCAGGGAAGGGAGGGGGAGCCTGCACGCCAGAGTCCTCGCTTCTTCCCCCTCCTTCCTGCCTCCAAAATGCTGCAAGCCAGCTGATTGCTGTGGACAGGAGGTGGGGGGAGGAGAGGGAAGGTGCTGATCTGCGGGGTGAGGCAGGAGGCGCTGTGGGGGCTGGGGGGTGGGGACACATAGGGAGGCTGCCAGCTGTGGAGAAAGCAGGTAGCCAAACAATGTAAGAGTAGAGCATATAACAACTTTAAATGAGTGTTTCCTAATTGATCAGCAACATAACAATGAAACAACATTAAGTGGAATGACTTTAAGTGAGGAGTTACTGTTCTGCTATAGTTAAATGTTACACCACTGTCTTCCTTGATCCTTGTTTTCAAGGATTTATAAATAAGATAACCTGTAAGTGTTTGCTTCTGTGTTTTAAACACATCTCATACTGTGCAGGAAAAGGGGGAGAATTATTCACCTTCTGGAAACTCCAAGAGTTCAGAAGTGAGCTCCATACTTTCCTTTCCAAGAAACCAGTCTCGAACTGAAATTTCAGTTCAAGCCATTACAACCAAGGTTTAGTTCTAGTTTGATCTAGGTCCACCTGAGTGAAACCAATACTGTATTGCTGTCAAAAGGTTGTGCGTTTTAGAAACCAAACATACTAACAATGGCAGGCTGTTGCTATAACTAGACATATTTGCATTATGCTCTGCTCACTTTTTCCAAGGCAAATAGGAGGCCCAGTCTTGCTCTCCTGGATATCAAGGGCAAAACTCCATGATCTCTGTGGGAGTAGGATCTGGTCCTAATCATTCATGTTATCAGGCAATCTTGAGACTCAGTCATGACACAAGTGGAAGTACCATTGAAGAACCACCTCTTTGTAATGTTAAGATTGTGGGTAGAGTCTGAAAATGTGACTCTGTGGCTTGTAGACAGACATGTAACTGCTCTGAAGGTAATATTTTAAATTGATCATCCGAACAGGAACTGTAGAAGGAGCTCTATTAAGTGCCAACAATTTCTTGCCATTCACTCTTTCAAAACTATACTCCTAGCAAATCTGCATTTAATCTGGCAAATTATTTAGATTTAAAATCTAAATTCATGTGGAGCCTAAATATGCCCTACGCTATCTGAAACACCATTTTTAGATGTGTTTGATAAACACTTTAAGGGTGGTGATAAAAGTACATTTAGAATTCAGGGTGACACCTCATTTCACACTTGTTTTCTGAGGAGGGGGAGACAGACAGACATGAGCTAAGGAACTCGAGTGTTCACTTTAACTTTTTAATTTCCCAAATGTGTGGTTGACTTGTACCTCAAGCTAACCATTTGTTGTATTTTGTACTTCATATAGACTGTCTTTGCAAGATCTGAATTTTAAGGTCTTGATCTAGATTTTTTTTTTTTTTTTTTTTTGAAAAAAGCATTGCCTGTGCTCACTCTCATTTAATGTCATAAACTGCGTAGTGAAAAGTTTTATTGCTTTGCTATGAATGTTTACAATAGCATAAGCAGCACTGTCTTCGTTTTGAGGCAATTTATTAACAATTTCAGTTTATCATTTTTTAAAATGTTCTTTGTGAACTTAAGACTTCGGGTTGGAGTTTCAAAAGTACTTAAGGGAGTTTTTGAAAATTCTGCCTTAAATCTTAATTTTGTTGTCTCTGGCTTGCAATAGAGTCTTGTCACAGTATTGTAAAAGAAGTGGCTTGGCAGGGAGCAGTCAGACCACATCTTGCTGCAGTAAAGCCATTAAACTGTTGTAACCAAATGTACACTTTTCCCCCGCAGGCTATCTGCATTCAGCAGGCAAGCCTCTCTTTGTGGATCTCGAATTACTATTTTATTGTGAACATGGCTTCCCGCACAAGGTTATGCTCATCATTGCGTGCTTATTTTTTCACTATCAGATGCATTGGGATTTTTACAGTTTGCACACACAAAATGTCATTGCCTTGTACATGAACAAAAATAACATCAATACTAAGGGCCTGATGCTGTGAACACTTACAGGCTTAATTTTAAGTAGGTGAATATTTCCATTGAAAGTAATGGGACTGTTCACCTGTTTAAAGTTCAACAGCTGTGTATGTGTGTGCAAGATGAAGGCCCATATTAATACTCCAACACCTTCAAGATCAAAAATGCATCTGCTCCTAATGTGACAGTTTGAATTGCAACAAAGTATTGTAGTTGTCTAACGAGACTTCATTTTCCATTCCATTTTCTGAATGTTAGTGGTATTATCTTAAAATCATCATGCTCTAGAAAGCAATAATTTGTAACTAAAAAATGTAATGCTTCTGTGTGTGTTAACCATGCTGTCACGGGCTTACATTTTCTCAACGGTAACTTGTTAAAATGTAAAGCCGTTGTGGTAGAGGGAGGAAACACTAACACTAAATTAATTTTGTTACTGATATCTGATTTATTGGACATTGTGTGAATATCTGCTACAGAAGTGCAGTATGTGACAGTATATAGAATATAGCTTGTGTCCAAATTCAAAAGGGGGAAGAGGGGGAAAACAGGTCTTAAAATAACTGAGTTATTTCACTGTTTGCTTGAAAGTGAGCGTTTGGCATGTGGAGTTATGCAGATTTCTACTGGATGCTATTTTTTGTTAATTATTAACAACTTGAATGGAGAGCCAAACAATTTCTCGTCCCTGCACCTTCCCTTACAGCTTGCCCAACATGATCCTTTTAAATACAGGAGCCTGGATTGACTACTTGAAAAACAAATGTATTCTGGAGAAGAGGTGAGAATGAATAAATTGAGTTTGCTTTTAAGTAACTATCTTAACATGGCTTGAAAACTTATGGCAAAGACAGCATGGTACTAACAAAGAGAGAATGAAGCAGTGTATGTTTTATTGTGTAGGAAAGAACGTTTTTATTAACAAATATGTTAGCTCTAACTCCTGAATGTCTTCATTTGAATGGTTGACAGTTTTCTGATTTAATACATACCATGTCATAAACAAACTAGGGAAATACAACCTAGATGGATATACTGTAAGGTGGGTGCATAACTGGTTGGAAAATCATTCCCAAAGCGTGGTTATCAATGGTTCACAGTCATAATGATGGGCATAATGAGTAAGGTCCTGCAGGGATCGGTTTTGGGTCCGATTCAGTTAAATATCTTCATCAATGGTTTAGATAATGGCATAGAGAGGACACTTATAAAGTTTGCGGACAATACCAAGCTGGGAGGGGTTGCAAGTGCTTTGGAGGATAGGATTAAAATTCAAAATGATCTAGACAAACTGGAGAAATGGTGTGAAGTAAATAGGATGAAATTCAGTAAGGACAAATCCGAAGTACTCCACTTAGGAAGGAACAATCAAAATGGGAAATGACTGCCTAGGAAGGAGCACTGCGGAAAGGGATCTGGGGGTCATAGTGGATCACAAGCTAAATATGAGTCAACAGTGGAACGCTGTTGCAAAAAAAAGCAAACATCGTTCTGGGATGTATTAGCAGGAGTGTTGTAAACAAGACACGAGAAGTAATTCTTCCCCTCTACTCCATGCTGATTAGGCCTCAACTGGAGTATTGTGTCCAGTTCTGGGTGCCACAATTCAGGAAAGATGTGGACAAATTGGAGAAAGTCCAGAGAAGAGCAACAAAAATGATTAAAGGTCTAGAAAACATGACCTGTGAGGGAAGATAGAAAACATTGGGTTTGTTTAGTCAGGAGAAGACAAGACTGAGGAGGGACATAACAGTTTAAGTACATAAAAGGTGTTATAAGGAAGAGGGAGAAAAATTTGTTCTTCTTCGAGTGATTGCTCACATCCATTCCAGTTAGGTGTGCGCGCCGCGCGTGCACGTTCGTCGGAAACTTTTTACCCTAGCAACTCCAGTGGGCCGGCAGGTCGCCCCCTGGAGTGGCGCCGCCATGGCGCCCAATATATATCCCTGCCGGCCCGCCCGCTCCTCAGTTCCTTCTTACCGCCGTGTCGGTCGTTGGAACTGTGGAGCGCGGCATAGCTGTCCTCCACGTCCCTAGCTCTCCTAGTTATCTATCGTTATCTATTGTTATTCTCTAGTTCCATTACAGTTGTTAAATAGTTTGTTAAGTTGATAGTTAAGTTAATTACTTATAAAGTACTTCTTCGCCGGGGGCTTAGCCCTTCCCGGCACCCGGCACCGGGCTCATGCCTGGTTCGCCGGGCTTCAAGCAGTGTGCGGCCTGCAAGAAGCCCATGCCTACCAGCGATCCCCACGAAGCGTGCCTGAAGTGCCTCGGGGAGTCGCACAGATCTGACAAGTGCCGCATCTGTAAGGCCTTTAAGCCGAGGACAAAGAAGGAGAGGGATCAAAGGCTCCGAACTCTCCTGATGGAGGCGGCACTTGACCCGGCGGCTTCGCAGGCCGTGGTATCGGCACCGGCACCGGATCGCTCCGGCACCGAGAAGACTCCTCGGCACCGACCCTCTCCGGCACTGGAGCCAGAGCCAAGGCCGTCGAAGTCTAATACTCCGGCCAGGCAGACCCGGCTAGAGCGCCCGGCCTCGACATCAGCCGCGGCGCCGCCGGCACCGTCAGCACCGTTGACTCCGGGCCCGGCGGGTCCGTTGAGTCCGGTGCCGCCGAGCTCCCCCATGAGATCTGGGGTTGAGATAGTGGTCCCATCCACACCGGAGACCTTTGCCTCGGCTCGGGACCTTATTGCCCTGACGGAGCCTACTCGGCTGCCACCCCCGGTACCTCCGGTGCGGGTCGCGTCCAGAGGCAAGCCCATGATGTCGGCACCGCCCACAGACAGTTGTTCGCCATCCAGGTCCCGACGTCTTGGGCGCTCCAGATCCCGACGCCGCTCGCAGTCCCGGCACCGCTCCCCTCAGCGGTACCGGTCGCACTCGCGGCACCGGTCGGCATCGAGACGGTCGCGGTCAGGCTCCAGTCGACACCGGCACCGCGACTCCAGGAGCAGGTCCCGACGCTACTCGCCGCACCGGTCGACCTCCCGGCACCGAGCTGGTGGCAGGTCCCGGTCCCGGTCTCGCTCGACCTCCCGGCACCGAGCTGGTGGCAGGTCCCGGTCGACCTCCCGGCACCGAGCTGGTGGCAGGTCCCGGTCCCGGTCGATCTCCCGGCACCGAGCTGGTAGTAGGTCCCGGCACCGAAGCGGCGCCCGGTACCGAAGCGGCGCCCGGCACCGTGACAGATCCCGGTCCCGGTCCCGATCCCGGCACCGATATGACTCCCGGCACCGATCCCCGGCACCGAGACGATCCTCCGTGCCAGCCCGCGCAGACCCGTACCATCCAGGGTCGGCCCCGCCGTGGCCCTCGAGGCAGCCGTCCGTATCCTCCCAGACGGACAGCGGCTATGCGCTGGGCACCGACCGGCAGGCGGCGCTGTTTGCTGATCCGCCGCTGCAGGACCAAGGCCCACAACAGTGGGGATTCTGGACACCCTGGGCGTACCATCAGGCCCAGGGCCCCCAGCAGCTCCCTGCTAGGCCGGCGACTGCGGAGCGTAGGGCCCCTGAAGCCTCTTTGTCTCGCCCCCCTCCCTCCCCGGAAGGGGACGAAGGGTCCAAACAGCAGGACTCCGCTGTGGCTCCTGAGACAGAGGCGAGGGCTGAGGAAGACCCCCCGTTGGACACTATTGTGCCTGGGGTCTCATCATCCTCCTCCCCGGATGAGGCGGTGGCGGGTACCTCCTCCAACAGTCCCCCCCGCTGGATCTCAGGGCGCACCAGGACCTCCTCAGGCGATTGGCTCAAAACCTGAGTCTGCAGGCAGAGGAGGTCTCGGAGATAGAGGACCCAATTGTCACCATCCTCTCTTCCGATGCTCCCACCAGGGTCGCCCTGCCGTTCATACGGACCATCCAGGCCAATGCCAATACTATCTGGCAGTCCCCGGCCTCCATCCCTCCGACAGCGAAAGGAGTCGAGAGGAAGTACATGGCCCCTTCTAAGGGGTACGAATATTTACATGTTCACCCGACTCCCGGTTCACTGGTAGTGCAATCGGTGAACGATAGGGAGCGTCACGGCCAGGAGGCTCCGGCCCCCAAATCCAGAGAAGCCAGGCGGATGGACCTCCTTGGCCGTAAGGTGTATTCGGCTGGGGCGCTGCAGCTCAGGGTCTCTAACCAGCAGGCCCTGCTGAGCAGATACGCCTTTAACTCCTGGGTGGCAGTGGACAAATTTAAGGAGCTGCTGCCACAGGATGCTCGCCAAGAGTTTACGGCCATCCTGGACGAAGGCAAGAAGGTCGCGCGCACGGCCTTACAAGCCTCCTTGGACGCTGCGGACTCGGCTGCCCGTACCCTCGCGTCAGGAGTTACGATGCGTCGCATCTCCTGGCTGCAGGTTTCCGGCCTTCCGCCAGAGCTCCAGCACACGATACAGGACCTTCCTTTCGAAGGCCAGGGCCTGTTTTCCGATAAGACAGACCCCAGACTTAAGAGTTTAAAGGACAACCGGGTCATTGCGCGGTCCCTCGGGATGCACACCCCCGTGACACAGCGTAGACCCTTTAGGCCGCAACAACAGCAGCACCGTCGGCCGTTTTCCCAGTTCCGCCAGCGGCAGGACCTTTACAGGCGCCGCGGCAGGAACGGGAGGCGCAGGCAGTCGGGGAACCAAGGGGGGCAGAACCAAGGCTCCTCAAAACCCCCGCCTGGTCCTAAGCCTTCATTTTGAAGGTGCGCTCGAGGGCGCAGTAACAGTTTCCCCTATGGATCCTTCCCCCCCGTTTTCCAACCGCCTTTCGTTTTTCCTCCCGGCGTGGTCCCAAATAACATCGGACCGCTGGGTCTTAAGCGTGGTGCAGACGGGGTACCGCCTGCAGTTTGTTTCGTTTCCTCCTTCCTGTCCTCCTTCCTCGTCCCTCTTCAGGGACCCCTCTCACGAGCAATTCCTTCGGCAGGAGGTGCAGACGCTCCTCAGCAAAGGAGCTATAGAGGCGGTTCCCGAAAACGAGAAAGGCAAAGGGTTTTATTCCCGCTATTTTCTGATCCCCAAGGCCAAGGGGGGCCTCAGGCCTATCCTCGACCTGCGAGAGCTCAACAAATACCTCGTGAAGTTGAAGTTCCGCATGGTATCCCTGGGGACCATTATTCCATCCGGGAGACTGGTACGCCGCCCTCGACATGCAGGACGCGTATTTCCACGTTGCCATTTGGCCACGCCACAGACGCTTCCTCCGCTTCGTTGTGGGGGCTCGTCATTATCAATTTGCGGTCCTCCCGTTTGGCCTGTCCACGGCCCCGAGGGTGTTTACAAAATGCATGGCAGTTGTCGTGGCGCATCTTCGGCGCAACCGTGTCCACGTGTTCCCTTATCTGGACGATTGGTTGATTCGGGGCACGTCGGAACAGCAGGTGTACAGCCATGTCCGCGTGATCACCGGCATGTTTGCGAGTCTGGGCCTCTTGATAAACACAGACAAGTCCACCCTGAGGCCCACTCAGAAGGTGGAATTTATCGGGGCCGTCCTGGACGCCACTGTGGGCAGGGCCTCGCTGCCTCGGCAGCGGTTCCAGACCATGGCGGCGATCGTTCAACGCTTGCGGTCAGCCCCGTTGACGTCAGTGAGGACATGTCTAACCCTGTTAGGCCACATGGCGGCGTGCACTTTTGTGACCGACTACGCTCGGCTCCGCATGAGGCCTCTCCAGCTGTGGCTTATCAGTCATTACAGGCCAAGGCAACCGTTAGACATGTTAATCACAGTCCCCCAGAAGGTCTTAGATTCCCTCGGCTGGTGGTTGGACCAGTCCGTATTGTGTGCGGGTCTTCCCTTTCACCCGTCTCAGCCCTCGGTATCCCTGACAACGGATGCCTCAGATCTAGGCTGGGGGGCCCACCTAGGGACCCTGCGGACGCAGGGCCTATGGTCCCAGGAGGAGGTGGGGCTACACATCAACATGAGGGAGTTGAGAGCGGTCCGCCTTGCTTGCCAAACGTTTTGTCATCAGCTTCAGGGTCGTTGTGTAGCCGTGTTCACGGACAACACGACGACCATGTTTTATATCAACAAGCAGGGCGGCACCAGGTCCTCCTCCCTGTGCCTCGAGGCGATACGACTCTGGGACTTTTGCGTAGCCCACTCCATTCACCTCAGGGCTTCCTTCCTTCCCGGAGTACGGAACACGCTGGCGGATCGATTGAGCAGATCCTTCCTGTCACACGAGTGGTCCCTTCGCCCGGACGTCGCTCTCTCCATTTTCCGGAGGTGGGGTTATCCCCGGGTGGACCTCTTTGCGTCCAAGGGGAACAGGAAGTGCCAAGCGTTCTGCTCCTTTCAGGGCAGGGAGCCGGGGTCGATAGCGGATGCCTTCCTCATCCAGTGGTCGACCCACCTGTACTATGCGTTTCCTCCGTTCCCTCTGGTTCACAAGGTCCTCCTGAAGGTGCGCAGAGACAGGGCTCGTGTGATCATGGTGGCCCCGGCATGGCCCAGACAGCACTGGTACACCATGCTGCTAGACTTGGCCGTAGCCGACCCAGTCCCCCTGCCCCTTCATCCGGACCTGATTACCCAGGACCACGGGTCTCTCTGTCACCCAGACCTGCAGTCGCTGCACCTAGCGGCGTGGCTCCTGTGTGGCTAGCTGGTTCCGAGCTGCGCTGCTCCACGCCTGTGAGAGAGGTGCTCTTGAGCAGCAGGAAACCGTCCACAAGAGCCACATATTCGGCAAAATGGAAACGCTTCTCCTGTTGGTGCGTAGAGAGAAATCTCCGCCCTATGGAAGTTTCGGTATCCGAAATCTTAGACTATGTTTGGTCCCTCAAAGAACGTGGTCTGGCCTTATCGTCGTTGCGAGTCCATCTGGCAGCTATCTCCACCTTTCACCCGGGTGCGGACGGTCGCTCCGTTTTTTCTCACCCGACGGTGTCGAGATTTCTTAAAGGGCTGGAACGGTTATTCCCTAACGTCCGTCCCCCTGCTCCAACCTGGGATCTTAACCTGGTGTTGTCCCGGCTCATGGGGCCCCCCTTTGAGCCGTTAGCTACTTGCTCCCTGCTTTACCTCTCTTGGAAGGCTGCCTTTCTAGTAGCTATCACCTCAGCTAGACGGGTGTCGGAACTCCGAGCCCTTGTGGTAGACCCCCCATATACGGTCTTCCACAAAGACAAGGTACAGCTTAGACCACACCCTGCCTTTCTACCCAAGGTGGTCTCAGCCTTCCACGTCAACCAAGAGATTTTCCTCCCGGTTTTTTTCCCAAAACCTCACTCCTCAGGCAGGGAGCAGCAGCTCCACTCGCTGGATGTCCGTAGAGCTCTCGCGTTCTACATAGAGAGGACCAAACCCTTCCGCAAATCCCCCCAGCTTTTCGTGGCGGTAGCGGACCGTATGAAAGGGCTTCCTATCTCCTCCCAGAGGTTATCCTCGTGGGTTACGTCCTGTATCAGGACCTGTTATGACTTGGCCCATGTCCCTACGGGCCGTGTGACTGCGCATTCTACCAGGGCGCAGGCGTCGTCGCTGGCTTTCCTTGCCCGTGTGCCCATCCAGGAAATCTGTCGGGCAGCGACCTGGTCATCGGTCCACACCTTTGCTTCCCACTACGCCCTGGTACAGCAGTCGAGAGAGGATGCGGCCTTCGGAACTGCAGTGCTCCGTGCCGCGACTTCTCACTCCGACCCCACCGCCTAGGTATGGCTTGGGAGTCACCTAACTGGAATGGATGTGAGCAATCACTCGAAGAAGAAAGACGGTTACTCACCTTTGTAACTGTTGTTCTTCGAGATGTGTTGCTCACATCCATTCCACACCCGCCCTCCTTCCCCACTGTCGGAGTAGCCGGCAAGAAGGAACTGAGGAGCGGGCGGGCCGGCAGGGATATATATTGGGCGCCATGGCGGCGCCACTCCAGGGGGCGACCTGCCGGCCCACTGGAGTTGCTAGGGTAAAAAGTTTCCGACGAACGTGCACGCGCGGCGCGCACACCTAACTGGAATGGATGTGAGCAACACATCTCGAAGAACAACAGTTACAAAGGTGAGTAACCGTCTTTTCTTAACCTCTGAGGATAGGACAAGAAGCAATGGGCTTCAATTGCAGCAACGGTGGTTTAGGTTGGACATTAGGAAAAACTTCCTGTCAAACTGGAATAAATTGCTTAGGGAGTTGTGGAATCTCCATCACTGGGGATTTTTAAGAGCAGTTAGACAAACACCTGTCAGGGATGGTCCAGATAATACTTAGCCCTGCCTTGAGTTCAGGGGCCTGCACTAGATAACCTTTCAAGCTCCCTTCCAGTTCTCTGATTCTGTGTTGTAGTGCATAGGATTCCATTACGGGGATATTTTTGCAGAAATGCAGAACTGCATTCAAATATTAGTGTAAAAGATGAGTTCCACAACAGAACTGAAGTATTGCTACGTATGTGGTAGAGACAAGGTGGGGAAGGTGATATCTTTTATTGGATCAATTTCTGTTCATGAGATAGACAAGCTTTCGAGCTTACACAGAGCTTATGTAGACCTGAAGAAGAGCTCCAGACCCATTGACAGAAATTCTGGGTGCCAGGGAGTCCCAAGGGGGGAACAGGGTCTGGGGCAGAAGTGATAAATCAGTCACTGCTGGGACTGCCTGTGGGGCCCCCCAAAGTGTGGGGCCCAGAGCAGTCTCAAGTGCCTAGGCACCCTGTGGCCTGCCCAGGTGATTTAAAAGGGTCTAGGGCTTCTGGCTGCTGTTGCTGTGGTGGCAGCTGAGGGCCCATGGGCCCTTTTAAATCACCTGGATCCTTGGATAGTTGCCCCCTTTGCTCCCATCAGCAGGCCTGAAGAGCTCTGTGCAAGCTCGAAAGCTTCTCTCTCTCACCTACAGAAGTTTGGTCCAATAAAAGATATTACCTCCCCACCTTGTCTCTTTGATATCCTGGAATCAACACACTACAACACTACTGCATACATGTGGTAATAAGATAACTCAAGTTAAAATAGCAGCAAAGACCCAGCAATGTGCCTTGTTTATCAGTTTGGGTTAAAGCCTATAGGGGAGTCTCTCTTTGAACGCATGCTGCTACCCGAAGTTAAAAGCTGAGTTGCTATGTCTTCACTGATGTTCTAATATGGTTTCGCTAATCCAAGTTAAGAACACACCATTGCAGTGAAGACTTGCCTTAGAACTAAGATTTTAATAGGGGTTATTTTCACACAGGTTCAAATATGCCTTTTTTTCCAAAATGAAGACAAAGCTGAGGAGTTCATAATCTCTATGCAAGCTAATATGGGAGAAACAAACTCTTCCAATTTGACGAATGGGAACTAAGACAGTAAAAACTCAAAAGGAAACTTGTGGCAAAGCCAGGAACTGATTATTTCCTAACTACCACTCACCACAAATCTTTATTTTCTTAATCTTTACACTCACTTTTTCCAGCTTGGGGGCGGGGAGAGGCTCAGTCCCAGCTGCAGCCAAATGGTACAGGTGTACATCCCTATCCCCTGCCTAGGGATGTACATGTGATCTGTGCTATGCCTCACCTAGGTGAGCATAAATGTCTTCTCCCTACTTTCTTCAGGTAGGAGGAGAAATGCTGAAGATTCTCCTCTAGGACTTCAACTTGCCTGCATGGACAGGGGAGTATTGAGACAATGAGTAAGTAGCATCACTCAAGAGATGGGACTGTCCTCATCTCTGAAAGACTACATCCTCCACCACTCACTCAGTGCTCTCTAGAAAGGAGTCAAGAGAATAGAATTGGTGCAGTGGCAGACTGGGCCTGTGAGTAAGGTACACAGCAGCTGCATCACTTGCAAGAGTGGGATGACCTTTCAGGGCTTTGAGTCTGGCAGTTCCAGGATTGAAATGCTAGAGTTTCTAGCACCCAGCTGCTCCTGGAATGACCTATATCATACATGCTACCTAAGGAACTACTTAATATCAAGTTGTCTCTGTGTGGGTCTTGACTGCAGAGTTAACTTGGGTGACTGTCCTACTGTTGGCTAACTTTCAGGCTAGGCCAAACTGCAAATCCATTGCCACGTTATCGTGTCCTCAGTGGTGCTACATGCAGCTGTGAGTGTCGTTAGGACCTGTGTGGCCACACTAGAAGTTTCTTTGTGATCAGGGCCGGTGCAAGGAAGTTTCGTGCCCTAGGCGAAACTTCCACCTTGCGTGCCCCCCAGCCCTGCAGCAGCACCCCACCCCCGTGGCAGCTCCCCACCCCCGGCCCAGGGAGCCCTGCAGTACCTCCCCACCTCTGCTCTGTGTCCTCCCTGAGCACACTGTCCTGCTCTAATTCTCCTCCCAGGCTTGCTGCGCCAAACAGCTGATTGGCGCCACAAGCCTGGGAGGTGGGAGAAGTGAAGCAGTGACTGGGCAGTGGAACCCCCAGGCTGCCGGCTGTGGGCTGACCCAGGGGAACCCCTGGGCTGCCAGTTGCTGGCAGCGGCGCGCTGACCCAGGGGAAGCCCTAGGCTGCCGGCGGCAGCTCAGACTCACTCTCCCTCCGTGACAGCTGAAATGCTTAAAAAATAATTTGGGGGCACGGCTTTTTGGTGCTCCCAAATCTTGGCGCCCTAGGCAACCGCCTAGTCTGCCTAAATGGTAGCACCAGCCCTGTTTGTGATGCAGTAAGCTAAGAGGCTCTGATTCTTTTGCAGTGAATGATGGGAGGACTTAGCCATGGGGGAAATTGCAAGAAAGTATTGAAGGATTATGAAAATGTGAGTGATTTACTTTGTCCTTGTTGAGGTGGGCAGATTACTAGCTAGCCTGTGTGTAAAGCACCACTTAATTTGGGTGAGAGGGTTTGCATGTGTGAACAGGAAGGGGGGGCGAGGATTAGGAGCAACACATGAAGAGCTCAAGATAACTCTGCAGTGAAGGCAGCCTGAGTAGTTAAAATTCATTTTGGAAAAAAATGAAGTATACAAATGCTCCACAAACATCTTTAGCTACAACCATGATACATGTATTAACAGTTTTTGTGGAGGGAGAGAATGCAGCCTTGCATTTCTTATGGTAGAATTATAATACTGGATTACTTAAGCAGACCTTGCTTAAAAAAAAAAAGCTAATGCTTGTATGGACAGGTGATTAGATAATACAAGCCTGTCATGTAAAATTTGGGGACAGCATTGTGGTGTAGAACTCCAGATACATGTACAGTTTAGAAGATAAAGGCTTTATGCTTTACCTACCACTGAAGTTGATGGCAAAACTCTCATTGACTTTGGGGTCTAAATGCTAACAAAATCCTGAACCTCAAAGATAGAAAACAGGTTGTCTAGATGTTTAGATTGTCTAGTCTATCCCTGCCAGAAATAAGTCTACATACACTAACTTTACATTCTCAATTGTTTTGTCCCTTACGCTTAAATTCTTGCAATGGAGTTTCAATACCATCTCTGTCTAATTCAGAAATTGTTAAATTATTTTTGATAAACCAAAGTTATTCTGCATAGATTATTTTTTTAATTATTGTTCTTCCCACCTTATCCACAAACATGGTGGTGCAGATATAATTTTATGTGAATATTCTCAACCCAGTGAACAAATTTAGTAATTTAGCATATAGGCAATACTGAGATTTAAATTCTGATTCTTGAATATTTTGCATCTACTGCCACCTACAGGCCTCCACAACAAATCAAGTTTCCAGACTCCTGTCACTGCAATGCAGCCTGTCATAGACAGAACCCTTTCCAATTAATTGTCCTTAACTTTAAGTTCACTTACAAATAAATCCAATCACTGAAAGCTTTATTTAAAGCAGAGGTATAGGGGTGTTTTTTTCTATATATTGTGACAAAGTTCCTCCTCTACCTTGGTGGGTCCTGCACTTATTTGACAGATTTGCTCACCTCAGTGATCTTCCCCACAGTCTGGGTCAACTTCTCCTGTGTCTGATCAGGAGTTGGGAGGTTTGGGGGGAACCCGGGCGTGCTCTTTACTCCGGGTTCCAGCCCAGGGCCCTGTGGATTGCAGCTGTCTATCGTGCCTCCTGTAACAGCTTCATGACACCTACAACTCCCTCGGCTACTTCCCCATGGCCTCCTCCAAATACCTTCTTTATCCTCCCTACAGGAGCTTCCTCCTGGTGTCTGATAACGCTTGCACTCTTAGTCCTCCAACAGCACACCCTCTCACTCTCAGCTCCTTGCACTTCTTGTTCCCAGCTCCTCACACACACTTCCTTTCCTCTGGCTCTCCTCTCCCTGACTGGAGTGAGCTCCTTTTTAAACCCAGGTGCCCTGATTAGCCTGCCTTGATTGGCTGCAGGTGTTCTAATCAGCCTGTCCGCCTTAATTGGTTCCAGCAGTTTCCTGATTACTCTAGTGCAGCCCCTGCTCTGGTCACTCAGGGAACAGAAGACTACTCATCCAGTGACCAGTATATTTGCCCTCTACCAGACTCCTGTACCCCACTGGCCTGGGTCAGTCACATATCCCTCCCCCCTGCTCAACACCAAGGGGTTGGGCAGCTTGGGATGCCAGACAGTGCACACATGACAAGCCACCAGCATTGCTGTGACAGCTCCCTGCTCTGTGTTGCACAAGGAACTGGAAAGGTTGGAGGGATAAGAACCACCTGGTCACCCTTGTGTTCTTCTCCTTGTTCTGCTGCATCCATTGAAGAGGGGCCTGGTTGGTCACGAGGACAAATCTGCGCCTGAGCAAGTAGTACCATAATGCTTCCATGGCCCATTTTACAGCGAGGCACTCTCTCTCCAGTACTGCATAATTTTGTTCTCTTGGAAAGAGTTTCCTACTGAGGTAGAGAATTGGGTGTTGCTCCTCCCTGACCATCTGTGATAGAACGGCCCCTAACCCTACTTCCGATGCATCTGTCTGCAGGATACATTCCTTGGTGAAATCAGGGGCTATCAGTACGGGGTTACTGCAGAGGGCAGGCCGTAGGTCTGTGAATGCTTCCTCTGCTGCGTCAGACCATCTCACCAGATCAGGTCCACGGGCTTTCACTAGGTCTGTCAGGGAACTAGCCCTTGTGGCAAAGTGGAAGATAAAGCGTGGGTAATACCCCACTACACCTAGGAATGCCCGGACTTGTTTCTTGCGACATGGTTGGGGCCAATTTTGGGTGGCCTCCAATTTGTTCACTTGGGATTTTACCAGACCTTTTCCCACAATGTAGCCAAGATATTTGGCCTCTGTAAACCCTACAGTGCATTTGGCAGCGTTTGCTCTAAGGCCAGCTCGCCTGAAGGTATCAAGAACTGCCTTCGCCTTCTATAGGTGAGTTTCCCAGTGTGGGGTATGAATGACCACATCGTCCACGTAGGCAGCAGCATAACTGTTATGCGGGCGTATCATACCTTTAGTCCCAGATTTGGACCTTAGCGTCCAAAATATGGGGGTTAGCATGAAAACCTCCAAGCTTAGTTACCAGCTTGGACCTGGTACTTGCTGCCACCACCCAAAAAATTAGAGTGTTTTGGGGCACTCTGGTCCCCCTGAAAAACCTTCCCTGGGGACCCCAAGACCCAAATCCCTTGAGTCTCACAACAAAGGGAAATAATCCTTTTTCCCTTCCCCCCTCCAGGTGCTCCTGGAGAGATACACAGACACAAGCTCTGTGAATCCAAACAGAGTGACTCCCCCTCTCCGTTCCCAGTCCTGGAAACAAAAGCACTTTCCTCTTCACCCAGAGGGAATGCAAAATCAGGCTAGCAAATCCAACACACACAGATCTCCCCCTGATTTCTTCCTCCCACCAATTCCCTGGTGAGTACAGACTCAATTTCCCTGAAATTTCCCAGTAAAGAAAACTTTAACAGGTCTTAAAAGAAAGAAAAATACATACAAATGGTCTCTCTGTATTAAGGTGACAAAATACAGGGTTAATTGCTTAAAAGAAATATGAATAAACAGCCTTATTCAAAAAGAATACAAATCAAAGCACTCCAGCACTTATATTCATGCAAATACCAAAGAAAAGAAACCATATAACTTACTATCTGATCTCTTTGTCCTTACACTTAGAAACAGAAGATTAGAAAGCAGAAACTACTTCTCCAAAGCTCAGAGAAAGCAGGCAGACAGAAAACAAAGACTCAGACACAAACTTCCCTCCACCCAGAGTTGAAAAAATCTGGTTTCCTGATTGGTCCTCTGGTCATGTGCTTCAGGTGAAAGAGACATTAACCCTTAGCTATCTGTTTATGACAGACAGTGGGGAAGCTCACTGGCGGCGATTTCCTTCTAGAACTTTAAAATAAACAGATTACTACAACACATGCACCTTTACATATACTACTAAGTATATAACTAACAGACTTCTACATTTTAAGAACACTTTTTAACTACTGAATTCTGGGAAACTCTCACGGGAGAGTGCATCAGCTACTTTGTTAGAAGCTCCTGAGATGTGCTGAATTTCAAAATCAAAATCTTGGAGAGCTAAACTCCAACGAAGAAGTTTCTTGTTGTTCCCCTTGGCAGTATGAAGCCACTTTAGTGCAGCATGGTCAGTTTGTGGTTGGAACCGCCATCCCCAAACATATGGGCGTAGCTTTTCCAGGGCATACACAATGGCATAGCATTCCTTTTCACTGACTGACCAGTGACTTTCCCTCTCAGACAGTTTCTTGCTGAGAAACACGACAGGATGGAAGTTGTGATATGTTGCTTCCTGCATGAGCACTGCTCCTATACCACGCTCTGTTGTTTCCTGCAAGAGCACTGCTCCTATACCACGCTCAGATGCATCCGTGGTTACTAGGAATAGTTTGTCAAAATCCGGGGCCCTGAGCACAGGGTCAGACATGAGCGTTGCCTTAAGTTGGGTAAAGGCCTTTTGACACTCATCGGTCCACTTAACTGCATTTGGCTGGGTCTTTTTGGTCAGGTTGGTCAGTGGGGCAGCGATTTGGCTGTAGTGTGGTACAAATCGCCTGTAGTATCCGGCCAAGCCTAAGAGGGTTGGACATGTTTCTTTGACCTTGGGACAGGCCACTTTTGGATAGCATCCACCTTGGCCTGTAGGGGGTTTATGGTTCCTCGACCCACCTGGTGCCCCAGGTAAGTCACTCTGTTTTGGCCTATTTGACACTTTTTGGCCTTAACAGTTAGTCCGGCCTGCCTGATGCACTCAAAGACCTTTTCCAGGTGTAGTAGGTGTTCGGGCCAGGAGTCTGAAAAAATGGCCACATCATCGAGGTAGGCAACTGCAAATTCTCCCAGTCCAGCTAGTAGACCATCTACCAGCCTCTGGAAGGTGGCGGGTGCATTTCGAAGGCCGAAAGGAAGGACATTGAATTCATACACCCCCGCATGGGTGACGAATGCTGACCTCTCCTTGGCAGGTTCATCTAGCGGTACTTGCCAGTACCCCTTGGTTAAGTCTATTGTAGAGATGAACTGGGCACGTCCCAACTTCTCCAATAGCTCATCGGTGCGTGGCATTGGATAGTTGTCCGGACGAGTTACCGCATTTAGCTTACGGTAGTCCACGCAAAAGCGTATTTCCCCATCTGGTTTGGGTACCAGAACCACTGGAGATGCCCATGCACTGGTAGATGAGCGGATTATACCCATCTGTAGCATGTTCTGGATCTCCCGTTCTATAGCAGCTTGGGCATGAGGAGACACCCGGTAGGGTGGGGTTCTGATTGGGTGAGCATTACCTGTATCAATGGAGTGGTATGCCCGTTCAGTCCGTCCTGGGGTGGCTGAGAACAATGGGGCTAAGCTAGTGCACAGCTACTTGATTTGTCGCCACTGCAGACGTTCCAGGGTGGTTGAGAGGTTCACCTGTTCCACGCCACCGTCTTTTTTCCTGTCGTAGTAGACACCATCAGGCCACTCAGCCTCATCTCCCTGGACTGTAAACTGACAAACCTGTAAGTCTCTGGAATAGAAAGGCTTGAGAGAATTAACATGGTACACTTTAGGCTTTAGTGAGGAATTGGGAAATGCTATGAGGTAGTTTACAGTTCCCAGGCGCTCTTGGACTGTGAATGGCCCTTCCCATGAAGCTTCCATCTTATGGGCCTGTTGCGCCTTCAAGACCATAACCTGGTCTCCTACCTTGAAGGAACGTTCTCTGGCATGTCTGTCATACCAGGCCTTTTGCTCTTCTTGAGCATCCTTTAGGTTCTCTCTAGCAAGGGCTAAAGAGTGTCGGAGGGTGCTTTGTAGGTTGCTTACAAAGTCCAGAATGTTAGTTCCTGGAGAAGGCGTAAACCCCTCCCATTGCTGCTTCACCAACTGTAATGGTCCCTTAACCTCGTGACCATACACAAGTTCAAATGGTGAAAACCCTAAACTGGAATGTGATACAGCCCTGTAGGCAAACAGCAACTGCTGCAACACTAGGTCCCAATTATTGGAGAATTCGTTGATGAATTTTCGTATCATGGCCCCCAAAGTTCCATTGAACCTTTCCACCAGGCCATTGGTTTGATGGTGGCATGGGGTGGCAACCAAGTGATTCACCCCATGAGTTTCCCACAGTTTTTCCATGGTCCCTGCCAGGAAATTAGACCCTGAATCTGTAAGGATGTCGGAGGGCCAACCTACCCTGGCAAAGATATCTGTTAGGGCCAGGCACACAGTGTTAGCCCTGGTGTTGCCTAGAGCTACTGCTTCCGGCCATCGGGTAGCAAAGTCCACTAAAGTCAGTACGTACTGCTTTCCTCTGGGCGTCTTTTTTGGGAAAGGGCCCAGAATATCCACAGCTACTCGCTGAAATGGGACCTCAATTATGGGGAGTGGCTGGAGAGGGGCCTTGACCTGGTCTTGAGGCTTTCCCACTCTTTGGCACACCTCACAAGACCGGACATACTTGGCAACGTCCTTGCCCATCCCCTCCCAGTGGAAGGACTTCCCCAACCGGTCCTTGGTTCTGTTCACCCCAGCATGGCCACTGGGATGATCATGGGCTAAGCTTAAGAGCTTTCCCCGGTACTTAGTTGGAACCACCAACTGTTTTTGCGGCTGCCATTCTTCCCGGTGTCCACCAGAAAGAATTTCCTTGTATAAAAGTCCTTGGTCTATAACAAACCGGGATCGATTAGAAGAGCTGAGAGGCGGTGGGGTGCTCCGTGCCGCCACCCAAGCTTTCTGAAGGTTGTCATCTGCTTCCTGCTCAGTCTGGAACTGTTCCCTTGAGGCTGGGGTCACCAGTTCTTCCTCAGACTGTGGACTTGGGCTTGGTCCCTCTGGAAGCAATGTAGGTGATGGGGTTGTTTCCGTTGCTGGTGAACCGCTCTCCGCTGGTGCACCTGAGGGTATTTCAGGCTCTGGCTGAGCCTTTTGGGTATGGCTGTCTGTTGCTTCTGCCAGTTCTGGCTCGCTGACGCCCTCTGGCGTTGAGTTTGAAGATGTGGTTGCACTTGCTGGTGCTGGTTGCTGTTCCAGTTCCGGGCGTGGGACTGGAGGTGTTGTGGCTGTTTCAGTGGTTGGCATGGTATCCGGGTCCACTACCTCTGTCTGGGTCTCTGGTAACCCAGACGGGCGTCTGTGGACGGTTCAGGAACAGGAATGGGTCTGGAAGCTTGCCTGGTTTGGCTACGTGTAACCATTCCCACTCTCTTGGCCCGCTTCACCTGGTTGGCCAAGTCTTCCCCCAGTAGCATGGGGATAGGATAATTGTCATAGACTGCAAAAGTCCACATTCCTGACCAGCCTTTGTACTGGACAGGCAGTTGAGCTGTAGGCAAGTCTACAGCTTGTGACATGAAGGGGTAAATTGTAACTTTGGCCTTTGGGTTGACGAATTTGGGGTCAACGAAGGATTGGTGGATAGCTGACACTTGTGCCCCCGTGTCTCTCCACGCAGTAACCTTCTTTCCGCCCACTCTTAAATTTTCCCTTCGCTCCAAGGGTATTTGAGAGGCATCTGGGCCTGGGGATCTTTGGTGTGATGGTGGTGTAATGAATTGCACTCGCATGGTGTTCTTTGGACAGTTGGCCTTGATATGTCCCAGTTCATTACACTTAAAGCATCTTCCATCTGATGGGTCACTGGGCCGAGGTGAGTTACTGGAGACTGGTGAGGTGGAAGAATAGGGCGTCTGTGGCTTTACTTGGGTTGTATGTGGGGTCTTTGGCTGTCCTCGGTTGTAGGGTTTATGCTCTGTGTGCCCCTTAGGGTATTAGTTCCCCTTGACCGTAGCTTTCTTGCTTTCTGCCACTTCCATCCATCTGGCTCCAATCTCCCCCGCCTCAGCGAGATTTTTGGGTTTTCCATCTTGTATGTACCGTGTTATGTCCTCAGGAACACCATCCAAGAACTGCTCCATTTGTATGAGGAGGTGCAGTTCTTCCAAGGTTTAACATTGTGTCCTGATATCCAGGCCTCATAATTTTTTTGCAACGTAGTAGGCGTGTTTGGGAAATCACACATCTGGTTCCACTTTGGGTTCTGAAGCGCCGACAGGCATGATCTGGGGTTATCCCCATTCTGTATCTGGCCTTGGTTTGAAAAAGTTTATAGTCATTCATTTGCTGCTTAGGCATTTCAGCTGCCACCTCTGCTAAAGGTCCACTGAGCTGTGACCTCAATTCTACCATGTACTGGTCTTCGGGGATGCTGTACCCAAGACAGGCTCTTTCAAAATTTTCCAAGAAGGCCTCGGTGTCATCACCTGCCTTGTAGGTGGGAATTTCCTGTGCTGTGGAGCAATAATTGGCGCCGGGTTGTTAGGGTTGGCTGGCACATGCAGCCCAGCTTTTGCCAAGTCCAGTTCATGTTTTCTCTGTTTTTCCTTCTCTTCATTTTCTATTTGTTGTTTTTCCATTTCTTTTTGTTGTTTTTCCATGTCTCGGCGGTGGGCCGCCTCTTCTTCTTCTTGCTTCCTTCTGTGGGCTAACTCATCTTCTGCTTGTTTCCTTCGGTGGGCCAACTCTTCTTCTTCTAGTTTTCTTTTGTGTGCTGCCTGTTTGATTTGTTCTTCTCTTTCTTTCATCTCCATCTCTTTTTGTTTTATTTCCAGTTGTCGCCTGTGTTCAGCTTTGATTTTTTTCTTTGGCCTCAATTTTTGCCTTAGAAGTCATGGTTCCTGTTTTCTTGGGTTGGGGTGCCCTCCGGTGTTTATCTTCTGCACTGCAGGCTCTGTTGCCTCCTAGAGTCTGCCTAGCAACAGTGCCTTTAGCTAATCTTCAATGTTAAGTAAACCTGAAAAACCACTTTATTTGCATGTATATAGTGCTGGTAATGACTCTCAGTGGGAGAGCTATTGTCACAGCTTAATGGTCTCTTGCTTATTATGCAAGCCACAAACTGCCAGAGAGAGCAGAAAAAAAATTCTCTTTTAACCCCAAACTGTTTCTCTCTGCTAAAAAGCCCTTAGCAGAGAAGAGAAAAAAATAATATTCCTACTGGCTTCTGGATTTTGTCTATCCCGTAACCGCTGCCACTCATATCATACCTATAGTCCCAGATTTGGACCTTAGCGTCCAAAATATGGGGGTAGCATGAAAACCTCCAAGCTTAGTTACCAGCTTGGACCTGGTACTTGCTGCCACCACCCAAAAAATTAGAGTGTTTTGGGGCACTCTGGTCCCCCTGAAAAACCTTCCCTGGGGACCCCAAGACCCAAATCCCTTGAGTCTCACAACAAGGGAAATAATCCTTTTTCCCTTCCCCCCCTCCAGGTGCTCCTGGAGAGATACACAGACACAAGCTCTGTGAATCCAACAGAGTGACTCCCCCTCTCCGTTCCCAGTCCTGGAAACAAAAGCACTTTCCTCTTCACCCAGAGGGAATGCAAAATCAGGCTAGCAAATCCAACACACACAGAATCTCCCCCTGATTTCTTCCTCCACAATTCCCTGGTGAGTACAGACTCAATTTCCCTGAATTTCCCAGTAAAGAAAACTTTAACAGGTCTTAAAAGAAAGCTTTATATAAAAAGAAGAAAATACATACAAATGTCTCTCTGTATTAAGGTGACAAAAATACAGGGTTTAATTGCTTAAAGAAATATGAATAACAGCCTTATTCAAAAAGAATACAAATCAAAGCACTCCAGCACTTATATTCATGCAAATACCAAGAAAAGAAACCATATAACTTACTATCTGATCTCTTTGTCCTTACAACTTAGAAACAGAAGATTAGAAGCAGAAACTACTTCTCCAAAGCTCAGAGAAAGCAGGCAGGACAGACAAAAGACTCAGACACAAACTTCCCTCCACCCAGAGTTGAAAAAATCTGGTTTCCTGATTGGTCCTCTGGTCATGTGCTTCAGGTGAAAGAGACATTAACCCTTAGCTATCTGTTTATGACAGGGCGTAATAGCTTGTCCATGAGGCGCTGGAAAGTAGCTGGGGCCCCGTGTAGTCCAAAAGGGAGGACAGTATATTGAAAAAGACCCTCTGGTGTAGAGAATGCAGTCTTTTCCTTTGCATCTTCCGCAAGGGGAATCTGCCAATACCCCTTTGTCAAGTCTAGGGTAGTCAAGTACCAGGCATTCCCCAGACGGTCCACTAGCTCATCTATGTGAGGTATGGGGTACACATCAAACTGGGATACTCGTTTAGTCGCCCAACGTGTTGCAAAACCTTGTGGTGCCATGAGGTTTGGGCACCAGCATGATTGGGCTGGACCACTGACTGGGATTCTTCGATGATCCCCAACTCCAGCATTTTTTTTTACTTCTGCTTTTATTTCCTCCCTTTTGGCCGCTGGCACCCGATAGGACCTCATTGTTGTTCTGCCATTGGGCCAGAAGCTTGCTTTCTGCTGTGGGTATCAACACCATCACCCGATCCCCTGGTTGGAACTGTCAGACTTTTGCCTGGTGATTTGTAATGGGTTCTCTAGGCTCCTGTGCCTTTTTCCAAATGTTCCCGTACAATAGGGGTGACCTGGGCTATCCGGTCTTGCATCTGTATTACATGTTCTATTATATTTCTCCCCTCATTGGGTTCCTTTTTTCAAATCTCTTTTGTGATATATAGTATGCCACAGGGGTGACGCCCGTATAATAACTCGAAGGGGGAACACCCAGTTGAGGGCTGAGGTACCTCCCAGATAGCGAACATAAGGTAGGGCAGTAGGGTGTCCCAATCCTTCCTGTCCCAACTTACCACCTCCTTATCATAGCCTTGAGGGTTCAGTTAAACCTTTCTACCAGCCCATCAGTCTGCGGATGGTAGACTGAAGTTCTCAGGGTATGTATGGAGCAGTGTACAGAGATCCTTCATTAGCTTTGATGTAAATGGGGTTCCTTGGTCTGTTAATATCGTCTTTGGTAGCCCCACTCGGGCAAAGATCCCCACCAGCTTTTTGGCTATCGTTTTAGAGGCCATGTTCCGCAGGGGGATGGCTTCTGGGTAGCGAGTAGAATAGTCCAAAACAACAAATATATATTGGTGGCCCCGAGCTGTCTTCTCCAGGGGTCCCACTAGGTCCATGGCTATTTGCTCAAAGGGGACCTCTATGATGGGAAGGGGTACTAAAGGTGCCCTCAGGTGGGGATGGGGACTGTGCAGCTGACATTCCGGGCAGGACGCACAGTACCTCTGCACTTCTTCATGTACTCCGGGCCAGAAGAACTGTCGTAGGACTCATGCCAGGATCTTCTCTACTCCCAAGTGCCCCCCAAAAAGATGACTATGAGCAAGACTTAATACAGTGTTCTCGTGTTTTTGAGGTACTAGGATCTGCTGTACCTCCTGCCCCTGTACTGGTGCACCCAGTATAAGAGATTTTTCTTCTTCGAGTGATTGCTCATATGCAATTCCAGTTAGGTGTGTGCGCACCGCATGCATGTTCGTCGGAGAAATTTTTACCCTAGCAACGCTCGGTGGATAGGCTGGGCGCCCCCTGGAGGGTGCCACTATGGCCCTGATATATACCCCAGCGACCCTACCACCCTTCAGTTCCTTCTTACCGCCCGTGTCGGTCGTTGGAACAGTGGAGTGCGGCTTAGCGACCTCCACCTTCCTAGCTACTCGTAGTCTTTTCTAGTTATATTCGTAGTGTAGTTAACTGTTGTTGTGTGTATATATATAGTTCGTTAGATTTAGTTATAGTTCATAGTTATAGTTGTTAGTTAGTAAGTGTTGCGGGCTTCGGGGGGTAACCCCCTTCCCCGCACCCGGTGCCCGGAGCTCATGCCTGGCTCACCGGGTCTCAAGCCGGGCTCGGCCTGTCATAGGCCGATGCCGACAGGAGTTCCTCACGACTCCTGTTTGAAGTGCCTAGGGGAATCACACTTATCGGCTAAGTGCCCAATTTGCAAGGCTTTTAAGCCTAGAACTAAAAAAGGAGTGGGACATTAGGTTGAAGCAGCTCCTAATGGAAGCGGCCCTGACATTGTCGCCCTCGGCACAGAGCACGAGCCAGTCGGTGAGCAGAGGCACCCCTACAGCACCAGGCGTTGCTGGTACGCCTAAGAACTCCCGGCACCGGCCACTGCCGGCACAGAAATCGACTCCGCGCCACTCCCTCTCCCCGAGGTCGAAGACGGCGAAAGGTCAGATGGCAACACCAGTGTTGCAGCCAGAGACTGCACCTAAATCTGACCGCCCGGCACCAATACCTGCCGCGGCACAGCTGAAACCGGTACCGTCGACTCCAGCCCCACGAGGGCCGTTGAGTCCGGCACCTGACAGCTCCCTGACACCGGCCGTGGTAGAGCTCACGTTGCCATCTACCCTGGAGACTTTCTCTGCAGCGAGGGACTTGATCCCCATCACCGAGGCGGCACTGCCCCTACCCCTGGCACTGCCGATGTGGGTATTGCAGTCCATGGGCAAGCCGACCCTGACCAGACCGACGTCGGTCAGCGCAGCAGACCGGCACTGCTCACGATCGTGATCCTGCAGGCGCTCTGAGTTGAGATGTCGCTCCCACTCCCGGCGTCACTCTCGGTCCCGGCACTGTTCCTCGCCATGGCACCAGTTGGACTCTCGGCACCGGTCGGACTCTCACTCCCCAACCCGCTACTCGCGGTATCGCTCCAATTCCCGGCATCGTCCCAGGCACCGTACCTCCCTGAGCAGGTCAGGGCATAGAGACTCGAGATCCCGGTCGACCTCCCGGCACCGATCCGATCGCAGGTCCCGGTCTCGCCCTCGGTACCGCTCGGTGTACCGGCACCTGTCCCCACGATCGAGAGGTGCGAGATCAGTCGGGACTTCAGCTCCAGGCTTTTCTGCTCCACCATGGCTATCTAGACACATGTCCGTATCCTCCCAGGCGGACAGCTATTACGATCGGGACCAGGATACGGACCTACCTACGGGGGTTTTCCAGGACTCTTGGCCGCAGGACGTAGGACCTCAACAGTGGTCCTTCTAGACACCCTTGGCATACCACCAAGCCCAGGGTGCCCCCCTGGTCAAGACCCGCTTTGCTGCCTCAGAACATTGGGCACCAGAGGCCACCATTTCCCGCCCCCCTGCGGTTGAGTCGGAAGAGCACACAACACATCCTCCGGACTCCCCGGGGCAGCTGGAGCAGGAACCGTCCCAAGATCAGGAGGCCGTCCAGGACCCTCTCATTCCCGGGGTATCCTCCTCCTCTTCACCAGATGAGGCTGTCATCAGGGCCCCCACCGATAGACCTCAGGGCCCATCAGGACCTCCTTCACAGGGTGGCCCTCAATATCAACCTCCCAGTGGAGGAGGTTCCAGAAGTCTAGGACCCCGTAGAGAGCATCCTCACCGCTGATGCTCCCACCCGGGTAGCATTGCCATTCATCAAAACTATCCAGGCCACTGCCGACACCCTGTGGCGGTCTCCAGCCTCCATTCCACCGACGGCAAAGGGAGTTGAGAGAAAGTATATGGTACCCTCTCAGGGGTATGAGTACTTGTACGTTCATCATCCTCCCTCCTCCTTAGTTGTCCAGTCGGTCAACGAAAGGGAGCGACATAGCCAGCAGGCACCGGCCCCGAAGTCCAAAGAGGCCAGACGGATGGATCTCCTGGGTCGGAAGGTGTACTCAGCGGGGGCCCTACAGCTCTGACTGGCCAACCAACAGGCTCTCCTGAGCCGATACAATTATAACACTTGGGCAGAAGTGGGTAGGTTCACCAAGCTGCTATCCCCGGACTCACGCCAGGAATTTAACGCGTTCCTGGAGGAGGGAAAGAAAGTGGCCAGGACCTCTCTCCAGGCTTCCCTAGACACAGCCGACTCAGCAGCCAGAACTTTGGCCTTGGGAATCACCATGAGGTGCATCTCCTGGCTCCAGGTCTCTAACCTGCCTCCTGAGCTGCAGTACACCATCCAGGACCTACCCTTTGATGGCAAGGGTTTGTCCTCGGAAAAGACCGACCCCAGGCTGCAGAGCCTGAAGGATAATAGAGTCATCATGCGCTCGTTGGAGATGCATACCCCCGTAACCCAGCGTAGACCCTTCAGGCCCCAAGCACACCACCCGTACTTTCCACCTCTGCAGAGGCAGGACATCAGTAGAAGGCGCGGGCGGGGTGGCCGCAGACGCCAGCCCGGTCCCAAGGGGGCCCAAAACCACGGGCCTTCTAAGGCACCACCGGGCCCTAAATCCAACTTTTGAAGGTGCGCCCGGGGACGGCATACCAGTCTCAGGACAGGATCCTTTCCCTCCCTTCTCCAACCGTCTCTCCTACTTCCTCCCTGTGTGGCCCCAATTGACATCGGATCCTTGGGTTCTGCGCACAGTGAAGCAAGGATACCACCTCCAATTTGCTTCATCACCGCCCTCCCACCCCCATCCCGGTCCCTCTTCAGGGACCCCTCTCACGAGCAAGTCCTCATACAGGAGGTCCAATCTCTCCTCGCTGCCGGGGCTATAGAGGAGGTACCTTTAGACGAGAGGGAAAGGTGTTTTACTCCCATTATTTTCTGATTCCCAAGTCCAAGGGAGGCCTCAGACCTATCCTAGACCTGCGTGGACTCAACAAATGGATGCTCAAGTTGAAGTTCCGCATGGTCTCCCTGGGAATGATTATCCCATCCCTGGATCCTGGAGACTGGTATGCCGCCCTTGACATGAAGGACGCGTACTTCCACATTGCCATCTTCCCACCTCAGGAAGGTACAGGAAGTACCTTCGCTTCATGGCCAACCACCAGCACTTCCAATCCACGGTCCTCCCCTTCGGCCTCTCCACGGCCCTGAGGGTATTCACGAAGTGCATGGCCATCATCGGCGCCCACCTCCGCTGGCAACAGATACATGTGTTCCTGTATCTGGACGACTGGTTCATCAAGGGGACCTCTCAATCTCAAGTCCGGCAGTATGTTGGTATAGTCACGGACCTATTCTCCCAGTTGGGCCTACTCCTCAACACCGAGAAATCCACCCTGGTCCCCACTCAAAGGCTGGACTTCATAGGGGCAACGCTGGACTCCACTCAAGCCAGGGCTTACTTGCCTCAGCCCCGCTTCCAAGCGATCGTATCAATCATACGAGGTTTACAGACCTCCCCAATCACCTCAGCTCGCACCTGCCTCGGCCTCCTGGGGCATATGGCCGCATGTACTTATGTGACCAAGTATGCCAGACTCCGCATGAGACCCTTCCAAACGTGGCTCCATTCTGTCTTCCGCCCGGGCAGGGACCCTATAGACGTCCTGGTGACAGTTTCCCCCAGCCCCCTCCGCTCCCTCGATTGGTGGCTAGCTCCATCCCTGGTATGCGCAGGGATGCTGTTTCATCCACAGCTGCCGTCGATGACCTTAATGACGGATGCGTCATCCCTCGGTTGGGGGGCCCATCTAGGTCACCTGCGTACCCAGGGCCTTTGGTCGCTCCAGGAGCTGACACTCCATATAAACGTCCAGGAGTTGAGAGCAGTCTGCCTTGCGTGCCAGGCGTTCCAGCAACATCTTCACGGCCGTTGTGTTTCGGTATTCACGGACAACACAACGGCCATGTACTACATCAACAAACAAGGGGAGACCCGCTCGTCTCCCCTGTGTCAAGAGGCCATTCGACTCTGGGACTTCTGTATAGCCCACTCGATAGACCTAGTGGCATCCTTTCTTCCGGGAGTCCGGAACGCTCTGGCAGATCGGCTCAGCCGGTCCTTTCTATGTCATGAGTGGTCAATAAGACCGGATGTCATCCATTGGATCTTCCGGAGGTGGGGATTTCCCCACATAGACCTGTTCACCTCCCGCTCGAACAGGAGGTGCCAGGAGTTCTGCTCCTTTCAGGGTCTCTCTCTGGGGTCGATCACAGACGCATTCCTCCTGTTGTGGCGGCACCACCTGTTGTATGCCTTCCCTCCGTTTCCCCTGGTGCACAACGTCCCGTTAAAGCTCCGCAGGGACAAAGCACATCTGATTCTGATCGTGCCTGCGTGGCCCAGACAGCACTGGTACACCACCCTGCTAGACCTGTCCATGGACACCCCAGTTCCCCTCCCTCTCCTCCCAGACCAGATCACACAAGACCACGGCAGGCTTCATCACCCAGACCTGCGAGCCCTCCACCTCCCAGCGTGGCTCCTGCATGGCTAAACACAGCGGAGTTTCGCTGTTCTGCTCTGGTTCAGCATATTCTCCTCAGCAGCAGGAAGCCTTCCACCCGCTCCACGTATCTGGCAAAGTGGAAATGCTTCTCTTGCTGGTGCGCAACTCAGGGCGTTACTCCTTTGGAGGCCTCGATTCCCACGGTCCTAGACTACCTCTGGTACCTTAAGCAACAGGGCCTGGCGACATCCTCTCTGAAGGTGCACTTAGTGGCTATATCCACCTTCCGGACAGGTGAGGGAGGCCACTCCATGTTCTCTCACCCCTTGGTCTCTCGGTTCATTAAGGGCCTAGAGCGTCTCTATCCCCCCATATGTCGCCCTGCCCCTACCTGGGATCTCAATTTGGTCCTAAACAGACTCATGCTCCCACCATTTGAGCCGCTAGCGACTTGCTCACTCCTGTACCTATCATGGAAAACAGTCTTCCTGGTCGCCATTACATCGGCCAGGCGGGTCTCTGAGCTGAGGACACTTATGGTGGACCCACCCTACACTCTTTTTCATAAAGACAAGGTACAACTGCGCCCTCAGCCAGCGTTCCTCCCTAAGGTTGTGTCTGCCTTCCATACCAACCAGGACATCTTCCTCCCAGTCTTCTTTCCAAAGCCCCACTCTTCTCGGTGGAAGCAGCAGCTACACTCCTTAGATGTACGCAGGGCACTCACTTTCTATATTGAGAGAACAAAGCCATTCTGAAAGTCCCCCCAACTGTTCATGGCAGTCGCGGACCGGATGAAAGGTCTGCCAGTCTCCTCCCAGAGAATCTCCTCTTGGGTAACTACATGCATCCGCACATGCTATGACCTAGCTCATGTCCCTTCAGGCCACCTCACATCGCACTCTACTAGAGCTCAAGCATCATCAGCCGCCTTCCTGGCGCACGTGCCTATCCAGGAGATATGCCGTGCAGCGATCTGGTCATCGGTCCACACCTTCACCTCGCACTACGCGCTGGTCCAGCAATCTAGAGATGATGCAGCCTTTGGCGCAGCGGTTCTGCATACTGCCACATCTCACTCCGACCCCACCGCCTAGGTAAGGCTTGGGAGTCGCCTAACTGGAATGCATATGAGCAATCACTCGAAGAAGAAAAAACGGTTACTCACCTTTGTAACTGTTGTTCTTCGAGATGTGTTGCTCATATCCACTCCAAACCCACCCTCCTTCCCCACTGTCAGAGTCACCGGCAAGAACGAACTGAAGGGTGGCTGGGTCGGCTGGGGTATATATCCGGCGCCATAGCGGCGCCACTCCAGGGGGCGCCCAGCCGACCCACCGAGTGTTGCTAGGGTAAAAGTTTCTCCGAACGTGCATGCAGCGCGCACACACCTGACTGGAATGGATATGAGCAACACATCTTGAAGAACAACAGTTACAAAGGTGAGTAACTGTTTTTTCTTCATTATGAAGTAGGGTCCTGGTCCCTGGGTTTTCCCTTCCACGGTGGCCCCATCTATTTCAGTAACCTCCTTTCTAATGTTGTCATACTTTGGGTCTTCAGCCTGGTCCCGTCCAAAATTTCCTGTTCTGGGGCTAATCTGCCCAAGATCTAGGGGCCCAGTCTCTGTTGCCTCTACTGGTTCAGAAGCATTAGGGTGGAGGTCAGACTCGGGCGCTTCTCCCTCCTGCGTGGCCTCCTTTTCAGCTGCTCGGGTCCACCTACCTACGAGAGCAACCCTCTGGCTTTGAGTCAGTATTTGGGTTCCCAAGGCCTTAGCTGCCCTCCTTTCCCTTTTCGACTTTCTATCCTGTCTGGGAATAGAAAATAAATCTGGGGATATTTCAGAGAAGACTGGGGGTTGACAGTCTACTGTGGATGCCTCACAAACTTCAGGGTTCCCCTATTTCTCCAATCCTCCTACTGGGAGTAAGTCCAAACTGTGGGAAGTCCCTCCCTGTGAGCACCGGGTATGGGAGTTTAGGGACTACACCTGCTGCTACCTCAGTAGTGTTCCCCTGAATCTTGATTTTTACTGGGATGGTGGGGTAGTAACCAACTCTCCCATGGACGCATGTTATCCCCGTACACTTAGCCCGCAGCAGCTGACTACACTTCACAAGCTTCCCCGAGACAAACGTGATAGCACTCCCCAAATCAACCAGTGCTGTGGTCTCTACCCCATTTAGCTTTACTGGTCTGGTGTACATATGTGGGGTTAGTGAGACCCCCACGAGGTGGATTAGGGAGCATGGGTCTGCCCCGTTCCCCAGGTTACACTACATCCGCTCCTCAGCATTGGGACACTGTGCAGCTATATGTCCCCACTCCCCGCAGGCATAACATCTGTATGGAGCCCTAGGCATTCCCCGGTCTCTTGGTTTGGGCAATCTAACATCATGATCCTCTTTTCCCTCCATGCTCTGACTCTTTGTGGCCTCTGGTGGGCCTTCAGCCCCTCTCTTTTTCCACCTGGGCCCTCCTGGTGGCCCAGTCACCAGAGCTGTAGGGCTTGGTGCTGCTAGTTTAACCCGGGGTGCCACTTCCTTAACTGGTCGGGTCAGAGCCCTGTCATAAACAGATAGCTAAGGGTTAATGTCTCTTTCACCTGAAACACCTGACCAGAGAACCAATCAGGAAACCGGATTTTTTCAACCTTGGGTGGAGGGAAGTGTGTCTCTGAGTCTTTTGTCTGCCTGCCTGCTTCTCTGAGCTTTGGAGAAGTACTTTCTACTTTCTAGTCTTCTGTTTCTAAGAGTAAGGACAAAGAGATCAGATAGTAAGTTATATGGTTTCTTTTCTTTGGTATTTGCATGAATATAAGTGCTGGAATGCTTTGATTTGTATTCTTTTTGAATAAGGCTGTTTATTCAATATTCTTTTAAGCAATTGACCCTGTGTTGTATCATCTTAATACAGAGAGAACATTTGTATTTTTTCTTTCTTTTTTATATAAAGTTTTCTTTTAAGACCTGTTGGAGTTTTTCTTTACTTCAGGGAAATTAAGTCTGTACTCACCAGGGAATTGGTGGGAGGAAGAAATCAAGGGGAGAGCTGTGTGTTGGATTGCTAGCCTGATTTGGCATTTCCTCTGGGTGAAGAGGAAAGTGCTTTTGTTCCAGGATTGGGAACGGAGAGGGGGAATCACTCTGCGTAGTTTCACAGAGCTTGTGTCTGGGTATCTCTCCAGGAGCATCTGGAGGGGGGAAGGGAAAAAGGATTATTTCCCTTTGTTGTGAGACTCAAGGGATTTGGGTCTTGGGTCCCCAGGGAAGGTTTTTCAGCGGGACCAGAGTGCCCCAAAACACTCTAATTTTTTGGGTGGTGGCAGCAGTACCAGGGCCAAGCTGGTAACTAAGCTTGGAGGTTTTCATGCTAACCCCCATATTTTGGACGCTAAGGTCCAAATCTGGGAATAAGGTTATAACATGGTGTAGCAGCGGCGGGATATAGACAGAACCCAGAAGCCAGTAGGAATATTATATTTTCCTTTTCTCTGCTAAGGGCTTTTTAGCAGAGAGAAACAGTTTGGTTTTAAAAGGGAACCAGAGAGAATTTTTTTTTTCTGCTCTCTAGCAGTTTGTGGTTTGCATATTAAGCGAGAAGACTGTTAAGGGTCTTTTGTCATGCAATAGCCCTCCCATTAGGAGGCAAATACCAGCACTTATATGCATGCAGATAAAGTGGTTTTTCTGGTTTCCCTTAATTGAACATTAGCTAGAGAGAGAAAAGGAAAAAAGCACTGTTGCTAGGCAGACTTCAGGAGGCAACAGAGAGCCTGCAGTTCAGAAGATAAACATCGGAGGGCACCCCAACACAAGAAAACAGGAACCATGACTTCTAAGGCAAGGATTGACGCCGAAGAACAAATCAAAGACGCTGAACACAGGCGACAGATGGAGATGAAAGAAAAGGAAGAAAGCCTCAAACTGGCAGCCTTCCAAAGAGAACAGGCAGCCCAAGAGGCAGCACACAAAAGAAAACTAGAAGAAGAAGAGGTGGCCCACCGAAGGAAGCAAGCAGAAGAAGAGTTGGCCCACCGCCGAGAAATGGAGAAGCACCAAAAAGAAATGGAAAAGCACCAAAAAGAAATGGAAAAACAACAAAAAGAGAATGAAGAGAAGGAAAAACAGAGAAAACATGAACTGGAGATGGCAAAAGCTGGGCTGCATGTGCCAGCCAACCCTAACAACCCGGCGCCAATTATTGCTCCCCAGCACAGGAAATTCCCCACCTACAAGGCAGGTGATGACACCGAGGCCTTCTTGGAAAATTTTGAAAGAGCCTGTCTTGGGTACAGCATCCCCGAAGACCAGTACATGGTAGAATTAAGGCCACACCTCAGTGGACCTTTAGCAGAGGTGGCAGCTGAAATGCCCAAGCCGCAAATGAATGACTATAAACTTTTTCAAACCAAGGCCAGATACAGGATGGGGATAACCCCAGATCATGCCCGTCGGCGCTTCAGAACCCAAAAATGGAAACCAGAGGTGTCATTTCCCAAACACGCCTACTACATTGCAAAAAACTATGAGGCCTGGTTAACAGGAAACAACATTCAAACCTTGGAAGAAGTGAACCTCCTCATACAAATGGAGCAGTTCTTGGATGGTGTTCCTGAAGACATCACACGGTACATACAAGATAGAAATCCCAAAACTATCGCTGAGGCGGGGGAGATTGGAGCCAAATGGATGGAACTGGCAGAAAGCAAAAAAGCTACTGTCAAGGGGAACGATTACCCCAGGGGGCACACAGACCATAAACCCTACAACCGAGGACAGCCAAAGACCCTCCATACCACCCAAGTAAAGCCACAGATACCCTACTCTTCAACCTCACCAGTCTCCAGTAACTCACCTCGGCCCAGTGACCCATCAGATGGAAGATGCTTTAAGTGTAATGAACTGGGACATATCAAGGCCAACTGTCCCAAGAACACCATGCGAGTGCAATTCATTACACCACCATCACCCCAAAGATCCCCAGGCCCAGATGCCTCTCAAATACCCTTGGAGCGAAGGGAAAATTTGAGAGTGGGCGGAAAGAAGGTTACTGCGTGGAGAGACACGGGGGCACAAGTGTCAGCTATCCACCAATCCTTCGTTGACCCCAAATTCATCAACCCAAAGGCCAAAGTTACCATTTACCCCTTCATGTCACAAGCTGTAGACTTGCCTACAGCTGAACTGCCTGTCCAGTACAAAGGCTGGTCAGGAATGTGGACTTTTGCAGTCTATGACAATTATCCTATCCCCATGCTACTGGGGGAAGACTTGGCCAACCAAGTGAAGCGGGCCAAGAGAGTGGGAATGGTTACCCGTAGCCAAACCAGGCAAGCTTCCAGACCCCTTCCTGTTCCTGAGCCGTCCACAGAGGCCCCGTCTGTGTTACCAGAGACCCAGACAGAGGTAGTGGACCCGGATTCCATGCCTACCACTGAAACAGCCACAGCATCTCCAGTCCCAGGCCCGGAACTGGAACAGCAACCAGCACCAGCAAGTGCAACCACATCTTCAAACTCAACGCCAGAGGGCGCCAGCGAGCCAGAACTGGCAGAAGCACACGACAGCCATACCCAAAAGGCTCAGCCAGAGCCTGAAATACCCTCAGGTGCACCAGCGGAGAGCGGTTCACCAGCAACGGAAACAACCCCATCACCTACATCGCTTCCAGAGGGACCAAGCCCAAGTCCACAGTCTGAGGAAGAACTGGTGACCCCAGCCTCAAGGGAACAGTTCCAGGCTGAGCAGGAAGCAGATGACAGCCTTCAGAAAGCGTGGGCGGTGGCACGGAGCACCCCACCGCCTCTCAGCTCTTCTAATCGATCCCGGTTTCTTATAGACCAAGGACTTTTATACAAGGAAATTCTTTCTGGTGGACACCGGGAAGAATGGCAGCCGCAAAAACAGTTGGTGGTTCCAACTAAGTACCGGGAGAAGCTCTTAAGCTTAGCCCATGATCATCCCAGTGGCCATGCTGGGGTGAACAGAACCAAGGACCGGTTGGGGAAGTCCTTCCACTGGGAGGGGATGGGCAAGGATGTTGCCAAGTATGTCCGGTCTTGTGAGGTATGCCAAAGAGTAGGTAAGCCTCAAGACCAGGTCAAGGCCCCTCTCCAGCCACTCCCCATAATTGAGGTCCCATTTCAGCGAGTAGCTGTGGATATTCTGGGCCCTTTCCCAAAAAAGACGCCCAGAGGAAAGCAGTATGTACTGACTTTAGTGGACTTTGCTACCCGATGGCCAGAAGCAGTAGCTCTAGGCAACACCAGGGCTAACACTGTATGCCTGGCCCTAACAGACATCTTTGCCAGGGTAGGTTGGCCCTCCGACATCCTTACAGATTCAGGGTCTAATTTCCTGACAGGGACCATGGAAAAACTGTGGGAAACTCATGGGGTGAATCACTTGGTTGCCACCCCGTACCACCATCAAACCAATGGCCTGGTGGAAAGGTTCAATGGAACTTTGGGGGCCATGATAAGAAAATTCATCAACGAATTCTCCAATAATTGGGACCTAGTGTTGCAGCAGTTGCTGTTTGCCTACAGGGCTGTACCACATCCCAGTTTAGGGTTTTCACCATTTGAACTTGTGTATGGTCACGAGGTTAAGGGGCCATTACAGTTGGTGAAGCAGCAATGGGAGGGGTTTACGCCTTCTCCAGGAACTAACATTCTGGACTTTGTAAGCAACCTACAAAGCACCCTCCGACACTCTTTAGCCCTTGCTAGAGAGAACCTAAAGGATGCTCAAGAAGAGCAAAAGGCCTGGTATGACAGACATGCCAGAGAACGTTCCTTCAAGGTAGGAGACCAGGTTATGGTCTTGAAGGCGCAACAGGCCCATAAGATGGAAGCATCATGGGAAGGGCCATTCACGGTCCAAGAGCGCCTGGGAGCTGTGAACTACCTCATAGCATTTCCCAATTCCTCACTAAAGCCTAAAGTGTACCATGTTAATTCTCTCAAGCCTTTCTATTCCAGAGACTTACAGGTTTGTCAGTTTACAGTCCAGGGAGATGATGCTGAGTGGCCTGACGGTGTCTACTACGACGGGAAAAAAGACGGTGGCGTGGAAGAGGTGAACCTCTCAACCACCCTGGAACGTCTGCAGCGGCAACAAATCAAGGAGCTGTGCACTGGCTTCGCCCCATTGTTCTCAGCCACCCCAGGACGGACCTTGAACGGGCATACCACTCCATTGATACAGGTAATGCTCACCCAATCAGAACCCCACCCTACCGGGTGTCCTCCTCATGCCCAAGCTGCTATAGAACGGGAGATCCAAAACATGCTACAGATGGGTATAATCCGCCCATCTACAGTGCATGGGCATCTCCAGTGGTTCTGGTACCCAAACCAGATGGGGAAATACGCTTTTGCGTGGACTACCGTAAGCTAAATGCTGTAACTCGTCCGGACAACTATCCAATGCCACGTACCGACGAGCTATTGGAAAAGTTGGGACGTGCCCAGTTCATCTCTACAATAGACTTAACCAAGGGGTACTGGCAAGTACCGCTAGATGAACCTGCCAAGGAGAGGTCAGCATTCGTCACCCATGCGGGGGTGTATGAATTCAATGTCCTTCCTTTCGGCCTTCGAAATGCAACCCGCCACCTTCCAGAGGCTGGTAGACGGTCTACTAGCTGGACTGGGAGAATTCGCAGTTGGCCTACCTCGATGATGTGGCCATTTTTTCAGACTCCTGGCCCGAACACCTACTCCACCTGGAAAAGGTCTTTGAGCGCATCAGGCAGGCAGGACTAACTGTTAAGGCAAAAAGTGTCAAATAGGCCAAAAACAGAGTAACTTACCTGGGGCACCAGGTGGGTCGAGGAACCATAAACCCCCTACAGGCCAAGGTGGGATGCTATCCAAAAGTGCGCCTGTCCCAAGGTCAAAGAAACAGGTCCAATCCTTCTTAGGCTTGGCCGGATATACAGGCGATTTGTACCACACTACAGCCAAATCGCTGCCCCATTACCGACCTAACCAAAAAGACCCAGCAAATGCCGTTAAGTGGACTAATGAGTGTCAAGAGGCCTTTACCCAGCTTAAGGCGATGCTCATGTCTGACCCTGTGCTCAGGGCCCCGGACTTTAACAAGCCATTCTAGTAACCACAGATGCATCTGAGCGTGGTATAGAGCAGTGCTCATGCAGGAAGCAACAGATCACAACTTCCATCCTGTCGTGTTCTCAGCAAGAAACTGTCTGAGAGGGAAAGTCACTGGTCAGTCAGTGAAAAGGAATGCTATGCCATTGTGTACGCCCTGGAAAAGCTACGCCCATATGTTTGGGGACGGCGGTTCCAACTACAAACTGACCATGCTGCACTAAAGTGGCTTCATACTGCCAAGGGAAACAACAAGAAACTTCTTCGTTGGAGTTTAGCTCTCCAAGATTTTGATTTTGACATTCAACACATCACAGGAGCTTCTAACAAAGTTGCTGATGCACTCTCCCGTGAGAGTTTCCCAGAATCCAGTAGTTAAAAGTGTTCTTAACATGTAAAGTCTGTTAGTTATATACTAGTAGTATATGTAAAGGTGCATGTGTTGTATTAATCTGGTTATTTTCAAGTTATAGAAGGAAATTGCCGCCAGTGAGCTTCCCACTGTCTGCAATTTGGGGGGCGTGTCATAAACAGATAGCTAAGGGTTAATGTCCTCTTTCACCTGAAACACCTGACCCAGAGAACCAATCAGGAAACCGGATTTTTTCAACCTTGGGTGGAGGGAAGTGTGTCTCTGAGTCTTTGTCTGCCTGCCTGCTTCTCTGAGCTTTGGAGAAGTACTTTCTACTTTTCTAGTCTCTGTTTCTAAGAGTAAGGACAAAGAGATCAGATAGTAAGTTATATGGTTTCTTTTCTTTGGTATTTGCATGAATATAAGTGCTGGGACTGCTTTGATTTGTATTCTTTTTGAATAAGGCTGTTTATTCAATATTCTTTTAAGCAATTGACCCTGTGTTGTATCATCTTAATACAGAGAGAGCATTTGTATTTTTCTTTCTTTTTTATATAAAGTTTTCTTTAAGACCTGTTGGAGTTTTCTTTACTTCAGGGAAATTAAGTCTGTACTCACCAGGGAATTGGTGGGAGGAAGAAATCAAGGGGAGAGCTGTGTGTTGGATTGCTAGCCTGATTTGGCATTTCCTCTGGGTGTAAGGAGGAAAGTGCTTTTGTTCCAGGATTGGGAACGGAGAGGGGGAATCACTCTGCGTAGTTTCACAGAGCTTGTGTCTGGGTATCTCTCCAGGAGCATCTGGAGGGGGGAAGGGAAAAAGGATTATTTCCCTTTGTTGTGAGACTCAAGGGATTTGGGTCTTGGGTCCCCAGGGAAGGTTTTTCAGCGGGACCAGAGTGCCCCAAAACACTCTAGTTTTTTGGGTGGTGGCAGCAGTACCAGGGCCAAGCTGGTAACTAAGCTTGGAGGTTTTCATGCTAACCCCCATATTTTGGACGCTAAGGTCCAAATCTGGGAATAAGGTTATAACAAGCCCTCGCTGTCCTTCGCCTCTCTACCAGTGCGACAACCTCATCATAGGTGGAGGGTTTGTTCTGGCTTACCCAAGCACAAAGGTCTGGCGGTAGTCCCCTCATGTATCGGTCAATGACCAGAACCTTTAGTATCTCTTCCAGACTCCGGGATTTCGTTCGCAACCACTTTCAAAGGCCAGAAGGTATGCCTCTACATCATCCTCCCGCATCATTTTCTGCAGCCAATGGCTGGCCATATGATCTGCTTCCCATCATGGCCATGGTTCAGATCTGTAAGGGTCTTTACCTGGTTTACCAGTTCTTCTTCGAGTGATTGCTCACATCCATTCCAGTTAGGTGTGCGCGCCGCGCGTGCACGTTCGTCGGAAACTTTTTTACCCTAGCAACTCCAGTGGGGCCGGCAGGTCGCCCCCTAGAGTGGCGCCGCCATGGCGCTCTATATATACCCCTGCCGGCCCGCCCGCTCCTCAGTTCCTTCTTACCGCCGTGTCGGTCGTTGGAACTGTGGAGCGCGGCTTAGCTGTCCTCCACGTCCCTAGCTCTCCTAGTATCTCTATCGCTTGTCTATCGTTATCTCTAGTTCCATTATAGTTGTTAATTAGTTTGTTAAGTAGATAGTTTAGTTAAATAGTTGTTAAGTAGTTCTTTGCCGGGGGCTTAGCCCTTCCCGGCACCCGGCGCCAGGCTCATGCCTGTTTCGCCGGGCTTCAAACAGTGTGCGGCCTGCAAGAAGCCATGCCTACCAGCGATCCCCACGAGCGTGCCTGAAGTGCCTCGGGGAATCGCCACAGATCTGACAAGTGCCGCATCTGTAAGGCTTTTAAGCCGAGGACAAAAAAGGAGAGGGATCAGAGGCTACGAACTCTCCTAATGGAGGCGGCACTTGACCCGTCGGGCAGGCCGTGGTATCGGCACCGGCACCGGATCGCTCCGGCACCGAGAAGACTCCCTGGCACCGACCTTCTCCGGCACCGGAATCAGAGCCAAGGCCGTCGAAGTCTGATACTCCGGCCAGGCAGACCCGGCTTGAGCGCCCGGCCTCGACATCGGCCGCGGCGCCGCCGTCACCGTCAGCACCGTTGACTCCGGGCCCGGCGGGTCCGTTGAGTCCGGTGCCGCCGAGCTCCCCCATGAGATCTGGGGTTGAGATAGTGGTCCCGTCCACACCGGAGACCTTCGCCTCGGCTCGGGACCTTATTGCCCTGACTGAGCCCACTCGGCTGCCACCCCCGGTACCTCGGTGCGGGTTGTGTCCAGAGGCAAGACCATGCTGTCCGGCGCCGCCCAGAGACAGTCGTTCGCCATCCAGGTCCCGACGTCTTGGGCGCTCCAGATCCCGACGCCGCTCGCAGTCCCGGCACCGCTCCCCTCAGCGGTACCGGTCGCACTCGCGGCAACGGTCGGCATCGCGACGGTCGCGGTCAGGCTCCAGTCGGCGACACCGGCACCGCGACTCCAGGAGCAGGTCCCGACGCTACTCGCCGCACCGGTCGACCTCCCGGCACCGAGCTGGTGGCAGGTCCCGGTCTCAGTCGACCTCCCGGCGCCGAGCTGGTGGTAGGTCCCGATCGACCTCCCGGCACCGAGCTGGTGGCAGGTCCCGGTCGACCTCCCGGCACCGAGCTGGTGGCAGGTCCCGGTACCGAAGCGGCACCCGGTACCGATCAGGATCCCGGCACCGTGATAGATCCCGGTCCCGATCCCGGTCCCGGCACCGATATGACTCCCGGCACCGGTCCCCGGCACCGAGACGATCCTCCGTGCCGGCCCACGCAGACCCTTACCATCCGGGGTCGGCCCCACCATGGCCCTCGAGACAGCCGTCCGTATCTTCCCAGACGGACAGCGGGTATGCGCTGGGCACCGACCGGCAGGCGGCGCTGTTCGGTGATCCGCCGCTGCAAGACCAAGGCCCACAACAGTGGGGATTCTGGACACCCTGGGCATACCATCAGGCCCAGGGCCCCCAGCAGCTCCCTGCTAGACCGGCGACTGCGGAGCGTAGGGCCCCTGAAGCCTCCTTGTCTCGCCCCCCTCCCTCCCCGGAAGGGGACGAAGGGCCCAAACAGCAGGACTCCACTGTGGCTCCGGAGGCAGAGGCGAGGGCTGAGGAAGACCCTCAGTTGGACACTATCGTGCCTGGGGTCTCATCATCCTCCTCCCCGGATGAGGCGGTGGCGGGTACCTCCTCCAACAGTCCCCCCCCCGCTGGATCTCAGGGCGCACCAGGACCTCCTCAGGCGATTGGCTCAAAACCTGAGTCTGCAGGCAGAGGAGGTCTCGGAGATAGAGGACCCAATTGTCACCATCCTCTCTTCTGATGCTCCCACCAGGGTCGCCCTGCCCTTCATACGGACCATCCAGGCCAATGCCAATACTATCTGGCAGTCCCCGGCCTCCATCCCTCCGACAGCGAAAGGAGTCGAGAGAAAGTACATGGCCCCTTCTAGGGGCTATGAATATCTACATGTTCACCCGACTCCCGGTTCACTGGTAGTGCAATCGGTGAACGATAGGGAGCGTCACGGCCAGGAGGCTCCGGCCCCCAAGTCCAGAGAGGCCAGGCGGATGGACCTCCTTGGCCGTAAGGTGTATTCGGCTGGGGCGCTGCAGCTCAGGGTCTCTAACCAGCAGGCCCTGCTGAGCAGATACGCCTTTAACTCCTGGGTGGCAGTGGACAATTTAAGGAGCTGCTGCCACAGGATGCTCGCCAAGAGTTTACGGCCATCTTGGACGAAGGCAAGAAGGTCGCACGCACGGCCTTACAAGCCTCCTTGGACGCTGCGGACTCGGCTGCCCGTACCCTCGCGTCAGGAGTTACGATGCGTCGCATCTCCTGGCTGCAGGTTTCCGGCCTTCCGCCGGAGCTCCAGCACACTATACAGGACCTTCCTTTCGAAGGCCAGGGCCTGTTTTCCGATAAGACAGACCCCAGACTCAAGAGTCTAAAAGACAACAGGGTCATCATGCGGTCCCTCGGGATGCATACCCCCGTGACGCAGCGTAGACCCTTTAGGTCGCAACAACAGCAACAACGTAGGCCGTTTTCCCAGTTCCGCCAGCGGCAGGACCTTTACAGGCGCCGCGGCAGGAACGGCAGGCGCAGGCAGTCTGGGAACCAAGGGGAGCAGAACCAAGGCTCCTCAAAACCCCCGCCTGGTCCTAAGCCTTCATTTTGAAGGTGCGCCCGAGGGCGCGGTAACAGTTTCCCCTATGGATCCTTTCCCCCCGTTTTCAAAACCGCCTTTCGTTTTTCCTCCCGGCGTGGTCCAAATAACATCGGACCGCTGGGTCTTAAGTATGGTGCAGATGGGATACCGCCTGCAGTTTGTTTCGTTTCCTCCTTCCCGCCCTCCTTCCTCGTCCCTCTTCAGGGACCCCTCTCACGAGCAATTCCTTCGGCAGGAGGTGCAGACGCTCCTCAGCAAAGGAGCCATAGAGGCGGTTCCGGAAAACGAGAAGGCAAAGGGTTTTATTCCCGCTACTTTCTGATCCCCAAGGCCAAGGGGGGCCTCAGGCCTATCCTCGACCTGCGAGAACTCAACAAATACCTCGTGAAGTTGAAGTTCCGCATGGTATCCCTGGGGACCAATTATTCCATCCCTGGATCCGGGAGACTGGTACGCCGCCCTCGACATGCAGGGACGCGTATTTCCACATTGCCATTTGGCCGCGCCACAGACGCTTTCTCCGCTTCGTTGTGGGGGCTCTTCATTATCAGTTTGCAGTCCTCCCATTCGGCCTGTCCACGGCCCCGAGGGTGTTTACAAAATGCATGGCAGTTGTCGTGGCGCATCTTCGGCGCAACCGTGTCCACGTGTTCCCTTATCTGGACGACTGGTTGATTCGGGGCACGTCGGAACAGCAGGTCAACAGCCATGTCCGCATGATCACCGCCATGTTTGCAAGTCTGGGCCTCTTGATAAACACAGACAAGTCCACTCTGAGGCCCACGCAGAAGGTGGAATTTATCGGGGCCGTCTTGGACGCCACTGTGGGCAGGGCCTCGCTGCCTCTGCAACGGTTCCAGACCATGGCGGCGATCGTTCTACATTTGCGGTCAGCCCCATTGACGTCAGTGAGGACATGTCTAACCCTGTTAGGCCACATGGCGGCGTGCACTTTTGTGACCGGCTATGCTCGGCTCCACATGAGGCCTCTCCAGCTGTGGCTTATCAGTCGTTACAGGCCGCAAAGGCAACCTTTAGACATGTTACTCACAATCCCCCAGAAGGTCTTAGATTCTCTCGGCTGGTGGTTAGACCAGTCCGTATTATGTGCGGGTCTTCCCTTTCACCCCTCTCAGCCATCGGTATCCCTGACAACGGATGCCTCAGATCTAGGCTGGGGGGCCCACCTAGGGACCCTGCGGACACAGGGCCTGTGGTCCCAGGAGGAGGTGGGGCTCCACATCAACATACGGGAGTTGAGAGCGGTCCGCCTTGCTTGTCAAGCGTTTTGTCATCAGCTTCAGGGTCGTTGTGTCGCCGTGTTTACGGACAACACGACGACCATGTACTATATCAACAAGCAGGGCGGCACCAGGTCCTCCTCCTTGTGCCACGAGGCGATACGTCTCTGGGACTTTTGCATAGCCCACTCCATTCACCTCAGGGCTTCCTTCCTCCCTGGAGTACGGAACACTCTGGCAGATCGATTGAGCAGATCCTTCCTGTCACACGAGTGGTCCCTTCGCCCGGACGTCGCTCTCTCCATTTTCCGGAGGTGGGGTTATCCCCGGGTGGACCTCTTCGCGTCCAAGGGGAACAGGAAGTGCCAAGCGTTCTGCTCCTTTCAGGGCAGGGAGCCGGGGTCGATAGCGGATGCCTTCCTCATCCAGTGGTCGACCCACCTGTACTATGCATTTCCCCCGTTCCCTCTGGTCCACAAGGTCCTCCTGAAGGTGCGCAGGGACAGGGCTCTCGTGATCATGGTGGCCCCGGCGTGGCCCAGGCAGCACTGGTACACCATGCTGCTGGACTTGGCCATAGCCGACCCAGTTCCCCTGCCCCTTCATCCGGACCTGATTACCCAGGACCACGGGACCCTCTGTCACCCAGACCTGCAGTCGCTGCACCTAGCGGCGTGGCTCCTGCGTGGCTGACTGGTTCAGAGCTGCGCTGCTCTACGCCTGTGAGAGAGGTGCTCTTGAGCAGCAGGAAACCGTCCACAAGAGCCACATATTCAGCGAAATGGAAGCGCTTCTCCTGTTGGTGCGTAGAGAGAAATCTCCGCCCTATGGAGGTTTCGGTTTCCCAAATCTTAGACTACGTTTTGTCCCTCAAAGGGCAAGGTCTGGCCTTATCGTCGTTGCGAGTCCACCTAGCAGCTATCTCCACCTTTCACCCGGGTGCGGACGGTCGCTCCGTTTTTTCTCACCCGACGGTGTCGAGATTCCTTAAAGGGCTGGAACTTTTATTCCCTAACGTCCGTCCCCCTACTCCAACCTGGGATCTTAACCTGGTGTTGTCCCGGCTCATGGGACCCCCCTTTTGAGCCGTTAGCTACTTGCTCCCTGCTCTACCTCTCTTGGAAAACTGCCTTTCTAGTGGCTATCACCTCAGCTAGACGGGTGTCGGAGCTCCGAGCTCTGGTGGTAGACCCCCCATATACGGTCTTCCACAAGGATAAGGTGCAGCTGAGGCCACACCCTGCCTTTTCTGCCAAGGTGGTCTCAGCCTTTCATATCAACCAAGAGATTTTCCTTCCCGGTTTTTTTCCCAAAACCTCACTCCTCAGGCAGGGAGCAGCAGCTCCACTCGCTGGATGTCCGTAGGGCTCTCGCGTTCTACATAGAGAGGACTAAGCCCTTCCGAAATCCCCCCAACTTTTCGTGGCGGTAGCAGACCGTATGAAAGGTCTTCCTATCTCCTCCCAGAGGATATCCTCTTGGGTTACGTCCTGTATCAGGACTTGTTATGACTTGGCCCATGTCCCTACGGGCCGTAGTGACTGCGCATTCTACCAGGGCGCAGGCGTCGTCGCTGGCTTTCCTAGCCCGTGTGCCCATCCAGGAAATCTGTCGGGCAGCGACCTGGTCATCGGTCCACACCTTTGCTTCCCACTATGCCCTGGTCCAGCAGTCGAGAGAGGATGCGGCCTTCGGATCTGCAGTGCTCCATGCCGCGACTTCTCACTCCGACCCCACCGCCTAGGTATGGCTTGGGAGTCACCTAACTGGAATGGATGTGAGCAATCACTCGAAGAAGAAAACACGGTTACTCACCTTTGTAACTGTTGTTCTTCGAGATGTGTTGCTCACATCCATTCCGCACCCGCCCTCCTTCCCCACTGTCGGAGTAGCCGGCAAGAAGGAACTGAGGATGCGGGCGGGCCGGCAGGGGTATATATAGAGCGCCATGGCGGCGCCACTCTAGGGGGCGACCTGCCGGCCCACTGGAGTTGCTAGGGTAAAAAAGTTTCCGACGAACGTGCACGCGCGGCGCGCACACCTAACTGGAATGGATGTGAGTAACACATCTCGAAGAACAACAGTTACAAAGGTGAGTAACCGTGTTTTCCCGCAACATAGCTCAGTCTTGAGAAGCCTGGTCCATCAACAGGCAATTAGTCTCTTGCTGCAGCCACACTGCCTCCTGTTGGGCAGCTGCCTGGACACGGGTAGCCACCTGCTGGGCTGCAGTAGCTTGTATCAATGCCCGCACTAAGTCATCTACTGTGGTGAAAAAAAAAAACCCTCTTTTTTTTTTTTTTTTAAATTAACCTCCTTCTTTCTCCGCGCTGTGCACACCAATATCCTACCTTTGACACCAGTTGTGACAAAGTTCCTCCTCTACCTTGGTGGGTCCTGCGCTTATTTGGCAGATTTGCTCACCTCAGTGATCTTCCCCACAGTCTGGGTCAACTTCTTGTGTGTCTAATCAGGAGTTGAGAGGTTTGGGGGGAACCCGGGCCTGCCCTCTACTCTGGGTTCCAGCCCAGGGCCTGTGGATTGCAGCTGTCTATAGTGCCTCCTGTAACAGCTGCATGACAGCTACAACTCCCTGGGCTACTTCTCCATGGCCTCCTCCAAACACCTTCTTTATCCTCACCACAGAATCTGCCTCCTGGTCTCTGATAACACTTGTACTCCCTAGTCCTCCAGCAGCACACCCTCTCGCTCTCAGCTCCTTGCGCCTCTTGTTCCCAGCTCCTCACACGCACTTCCTCTCCTCTGGCTCCCCTCTCCCTGACTGGAGTGAGCTCCATTTTAAACCCAGGTGCCTTGATTAGCCTGCTTTGATTAGCTGCAGGTGTTTTAATCAGCCTGGCTGCCTTAATTGGTTCTAGCAGGTTCCTGATTACTCTAGTGCAGCCTCTGCTCTGGTCACTCAGGGAACAGAAGCCTGCTTCTCCTGTGGCCAGTAGCTCTCCCTTCGACCGCTCTGCTGTAGAGGAAGGAGGGAGAGGGCGGCGGCTGCTGCTGCTGCTGCTGTTCCTGCTGGCGCTTGGCCCTCGGCTAGCTGCTGCTGCTGTTCTTGTTCCTGCTGCTCCCCTGGCTGGGCTAGACACCACCACCAGCTCCTCTCTTTGCTGTCTGTTTGGCTGGCTGGCTAGTAGATTCCCCTCCTCCCTCGGTTGCTGCTGTTACTCCACCTACAGCCCTTGAGGGAGGGGGCTGCTGGCCTGCTTCCCAGAGAGGGGGGTAGTGAGGGACCCCGGCTCTTGTTGCTGAGAACACCATCTGAGCGGGGCTCCCTCCTGCCTGGACGCCAGACCACCACTACCTGGAGCTGCTGGGGCTACTGTGGCTGTTGCTGGGGAGCTGTTGGAGCCCAGAGGAGAGGGAGTAGAAGAGGACCGCCTGCTGCTGGGAGACCACATGAAGACCACTGTGGAGGGGGCTTTTCTGGACTGAGTCTTTTTCAAACTGTGCTCTTGTGGTGGGGGTTTGGACTGTGTGTCTGTTGGGACACCAGGGATGTGGGATGAAGCCTGCCCCCGATCCATCTGTGTTCCCTTTTGCCCCCACCACCATTGTTGCCGCCTCCACCACCCCTGCTGGCTGTTTTCCTTCTGCTTCGGACTCCTGCCTCTGGGACTGAGCTGCTCGCCTGGCTCACCACGCCCGCTTCCATCATTTGGGCCTGCAGCAGCACCAGCCAACCATTGACTTTTTGGCACAAGTGCCTGTGGGCGCACCACCTCCCCCCACCCCCTGGACTGACCCCTTTCCTTTGCCACGTTTGTCCGCCCCACCTATTTCCCTCTGCGGCCCTGATAGTCCTGCCCCAGCCCTGCAGCTATCCCCGTGATCCCTCTATCCCATTCCCAGCTCACCCTTTTCCCCCGCCCCCACCCTGTGATCCCCCAGCCCTGATAGGTCCCTCCCCTCGTGCACCCACACCCCCTCCCATACGCTTGTGCCCTTCCCCCATTTGATTTCCCCTTGTTCACTGCACCCCCCCATGCCATTGTCCCCCCGATCTCCTAGTGCAACTAGAGGAGCTGGAACTCCCCTCTGTGTCAATGACTTGACTCCCTCCCACCCCTGGGTCCTTGGTTGCTCCCCACGCCCCTTTAGCTTTCCCTTTCTGGCACCCTCTTCCCCTGCCTGCAGCCTAGTGGGGAGGAGTGGTCGCCTCCTTTCCTTCCCCTCCCCTCGCTGTTTGTCCCCCTCCCCTCTCTTGTTATGGCAGGGGACCCGGCAGGGGAGACACCTCGTGATGCTCCCACCACCCCTCCTCCACCTGCCACCATGTCTGCTGCCCGAGCCTTTACCTCAACCATCGCTGCCGATCCACCTACCACTGCCCCTGCTGGGGCACCGGCGGCAGCAAGTACCGGGAAGACCTCTGCTGCAGCCGCGTCCCTCGCCCCTTCCGATTTGGAGGGTGGCCCCCCCAGCCAGGGGGAAGGGTCGGGTTGGGAAGAAGGGTAAGGACCCCGCTAGAAAGGCCAGGCCCTCCATGGCGGAGACTACCCCTGCTGCCGCGGCCCCGCTACCGGCCGCGGCATCCCTCCCCGCTATTCCCTCCACCAGCTCCGCAGGTGTCCCTCCCCCAGCCCCCAGGGCGTACGCCCACATGGCGGCAGCCACTGCGCCTGCTGCTGCTCCTCCGACCGCCGCTTCCGCTGCTATCTACAGCAGCCGGGGCCCCTTCCCCACCTTGACCAGAAAGCATGGCGTCCGTTGCCTCCTGGTGCCAGCCTCGCCCCACGTGGAGACCTATGTGTGGGTGTTGGCGAGGGTGGTGGGGCCCACGGCTATCGTGGCGGCCTCCAAAATGTACGGGAGGGTGGTCTTCTTCCTGGCATCGGAGGCTGCTGCCCAGGAGGCGGTAGAGACGGGCCAGGGAGTGGGGGGCGTGTTCATCCCCCTGGAGCCGTTGGAAGACCTGGGGGGCCGCTTAATACTGTCCTCCGTCCCTCCCTTCCTGCCCAATGCCGCCCTGCTGCCTGCCCTTTCTGCCCTGGGGCACCCCATCTCTGTCATCAGCCCTCTCTTGTTGGGCTGCAAGGACCCCGCCCTCTGTCACGTCCTCTTGTTCCACCAGCAAGTGCAGCTTCAACTGCCGCCGGCGGCGCGTGGCGGAGAGGCGCTTGAGGGGTCCTTGCTGGTCCCCTACGAGAGAGCCCACTACCGGGTGCATTACTCAACGGGGGAGGCCCGGTGCTACCTCTGCCAGGCGATGGGGCACGTCCGGAGGCACTGCCTCTTGGCCCAGCATGGAGGAGCGTCCAGTACCCCTGAACCTCGGCAAGGCACCGGCCCTATCATCGCTGATACCCCTGGCTGCCCGGCACCTGAAGCTGCCCCTCCTCCTTCTCGGTCCACTGCTGTGGAGGAGGGTGCGGCAGAGATGTCTCCGGACGTGGGAGAGGGCTTGCCCCAGGGGGAATCCTCCCTCGTTCCTGCTACTCCACCACTGCTTCCCCGAGTCCTTGAGCCATTGCCCTTGCCCCCCAACCCGACCTCTGTTAGCCAGCCCCCGGTTGATGCCATAGAGAGCTGGTCCTTAGTGCAGGAGAAGCGGGGAAGTGGAAGGCTTGAGTGTCCTTACATCCTTCGGATTCGGAGACCCCCCGGAAGAGCAGGAAGGGGGGCACCAATGACGAGCCTTCCATCTTGCCCCCTGATGACTCCTGTTCTGTGGTGCCGGCTGGGGCACCGTGGCAGCACCAGAAGGTAACTCCGCCCCTCCTCCAGGGTCCCTTCCTGTGGAAGCCCCTGAGGGAGCCTCTCTCGCCCCCTTCCCACCTGAAGCCGCTGCGAACGCCGAGGTGGGCGTCGCCTCAGGTGCTGGCGAGGAGGGCCCTGGGGTGGTGGACGGTGATCTCCCTTCCATCTACGAGGAGATCGAGGCCCTAGTCTGACCCCGGTCATGCAGGGAGAGGACGACCCTCTGCCAGCGGGCCTTGATCTGGGCGACGGTCCCCATGTTCCCTTCCCCTAACCGCTGCTTCTGCTCTTGCCTCTGAGGGTCCCCTGGATTCTTCCATCAACCCGGCTGCGGGTGACACCCTGCTGACGGCCGCCGAGCTCATTGGGGCGACGGCCAGTGCCCCGCTGCTGGGACCCGGTTCCCAGGGAGTGTCCCTCTTGGGTGTGGAGGACCCGCCCTCCTTCCCAGGCAGTGACTCCGTTGACGGACATCTATCTCTGGATACCGGGGCTGCCACACGTACCACAGTGGCTGAGCCAGGCATTGTTAGGGTTCCCCTTCTCACTTCCCAGATCCCTGAGCCTGGCCGGGAGGGGCCTCCGTCCAGCGGCCTGACAATTGAGGCTCAGGATCCTGCCTCTGCCCCCCTCCCTGATTCTCTTCCTGATTCCCATCCTACTCCTGTCCCCTGCCCTATCCCTGATGCCAGCTCTGTCCTTGCCCCCCCACCTCCTGTGATGCCAGTGCTGCCCTGGGAATACCCCCCAGGGAGCGGCTTTAGTAGTTTTTCCTTGTCCCGACCCTCCAGGGGCTGCTGTTTTCCTTCTGCCGCCCCCTGTTGAACTGGAGAGCGGGACAGGCCGTGTGGTGTCAGCCCATCGGACGCCACGTTGGGGGTCTGCCCCCTGCCTGCCTGCCTCGGTGGGCCACGGGGCTGTGACGGGGGCCCCACTGGGGGACATTCATCCATCAGTGACCCCTCCCCCCCATGCGCTGAGGGAGGAGCTGCAGGAATTCCTTGACTCCGTGGCTCACATAACAAAGACCAACTTGCGCTTCAGCGGTGGGGAGATTTCCATCGGATCCTCCGGGCCGCGAGGGCCCTCATGGGGGAGGGTAAGAGGACCGGGAAGCAGGCCACTGTGGCCTACCAGCAGGTCCGCCTCTTCTGTGACTCTTTACTCACCTATGGGGTAGGTCACGGATTGCTGTGCGGCCCGACGGAGGCCGTGGGCGTGTCTGCCGGCGAGGATCCCCCCCAGCCCTCCTCATGGCACCGATCATCTTTGCCACGTTAAACACCCGGGGCTGTAGGATGGGTCTCCGCAGGAGCCAGGTGCTCTCCTTCCTCCAGGAGGGGGGGTACTCTGTGGTTTTCCTGCAGGAGACCCATACGGATCCGGCTGCTGAAGCTAGCTGGCAGCTGGAGTAGGGGGACGGGGTCTACTTTAACCACCTCTCAGTTTGCACAGTTGGAGTGGCCACCCTGTTCTCCCCCGACCTACGGCCCGAGATGCTGGGGGTCGCCGAGGCTGTGCTCCGGGTCCGCATGGAGGGGTTTGTGGTTAATCTTGTCAACATCTATGCCCCGACATCAGGCCCGGAGAGGTTGCGTTTTTATCAGCAGGCGTCCACCTTCCTCAGCTCCCTGAATCCTCATGAACGCCTGGTCCTGGGAGGGGACTTTAACACCACCCTCGAGGAACGAGACTGCTCAGGGACCGAGCAGTGCCCAGCCGCCATGGACGTCCTCCGGGAGATCGTCAAAAGCCACTCCCTGGTGGACGTCTGGCGCAACCACCACCTGGACGACGTCTCGACGTTCACCTTCGTCTGGGTGGAGGCCCATCGGTCGCTCCACTCCTGGCTGGACCGCATTTACCTGACGCATTTCCACTTTTCACGGGCCCACTCCTCCAGCGTTAGGCCGGCCCCCTTTTCAGATCACCACCTTGCCACCGTGATGGCCTCTCTCTGCACAGAGAGGCCGGGGCCGGCCTATTGGCACTTTAATAATAGTTTGCAGGAGGATGCGGGCTTCATGGCATCCTTCCAGGAGTTCTGGCTGGCCTGGTGAGGGCAGAGGCGCGCCTTTCCCTCGGCATGGCGGTGTTGGGATCTGGGGAAGGTGCGCGCCCAGCTCTTCTGCCGTGACTACACCCGGGACGCCAGCCGACGGAGGAATGCGGCGATAGAGCAGTTGGAGTGGGAGGTCTTGGAGCTGGAGAGGTGTCCGACTGCCAGCCCCGAGGATCCATCCCTCTGCGGAGCGTGCCGGGAGAAGCGGGAGGAGCTCTGGACCCTCGAAGACCATCGGGCCCGGAGTGCCTTTGTTCGATCCTGCATCCACCTCCTTCGGGAGATGGATCGTGGCTCCCGCTTCTTCTACGCCCTGGAGAAAAGGAGGGGGGCCAAGAATCATGTCACCTGCCTCCTGGCAGAGGACAGCACCCCCCTCACAGATCCGGCGGAGATGTGCGAGAGGGCCAGGGCCTTCTACGCGACTCTTTTCTGCCCAGATCCGACCGATCCTAACGCTTTCAGAGTGCTCTGGGACAGACTCCCGATGGTCAGCACGGGCGACCGGGACCATCTAGAGCTGCCTCTCACTCTGGCCGAGTTCTCGGAAGCCCTCCGTCGCAGGCCCACCAATAAATCTCCGGGCATGGATGGGCTGACCGTGGAGTTCTACCGCGTGTTCTGGGACGTCCTCGGCCCAGACCTGGTCACTGTCTGGGCCGAGTCTTTGCAGAGCAGGGTTCTCCCTCTCTCGTGCTGGCGAGCTGTGCTCACCTTATTGCCGAAGAGGGGGGACCTCCGCGACTTACGGAATTGGCGTCCCATCTCGCTCCTCAGCACGGACTACAAAATAGTTGCGATGGCCATCTCGATGCGGCTAGGGTCCGTGCTCCGCGGACATGGTCCATCCTGACCAGACCTACACCGTCCCGGGCTGCACAATCTTTGATAACTTGTATCTGGTCCAGGACCTTCTGGAATTAGGGTGTAGGGATGGTTTGTCGTTCACCCTCTTATCCCTGGATCAGGAGAAGGCGTTCGACACAGGGTGGATCACAGGCATCTCCTGAGCACTCTGCGAGCGTTCAGCTTTGGACCCCAGTTTGTGGGTTTTCTCCAGGTGCTGTACACTTCTGCAGAGTGTCTGGTCAGGCTCAACTGGACCCTGACCGAGCCGGTCCGCTTCGGGTGGGGAGTGCAACAGGGGTGCCCCCTCTCGGGCCAGCTGTACACTCTGGCCATCGAGCTCTTCCTCTGTCTCCTCCACAAGAGGTTGATGGGGTCGGTGCTTCGGGAGCTGGAGCTGTGGCTGGTCCTGTCGGCATACGCTGACAATGTGCTCCTCGTGGTCCAGGACCCGGGCGACTTGGCGTGGGTGGAGGCTTGCCATGCTGTGTACTCGGCGGCCTCCTCCGCCCAGGTCAAGAGCTCTGGCCTAGTGGTCGGGGACGGGTGGCAGGCGAGCTCCTTCCCACCCACACTTCAGGCCATCCGGTGGAGCGCGGGTCCACTGCTCTATCTCGGCATTTACCTTTCTGCCACGCATCCGTCTCCGCCGGAGAACTGGCACGGTTTGGAGGGCAGGGTCACAGAGCGGCTCCAGAAATGGACAGGACTACTCCGGTGCCTCTCCCTTCGAGGGAGGGCACTGGTGCTTAATCAACTGGTCCTGTCCATGCTCTGGTACCGGCTCAACACCCTGGTCCCGGCCCCGGATTTCCTAGCCAACCTCCGGACGGCGATTCTGGAGTTCTTTTGACCAGGAATGCACTGGGTCTCTGCAGGGGTCCTCCATGTGCCCCTGGAGGAGGGGGGGCAGGGCCTGAAGTGCCTACGCACTCAGGTCCATGTCTTCCTCCTCCAGGCCCTGCAGAGGCTCCTGTATGGTGCAGGTAGTCCGGCGTGGAGCGTATTGGCGCGCGCCTTCCTCCGACGCTTCCGAGGGCTCCGATACTACTGGCAGCTCTTTTACCTCCATCCGAGAGGTCTTCCGCGAGACCTCTCCGGGCTGCCAATCTTCTACCAAGACCTCCTCCAGACCTGGAAGCTCTTTTCAATGACCAGGTCCGTGGCAGCCACCGGGGGGGTTGGTCTCCTCGCGGAGCCCCTGCTACACAATCCCCAGCTTCGTGTGCAGGTGGCGCAGTCCCCCGCAGTGTGCCAGAGGCTGGTCTTGGTGGAAGTCACCAGGGTCGGAGACCTCCTGGACTACGACCGGGGAGACTGGCTGGATCCCCTGACGCTCGCTCAGCGCATGGGGCTCTCCGGCCCTCATAGTCCCTGGCGCATACTTCAGGAGGCGAAGGCCGCTTTACAGCCCTCTGCTCGGGCCTACCTCAACAGGTCCTGCGAGAGGGCACGCCCCACCCACCCTCCACCCCTGGCCCTGTGGACATTTTTATCAGGCCCCTGCCCCATGGATCCAATTGCCCCCCCCCCCTTTCACTGCGAGCCGGCTGCACGATCTGCAGCTGGTTCTGTTCCAGACCGCACCAAGGAAACATCTGTACATGCTCGTGCTCCACACTCTTCACTACCTCACCCTCACGTCCCACCCCAATACCAAATGGCGGGACCTCCTGCTACCTCTCGAGGGTGAGAAGCCCCGGTGGGCCAGCTTATACTCTGCCCTGGTCCCGAGGCCTGCCGGGGATGTCAGTTGGCGGCTCCTTCACGGGGCCGTGAGCACGGGCGTGTACTTGTCCCGGTTCAACCCTGTCCCCAACACCTGCCCTTTTTGTGGCATGAAAGAGACCCTGGCGCACATTTATTTGGAGTGCACCAGATTGCAGCCCCTTTTCCGGCTCCTCTTGAATATCTTATTGCGTTTTTGGTTGCACTTTTCCCCTCACCTTTTTATCTATGCACTCCCCATCCTTGGCCCCAGAAAGTTGCGGGATCTCCTTATCAACCTCCTCTTGGCCCTGGCCAAACTAGCCATCTATAAAACCAGGGAGAGGAGGTTGGCCGACGGGATTTCCTGCGACTGTGGGGCCTATTTCTGCTCCTCCATCCGTTCACGCATCCGGGCAGAGTTCCTCTGGGTGGTGTCCACTGGCTCCCTTGACGCCTTCGAGGAGCAGTGGGTGTTGTCCGGGGTTGTCTGCTCAGTGTCCCCATTAGGTTTCCTTTGTTTAGCCCTATGACCTCACTCCCGATCCTGTTTTTTTTATTAGTTATCCCACATCATTTGGTGTCACAGAGCTGTGGATCTTCCCGTTAGGCTGGGGGGAGGTCCTTTAGAAGCGAAGCCCGCCCACCTCCTGGATGCCAATAGGACCAGACTCCTGTACCCCACTGGCTTGGGTCTGTCACAATATATAAACTGATTGTCAGCATAGACAGGATTAGGGATAGAAATCAAGGGTGGCATTCTTTGGGGCAAGAATATGATAGTGCCAAACTAAAAATAAATCATCTCCAGAAACATGAAGAAAATTAAGGAATATGTAATTTAGTCTGCGTATATTCTGCTAATACAGAATACGGTATGTTTGGATTTGTAGGGAGAATACATATGACATCTATATAAAAGAATATAGAGAGCTTTTAGTTTCAATGTATTCTTAGCACTACATTGTGAGATCCTGGATACCAGATATTCTGTATCCAGTGCAGCTTGGGGAATGGAGACCACAAAGGTGGCTGTAAACCACCTTTATGGCTCTAGCATTTGTGCTATTGGTCACTGGGCCAGTTTCAAGAAGCAACTCAGAGCAGTCTGATGGCTGTTCTAACTTACGATTTGCACTGGTCCCCAAGGCAGTTCTGGCAGTTGAGGATTATTGTACAAAGAAACTCTAGCCTCCTCCCTCACCTCCACCCCCTTTGTCCAAACTACACTCCTCTCCTACCCCCAAGAGCAGAGAGGGATGATGTACGCCTCAGGTAGCTCTCTTTGCTGAGGAGTCCCCAGTGGAGTATGTTTCAGGTTCTGACACACACAAGCTGTATGAAGTAGTCACAGGTGGAGTATCAGTGTGCTATTTAGAGCTCAGCTTGTGGCTTTCAGGGCTCTGTACACACCTCAAATAATCTGCTAGGAAGCCATTTTTTGAGAAGTTGCAGCTGGTGGGGTTTTGCCTCCAGTGCTAACAAGACATAATGTGATTCAAATGCTCTTTATAAAACATCAGCCTGGCATGAACAAAACTGTGATGTGGCTTTGGTTATGCAGTACCTAGCATGCTGGGGACCAAATCCTGAAACCGGGTCTTTGGGCACTATTATGCTGTAAATATTAAATAAGATGTAAATAAATGTTGTTTTTGCCACCTGAAATCTCTACTAGGAAATATGATCCCAAACAGTTGAAAACTGAAAATGTCTGTTTCCAGTTGGTATTTAAAGTGCAGTACTAGTCTGAAAAGAAACTATAAAAATAGCATTATGAAGTTCCATATTTATTATGTCTCAGTGGCTTCAGATAAAAAATTCTCCACTTATAAGTAAACAAATATTCTAGCGCTTCAAACTCAACCTATTCTCTGAGAGTGAAACTAGATGATTTTCCTTTTCATGCATTACCACCAGTAATAAATGTTCTTCATACTAAATAATGTCCTCAGTGACAGCTGTCTAGGCCTATTGGCTTCAGATTATGCCCTTAGTTACCCCAGTACAACTTTGTTGTGGTTAAAGTATTACACAGGTGTAATTGGAACTTAGTGAACAATTAATGAACAAAAAGGAACAGAATGCAGCTCACTCTCTTATACAAATTAACTCTGCGGTACTAACGAGTTAATAGACAATAAAACTCATTTGGAGCACTACAGTCACACTATATGAGCATAAGCCAGTGAAAAGCAGATCTACCGAGTAAGACAGTACTGTTTTTTTAAGTCACTTTTCAGATTTGAACTATGCTTTATCACTAGTATGAATGAGAAAGCGGTGTTTGGAAAGGCTTGTGAGGCTTTGGTACAGATACCTGGTTTGTACAGAAATATTTACATTTGGGTAGGAACAGATTTTGGGAGACAGCTAAGAAAGCTTCCAAGGCAATGCATTACAAGTGGATAGGATCCATAGCCAGGAACATGCAACAACGGAATCTGGGGTAAATGCTGCTTCTTTTTGGCCTGCTGCACAGGTAAGCTTTTAATCAATTTTGACCTCTCCATATTTCTTCTTGGCTACAACAGTTTCTGAGGACTTGACTAGTGAACAGTTTTCTAGGTGTCATGTAGAGGCAATTCCTGAAAATGAAGATGTTAGAATATTCCAGTTCCATTTTAGGAAATAACCTAGAACTAAGCTGACAGATGCAGTGGTGAGTGTAAGTGTTACTTGTAGCCTGAATATAAGGACATTTAGTTGGAAATAAAAGGTCTAAGTGTCTCCCAAATCTCTAAAAACATATGTGAGGAACTATTGGAACAAATAGATAGAGGCTGAACTGACTGGGGGAAGGAAGCTGCTCATGTAATTATGTAAACAGAATGGAGAGTCAGGATTTTTTAAATTGTTTTGGAAAAGATGAGAGGAACTTCAGTACAAATGTATGTGAATGAATCTTGGTCAGTTTCAAAGGAATATAGAACAGAGACAGAGCAAAGTATCCTAAGCAGAAATAATCTGTTCTACTCATGTTTTTGTTTGGGGTGAGAGAAGGTCTCTGTGCCATCTCATTCCATTCCTTACAGGGGAGTTCAAATGTGGGAAGGTTGCGACTATGGTAGGCAGCAGCCTGATTTCTCATATAAATCCCCAAGTCCCTCATGCTTTCTTTGTGGCTACACACATTGTGGGAATGCAACATAAAAACTATAGTGAAATCCTTTTAAAAAAACCCCTAACTCTTCTGTTTGGTTCATTGCTCATGGTGAAAAAAAATTGTGCAAATTTATGCAATCACAATTCAAATGCATCTATCCAATCAAAGTTTTTATTTATGCAGTGAAAAGGCACTATCATAACCCAACTCACTGAAAATAAATAAAAATAAAAACCAAAAATTGAACTAGCTAAACGTAATTAAATTATAATAATGTAAAAAATCAGAAATTTCTAGGCAGCTATAACATGAATTGATGGTTGTTACAAAAGAGGTCTGAGGTGCAATCATTCCCTAGCAATGTACTCACTGAAGCATCTCTTTGTTAGTATAAATTGAAATTTATTAATAAAGAAAAATGTCAGACGTGTCATTCAATGAGCACTAGAGAGATGGGTATGACATCACTTATAGCCAATAAGAAAGCTCCATCTGTGTTCAGAGTTCTACACCCACTCTGTACTGTGTATTAATGTACAAAGCAATTTGTATGTTCTCTGCACTGCAGTATGAACGCTTGCTCTAAGAACAGAGCCCACTGAGTGCATCAAAGGGGCTCTTAATAAAACGTGTAGGGAGAGCTGAAAATCTGGCTGGCTGGCAGAGTAATGAGCTAAATGGCAGCAAAGTCTTGTAATCTGTTGTTAAAAGTAATGAACAGTTTAAAAGGAGAATCAGCTGGGGGTGCCAAATCACTGTGAGCAGAGCCTTTATACTAGAATATGATTTTCATAGACTAGATATTTAGCTCAGTTGTCACTGTTCCTCCGGGGTTCAGTGTGTTTTTCCTGTCTCTCTGTGTGGGTAATTCTTAATGATTATGCACACACACAGAAAAGAAGAGAAAATACATTAAGGTGACACACGGTGACCCTCAACAAAGCATGTATTGGGATCACCTGATGAATCCTGTACTAATGATGGATAACATGTTTTGGGTACTGACAGATTTACAGAAAGCTTCTTAAAGTAGAAAACATCTGCACTCAAAGATGTGAAGCACTCACATGTCTTCAACTTGCTTTGTTCGACTCAGTTAACTAATAATACAAAAGCCACTTTAAAAGCACCGTACAGATTACATTCTCGCAGAGCTTCTTAAAAGCTCACACACTGAAAGTGCATTTAGGCTCAAAAGGTAGCTTTAACTTTCACAACCATGACTATACAATAGCTGTAGCGTTTCATCTCAGCAGCAGCAGCAGTAGCTCCACTAAGTGCATCACTTCACAATTAACTGAACATAGAACTGATGTCTTTATTATTTTATAGCATTCTTTTGGATTCTAAGTAAAGTTAGAGTCTGAAAGGGACTTTGTCAAGCCACTTCTGGCATAAGATGTATTGGCAATAAGTAGCACCTTACTACTATGAACGCAAGTAAACTGCAAGGCGACGCAGCTACAATAAAACTAAAAACTCAGATGTGCTGTTTACTGAACTAGTGAGGCAGTCAGGGTGTGTGATGTGACACTTCCTGAAATCACTCTGCCATCCCTCCTCAGGGCCATGTATATGGTCTTGTGTATATATTTATATTGCTGGATTCCTTCTATTATTTGAATATGCAGAGCAGCAATTTCCAGTCCATTCTGCAGTTGTAATTACCAAAAAACCCCACACGTGCGCACACACAAAACTAAGCAAGAGTTAGGCTCACGTCCTCTCTGGTCGGATAGAATGCCCTAGTCCAGGCATACCACCACCCTCTCTGTCACTGTCAGCCACTGAGGCTAAATGTTCACTACCAACAAAGAGAATAGCTAATATGAGTTAATTGCAAAAATCCTCTTGAGACAAGGCACAGGAGGCTTTTACCTCACTGTGGCTAGGTGAGTTCAACACTCAACCACTCTCCCCCCACCCCACCTGGGGTTGACCTTACTTAGCCACAGTGAGGTTAAAAATTACCTGTGCCTAGTCTCAAAGGGATTTGAGAGCAAGATCGAGAACTCACATTAGTTATCTCACTTTGAAAATGCACTTTTTTTCCAGTGAAGACATAGCCTGAGTCCTCCAAAAGCACAGCTTTCCTAGTGAGTCCCAGAGATTGAGAGGGATGGTCCCTAAGATATAACTGAGGCCTAGGGTCAAAATGAACTCGCTCCCAGATATTTAGCCAGCTTATCCACTTTTGTGAGGGGTATCACCATGTGATCCAGGATCTAAACTTCCATTTAAAAAATATTTAGCCATTTCAGTTTAGACAGAACCTTCAAAATATAAACTAACTGGGGTCTGCAGGCATCCTGGAAACAATAGTTCTGAGGTGGGAACTGGTCTACTTCATCTCAATGGGATGTAGACTCTCAATATTATCAGAGAAACAAGATAGGTGAGATAGTATCTTTTACTGGACGAACTTCTGTTGGTGGAAGAGAAGCTGTGGAGCTTCACAGTGCTCCTCTTCAGCTCTGGGGAAGATAAGCAGATTATCTAAGGCAAAGGTGAGCAAACTATGGCCGTCCTGCCCGGCACTTGAGCTCCTGGCCAGCAGCAGAGCTGCGCGCTCCTGCCGAGCAGAGCAGTAGGGTGTCTGGTTCCTGCCAGTGTGGAAGCCAGATGTGCTGCTCTGCATGCTCTGCTCGGCGTGGTAACTGGGCTGTGGCTGTGGGGTTGTATAAGGGGCAGGGGACTCTGGGAGGCAGTAGGGACAGGGAGCAGGGGGCGGTTGAATGGGGCTGAGGTTCGAGGGGGGCGGTCAGGGGATGGGGAACAGGAGGTTTGGATAGGCGTTGGGTCCCAGGGGACCTGTCAGCGGGTGAGGGTGTGGATGGGGTCGGGGCAGTCATGGGACTGGGAGCAGGGGGGTTGGATAGGGGGTGGGGTTCCAGGGGGCGGTTAGGGGTGGGGGTCCAGGGAGGGGGCAGTTAGGGGACAAGGAGCAGGGGGAGTTGAATGGGTCAGGGGTTCTGAGGAGGGCAGGAAGTGGGAGGAGGTGGATGGGGGTGGATGGGGTGGGGGCCAGGCTGTTTGAGGAGGCACAGCCTTCCCTACCTGGCCTTCCATCCAGTTTAGCAACTCCAATGTGGCCCTCGGGCCAAAAAGTTTGCCCATCCCTGATCTAAGGGCATGGCTACACTTGCAGATGTAGAGCACTTTGAGTTAAACCAGCCTTTGTAGAGCGCAGTAGGGAAAGCGTTGCAATCTGTCCACACTGACAGCTTCAAGCGCACTGGTGTGGCCAGATTTGTGGCACTTGCAGCAGCATTGAGAGCAGTGCATTGTGGGCAGCTATCCCACAGAGCACATCTTCCCATTATGGTGCTGTGGCTTGTGGGAAAGGGGAAGGGGGTGCAGGGCATTCTGGGTCCTGTCCCAACATCCCGTGATGCATCAGTTCGCATTCCAGCAATCTCTGTGCTTCCATCCACATTTGCTGAGGAACATGCCAACGATTCTCGCCAGCACATCAAGTTTGGCAGTCGAGTTACTCCTTAAGATCCAAACTGACACTGAGGACTCCAATGATATTGACTCGGGTACTGCATACGACACGAGATTGCTTGTGTCATTCATAGACATGCTCACCACCATGGAACGCTGCTTTTGGGCTCGGGAAACAAACACTGAGTGGTGGGATCACATCATCCTGCAAATCTGGGATGACTAGAGTGGCTGCAAAATTTTCGAATGAGAAAAGCCACTTTCATGGGACTGTGAGAAGCTTGCCTCCATCCTGCGGCACAAGGACATGAAATTGAGAGCTTCCCTAATGGTGGAGAAGTGGGTGGCTATTGCAATCTGGAAGCTGACAACTCCAGACAACTACCAATCGGTTGCTAACCAGTTTGGAGTGGGAAAGTCGACCATTGGAATCATGTTGATGCAAGTTTGCAGGGCCATTAACTGCATCCTGCTCAGAAGTACCATGACATTGTGGCTGGCTTTGCACAAGTGAGTGTCCCTAACTGTAGAGGGGCGATAGATAGGACGCATATTCCAATTCTGGCACCAACCCAACTAGCTTCTAAGTATGTTAATTGGAAGGGGTATTTCTCTATGGTTCTCCAGGCACTTGTGGATCACCGTGGGTGTTTCATTGACATTAACACAGGCTGGCCCGGAAAGGTGCATGATGCACTCATCTTTCGGAATACAGGCCTGTTCAGAAAGCTGCAAGCTAGGACTTTCTTCCAGGACGAGAAGATCACAGTAAGGGAAGTCAAAATGCCCATTGTGATCCTTGGAGACCCCGCTTACCCGTTAATGCCGTGGCTCATGAAACCCTACACAGGGAGCCTTGACAGCAGCAAAGAGCTGTTCAACAACAAGTTGAGCCAGTGCAGAAGGATTGTGGAGTGTGCTTTTGGCCATTTAAAGAGCTGCTGGCACTGTCTGTATGGGATGCTGGACCTGGCCAGTGACAACATCCCCAAGGTTATATCTGCGTGCTGTACCCTCCATAACATTTGTGAAGGGAAGGGTGAAAGCTTCACTCAGGCATGGACCTCGGAGGTTCGACACCTGGACTCTGAATTTGAACAGCCAGAGAGCAGGGCTATTAGAGGGGCCCAGCGCGGGGCTGCAAGGATTAGGGATGCCTTGAGGGAGCAATTCAATGCTGAAAGCCACCGGTAATGTTTGGTGCCCTGCACAGGAGTGAAATGCAGTGGTTACAATGTTAGTAGGAATCTGTTTGCTACACTGACTTGCAGTGCCTGTTGCTTTCCTGGGCTAAGGTATTTTTTACTTTATGCAATAACAAAGAATATTTTCAAAAGCCAAAAAATCCATTTATTGAAAAGAAAATTCATTTATTGAAAAGAAACACAACCGCTTGGGAAACAGAAAGGGCAAGGAGGGGGGGTGGGGAACGGTACAATCACAGATTTGCACATGTTCTGCTATCGTACTCAGCCTTCCTGTCGGGAGTGCTGTGCACTGAGTGCTGCGCTTCAGGATGGCTGTAATGCATGGTGATGGGGGTTAAGTGCAGTGGGAAAGGGTTGTAGTTTTCAGAGCTGGGTGGTGAAACTACAGGTATTGGAGGCAGCTGGTGGCGATAAGAACCCAGATGTTGGGGAAAGTGGGCTGGAGGTTACATGGGGGCACAAAGGAGAGAGTTTTGGGACAAGGGCTGTGGCAGGGAGCGGGGGGCGCAGTAGTGCTCCACCTGCCTGGCTACTAGCACTTGGATCAAGTCCGCTTGGCACTTCATGATGCTTATCAGCTGCTCTGTTCTTTGCTGCCGAAGCTTCGTGCTTTGTGCCAGCGATCCGCATTCTGCTGTCGGATCCTCCTTTCACTGTCCCCCCTACTCCTGTACTTTTAGATTCTCGTTAAGGGACTGCTGCATTATTTCATGCAGCATGTCTTCTTTGCTTTTACATGGCCTCTTCCTAATTCTTTCGAGTCTTTCGGCCAGTGATAACACGGATGGCTGAGATCTCATTTTGCCTTTTGTAAGCAGAGTCAGGATGAGCTCTACCCTGACATCTGGTGGTGAATTATGGGGAGTGTGGAAAGGAATATCAGGTATTGCATTTGCCCACCCACTCCGCCTAGCATAGCCTACGGCAGCCTGGGATGGTTACTTTGACAGCTGTGGGATCCCCAATTTCTTTGTTATTGGGGCAGGAGGAATAAAGTGTTCTCACCCTGATTATGTGAATGAGGAACTATGATACTGCTTTATGAGAGAGTTTCAGCATCAATTAAGTAGCATTCGCTAGACAACGGACATGGGTGCCAAAACCTAGTGAATTGAGAGAGGTTGGGGATAGGTATGTGTACCTGATGGTATGGGTGCCTTTTGAGAGCCTGGCATACCAATTGCACTACCACCACTTCTCTCCCCCTACCCACCTTTGAATAGCAGAGCTAATTTTGATTCTATTAGGAATCGAGCTAGAGGCTGCTGAGCTGAATTCACTTTGGACTAATGCTGCACCAGCACTAGGGCTCCCCTACTACAAGCTGAAATCACTAAGAGCTGAGATCACTGAGTGCTGTGTTAACTAGTGGGGGAGCTTGAAGATATATCGCTAAGTGGCTGGCAGAGCAGTTTGCAGGATGGTTGGAGCAGCCTAGTGCAGCAGAGTGGAGCGGAGCCATTTGTGGGGACAGCTGGTGGAGTGGAGCATCTGGTGGAGCGGAGCAGTGTGTGGGACTGTTGGAGCGACCCATGGAACAGTGAGTGGAGTGGAGCAGAGCAGTTTGCAGGGATGACTGGAGGAGCGGAGCAGAGCTGTTCGTGGTGAAGGCTGCAGCAGATCTCCTCGGAAAGGCGAGGCAGTTGGCCTCTGCCCACGTAAGGTGCCCTTTACACTCTATGTGCCTCCCCCCCATTTCCACCCAGGCTGTGGGGGGGAGGTAAAACTCTGCAGATGAACTTTTGAACTCTGGGGTGATTTGGACTTAAGAACCTGAGGGGAAAAGGACATTGCCAAACGTACTTGGAGGTGGGTTTTTTGCTCATGGTTTGTGTTATAATCCTGTTTGTGGTGTTTCTCCAACGTAATGCCGCATTGTTTCCCTCCTTTATTAAAAGGATTTTGCTACACTCGGACTCTGTGCTTGCGAGTGGGTAAGTATTGCTTCCTAGAGGCGCCTGGGGGGTGGTGGCATGTAATTGTCCCAGGTCACTGGGTGGGGGCTCGAGCCGGTTTTGCTATCTCTTGTCCTTGCTTCACAACAACATCTTGACTTGCTTCATTAGCAATCAGTATAATCACCTTTTTCTGGGCGTCAGCAGGTAGGGTTATGACTCCACTGGGAACCAGCACTCCTTCTGGGAGCTCTCCTTCAACTGGCTGCTCTACCATTGCTAATGACCCTTTACTGCCTTTCAGCCAGGTACTCATGACAAGTACTTCTTGCTCCATCCTTGCAGGCACAACTAAGGGGGTTGTGCCCATGTACTTCAGTGCCCCAATCGGTGGCATTGGTCTGTGTGGCCTCAGCATGGATGAATACCCCTATCCAAGGGTATGCCATAGTGCACCTGGAATTCCCAGAGAAGGTTGCTGGGGGAAGGGAAGAGGTAGATACAGCTGCCTTAATATGCCCTGACCCTAAAGGGACCTCTGATGTGTCTGTGCTGATAGAGACCAACTCCAGTCTCTTCAAGATGCTCGCGGATTACTGCAGACGACGGGCTGGGGACCAGTACCTGAATACTTTGATGATCCATATGCTTTGTGCTGAAGCCTATAGGAAGATTGCAAGAGCTAAAAAGGAGATATCTGAGCTACCGATTGGGGCACTGAAGTACATGGGCACAACCCAATTGGTATGCCAGGCCCTCAAAAGGCACCCATAGCATCAGGTACACATACCTATCCCCAACCTCTCTCAATTCACTAGGTTTTGGCACCCATGTCGGTTGTCTAGCGAGTGCTACTTAATTGATGGTTCTAGAGTAGCAGCTGTGTTAGTCTGTATCCGCAAAAAGAACAGGAGTACTTGTGGCACCTTAGAGACTAATAAATTTGTTAGTCTCTAAGGTGCCACAGGTACTCCTGTTCTTTTTACTTAACTGATGGTGAAACTCTCTGTCATAAAACAGTGTCAAAGTTCCTCATTCACATAATCAGGGTGAGAACACTTTATTCCTCCTGCCCCAATAACAAAGAAATTGGGGATCCCACAGCTGTCAAAGTAACCATCCCAGGCTGCCGTAGGCTATGCTAGGCAAGGTGGGTGGGCAAATGCAAATACCTAATATTCCTTTCCACACTCCTCATAATTCACCACCAGATGTCAGGGTAGAGCTCATCCTGACTCTGCTTACAAAAGGCAAAATGCAACACTTAACAGAGGCAGCACTGTTCACACTAGAGAGAGCAATGATTCCCCCATACTTAAGGGCAAGCACAGTCTACACCAGGGATCGGCAACCTTTGGCATGCGGCCCGCCAGGAGGGCCGGGCCAGTTTGTTTACCTGCCGTGTCCGGAGGTTTGGCCAGTTGTGGCTCCCACTGGCCCCAGTTCGCCAATGGCCATCCCTTGGCCCACACCACTTCCCGCAGCCCCCATTGGCCTGCATCGGTGAACCAATGCAAGTGGGAGCCGCATTCAGCCAAACTTGCGGACGCAGCAGGTAAACAAACCAGCCCGGCCCAGCCGGGTGCTCACCCTGGTGGGTTGCGTGCCAAAGGTTGCCGATCCCTGGTCTACACAATAGCATAATTTGCCCATCCCAAAGCAAGCACACATAACCCATGGAAGCCCCAAAATGGTGAGTAAGCACAGGGTCAAGGGGGACTGATTGTTTCATGGCCATACTGTCCTCTGGCTTTCTGTGCTTTGGGGAGAGCCAACAGCTGCAGGGGGCTCCTATACTGAACACTGTCCCCGCATTTTCCATAGGAGTTCGTCCTGGAAGATATCTCGCTGCTGAGGGAGACCTGGGAAGCAAGGGAGGGTCTTCTACTGCAATGCGGCTTCTGCCCTGGCCCATATGCAGCTTTCCTGTGTGCAGCAATGGCCCCCCCACACCTCACGGTGCAGTGGCACGGACATGTTAGCCTGAATAGGACAAGGACCACAGTGGATCTCCTAAGAAACCTGCACAAGTGCATTGCCCAACTTCTGGATGAGACCTTTGAAGAGATCACTGAGCTCGATTACCTCAATGTGAGAGAGCACATCAACGCCCTATTCCGCATCTAGGCATGCATGTAGACCTAACCCTCCTCACCGCAAGACCCCCCCACTGAATAACTTCCTTCCCAAAATAAAAGCCACTTACTGGGAACCTCCTCTGTTGTTCATCCTTCCCCAAGCACTGGCCACTGTGACTAGCTACCTTCCTCCTGGCTTTAGAACAACTCCTGGCTGCATGAATCTAGGGATTCTGGGGTGTCTTCCTCCTCCTCAGCACCATCACACCCGCTGTCCTCCTCCTCCTGCATTGTTGAACTGGGCTCTGAAGTGTCCATGGTGGTCCTCGGAATGGAGGTGGGGTCGACCCAAGTATTGCATCCAGCTCTTTGTAGAAATGGCAGGTCGTGGAGGCAGCACCAGAGTGACAGTTTGCCTTGTAGGCTTTGCGGTAGGCATTCTGCAGCTTCTTCACTTTAACCTGCACTGCAGTGCGTCCCAGTCATGGCCCCTTTCCATCATGTCCCTTGATATCTGCCCAAAGGTATCATAATTCCTATGTCTGGAGCTCAGCTGGGACTGGACAGCTTCCTTCCCCCAAACACTGATGAGGTCCAGCACCTCGCCATTGGTCCATACTGGGGATCGCCTGGTGCATGGAGGCATGGTCACTTGGAAAGATTCACTGATTGCACTCCACACCTGGCTGAGCAAACAGGAAGGGGATTTTCAAAATTCTCAGATTATTTAAAGGGCGGGTCTGACGATTGGTCACCTGAGGGCAGGGCAGTAGAGTTCAAAGTGTTGACCAGAATGGCTAGAACAGGCTTTGTGGGACAATGCGCATTAACAGACCAGGGTGTCCACACTGGTGCTGTGGTGTTCCAGCGGGGGCGCATCAAACATTATTCCACTCGCCGAGGTGGAGTACCTGGAGCGCTCTAGCTGCAGAGTCCGGGCACTTTACGTGCCTTGCCAGTGTGGATGCGTTGTGAGTCAAAGCGCATGGGGCTGCTTCAATGCACTCTAACTCTCAAGTGTAGCCATGCCCTAAGCTAAATATGAGTTGGGACAGATTGGTAAGTATAAGGGGTTCACACATGCTGGAGGAGACCACTTAAAATGAAGTGGCAGTTAAGGGTTAGCAGGCAGCAGAGTGTGTTACAAATTGTTGTAATGAGTCACAAAACCTGTTTCTCTGCTAAGTCCGTTGTTTTTAGTGTCTATGAATTTAAGTTCCCAGGCTCATCTTTTGAAGGTATTGTGCAGGTTTTCTTTGAAGATGAGGACTGAGAGGTCAGATATGGAGTGATTGCTTTGTGAAAAGGAAGGAGAGAAGCTTGCTGGCTAGTCAAAGATGGAAAAGGACATTTCTAACTACTGTTTCCATCTGATTGTCCAGAAGCAATGAGATATGTGAAGACTGTGCACAATCTGACCACCTCCGTCAGCTCTCTGAAATGCTTCCTATTTTCCACCATCATCACGTCTGACTTGCCTGTGCTGAGCTTTAGTCTGCTGCTCTTCATCCAAGTTGTCCTGTGTTTCTTTCTCTAGGACACCTAGGCAATGAGACTATCTAGGTTTCATGAGATTAAGAATTAGAGTTGGGTGTCATGATGCTTTCCTGGCACAGAGTCCATAACTCCTCTGTGTTCCCCAGAGAGGTCCAACCTAAATGTTGAATAAGAGGGTCTGTAGAACTGATCCTACAGGATTCCCTAAATGAGAGCTTTTAGGTGACTCTCTCTTAAAGCAAGTGAGCTAGTATTCTTGTATTTAATGGCCTGTGTGGCTGATTATTTCATATAGGTTGCTGATGCATCAGACTGGACCTGCTATATTGGTGTCCAATCCATCTCCCATTACAAACAATACAGCCCTTTCATTTGGCTTTAATGGAAGATATAACAGAATTAAATGCCCAGTCTGTATATTGTATGAAAGACCCTAGAGCTCTAAGTTAGGCACTTAGAGATACAACAAGTATTTAAAACATAAAATTCTATTTCTCTCCTGGGGCGTTATTAGATGTGGCAGTAACAAGCTCTGCTGTGCTGAGCTGATCCAGGAGAGCGAGCAGAAAGTGAAGAGAAGCAAGGGGGCCAATTTTTTGACTTTTTCTTATATAAATTAAGGGTCAGATAGTCACCTCTATAGAATGTTTTCTGCCTAGAAAGCAGGAAGCTTTGAATTGAAACTGATTTCCCTCTGCATTGCTCTGTGGGGATGGTGGAGTTTATACTCCCTCCCTCTCTCCTATCCCTGCAGAAGCAGCAGGGAGGAGTCCAGCTGCTTGAATGAGCAGCTGCTTCAAGGTCCCAACAGGTCACAGGAGAGCAAGGGAGTACTGGACACAAGTCCAGTTTAGACTAACCCAGGGCATGGCTACACTTGCAAATGTAGAGCACTGTGAGTTAACCTCGCCTTCATAGAATGCAGTAGGGAAAGCGCTGCAGTCTTTCCACACCAACAGCGGCTTGCACACTGGCGTGGCCACATTTGCAGCACTTGCAGTGGCATTGGGAGTGGTGCATTATGGGCAGCTATCCCAGCATGCAAGTGACTGCAATGTGCTTTTCAATTGGGGGGATGGAATGTGACACAGAGTGTGTTGTGTATATGTCAGGAGAAAGAGGTTGGGTTTATGGGGTGCTGAGAGCATGTCAGCATGCTGTCTTGCAAGTTCAGACAGCAGCAGGCCCCCCCTCTCCCTCCCCCCACATCTCTCTCTCATACACAGCATTCCACAGTAAGAGCTTGCATGCTGGCTGAGCTTTGAAAGGGCATTTCCACATTCCTACAGGAGTTCAAAACAATGACAAGAGCGGCCACTTGACTTAAGGGGATTATGGAATGTTTCCAGAGGCCGATCAGAGCGCAGTAACGCGACACCTTATTCACACTGACACCCGGGCGTTGTAGCCAAGGTGCAGCAAACATTATTCCTTTTGCTGAGGTGGAGTACCAGCAGCGTTGTAGCCGTGGAGTCAGAGCGTTCTATGTGCCTTGCCAGTATGGATGGGGAGTGAGCTAGTGCACCCAGGGATCCTTTATTGCGCTGTGTCTCACAAGTGTAGCCAAGCCCCCAGACTCAGACAAATTTCACATAAAAATTATTATGCAGGCAGGGCCTAAAAGAGACTTAGAACTATGCTGTAAAACAGAATTGTAGAGTAGTTAGCTAGGTAGGGCATAGCACAATGTGCAGAAAGAAATAGCCAACCACACCAATCAGGGAAACCTATCACAGAACCCTGCTAGCATCATCTGTGTTTAAGGATCATGCATGCATGCATGCAATTTGCAAAGCTATTATCTTTGGGAAATCATGGGAGATGAGGGAGATTCCAGAAGACTAGAAGGGGGCAAATATAGTGCCCATCTATAAAATGGGAAATAAAAACAACCCAGGAAACTACAGACCAGTTAGTTTAACTTCTGTGCCAGGGAAGATAATGGAGCAGGTAATTAAAGAAATCATCTGCAAACACTTGGAAGGTGGTAATGTGATAGGGAATAGCCAGCATGGATTTGTAAAGAACAAATCATGTCAAACTAATCTGATAGCATTCTTTGATAGGATAATGAGCCCTGTGGATAAGGGAGAAGCGGTGGATGTGATATACCTAGACTTTAGTAAGGCATTTGATACGGTCTCACATGATATTCTTATAGATAAACTAGGAAAGTACAATTTAGATGGGGCTACTATAAGGTGGGTGCATAACTGGCTGGATAACCATACTCAGAGAGTAGTTATTAATGGCTCCCAATCCTACTGGAAAGCTATAACAAGTAGGGTTCCACAGGGGTCTGTTTTGGGACCGGCTCTGTTCAATATCTTCATCAACGATTTAGATGTTGGCATAGAAAGTACGCTTATTAAGTTTGCGGACGATACCAAACTAGGAGGCATTGCAACTGCTTTGGAGGACAGGGTCAAAATTCAAAATGATCTGGACAAATTGGAGAAATGGTCTGAGGTAAACAGGATGAAGTTCAATAAAGATAAATGCAAAGTGCTCCACTTAGGAAGGAACAATCAGTTTCACACATACAGAATGGGAGGAGACTGTCTAGGAAGGAGTATGGCAGAAAGAGATCTAGGGATCATAGTAGACCACAAGCTTAATATGAGTCAACAGTGTGATACTGTTGCAAAAAAAGCAAATGTGATTCTGGGATGCATTAACAGGTGTGTTGTAAACAAGACACGAGAAGTCATTCTTCCACTTTACTCTGCGCTGGTTAGGCCTCAGCTGGAGTATTGTGTCCAGTTCTGGGCACCGCATTTCAAGAAAGATGTGGAGAAACTGGAGAGGGTCCAGAGAAGAGCAACAAGAATGATTAAAGGTCTTGAGAACATGACCTATGAAGGAAGGCTGAAGGAATTGGGTTTGTTTAGTTTGGAAAAGAGAAGACTGAGAGGGGACATGATAGCAGTTTTCAGGTATCTAAAAGGGTGTCATCAGGAGGAGGGAGAAAACTTATTCACCTTAGCCTCCAATGATAGAACAAGAAGCAAATGGGCTTAAACTGCAGCAAGGGAGATTTAGGTTGGACATTAGGAAAAAGTTCCTAACTGTCAAGGTAGTTAAACACTGGAATAGATTGTCTAGGGAAGTTGTGGAATCTCCATCTCTGGAGATATTTAAGAGTAGGTTAGATAAATGTCTATTAGGGATGGTCTAGACAGTATTTGGTCCTGCCATGAGGGCAGGGGACTGGACTCGATGACCTCTCAAGGTCCCTTCCAGTCCTAGAGTCTATGAGTCTATGGTTTAGCTATCGTGGATCTGATTCTCGTGTGGACAGATCCTAAGGTCTCATATACACTGAGCAAATTTTGAGGGACTGTTACAATACAGTAGTCTTCCACTGTGATTAAAACATGGTTTAGTCCTGCAGCCAGGGCCGTCCTTAGCCATAGGCAGAACAGGCAGCCGCCTAGGGCACCACTAGGTCTGGGGGCACCACTCTGCCGGGAGCCCGGACAGATGAGAAGCAGTGGAGAATGTAAGAGCAAGGCTGCTAGGTCCTAGAGAGAGCCGAATGCAGCATAGTCTGAGGGAGGGGATTGGCTGCTGGGGTCTCTGGGAAGGGGTGGGAGAAGGAACTCACTGTGAGTGTGACTCTTTCCCCCGGCCTGAGGTGAGGCAGGCTTGGTGGCTCTGGCAGTATCCTTTGTTGTCCCCCATAATGTCCATTCTTCTCCCTCCTGCCTCACGGAGCACCCCCCTTATCCCTTCCCCCCACGGAGCACCTCTTTCTCCCCCCCCTCCTCTGTCAGAGCTGGGTTGGGTGAGGTGCTGTGGGAGGAGGGGAGGTTGGCTGCCTGCTGAGGAATGAAAGTGAAGGTAACTCACTTCCTCCATAGGCAACAGGGGTGGCTCTAGGGATTTTGCTGCCCCAAGCACGCGCCCAAGCATGGCAGGCAGGTTGCCTTCGGCAGTGTACCTGTGGAGGGTCTGCTGGTCCCGTGGCTTCAGCGATACTACAGGACCAGTGGGCCCTCTGCAGGCATGCCTGCGGGAGGTCCACCAAAGCTGTGGGACCAGCGGACCCTCCACAGGCAAGCCGCCGAAGGCAACCTCCCTGCTGCCCTCGTGGAGACCAGCAGAGCGCCCCCAGCGGCTTGCCACCCCAAGCACGCGCTTGGTGTGCTATGGCCTGGAGCCACTCCTGATAGGCAACCAGGATTGGAATGGTCACACAAGTCTGGGCTGGGGATAACCAGATAGCATGTGCGAAAAATCAGGACAGGGAGTTGGGGTAGGGTGAGCAGATGTCCCACCTTTATAGGGCCAGTCCCAATTTTGGGGTCTTTTTCTTATATAGGCTCCTATTCCCCCCTCACCCCCAGTCCTGATTTTTCACACTTGCTGTCTGGTCACCCTAGGTGGGGGTAATTGGTGCCTATATAAGACAAAGCCCCAAATATCGGGACTGGCCCCATAAAATCAGGACATCTGGATCTGGTCACCCTAGCTGGGGAGCGCGTCTCTCCCCCAGATGGAGCTGAACAGGGCAGGATGAGCTGCTATGGCTCCATGGGTGCCTCGTTCCTGAGATCAGATGCTGTGCTAACTTTACCATGGTCCACTGGGTTGGCGGCAGTGCCCATTGGCATGTGATTGGACCTGAGGGTTTGCTGCTGCTGTTGCCTCTCTGCACCCCAAGAGGTGGATTTTGGGGTCCTGCAGCTTTCCACCTATCTCCTTCTCTACTGCAGCTGTTGGACCAACAGGCTGAGGGATGAGCCTAGCATGAAAGCAGTACTGCGTTGCCATTTAGATTGTTATTTAACAAATTTGTTCACCAAAAATGCTTGCTAACAATCCTGAATTCAATTTCAATATTTTTTTTTAAAAATCAATATCTTAGCCAAAAACAGAAAATTAAGTTGTTGACAATTATTTGTCACAAGTTTGGTATGGGGAAGGGAGTGGGCCAGTTTTCATCAGAGAAACAAAAAATGTTGACTGACTTTCCTATAGCCCTGTTACTGCTATTTAGAGCCCTCCAACAACTGTAATATTCTCATCTTCTTACTAGTGTATAGAGCAGGGGTCGGCAGCCTATGGCACATGTGCCAAAGGTGGCACGCGAGCTGATTTTTGATGGCACACAGTGGCAGGCTGAGTGGCTCAGCTCGCCACTGCTCTGGGGTTCCGGCTGCCGCCCCATTGCCACCCGGGGTCCCAGCTGCTGGCCCCACTCAGCACCCACTGCTGGCTTGTGGACCTCCAAGGAACCCCAAGCTGGAAGTGGGCTGAGCAAGCCGGCAGCTGATACCCTGGCTGAGCCACTCAACCTGCTGTCAGCCTGGGGTTCCATTCACTCAGCTGGTAGCGGGCTGAGCAGGACTAAATTCAACGAAATAGGAAAACAAGAGCAACTAATGACAAAGTGCAAGAACCTAGAGCAGTGATCCCCAACCTTTTTCATCTGGTGGGCCAGTACGCAGGTGCACTGAGAGGCCCTTGTGGGCGCCATGGCACCTGCAGGCATTGCGTTGGGGACCCCTGACCTAGAGAGCCTCCTGAAGCACAGCGATCATTTTGATTTAAATGGACTTGAACTGTACGAAGAATTGAGTACACTGTCATCAATGTTGCCACATGCAAAATCGATGATGGACATTGTACAGTTTACTCATACCAGCAAACTTGTTGACATATATCCTAATGTGTACGTTGCCACTCATATTCTACCAACAATTCCTGTAACAGTAGCATCAGGAGAACCGAGTTTCTCAAAACTAAAGCTCATTAAAAACTATCTTCGCTCTACAAGGAGTCAGGAACACTTGACTGGTCTTGTTATTCTTGCAGTCAAACAAGATATCACTTTGTCCTTGTCATACGATGACATTCTTACTGGCCAAAAAAGTCTGAAAGATTGCTTTTAATTAAAAACTAATCCTTGTTTCAATACCTCTTAATAGAAATTTCAAATACTACATTGACAAATTAAAAAAATTATATTATTTGCATCATTCTGTCAAATCAGAATTTTTTCTATAGTGCTACTTCTTTAGTCCATCGGCATTACAATGTGCTTAACTACGTTAAACTGATTTTAATAACATGCATGTGGCAAGTTTTCCAATAGTGTCAGCTTATGTTTGTGTTGCTAAGAGCAAGACAGGCACAGGGGCACCAGTTTAATAATCCTGCCTAGGATACCATAAATCCCTAAGGATGGCCCTGCCTGCAGCCGAGACTGGGTCAAACTGACTTAACCCAATTTCCAAACTCTGGGACAGCCTTTGTCTTTACAAGTCTGTAGCACAGTTTGACCCATCAGTACAATACAAGATTGAATCATGTTTTAAACATGTTTGGAAGGTGAGGAGGAAAAGAAACTACCATGCTCTGATCTAGTACTCTAGCAAAGTAGTTGCTACAGTGCAGACTACAAGGAGGCAGGTAATCAGTTCCAAGGCCAGTGTTGTTTGATTAATATTAATGATATGGGAAAAGGGAGTACAGCAAAATGGTAAAGTGTCCTTAAAAAATGCTCAGAAATTGAAAATTGTCTGTACAGTTACGCTTTTGTAGCTCAAATAATAAATGATTCAACAACTGTACTGTCACCATGGGTACGGTTTCTTATTGAGCCTAAAATTGCCACACTGCTGACAAGGACCTATTTTTAGTATCAGCAGATGTGTATCTTTAAAAACTGTGAAGGAAACCTACTACTGATGTGGTGTCTGTCTGTCTGTGTGTGAGAGAGAGAATGTTTGTTTTCTGGTGTTAATAAGAAAGGCAAATAAAATTAAATGTGTTTGATCTCCCAGATAATGCAGTAAAAGGGGATAGGGTGAACAGCTTAAATTGCCATTAACATCTGGTAAATGAACCACAAAAAGTGGTAAGATTGCCAGTATACAACTGAACCCATGCGAAGACTCAGATCATCAGTGTCAGTTAATTTGCTACAGTAACAGATGCATCCTATTTTCCGTATACATTAGCATCTACTGGTGCATTATCACATACTTACTACACCAGAAAACGTAGGCTCAAACCTGACACCCAAGCCTTTGGCACAAATACTGATCACTACAGTGCAAACCCTCTTCTTCACAGTGTTCTGTATTTATTTCATGCAAGAGGCAGGTGCACGGCTAATATCTATGAGAATATACAGATTAGGGATGGTGATAATAAATTCTCATTAATAGGCTTTGGGGAGTAGATTTTATCAGTAAATGTCAGTAAACATTGATTTCGCCAAATGCACACAGACCAATTAAACAATATTGCCATCAACCATCAAAATTTAGAGACAGGGAAGGGAAGAAAATGGCTGCTTCAGAGCTACAGTTTAATTTAAGAATATTTACTTTGTATATTTTGACATGTGATGTTGACAGTTTGTGTTAACAGTTATATAGCTTTAACTGTTGGAATCTCAACATCTACCCTCATTAAATAATTACTGTCTGATCCACCCATAATTTCCCACAACTGTAGTAATTTAAATCAGAAAAAAAATGCTAAAAATAAACATTCTCTGTTAAAACTTAAAAAATATAAAATGTCAGAGTCTGCCAAGCATACTGATAAATAAGATAATGTTACCCTGTAACAATGCCAAAGAGACACACACAGCGCAATGCTTGCTATCTGCATACCAATGTACCACATATTTTCTCAGTCACTACCGTGGCATCAATATAAATTGTACTATAAAGTCCAGGGCAATTGATATTACTGTAAAGGCACTTGTGCTCAAAGGCTCTGATTCTGCTTCCATTTAAGTTAATCGGATTTTTGCCACTAACTTCAAAGAGAGCATGCTTAAGGCCTAAGCCTTTTAGGGCCTGATTATTAGAGCGAGACCAGAGGAGTTTGCCTACAGGGACACTTAAAGAACTGACACAAAAGGTATTTTGCCCAAACATGTGGCCAGACAAGTACTGCTTTAGTCATGAGTGCATCCAAAATCCCCACTCTGGAAGTGCCTGTGTGGTAAATACACATGCAAAAGTGGGTGTGCTAGTGGGCCTCTACTTTTCAGCAATACGGGTTATACAACACTACATTAATGTAACATACTCCATCTAGAGTAGAGGGGCATCATCACAGACAATTCAGTGTGCAATCTGCAGTTGTGGTCAAAAAAGCAAACAAGTTGTTAGGTTGCATAAGGAATGGGATGGAGAATAATATGGAGAATATTTTAATACCTTTATATAAATCAATGGTGTGGCCTCATTTGGAATAGTGTGTGTAGTACTGCTAATCCTATCTAAAAAAAGGATAATACAGAACTAGAGAGTGTTCAAAGTAGTGCAGTGAGCACGATAAAGGGTCTGGAAAAACTTGTATGCAGAGAAAATGAAAAGTTTGGAATTGTTTATTTTAGATAGAAAGGAGATGAATAAGAGGGGACATGATAAAAGTATATAAAATAATGAATGATCTAGAGAAGATAAATTGGGAAAGAACAGTTACTTACTTTATAGTAACTGTAAAGTACTTCAAGGTGTGTTGTCATATATATATATATATATATATATATATATATATATATATATATATATATATATATATATATATATATATGCCACTCATCATGTGCATGTACTTCATGAGTTCAAGATTGGAATCTTTTGGTCAGCATTGTCTATTAGGGTTGTGTCTGTGCCCTGAGTGCCATGTGCCCTCACATGAGGGAACAAGGGATGGAGTGGAGCCAACGTATTCTGAGTTCCTTTGCCAACACAGAATCCAGGTGACATAACCTGCCCTCTTACTGGGCACACACCTTGTTCAACACTGGTGTCTCTGTGTTGCTAGTAACCTGAAATACTGAAGGTGTTCCTTGGAGTCTACTTGAAGACAGATTAGAACAGCTCTGTCAAAAGAGGAAACCAGCCTAGATAATGTTTTGTTAATGTGTAGACTGATCCCAAAGTAGCTGCTCTACAAATTTCGGTAATGGGAACACTTCTGAAAGAAGTTGCATGAGCTGCCTGAGTTTGAATGGAATGAGCCCCAACTCGACCTAGATGATCTAAAGTAGCTAACTGAGCACATAGCTAAATGCAATCTCACTTAGATCATGACTGTCTCCAGTGTTTTTGCCACCCCAAGCGGCCAAAAAAAAAAAAGCCTCGATCGGCAGCAGCTCTACAGCCGCTGCTTCATTCTTCAGCTGTAATTTGGTGGCTGCTGAAGAGCCAGATGTGCCATCACTTTCCGTTGGTCACCCCAAGTACCTGCTTGCTGCGCTGGTGCCTGGAGCCAACCCTGACTTAGATAGCCTTTGAGATTAAAAGGTCTGGGTTTTCATTCTTTTTGCTGAGGCAACAAACAATGTGAGAGAGATCCTAAGTTACTTTGTTCTATCTAGGTAAAATGAGTGGATCCTATGTACAACTAAAGAAAGCAGTTTCACCTGCCATTGGTTGGAAGGGGGTTTGAGAAAGAACATTGTTAGATGAATCATCTGATTTAGGTGAATGTCTGACATCAATTCAGGAATAAATTCTGGATGGGTTGGACGTGAGGGTGGGGGTAGAGGTGGGGTGGCGGTAAAGGAACCTAATGTTTGTGATAAAGAGTGTATGGAGGACCTAGCATGAGTGCTTGCAATTTCCCAATGCTACTGGCTGAAGTAACCATGACTAAGCAGGTGGTCTTCATGGACAGATCTAGGAAAAACTTCCTAACTGTAAGAACAGTAGGACAATGAAACAGACTGCTTAGGGAGGTCGTGGAAGCTCCTTCACTGGAGGTTTTCCAAAGGAGGCTGGATAGCCATCTGTCTTGGATGGTTTAGAGACAACAAATCCTGCATCTTGGCAGGGGATTAGACTAGATGACTCTTGCGGTCCCTTCTAACTCTATGGTTCTATGTTAGGTACAGTCTGCAATCATAGAGTCTGCCCTTGTGTACAACATAGGCCATAAGACTTTCCTGAATTAATTCCTGTTTGAACTACAACATATCTCTTAGAAAAACATCCAATCTTGATTTTAGAAGTGCCAGGGATGGAGAATCTGCTACAATCCTTGGTCATATGCTTCATTGGTTAATTACTCTCACTTTTTAAAATGTGCACCTATTTCTGATACCAGCAACTCAAAAGGAGGATCCGTCAACCTAGGTAAAACCACCCTGAGATTCCAGGAGGAAAGGGGTTTCCACAATGATGAGAATAAATACACTAGGCCTTTAATGAAACTAGCCACTATAGGATGTGAAAGCACTGTGTGATCCTCCACTAAAGTTGATGCACTGATATATAGCCACCAAGTGCACCCTTATTGAACTGATAATGTTCTGATCCTTTTAATAACACTAAGTAGTCCACAATATTTGGAATGTCCAATTCTGTTGAAGAAATATTGTGTTGGTGTGCCCAAACGGAGAACCTTTTCACATTGCTGTGTAAGTGATACTTGTAGAGTCTTTCCTCTTTATATGAGAATGTTTTGGACATCCTTAGAACAAGTTATCTCCATGGAAGTCAGCCAGACAACATCTGTGCTGTGAAATGCAGAGAGGCTGCCTTCTGATGTAAGATGGTCCCATTGCCCAAAAACACTATGTCTGGACACATTGATAATGTTATTGAAGATTGAATTGAGCGTCTCATGAGGTGTAGATACCAGAATTGTTTGAACCAAGCTGGTGTTATCAGGATCATTATTGCAGATTCTTGTTTGAGGTATTTTTTTTAATACTCTCAGTAGAAAAGGTGTTACCAATTTGTTACCAAACAAGGGTTTTACAAAGGTTTGAATTGATTTAGTAATTAAAGAAACCTCAGGATAAGTAAGCTTGATTGGGTTTATTAAGAATTATTAGACAGTATATAACAGAAAGAGACAATAATTACCACTATTTGTAAGTACCCATTCCTGTAGACTAGTCAGTTAACATTCACGATATGTCTGGTCCTGGTTTTGAGGTTACCTTACAGTTTGGTACAATTATAGCAGAGCTGCCTATAATTTTATTTATATATATATGTGTGTGTGTGTGTGTGTGTGTGTAAGTGTGTGTGTGTGTGTATATATATATATGTATACACACAGAGACATTTTATTTTTACTCATAAATTTCCAGTATATTAATATCTGTTCTTTATCTGCTAGACTAAGTGTTTGTACTTGTACTCGCTAAAAATATTTATTCTTAAACTGATAATTTCCAGCAGGCTAGCATCTTCTCTTCTTAGCATTAGTCCCAAAGCATCATGGGGAAGTCTGGCTCATAGACATGCTACATGCCTTACAAAAGTCTGCTTCATAGGTCAACAGGGTATCATGCATCAGACCTGAGGTCCAAGGAGTGAGGAGAGCATTTAGAGGTCCTGGACTCAGGCCTCCCCTGGAGCAAAAGATGGGACATTTGTTTATTTCCATATGAAAATGGCCCCACCTTTGAAAATCTCTCAGAATGATAGCGTCCTTTATAGTCCACTCCTGGTCATCTGAAAACTCCCTGTTCAAGTGATCTGCTAGAATGCTATGTAGTCCAAGTAAGTGCACATCTGTCAGGACAGTGTGGTAATGGTTAGTCCAGTTCCACAGTCAGGCCGCTTCTTGACATAGAGGCGATGATCATGCTCTTCCTTGTCTCTTCATAAAGGACAACACAATGTCACCTGTGCTATCCTGGATTGAACCAAAGGTAGAAATGCTAAACAAGTGAAACAAATTGCCATAAGATATTTATGTGAAGACAAATCTCCTCTTGAGATCACAGGCCGATGTTGGTCTAGATGTGCTCTCCCGCCAAGACTGTAGGAATTTGTAATTGTTGTCCTTGAGAGATGCAAAAGAGAAAATGATTGCATGCCTGATTGGAGCTTTTCCACCAATCTAGTGACTTCAGGACACCTGGTGGAATATGCACTGGCATATCTATGTGATGCCTGCTGGGATGGTGTATTGACTTCAGTCAACCTTGCATACAATGAGTGTGAAGTCTGGCTGTTTGAATTACAAATGTGCCCAAGGCCAGGTGACCTAACAACTTTACTGTTGTCTGAAGTTTTATCATACCTGCCATGGTTTTGAATCTGACCTGGGGTAGTAAATATGATCTTTCTATTTTGTACTTTATTTTCTGAGAAGGCACAGAGGATGGCTTCTCCACACTGATCTTAAGATTTAGAGTGGCAAAAAAGTTGTAGGATGTGTTGAACATTGTCTCATACTTGTTGAGGTGAACTATCTCCAATAAGCCTTTTGTTGAAATAGAGGTAAACTTGTATTCCTTGCATCCTTAAATGTGCTTAACTATAGTTCTAATACCACAAGGCATTTCATGAAAACCCTTGAAGCAGGCAGGACTCTGCATTTGAAATTAAATGTTCCTACTAGAAACCGTAGGTATTCCTTGTGGCTTGGGTGCCTGGAAATATGCATCTTGGAGGTCAGAGCTGCAAACTAATCCTGAGGATCTAGGAACAGGATAATTGAGGTAAGGGTCATCACTTTGAACTCTATCAGCCAATAAGGCCATTGAGTTCCCTTAAATCCAGAATAGGGCTCCATTCTCCTTTTTTCTTGGGAATTATAATGTAAAGGGAATAAAACCTTTCCCCTGTGTTGAAGAGGCACTTCTCCTATTGCAGGGAACAAGTTCAAATCTTCTGGGTATGGTTTCAAGCAGCTCTCTACTAAACTGTGAAACCAGCTGTTGAGGGTGACCATATTTCCCCCCCCCAGCTGTTTGCCAGAGCCCTAGCTCCTCCCCCTGCAGGGCTGGCCCCAGCTGCTCGCCCTTCCCTTCTCCACTGCTCAAAGTTGTTGCTGGTTGCTTGAACCCTGCCTGCACCCCTGCCCCCCACGCTGGAACCCTTCCTCCCTGCAACCCTGCTGGAGCCCTGTCTCTCCCCCTGCATGGGGCTGGCATCTCAACTTCTCCCCACCCCTGCACACTCCTCCACACTGCACCCTACTTTTTTGACAATTGTTGTCATTTGTCCCATTTGCTTTTGTCAACTGATCGAGTTGGCAAGAGCAAACAGCGAGCCCACTTTTGCCAAAAAAAATTGGGATAGCTGGGACGGGCTTAAAAAAGGGACTGTACTGGCCAAAACGAGACATATGGTCACCCTAGACTGTCTGAATGTAAGTATTGATCTTGCTGTTGCTGAGAAAGGAAAAAGTCTTCTGTGGTATGGTTCTGAGACATGGACAATAGAAAAAGGCAGACAGAGACTGCATTGGATAGAGTTGTTTGTTCACCACCTTAGGAATCAGTTTTGGAGGGGGCCCTAGGGTAACCTTATCTTTGTGGAAAGCAGTGTATGGAGGGTCACCCAGACTGAAATGTTTCTATGGACAAACACTTGAAAAATTCTGTTCTGCCTGACTCAATGCAAGAACAAGGAGACATTCAATTGAATTAAAAGGTGGGAAATTCAAAAATGATAAGAGGAAATATCTTTTTCAGACAATGCATAATTAGATAATCGAACTCGCTGCTGTGACAAAGTGGGACTGTTCTTAATGTTTCCTCTGAATACTGTGTGGGTGCCTCAGTTTCCCCTATGCATTTCTTAAGTCTGTAGGTGGTGGGATAAAGGCCAGTGTGCATAAATCACCAACACTCTGTCTCCTGGCAACAAGTGGCTGGGGCCCTTCCTCCCCTGCAAGGGGATAGCTAAAGGTAAACAAAGAGATCAGGTGACCTCCTGGCCCAGGAAAGAGACAAAGGTCAGAAAGGAGGGGCTGGAGGGGGTTTCGGTTGGGAGCTGGCTGAGGACAGGAAGTGAGGGAAGACGGGGTTGTCTGGCTCACTGGGCCCCAGAATGGACTAGGGTGAGGGGTTCCGTTCTCTGTACTTACAAGCTCTGTTTTAGACTGTGTTCCTGTCATCTAATAAACCTCTGTTTTACTGGCTGGCTAAGAGTCATGTCTGACTGTGAAGTGGGGGTGCGTGCAGGACCCTCTGGCTTCCCCAGGACCCCGCAAGCGCACGGAGGGGCAAAGGATGCTGGATGCTCCAAGGTCAAACCCAGGAAGGTGAAGCCATGTGAGCTTCTTGCCCTGAAGACAGTCTGCTCCAAGGGAGAGGAAGCTCTCCAAAGTCCTGACTGGTTTTGTGGGGAGCAGTTCCAGAGCATCACCCGGGGACTCTGTGACAGCTGCCATAGGAAGCTGTTGAGGCCAAGAACTCAAGTTTCATAAAGGCACTAGATAATTATACGAAGATTAAAAATATCCAGTTATTGTAATTAATTATTATTTTTTGGAACAGATATTAAACCTCATGCTTTAAGGTTTAGGCCAATTTCTAGCTGTTAGAGATCACTTTTATGTGGGGAACAGACTATCCAACATCTTCCTTCTGTGGGGCTCTTAAAGGTTCCTCTGAAGCTTCTGGTATTGGCCACTGTCTAGGTGGACCTTGGTTCTCATCCAGAATGGCAATAACTGTGTTTCTAAAGTTTTAATTAAATGGAGTTGTCTTCTCAGAATGGATCACCTTTAGTGTTGATCCATTAATCTTCCGTGCTTAATTATACAAGAGCAACAGAATTGGAGCACAGTGGCACGGAGTGTGGGGAGACAAAGCTCTGCATCTCGGCTTCCTGTGATTCACCATGACTGTCAGCCAGCCAGTAAAACAGAAGGTTTATTTAGATGAGAGGAACATAGTCCAAAACAGGTCTTGCCGGTACAGACAATACTTTAGTTAGGTCCATCTGCGGGCCCCAGGGAGGCCACAGCCCCGTTGGGAAGTCCAAGCCCCATGGGAGCACCCTTCTCCATTTCCCAGCCAGCTCCAAACTGAAAATCTCTCCAGTTGTCTCACTCAGTCTCCGCCCGTCTCCTCCCGTAGCCTGTGTGTCCTTTGTCCAGTTTCCCGGACAGAGGTGTTACCTGGCCTCCAAACGTCCTCCTGGGTTCTCATGTTACATGCTCAGGTATCCTCATCGAGGAAAGTCTCCCTTCCCCAATGCAGACAGTCCCAGCAAAACTCCCCTGAAACCTTCCCGGGTCAATACTCCCCACTCAGCATTCAAAGAATACATCAAGAACATTCCCAGTTCGTCACACACTACTTATAAAGTTGAAATAGTCTCCTAAAATAATTTAACTTTTATTAATGAGTTTTAACATCTAGATTAAACCTCCAAAATTAAAACTTCCCATAACAAAAATAAACTGTTGTATCCAGGAAATGCCAGTATTCTAGCTGACTGTGCATATTACATATAGAACTGCAATCCAGTTTGTAATATAACCTCACCACAGACACATTTTCCTGTGTCCCACATTTTCAAACCATGCATCCTCTGGGCTGAAACCTTCTGTGCTTTGTCTCTTGCAAACAGTGAACTTTTCTGTGTGGAAAATCTATAAAAAATCTCTGCAGCCATTTTTATGAAAGTGTGTGTGTGTCGGGGGGAGATTACCTTTCCCTTTGAAGAAAACTAATTGCAACCACAGATTTTTAAGAAACAATTCAAGAGTAAACAAGAGCTAAGATTTTAATTAATAGATATAAAGCCAGAAGGGACCATTATGATGGCCTAGAGACTGAACTCTCATAACAGGCCATAGAACTTCACCCAGTAATTCTTGGCATAGATACAGTCCTTACTGACGATGACGGTTTTTGCTTTGTTTAGGGGGAAAATAAAATTAAAATGTTATAAGTGGCTGAAATCTCATTTCCTAGCACACTGAGTGCATTTGCTAAACTTTTCAAAGAGCCAAATAAAGCCTCATTCTTTCATAGATTCATAGATTCATAGACTCTAGGACTGGAAGGGACCTCAAGAGGTCATCGAGTCCAGTCCCCTGCCCTCATGGCAGGACCAAATATTGTCTAGACAATCCCTAATAGACATTTATCTAACCTACTCTTAAATACCTCCAGAGATGGAGATTCCACAATTTCCCAAGGCAATCTATTCCAGTGTTTAACTACCCTGACAGTTAGGAACATTTTCCTAATGTCCAACCTAAATCTCCCTTGCTGCAGTTTAAGCCCATTTGCTTCTTGTTCTATCATTGGAGGCTAAGGTGAACAAGTTTTCTCCCTCCTCCTGATGACACCCTTTTAGATACCTGAAAACTGCTATCATGTCCCCTCTCAGTCTTCTCTTTTCCAAACTAAACAAACCCAATTCCTTCAGCCTTCCTTCATAGGTCATGTTCTCAAGACCTTTAATCATTCTTGTTGCTCTTCTCTGGACCCTCTCCAGTTTCTCCACCTCTTTCTTGAAATGCGGTGCCCAGGACTGGACACAATACTCCAGCTGAGGCCTGACCAGTGCAGAGTAAAGCGGAAGAATGACTTCTCGTGTCTTGTTTACAATACACCTGTTAATGCATCCCAGAATCACGTTTGCTTTTTTTGCAACAGTATCACACTGTTGACTCATATTAAGCTTGTGGTCTACTATGACCCCTAGATCTCTTTCTGCCATACTCCTTCCTAGACAGTCTTCTCCCATTCTGTATGTGTGAACCTGATTGTTCCTTCCTAAGTGGAGCACTTTGCATTTATCTTTATTGAACTTCATCCTGTTTACCTCAGACCATTTCTCCAATTTGTCCAGATCATTTTGAATTTTGACCCTGTCCTCCAAAGCAGTTGCAATCCCTTCCAGTTTGGTATCGTCCGCAAACTTAATAAGCGTACTTTCTATGCCAACATCTAAATCGTTGATGAAGATATTGAACAGAACCGGTTCCAAAACAGACCCCTGCGGAACCCCACTTGTTATACCTTTCCAGCAGGATTGGGAGCCATTAACAACTACTCTCTGAGTACGGTTATCCAGCCAGTTATGCACCCACCTTATAGTAGCCCCATCTAAATTGTACTTTCCTAGTTTATCTATAAGAATATCATGCGAGACCGTATCAAATGCCTTACTAAAGTATTTGTAACATCACTGCCAGGAGCTGGCCTTGGGACAATATGCCCTGCATGCAAAAGTGCTGTTGCACTGAGAAAACAAAATCTGTAAATAAAGTAACCTGCCTAACATGAATAAGATTAAAACATGTTATAGTTGCTCCATAATTTTTGCTGCATAACAAAATATTTTGCATAGCTGTGAAATCTTTCATCCAAATATTTCAAAACACCTCACAAATATTCATCACAAGACCCTTGAAAGTATTATCATCTCCCCCATTTTAAACACAGGTAAAGGAGGCACGAAAACAGAACTGAAAACCGCTCTCTCCATCTGATGCTGTTAGCACTGAGCCGCATTCCACCCTAGATAGAACAATTGCTACGTAAAACAAGCCTTCCTTGTCCCAGGCCTTGGCCTTATCAGAAAGGATATGGGAATTGTCTAGGAACCATCCACAGCTGAAAATAAGGAGGGAGATGCACTGTGGAAAGGAGTGTGAATTCACGACAGGACTAGTGAGAGAAGCTGCCACAAGGAGCAGAGAGGAAGCTGTTAGGAAAGAAAGACTGTAACAGTGAGGTGAGCAGACAGCCGATGGTATATTTTCTTGTATCTGTGTACCAAGGATTTTAGACAAGATATCAGATTAGAAGGGGATAATCATGCACACCCAAGCTATCTTAGATGTTTTTAAATGCCTACTATTAATAATACTTAGCTTTAACAGTAGAGGGGTTAAACACCTTTTTTATTATTTTACCCTTTTTGGAGAAAACAGCTGTACTATTTGTGTATGTATACATGCACACACCTTCCTCTGCAGTCATTTGGCTGACAATATGGGGAAAAAACCACTTATGTAAAGGTAAAAAGGCATGAGAATGTGAATTCAAGAAGGTCAAAGTTTGGGTTATTTTCTTTAATTTCAAATCCTTGCTTTTATAGGTTTAATATTTTAAATTAGACCAATCACATTGATACAGGTAGAACAAGCATCTGCCTATAGCAGTAAAACGCTTAGCGCAGCAAAATATTTAGTATCAAGCCAGCCAGAATCCAGTTCCTATAATTAAAACATGTTTCTGCTGCTCTCTCTTCTTCTCTGAGTGCTCCCTCACTCAGGGGCGGCTCCAGGCCCCAGCAAGCCAAGCGCGTGCTTGGGGCAGCATGCCGTGGGGGGCGCTTTGCCGGTTGCTGGTTGGTGGAGCCGCGGGACCAGCGGACCCTCAGCAGACATGCCTGCGGGAGGTCCACCGGAGCCACGGGACCCACGGCATGCCGCTGTGCTTGGTGCGGTGAAATGTCTAGAGCAGCCCCTGCCCTCACTACATAACACAGAATGTGCAATGAACGGCTTCTTTTCTTTTTAAGGTATTACTGCTGCTAAGAATAATCACACTGAGCTGCGAAATGGCAGCCTTGCTGGATTGTTAAATCAATCAAAGGCCACCTGCTAACTGGCAACTGATGGAACAGCATCAGAACACTGGGGGTGGGGCGAATAAAGTTTCTTTGAAGGCACTAAAGGTGAACCTTCAAGACTGTTTCTACAGAAAAATCTCTATCTGAGGTTGGAATTGAACATATTTCTAACCTTTATATACCTCAGGAAGCACCCTTGCTTTAGCATCTTTTAGTTACAGATTTGTCAGTTTTAGTGACTACTCTGTGTATGGGGGGGGGAGGAGTTGTTTGTTTTTTCCACAATTGCTTTTGATCATTATACTCCTTGTGCAATCATATTTGCCTTGCATTTTAAAGAATTTAATAGTACCCTTTGCTAAATGTAGCAGACCACCAGAATACCCCAGCAGAGCAGCTCATGTACAGAAATAATGCAATTTACATACAGATTATTCCATACAAAGAGTTGTTTCAGTTTCTTGTAACTGCAAATATATTTATTACTAACATTTAAATATCATAAAACTTTTCATGGTGCTTTACAGGGACTTTAATACATGGGGTGAAATCCCCACAGAAATCAATGGGAGTCTTGCTTTAGACTTAAGTGGGACCCAGATTTCACCTCTGGTTCCTGAGGCTCAATTTAAAGTTACTTTCATTTTTGCTGAATTTAGAGAGGACAGAAGAATTAAAAATAATACAATGTGAATCACATAGCAAGCAAATGAGATTTCTGATACCAAGCAGAGATGGCATAACTAGGTTGGTTCCAGAATGAGACAAGGTGAGTGAGAAAACATCTTCTATTAGTGGGAGAGACAGAGACCAGATTTTGTCAAGAAGTTGTTCCAATAAGAGATATTATCTCACTCACCTTGTCTCTGTCAAGCAAAGACTGAGCCAAAGCAAAACTGGAAGTCAACAAGGAAAAGCAAGGTAAAAAAATGAGGAGTCCTTGTGGCACCTTAGAGACTAACACATTAATTTGCACATAAGATTTCGTGGGCTAAAACTCAAATAAATGTGTTAGTCTCCAAGGTGCCACAAGGACTCCTCATTGTTTTTGCTGACAGAGACTAACACGGCTACCATTCTGAAACAAGGTAAAATAAGTGCACTCAAAGAGGGATTTGGGAGAACAAAGATGTTTAGAACTGAGGATAAGAGATGTCATATGTCATTGAGACCAGCATAACAGGCACACAACTGAGAGTTGGAGATGTTAACAAAGGAAGCCTCAAAATGATGTGTAGAGCAGAGAGCAATGGGGAGGACATGATACAGATGAGGTAGGAGACAGAATGAAGAATATGAGCTTCCTATGGAAACAGACCATATGGAAGCCAGTGATGGTGTTTTGAATAGGATTCAAATTGTGCATTAACCAGCCCATGTTCTTCCTCTCCCTTCTATTGTTTGTCAGACACACTTAAGTCTTGTCATAACATGAGACTGTAAGCACTCAGGACAGTGACCATATCTTTCTGTATACACCTACTATGCCTGGCACAACAGAGACCTCCTCCTGATTGAAAGCTCTAGGCACTACTGCAAACTAATCTGAAGGAATGAGAAATGTGGCCAGAGTGGCAGGCAGGGAAGATTATTCCAGCTGCTGAATGGTACTGTCACCTTCTGTCAATCAAGGAGAAAGGTACAATAGAATAAGCAAGATAAAACAGTGGTGTGAATCAGAGTTTTGTCCAGAGAGTCATGAAAACATTTTTCTGCTCCTACAGAGAATTCAGGAGGTAAAAAAACATTGTTTATATTATTAATGTGCAACTTTGTGCCGTACTAAGCCAACAACACTTAAGTGCACAATAAGGTACAATAACTCCTTTTCATATTTTTACAAAAATTAAGATCAAGATTCACCAGAAATACAGAACCCCAGAAATGCATAAAAGATTGAACCAGCTCCAAAAAATATTACTATAACAGTTATTAATTACAAATTTGTAGATTTTTAATTTGGACCCTGGAGATCATAATTCATTTGCAGAAAGAACCTGCTTTTCTACCCAGTTTTCCTGCTGATCTGACCAGGAAAAGGAGATGAACCCATTAAAATACATCAAAACACAGCAACTATGAAAATTGTAGATGCGCTAGTAGGACTTGTTGGGTACAGTAACAATTCAAAAACATCTAAAGTTGAGAGACAACTGATTTTATCTTTCAAAATTGAACAAGCTAAGTGTGCTGTGAAGGGCAAAGGCAGTATGGAATAAATAAAGTTAAATTTTGTTTAAAGTGTACCTTAGTTGAGCAAAGCGTATTTAAAGAAATGTAGGAAACAGTTTATTTCACTGTTTCTACTTTCACCTTTGCACTACTGAGTCATTACACTACTTGAATCTATTTCCTTATGATAACTATCCTTACACCTCTTGTCATCTGTAACTGACCATCTTGATATCACTACAAAAGTTTTTTTCCTGCTGATAACAGGTCATCTTAATTAATTAGCCTCTTAGAGCTGGTATGGCATCTTCTCTGTATGTATATATATACTCTTCTTATATGTTCCAGTCTATGCATCTGATGAAGTGGGTGGTAGCCCACAAAACCTTATGGTCAAATAAATGTTAGTCTCTAAGGTGTCACAAGTACTCCTGTTCTTTTTAGCAAACAATGAAATTGTTCTTGAATAAATATCACTTTCAGGTTGTTATGCATAGGACAGTACAGCAATGTTTGCAATGCAAGGTCATGTTCTGTTGAGTTTATTAAAATAAACTAGGAAGAGTATAAAAATGTGTCAATTGGTCTTACACTACTTAAGTTTTGTTTTCCAGAACCAAAATGATAAACCTCAAATTTGGTCTATTTGTGAAAATCATGATGCAAACTCTATTTTGAATAAGAATTTTCCTAAGACATGTATGGAGGGGAGTGCTAAAAGGTTATTGGCATGTGTTTATTAGGTTCATGTTACAAGTGGTAGAAGCATTGGAGAGTTTTGAAAATCCTCCAAAATGAATGCCAAGATCCCTTTACACAACACCATCACACACAGTGTACATAATGCTTAACTCAATGGAGCCCTTTCCTATCCACAGATCTCCCAGTCCTGCAGGAGGAAAGAGTAAAGGTTATTTGAAAAGCCATTTAGAAAGTTAAAAACCAGCTGGTCAATGAAATTGACTAGTGTCTTTTCTAGGACTCATTTCAATTGCAAGTTTATTGAAACATAATTATTCTAGTAAAACCCTTAGAATGAATGTCTTATTTCTTTCACTGACTACAAAGACCACTTGTAAAGTTAACTGTTCTCATTAATATAGACAGATTTATATTTGGGTTTTGGAGGGGAAATGTAGAATCTCTGTGCATAAACTGAAGTAATGGAAAATCATAGGTAAAATCAGTATGGGAATATTTTAGTTAGCTTTCATTTTATACATACACATATTTAACCAACGTTGCATAAATACTGACACTACGTCAGCCAAGTTAGGTAGTGTAACAGAGTTACTAAATAGGCCCAGGTAATTAAACTGTTCATCCCAGGATTTAAGTTAACCATTGGCACAGTGGGTGCAACTCTGGTCCTGGAACTATTGGACAAAAATATGAAAATGAATAGATGTAAAGGCACAACGGCAGGTAGTTACATTTGAAACTCAGATTGTTTTACATCTTAGACGTTAGGGAGTTAAAGAATGAAAAAGAAAATTTTAAAATAACTCTTCTGCAGTATTTATAACCTCAATATTGCAACATTCTGATAAAGCACAAGAACAAAGGTAATAGCAAGTCTGTTTATTCCTAGCTGTGTAAAATGTAAAAGAGTAAACAACATAAATTGTGAAACTTTGGTTTTAAAATTGTTTCAGATATTAGGAATTAGATATCACAATGTTTTTGAAGTCTGCTCTTACCATGTTCCTTTAAGTTACGTGCTTTGTTATGAAAGATCACATTACATGTCCATAAGACTGCTTACAAATTAGAAAAAAAAGAGAAAAAGCTGGTGAAAAGCACAGTACGTACTGCTTATTTACTACCACCTTAGGGGGGGAAAAACCAAAACCTGAAATCAATACTTCAACTGAACATTCAACACAATTACGTACTAAAGATTACGTATATCACTCAACGCTAGCACAAGAAAAATATGTCCTGACATAAGTAGTTTATGGATCAAATTTGACCTTCAAAAAGAGTGAACTGTTCAAGTAACTAACTGATCAGACACAGGTAAACATCTTCCATTTTCTTCCAAATGGGATCACACCGTCAAAGGGGCTGCTTTCACCCCAATGTGCGTAGGGGAGGGGGAAGAGGGAAAAGGGGAAACTGTTTTCTAGTGTGTGTACAAACCTAATCTTAAAACTCATTGGCTGACTATTTTAAAATAGAATGAGATTACCTACTAACCTAAAACATTCAGAATGGTGTTTTAAAAACTTAATTAGCACCATCATTTTTGAATAAACGTGCATAAGTCTGTTCCTACTGAGATGTAGGAGCCTACTACACCCTTTCCCTCTCCATATCTCAGGTTAGTTGTATGTTCTCCTTCCCCAGGAAACAAAGAACATGAATAAATAACTAACTTCATCTTCTTTCCTCCCTCTAGTGTGATATACCAGATTGTTAATTTTGTTGTCAAATGTGATTTGATTTATGAATTCCTGTGGCAACGTTGAGTCTGCAGGAAAGGATGTCCCTTGGCTTAAGAAAGAATGCTGCTGGCAAACAAAGGGGCTCAACTGCATCTCAGTGCATTAATAACGGGTGTCCCACTGCATCAGACCATGCGGATTATTGTTTTGTCTGCAAAATGGAGATCTCTTTACTGAAAGGGAAATATGACAGGTTATGTATGTTTGTATGACTGTTGCCACTGATTAGTTCATATAAAGAGGTTTACTTTCCTCCATGTCAATAAGACACAGACAAGCTAAAAACAAGACCACATTTATTAGGTACAGACATGTTAATTAAGACAAGTCCTGTAAACCAGGAACACAACTCAAACACTCCGATACGAAGTGTATATATTTTAACAACAGCCAGCATCTTTTCAATCCAGCCATTGAGGTTTTGTTTTGTTTTTGGGGGGCGGGGGAAGTTGTTTAGCTACCATATGTGAACAATGTATCTCAGTCTTCATTCGCTCACACTTCACAATGATCAGTTCAGCTGCTTTCCAACTCTGAGATTCACATTTAAAAACGCTCTGTAGTCACAAAGGGGAAAGTGTAAAAAACAAACCCAGGAGGGGAAAGGAAACAGGCACCTCCCAAGAAGATACTTTAGACTTATTGCAAATGGCTCCTGTGAGACCACCAGAGACGGACAAATCTACTCTCTTGTACCGAGAAAGACTCCAGCCTGGAGCACGCTGCCAATGGGAATAGCAGGGCAGGGGTGTGAAAAGACAAACAGCCTTCTCTCTTGTCCATCCTCCTAGCAAGAGCCCCGAGCGCGGAGCAGTAGCAGTGGTATTAGCAGGAAGGGCGGGGGCTAGTGGGGTTCTTAGAGAGCTTGCTGTAACATGACCCTGTTTCTGAGAATCCCACTGGTAGGAGGAGCTCTGGAAAGGGGGAGGGAGGGAAGCACAACTCGGATCGGGCAACGTGCACGTCCTCAGGAGACTCCCAGCGGTTGCAAAACACAGGGCTCGCCCACAGTACAGTCAAAACAAGCTAAGATAGGGTTACTATCTCCAACCGGCTGGTGAAAGCACCACCACCGTGCCTGCGCTGGGTTGATGCGCCTTTCGGGGACTGCAAGCGGTGACCTTGGAGCAGAGGAATAGGACCCAGCAAATTTTAAAGCCGCTCCACCCAAACCTACCTCCCCACCGCTCCACACGCGTACCCCTCCCCCTGCCGGGTGCCGCATCTGCCGCTCCCCTCCATAAGACTGGGGACCCCTTCCTCCAAACCAACGGCAGGTCTGAGGTCGGGACTGGCCCAGCGTGGTGGTCCCTTCCCCCGCCCCGACACACAGCAGCGAGTTGAGAGGGTCTGCACCTACGCAGAGCGAGGCAGGCTCGATTAAGGTGTGTGTGGGGGGGACTCCCTGCTTCCCCCACCCCCATTAGCGACCACTACAGAGACTTACAGCGCCTCGGGACTAGCACCACGTTTTATACAGAATAGCCAGACCCCGGCCACGGGGTCTCATTGTCAATAAACAGTCTGTTTCAAGTACGGGAGACGCCCCCTAGATAGATCCGCCGATAACTGGCCCCTCCCACATGCGATGTCCTGATCCCGGCGCGGAGGTCGGTGCTACTGGATCTCCGCAACCCGCGGGGCTATTGCAGAGGCTGCAGGGCTGCTGCTTCCCCCTCCCCGCTGCCGCCGGTAGTTGCTGTGGCCACGGCCGCCGCCGCCAGCTGCAGGCGCCTGACTGCCTCCTTGATGAGGTTCCCGGAGAGGATGAGCTGCTGCAGGAGCCGGTGCGGATCCTCCTCTTCGCCAGGCGCTTCCCCGGGGTCCGGCCGCTTCCTCCTGTGGGCGGCGCTCCGCAGCCAGCCCCGGCCGCACAGCTGCTTAGCCGCTCGCTGGCTATTCTTGCCCGGCCGCTGGGGCTCCACGGGCTGGTGCGGCTGCAGGGGGGCCGGGACCAGGAGACCGCTGCCGCGGGGGGAATAGGGCGCGGCGCGGCCCCGGGCGGTGGTGGGCGACGGGTGCTTGGGGCCGCGGGGGGCCGGTGCCCGCTGGGCGCTTAGCTGCAGCACCTCGCCTAGCTTGGCCACCAGCGCGTCCACCTCCTTGGAGCCCGCCTGCCCCACGGCGACCGAGCGCTCCAGCAGCAGAAAGCGCTCCCCGGGCAGGCAGGGCATCTCGGCCGGCTCCACGCGCCGCGCCGGTGCAGACCCGACTCGCAGCAGCCAGCTGCTGGGCTTGGTTTGTAAACAATGGGTGACGCGAAATCCCGTGGCACGTCCACTGCGCTGAGCGGGGGGAGCGGGCGAGACCACACCGGGACACGGGGGCCAGCGCGCGCTCACAGAGCCACCGCGGACGAGCCCCTGCGCCCTCTTTGGGGCCCCCCCAACAGTCGCCTGTCCAGAGGGTGGCAAGAGGGGGTGGGCGAGGGTGAGCGCGCCCTCCTCTCCTGGTCCGCCTCCCCCCGCTTCGCCGTACATGGGCTCGTCCGCTTTCAAACCCCGCACCCCGAGGGATGGGGACGAGCCTCTCTGACCTGTAGGAGGAGCGCGATTGGAGGGGGAGGGGACATGAAAGAGGAGCTGGGACGGCCTGGATGAGCGGTGGGGGCAGAGCTGGCGAGGGTACCCCTGGCTAGGGGGCGGGGCTGGCAGAGCTGGCGCGAGACGCCCCTGGCTGCGGGGGGAGGAAGAACCCGAAGAGCTGTCGCGGGACGCCCCTGGCTGTGGGGGTGGGGCAGAGCTTGCACGAGATGCCCTTGGCTGCGGAGCTGGCGCGGGATGCGGCGGGGGGCAGGGGGCAGAGCTGGCGCGGGGTTTACCCCTGGCTGCGGGGGGAGGCAGAGCTGGCGCGGGATTACCCCTGGCTGCGGGGGGGGGGGGCAGAGCTGGAGCGGGGTACCCCTAGCTGTATTGGGGGGTTGCAGGGGTGCCCATGGCTGCGTGCTGCGGGAGGGGGCGCAGCGCGGACGGGAACTGTTTCTTTAGGTATGTTTGCGTGGTGCCTGCTGGCGCAAGGTTTCAGTTGGGGTCTGTAGGCTTGTCGGTAATACAGCGTGTGTGCAAGGAATGTAATTCTGGCCCCTGCTTTTATTGTAGCTGCTGGAGATTAGCAGTAATGGGGAGTGGTAGAAGAACAGGGTGCATGAAAGCATCTAGAAATTGAGATTATTTTTTAATCGCCAGTCTCATGGAAACATGTGACTGGATTAAAAATAGTTATGCCTTGGAAATTTTAAACTCTATTACTTATGGTGCTCGGAGTGTTTTTAAACCCAATAACCTTGTACATTATTGTTGCCTTCCTTTCCTTTATCCAATCTACACCAGGTAGAACTACATTAACCATGCTCATCTGACACGTTACAGCTAACACATATCAGCATATCCATACAGCAGTGTATTTTCTAGCATAATTATATCAGCCATATTGGCTGTCCACACCAGTCACATTGACAACTGTGTTTGAATCAGTGCATTCTGGGGAAAGCTGGGCAGCTCTCCCTTAATGCCACAGCTACTAATGCCAAGGGAAAAAGAGATGATTTTCATTTAGTGCTGTGCACTTTAGGATCTCCAAGACTTGGAAAGGGGAAGCAGACAGTCCAGCTATGGTTAGATGGTACCACGTACCAACAAAATTGTGTTAGAAGCTGGTTACAAATCATATTATGTTGCAGCCTTGCTGTGAGAGGTATTGAGAGCCATTTATGTAAACCTGATGTGTATAGACACAAACTATGTCTGTGGCTAAGAGTTTGTCTTTATCCAGATTTTTTTTACAGCTATACCTATATTGGCTTAAAACTAAAGCAATACAGCCCCTAGTATTAGGGTTGCCAGCTTTCTAATGGCAGAAAACTGAACACTCTTGCCTGCCCTTTCCCCAAGGCCCTGCCCCTGTCATTCCCTTTTTCTGAAGCCCCACCCCCCACTCACTCCATCTCCCCCACCCTCATTCACTCATTTTCACTGGGCTAGGGGTGAGGGCTCTGGCTGGGGGTGCAGGTTCTGGGGTGGGACTGGGGATGAAGGGTGTGGGATGCAAGAGGGGACTCCGGGCTTTGGGTGGGGCTGAGGGGTTTGGAGTGTGGTAGGGGCTCTGGGCTCAGGCAAGGGGTTGGGGTGTGGGAGGGGGTATGGTCTCTGGGCTGGGGGTTCAGGATTCATGGTGGGGTCGTGGAGGAGGAATGTGAAGTGCAGGAGGGGGCTCTAGGCTGGGGCCGAGGGTTTTGGAGTACGGGAGGGGGCTCAGGGCTGGAGCAGGGGTTTGGGGTGTGGGAGAGGGTGAGGGCTCCGGCTGGGGATGTGGGCTCTGGGGCGGGGCTAGGGATGAGGGGTTTAGGGCTTGGGGGCGGTGAGGTGGGCTCTGGGCTGGGGGATGGGACCGAGGGGTTCAGAATATGGGAGAAGGCTGGGCTGAGGCAGACAGTCGGGGTACAGGAGGTGGTCAGGCTCTGGGAGGAAGATTGGGTGTGGGAGGGGGCTCAGAGCTGGGGCAGAGGGATGGGGTGCAGGAGAGGGTGAGGGGTACAGGCTCCAGGCAGTGCTGATCTCAGGTGGCTCCTGGGAAACAGCAATATGTCCCTCCGGCACCTAGGTGCTGCCCCTTGCCCACAGGTACCACCCTCGCAGCTCCCATTGGCTTCAGTTCCACCTCCACCCCATCTTATTCTGATCTTCTTTCTTCTATTGCACCTGTCACCATCATATCTCAGCACCTATGAGGTTCTTGGGATCTACATTTAAAAATTTACTTTCTGGACTTCAAAAAAATTCATATTAGGGGCCTGATCTTGCATATGCTTACTTACATAAGTGACTTCATTTATGGTAGTAGTTCAGTTGAAGCCAATGGGGCTACTTGCACACAGGGGCGGCTCCAGGCCCCAGCATGCCAAGCACGTGCTTGGGGCGGCACGCCTGTGGGAGGTCCACCAGAGCCGCAGGACCGGCGACTGGCGGAGTGCCCCCTGTGGCATGCCGCCATGCTTGGGGTGGCGAAATGTCTAGAGCCACCCCTGCTTGCACAAGTACAGTCACTTGCATAACTGTTGTTAGGATCTAGTCCTAGGTTAAAAGTAAATATCTGGGCATAAGGGAGAGAATATCTGTGAATGCTTATGAGCTACTTTCACTTACTTAAACTGAAAGTGTGCCTATGTGTCTCTCTCAAATGTGGAGTTTATGGCAGAGACATGATTTATATCAAGTTCTCAAATATAACTTTAACATTTAGAATTTTGTGAGGTGAATCTTAAATGCTTGTGAAAAATTCCACATTGACAGCCATTTGTCCACAGAACACCAGCAAAATGCCTCACCAATGTGCCTCAACCTTTGCCTGGAGAAACTGTCTCCTCACCCCACCCCCGCGTGTGTGTGTGTGTGTGTGGGTGTGTGTGTGGGTGTGTGTGTGTGTGTGTGAGTGTGAGTGTGTGTGTGTGGGAGAGAGAGAGAAAAAGAGAAAGAGAGAGAGAGATGTGGGTTGCTGTCATATGAGAACTTCACTGAGCGATCCAAGTCATTTATCAAAAGCCATTGGCAAAAATATGTCTCTATTGAGCCAGGCTAGGTTAGGTGAACTAGAAGTGAAAGATACTGTATCTAGTTACACTATTTATTAATATATTATGTATTAATGCTTTATTATCACCACCACAGTAATATCTACAGGCTCCAATCAAGATGGGGACCTCAGTGTGCAAGGTATTCTACAAACATGTAAGGGACATGCTCTTCCCTGCCCCCAAAATCTTACAAACTAAAAAAGACTTCTAGTATTAATAATTATGCACCATTGTTTCAAATGAAAAGAGTGTAAGGCATCCGTATATGCAGTACCTGATATTCTGGTTTAGGTCTATAATAGGAACACTTTTCTCCTAGTATAGGCGCCTTAGCTCTGTAGCTATGCTGACAACCCCCTTGTGTAGATGCAGCTAAGTTGACAGAAGAATTCTTCAGTCGACCTAGCTACCAGTGCTCAGGGAGATTGATTACCTATAGTAGTGGAAAAACCTCTTCATTTGCTGTAGTAAGCATCTATGCTACAACTTTACCATGGCACGGCTGTAGCTCCATAATATAGACATGGCCTGAGTTTATGTTGTGTGCTAGTGAGGTCCATATATCTCATCCATTACCTTAGTATTCTGACCTCTGTCTTCACAAAAAAAAAATAGCAAAAATTTAAAAAATGAAAGTCTTAGTTCTGGGATAGAGAGTTAAACCCATATCACATCTCCAGATACACTCTGTGTCAGGGGTGGGCAAACTTATTGGCCGGAGGGCCACATCTGGGAATAGAAATTGTATGGTGGGCCATGAACGTTCACAAAATTGAGATTGGGGGGGCAGGCTCCCAGGTTGGGCTGAGGATGAGGAGTTTGTGGTGTAGGAGGGTGCTCTGGCCTGGTACCAAGGGGTTCAGAGGGCAGGAGGGGGATCAGGGCTGGGGCAGGAAGTTTTGGTGCAGGAAGGGGTACAGGCTTCGGCTGGGGGTGTGGGCTCTGTGGTGGGGCTGGGGAGTTTGGGGTGCAGGAGCGTGTTCCAGATGGAGATTGAGGGGTTTGAAGGGTGGGAGGGAGATCTGGGCTGGGGCAAGGAGTTGGGGCATGGGGAGAGGCTCAGGGATGCAGGCTCTGGGCGGTGCTTATCTCAAGTGGTTCCCAGAAGTAGTGGCATGTACCTTCTTTGGTTCCTACGCGGAGGCACAGCCAAGTGCTTCTGCATGCTGCCCCGTCCGCAGTCACCGCCCCTGCAGCTCCCATTGGAGTGGGACCATTGGAGCGTGTAGGAGGCAGAGGGGGGCCATGCGGCTGCTTCCGGGAGCTGTGTGGAGCGGCCCTGATCCTGTTCCCTGGCTGGAGCACTGGACTGGGGCAAGCCCCAGATCCTGCTCCCCAGCGAGAGCTCAAGGACCAACTTAAAACGGCTAGTTTGCCCAACCCAGCTCTATATCGTTATAATATGTGGATTTTCCATGCACATAGATTCTTATTGTTCTTGGTCATAAGGAAAAGTTTCATTATGTTTTAAATTTCACTTTGCTCATGCTGGCAGATTAGTGTCTGTCACTTAGACCTTAGAATGCCAAGGAGAGCAATACCTAAATACCTTTAAAAATCTGTGGCTTTTATTCCAAATTAAAGTGGTCTTAATTCAGTTTAGTTTAATTTACTTTGAAAGTGAATTGGCTAAATCAAATTAAGGACACTTTAGTTCTGAATGAGAGCATCTACAAGGGGGTTTAATGCAATTTAACTAATCCACTTCAAATTCACACCCAATTCGATTTAAACATTCCTGAGGGTCCCCATGAGGACACGCTCTTAGTGACTTGCCCAACATCATGTAAAATATCTATACAGCACCTGGGTGCCTGCCTCCCAGCCCGGATCCACAGATTCATGTCAATGGGGCTTGCAGTAGTGCTCTAAAAATAGCTGCATAGCTACCCCCACCCCCTAGGCTTCAGAGCCCAAGCTGCAACATCTGTACAGCTATTTTTAGATCACTAGTACAAGACCCATTAACACAAGTCTGTGGAGCCAGACTGGGAGGCTCACTCCCATATACAGTGTAGACCTACCCAGAGGAAGTCTGTAGCTCAGCTGGGAATTGAACCCACATTTCCTGAGGCCAAGAATAGTGTCTCAACCACAACACTCTGTCTCTCCCTGTCACAGATGAAGTACAGGGTTTTTTTAAACACGGCCTGATTCTGGTAAGAACATCTGCACCCTGTGTACACTATAGCATCCACCATTGTCATCAGTGGAAATGAATTTTGAGACATTGTTTTCTCTTGTAGATAAGGCTTTATTGGGTTCCCATAATAATGTTAAGCAAATTAACATAAAGAATACGCAAGATGGGGGGAGTATCTTCCAAAAATAAACATAAGGGCTAAGGGTGAACAGAGAGCTATCAGTAACACAGCTGTGTGCACAAAATCTTTGACAAGTTACAACATGGTAGTGAAAAAGATTTTCCTAACAGGTAAGTTGACAGTGGACTTGGCTGATGGTTGGATGCTTTTTTTGCCCTGACACTGACAAATTTCTCTGTCCCAGTTCAGAGGTTATCAGAAATTACCACTACTAGTGGTCATCCAAGACATTCTATTAAAAAGATGCCTTAACTGCAAACAGCAGTTGCCTCATGGCTTTATATTTATTACTATTCCTAATCTCTTCTTTTTAGAACTGGGCAGTTTGTTTATGTATATCTGTTTAAATTTTGAAAGAACAGCTTTTTCTTATATTTTAATTTGTTTCTATTATTTAACTTAATTTCCAGAGCCCTCTGGCTGGGGATGAAGTATGAGTGTTTTATGTGTAAATAATAATTTTATTAATTATGTGGCAAGCTCTAAATTTTGCCTTTTAATCTATCATAATTATGTAGGATAATGATCTGTCAGTTCTCAGGGACACATGTCATGTCAGCGTATAAAGGCCAATCACATGTCTAAAGAAGCAAGCATAAGTTGTGATTTCTGAGCTTTACACCCAATTAGTGCAAACAACAAAAAGTAAAAGTCACTTTGAAGCCCCTGTAAACCTATGCAAACTCAGGTATACAAGTGGGAGCCCTTTTATCACACATGTGGACATGCATGCTTGTGTGTACAAACACACGAAACTGTCATGTGAAAATAATAACTCATCATAAGAAACTGAGTAATTATACTTGACATTTCCAATGCCATAGATCATCTAGTTACAATAATTGTACACAGCTTTGAAAATGTAGAGAGCCATTTAATTTCTTAGTTGGATTAAAAATAAATTGACCCATCTTTTCATGACCATTTACTCATGTTTGAGAAGCTTTGTCATATGTACTGCACTTAGATATTATATATAATGCTCTTTTTTTTAACAATAGATGTCAAATAATCGTGCTTGTGTAAACTAAGCTCATCTCCTACACATGCTTTATGTTGTGCATTTCAGAATGGGTAGAGGCCGGAATGCCAGAACAAGAATAAGGTGCTTTTAGATTTTCTAACACTTACTTGTTTTACTAACCCGCACCTATAATAGAATTCTAAAAACAAAAATCTTTGCTTTAAAAAACAACTAAGGTTACTAAATGACATCCATGTGTTTGCCTATCACAAAACTTTCAAAATCCAAGCACATTAAAGCAAAGAAATGAATAATTAAGGACATCACAGGTTTTACACAGCTCAAAAATACAAGTATAAATACATTGTCTAAAACTTTAAACAGTGATTTTGGGGATGCCCAACTTGAGACACCTTAAAGGGACCTGATTCGGCACAGAAATTGAGGTACTCAAAAACATTATGTTTGAAAATTTAGGCTTTTATTCTTAAATACAAAAGCATATTTCATCACGACATCAGAATCTGCTCATATCCAGGGATTTTGTTTCTTTAAAGTATTGTTTTGTTAACTTGATTTTGGTATTTAAGGGATTGTAACAGGGTCATCTGTCTCCTGAGCAGACCCTCATGACCAAAGATCACTCTGTAGCAACCTGCCTCTATTTCCTCCTCTTCGGGACTCCTTAGACTCTACACATTTTTGTCTGTGGTCAAAGTAACCCTCCTTGGGGTCATGGTTTATTCACAGAAAATAAAATTCAAAATCCCAAATGAAGGTCTAACAAACATCTCTTTTCTTACTCCCAGTCCTTTCTGCCTGGAGAGTTCTGCAGTCTTTCCTCTGCTTGCTCAGGGTCTCTCCTGCTCTAGTAAGCTATTCCCTGCCTTTCTTAGATCTAGTCTTAGGCCAGGTCTACACTAAAAAGTTTAGTCGACTCAACTGCGTTGCTCTGGGGTGTGAAAAATCCATCCTCTGAGTGACATAGTTAAGATGACTAGCCCCCATCAACCTAGCTATGCCTCTTGGAGGGCGAGGGGATGGATTAACTACAGTGATAGTAGAACCCCTCTTGTCGCTATAGTGAACATCTGCACTGATGCACTACAGTGGTGCAACTGTAGTGGTTTAAGTAGAGACCTCGCATTTGTTCCAAATCCCAGGACTCTGCTGGAGTCTGCTGTCACTGAGCATCATCACATGGCAGCTTCCAGGTGCTCTTTATGGGAGAAAGCACTGATCCCACTCAGCTGGGCCTTTTTTAGTAGTCAAGGTTGGATAGCCCCAGGCCCTCCAGCTCTTCAAGGGCAAGCCACCCTTTTACAGGGATACAGTAGTGTTAATTGGAAGGGCAATCAGTTATCAATTTATGAGTTGACAGTAGATTTTTTTTTTTTTTTGGTAAAAATATTTTAACTGCTAGTTGCTGATAATATGTTGTATGTGTAAGCCCCAGTTTCCAAGTCTCTTTGATTCTGTTTCTAGCATCCACCAGGTCAAGACTCCTTGCATTCTGGCCATTTGGGCCTACCATACTCCCAAGGACAAGCCTCTCCTCTCCCTCTCTGGGGACTCAGCTATCAGAATCTTCCCTCACCTGCTAAGACAAACCCCCCAAATGGATCCCTTAGTGCCAAAACTTCTTCCATCTGCCCTTAACTCGTCTACTCTCCCACAATCAAAATTCTCCCTGTAACAAACAAATGGTTGGATAGGTTTCCTTTTACAGCTCATCAGCCCTAACCTACTCAGCTACAGGGATTGCTTCAGATCAGCTTGTGAAACTTCCTGTTTAGCAAGGATTGTCAAGGTGCTTTGCACAACATTCCCAGCGCCTATGAACCTAGGAGAGAAACCAGGACTGGAAACAGAACTTTCAGATCTCTCAGTGATGGACTAAACCACAAGTCAACTAGGTTTCCTACATGTCTTTTGTTTACTCAAATAATTGAGTCACTTGCAGCTGTCCTTAAAAGTCAGGATAAAAACTGTTTACAGTGATATCATATACAAAATGATGGGCTGTTGTGGTGCATCTTGTGTGATTTTGTAGGTTTTCCATAAAACTTTATTAATGTTCTCTTTAGGTCCTGGCTTGCCATATATTGAAATATAGAAATAGGACCAAGTAGAGATTAAAACTAAATATTGCAGGACACAAATCTCACAGATTTTTCTGAAATCTCTGATAAAATACTACAGATTTAAGAGAAAATTCCATTTACATTTTGTCAGAATTTCCTGACAAGTTACCCACACTTACAATTGTGCCTTTACTTAATAATTGTTAAGCAGACATTTCCTCTGTTAAATCAAGCCTATCTAATCATAAATACATTAGGACCACCACAATCAATAAACAGATATGTAGTGATGATGAGCAACATGTCTTTCTCAGCATTTAGGTTAAAAATCTTTTAATTGTAATGAAAAAAGACTCGTTTCAAGTTGTATACCAAGGATCTGATCCAACTCCCTTAATCAATGGGATTGGATAAGGCTGCAAGCTTTCTCCATTTAAATCCCTCCTCAAAACACACTTTCAGCATAATCCACAATACAAAGAAGAATGTTATTAAAAAAAATTACACCACTTGGGATCTGATTATCATCAGGTACATCCTGTTGCTGAACTGTGTTTTCTAATTTAGGGTATGAACCTGCTCCCGCTGGAACCTGCAGAAGCAGTAGCAGGCCATTGGATTGTAAGCTCCTTGGAGTTACTGTTATAGTTACAGGGCTAGCTGCACCTCTGTCCGCTTTGGGTCTCTCTGAGTGCATCACCTCAGGTGTCGGGCCTTGGGTCTTCATCCCTCCTGGGGTGAATTCTGTAGTTCTCCCTTTTTAGACCAGGGCCAGGGCTACTGTACCATGTATGTCAGCCATTCTTATTCAGCAGGTCCAAGTGGGTTTGGCACCTGTGGCTCTTCCCTTCACGAGTGTTTGACCTGTGGTATCCATTGACAAAACAGCCTTCTTCAAACCAAAGTATTTTCTATTTAAAAGTAGGAATAAAATAGTAGAGAAGAAAAAGACAGACACCTGCCTATCTTACCTAAAGTCTTACTACCCACTTACCTAGGCCGGCTTAGCTTCTTCAGACACCTTCAGCTTGTGTGTCAGTTGGTTTCCCCACAAAACTACCCCCCTTTGACAAAGAGTCCCTTTTTAAACTGCTATAGTTCTTTTGATCTTCTTGTGTTTCCAGGTCTTTTCCTGTCTTGGCATTGTCTCTTAACAATCCTTAAGTGTTCACAGAGAAGTGGCTTATCTTGAGCAATTCTTTGCCCTTTCTGCTTATTTTTCCTTACGGCCCTCTAATAAACCAAACCACTATACTCATATATTAAAAAGCCCAATAACCAGCTCAACATACAGTATTAATAAATTACAGAGCTGTTCCACTTCCACCACTGCAACCAAGTCTTTCTCTATGTTTTGAGTAGAGCTCATCTCACTGTTAGAATAATAATTCTTTTAACTTCTGAGGAATTGTCTTTTCTATGCTTTTACAGCACCCCACACTGAATGGGGTCGTTGGACGCTATCATAATAGAAATATTTATGACTAATAGCAAGTAGATCATAGTACTTATCCTCTTCAGGGATGCATAATCTCTGGACTGTTGGCAACTGAGCTTCTGCAGAATACTGACTGAAACACTGCTCAGCTATGTCCTAGGTAGAGATCTGAAGTGCTATGGGAACCAGAATCAAGTTCCAGTTCTTCCTATTGCGCTTTCACTATGGCTATAAATAAATGTACTCTCTCTTGGAGAGATTAATTCTTTTGGAATAATCCTGTATCCTGTTCCTTCTTGTAGTGTCATTAAAATAAGAACAACAAAATAAAAAAACCCATCACTGCTGATAAAACTGTCTCACTATTTTATAACTGAACAGCATCTTTTCTGTTCCTCCAAAGGATCCACTCAGTAACCTCTCTTCCCATCAGGAAGGAGCAGTCAACTGCTGTTCCCAACTGCCACAGAACACTGATGCCAACACTTCATCCTTTTTTGCTCCTAAAAGGACATGTTTATTGCAATGGAGGTGGTTCCACAATTAAGGCTCAGTTGAGTTTTTCATTCAAAGCAGAGATTCAATGTCTTTGTTTTGTTAAAACAAGACAAAAACACAGCACATCTTCCCCAAACTTACAGCACTTACTCTTTGAGGACAAAATTAGTTTTCTGAGACTTTACAAGTAATCCATTAATTTATGTATTTATTTTGTGATAGCTTCAATCCAGGCCCTTGCTAATTGTTGTACAAGTACATACAGTTCCTGCCTCCACTATCTGTCTTCACTGCAGAAGTAATTGGATTGAGCCTAATCTCAAAGAAGAGATGCCACTCTGCAAAATAACACTCAGCTTGCTGCCTACGCATTGGTGCTGTACTCACTTGCACATGCTGCTAAGACTTCTGGGGGCCTATTCCAGGGTTCTTAGTGCTGCAATAAACCGAGCCACTCTGATTTATTTCCCACTGAACTGTGGGGGAATTCTGTAATACATTGGAGGACTAATAGCACTCAAGTGTTTCTACCTGAGTGCACACTACAGAGTGGTTTTGTGAGCAGGTGATGTATTTTGCTCACTCAAGTTTTAGCCTATAATCCCTCTTCGGCCAACTAATAAGAATTAAAGGTACCATCACACTCTAGTTAAGAGTTTTTGTATATGGACTGGACTCAAGTTAGGGACAACACTTGAATTATAACTCAAGTTAACGTTGCAGTGAAGACAAGCCCAACGAGTTGACAATTTAAGGCCATGTTTACAAAATGTAGTGAAAACGTATTAAAAAATGGGTCTGTTAACACAGTTCTGTATCCACAATATATAGGACGCTAAAGGTTAATGCATCTGAGACAATTTGTCCAACACAAAAACTCCTAGCTTCAGTTAATGAACCAATTAATTGAACATTCAATATTACTAGCCTTCATTATAATCTTACTCTGAAAGCATATACTAGATCACATCTTCAGTGGTTAAAAGTCATCACTTAAGTTATGTATGATCAGCAGCACGAGTCCACATATTTCAGAAGTTTTTCTTATTTGCAGTTCTCACAAATTTACCTTCACAATCAATGCTAAAACAGGTCTTTTTAAAGTTAGGTTTTAACTGAATGCTGCACTTTGGAAGGAAAATTTCTCCACCGATTTAGCCAGTATTTTACTGTTGTCCCACTATGGTGGTATTTATACTTTCAGTTACCATGTAGTTTATTATAAGAACATAAGAACGGCCATACCGGGTCAGACCAAAGGTCCATCTAGCCCAGTATCTGTCTACCGACAGTGGCCAATGCCAGGTGCCCCAGAGGGAGTGAACCTAACAGGCAATGATCAAGTGATCTCTCTGCTGCCATCCACCTGCATACTCTGACCAACGGAGGCTAGGGGACACTATTCACCCATCCTGGCTAATAACTATTTATGGACTTCACTACCATGAATTTATTCAGTTCTCTTTTAAACACTGTTATAGTCCTAGCCTTCACAACTTCCTCAGGCAAGGAGTTCCACAAGTTGAGTGTGTGCAGCATGAAGAAGAACTTCCTTTTATTTGTTTTAAACCTGCTGCCTATTAATTTCATTGGTGACCCCTAGTTCTTGTATTATGGGAATAAGTAAATAACTTTCCTTCTTCTTCGAGTGATTGCTCATATCCATTCCAGTTAGGTGTGCGCGCCGTGCGTGCACGTTCGTCGGAAACTTTTTACCCTAGCAACTCCAGTGGGCCGGCAGGTCGCCCCCTAGAGTGGCACCGCCATGGCGCTTGAATATACCCCTGCCGGCCCACCCGCTCCTCAGTTCCTTCTTACCGCCGTGTCGGTCGTTGGAACTGTGGAGCATGGCTTTGCTGTCTTCCACGTCCCTAGCTCTCCTTCACTTTACAGTTCATAGTTGTAGTTAGTAGTAAATAGTTGTTAAGTATAGTTAGTTAATTAGTGTATTGTAAATAGTTGTAAATATTTGTTAGCCGGTTTGGGCCGTAGCCCTTCCCGGCACCGGGCCCATGCCTGGTTCGCCGGGCTTCAAACAATGCGCGGCCTGTAAGAAGCCAATGCCGACCAGCGATCCCCACGACGCGTGCCTAAAGTGCCTGGGGGAATCGCACATCTCGGACAAGTGCCGCATTTGTAAGGCTTTTAAGCCTAGGGCAAAGAGGAGAGAGACCAGAGGTTGAGGACTCTCCTTATGGAAGCGGCACTCAACCCGGCAGCTTCACAGACCGTCGCCTCTACACCAGCCCGGACCGAGCCGGCACCGGAAAGACTCCCTGACACCGTCCTTCCCCGGCATCGGGTCCTGAAGCAAGGCCCTCGACGTCTGCAACTCCATCCAGGCAGACTCGAGTGGAGCGCCCGGCACCTACTTCGGCCGTGGCACCACCGACAGGGATCCCGTCGACTCCGGGCCCGGAGGGTCCGTCGAGTCCGGTCTCTCCTAGCTCCCCCATAAGATCGGGGGTTGAGCTATTGGTCCCATTGATGCCAGAGACCTTTGCCTCGGCACGGGACCTAATCGCTCTTACAGAGCCAACTCAGCCTCCACCCCCGGTACCCCCGGTGCGGGTTGTGTCCAGAGGCAAGCCGACGATGAGAGCGCCGTCTCGGGACTCACGTTTGCTGTCGAGGTCTCGTCACCGTGGACGCTCCCGATCCTGGCGCCGCTCGCAGTCCTGGCACCACTCCCCTCGGTGGTACCGGTCGCACTCGCGGTGCCGGTCATCCTCCAAACAGTCCCGGTCTGGTTCAAGTCACCGATACCGGCACCGGGACTCTAGGAGCCATTCCCGCCGTCCATCAACTCCCCGGTCGACCTCCCGGCACCGTGTCGGTGGCAGGTCCCGGTCCCGGTCGACTTCCCGGCACCGAGTTGGCGGCCGGTACCGGTTCCGCTCCCGGCACCGAGTCCAAGACAGGCCCCGGTCCCGATCCCGGCACCGGTCTGACTCCCGGTACCGGCCCCCGGCCCCGAGAACATCTTCAGCGCCAGGACGAGGGGATTCCTACCAGCCGCGTTCGGCCCCTCCATGGCCTTCCAGACAGCCGTCTGTGTCGTCACAGGTGGACAGTGTTTATGCACTGGACACAGACAGACACGCGGCCCTTTTTCAAGACCCTCCTCAACAGGACCAGGGACCGCAGCAGTGGGGGTTCTGGACACCCTGGGCATACCACCAAGCCCAGGGCCCCCAACAGCTTCCTCCTAGGCCTGCGACGACTGAGCACAGGGCGCCGGAGGCATCGCTGTCTCGCCCCCCTCCCTCTCCGGACGGGGAGGACAGGTCAAAACAGCAGGACCCTGAGCTCCCTCCGGAGTCAGAGGCGCGGGCTCAGACAGACCCCCCTATGGACACTCTCTTGCCAGGGGTCTCCTCATCGTCTTCTCCCGATGAGGCTGTGGCAGGCACTTCTTCCACCAGCCCTCCCCCACTCGACCTCAGGGCACGCCAGGACCTCCTCAGGTGCGTAGCGCAGAACTTAAACCTGCAAGCTGAGGAGGTCTCCGAGATCAAGGATCCCGTGGTGAGCATCCTCTCCTCAGATGCTCCCACCAGGGTCGCCCTGCCCTTTATTCAGACTATCCAGGCCAACGCCAATCAGATCTGGCAATCGCCGGCCTCCATCCCCCCTGCTGCACGTGGCGTGGAGCGGAAGTACATGGCTCCCTCCAAAGGCTATGAGTACCTCCATGTTCACCCGACACCGTGCTCCCTCGTAGTGCAGTCGGTGAACGAGAGGGAGCGTCATGGACAAGAGGCCCCAGCTCCCAAATCCAAGGAGGCCAGGCGTATGGACCTCCTCGGCCTCAAGGTCTATTCGGCGGGGGCCCTTCAGCTCAGGGTTTCCAACCAGCAAGCCCTCCTTAGCCGCTACGCCTTTAACTCTTGGGTGGCAGCGGATAAGTTTAAAGAGCTGTTGCCACAGGAGGCGCATCAAGAATTTGCGGTAATTCTTGACGAGGGCAAGAAGGTCGCAAGAACCTTGTTGCAGGCCTCCTTGGACGCAGCGGACTCAGCCGCTCGTACCCTCGCCTCAGGGGTTACAATGCGCCGCATCTCCTGGCTTCAGTTTTCTGGCCTTCCACTGGAGCTCCAATATACCATCCAGGACCTCCCGTTCGAAGGCCAGGGCCTGTTCTCGGAGAAGACAGACCCCAGACTAAAAAGTCTGAAGGACAATCGGGTCATCATGCGCTCCCTTGGGATGCACACACCCGGGACACAACGCAGACCCTTCCGGCCGCAACAACAGCAGCAGCGCCGGCCATACCCCCAGTTCCGCCAGCGGCAGGACCTCAATAGGCGCCGCGGCAGAAATGGCAGGCGCAGACAGTCGGGGAATCAAGGGGGGCAAAACCAGAGCTCCTCCAAAGCCCCACCTGGATCCAAACCTTCGTTTTGAAGGTGCGCCCGAGGGCGTAGTACCAGTTTCCCCCACGGATCCTTCCCCCCCCGTTTTCCAACCACCTTTCGTTTTTCCACCAGGCGTGGACCCAAATAACATCCGACCGCTGGGTCTTACGCACTGTGCAGACGGGATACCGACTGCAGTTTACGTCTTTCCCTCCCTCCCGCCCCCCACCCTCATCTCTCTTCAGGGACCCCTCTCACGAGCAATTCCTCCACCAGGAGGTGCAGACGCTCCTCGACAAAGGAGCCATAGAGGCGGTTCCGGAGAACGAGAAGGGCAAGGGGTTTTATTCCCGCTACTTCCTCATCCCCAAGGCCAAGGGAGGCCTCAGACCTATCCTCGACCTGCGGGAACTCAACAAACATCTGGTGAAGTTGAAGTTCCGCATGGTATCCCTGGGGACCATTATCCCATCTCTGGATCCTGGAGACTGGTATACCGCCCTCGACATGCAGGACGCTTACTTTCATATCGCCATATTGCCACACCACAGACGTTTCCTTCAGTTCGTGGTCGACCGCCATCATTACCAATTCGCAGTCCTCCCATTTGGCCTCTCTACGGCCCCGAGGGTATTCACCAAATGCATGGCTGTCGTTGTCTCACATCTTCGGCGCAGTCGCATTCACGTGTTCCCTTACCTCGACGATTGACTGATTCGGGGCACATCAGAGCTGCAGGTCCGCAGCCACGTCCGCAGGATCACCGGCCTTTTTACTACCTTGGGCCTCATTATCAACGTGGACAAGTCCACTTTGCTCCGCACGCAGAGGATAGAGTTCATTGGGGCTGTTCTAGACTCCACCTTGGCCAGGGCCCTTCTGCCGTTGCCCAGGTTCCAGTCACTGTCGGCCATCATTCAGCGCTTGCTGGCGGCCCCCCTGACCTCTATAAGGACATGCCTAACCCTGTTAGGCCACATGGCGGCCTGCACGTTTGTGAGAGGTTATGCACGGCTCCGCATGAGGCCCCTCCAATCTTGGCTCATCGCGCAATACCGGCCGGCCAGACAGTCGCTAGACACGCTTGTCACGATCCCCCAGGGGGTATTGGATTCCCTCCGCTGGTGGCTAGACCAGTCCGTCGTGTGTGCGGGGCTCCCGTTTCATCCACCCCAACCCTCGGTGTCCCTAACAACGGATGCCTCAGATCTCGGCTGGGGGGCCCACCTGGGAACCCTGAGGACACAGGGCCTGTGGTCCCTGCAGGAGGTGGATTTACACATCAACATGCAGGAGTTGAGGGCGGTCCGCCTTGCTTGTCAAACGTTCTCTCATCAGCTTCGAGATCGTTGTGTCGCGGTGTTCACCGACAACACGACGACCGTGTACTATATCAACAAGCAGGGCAGCACCAGATCCTCTCCCCTATGTCACGAGGCGATGCGACTCTGGGACTTTTGTATAGCCCACTCCATTCACCTCACGGCTTCCTTCCTCCCCGGAGTACGGAACACGCTGGCGGACCGCCTGAGCAGATCCTTCCTCTCGCACGAGTGGTCCCTTCGCCCGGACGTCGCCCTCTCGATCTTCCAGAGGTGGGGTTGTCCCCGCGTGGACCTTTTCGCGTCCAGGGGGAACAGGAAATGCCAGGCGTTCTGCTCCTTTCAGGGCCGGGAACCCGGGTCTGTAGCGGACGCCTTCCATATCCCGCGGATGACCCACTTGTTCTACGCGTTCCCTCCGTTCCCACTGGTCCACAAGGTCCTTCTGAAGGTGCGCAGGGACAGGGCCCGCATGATTATGGTAGCTCCAGCATGGCCCAGGCAACATTGGTATCCCATGTTGCTGGACCTGGCCATAGCCAACCCAGTCCCCCTGCCCCTTCACCCGGACCTGATCACCCAGGACCACGGCAGTCTCTGTCACCCGGACCTCCAGTCGCTGCACCTGGCAGCGTGGCTCCTGCGTGGCTGACCAGATCCGAATTACGCTGCTCTACCCCGGTATGTGAGGTACTCCTGGCAGCAGGAAGCCTTCCACCAGAGTGACGTACTTGGCCAAGTGGAAGCGTTTCTCCTGTTGGTGCACGGAGAGGGGTTTCCTCCCTATGGAAGTTTTGGTCGCCAATATTTTGGACTACATTTGGTCCCTCAAGCAACAGGGCCTGGCGATATCGTCCCTTCGGGTTCACCTGGCGGCTATCTCCACCTTTCATCCGGGTGGGGATGGCCGCTCGGTTTTCTCTCACCCGACGGTGACTAGATTCCTGAAGGGACTAGAACGTCTCTACCCCCAGGTTCGACCCCCTGCCCCTACCTGGGATCTCAACCTGATTCTGGCTCGGCTCATGGGGCCCCCCTTTGAGCCGTTAGCGACTTGCTCCCTGCTCTATCTTTCTTGGAAGACTGCCTTTTTAGTAGCCATCACCTCAGCTGGACGGGTGTCGGAACTCCAGGCCCTCACGGTAGATCCCCTGTATACGGTCTTCCATAAAGATAAGGTACAGCTGAGACCGCACCCTGCCTTTCTCCCTAAGGTGGTCTCAGCCTTTCACGTCAACCAGGAGATCTTCCTCCCCGTTTTTTTCCCAAAGCGTCATTCGTCACGCAGGGAGCAACAACTCCACTCGCTTGATGTCCGTCGGGCTCTCGCGTTTTATGTGGACAGGACCAAACCGTTCCGCAAATCCCCCCAGCTTTTCGTGGCAGTAGCGGACCGCATGAAGGGGCTTCCCATTTCCTCGCAGAGGTTATCCTCGTGGGTAACGTCCTGTATCAGGACCTGCTATGACTTGGCTCACGTTCCTACGGGCCGTGTGACTGCGCACTCTACCAGGGTGCAGGCGTCGTCGCTGGCTTTCCTTGCCCGTGTGCCCATCCAGGAGATCTGTCAGGGAGCGACCTGGTCATCGGTCCACACCTATGCTTCCCATTACGCCCTGGTCCAGCAGTCCAGAGATGACGCGGCCTTCGGGTCGGCAGTGCTCCATGCCGCAACTTCTCACTCCGACTCCACCGCCTAGGTAAGGCTTGGGATTCACCTAACTGGAATCGATATGAGCAATCACTCGAAGAAGAAAAGATGGTTACTCACCTTTGTAACTGTTGTTCTTCGAGATGTGTTGCTCATGTCCATTCCACACCCGCCCTCCTTCCCCACTGTCGGAGTAGCCGGCAAGAAGGAACTGAGGAGTGGGTGGGCCGGCAGGGGTATATATCAAGCGCCATGGCGGCGCCACTCTAGGGGGCGACCTGCCAGCCTACTGGAGTTGCTAGGGTAAAAAGTTTCCGATGAATGTGCACGCGCAGCGCACACACCTAACTGGAATGGATATGAGCAACACATCTCGAAGAACAACAGTTACAAAGGTGAGTAACCGTCTTTTATCCACTTTCTCAACATCACTCATGATTTTATATACCTCTATCATATCCCCCCTTAGTCTCCTCTTTTCCAAGCTGAAGAGACCTAGCCTCTTTAATCTTTCCTCATATGGGACCCTCTCCAAACCCCTAATCATTTTAGTTGCCCTTTTCTGAACCTTTTCTAGTGCTAGAATATCTTTTTTGAGATGAGGAGACTACATCTGTACACAGTATTCAAGATGTGGACGTACCATGGATTTATATAAGGGCAATAATATATTCTCAGTCTTATTCTCTATCCCCTTTGTAATGATTCCTAATCCTGTTTGCTTTTTTGACCGCCTCTGCACACTGCGTGCAGAGAACTATCCACGATGACTCCAAGATCTTTTTTCTGACTCACTGTAGCTAAATTAGCCCCCATCATATTGTATGTATAGCTGGAGTTATTTTTTCCAATGTGCATTACTTTACATTTATCCACATTAAATTTCATTTGCCATTTTGTTGCCCAATCACTTAGTTTTGTGAGATCTTTTTGAAGTTCTTCACAATCTGCTTTGGTCTTAACTATCTTGAGTAGTTTAGTATCATCTGCAAACTTTGCCACCTCACTGTTTACCCCTTTCTCCAGATCATTTGTGAATAAATTGAATAGGATTGGTCCTGGAACTGACTCTTTGGGAACATCACTAGTTACCCCTCTCCATTCTGAGAATTTACCATTAATTCCTACCCTTTGTTCCGTGTCTTTTAACCATCTCTCAGTCCATGAAAGGACCTTCCCTTTTATTCCATGACAGCTTAATTTACGTAAGAGCCTCTGGTGAGGGACCTTGTCAAAGTCTTTCTGGAATCTAAGTACGCTATGTCCACTGGATCCCTTTTGTCCACATGTTTGTTGACCTCTTTAAAGAACTTTAAGAAGACATGATTTCCCTTTACAGAAACCATGTTGACTATTGCCCAACAGTTTGTTTTTCTGTGTGTCTGACAATTTTATTCTTAACTATTGTTTTGACTAATTTGCCCAGTACCAACATTAGACTTACCGGGCTGTAATTGCCTGGATCACCTCTATTGGCATTACATTAGCTATCTTCCAGTCATTGGGTACCGAAGCGAATTTAAAGGACAGGTTACAAACCTTAGTTAATAGTTCGACAACTTCACATTTGAGTTCTTTGAGAACTCTTGAGTGAATGCCATCGGGTCCTGGTGACTTGTTAATGTTGAGTTTATCAATTAATTCCCAAACCTCCTCTAGTGACACTTCAATCTGTGACAGTTCCTCAGATTTGTCACCTACAAAAGCCAGCTTAAGTTTGGGAATCTCCCTAACATCCTCAGCCGTGAAGACTGAAGCAAAGAATCCATTTAGTTTCTCTGCAATGACTTAATCGTCTTTATGCACTCCTTTTGTATTTCGATCGTCAAGGGGCCCCACTGGTTGTTTAGCAGGCTTCCTGCTTCTGATATACTTAAAAAAAATTTGTTATTACCTTTGGAGTTTTTGGCTAGCTGTTCTTCAGACTCCTCTTTGGCTTTTCTTATTACACTCTTGCACTTAATTTGGCAGTGTTTATGCTCCTTTCTAATTGCCTCACTAGGATTTGACTTCCACTTTTTAAAGGAAGTCTTTTTATCTCTCGCTGCTTCTTTTACATGGTTGTTAAGCCACGGTGGCTCTTTTTTAGTTCTTTTACTGTGTTTCTTAATTTGGGGTATACATTGAAGTTGGGCCTCTATTATGGTGTCTTTAAAAAGCGCCCATGCAACTTGCAGGGATTGCACTTTAGTAACTGTACCTTTTAACTTTTGTTTAACTAACCCCCTCATTTTTATATAGTTCCCCCTTTTGAAATTAAATGCCACAGTGTCGGGCTGTTGAGATGTTTTTCCCACCACAGGGATGTTAAATGTTATTATATTGTGGTCACTATTTGCAAGTAGTCCTGCTATAGTTACCTCTTGGACCAGCTCCTGCACTCCACTCAGAATTAAATCTAGAGTTGCTTCTCCTCTTGTGGGTTCCCGTACCAGCTGCTCCATGAAGCAGTCATTTAAAGTATCGAGAAATTTTATCTCTGCATTTCGTCCTGAAGTGAAATGTTCCCAGTCAATATGGGGATAATTGAAATCTCCCACTATTAATGGATTCTTAATTTTGATAGCCTCTCTAATTTCCCTTAGCATTTCATCGTCACTGTTACTGTCCTGGTCAGGTGGTCGATAATAGATCCCTAAGGTATATTTTATTATAGCATAACATTTCTATCCATAGAGATTCTATGGAACATGTGGATTTGCTTAAGATTTTTACTTCATTTGAATCTACATTTTCCTTCACATATAGTGCCACTCCTCCCCCTGCACAACCTGTTCTGTCCTTCCGATATATTTTGTACCCCGGAATGATTGTGTCCCATTGATTGCTCTCAGTCCACCAGGTTTCTGTGATGCCTATCATATCAATATCCTCCTTTATCACAAGGCACTCTAGTTCACCCATCTTATTATTTAGACTTCTAGCATTTGTGTACAAGCACTTTAAAAAACTTGTCCCTGTTTATTTGTCTGGCCTTTTCTGATGTGCCAGATTCTATTTTATGTGACTGTTTATCATCTGATCTGGCCCTTACATTATCCTCTTCCGTCCTCGGCTCCTGACTATAACCTGGAGATTCTCTGTCATCAGACTCTCCCCTAAGAGAAGTCTGTGTCCAATCCACATGCTCCTCTGCAGCAGTCGGCTTTCCCCCATCTCCTAGTTTAAAAACTGCTCTACAACCTTTTTAATGTTTAGTGCCAGCAGTCTGGTTCCACTTTGGTTTAGGTGGAGCCCATCTCTCCTGTATAGGCTCCCCTCATCCCAAAAGTTTCCCCAGTTCCTAATGAATGTAAACTCCTCCTCTCTACACTATCGTCTCATCCATGCATTGAGACTCTGAAGTTCTGCCTGCCTACCTCGCCCTGTGCGTGGAACTGGGAGCATTTCTGAGAATGCCATCATAGAGGTCCTGGATTTCAGTCTCTTCCCTAGCAGCCTAAATTTGGCTTCCAGGACATCTCTCCTACCCTTCCCTATGTCATTGGTACCTACATATACCACAACCACCGGCTCCTCCCCAGCACTACACATAAGTCTGTCTAGATGCCTCGAGAGATCTGCAACCTTCGCACCAGGCAGGCAAGTCACCATATGGTTCTCCCGGTAAGCACAAACCCAGCTATCTACGTTTCTAATGATCGAATCTCCCATTACTAACACCTGCCTTTTCCTAGCAACTGGAGTTCTCTCCCCTGCACCATCTGGAAGGAGGGTCCCAACCATGGGAAGGTTTCCCTCTGCTCCCATTGACTGCTCTGCTTCCCTGGGCCTTTCTTCCTCCTCAACAGTGCAGGGGCTGTCTGACCGGACGTGGGACAATTCTACAGTATCCCAGAAAGCCTCATCAACATACCTCTCTGCCTCTCTTAGCTCCTCCACTTCCGCCACCCTGGCCTCCGAAGTCTGCACGTGCTCTCTGAGGGCCAGGAGTTCCTTGCACCGACTGCACACATACGCCACCCGCCCACAGGGCAGGTAATCATACATGCTACACTCAGTGCAATAAACTGGATAGCCCCCACTCTGCTGCTGAGCTTCTGCCTGCATTGTCTCCTAGTTAATAAAAGTGATTTAAAAAAAGATTATATTCTCAAGTGGGGCTCAGTTGTGGTAATACGTACCAGACCCTGCAGATAAACTTCCTGTAAACAAACACAATGCCTTTGGGAGTGGAGGGGGCCAGAAGTGGAGTCCCAGACAGACTAGCAGAGAGTTTGACCTTTGTGTGACCTGCACTCATCCTTGACATTAAAACCTAAGTGTAGTGCAAAGCAAACATTTAAGAAAAAATAGGAACAATCCCTACACCAATTCCACATTTGTGATTATTCTCCCCTTCCCAGCCATCCCTCCCTCTGTTCATATTTATGCAGATTTTTATTGCACATGGGTGTTGCTCAGTCTGGCACAGCAATTGGTGGTACACTTGAAAAGGAATTTCATTATGAAAAATAAAATGTTAATGATGATGACGATGAAGATTTGCTTGCTATGGGGATTCCAATATGCACTCTTATTATCACATCATTTAACTACTGAAGTCTCCGTTCTGTGCTCATTGATGTAGCTGCAGCTGAACGAGGGGAAATATTAAATTGAAGACTGCTTTTCTTGAAGTGAACCTAAACTGCTCTTCTTACATAAAATCATTCTAGTATGAAAGAACCATGTGACCACAAAAACCCTGAGGGAAAACTCTTCTAAGGCATCAAAAACAGAAGACAACTGATAATTCCATCTCCCTTAACAGAAAAACCTTTAACAATAGTAAACTGACGTGAGTGATCACATGAATATTTTCTGTTCCAAAATACCTCAACTCTGAGAGAGTTGCAAGGTAGTTTTTATTACTCATGAATAATTCTTATTGGAAGAAGTTGGTCAGTATTAGAAGAACCTGCCACTAGCATACCAGCCAGGCTCTGATTGGGTCATACTCCTAGAATCATCTAGGAACCAACTAATGCCTGAAATTCCCCTGTGGTTATTCATTTTGACAAAGACATGACGATGGCAGCCAAAACAGTAGGAAATATTGTGATAGGGACCCAATTAATACACAATAACCCTGGCATGGCTAAACATGACTATCTCTGTGATTACCCCCGGAGCTTCCTCCGCTCCCCTTTTTACCCACGTAAACCTGCTCAGGGCTTGTTTGGGATGGACTCCCATCACAGTGACCCAGTTAGGTTCCGTCCATATTACAGATTTTAACTGTCTGGTAGGCTTAGTTGTATTTGTTGTGTAGATGAATCTTAGAAGAAAGCAAGTTTATTTAATCCAATATAAGTGTCCACATACAGATTTAAACCAGAACAACTACAGATTATTACAGCCAATTTAGTTATTTTGGCTCCTATCTGTAGATACCCTCATTAAAAAAAAAAAAGAAAAAAGCTGGGCTTCCGATGTAATCACAGGACTTGAGGAGTTGATAGTGAAGGTATGGATCTCTCCTAGCCAACAGATCTCTGTTACGATAACTATTAGGGAATAGCAGTTATGTTGGCTTTCTTGTGGTGGAGAACTTGACCAAATATTTTGAAATGCAAACAAGGATGTGGGAAGGTTCAGATAAATTCTTACTTTTTAATTAACGAGTTCTCCTAGCCTTAGCAGTTTGGAATTGCATGGCTCATGCTGCATGTATTGAGAGACCACTGGTTACCAGGACTGTGAAATATGGGTAACACCAAAACTGTTATCTGAAGGACACCAAAAAGACTATTAGAAAAACTACAAAGAGGAAGAAAAAGTTTCCCATATACAGTGTATGTATTTCCTAGTTGCTATAATGTGATAAAAAACCAGAAATGATGCTGTTTGCCCTCTGAACTGATTTTATATATATATTGCTGCCTGCAGCTGCTGTTGAGAGCAGTAAAAAAGGCTACTGTAATGTGAAGCTGTCTGTCTTCAACTAAAATCAGGAGTTGCAGTTATATAATTATCTGAAATGAGATGCTGAAAAACTGCAGCTGCCTCATACGTACTCAGCAACATTACTGAGTCTCAAGCACACTTTCACAACCATGCATATATACACAGGTTTCCAATACATCATTTAAGACACTGCATTTTATAGCATGGTTTGTGTAATTGTATCACTTTGCTTTATTGTATAATTTCATATCTAACAATCCATAAATAAATAACATTTTGTGGGTAGGTGAATAATCTAATACAGCTCACCACCTACAGTATGTCAGTCAGATCTACTCTTCCAGTGCTAACAAGACAGATAAAATAAATTTTACTCTATCATTGAAAATTCATCTAATTCTGTATTCAGCTTTGAAAAATGTTTCCCATGTGTCTTTGAGTGACAGTCCATCTTTTGATGTTTATATTTGCCATCTGGATACATTAGCTTTGTTCCATAGTAGAATTATAAGAAGGTGCAAATAAACCCACAGGATTGAAATAATTTTTAAAAAATGATCCCAAGCAAATGTAGTTGTAAATGGTATATAATAATGCAATTTTTATTTACATCTAATGGCATAGATATCCGTTTTTTAAATAAGACAGGTGATTTTCAAAGGAACACTCTCAACTTAAAAATCACACTAATTGTTGAATTTTTTTTGCTACTGTTGCTACAAGTAAAACTATTATTATAGCTGAAGGAAATTAGAGAAAATATTTTCTCTATTTTTTTAGTTTGTTTACTTTATGCATGTAATAGCATATTACGTATAATCGGTTTCACCATTTATCCAGCACTGTTAGTAGTCAGTTCTCCCTGTTTGCATGGGTCTTCCATAGAGCAACAGAGGAGAAAAATATTTGAACAAAATAGGAAAATGTGCTTGTAAACTTTCAGCAAGGCAGAGAGTATTAGAGGAGGAGTGGTACCAATACTACTTTAACTATTTTTTTTAATTGACTGGATCTCAAATTGCTGGATCCCTTTTAAGTTTTTAATTTAAAGTTGAACTGAAAAGATTTTATAACACTACTAAATAAAAATATTTAAGATCCTAAATCAGTAATCAAATACATGAATAGACATGTGTATTTATGTATATAACCAGACAATGTTTTGACTTCATTTGTTAATGTGTAAAACAGTCTGAGATCCTTAGATGAAAATGTGCAATTATTAATTACTATTGTTATTTTATTTATTTATTATACTTACCTGCTAATATTTGAGTTCAGGGTTCTGTGTTTCCCTATGCCCAGCTATAGGTAATAGATAGCATCACAAGCTAGTGTAACAATGTAAAGGATGTAGCTTCTTGCTGCTCTGCACTAAATGTTGGTTATGCCATCAGCTATTGCAGGGTAAACACTAAATATGAAACACAGATCTTGGCAGGTAAAAAGCATTCTAATTAAAGTGTAAAGCATCAGATCATTAAAACTTCATAATTCCCATACTGTAAAACACTTGAGTATATAATCATGTAAAACAGAACCAGAGCCAAACATTGATTTAAACTTGGAAAACAATTAATAATCATTCCTCAGAAATGTATGAATGTTCTTTCCAGTTATTTATGTTGCTGTGAGTTAGGCAAGGACATACACAGTAGTCAGAGACGGTTTGCATTCATCTGCTGTTATGTCACTGGGAGAGGTGCTGTCTTCTGCCTTTAGCATTTCTCTGCATACTCATTGCCCTTTGTAAGATGATCTCAGCTTCACTGGGTCATATTATAATTTATTACTAACAATCCCTCTGTGAGTTCTTTTCTGGTAGTCAGTAGTCAGTCTGGAATCCATTTTCTGCATGCTGATGATGTGTGCTGTTTTCTTGTTTGTCAGTGAAATCATACAGTGAGGACTTTTATCTTTTCAGTGTTTTGTTACTTTAGAAAATCATTTTCTCAGCAAATCAGGTGCCATTTGCTTTCATATAAATCAGTAAATTCTCCTTAGAAGATACTCAGAAATCTTGCATGTAGGGAAGATGGATTTGATGAACTTCCATGAAAGTTTAATACCTAGGGCTTAGTTCTCTGCTGCATGCACCTTATACCTTCATTTATACCCCTCCTAAGTGAATGGAAAACAGTACTAAATCAGAATGTGCAGGCAGCTTTAATTCTGTCACTTCCTAACTTTTGAGTACTGCTTAACTTTCCAACCTTAAAATTCTTTTAAGGTTGGTTGGTTTTGTTTTTTTTCATGTACCTTCAAATTCATCTCCCTTAATTATCTAAAATTGTAGACATGCTTTAAGGGCGTCTCAGTGTATACATTTTAACTAGGGCAGAGGTCAGCTGAGTTGCAGCCAGGTTCTGTGGGCTTGTCTTCACTATGGGCTAAACTGGTGCTGCTGCAATCAATTTAGTGGGTCTGGTGAAGACACGATAAGTTGATGGGAGAGTGCTCTCCCGTTGACATAGCACGGTGTAGACACCACATTAAGTTGATGTAAACTACGTTGATTTAAGTTATGTAAGTTATGTAACTTACTTACATGGACTTAACCCTCTAGTGTAAACAAGGCCTGTGTGACTCAGTTGGAGGAAGGAGAGACCCAAAGTAAGATATAACCAGAGACAATGGAAAGTTGGAAGGTGTAAATAAATAAATCCAGGATACCAATATTTAGGTTTTTTCTGCACATTTTTGTTATTCTTTGCTCTCAAGGCTAGCTTTCATGTATTAATCTAATGTAATTGACAGGTTACAAGTAGCTTTCCCCATATGTTTAAATGGGAGTGAGTTTCACCATGGAAAGGTTGAGAACAATTAATTTAAATTTAATTGATCTAGGCATTTTTACTATTCTCCTCACCATAGTATCTGCTCACCTAACTAATGACTCAAACCAGTTCATACTGGAGTCAGTGGGAGAGTTTTATTTGAGTATAATGGAAACGAGGTCAGGAACTAGGAAATTAAGGACCAACATTTCAAAAGTGGCCACTAGTTTTGGGTACCTCAGTTGTTGGCTGTCCTTTGAGACACATTTTCTGTGGTTTTCAGAGGTGCTGAAGACCCACAAAACCAACTGAAGTCAGTTGGAATGGAGTGTGCTGGGCACTTTTGAAAAATCAGGTCCAAGCTGTAGTGTGTAAAAATTGGGGTACACAAAATTAGGGTCCCCTTTGAAAAAATTGGCCAAAATTTCTGACTTTTTCCAGCCATGAAGGTAGTTTCTGTAATGTATCAGATTACCAGTAATCCATGCTTAGAGAGAAATAGCTAAATTATTTATTCCTGGGGGAATTCTGCACCACTGCATGTGTGCAGAATTCCTGTCTTCTGCAGATTTCTTTTCTTCCACGCAGAAAAATGACTTTCTGATAGGGAAGCAAATGGAAGCTGCAAGAGCAGTCACGCAGCACTCCCTAGCAGCACAGGCAGATCATTTCAGCACCCAGAGCAGCTGGCAGAGGGGTAAATCATCACGGGGCTGGGTACACCCCAGCCAGTGGCTCCTATCCTGAGCCACTGCTAGTCCTGGCATGGCTGAAGGCAGGAGAGGATGGGACTTCCTCTTCCCCGGCAATGAGTGGTGGGGGCTGTGTCAGATCCGCCCTCAGAAACCTTCCCCAGCCGCAGGAAGCTCAGCATCCTCCTGTGACGTTGCACTCTTTATGAAAGTATGCAGATGAGGATGAATATAATGTAACTAGAATATGCTTCATGCAAAAGGTCTCTTGTAAGGTATCATTACAAAGCTTATAATCTACGGAGTATGGTCATTCTATTTGTATAAATATATCACTCATGTATATGAAATATAAGTCTGAGGGCCTATTGTAATTATGCAAAGTGTGGGCCATTAATGATGGTTTGGAATCTTGATGGCTCCCAGCAACCAGGACAATTGATTGTGGATGGCTCTGTCTGCAGGCAGGTCTCTTTGTGAGTCAGACTGGGAGGAATGAAGGCTTGGGGTCTTACAGTGACATGTGATCATGTCACCTGAGCTGGAATCCATCTTTAACCTGGTGTTTTTCCATTGAGAAAGAGGGGTGGGAACCCAGAGTGACGAAAGATTCCTGCTTTATGCAAAAGATATATAAGTAGGTGGAACAGAACAAAGGCGGCAGCCATCATGAGAAATCCTCTACCTACCACCTGAGCTGGAACAAGGGTTGTACCAGGGGAAAAGATTGTGCCCAGACTAGGAGGGCGTCCAGTCTGTGAAAGAAATCTCTGAGGGTGAGATTTTATCTGTATTCAGTTTTATTACTGTATAAAGCTTAGATTTGCATGTTTTATTTTATTTTACTTGGTAATTCACTTAGTTCTGTCTGTTACTACTTGAAACGACTTAAATCCTACTTTCTTTGTATTTAATAAAATCACTTTTTACTTATTAATTAACCCAGAGTATGTATTAATACCTGAGGAGGGAGGGGAAACAGTTGTGCATATCTCTCTATCAGTGTTACAGAGGGCGAACAATTTATGAGTTTACCCTGTATAAGCTTTATACAGGGTAAAACGGATTTATTTGGGGTTTGGACCCCACTGGGAGTTGGGCATCTGAGTGTTAAAGACAGGAACACTTCTTAAGTTGCTTTCAGTTATGTCTGCAGCTTTGGGGCACATGGTTCAGACCCTGGGTCTGTGATGGAGAAGACTGCTGTGTCTGGCTCAACAAGACAGGGTGCTGAAGTCCCAAACTGGCAGGGAAAGCAGAGGCAGAAGTAGTCTTGGCACGTTAGTTGGCAGTTCCCAAGGGGGTTGCAGTGAACCAACCCGTCACACCTCCCCTGTTTCCTCAACCCATCACTCCTCAATTGTCGGGGGAGGGGTCACGGTATGGGTAGCTGCTCCCCCATCCATCCAACCCCCATGCATTGGGACCTCCCATAGCCAGTCACCTCAAGCCTCTCAAGCCTCAGTCCCACCCCACTGAACCTCAACCCATGCGTCTGGAGCCCTCCCTTCACTCAGACCCCTTGTCCCTGGATCCCTACCCTGCACCCAGACCACCCCTGACTGAGCTGCCTGCACTCAAACCCTGATGCCCCCACTCCCTGCACCACCTTGAGCCCCCACATCCAGACCCCTGTGCCACTGACCTACAACTAGCTGCACCCAGACCACCACCCCACCAAGCCCCACTCTCCCAGCACCCGGACCCCCCCCTGCTGAGACCCCTACACCCAGACCCCTCTGCTGAGCCCCAGCCACCTTCACCTGGAAGCCCCTGCAGAGGCCCTGCATCTGAAACTCTGCCCCTAACAAGCCTCTGTGCATCCAGATCCCCCCACACCTAGGCCTCCCACTTGCTGCCTGCACCCAGATTGTCCCATACAGAATCCTTTCACCCCACACCTGGATCCCTCCACACTGAGCTCCTCCACACTTGCTTGGATCCTGCCTGGTTGAGTCTGCTTGCCCCACACCACAGAGAGGCAAGGCCTCACGGTGTTTCTGGGGCAGGCCCAGACCTTGTGCTTTGTCAGGGTTGGGTGCAGCCTCAGCACTAAGTCTGTGCCCTGGGGGTGGGAGGGCTGCAGGGTGATCTCCCACCTTTGTGCAGCCAGTGGTCTGTGCTCCCCATTGCCATGCTGGAACCTCTGCATTTATTGATTGACAAATAAAAATTGCAGAATTTTAAAGTATTGTGCACAGAATTTTTAATTTTTTCGTGCAGCATGCCCTCAGGAGTAACCATTGTAGCAGCAAAGTTGTGAACTCTCTCTCCACACTTAGGCCAACCCATGTAAATGTTAATATTAGTAAGCACAGCAATGTATTAACAAAACTGACAATCAAAACTGGAATCGGAGCATTTATTTTCTTTTTTTCTTTAAAAACATTGGGTGAAATCCTGACCCCACTGAAATCAATGGCAAAAGGCCAAATGACATCAGTGGGACAAGGATTTTACCCATTGCCTTTTGTAATTTTCTCCTTCTTCCCTCACTTTCCGAGGATGGGCTGTGCCCCTCTTTCCCAAAGCAGCACTTTCTTGTCATTCTGGAGGAGACTGGGAGAAGATTAGCATTTCCCTTGTCCTTCGTTATTTACATTTTATTTTAATTAAAACGCTTTATTTATTTCAATCTCCCTGCTCTGTAGCGATAGCAATGGGAAAATTCATTTCCCATTGGGATGATGAGTAGCTCTCTCTCTTATTATTCTGTATTATTTGTTAGGCTCTGATTATGTCCCCTTTATTTAAGTGCTGCACAAATTACCTACCAGAGGATTATGTAGCGTTATCAAGGCCTATATCTTAGACCAATTTTTCACTTCCTTGACTGTGGTGTAGCTATTTACATGGGTGCAAAGTAGGTGCAAAATGTTACTGCCAGTATCAGTGAGTAGAGACTTCTTATTTGGTAGCGTATTATATTATATTCACTTTGTCCAAGAGTAAATGATAGGATTGCCACCCATACCCAGTCAGTCCAGTTTTGGCATCTGTGTCCAAGTGCCATTTAGTGTTGCCAGCTGCATGGTTTTCAACCAGAAAGTCCAGTCAAAAAGGGGACCTGGCAGGGTCCTGTCGGATGTACTGAGCAGGCACAAAAAGCCTGGTTAACCTTGGGTAGAGGGAGGTGCTGGGTCATTAACCCATGCCAGCCCCTGCTCAGCTAGGATCTCCTTCTACCTGCAGGCAGGCTCCTTATCAGGCTGCAACAGCTCCCATCCCAGCCATGGAGAAGAGGGAGCTCATTTTTTTTTTTTTTTTTTTTTTGGGGGGGGGTGGCATGGGGAAGGAAAGTAGAAATGATCCAGTGAGCGATGAGGGGAGGGAGGCCGATGAGTGAGCAACAGGGGCGGGCCTTGGGGGACGAGGTGAAGAGAATGGGGCCTAAAGAAGAGGCAGATAAGGGTCAGGGCCTTGAATGAAGAGGTGGAGCAGGGGCGGGGCCTTGGGGGGAGAGCCAGGGTAAGAGACAGGGCCTCAGGGGTCCGGTTACTAGCAATTAGAAAAGTCACAACCCTAGTAAATGAGTATACAAGGGACGAGATAGTGGAGAAACAAACCCTTTGTCACTAGAGACTAAGGCCAGATCTACACTCAAAAGTTAAGTCAATCCAGCTACATTAACCAAGCTATGTTTACACTCCTGGGCAATGTAGTTAAGCCAACCCAGCCCCCAGTGTAGAAAGCAGTAGGTCGATGGAAGAATTCTTCCATTCACCTAGCTACTACCTCTTGTGGAAGTGGATTAAGTGTAGTGAGTGTCTACACTGATGCGCTGCAGCTATGTTGCTATGGTGCTACACTATGGTGCTACAGCAGGAAAGCGACAGCACTGCAATTATGCTGCTGTAACTCCATGATGGAGATGTTTTCTACAGCAACAGAAATGATTTTCCTGTCACTGTAGACAATCCACCTCTCTGAGCGGTGGTACCTAGGTTAACAGAAGAATTCTTCCATTAACTTAGGGGATGTCTACACTACGAAATTAGGTCGAATTTATAGAAGTTGATTTTTTTAGACATTGATTTTATACCGTCGATTGTGTGTGTCCCCAACTTAAGACCATTAAGTCGGCGGAGTGCGTCCACAGTACTGAGGCTAGCATTGACTTTTGGAGTATTGCACTGTGGGTAGCTATTCCACAGTTCCTGCAGTCTCCGCCACCCATTGGAATTCTGGGTTGAGCTCCCAATTCCTGATGGGGCAAAAACATTGTTGCGGGGGGTTCTGGATAAATATTGTCAGCCCCCGCCCCCCTGCCCCATGAAAGCAATAGCAATAAATCGTTTCTTGCCTTTTTTCCTAGGTTACCCATGCAGATGCCATACCACGGCAAGCAGGGAGCCTGCTCAGCTCACCGTCACTATATGTCTCCTGGGTGCTGGCAGACGTGGTACTGCATTACTACACAGCAGCAGCTCCTTGCCTTTTGGAATCAGATGGTGCTTTACGACTGGTAGCCATCGATGTCATCTCCTGGATGCTCTTTTAGCTGACCTCGGTGAGGTCGGTCAGGGGTGCCTGGATATAAATGGGAGACGACAACGACGATGGGAGACGTTGTACTGCATTGTCTTCTGGTGAGCAGCCCAGAGATGACAATGGCAGCCAGCAGTCATACTGTACCGTCTGCTGCCAGCCTAAGATGTATAAGAGAGATGGGGTAAATCAAAACACTAAAGAGACCAGATTTGTTTTGTATTCATTTGCTCCTGCTCCTCCCTCTCTCCGTCCCTCTGTGAATAGTGGGGGGAGGGCTAGTTCAGTGGTTTGACCACTGGCCTGCTAAACCCAGGGTTTTGAGTTCAGTCCTTGAGGGGGCCATTCTGTGTGACAACCCTGTAAGCTATGTCATCAGTCACCCCTCCTTCCATCAGAGCAACATCAGACAATCGTTTTGCACCTTTTTTCAGCACAGAAGCCATAGCACGGCAAGCATGGAGCCCATTCAAATCACCGCCGCAATTATGAACACTGTAAACACCACGCACATTATCCTGCAGTATATGCAGAACCAGAACCTGCAAAAGCAAAACTAGGCGAGGAGGCGACGGCAGCGTGGTGACGAGAGTGATGAGGACATGGACACAGACTTATCTCAAAGCACGGGCCCTGGCGATTTGGACATCATGGTGGTAATGGGCAGGTTCATGCCATGGAACACTGATTTTGGGCCCAGGAAACAAGCACAGACTGGTGAGACCGCATAGTGTTGCATGTCTGGGACTATTCCCAATGGCTGCAAAACTTTTGCATGTGTAAGGGCACTTTCATGGAACTTTGTGACTTGCTTTCCTCTGCCCTGAAGCGCAAAAATACCAAGACGAGCGCAGCCTTCACAATTCACAAGCGAGTGGCGATAGCCCTGTGGAAGCTTGCAACACCAGACAGCTAATGGTCAGTTGGGCATCAATTTGGAGTGGGCAAATCTACTGTGGAGGCTGCTGTGATCCAAGTAGCCAACGCAATCAAAGAGCTGCTGATATCAAGGGTAGTGACTCTGGGAAATGTGCAGGTCATATTGGATGGCTTTGCTGCAATGGGATTCCCTAACTGTGGTGGGGTGATAGACGGAACCCATATCCCTATCTTGGGACCAGAGCACCAAGCCAGCGAGTACATAAACCAAAAGGGGTACTTTTCAATGGTGCTGCAAGCACTGGTGGATCACAAGGGAAAGACAAAGCCACACTGCACTTTAAAACTTATTGAATGCCAGCTTTCTACTGCTTGGGCAGTCTTCTAGAGTAAAGTGGTTGGGTGCCCAGAGGCCCTGCCACCACATTCTTGGGCGTGCAGGTGAGGAGGCTATAGAACTTGGAGAGGAGGGCAATTGGTTACACAGGGGCTGTAGCTGCGGTCTGTGCTCAAGCTACCTTTCCTGAACCTCAGCCATACGCCGGAGCATATCAGTTTGTTCCTCCAGTAGCCTCAGCATTGCCCCTTGCCTTCTATCACCAAGCTGACTCCACCTATCATCTTCAGCCCGCCACATATTATCTTCAGCCTGCTACCTGTCCTCACGTTCATATTGTGCTTTCCTGGACTCTGACATTGTCTGCCTCCATGAATTCTGCTGGGCTCTTTCAGTGTGGGAGGACTGCATGAGCTCAGAGAACATTTCATTGCAAGTGCATTTTTTCTGCCTGCTAATCTTCGCTGGTCTGTGGGAAAGAAGATAGTGTGAGCGTTGAAACATTTGCAGCTGGTGGAGTTAAAAAAGGGAGAGTGGTAGTTAAAAAGACATTTTAGAGAACAATAGGTAGACTCTTTCATGGTAAACCTTGCTGTTAACATTACATAGCACTTGTGCTTTCAGTACAAGGTCTCATTTTGCCTCTTATTGAAGGTATGCCGGTTTGGTATGAGAGATCTTTCATGCAGGGCTGGGCAACAGAATTTGGCTTGCAAACAGCAATGGTAAGACACAGTCTTTTGGCTTCCTTAACCTTCATAACATGTGGGAATGGTTTCAACCAGCAGCAGCGCCCTCATTTCCCATACCAAGCAGCCATTGGGTTGGCCATTTAAAATGGGTTGGCCATTTAAAAGGAGGAGAGGCTGCAGTTTTCAGTTTAACTTGCAGCACAAACCCAGCCATCCCCTCCAACACACAATTATCTGGGATGACTGCTTCACCCCTTCCCCCACCATGTAGCTAACAGCGGGGAACGTTTCTGTTCAGCCACAGGCAAACAGCTCAGCAGGAACGGACACCTCTGAATGTCCCCTTAATAAAATCACCCTATTTCAACAAGGTGACCAGGAATGATATCACTCTCTTGAGGATAACACAGAGAGATAAAGAACAGATGTTGTTAGAATGCCAGCAAACATTGGGACCATACGCTGCCATGCTTTGCTATGCAATGATTCCCGACTATGTGCTACTGGCCTGATGTGGCAAAGTGTCCTACCATGGAGGACAGAATAAGGCTGCCTTCCCCAGAAACCTTTTGCAAAGGCTTTGGGAGTACATCCAGGAGAGCTTTATGGAAATGTCCCTGGAGGATTTCCACTCCATCCCCAGACACATTAGCAGACTTTTCCAGTAGCTGTACTGGCCACGAATGCCAGGGCAAATTAATCATTAAACACGCTTGCTTTTGAACCATGTATAATATTTACAAAGGTACACTCACCAGAGGTCCCTTCTCCACCTGACGGGTCCGGGAGGCAGTTTGAGTGGGTTCAGGGGGTACTGACTCTAGGTCCAGGGTGAGAAATAGTTCCTGGCTGTGGGGGAAAATGGTTTCTCTGCTTCCTTGCTGTGAGCTATCTTCAACCTCCTCCTCATCATCTTTCTCGTTCCCCAAACCCGCATCCTTGTTGTGTGCTACTCCATTGACGGAGTCAAAGCACGGGGGTGGGGTAGTGGTGGCTGCACCACCTAGAATGGCATGCAGCTCATCATAGAACGGGGAGGCTCTGACCCGGAGCAGCCATTTGCCTCTCTGTTTTTTTGGTAGGCTTGCCTCAGCTCCTTAAGTTTCATGCGGCACTGCTGCGGGTCCCTGTTATAGCCTCTGTCCTTCATGCCCTTTGAGATTTTTTCAAATGTTTGGGCATTTCGTCTTTTTGAACGGAGTTCTGATAGCACAGATTCGTCTCCCCATACAGCGATCAGATCCCATGCCTCTCGTTTGGTCCATGCTGGGGCTGTTTTGTGATTCTGAGACTCCATCATGGTCACCTCTGCTAATGAGATCTGCACTCACCTGCAGATTGCCACGCTGGCCAAACAGGAAATTAGATTCAAAAGTTCATGGGCCTTTCCTATCTACTTGGCCAGTGCATCTGAGTTGAGAGCACTGTCCACAGTGATCACAACGGAGCACTCTGGGATAGCTCCCGCAGGCCAATACCGTTGAATTGCGACACTACCCCAAATTCGACCCGGCAAGGTCGATTTCAGCACTAATTCCTCTTCAGGGAAGGAGTACAGAAATCGATTTTAACAGCCCTTTAAGTCAAAAATAATGGCTTCGTCGTGGGGACAGGTGCAGGGTTAAATCGATCTAACACTGCTAAATTCAACCTAAACTCATAGTATAGCCCAGGGCTTAGATGCATCTACACAAGGGGTTAGTCAGTTTAATTATGATGCTCAGGGTGTGGAAGTACAGATAAGGAAAAGAGGATTGATACCTTCACCTAATACGCCAGGCACATACATGGGGTATTAGGTGTAGTCAGAATTACAATATAAAAGAGGATTCCCTGGTTGGGTAAAAGTGGGAATGCCTGTGGGAAAACTCCCAGCAAGAACTATCCCTCTGCTGATGATCAATTGGTGAGGACTCCAACAGATCCTAAGAATATCTTTAAGGATATGAGTGTGACTATATTTATAACATGTGCATGGTTATTCATAAGATTTATATATGTTTGGGTAATCATAACCTTGCTTGTTACGCTAATAAAATTTGTAAAATAGATTAGGCTTTGTACTTGCGAATGCATGTATGGCCATTATCTTTGGTCTTCATGTGTTCCTAGAGTCTCTAAATCTGACACAAGCAGCAGAGGTGATTTTTCACTCTGTTGAACTTTAAACTGTAACAACCAGAGCCAAACCCATGATGGTGAAAGATAACATCATTAAATCTATTCTAAATAAAACAGAAGGCAACAATGAGAGAAAGCAAAGAGGAACAGATTTTTAAGGATACACAGGCACCTAAGAATGCAGATAGGCATCTAGTGGGATTTTCAAAAGTGCCAGGTGCCTAACTTCCACTAATTTTCTGGCTTTTTGGGGGGAGGTGGGGGTGAGGGTATAGTCAGGCCCAACATTCCCTTGATGTTCCAACTTTCTGTGCTATATTCACTTTCTTTTGTGTGTTTTTGACGAGAGCTTATTAAAGGCTGCCACATTCTACCCTGGATATGTACACTGTAATCAGCACATAGCAGTTGTTAAGTGTTTGGAGATTGTTGGATGAAAGGTGCTAATATAAATATTAGTAAATGAAAACCACTAGTCTCAGACATGACTGAAGTAGTTGTGTACATACTTTTGAATGTTAGTGAGAAATCATAGTGAAAACAATAAACAGAATTATCAGTAACCCTTAATTAGCAAATGAAACTACAAGCCAACAATTCAAATGATATATATAATACTCCACCACACAGTGCAGCAATTTATGTTTATTACATTTCTGAAATTATTGCTATACATGGAAGGGTAGTAAATAATTAATAGAACATTGGTTGGTAATTACTTAGGCCACAATCTTAACCATATTTATAGTCCACCATGCCAGTAAGGCCTTATCTACACTTACACTTTTCCTGCCATTGGTCGAGCACAGCAGTTCTCAAACTGTGGGTCGGGACCCCAAAGTGAGTCTCGACCCTGTTTTAACGGGGCCGTAAGGGCTGGCTTAGACTTGCTGGGACCCGGGGCCAAAGCTGGAGCCCGAGGGCTTCAGTCCTTGATGATGGGGCTCAGGTAGCAGGCCCCAGCCTGGTGCTGAAATCCCTGGGCTTCGGCTTTGGCCCCTCACCCAGGGTGGAGGGAATTGAGCTTTGGCCCTCCCACCCTGGGGCAGCAAGGATTGGGGGGGCTCAGACTTCGGTCCCCCCTCATAGGGCCACATAGTAATTTTTGGGAGTTGCAGTGCAATGAAATCTAGCAATAATACAGCTCCACTGATAGTAGCAGTGGTGGAAACACTAAGACTAGGCATAGGTATTATTACTACTATGTAGTCTAAACCCAGTGTGGGGTATTGTGCTGCTCTCTTGAATAGTGTAGAATCTGGATGTATTTTTTACAGCCTTCCTTTAGAGATCGTTTTAATGCACACATCAACAAGCAGCATATAAAGTTACTGTCCACCAAGGGCTTTCAGCAAATAGTAAGGCAGAGATAGCTAAATTACAGTACATCTCTTGTTGTTATGTTACGATGATAGGCATTAAAAAGGAAACATTTTTCTTACTATATCTCATCACAACATTGCAGTCAAAAATAGGAAAATATCACAGCTTCTCATATTACAATAATATGTCTTTTTCTTTTAGTGGTGACCTACAAAGTGGAAAAAAACATGTGTGTGCCCAAAGGCTTGGAATTTTAAAAAATCTGCTTGTTGTTTACATTAGAGATCCAGGTCTTATCTACCTTGAGCTTTGTGCTGCACTGTTACAGAAATCTAGATAGTTTCTGCCCCCAGAGAACTTACTCTTCACTGAAATTCTCCAAGGTTACATTTTCAAAAGTGCCCACTGAAAGTCTCAGTTTTTGGTGCTCAACTCGAAGCACCTAAATGGTCCCAAAATCACTTACCACTTTTGAAACGTTTCTAACAGTAGGTCATTAAACAGTAAACCAATAACACGGAGCCTATTTATTGCAGTGTCCCTAGTTTCAGTGCTGCTACAGATAAAGTTTTGCCAGCACTTTCACTTTAATCTCTGTTTGTCATTAGTTTATATAACACAGCTGTAAATATTTTCTCTGGTTGAAATTTGACATTTCAGGGAAAAAATGGTAAAAGAGTAGCGTGGCTATTTTTGAACAATATAAGACTAATGAAGCTGGGAATTTTGCATGTAAAATGTTTGCTTAACTCAGTGATGGTTTTTATTTAAATAGAGAAAAAAATCACAAAGCACACTGGACAGAAGTCTGCAATTAAACAAAACACCATTTTAATTAAATTGAAAGAGGATAATTAGTAGAGTCACGATTTTGCTGACATGTTCTCTGTGGTTTTTACGTTGTAAATATGGATCAGATCCATTAACAATGGGAACATCGACTGACATGAATCTGTGTCCTTGTGGATCAAAGGCCTTATCCAGAGCCCATCGTGGTTAATGAAGTGCTTTCCATTGATTTCAATGGGCACTGGATCAGGCTGCAAATCTTGGTCTGATTGAAATCAATGGGAATTTTTCCATTGATTTCTGTGGACTCCAGATTTGACTCTGTATCTTTAATGCCTTTTGTCCCACTTTTGAGGCAGCTGTTCAGAGCCCCTTTCTGAGGGCAGCTGGAGTTGGGACTGAGAGAACATCTGTGCAGCAGCTCAGAGAGCGTCTCCATGGCCTGGATGGTTTACCAGTGTTTGTTTGTTTTTGAACCCAAGTTATTAATCTTTCTGTTAATCTGAGCTATCTGTTCTACCACAGTATCCCTGTTTCTGCTGAGACTGCATATGCCACACTATGACACAAAAGCACTGTACTCATCAGCTTGATCTACTGCAGAAAAATCTTCTGTTGCTGACAACGGATGTCAGCACAAGGCTCAGTGCTGCTTCAGCTGCACACAGTTCACTTGAGAATGTAGTCCAAGAGGAAGGGGCTGGACATGGCTTATTCCAGTTTCCACTGGCATTTAAACCATGTACATCTGACCCAATGCCAAACCTGTTGCTGATACCCTTTCTAGTGTAGACCAGGACACAAATAATGTCTATGAATTAACATAACCTGCCTTTTAGGTATCTGGAGCCATATTCAGGGGCCAGAAACTCTCATTTACTTGGTGTCAAGTATCAGAGGGGTAGCCGTGTTAGTCTGGATCTGTAAAAGCAGCAAAGAGTCCTGTGGCACTTTATAGACTAACAAGACGTTTTGGAGCATGAGCTTTCATTGCATCTGACGAAGTGGGTATTCACCCACGAAAGCTCATGCTCCAAAACGTCTGTTAGTCAACAAGGTGCCACAGGATTCTTTGCTGCTTTCTCATTTACTTATGTCCCTAAATTGGGATCTAGGTGCCAAATATCAAATGCATTCAAAAATGTTGGCCTCGAACTGTATGGGGTAAGTCTTGTGAAACGATGATTCCTACTTTAGTCAGTGGAGACTGAGAGCGCTCAGCACTTTTAATGGGAGTTAGGTATCTACATACCTTTCAGGATCTCAGCCACTCTCAATATAGGCTAAATGATGGTCATATTTATGTCAAGGGGAGTTTTGACACTGACTTCAGTGGAACCAGTATAGGGTCATATGTGTGTTTCCATCTGTAACGTGCATAATAATATTTACTTACTTCCCAGGGATGTTGTGAAGATTAATTAGTTAATGTTTGTAAAGTGCTATAGACTTTAAGTGTTTAGAATTATTACATTGGCTAGGGGAATGGACTAGATGTCCTAACCGGTATCGTATGAGTCAATGAAGTTATATAATTACATGGTACATCTGTGCAAGTGCATCATACTTGCTATACACACAGGGACGGCTTTAGGAAATGCAGGGCCCAATTCGAACATTTTCGGCTGGGCCCTGGCAGGGATGACTAAAAAAAAAAAAAGTGTAAAAAAAAAAGCCTTTCATTTCTTCCATGTATTATTTACTTTCCATAACTATATAAATAATACAATTATATATTATGTACATTGCATCATATATGCTGTTGATTGGTTATTAATGACCGCCGTTTCACATGTGTAGGTCCCCGCCACTCCCTGAGAGTGTGCACATGTGTGGCTCCCAGCTGCTCCCTGCCCCCATCATTGAATCAGGTGTGCAGGGTTACTGCCCTGGGAACTGCAGGGCAGCAGTGGACATGGGGCTGGCTGGAGGCAGGGCAGGGGCTGACTGGAGGTAGGGTCTGGCTGCAGGCAGGGCAAGGGGTGCGGGGCTGGCTGGAGACAGGGGGCTGTGGGGTGGGCTGGCTTCAGGCAGTGCCGCAGGGGGATGCAGCAGGGGTTGAGAGGGCTGGAGACAGAGGAGTGTGGGACTGGCTGGCTTCAGGCAGGGGGTGCAGGAGGGGTTGGCTGGAGACAGGGCAGGGGGTGCGGGGCTGGATGTGGGCAGGGTGTGCAGGGCTGGTGAGGGCAGGGTGTGTGGGGGGCTGGCTGACTTTGGGCAGGGCCACAGGAGTGTGTGGCAGGGGTTGGCTGGAGACAGGGCAGGAGGTTTGGCAGGGGCTGGCTGTGGGCATGGGGTGCAGAGCTGGCTGCAGGCAGCAGGGGCGGAGCGGGTCTGGTGCAGGCAGGGCAGGGGGTGCAACAGAGGCAGCTGGAGTCCCGGCCCTTTAAATAGCCCCCAAGCCTCCCGCTATCCCGGGGCTCTAGGGGCTATTTAAAGGGCTTGGGGATCCTCTGCTTCTACCCCGCCCTGGACCTTTTAAATAGCCGCGGGAGCCCTGGGGAATGCATGGGGGCGGCGGGGCTCCGGCAGCTATTTAAAGGTCGGGGTGGCAGAGGCAGCTGGAGCCCTGGCCCTTTAAATAGCCCCCAGAACCCCCCACTATCCCAGGGCTCTGGGGCCTATTTAAAGGGCCCAGAGCTCCAGCCAGGAGAGCGAGGCTGCAGGGTAGGGCTTGCCGCGCTCCGGTCGGAGCTCTAGCTGGGGCCGCGGGGCAGCTTGCCGCACTCCGGCCGGAGCTCCAGCTGGGAAAGCAGGGCTGTGGGGCTGCCGCGCTCCCACCGGCGCTTTGTCAGGGGAGCGGGGCCATGGAAGACCCCGGAGCAGACCTCAGCTGGGGTAAGTAAAAAAAATTAAAAAGGCGCCTAAGGCGCAGGGCCCTCTTAGGCGCGGGGCCCGATTCCCGGGAATTGACTGAATCAGCCTAAAGCCGGCCCTGTGTACACAAACTACATTCTCGCATATTTACTAGGGATGTGTGAACTGGCTCAACTAAAGTAAGAAGAGGCACAAACCTTTGGCTATCACTCAAGTCTAACAGCACCTAAATCTTACAGTTGTCTGTGCTCTAGCACTTCCTGGCATAGGTTATTCTGGAAATATTAATTAATGAATTGGCCCAATTGAGGAAATATTGAAAATCACTGAAAGAAACATTTTTTGTGAGATTTTCAACCCAATTTCTAGGCTACAGTGGCTGCAATGCTTCCCTTCCTGCATCAAACCACATGGGGAGTGTCTGATTCCTTCCAGAATTGTACAGCCTTTTGAGATTTGCTGGCACAGAGCATAATTTTCAAAATAACTAGAAATATTAGCATAAATAGCTACACTCTCGATTCTGTTCTCATTTACACCCGTGTAATCCACTGACTCCATTGAGATTGCATGAATTCACAGAACTGGGTCCAACGTTTACATTTTGGGTTCCAATCTGCTCTGAAATCCTGTGTAGGTTCACATTTACTATCAGTGCTGAAAAGTGTTTTAAGGACAACTGTAGACGAGTAAGCTTGAGTCGTTAGAATGAAGGACTACAAGTCTGGAGATATTGGTTCTCTTCCCCATTCTGCTACTGACACACTGTGTGACTTTAGGCAAGTCACTTTGCCTCTCTGTGACTCAGTTTCCTCATCTCTAAATTGAGGATAATAATACTTGTCCATAGTTGTAAAGTGATTTAAGATCCTGGATGAAAGTGGAAAATTATTATAAATCCATTTTAGTGGCACAATAGCAAATGCTTCTAGATCCCTGGTTATATATGCTTTGTGTATACTTATTATTTAGTGTTTATATTGCAGTAGTGTTCAAAATGTGTTAAACATTGTATGAACATATAAGAAGATATAGTCCCTGCCCCAAATATAATCTAAAAACACACAGAAGGAAATGAAGGGCAGGAGGAATTGCTTGGATACAGTACCCAAGTAAAGTGTTCATGCTAATGGCAATCGTGTGTGTGTGTGTGTGTGTGTGTGTATACACATACACACATCCATTTTTATATATTTGTTAGTCCTGACTTTAATTAATTTCACTATTTCTTTTGAACTGGGTTTAAGAGGTTAGGAGGCTCCCTGGGGTGGAAATGAGGGAGAGTAAGAGATTGTGGGACTAACAAAGGGGAGTGAGCAAAGAGAGGAAAACAGAGGGAGAGGGAGGTAAAAAGGAGCAAGAGGATGTGAGAGAGAAAGAAAGAGAAACATGTATAGATGGAGGGTGTGAGGTGGAAAAACTGAAAGGTTGCCATGTTAAGAGAAGAGCAGGATATAGCAGGACCAACACCCAATGACAATAAAGGAATAGATTAAAAAATACCTAGAGTCCATGTCTCATACCAGGCTGCATGTGAAGGTCAGGAGGCTGTGAAGACTCTTTCCAGCTGTTGCTTGTGCTCCCAATATGCAACAGAAGTCCACTAGGTCCGATGTGGGAAGTCAGGGGTCTGGAAGGTCCTCATTTATCCTCTGTGCCCTCAACTGTAGTTCAGATTAGACTCAAACCTTCATTCACTGTTGGTTTTACTTCTTCACAGTGGTGTTAGTTAAGGAGGGAGCATCTACTTTAACTTGGAATTCCTTGGATTCTGCCCATTTGTATCACAGCTGTAATGCTCTTTAAACACATTACCGTGTGTGTTTTGTATTAGTTTGTTTTAGTGTTGTTTATACCCAGTTGTGCTGCACTACATTGGCCCATGATGTACTGTTTGCCAGTGTTGTCAACTCTCACAATTTCATCACAAGTCTCATGATATTTGGTGTTTTTCTTAAAGCCCTGGCTCTCTGGGAATCACGTGATTACATGAGAATATCAACTTTAAAAAAAAAGTATAAGTTTCTAGCCCTAGTGGCAAAGAGAAGCTTGAAAATCTGACTGGTGTGCACCTAAAGGCTCAAATACTGGAAAGCAAATAAAAATAACTCAAAATTAATTATTTTTGTAAAATCCCATGGCTTTTTGAGCCTTACTCATGATATTTGAATGTTTGGGGTTGGCAAGGCTCATAATATTAGAGTTTTTTCCTCCTTCTTTTGTATGGAAACTTGAAAAAGAAACATTAAAAGTCAATGTCCAAGTTTGTTATCTCCTCTATGGCTTCTGGTGACATGGAATGAATCAAGGCTGTCTCTCTGGAGAAGCAGCAAAGAATCCTGTGGCACCTTATAGACTAACAGACATTTTGGAGCATGAGCTTTCGTGGGTAAATCCTGTGGCACCTTACAGACTAACAGACGTTTTGGAGCATGAGCTTTCGTGGGTGAATATTCATCCACAAAAGCTCATGCTCCAAAATGTCTGTTAGTCTGTAAGGTGTCACAGTATTCTTTGCTGCTTTTACAGATCTAGACTAACACGGCTACCCCTCTGATCTCTGGAGAAGGATCTTAGAGGGCAGCAGTTCACTAGATCTTCCATGGTTTGGATGTCTTCTCCACAGTCACATATCAGGCTGTCCTTCATTTGCCATTGTGAGTAGGTAACTGCAATGCCTATGTGAGATTCTCATGCAATTTGCTGTGATTCTTATCTTACATGATGTGGGAAAGTCAGCTGGTTAGACTGTAGGATCCATAATCAGGTCCTGATTCTTGACCCCTCTGTTTTCCCACAGAATCCACCACTTGTCTTTTGATGACAGCTGCTGACCAGAAAGAGTTCCTGGACTTAAGGTGGCATCTTGGAGGTGACTGGAGATCTGCATAGATGGGCAAATCTGGGTTCATTATCATGCAATCCTATTCTCATATTATTACTGCTTCTCTTCAGAAGAATGGATAAAAGAGTTATGAAAACTACATAAGTAAAAATACACAAAACTTTCCCACCATACACCGGCTGCTCTGAATTTATTGCAGCATCCCTAAGCAGATTGAATGGCAAAATGGTACTATTACTTCTGATTATAAACTGGCTGCATAAGATCTGTTATAAATGCCCCATTATATAACACGCTGTACAGTACAACACCTACTATCTTAATATCATTCTATTCTTTGGTTTTAAAAATAGTGCTCTCAGCAGAAAAAAAAATCCAGTCTGACATCTGGAAGGAAATGTAGGAAGAAAATAACTTCAAGAGGCTCAACTAGTAATGGTTTATGGTGTTACACTTCAGGGAATCATTAGGAGTTATCCTGAAGTTTAGATTAAAATTACCCTGATCTATTAAAATATTGGATTAGGTTCTGGTCCCTGTTCCAGGTCCTTTGCATGACTTTGGAGGAATAAAGAGGCCAGAAAGTTGCCCGAATAGCCTAGGCAAGGGAATCAGGGTCAGCAGTCATCTCTGTGCTACCACCGCCTAGACCCCTTAGTGCAAGGGGTGTATCAGGGATGGGAGGAGTATGACCAGAGCATGTTGCACTCCAGTGATACCTTCCCAGTGTAAAGGACTTTAGGGGGCTTTACCAGCTAGCATAATTTAGGGCTTGAATTGAAGTTGAATTGATTTAATTTAAATCAGTTACAGTGATGCAAACGCTATGTGTGGATACACTTAAATCCATTTAAACCTGCCTTACATCATTTTAGCTTGATAGATTAGAAACTCTACAATGGACAGTTCTGGATAGGAATGTCCAAACACACAGTTCTACCACTTCAACTCAATTGGTTTAAAATGACTTTGGTTAAATTTGTGCAAGTTTATGTATAGAGCAGTTTGGGAGCTGCTCTGAGTTACACTGGGGGTCCAGTCCCCACCAGCCTTGAGAATCAGTGAAATGCAAACGAGGCTTAAAGCTACTCTTGCCTCCCTCTTCCCACAGCTGCACTGAGTGGAACAGTGGCCCAGCTGAGGCTCTGGCCCATTTTGTATTAAATGCTAAAAAGTAGGTCAAGTTAATCATCATCTCCAATTAAACTGAACAAAGAAAAACTTCTTTTAACTAAGTATGAAAGTCTACTATCCCCATATTCTGTGCTGTGACAGAAATTCTGGACTCTGCCATGTGAGAGTACACTGCTGTGACATTTACTAAATGGAGTAAATGAAACAAAATCAGAAATAACTTATTCACACCATTTCAACAGAGACAAACTAGTTCAGTACACTGTGTGTCTGCAAACCAGTACAAACAAGGATTTCCTCACAAGTGGAAACAATGAATCAGCTCTGCAAAGGTAAGTTTAAATTATGGTATAAACAACTGGGTATGCATATGTGTAAACACAGCCAACTCAGAATACCATACATGTGATTATAGAGAATAAAATGTGCGCATTTCAAGGTATAAGTTATTTAATCAGCTCTAACAATTACTTGAGACTGTAAATTGATGAGTGTCTATACAGCTCTTCACTGGTCTGAGTGGCTTATACATTTTTAGCTGAAAGCAAAACCTTTCCCTAGTTACTTGATGAGTTAATTTATAATTAGTCTCTTTGATCAGTTTGTCAATTTTTTTGTAGCCGGCAGTTGCTCTAATATCAGTCGTATCATGTATGGTGACCAATAATATCCTGTGGGTCCTCTGTCCTTCATATCTTGGTCTTATCTAACCTTGTTTTGGTCAGGTCTTACTTCCTTTACTTCTCCATGTCAGATTGGTCTAGCCAGGGGAACTTCTCAGGCCTATCGAATCAAGGCAGTATGGACTTAAGTGTCCTTTGGAATGATCAGGTACACCCCTTGAGTGGTGGAGGGTCTATAAAGCTTGTTAAGTCAAGAATACGATCCTTCATATGGTTTCGATAGTCAGTCACTATCTTTTACTGGAATGCTAACATAGGAATTGCCATATTGGTTCAAACCAGTGGTTTATCTAATCTGGTATCCTGTCCAGGACAATGGCCAATACCACATACTTCACAGGGAGATGCAAGTAACCCTGTGATGGACAATTATGGAATTACCTTTTTGTAGTAGTTGGCTTATACCCTGAAGCATGAACATTTATATTCCTTACCAATTTCTGTTCTATATAACTACGCGTCCCCTTACCTGTATAGCTGTTAAACTAGTAATCATACGTTTTCTGCCTTTTTATGTATATACTGTAGCAAAGTCATGAAGCCAAGGGTGGAGGAGAAGGGAAACTCCTGTACTCTTCTGTATTTAGTTAATCTTCTGATCACCTGTTACATTTTGTATCTAACTAATATTGACTATAAGACCCTCAAGAAAGGGACTGTCTTTCTCTCTGTCTGTATAACACTGAGTACACTATTGGTTTTAAACACTGACATCTCATTAATACCTGCTCGCTTTCCATTAAGTATGTGTTCACAGCTCATATTCTCCATATATTTTAACATTGTTTTCAGACAGGCTAATCTTCAGGCCTGGCTCTAGCTTACCTGTTACAGAGTCTGTGCCTCTCCCCTCTGATGACGTCCCTTGCCTTACTAGCACTTAACTCATAAACATTCCCTCTCCTCTTGCCTTTAGACTTCTAGGATCCCCGCATAGCCCTTATCTTTTTCTTTACAGATCCTTATTAATTTTCTAATAAATGGCACCTCCTAAGGGCTAGAGATGAAGGATGGGCCCAGGATGAGGGCACTACCCTACAATTTAGGAGACAGTAGGTCAGATCCATATTCTATCGCAGACTTCCTCTGTGACCTTCCGTAAGACAGTTAAGCTTTGTTGTGGACTAAAAGTTATAGGCTGGGTGACAGTGGCTCCTCTTCTGGCCAGATTCTGAATGGGAGTCATTCTGGTAAGTGGCCTCTGAGCATGCCTATTGAATCAGACACCACTGGTGAAACAGGAGTTCTCTTGCTTTATGCATCGCACTGGGGCTTGGGCATCTGGATGCCTAACGTGCGGCAGAAGTGCACAAGTCCAGGAGCAGAAACGTAGGTGCTTAGGGAACTTTTATAGTGACAATGTAGGTGTGGAGTGAGTTTAGGCACCTGTAGGGTTAGGCAGCAGCTAAGCAGAGGGGTTGTGAATACTAGTGGTGTCTAAATGTTGGACTCAGGTGCCTAAAGTGACAGTTAGGTACCTAAATCCCTTTATGATTCTAGACCTAATTCTAGTAATATGAATAATGATAACTTCTTTCTTTCTGGACTTAGGTCAAGTGTTCCTACAGAGGGGGCTAATGGACAAATTCACCACTTCCATAAGTAGATATAGCCTCAGTGACTTCAGTGGAATTGGGCTTTCTTTCATGAGAAGGAAATTTGGTCCATTGTGTTTACTTATGGTTATTTATTTTGACTTACTAAGTGCCTCTCACAGCCACTAAGCACTGTACACTATTAGAACTAGCCAGTACAAAATGAAACATTCACAACATAGGTAGCAAGTGACCCATGCAATGTATTTTATTTGCTTGTCTGAATAATAAAAATCTCCTCCACATTTACACACAGTAGCTCTTAAATCACTCAACTCCCAAATGCCTAGGAAAATAGATGAGCTTTGCAGACAAATCTGGGTTCTGGCAGACCAGTAATGTAGAGGGACAAATTGCAGAGGCAAGGACCACACTTACAATATGCACCCCCAGCAGCCCTTTCTTTTAAAATGGGGTCTCACGCATTTCTGCTGACTGCTGTGGGGATGATATAACTGGCAGAGAGTTATCTTAGGGATAACACACACACACACACACACACACACACACGGAAAAATGTTGGCTAATCCTTGTGCCACAGGATCAGCTGAAGCTGAAATTTCACCAGTACTCGTTCTCCTGAGCCGCAAAGAAACACCATGCTACCGTTTGTAATTTTGTAAACAGGAATATTAAAAGCCTTTCAGCCTTGCTTCCTGCAGGTGATTCTACCCAGATAAATATCGCTGCCTGTTGGAGCAGCAGTGGAAAGAAAAAATGAAAGGGAATTTCTTTTTTCCATGAGATACTGAGCCTTGAAATGTAGTCAAGTTCAAAATGTGCAACAGGAGCAGCACATTTTCCCTAAAGCTGCTTCTTTCATGAGTGCCTCCCACCGGCACTGTGACAAGCCAGATCAGCAGTGCAGGGAGAAACACTGCATAGGATTTCCTTTTCGGAACAGAGGCAGGAGGCAAAAAATGAAAGAACTGTGGGCACTTGCTCTGGGGCAAGGAAAATTAACACTGGAAGAATCAGACTGATGCCCCAAATGTGCCAGGTGACAGATGCTGAAAATGGGATATTTTCTACATTACAATATATAGCAGGGGTGGGCAAACTTTCTGGCCCGAGGGGTCGCATTGGGGTTGCACACCTGTATGGAGGGCCGAGTAGGGAAGGCTGTGCCCCTGCCCCCATCTGCCCCTCCCATTTCCTGCCCCCCTTCAGAATCCCCAACCCATCCAACGCCCACTGCTCCTTGTCCCCTGACCACTCCCGCCCAGGACCCCCGCCCCCTCTCCAACTCCCCTGCTCCCTGTCCCCTGACTGCCCTGACCCCTATCCACACCCCCACCACCTGACAGCCCCCCCTGGGACTTCTACCCCCTAGCCAACTGCCCTCTACTCCTCGTCCCCTGACCACTCCCGGACCCCCCCTATCCCTAACTGCCTCCTGGGATCCCACCCCCTTATCCAACCTACCCTGCTCCCTGTCCCCTGACTGCCCTCCTGACCTCTATTCACATCCCCGCCCCCTAACAGGCCCCCCAGGACTCCCACTGCCAACCCTCCCTGTTCCCCATCCCCTGACCGCCCCGCCAGAACTTCCACCCCATCCAACTGCCCCCTCCTCTCTGGCTGCTCCCTTAACCAATCCCTCCCCGCTTCCTGCCACCTTACCAGCAGCAGGAGCTCGCAGCCGCAACACCCGGTCAGAGCCAGCTGCACTCCCCTTGCTGCCCAGTGGGAGCGGCGGGCCAGAGTGCGGCCTGCACAGCGGCATGGCTGCAGGGAAGGAGGGAGAGTGGGGGAGGGGTTGGGGACTAGACTCCCCAGATGGGAGCTTGGGGGCCGGGCAGGATGGGCCCGAGGGCCCAATGTGGCCTCTGGGCTGTATGTTGCCGCCATCTGATATATAGGCTGGATCTGCAGCCCTCCTTATCCCCATTAGTCAGGGCTGCAGGAGCCAAACCTCTGTTACAGATAAAGCTCCTAGCAGACATTGGTGTGGTATTTCATTTTAGAGGTTACAGATCACATGATAGATTTTCTGTATGTCTTACCATGACTTCATAAAGCAAGCAGGAGTATTGTGCTGCGAATTAAAATGGAACTGCTGAATTTATAATAAGCAGCAGGATTAACCTTGACATTTGACAGAACAAGCAGAATATATAATCATTATCTCTGGGACATGGACTTAATCCCAGTCCCCTTTAGGAGAAGCACCTTCGTAGCTCATTACTGCAGAATCAGTGCCTCACTCCTGGAATCAATTCCTTACTCTGAGACATAGCTTGACAGTTGGCAGAAGAGACTCTTCAAGAGAATCCCTCTGGGATCTTTGGCTCTCCACACTAGCCTGAAGGTGACAACACCATGCCTAAACTGAATTTGGCTTGAAAATAAAGATTACAAATTGTCATTTGGGAGTTTGGCTCTGACAGGAGCCATCTTGCCAATATCATTTTTGTGACACCAGCAGCCTGGGCGGTGAGTGTCAGAGACTGCAAACCAGGTTGCATCCTGTTGTAATATGTGTTTAACAATCCAGAGAAGAACATTGCTGTTTAAACATGAAATAGTTTGTTGACGTATGAAACATGAATGATCCTCTTGATCTCATTAAACCAGTTTTACAACAGCATAGTAATTGATGAGCAGATTCTACCATGGTGGATGCTTGTGCTCTGTCTTCTGTAGAACACTCATCATGAGATCTAACCCTCTTCATTCTTCAACTTTTGCTAGTGTTAAGCAGGAATTAATCCATGTAAATCAGGGGAGTTACAGTGTAAAACTGGTATAAATGGGAGGAGAAGCAGGTATAGATATTGCAAAAGTTGTTAGCCATGTAACTCCCATGCTGAGAAACCAGAAATGACAGGCTCACAATAAACATCTAGATAGGTGACAGAGAGACAAGGTGGGTGAGGTGATATCTTTTATTGGACCAACTCCTGTTGGTGGAAGAGATGAGCTTTTGAGCTACACAGATCTCTTCTTCAGCTCTCATCTCTCTATCACCTAGCTTGTCTCTGTAATATCCTGGGACCAACACAGCTACAAGAAGACTGCAAGCAATAATGGTAGAAAGGTGATAGTCAAACTATGTAAGGCTTTGTAAGTATTTCCCCTCTATTGTATGTTTATGACTATGATGCCTCCTGGATCAGCTTTTGTTTCAACTAAACTCTCAGGAAATATTCTTTACTTAAGAAAGACTCTGGATTCTGTTTTGCAATGTAACTTCTGACTAACTGAACAGATAGACCCTCCTGGTCTACGCTACGACTTTTGGTCAAATTTAGCAGCGTTACCTCAATTTAATCCTGGACCCGTCCACACAACAAAGCCCTTTTTTCCGACTTAAAGGGCTATTTAAATCGATTTCTTTACTCCACCTCCAACCAGGGGATTAGCGCTGAAATTGGCCTTGTCGGGTCGAATTTGGGATAGTGTGGATGCAATTCGATGGTACTGGCCTCCAGGAGCTATCCCAGAGTGCTCCATTGTGACCGCTCTGGACAGCGCTCTCAATTCAGATGCATTGGCCAGGTAGACAGGAAAAGGCCCGCAAACTTTAGAATTTCATTTCCTGTTTGGCCAGCATGTTTGCAGAGCTCATGCAGAGCTCATCAGCATGATATGCACATTACCAGGGCACATTGCCCAGCCCGTACTTTGTGAGAAGTCTATGACTATGTCCCTCTCGTCACTGTGCTGCCGTCGCCTCCTCGCCTGGTTTTGCGCAAAACAATTGTCTGCCATTGCTCTGATGGAGGGAGAGGTGACTGATGACATGGCTTACAGAGAATTAAAATCAACAAAAGGGGTGGCTTTGCTTCAAGGAGAAACACAAACAACTGTCACACAGAATGGCCCCCTCAAAGATTGAACTCAAAACCCTGGGTTTAGCAGGCCGTTGATTTCATAAAACAAATTGGGTCAATTTCTTGTTTTGATCCATCTATCTTTTACATCTTAGGCTGGCAGCAGACACAGTATGACTGCAAGCCATCCTCATCTCCCGGGTGCTCGGCAGAAGATGCTGCATTACAATTGTTAGCCATCATAATTTCCTGGCTGCTTGACAAAGATGGTACAGTAGGACTGCTAGCCATCGTCATCTCCTGGGTGCTCGGCAGAAGATAGGAATGATCTGGCTGAGTCACTCCCAGGCGCCCGTGACCAATCTCACTGAGTTCGGCTAAAAGAGCACCCAGGAACATGACGACTATGGCTACCAATCATAATGCACCATCTGCTGCCAAAAGGCAATGAGCTGCTGCTGTGTAAGCAATGCAGTCCCACATCTGCCAGCACCCAGGAGACGTACAGTGACAGTGAGCTGAGCGGGCTTCATGCTTGCCGTAGTATGACTTCTGCTCAGGTAACCCAGGAAAAAAGGTGTGAAACGATTGTCTGCCGTTGCTTTCATGGACGGAGGGAGGAAGGGAGAGAGGGAGAAGGGAGCCTGACGACATGTACCCAGAACCACCCGCGACACTGTTTTTGCCCCATCAGGCATTGGGATCTCAACCCAGAATTCCAATGGGCAGCGGAGACTGCAGGAACTGTAGGATAGCTACTCACAGCTACCCACAGTGCAATGCTCCGGAAGTCGACGCTCGTCTCGGTACTGTGGATGCAGTCCACCGACTTAATGCACTTAGAGCATTTTGTGTGCGGACACACACAATCGACTGTATAAAAATGATTTCTAAAAAACTGACTTCTATAAATTTGACTTAATTTCGTAGTGTAGACATACCAGAGTCTGATGTTCTCTATCTATGCTAAGAACAAGCAGTCTTATGCAAGCTGTCCTATGCTGCCTCTCCAGTTTTCCTCAGCCCTTTTCTTGAGGGACCACTTCTAATAATTATGAGGACAGTCTCCATGCTCATTCAAATCCTTATCTTCTCTGCTGAAGCTTCTAGAAAGGCTCTCAATTAGAGTTCATTATTATAGGGATTTTGCAGAAGTGCACATGTATGCAACAGGGCACTGATCCACCACTCGCTGAAGTCAATGGAAAGTCTCCTACTGATGTCAATGACCATTGGATCAGGTCCTAGATACTCGGCTGAGACTACCAGTAAAGTGACACAGAAATAACTTTGGTTCACTGGTGTCAGATTTAAATGAGTGCCAATTAAGTGGTGAAGGGCTGCACATCCCTTCAGAAATCCCCTGAAACAGTCAGTGCCCTGCAAAACATAGTCTTTCATAATGCTTGAATCCATTCACAGCTCTTGCTCCCTCTCTCTGCAGGTCTTGTAAGACTCCTCCTTGAATCATTTTTTTGCAGATAGTTCCCTCAACGATTAGGCCATGGATTTCCATATTTAGCATTCTGTTCTTTGCTCATTGCACACACATGGCACCCACTAATATTAAAGGGAGTTAGACACATCCACTGGTAGCAGAATAGATACCTTAAACTGGGTGCATTATCTTATGGGAAGGGTCTTCAGGAAGATGCAAGTGTTGAAGACATCCTTGGGAGGATTTGTTTTATTTAAAATGAGCAATGGGTTCCTTCCATGGACTGTTTCTGCTACACAGAATCTCAGCAAAGAGTTGACAGTGACTGAAAAAACAGGGATGGTTTGGAAATGGGTCCCATTTCATCAGAATCTTCAAGGGAGTTTTAGTTAAGTTGGTCTGGTTTTAGCCTGTATCTCTATTTCAAAAAGACAATGCAAAAATGAGGATGGCTGGTACAAGAAATATTGTCAGATGGGGTTGCCAAACCATAAACGGGGGAAGGGAGGGTGTTGGATCTTGCTTATTTATTGAAATCCCTGAATCCCTGCAATAGATTTCCAAAGAATGTTGTGGAATCCCCATCACTGGAAGAGTTTAAGAACAGGTTAGACAAATCCCTGTCAGGGGTGATCTAGATATATGTGGCCTACCTCAGTGTGGGGTGGGGGGGTGGACTAGATGACCTCTTGAGGTCCCTTCCAGCCCTACATTTCTATGCCTATATCTACTCCACAACTGCTACTGCAGCACAGCTATGGCATTGCAGCTGTACTGTTGTTGCACCATAGCGTACACAGTTCCTACATTGACAGCAGGTGTTTTTCCATCTACATAGTTAATCCATCTCTCTGAGAGGCGATAGCTAAGAATTCTTCTGTCAACCTAGCCACATCTACACTGGGGGTTAGGTCAACCTCACTACAGCACTCAGGGTGCAAAATTTTTCACAGCTCTGAGCAATGCAGCTAGGTTGATCTAATGTTTAAGTGTAGACCACGCCTATGATTCTCCTGTTGGGAGCTTCAGATTAGTGGCTGTAGTTTAGACACATCTCTACAGAGCATCATTACTATATTAATCTTACCAAAATCAATGAGGTTTTGAGAAGTATCCACATGATGGATTTGGGGCCAAATACTGCAACTCTTTCCCACTGAATGCAGCTCACCCATGGATACATAAGTATGAATCCAATGCATACTAAAAACAATAGGCCAGAATCTTTGGTCTGATAAGTCTAGTTTATGCTGCTTAGGTACAAACACAGTGAAGGGTGAAAGCATCCAGAGTTTGCCAGTGGAGCATTCTTTCCAGGCAGGTGCTGCTCTGTCATCTCCTGCATGAGCTGTATCCCCTGCCTCCATGCAGGGGACAAGGAGAGGAGTTCCACTATGCTTGTTCCTCCACTGGCATGCAGTGCATGAGGGATCCAGGTTTAAACTTGCCCTGAGGCTAGATGGTTCAGGATCAGGAAGCCACAACTGGCTACCAGTGACCTCTTGGCTCATGTGGGCATGGTGACAGCAGCACCCATCAACATATCCAAGCTAGCCTTGATCTACCTAACTCAAATAACTACAGTAGTGAAGCTGTGGCAGCACAGGATAGCTGCTGGAGTGCATACCCAGGGTGCTGGGTGAGGTTGTACAGCTCATACTGCCACAGTATCACTGCTATTATTATTCAAGTTAGATAGAGCAACGCTACTTTGGTATGTCTACACGTGCTTCAGTCACACCTCTGATGGCAATAAAGGCATATCCTGTGTCTAAGCGGGCTCAGGAGGGATAGAGAATCTGCCCCAATATGAAAAGTGTATGCACCATTGGGTTCAATCTTGTTTGCCTCATTGGGACCGAGAGTCACATTGGGTTCAAAGGGGCTCACACAGGAGCAAGGGGAGCAGCATCAGGCTCTTCTACAGTCTTGCTGATTTACTCCTCCCACCCCAAATTCCTAATGTGACTTAGGAAATGTTTTTATTTTCAAACCATAGCCATTTTTGTTCCAGGGCTGCCCCAAAAGCAGAAAGTATCTGGAAGTACACTCCACGCTTCCCAGCTTTTCATTTCTCTCTTAGATACAGCTGAACTAATTTTAACACACTTTAGTTATAAATGCAAATAATGCTCAGGAGCATGAGGGCTGCCTAGTCATGCGACTTGAAGGAGCTGAGTTCTGAACCACTGAGAAATGGAATTTTTAATGGCAAGGCTGATAGATCCTTAGCTTCTGAGGCACTACTGGGCACTACAATAATTATACTGTCCTAATCAAGGGCTGCGAAGTCTCAGCCTCACTGGCATTAAAGAAAAAAAGCAGCACTAATGGAATCTCATCATAACAAGAGATTGTAAAGCATTCCACAATATATTATATCTTGGCTTCTATAGAGGTTGCTGTTTTACTCATGGTGAGCACATCTTCATAAGTGAAACTTGGGATCAGTGCCAGGCTGACATATTTTAGAGCAAATGTAAGAAGGGGAGGCATAATTTTTTCCAATACCTTTTGACCCCCTCTTCTTCCAGGAGCTCCCATCACTCATTCTCCCTCCATGAGGCCCCCACACTCAACCTCCCCTCCCCATTATGCTCCCACTGTTCTGACCCCTTTTAGCTTCCAATTTATGAACTTATTTTATTGATTCCTCTTCCAACTCTAGAATTATGGCTGCTGAAGGGGCGTCATGGGATGGGAATGGTGCTGTGTGTGTAGTGTGCACATCTCTAGGATAAGCTGTGTTTGAGATGAACCAATTAGATAAATTAGTAAACAAACAAGTGGGTAAGAAACTATGCCAATGGCAGTGTGGCAAAGGCATTTGTGAGTGACACAAAGAACTAATCAAGGATTATAATTCTCACACTTCCCATCTCAAGCACAAAACCTCCACGAGCTCCTGGCTTCCTTAAAGACACAATTGAGCCCTATGTATGTGAAACACACCACGTGGTTCTGCTTGTGGGGAGGAACCCAAAGCCTGTGATTCAACACCCCCCCTCAAAAAAACCCCAGTTCTGTTTCTGAGTGGTCTGACTGCTGTCTGTACCTGAGCTGATAACTCCTCCCTGTCCACATGCAGCATCAGATACCCCATGAAAAATTATATCTGAGTAATTCTTAGCAAGTAAGGGCTAGAAGGAACAAATTCAGACGTGCTAAAAAAAAGGAAGGGTGTGAAGGGATAAGGGATAGTATTCCTCTGGGGTCAGAGGCTTTCATCTGGCTGGCTGACAATACCAGCAACTTAATTGTCTGATCCTCATAAAAGGAGGAACAGGAAACCAGGGAAGGGGGACTGCAATACCTGCCAGAGGTGGATCATCTCCAAAAAACAGAGAGGAGAGTGGGGAAAGTCCTGTTATCACAAAGGGCTCTGAGGTCAGAGCCAGGAACTTTTGGGTTGATGAACTCTTGGGATGTGGGACAGACTTGGGGGAAAGGAACTAAACTGTATAGCCTTTCTGGGGAAAGGATGAGAAGTTTTGATCCTGTTTTTGTTAAGAAGGCTTGAAATAAAACCCACAGCAATTAATTGGATTGGAGACTTCCGTGTCTGGATTCTGTGACAGAGCCTCAGACAAGATTTCCCCAGTGGGGGAGCTGGCTCTGCAGGCACTAGCCTGCATCCAGCTGGAAGAGGATGTTATAAGGTAGGCCAAATCCTTCACCAGGGAACATTTCTCTGTCAGAAACGGCCTGCGGTCATTAGGAGGATGCATATTATAATATGTCACCAGTTTGATACAGATACCCAAATCTCAGGATGCGAATGCCAAATGCCCTTTCTGTCACCATACTGCTGGGCCTAATGCTGTTATGCCAAGGGCATGCCCTTGTTTGAGGAATCATTAGGAAGGTCAAGAGCCAGGTTCTAATGGAGCACTCTTGGCTCTCCTGGAAGAAGGAAGGAGATGTGCTACTAAAATGAGGATTACACCACTGTCCTGTTGGTAAATGTTCTTGTCTGGATTTGGATGGAGTTTACAGCATTTGTTTTTTCAGCTCACCCAGGATGAATCCAAATCAATGATTATTCTCAAAACAGCACAGGCAAGCATGTCCTGTCTAGTACATAGACGTCTTTGTAAGGTCAAGGAAATCTGGCTATTGCATATGTAAATTGTAGCTGATTGGGTGTGCGTGTGAGAGAGAGACCATTTAGAAAAGCTGGATGAGCACAGGTCCATGGGGCCGGATGCACTGCACTGCTTCCGAGGGTGCTAAAGAAGTCGGCGGATGTGATTGCAGAGCCATTGGTCATTATCTTTGAAAACTCATGGTGCACGGGGGAGGTCCCAGATGATTGGAAAAAGGCAAATGTAGTGCCCATCTTTAAAAAAAGGAAGGAGGAGGATCCGGGGAGCTATAGGCCAGTCAGCCTCACCTCAGTCCTTGGAAAAATCATGGAGCAGGTCCTCAAGGAATTGATTCTGAGGCACTTAGAGGAGAGGAAAGTGATCAGGAACAGTCAGCATGGATTCATCAAGGGCAAGTCATGCCTGACTAACCTAATTTCCTTCTATGATGAGATAACTGACTCTGTGGATAAGGGGAAAGCAGTGGACATGTTATTCCTTGACTTTAGCAAAGCTTTTGATACAGTCTCCCACAGTACTCTTGCTAGCAAGTTAAAGAAGTATGGGCTGGATGAATGGACTATAAGGTGGATAGAAAGCTAACTCGATCATCGGGCTCAATGGGTAGTGATCAATGGCTCCATGTCTAGTTGGCAACCGGTATCAAGCGGAGTGCCCCAAGGGTCGGTCCTGGGACCTGTTTTGTTCAGTATCTTCATTAACGATCTGGAGGATGGCGTGGATTACACCCTCAGCACATTTGCAGATGATACTAAACTGGGAGGAATGGTAGATACTCTGGAGGGTAGGGACAGGATACAGAGGGACCTAGACAAATTAGAGGATTGGACCAAAAGAAATCTGATGAGGTTCAACAAGGACAAGTGCAGAGTCCTGCACTTAGGACGGAAGAATCCCATGCACTGCTACAGACTAGGGACTGAGTGGCTATGCAGCAGTTCTGCAGAAAAGGACGTAGGGGTTACAGTGGATGAGCAGCTGGATATGAATCAACAGTGTGCCTTTGTTGCCAAGAAGGCTAATGGCATTTTGGGCTGTATAAGTAAGAGAATTGCCAGCAGATTTAGGGACGTGATCATTCCCCTCTATTCGGCACTGGTGAGGCCTCATCTGGAGTACTGTATCCAGTTTTGGGCCCCACACTACAAGAAGGAAGTGGAAAAATTGGAAAGAGTGCAGTGGAGGGCAACAAAAATGATTAGGGGGCTGGGGCACATGATTTATGAGGAGAGGCTGAGGGAACTGGGATTATTTAGTCTGCAGAAGAGAAGAACAAGGGGGTATTTGATAGCTGCTTTCAACTACCTGAAAGAGGGTTCCAAAGAGGATGGATCTAGACTGTTCTCAGTGGTACCAGGTGACAGAACAAGGAGTAATAGTCTCAAGTTTCAGTGGGGGAGGCTTAGGTTGGATATTAGGAAAAACGTTTTCACTAGGAGAGTGGTGAAGCACTGGAATGGGTTACCTAGGGAGGTGGTGGAATCTCCTTCCTTAGAGGTCTTTAAGGTCAGGCTTGACATAGCCCTGGCTGGGATGATTTATCTGGGGATTGGTCTTGCTTTGAGCAGTGGGTTAGACTAGATGACCTCCTGAGGTCCCTTCCAAACCTGAGATTCTATGATTCTATGTTAATTGAGTCTGTGGAAGAACTGTCCTCAAAAGGTGTATAGGTGCCATTCATGCTGCCCAGCATGAATTGAAGTCATCTCTCTCACAAACTATCTGCATGACTTCAAGCTGTGTCTTTCCCTCTCCATAGAAGAAGGTAGATATTATATATCCCTCCCCACCATGGAATTAAAGAAATCCTCCAAGCAGTATATAGTGGAAGGAAGCTTGGGTAATGCCATTGGGGTGCCATATAATCTTCTGAAGGACCCAGCAGCTAGTAAGCTCAGGGTGCTGCTGATCTTGATGAGAACTAACATAGACTCAATGTGGAGCGTATGAGTTCTCCTTTGTCTCTGTGTCAGTGCAAGTGTTGCCCTTCCCGTTTTTTCCCTCACTTGCCTCAATCTATGTCAGGTGTTGTGCTGAAACCAGTGGCTGATGTAGCCCTTACCTAGAATTGCCAAACCCAAAAAGCATCCTCCCTCAGCCATCCTTACCCCTCCCTGTACTATCCCTGGCTAATCTAATATCCCTTCTTCCAGCCGAGCCCTAGCTCAAAAAACCTGTGAAAGCTATTTGCACACTCTCCCTCTGCCTCCACTTTCCTAAGAGTTGGGGGGCAAGAGTGTTTTTTTCAACTGTTTAGGATGAGCTTCTGGGATTGTGGGTAATGTGCAGGGCAACTAATTAGTGGCTGATGCCTCAAGGGCTTAACTTGCACCTCTTGATCTAGCAATGCCTTGATAACAACTGTTCCAACAGTACCTGGCTGAGCATGTGGGGCCTTGTGAAAGCCTTTGAAAATCCTGAATAGGCAGCCACCCCCTTAACTATGCCCAGGCACGCTCTCTGGGAGCTTTCAACCTCTGGAGCAGGGGTAGTCAATTATTTTTGTGGAGGTCTGAATTTCTTGGTCAAGGGATAGTCGAGGTCCAGACAGAGAAAAACAACAACAACAATAATAATAATTAATAATAAGTAAATAAAAAGATTTTGGGGTCTGTTCAAAAGCTTCTGGCAGTCTGGTTTTGGCCCGCAGTCTGCCTATTGACTACCTCTGCTCTAAAGCATTTAGAGGGTTTAGGCACTACTACCAAGCTGCTCTGAAAATCCTAAATGCCTGAACATACACTGAGTCCCATTTGCACTGTGCAGCAGGCTATATACTTTTTTTCTTGCTATCTATTTTTGCAATGTGAAGACCAAAGGCTAATTAGTGGGAGCTGATCAGGCTTTTAGATTTACTGGCTGATCTCCATCCAGGTCCTCCAAGAGTCTGGATTGACATTGCTTATTGAAAGAAATGTCTCTGTATCTTTATATAACTAGTATTAAAATTATTAAACAAAAAAATCCAGAAAACATATCACCAAAGCTAAGCTGTTGTTAATAATACTAAAAATAAAACAATACAACAGTTAAATCAAATCAGGATCAAATCAATAAATTAGCCTCAATATTGGATTAATCATCAGATTAATACACACACAAAATAGTCAATCCGTATAAATTGTAACAAGGAATCTAAGGAAATAGCTGTCCATTTGTTTATAAACACTCACTAAAGAACTATACCTAAGTCAATCAGCTCTATAACTCAGTGCTAGTTAAATAACTTAAAACAGAAACCAAATTATTATCTAATGTCTGATCTACAATCTCAGAGCCAATTATAAAACATCCTCCTTAGATTTCAGTTCTTGCATGGTGAGTAACCCTTCTTCCTGTCCCCTCCCCCACAGAGATTGTGTCATACAGACTTTAACAGAACACTTCGGGTAACCAGAAATTTGACAAATCTTAATCTACCAGAAATTCCTAATGATAATTTCAAATCTCTTAGCACTTTTGAAAACACTCAGATTAATTTTATGAGACCCATATTTAGGGCTGCTTAAATCTTTATGTGATGGGGTGCGCACCCTCACACAAGCTCTGAGCAGGTTAACGTGGGCCAGAAGGTGCCAGTTAACCTTAGGTGCTGCACCTGGAGAGGAAGTTAGGGATTATAGGGTTGCCAACTCTGACTGAAGTTATTCCGGGAGATTTTTTCCCCCTAACGTGACGTAATGTTATTTTCTTAAAATAGCCTATAAAATCTCCTGGATTGCTTTCAATAGTCTGTGGGAGATTGATTCTGATTCCAGGAGATGCCAGGCCAATCCTGGAGGGTTGGCAACCCTAGGGGATGGGTAGGGCCTACTGGCAGATGAACCCCAGCTGGGGAAGGAACTGGGATAGGATTATAAACCAGGAAGTGAGCAGAAAGTTGTAGGGAGGAGGTTTGTAGTCACTCTCTAGAGGGCAAGGAAGCTGACAACGTACAAGGAGGCAATCTAGGAGGAGAGTAAGACCTGGGATCCTGTTCTGGAATGGGAAGCCTGGTAAGAGGCCAAGTAGGGTGAAGTAGCCCTGGTGAGCAGAGGAATCTCTGACAGGAAACCTGAGATAGACAAGCAGGTAGAGAGGTGGGGTAGGAAGGAACCAAGGGAAACAGCATCAGACTCTGAGGCGTTTATACTGATTTTAGCAGTGTTAAACCGATTTAACGCTGCACCCGTCCACACAAGGCCTTTTATATCGATATAAAGGGCTCTTTAAACCGGTTTCTGTACTCCTCCCTGATGAGAGGAGTAGCGCTGAAATCGGTATTATCATATCAGATTAGGGTTAGTGTGGCCGCAAATCGATGGTATTGGCCTCCGGCGGTATCCCACAGTGCACCACTGTGACCACTCTGGAAAGCAATCTGAACTCGGATGCACTGGCCAGGTAGACAGGAAAAGCCCCACAAACTTTTGAATTGCATTTCCTGTTTGCCCAACGTGGAACTCTGATCAGCATGGGTGGTGATGCAGTCCCAAATCCAAAAAGAGCTCCAGCATGGACCGTACGGGAGATACTGGATCTGATCGCTGTATGGGGAGACAAATCTGTTCTATCAGAGTTCCATTCCAGAAGACGAAATGACAAAGCATTTGAAAAAAATCTCCAGGCTATGATGCAGAGTCCACAGCACAGTGCTGTGTGACAAGCGTAACGGAAAGCCAAAGAATCAAATGGACTCTCATGGAGGAAGGGAGGGGGGACAGGACTCCAGCTATCCAACAGTCCCCGCAGTCTCCGAAAAGCATTTGTATTCTTGGCTGAGCTCCCAATGCCTGTAGGGTCAAACATGTTGTCCGGGGTAGTTCAGGGTATATCTTGTCAATTTACTCCCCCTCCCCCCCGTGAAAGAAAAGGGGAAAAAATAATTTGCTGACTTTTTTCAATGTCACCGTATGTCTACTGCATGCTTCTGGTAGACATGGTGCTGGGGCAATGAACAGCAGCATCCTCTCCCCTCCCTTCCCCGGTGGCAGACGGTACAGTGCAGTAGGACTGGTAACCGTCCTCGTCATCAGCCCGTGAGTGCTCCTAGCTGGCCCAGGTGAGGTTGGCCAGGCGCGCCTGGGTAAAAATAGAAATGACTCCCGGTTATTCCTGGCAGATGGTACAGAACGGCTGGTAACCGTCCTCATTATAGCAACTGCGGGCTGAACTCCATCAGCCCCCCCACCCTTTCATGTCTAAAGAAAAGATTCTGTACTGCCTGGACTAGCATAGCAGCGGGATGCTGTGCTCCTCTCCCCTCCACCATTTAATGTCCTGCCTGGACTATCATAGCAGCTGGAGGCTGCCTCCCCCTCATTTTATCTCACTAAAAAGTCAGTGTTGCTTATTCCTGCATTCTTTATTACTTCATCACACAAATGGGGGGACCCTGCAATGGTAGCCCAGAAGGGTTGGGGGAGGAGGGAAGCATCGGGTGGAGTTGTTGCACGGACACCCCCTAGAATGGCATGCAGCTCATCATTTCTGTGGGATCTGATGGAGCGGCTATGCTCTCTGGTTCTCTAGTACACTTGCCCCATATTCTAGGCAGGACTGACTCTATTTTTAGATACAACATAAAAGAGGAAATGACCTGGGGGTCCATTCCCATTTTTGTCTTTGCGTCCCTGGCCGACCTCAGCGAAGGTCAGCCAGGAGCACCCATGACAGCAGCAGACGGTACAGAACGACTGATAACCATCTCTTCTACCTTGCAAAGGCAAATGAATGCTGCTGTGTAGCGCTGCAGTACTGCCTCTGTCAGCGGCATCCAGTACACATACGGTGACAGTGACAAAAGGCAAAACGGGCTCCATGGTTGCCATGCTATGGCATCTGCCATGGCAATCCAGGGAAAAAGGGCACGAAATGATTGTCTATCGTTGCTTTCCCGGAGGAAGGAATGAGTGACGACATTTACCCAGAATCACCCGCGACACTGTTTTTGCACCATCATGCATTGGGATCTCAACTCAGAATTCTAGTGGGCTGCGGGAACTATGGGATAGCTACGGGATAGCTGCCCACAGTGCAACACTCCAGAAATCGACGCTAGCCTCGGTACATGGACGCACACCGCCGAATTATTGTGCTTTGTGTGGCCACATGCATTCGACTTTATACAATCTGTTTTACAAAACGGGTTTATGTAAAATCGTAATAATCCTGTAGTGTAGACGTACCCTGAGACTGAGCAACCCTGGGCTGCTAATCGCAGGGGCCTGGATTCCTCTACCAGCCACTGGAAAAGTGGCACAGGACCTGGAGATGTGGAATGAAAGATTGTTTCAGGCAGAATCTGGAAAGTTTGTCTGGTGAGACTTTGATAGTCTGGGGTGGGGAGAAGAGGCTATATAATGACCTGGCTGGAGGGCTGAATCAGGAAGAGAGAGTATACTGAGTCATAAGGGGAGAGAGAGGAGACACAGAACAAACAGAGGGGATGAGAACTAATTCCTGGACCTGGCCACAAGGAGATGCCTCGGGAGTGGACCAGTTTACACTTGGGAGCTTTATTTTCATGTGCCTTCCCCATATTGGCTTTAGGGATGCACACACACCTGCATGCACACAGTCACACTTTCACACCCTACAATAAAAAAATATAAAAAGTTTAGCTCATCCCCCAGATGATGAAGAAAAAATTAAAACAAGATACTTAAGATAACTGTGAACCCCTCAGCTCTCAGTCTTCTGTACTCTCAGAGAAAAGGAGCTGAACTGCAGTCAAGGAGCCAGACAGTGAAATTCTGCAGGCACAGTGCTTTGGACCTCCTATGGGTTCAGGGAGAGACTGATCAAAGGCTGGTGTAGCCTGGTTGTTGATGCCATGTGTGAAGGCTGATTTCCCCACTCTGGCACTTTGAGTGCAGAAGGTGGGGGCCCACAAGGATTCTAAAAATTAATACTGGCCACTCCAGGCTTGTATTAAACTCCCAAGATTACAACTTCTTTCTGACCTGGGAGGGGTACATGCTGCCACCACCCAAGTGCAAAACCTCCTTTTAGAACCCAGAAAGGCACACTTGGGAATTCCTTCCTGTGGGGTACCCTCAAGCCCTTTCTCGTGCTCTCTCACAAACACCACACATGCACATGCACACCAGCTGAGAAAGAAAACAAAGGAAATCAGCTGTTGCCACCAGCTAATTAAACAACATCTGCACAAGCCTCTTAGGGACACACAAATCCAATTCTGTTCTTAAAAAAAAAAAGTAAATTTTATTAAAAACAAAAAGAAAGAAAATACATCTGGAATTTAGGCTTTTTGCTAGGTTTATAAAAACAATTACAAGGATTAAGCATCAAGATAGATTCTTGAGGTCCAGTTTAAAGGCTACAAGCAAAACAAAAGCACCTGGGGTTAGCACAGAGGAGTCCACAAGCCATAAAGAAATAAGAGAGAAACCTAACCATGTCTTCCTAAACATTTCTTGATCTACTTACATATCTGGGGTTTCCAATGAGTAGTTTCTAGGTATTATCTGATGATTTTCATATCTGGCCCAAAGCTTTTTACAGCATAGTTCCAGCCCTGTTTCTGCTCTGTCCCCTCTCTCTGGAGAACCACCACAGACAGGCAAAAGGGAATTTTTTTTCCCTATTTTAAAAAGTTCTAGCTTTCCCATTGGCTCTTTTGGTCAGGTGCCCACTCCCTTCCTTTTACCTAGGAACTTTTTTAATTATTTAAAGGTAAAGCAAATAGAGAACAGCTACTAACAGGGATTTTATAGCTAACGGGCTGGCTGGGTGTCCATAAAAGGGAGCTACCCCTACTCCCGTCATTTATCACGCCATGGCTTCCTCTCCCCAAGATGACTGGAGATTCTGGAAGGTCAGCCTTCCTTTGGGTGGCTTGTTGACCTAAACGGTGAGGCTTCTCAGCCTTATCTTTGATTCTTATGATTTGTGAGCTTTGCTTACCTCATCTTGCAGTGCTGCTGTCCAAGGCTTTTGGACAAGACAGGTTTGAGGCCTACTTGGGAGCTAAAAATAGTCTCAAGGGTATGCAAAAACACTGACTGTCTATGGACCCCTCTCCCTCTTTCCCTAAAAATTAAAAAAGTGGATAGATGAGACCATTATGTGGAAGTTGGCATGATCTTACCTGACATTGTCTCACCAGAGTTTGACACAATACTGTAAAAATAGCTGATTGCGAGGGTTCTTTTTCAACAACCAGTCACTCAAGTTTCATTCACCAGCAAAATTAAAAAAAATAAATTTGCATAATGTATGACTCTTGTCATTCTTACAAACATGACAACATCCAGTAATCTTTCTAGTTTGGAACTTGGCTATAAGTCAAACAGCTTGTCTTCTGGAATTTTCATCTTGAGAGAGAAAAAGTTACTCTAAAACTTATCAAGAAGGAAACCCATTTAAGAAATCAAGTATTTAATGTTTATATAAGGTCTGGATTCCCATATATGCTATTTTTCTCAGCACAAGCAACACCCATTTTTTGTACTGCAGTAACCATCTGAAGGACCTATGGTAGAAGGGAGACTGTGGCCACTGCAGACTGTGACTGGAGGGCTTGTTGCCTGATCTACATTGCCAGAAGTTGGCATAGACCAGTGTTGAATCTGCCCCTACATCTTACAACAGTGATAGTGAGGGGTTGGAGCAATTAATAAAAAATTAGTGCCAAAAGGTTCTAATCTCAACCAGGGCCCGTTTGTGCTAGATGTTGTACAAACACCTAAGACATGCTCCCTGGCCCAGAAAATTTACAATCTACTATATAAGAGGAAGAATGCTCCAGGGCTTAGGACGCTAGCCTGTGATCAGGAAGACCCATGTTCAAGTCCTTGCTTTGCCACAGGCTTCCTTTCTGATCTTGGGCAAGTCACATAGGTCCAGATTTTCAAAGGTAAAGATTCAGAGGTGCTCTGATACTATGGTGATTGGGGAGTGGGACACATAAGTACCTATGATAGATAGGTAAGAGAGATCAAGTTGCAACAGGTTAGCGTAACAAACAATGGAACGGAGGAGCTAGGAAAGGGGTCTGAGGATACAACAACAGGAACATGTGATTTCATAGACAAGCTGTATGAACTTGATGCCTCTGTATCATATGAACTTTTCTGTTAGATCAGTCAAATGAGCTTTTCTCTGCTGCCGCTCAACTTAGCATTGTTAGTTGGCTGATTGCTTGTAGGTCTTCAGGAGGGATTTGAAGGAGGAAGAGGCAGTTGTCTGACAGAATACTTCAACTACTATTAAATACTGTAATATTATTTTACCTGGTGTTTGGGGACCTAAAAATGCAGTGCATCAAGAAGGCCTTGGGTAGGCCCTCTGCAGTGGAGCAGAAGGTGAATTTTACCCTGATGTCTGCTCAGGATTGTCAGCACCAAAGTTGCCCTTGTAAAAGAATTCAAGCATGTAATTTTTTTTCCAAAGGGGGGGAGAGGGGGAGAGAAGATTTGGAGCCACTAGCTTGATACAAACATTAAAGGGATTTTGCATGCTTATGTTTCTTTCCTTAGAGACAAATTGTACTGTTTTAGGTTGCTATGGTTTCTGGTTTCCTTGGTTACCCCTTTTGTGGTGGGTTGGGGGAACACATGGGGATGAGAGGAAGGAGGAGTCCAAAAAAGGTGGGAACCAATTGAAAAGAGCATGGAGAATGCTGATGATGTGTAGGTTTTCCTAGGGAGAAACAACAAAAGGCAAATATCCTGGCTTTGTTTTGTCCTTTTAGGTGGGTTTTTTTATTATTATTAAAAGAGTGAAAATATTGTGTAGTGTAATTGGGCTACGGTTTTCTCTGAAGATGAATATTTCAGATTCCCTTAAATTTAGAATGATGAGAAAATCAATTGATAGAAAAGAAATATGGGGCAAAATGAGGGTGTGCTCAGCTGTGGACATCTGAAAGTGCATTGGTGAAACTGTATCCTAGAAGGAGCATTCCCAGTTGCTTCACAGCAATGAGTAAAGAACATAATGCATCCTATTCCAAAAAGGATAGGTAGGTAAAGCTCACTTTGTCATCCCCCACGTTGTTAGGTTCTAATCTTGCAAAGCCTTACACAAGCAATCCTTATGCAAGTATCCCCATTGAAGGCAATGCGACTGTATACCTGAGGAATGCTTGCAGGATTGGGCCCTGTTATCAGTTGGGTTAAACCTCATAGAAACTGCTAGGTATAACAGTTGCCCTTCATTACTAACAAATGTAAGAAACAACTAAGCTCCTTTATGGAACCAGCTAGCTGAAACAATAACAGCCTCCACCCAAAGAGTCACACAGCTGCCAAAAACAAAGGCACATGGGGGTGGAGGGATTTCTCAGGGGCATATGGTGTATGAAGTCTGTATATCAGTGAGAAGTCAAGGACAGAACAAGCACTAGGAATGTGGCCACTAGAAAAGCCTCATGAGAGAGTTTTGGGGCTAAGAACTGTCTGGAAAGGAGCTTGGAATCCTCAGCAAAGAAACTGTCTCCTGCTGATTGACTCCTGCTTTGTTCAGGGAAACAGGGTTTTGTACATCCTTTGTAAATAAACAGGATGGCATCAAATAAATATTTGACTCCAAAATCAGTTTCCCCATTTAACTGAAAACCTGAAAACAACCTTCAGTTACATCTGAAGAAGTGGGGGGGAGGGTTTACCCACGAAAGCTTATGCCCAAATAAATCTGTTAGTCTTTAAGATGCCACCGGACTCCTCATTGTTTTTGTGGATACAGACTAACACAGCTATCCCCTCTGATATCTGAAACAACCTGCTGCATCCCAAATTTTGGCTAACCATTGGCATCAAAAAGGGTAGCTTTCAATTGACTGAAGTAGTGAAGTCAAGGGAGTTTCGACTGAGTAAGGACTAAATCAGGACTGCATAATCTGTCTTTACATCACTATGTGTGTCACCAGTTGTTGGAAAATAAATCCAATCTGATCCTGCATGACAGATTACAAAGATTCACCTAATATCCAGTGGCACAGTCAGGCTGTTCAGCAGAGCCGGTAAAGCTCAGGTGCTATGCCAGTTGTGTTGAGTGGATGAGGAGACCTGCTAGTTGAGTGCAAAATAGGTCAAAGGAATGAGTTAACTAATAAATTATATTAATGGAAAGTTCTTTAGGGAGCTTTTGTATTTATAGTTCTGTGGAAGAGAAGAGAGTAAACAGGAGACAACTAGGAGAAGAGGTGATGGGAGGAAATGACAAGGACTAGGGTGTGGGAGAGCAGAGAGCTGAAAGAGAATTAACCAGAAAATAATATGAGCTGAGCAAGGAGGATCAAAAGTCAGCTCTGTCCCTCTCCCATACCCAATTACATTAAGGCACAGTGACAGAGGCCAAAACCAAAACCCATTGAAGTCAGTGAGAGATTTCCCATTGACTTTAATGGGCTTTGGATCAAGCCCCCAGTCTAGTATCTAGTATAGACCCATACCACTGAAAATGAGACCATTGCCATGAACACTTTATACCCATATTTGCTGGAACTATCATTTATGGTGCAGTTTCAAAAATATTCACATTTGAGCCAGAAGCCTGGAATATCAGAAACCTTAATACAGCATCAACAAGTTTAGAAAAGGTTTATCATATGTAATATTAATAACAAATGCATATATATGCACACAAACATGCCATGAGATTCAGGTTGCTTTTATTCACAATTTATTTGTAAATGGATTTTTAAAGACTAATTTGTTTTTTTCTGTTTGCATGAAAAGTTGGAGAATCCATAAGACAATAACCTTCCTAGCATGTACAAAGCAACTTTCCTTTCATATTTCAAATTCTTCCTCAATATGCTTTCTCATGAATCCTTTCAATACTCATTGTCCAAGTAACGATGTCTGCATTTGAAATGGCTTCTGGACTGTATATTTATGACCCTGTACCATATTGCATATGTATGAATGAGATTGTAAACTCCTTGAGACAGGGACCTAGTTTTCCATATGTGGTGGTGTAGATCTGTGTGTATTCAGAGCAATCTATAATGATATAATAACTCATATGGTTGAAGAAATCATAATGTCCATGGGATGATATCTGACTGTGGCAGAAGAGTTCAAGGCTGTGTTTTTTGCCAAAAAATGTCCTCCATGCTCAGTGGTTCAGCCCCACCAGTGGTAGTAATGGTGGCAGCACCACTGTAAACAAGGTGCAGGCAGGTGCTGGCACTTTGACTACTATACCATATAACCCTGCTCAGTGCGGGTTTAAAGGACATTTGATAAACACCCTGGCAGCTGCAGTAGCCCTTTGCGCACTCCGGTTTCCAGTGTTGTTACCATCAGTGGAATGGAGCTGGAGATAGGAATGGTGGAATTTTTATGGCAAAAAGCCTGGGGTAGATAAGGCCAATAACTAGCATGCTTCCAAATACAAGTGCTTTCTTAGCAGTGCCACCCACAGAATAAACTTAAGAATGGGATTGGTAAATGTGCAGAGTGACAGTAAGAAGGTTCATGCTGTGTCAATATCTTGGAGCTCTGGCTTATTTGTTTCATATCAAAGCTAAGTATACAGCTTATTGCTGACTACAGCTGAATTCCAATTGAGGTCCATTCTGTGAAAATGGAAAGGCAACCTTCATCAAAACATACAATTGTTGTTGTTGTAAAACTTCTTCAAATCCAGTTACAGTTCTGATAGCTTGAAAGATATTCTTCAGCATTATGACGTGTTATAAATCAGGGCTTTTATGTATCACAGATGGAGCAATAAATGCCATAATAGATTTACTGGTTATTGCTGCTCTGATAAAAGGGTCATTAGAAGTTGTAGAACTCTAAACGTTAATGGGAAGATGTTGTAAATACTGTAAATGAAGAGAATGAAAGAACGTGATATATTAGTCATCTGAGGTCACTTCTTAATTTATAACCGTTTTCTAACAATGCAGAAGAAGCAGGAGGTTGCCTTTCGAGGAAATAGAAAGTGCAAATTCAGTTACTGCCACTTATAAGAACAACCTTTGTGACAGTTCATGCACAGCACTGTTCTGATAGGGCCTAATCTAAAGCCCATTCATATCACTGGGATTTGGATCAGCCCATATACTTAGGGTATGTATGCACTGCAGTTAAAAACATGTGGCTGTGCCAGCTGACCTGGGCTTGGGCTAAGGCACTATTTAATTGCCAGGAACCTCCCACCTCTCAGGGTCCTAGAGCCCAGGCACGAGCTCGAGCCCAAATGTCTACACTGCAATTTAAAAGCCCTTAGTGCCCGAAACGTGTGCCTGAGTCAGCTGCCATGGATCAGCTGCTGGTTTTTAATTGTAGCGTAGACATACCTTGTGTGGACTGCACTCAGAGCATATATGAAAGCTTAGAATAGCGCATACTTAATACACTGCAGACTTTACTATGATTATTTCTGAGTGATACATTCACAAAAATAAACTTACTCATTCCGAACCTGTAGCTAATCAATGGGCGTTTTGCCTGAATCAGAACTGCAGGATTAGACCTAATGATGCTAATTTAGCAACATGATTTGATTTAGCTGGCCTGCACATAATGTCTGACCAACGATCCCATAAAAATTCAAATACGAAAATGGTCTTCAAATGGACACCCTCAATTTCCAAAACTGCTTATAGGCAGAGCTGCTGGTGCTGCCTGTTATTAAGGTTGCCCGACTCGTCCCATTATAAGACAGTTTTCAGATGTTAATAACATTAACTGTTTAGGCTAAATTTTTCCATGTGAGGATCTGCCTCAGGCTTATTATTTATTAATAACAATAATAACTTCAGACAAAACAGTTCTGTTTCTCAGAACTAGGCTAGGGGAAAATACATTGTTTTGCCTATGTTAGAAAGTTCTAGCAACCTTTTCTTTAAGAAGATCTAATGCTCCCATGCTTTGGGGTAGGGACTTGAAATCTGATAGCAATGTGGCCTTTTTGTCGGGCATTTGCCTTTTGGGTCCCCATGAAAGTTTGTCCAAATTTGGCAAATTATAAACCTTTGAAAAATTGCAGTTTGCACGTGTTCTATAAAGACTTCTTAGAGCTTTGCAGCTAAATTCTGTAAGATTCCATCCACAATGGGATGGAAGGTTGCCTATGCAACTTTAATTTGGCCCCCTTGTGCATATGTATTAACTATGGTCTTTAATTACATGATCACGTATTAGTTTTGCACAGGATGGACCTGCTCAGGATTGTGTAATGAAAGTTGCATAAGCAACCTCAATTCAGGCATTTCTTAATTTTTGAATGCTTACTGAAGTTGTTGCAAAGTCAATATTCTTGGCTTCTCTTATTGGTAAGTGTGGCATGTAGCACACCAGCAACACATTGCAGATTTTGTTCTGACCTAGTGAGAGAGGCATATCAGTTCTATTTATGCAACAGAATCTGACCAGGGATATTTCAGAAGTGTTTTCAGTAATAGATGATGATCTAAGTGGTTTAGCATTCTAACTGGAGAAGTAAAAGGAGGATAGGCAAATCATTTGCTAATTTCTCATTGAGTCCATCTATGGAATCTAAATGTTTTATAGCATATAACTTATATATAACTTAATTATAGAATGTAATGTTGTTGTTATAATTGCTGTAACATGCATTAGAGCACTTTGAAAGATCAATCCAGCAAAATTAGAGTTGTCTGAATAATGAAAACAAAATCACTTAATATTTGTGCAAAGAGTACTGAAGTTTTTCTCCGTATGAGCTGTGGATCATGTTTTATTTGAATAGTCAGATAACTGTCAGATATTAATGAACATATTCTCAAATCCTTTAACTTATTTGTAACAAAAGACCATTGTTGTACATTATGTTCTTGTTTTAAAATGTTTCAATCATCCAGTCAAGGAGCAGGAACAATACCATACATTTACGGTATTTTAGGATTGTGTCTTAGGTGACCAACAACAAAATACAAATAACAAAGCATGAACAGTTAAAGAGTTTGTGAACCACCCACAGGGTGGAAAATCTTCAGCTAAATTATCTGTGAAACATTTACAAATAATGAAGATAATTAGGACCAGTTTATGACCTGAAAAAGTGATGATGCATATTATTCATAACAAATAGTTTCACCACATGTAAGTACCATACAATTTTTTTTTAATGATGCTGACGCATGTCAGAAAATAGTGAGGGCGAGACTCTTAAACCAACTGATTGATTGGTCTATACCATTCAGAATTACCTGATTTAGGTACTGATCCTGCAAAGACATAAACACGTGCTTAGCTTTATGTACTGGGAGTAATCACATACCCTAGAGATGAATTTATCATACATTGTATCACCAGTGATACCACTGTGATAACGCCGTTCATTTCATTTTCTACTTAATTTCATTTCTAGTTCTCAATAATAATACAATATTTTGCTTTTACAACGCTAATTATTTTGTGGCACCTTATAGACTAACAGACGTTTTGGAGCATGCATCTGAGGAAGTGGGTATTCACCCACGATAGTTCATGCTCCAAAACGTCTGTTAGTCTATAAGGTGCCACAGGATTCTTTGCTGCTTTTACAGATCCAGACTAACACGGCTACCCCTCTGATACTTGACACTAATTATTTTATTTACTTTTTGGGAACAGTGTGATTGGCCTTGCTGCCCCTTGTCAACTTGAATGGTAAGCCAAAATTTGGGGCCCTACAGGTTGTCTTTATTTAGGGTTGCCAATTTTCTGATTGCAGAAAACCAAACACCCTTGCTCTGCCCTTGCCCCGCCCCTTCTCCGAGGCTCTGCCCCCATTCACTCCATCCCCCCTCTTTCAGTCTCCCCAACTCTCTCTCACTCGCTCATTTTCACCGGGCTGGGGCAGGGGATTGGAATGTGGGAGGAGGTGAAGGCTCCAGCTGGGGTGCAGGCTCTGAGGTGGGGCAGGGATGAGGGGTTCAGGATGTGGGAGAGGACTATGGGCTGGGGCAAGGGGTTGAGGTGCAGGAGGGGGTGAGGGTTCTGGCTGGGGATGCAGGCTCCAGGGTGGGGCCAGAAATGAGGGGTTCAGAGTGTGGGAGGGGGCTCCGGGCTGGGGCAGGAGGTTGAGGTGCAGGGGGGGTAAGGGCTCTGGCTTGGAGTGCGGGCTATTGGGTGGGACTGGGGATGAGAGGTTTGAGGTGTGGGAGGAGTCTCAGGACTGTGGCAGGGGGTTAGGGTATGGGAGGGAGTGAGGACTGGTTCTGTGTGGTATCAATGGAAACCGCTAGATATTGAACCCGGCCCTGGTTGCTGCTGGCTCCACCTGGCAGAAGGATTACACGCACATACAAAATGGGAAATGACTGCCTAGGAAGGAGTACTGTGGAAAGGGATCTGTTAACAATTTTGTATCTGCTTTATTTTTCTCCGTTTATGCTCTTTATCTTTTTGCAGCTCAGGAGAACGATGATAAAAAAGATTAATCGGGTTTACTTTTTGTTTCTAGTACCTCCTGGTTCTCCCGTGCTTGCACAATATTGCACACTTTAACACCAAAGGAAACAAAACTGTTGATCAAAAAAGGAATATAAAGTCTTAAAACATTCCTATTAATAGCAGGTTTTGGAAAAATTTATTTTAAACAAAATTTAAATGTTGGACAGAGAATACTTGGTTGTTTCCCTTTAAATGATCTGGTTTTGTGAATACATTATCAGCAAAGGCAAAGCTGGCCTGCTGGCCTTCAGAGAGCAGCACTTCCACAAAAAACAATTTTATTATCACAGTCACATGGTCTCAGATAAACTACAAAGACAGATTGGGGCAAGGAACAGGCAAAAAATCAATACATCATTATGAAACAAAAGGCTGTTACTCTTAGGAGTGAAACAGATAAAAGAGAGCAAATCAGCTGACCTGTTGTTCACTGAACAATCTAATGAAAGAAAATTAGTGTTCTGGAACCTGACAGCTACCAATGATTCAAAAACAATTTAAAGCTCGCCTACTAGGTTGGGAGCTATAATGATATTTTTAAAAATATGTTGCATACCAAAAAAATGGCAGACTAGCCCAAAATAATTATCATGAAGTGGCAAACAAAGGGCCCAAACTGCTTGTAACCCTTTTAAAAAATGTTATTCTTCAGTAGTGATCCAAAATATTACAGCTTACAATGGTCCTACTGCAGTATTTGAAAGTATTTCTGTAGAATAAAGGTTGGTTGGTTGGTTTTGCTATGATGAGGGTGGCAATATATATGTTACTTATGTGGGTAAAATAATCCTGAAAATGTTTTAATTAAGCGTGAACATATGGGTTTTTTTCTGCCTGGTATGCCACAAATCAGTTTGGGGCAAATTCTTCTATATGTTAGGTTTCCTTCTGAGACATTTCCACTCCGTTTATCAAGAACACCTCATCCAGTTTTGCAGTGCTGTAACGAGGTCGAGGTGAGTGAGGCAATTCCTCAGGCGCAGAAGGTGAGGGGCACAGAAAGTCTCTTCTTTGGCGGCAATTCAGTGGCAAGTCCTTTCCTCTGAGAGGGACTGAGGGACCCGCCGCCAAATTGCCGCCGATCGTCAGCAAGGGAGAGGGGCAGCAAGTCGGGCTCTTCAGAAATTTGGCGGCGAGTCCCTCAGTCCCTCTCGGAGGGAAGGACCTGCTGCTGAATTGCCGCCAAAGAACAGCAGCAATTTGGCGGCAGGTCCTTCCCTCCGAGAGGAAGCCGCCACCGAAGAGCCAGACATGCTGCCCCCGTCCCTTGCCTCGGGCGCAAAAATCCCTAGTTACGGCTCTGCAGTTTTGGGAGAACACTTCATTCTATTCCCTGGGATCCACAAAACTCAGTCTGACTCCAGCTTATTACTCAGGTTACTTTGTTAGGCATGTAACAGCTCTTTCCCCACATTGACTTGGCCCAGACAAAGTGGTACCACAATTTCAATTCATATAATACACCACACAGTTAATATACATCTTTCCCAGCTACTGATATCTATACTTCTTGCATGTAAAGACCAAACATTTTGCAGATTGCGTGCAGAACAATCACTTTGCAGATTGCATGAGGCAACCTTATCAGTTCAGTATGTTTCTGCCCACTTTATTTACTATAAACATACCCACAATAATTAATTTAGTAAGTTTCTGCCTCCCTTAGGCAGATTTGATCGGTTAGATCTAGTCATAGATTGTAATTATCTGTGGAAATAGAAAATTGGCACACATACAAATATGTTGCACAAGTTCGTATTTACTGAGTGCCATTTATTTATAAACAGAGAAATCCAGCATTTATTACTACAGCTGTCCAGTCCAATTGTACGGGGAGACTTTGGAAAACCAGTAAAGTGCCTGAAACCACTATGGCTTATTGTTAAAGACAGCCTAGTCAGCAAGCTGTTAAAAGCAAGTCTCATCTTGACCAAAGCAGGAGGGGAGGGGGATTTAGGGTGCCACTGTAAGGGCAGCTTGACCCCACGTCCTTCCTGATAAGAACTGGGTTAAAATTTGCTGATACATGCGTTTTCAAAGAGTAGGATATGCCCCAGGAATGTTTATTGAGGTCTCAAGGCTGCAAGTTCTGGAAAAACCCACACTTGGTTAATCAATAATCAGAAGGAACCTTTTGCTTGAAACTGCTTATTTAACAAGGTTTCTTTAATTACTAATGTATAAATAAGGGGAAAAAGCTTGAGACAGGTGGGACTCGTTTCGGGACTGGCCTCTCCCTCTGGATGCATCTTCTGTTCCCTAGCGGCAGATGGGCTACCGCTGTATCACTCGAAAGCCACACTCAGCTTTGGTAATTATCAAGGGTTGGGGGTGTTTTACTAACTTGTTGCAGACGTGTGTAAGTGCTTGACACTAAGTAAAGTTTAGCTTTAAGTGAAAGCACTTGTGTTGTCCTGTTTGTACCAGCCATCTATCGGTCGGACGGCCTTGTCTCTCCTGATTTCTTTCCTGACGCCTCCTTGCACAGAGTAAAAGTTACCAAGAGCTTTGGGTTGAAAGAACCCAGGGTAACACAATCATGTTTGGAACTTAGATGCTCATATTAATCAGTTTATATTACAGCAAATCAATGTATTATTCTTTGTCACAGTCTGAAATCACAGGTCAAATTAGCACCGAGTAGACTGAAAAGAACACAAGGTGCCTATATAACAATACAGTGCCATAACATTTCTAAGTAGGGCTGTCCATTAATAGCAGTTAACTCACGCAATTAACTCAAAAAAAATTAATCGTGATTAATCGCAGTTTTAATTGCACTGTTAAACAAGAGAATACCAATTGAAATGTATTAAATATTTTGGATGTTTTGCTACATTTTCATATATATTGTATTCTGTGTTGTAATTGAAATCAAAGTGTATATATTTTTTTACAAATATTTGCACTGTAAAAATGATAAACAGAAGAAATAGTATTTTTCAATTCACCTCATACAAGTACTGTAGTGCAAACTTTGTCCTGAAAGAGCAACTTGCAAATGTAGATTTTTTTTGTTACGTAAATGCACTCAAAAAGAAAACAATGTAAAACTCCAGAGCCTACAAGTCCACTCAGTCCTACTTCTTGTTCAGCCAGTCACTAAGACAAAGAAGTTTGTTTACATTTACAGGAGATAATGCTGCCCTCTTCTTATTTACAGTGTCACTAGAAAGTGAGAACAGGTATTTGCATGGCACTTTTGTAGCTGGCATTGCAAGGTATTTACATGCTGGATATGGTATGCCCCTTCATGCTTTGGCCACGATTCCAGGGAACATGCTGATGAGGCTCGTTAAAAAAAAATGTGTTAATTAAATTTGTGATTGAACTCCTTAGGGGAGAATTGTACATCCTCCGATCTGTTTTACCTGCATTCTGTTATATAGTTCATGTTATAGCAGTCTCGGATGATGACCCAGCGCATGTTGTTTATTTTAAGAACACTTTCAATGCAGATTTGACAAAATGCAAAGAAGGTACCAATATGAGATTTCTAAAGATAGCTACAACACTTGACCAAAGGTTTAAGAATCTGAAGTGCCTTCCAAAATCTGAGAAGGACGAGGTGTGGAGCATGCTTTCAGATGTCTTAAAAGAGCAACACTCTGATGTGGAATCTACAGAATGCAAACCACCAAAAAAGAAAATCAGCCTTCTGCTGGTGGCATCTGATGCAGATAATGAAATGGACATGCATCAGTCTGCACTGCTTTGGATTGTTATCGAGCAGAACCCATCACCAGCATGGTCACATGTCCCCTGGAATGGTGGTTGAAGCATGAAGGGACGTATGAATCTTTAGCTCATCTGGCATGTAAATATCGTGCAACGTCAGCTTCAACAGTGCCATGCAAATGCCTGTTCTCACTTTCAGGTGACATTTTAAACAAGAAACGGGCAGCATTACCTCCTGCAAATGTAAACAAATTTGTTTGTCTGAGCAATTGTTTAAACAAGAAGTAGGACTGAGTTGACTTGCAGGCTCTAAAATTTTACGTTGTTTTATTTTTAATGCAGTTTTTTTGTACATAATTCTACCTTTGTAAGTTCAACTTTCATGATAAAGAAATTGCACTACAGTACTTGTATAAGGTGAATTGAAAAATATTATTTCTTTTACTTTTTATAGTGTAGATACTTGTAATCATAAATATAAAGTGAGCACAGTACACGTTGTATTCTGTGCTGTAATTGAAATCTATATATTTGAAAATGTGGAAAACATCAAAAAATATTTAAATAAATGGTATTCTGTTATTAAGTGTGATTAATCATGATTGATTTTTTTAATCACATGATTAATCATGCTTTATTTTTTTAATTGCTTGACAGCCCTATTTCTAAGAAATAGCAACCCTCCTGAGAGTGGCATATGTGGCACTTATTCACTTCAGTGCCTCCCATTTTGTTTTAAAAGCCATCTCTTTAAAATTATATAGGCCAAATTCTGCCTTGATTTAATAACTGTTTCTGTGAGTTGCTCAGCTTTGTGACACTTTCTTGGTGTGTTCAGGACTGTAATTCAGTTTGTTCTCTCTCCCCTACCCCCGGCCTCTAACAAGAAGAAAATTTGCTTGTGCTTAACTGCATGTCGGCTCTTTGATACCACCAGGTTATTAGCCACTCAAACAATCTTCTCAGGGCTCTGCTAGCCCTCACTTTGCCTTACAGATTAACAGTAGGTGAACCCAAGCCTCTGGTCCCCTCCAAAAGCATTACCCTCCAAAAAAATTACCACATTTGCTGTCCCCAAGGGAACAGTATACACACAGCTTGACTGGTACAACTCAAGATCAGTCCTTTATAAATATCACAGCACTGAGATACATTTCTTATCAAAAGCTAAGATTTAAGAGATAGTGAATAAGAATAGTGGAAACAGAAATGGTTACATATAAAACAAAAAATATGACATGCTTCTTAGAATCTAAACTTAGCTTTAACAGGCTCAGTTCCTGCTCTAAAGGAGTTTCTCATCTAAAGCAATCTTCCAGCATCATCAACCAACATGACTAGGATCTAACTTCTATAAATGCAAAAAGTGCTGTCCTTTTTGCTTCCTTGGTGAAGGATAAAATGGTGTCCTCTTGCCTTTTTCATATACCCCTAAAGTTAATTGTTTTGTCCCCAGAATTATGATGACCCCTACCCCTGGGATTTATTCTCCAGTGTCTTGTCTCCTGTTGACTTCCCATCCCCCTGTTGACTTGTAAGTAAATGGGGCTTCCATTGTGTTGGCCTATAATGCTTAACGTACATGGCCAACAGACACAGATGAATCAATGTCCTTTTTTTTACCTCAAAACCTGTTAGTCAGCCCTGTCTGGGATTTATACTTTAAAACAGTGGTCCCCAACCTTTTTGTGGCCAGTAGCACATTCATGTTTTCAGAAGAGTGTGGCGGGCGCCAACAATTACTCACATACAGGGCTGGCTCCAGGCACCAGTGGAGCAAGCACGTTCCTGGGGCAGCACATGCTATGGGGCGGCATTCCGTCCATTCTGCAGAGTCGGAGTGGTTTTTGTTTTGTTTTGTTTTTGTGTTTTGGGGTTTTTTTGGTGCCAGTTCTGGGCAATGCAGAGAGAAACCGGGAGGACAGAGAACACCAGTGCCCGCAGCCTGCAGCCCCAGAGTTCTCTGTCCCCAGGTGGCACGGTGCCGCGGCTTCTCTCCCCTGCTGGGCACTAGGCGGGTGCAAATAAATGCCCTGGCAGGGGCTATGGTCCCCCCCGGGCACCACATTGGGGACCACTGCTTTAATACATGTGTTGAATACAGTGTAAAAGGGGGATTAGAGGGCCAATCAGCCTAGTGGTTGGAGTACTTGCATTCCTGCCCCCTGATTCTGTGGTCGAGTTGCCTCAGTCTTTAAGGCAGGGGAGTAGGAGGACTTGGGCCCTGCCACTCCACCAGGTCCAGCCCAGGGCCCTGTGAAAGTCAACCTCTCAGCAGGGGGATCTCCCAGTGGGAACTCTTTGTCCACTACCCTGGGCTACTTCCTACATGGCCCCTACAGGTCAAGTTTCTGTGGTAGCATGTCAGTAGTAGTGCCCGCTTATGGGCCCTAGGCAGCATCCTGTTGAAGTCCCAGGTTCCTGTGGGCAAGTCAGCCATAAATTTGGTGGGGTCAGAACCCTCACAAGGTCTCCATGCTTCGGTCACCCGGATTCCTCTTAGTCCAGATGCTCATAGGCCTCTTTCTCTGTCTCCTGTGGCCAGGAAGACAGTGCTTGGTTCTTGGTAGCTGCTTCAACTACCAGGCTAGTGAGCCTTTCTTCAGGTGGGGAGGCAGCTAGTTCCTGCTTCTTCACCAGTCAGCCACAAACTGAGCCAGACTCCCTCCTTTTCTCTCCCCTCCAGGCCTGGCATTGGCTGCAGGTATAACAGGGCAGGGCTACCTGGGTCCAAAGGTTCTCTTTAACCCCTTCCATGTGGGTGGGTGGTTTCTCTGCTTCACCACATATAGTGTCTTAAATATCATCTGTACATACATCAGGCGTACTTATGAGGATCAATGTGAACCTGGCTTTTATTGATAGTTCCTTCGACCCTCTTTGGATAAATACTATGAAAGCAATGTGTTTGGGTGCAGTAAGTTTGTCAGGTCTGTCAAGAGTTACTGTTACAGTTGCCACTGAGGGGTTTTTAGGGTCACAAGCTTCCATTCAGTTGAAGGAATTCAATACCTCACCAGAAAAATCACAAGGCTGGTCTGTTACACCCAGCACAACCCCACTGAATCCAACAGAGTTGTGTGAGATGTAAATTGGGACAGATATTTTTGGCCCAATATTTCTCCTAAAGCTCATTAAAAATGGGGTGGGGAGGAATTGGGGAAAAAATGTCCCTCCATTTGTTCAAACATTTCTAATCAGCTGTATTATCTATATCAGTTGATTTTTGTATTAACCTTTCTGAGGAAAAGTAGGAAAAATGTAGAAAACTCATTTATCAGTGTGATAGTTTGTCACATATTTAAGGCCCCTTTTTTCTTCTTCCAGTTATACATATATTCTTTGTCCAACCCATCCTGCTAATTGTAAAGCACTTAAAGTTAAAACTTACTATAGGAGGCAGGTGGTTGGATTTGCAGCTCTACACACCTAGAATTATTCTTATTATTTTTTCACCGCAGTGCCAAGGAACCATGGATCAGGACCCCAATGCATTAGGTGCTATACAAACACAGAACAAAAAGATGGCCTCTGTTCCAGAGAACTTACATCTCATCAATCCAAGCCCTGTGCAGTCTTTGAATTTAAGAACGTTTTTAAACACTTAAGAAACCTTATCAGTATAAAATTAATTGACCTCTTGATTATTCAGTGTTGCTGTTGGCTTTCTATAATTTATAGTAAAATCCTGCGCACCTTATTCACATGTGTTGTCTCAGTGTTAGTGGGACTCTTTGAGTAAATAAGGCAATCCAAGTTTGGCCCTTAGTGTTAGTCATTTTATCATACTGAAGTACGCCAGGGTAAGAGTGTATGATTGCTGTTGCCTTGGGACCCTTGTCTAAGTAAGATGTGCACTGTATCCCCTGAGCTATCTTAATGAGAATGTTTATATTGATACATGAATAACCTAGCCCATGATCACACAATTCAAAGGAATTTTCTCTCCTAGAGGGAATCCATGTTTTGTCTCTGCCTATGTCTCCTTTACTCCCTCTAGGGTGACCAGACAGCAAATGTGAAAAATCGGGACGGGGGTGAGGGGTAATAGGAGCCTACATAAGAAAAAGACCCCAAAATTGGGACTTTCCCTATAAAATTGGGACATCTGGTCACCCTAACTTCCTGCCACCTCTTCTTAGTCTTCTTTCTTTTCCTTTTATACTGCTTTTCCTGGTGAGGGTCATGGTGGCAGCATGGAGAGTAGGGAGGACCAGACTTCCTTTTCCTCTGCAACAGGTTCCTCCTGGGGGACTCCCCAGTGTTCTCAGGCCAGCCGGGAGATATAATCCCTCCAGTGTGTCCTGAGTCAGCCTCGGGGCCTCTGCCCAGTGAGATGTGCCTGGTAGAATTCCAGTGGAAGCCTCTGAGGGGACATTCTTATCAGGGGCCCAAACCATCTCAGCTGGCTTCTCTTGGTCTGGAGGAATAGCAGCTCTAATCTGAGGCCCTCCCGAATAGCTGAGCTTCCTATCTTGAAGAGCCAGCCCAGCCACTCTATGGAGAAACCCCATTTCCACCGCTTGTACCCGCGAGATCGTCCTTTCAGTCATTATCCAGAGTTCATGACCATAGGTGAGGATGGGGACATAGAGTGACCTGTAAACCGAGAGCTTCATCTGAGAACTCAGCTCCTGCTTCACCACAACGCATTGGTACAGCGCCCGCATCACTGCCGCCACCACTCCAATTTGCAGGTTGATATCCCAGTTACCATCACTTGTGAAAAAGACCCCTAGATACTTGAGCTCTTCCACCAAGGGCATCTGCTACCCCCTGACCTGGAGAGAACAGTCCACTTTCTTCTGTGAGAGAACCATGACCTCTGATTTGGAGGTGCTGATTCTCATCCTAGCCACTTCACACTCAGCAGTGAAGCATTTAAGTGCACATCAGAGATTGTACTCTGAGGAAGCAAAAGGACAACATCATCTGAAAACAGCAGAGATGACCCCTCCAAGTTCCCATACTGGATGCACTCCACAACTCGGCTGCACCTTGATATCTCTCCCATGAAAATCACAAACAGAAATGGGGACAAGACGTGCCTTTGGTGGAGTCCAATACCCACCTCAAATGAATTCGACTTAATGCCAAGAATATGAACAAAACTCTGACTCCAAGAATAGAGGGACAAGATAGCATGCAAAAGCGGCTCCGGCACCTCATACTCCTGCAGCACTTCCCATAACACATCTTGGGGAACATGGTCATATGCCTTCTCCAGGTCTACAAAACAAAGGTAGACTGGATTAGCAAAGTCCCACAACCCCTCAAATATCTGTGAGAGAGCAAAGAGCTGATCTGTTGTTCCACAGCCGGGATAGAATCGACATTATTCCTCCTGAATCTGAGGTTCAGCTAATGGGCATAACCTCCTCTCCAGCAGCCTGGCACAGGCTTTGCCGGGGAGGCTGAGGAGTATGATCTCCCTATAGTTGGAACACACCCTTTGGTCTCCTTTCTTAAAGGAGACCAACCCCAGGTTGCCAGTCCAGAGGTATTGCACCCGCCTTCCACGCAACATTGAAGAGGCATGTTAACCACAACACAACACCCCAACATTGTCCAGTGCTTGCCACCTGTCTCTGCCAAATCTGATTAATTCAAGGAATAAGCCAAAATTCCCTACCAATTCCTGTTCAGCTCTGATTCTGTTGACATCTAACCTCACCAAGGAATCAAAAAGAAAGTAATTATCTACTTGTCTCAACAAATGTCATTCACTTTGTTTGCAATCCTTAGGGCAGGGCCAACTGTTCAATTATGAGTTCAAAGTTACATAAGTCTGGGAGGGATGAGAACAACAATATTCAAACATGCTCTTGAACATTGACGTGTACAGGAAAAAGTAAGATAGTCAACAAAGCTTAACCACAAAGGCTTGTTCTCAAGGTTCTTCCATCATAGTCACAATGTCAATACCTGGCACTTTTACTATAAATATGCAGCAACATGTCATTAGTACAAAATCTCTTCATAAATTATTTGGTTAAGCTAGTTTTCCATGAGTCTACTGATCAGAATGCCTGAAGAATGCCTCTTTTTTCTTTTCTTTTCTTTTCTTTTCTTTTCTTTTCTTTTCTTTTCTTTTCTTTTCTTTTCTTTTCTTTTCTTTTCTCAGTACAGAAGTATCTGTATAGTTAATTCAAAAGTTACCTGCAAGATTAACAGGTATATGCAACATCTCCTTTTTCCTGGGATTAATACATTCATATCTACCATGGGACTCTCTACTTCAACAGGATTGGATAAACGCCCGCAGCTTTCTCTGTTGGCTTCCGTTGCCTTTGCACAGTTCTTACTTCTGCACACTTTCCTGACAGCAGATATAGTAATAATAATAATAATACTTTGTACTAATATGGCCCCTTTACAACCAATATGGACATTTCTCCCTCCTCACACCCCTCAACATGGGAATGCATCTCCTTTTCAAGGTAACCAATTAGGTAGGGCGGGGGAAGGCTGCTCTGCCCCTCCCCCCCTAAGTTTCATACAGGAGATGTGTTCCCAAGCAGAGCTCTTAACTGCTCTGCATTAGTGTGGAATGTGAGTTCTGCAAGAGGTGCTTCTCCCAATCAGCAGCATGCTATGGGTACCCACATGGCCCCACAGTATGCCAACATTTTTAGGCTGCCTTAGAACAACGTTTCCTCAGCTCTCGTACCCTAGCACCCCTACTCTACTTGCACTGCACTGATGACATCTTCATCATCTGGACCCATAGGAAGGAGGCCCTTGAGGAATTCCACCAGGTTTTCAAGAAATTTCACCCCACCATCAACCTCAGTCTGGACCAGTTTTACACAAGAGATCCACTTCCTGGACACTACAGTGCAAATAAGCAATGGTCACATAAACACCACCTTATATCGGAAACCTACTGACCACTATACTTACCTACATGCCTCCAGCTTTCATCCAGACCACATCACATAATCCATGTCTACAGCCAGCCCTAAGATACAACGTGTTTGCTCCAATCCTTCAGACCGAGACAACACCTACAGGCAGGGCCGTCCTTAGGATTTATGGGGCTCTAGGCAGTATTATTAAACTGTGCCCCTATGCCGGATGGCAGCCCAAGCTCACAGCCTGGTGGGGAGGGGAGGAGGACTTGACAGCAAAGGATAATGAGATGCCCAGCCTGCCTCATGGTGGCGAGAGTCACAGTTCCCCGCAGAGACTTCCATGCACTCTCCCTCATGCAGAATGGACATGAAAAGTACCTAATTAAAGCACTAAAATTTGGGAATAAAAAATGTCAGTCACAGGTTTTTTGATATGCCCTGAAGTTTTCAGAGATTTATTTGCAAAAACTTCATAGTAAGGGTGAGTCAGCTGTCCTGCTGAATACAACATTACATATAATGGAACATGATGCAGCTCTTCTCTGTTTACATTTTCTTCATCAGTATTTCTAAATTGAATTTATTTAAATGTACTCAAATCTTAAGACAGCATTCCAGATTACTACATATTTAATTCACTGAAACAAAGACATTCTTTTAAATTAATCAGAGAGATTTAGTGTGTTCATACAATGTTCATTGCTTTTAGAAAAAGGGAACAGTAATTTACTTTGTGCGATCTCCATAACAAGAGACATGTTATGAAATTTCACCAACTTAAAAAATATGTTTCCAAAGATTTTAGGTATAACAAGGATTTTGTCTTACTAAGGTACTGATTTTGCTGGAGGGTTCTTTTAAAACTAGTTTGTCGGATAGTCAGAAGTAAAGAAGGGAACTCTTTGTCCAGCTATCGAAAGGGAAGGACTGTTGTCCTTTAAGGGCTCTCTTTAGTGGGGAGTGGGGGAGAGGTGGTGAAGGGATGGACAGAAAGGACAGGAAGACTTGGAAGCACTTTTTTTTTTAAACTATAGTAATTAAATGTGTATTTTAGATAAGGGAGGTCTTTTGAAGGATTTATTTAAAAAACTATGTCTGAAGATCCACACATTTAAGGCTAAAGATGATTGTGCATCTAAAACTCTATGCAAGCATTTTTTAGAAAGTGATTTTATAATCTTCACCAGCTCACTAATGAAATATTTTTAAAGCAAATTTTAAACTAAGGTCCTGTAGACTGACATGTTCTGTGTAAATATTACATTAATGCACAACTGTTTTTGTCAGTAAAGTCAGAAACTGACAGTATAAAAATTTATTTGGGCATAAGCTTTCGTGGACATCTGATGAAATGAGTTCTAGTCCACAAAAGCTTATGCCCAAATAATGTGTTAGTCTTTGAGGTGACACAAGGACCCGTCCTTGTTTTTGCTGATACGGACTAACAGGACTACCACTCTGAAACCTGTCAGTATATACCTTGGGGTTGACAAATGCCTGTTAAATGGCTTTATTACCCCTTGAATGTCTCTTTAACAGTTTCAATGTTGTGCTAATAGGTCTGGCAGGCTGGAGGTTTTTTCACTTTTAACTACTAGATTCCCTCCCAAGGAAGACTCACCAGGCTAGAGCAGCCATCTGTGAGAGCCTGCAGGAAGGGTCAGAACAGGGATAGGAAAACAAGAGGATGGACACTAAGACCCAGTGGTGCCCCAAATTTTCTGGTGCCCTACGCAGCTGCCTATGTTGCCTATGCCTAAGGATGGCCCTGCCTACAGGATCTCTATCAAGCGTTCTTAAAACTACAGTACCCACCTGGGAAAGTGAAGAAACATTGACAGAGCCAGAAGCGTACCCAGAAGTCACCTACTACAGGACAGGCCCAACAAAGAAAGTAACAGAACACCACTAGCCATCACCTACAGCCCCCAACTAAAACCTCTTCAGCACATCATCAAAGATCTACAATCTATCCTGAAGGACAATCCCTCACTCTCACAGACCTTGGGAGACAGGCCAGTCCTCGCTTACAGACAGCCCCCCAACCTGAAGCAAATACTCACCAGCAACTACACACCACACAACAGAAACACTAACCCAGGAACCAATCCCTGCAATAAACCCCATTGCCAACTCTGTCCACATATCTATTCAAGGGACACCATCATAGGACCTAACCACATCAGCCACACCATCAGGGGCTCGTTCACCTGCACATCTACCAGTGTGATATATGCCCTCATGTGCCAGCAATGCCTCTCTGCCATGTACATTGGCCAAACTGGACAGTCTACACAAAAGAATAAATGGACACAAATCAGACATCAAGAATTGTAACATTCAAAAATCAGTAGGCGAGCACTTCAATCTCTCTGGACGCTCAATAACAGACTTAAAAGTGGCCATTCTTCAACAAAAAACTTCAAAAACAGACTTCAATGAGAAACTGCAGCTGGAATTAATTTGCAAACTGGACATCATCAAATTAGGCCTGAATAAAGACTGGGAGTGGGTGGGTCACTGCAAAAAATAATTTTCTCTCTGTTGATACTAACACCTTCTTATCAACTGTTGGGAATGGGCCACACCCACCCTGATTTAATTGGCTTCATTAACACTGACCCCCCACACACACTTGGTCAGGCAATTCCCATCTTTTCATGTGCTGTATATTTATACCTGCCTACTGTATTTTTCACTCCATGTATCTGATGAAGTGGATTCTAGCCCACAAAAGCTTATGCCCAAACACATTTGTTAGTCTCTCTCTAAGGTGCCACAAGGACTTATTGTTTTTGCTGATTCAGACTAACATGGCTACCCCTCTGAAACCTTCTCCCAGCTTGTGTCCCTGAGGCAGGGAGTCAGAGTTTTGTTTACAAACAGAGGAAGGGTGATTACGATAAGAAAAGGCTGGTAATTAAATTAAGGGTCTGGAAGTCCTTAGATGAACCTGTAAAACAGGAATCCTGGGGGGTGGGGAAAGGGAAGAGGGGGTTTGAAGAGACAACTTAGGGGACTCAGAAGAAATATAGCCAAGCCTTCTGAGCCAACGTTACATTCAGAAAAGAGGAAGATGTGAGGGGCATAAGTGAAAAGAAGGGGCTAAAACCCAGGGAAGGGATAGCAGTGGTATAGAGAAGTTTCCACTCTACCTCTGGTACTTATGTGGCCCCATCACTGTAGTATCTGAGTGCGTCACATCACAGCCCCTCGGTGAAGTAGAGCAGTGCTGATATCCCCATTGTACAGATGGGGCACTGAGGCACAGACAGACTGACAGCCAGCATGGGCGGCTCTATGTATTTTGCCGCCCCAAGAACGGCAGTCAGGCTGCTTTTGGCGGCATGCCTGCAGGAGGTCCGCTGGTCCCACGCCTTCTGCGTACCCAGCCGAATTGCCGTTGAAATCACGGACCGCCGCGTCCACCACGCCTTGCTGCCCCAGGCACACGCTTGGTGCGCTGGTGCCTGGAGCTGCCCCTGACAGCCAGATTATCAAAGGTACTTTGGCATCTAGTGGGATTTTCAAGAGCGCCTAGAAGGTTAGGTGCTTTGTGAACCCCACTAGATGCCTAGCTGCATCTTTGGGTGCCTAAAAACCTTTGAAACTCTGTCCCTAAGGCACTGACCTGAGGTCATACAGGAAGTCCATGGAGGGCAAGGAGGAAGTAGAACCCAGGTCTCTCAGGGCTAGCTCTCTGTCCACTGAACCAGCCTCTCTCTCTGCTGCGTGCTGTGAAAAAGAGGCCTCTGATGGATGGGAGGAAAACCAAGAAAGCCAGTTCTCTGACACTCCAGCAATTGGTCCCAGATGATTGGGAACGATGTCACGGTTGACAGTATGAAAAGCAACACAGAGGTCAGGAAGGATGAAGAAAGAAAGAGAAATGAGAGTCTGATGAGAGGAGAGCACTTAACCTCCAATGGGTGGCAGGTTCTGCCCCAGACTAAGTTGTACAGCAATGCCTGCTGTGTGATTTTAGATTTTAATTGAAAACCATTTTGTTTTGTCATTTTTTGTTCTAAGTTTGAGGAAAGGGAGGAATGAGAAAGTGTTGTATGAGTATCAGATGTGATTATACATCAAATTCTTAGGGTTTCAGCTGTATTCAGACCAATTCCAGAACAAAGAACAGAAATTGTACAATTATTGCCATGATTTGTAGTATTCACTGGGCACGATCTGTGCGCTCAGCACTGTTCAGAATATGCCAGAAAATGTAGTCCCTGAGCTAATGTATATAAGATGTGTAACTCTGGATAAGATGGCTCAGATATTTAAGTATGAACTGTATAGTTATTGACCACACATGTTATCACATGTTCACTGTAATGTTTATATCTATGAGTGGAGGTATTGATGGCAATAGAAGTTTTACTTGATTAAGGACTAGAAGATTTGACCCTCCAACTTTCTTTCGAGAGGAAGAGCTGCCCAGAGCTCCTGTGCCTGTTTAGTTTCCTTTCCTGCTTGCAGTGGCCCTGATATACCTCAGAAGTCTCAAATTTTTCCCCAACTTTAAAACGTGGAGATTTTTTTGGTGTTTGATTTAAAATATTCTCCTGTGAAAACAACAACTCAATTGCTGTAGTGTTGTGTTTAAGAGCCTTCTGGAAAGTAACTAGCCTTTAAACAGAAGTGAAAGCAGTATTGCCAACTCTCATGATTTTGTCATGAATCTTGTGATAATTATTGACAAAGAGTCCTGGGGCACCTTACAGACTAACAGATGTATTGGAGCATAAGCTTTCGTGGGTGAATACTCACTTCGTCAGATACATGTCTGACGAAGTGAGTATTCACCCACGAAAGCTTATGCTCCAATACATCTGTTAGTCTATAAGGTGCCCCAGGACTCTTTGTTGCTATTTACAGATCCAGACTAACACGGCTACCCCTCTGATACATGATAATTATTGTTTTCCTTAAAGCCCAAGCTCCTGGAGTCAAGTGGATATGTGATAATTCCAGCTTTCATTCTTAAAGAAAAATGAAGTTTCTAGCCCTTGTGGCTGTGGCGAAAGCTTCAAAATGTGACCCCAGTGCACCTTAAAGGCTCAAAAAGCAAAATGTAAATTAAAAAAAAAATCAAATCTATTATTTTTACATAATCTCATTATTTTAAAGCCAGTCTCCTGATTTTTGGTGAGCCTGATTCTTAGTTTAGAACATTTGGGGTTGGCAATACTATGTGACTTGAAAGTGTCAGTTTCAACTCCTGTTTAAAGTCAGTTTCTAGTATATTATTTTATTGTAGTGGAGTAAGACCCCCTAGAGCCAGGCAGGTGCAGTATAAACTCACGGGACCTTGCCCTAATAGGATGTTTCCGAAAGTTAAATGATCTATTCCAAGCTTGTGGAACTGCAAAAAAGTGATAGAAAGTAATCTAGTCTTTTCTACAATTATTTCAATTGTTGTATTCAAGAGTTAATAATAAAGTAGGAATATAAATTAATTTTTTAAACCTAACCAGTGTCCCTTAAGTGAATTGACACGATGTCAAGTATTAGAGCTGAATGGGTTTAATATTTATTTAATTTTCTTTCTTTTTATATGGGAATTTGAAATTATTATCTGACAGGAGCACTGTATCTAAGTTATTATCTGCAAAAAAGAGTTTTCAGGTGCCCAAGTAGCCTCTGGAATCACAATTAAAGTTGCCCCTCCCCCCAATCTGAAACAGTGCCCCTGCTCCTTTTGAATGGAATAAGATGAGATCTCTGCTGAGCAGTATTAGGTTGTGCTCCCCTGTCTGTCTCTCCAGGTTGTGGCTTGTCTTATACTTAGCTTATAAGGTCTTTGGGACAAGGACTGTCTTTATGTTCTTTGTTCAGTGCCTACCACACGAGGATCCTGATCAATGACTTGGGCTCCTAGGTGCTTCTACAATACAGCCTCCTTCCCAAAAAACAACAAAAACAACCTAATAATAATGTTATGTGAAACCTCCCTTTAAGCTGGTGGGTGTGACAACCTGTCAATCATGATAAATGTAAAAAGTAATTAAGCTCCTTCATGGAATACGGATTTTTCCATGTGGAGATTTTGTGCGCAGCAAGCAATGTGAATCTGCAGTGCACCCGGCCTCCCATGCACTAAGTGACCACATGGACCCCGGTGCCACACACTAAATGTTCCATAGTGTGCTTTGATCCATTGCTGTTTGAAATGTAGTGTGTGTGGCAACAGGATCCACAAAGCCACAATGTAGTATGCAGCAGGCTGGTGCGCTTTAGATTCACAACTGGCTTGTGCACGAAGTCTCCACATGGAAAAGTCCTTATTCCATGAAGGACCTTAATTACTTTTTACGTTTATCATGATTAAGTCTCTGTATGACAAAGCTCATAGAAACAATAGAAGCCACCATGCAAAACACAGTCCACATCCAAGGCCGCTTAGGAATTTGAGCTATGTGGGCAGAGGAGTTTGATTGGGGGCTGAATGCAAATAGACAGGGGGTATGCATTGTTTGAAGGGGAGGGAAATCTGCACCAAAACATCAAAATTCTGCACCAAAAAACTAAAAATAAAATTCTGTGTACAATATTTTAAAATTCTGCAAGTTTTGTCAATAAATAAATATGGAGGTTCCAACATGGCAGTGGGGAGCATGGGCCACTGGCTGCACAGAGGTGGGAGATCCCCCTGAAGCCCTCCCTGCCTCCAGGACAGGCACTCAACAGTGAGGCTGCACTCAACCCTGACACAGCGCAAGGGCCAGGCCTGCGAGAAACACCCCGGAGCCCTGACCCTCTGAGCCAGGCGCACCAGGTGTGGGCAGATAGGCTCAGCCCAGCAGGATCCAAGTGTGGAGGGGCTTGGTGTGGGGTCAGAGGGTTCTGTGTGGGGCAATCAGGGTGCGGTGCAGGGGAATCTGGATGCACAGGCTCATTGGGGGGTTTCTGGGTGCAAAGGTAATGGAAATCTGCAGGAGAATCCAGGTGAAGGTGGCTGGGGCTCAGCTGGGAGGTCCAGGTGCTGGAGGAGTGGAGCTTAGTGAGTCTGGGTTCCAGGTGCAGCTGGTTGGGGCTCATTGTGGTGGGGGTTTGATGAGCCTGCTTAACGGGAGAGCTCCAGATGCTGATGCTGCCGCCACCTAGGAGACACAACATGCTGGGCTCCGACTCCCCCCCATCCACTTCCTTTGCCCATCCCCTCCACCTTCCTCTCCCCCCTGCTCCTGTCCCACTCCCTGTGTCCTATCCCATACACTCCCTTTCCCGCTGCCTTTTCACCCCACCTCCTTCACCCATTTTCCAAGCCCCCCTTGTCTGCCCCCTGCGGGCACACAGCCTTGCACAGAAAACAGTTTGGCTCCTAACAAACCTAGAAGGGGAGCATGACTGACACTAGGACCTAGGAGGTGGCATCCAGCTGCAAACACACCTCCTTCATCCAGGCAGCTCTACACTCACAAAATGCAGGGGAGAGGCAGTGGGATGTAACTCTATGTTCCCCCCACACACCTTGCCTCTGTTTGGGGGGGCAAAGACCCCCACCTCTTCCAAACTATGCCCATGGGCATCCCCAGCTCCCACTCCCAACGAGGCTTCCCTTTGCTTCCCCCTCATTTTCTGCAGGAAATCAAAGAAATCTGCAGGACGACTTGAATTCTGCATGCACATGGTGGCACATAAATCCTCCAGGAGGTAAAGTGTGCGTGTGTGGGGGCGTGGGGAGTGAGTAGCATAAACTCCACAGATGCATGTAATGAAGGCAGCAAGAAAGCCTCAAGAGACAGCTAGAGAAGCACTTGTAGCATGACCCTGAAAAAGAGGCTGAGAGAGAGCAAGCTTTTGGGTAGAGTGCTGGCTATAAGGAGGCTTTGAACGGTGAGCAAAGAAACTGTCTCCTGGTATTTGATTCCTACTCTGTTCAGGGATACAGGACTGCACTTTTTTTTTTAAATAGGATTACATCAAAGCAACTACTGACTCTGTCATCAATTTCTCCTCTTAATGGAAACAACGCACAAGAAATCAAAGACTAACTGCTCATGTCAAATAGGAGTAATAATAATAATAATAAAGTTTAAAAAGAAGAGTCATCTTTGCTGAGAATAGTAGCAACGTTTTTATGTTATTTTCTGTTGCCAATATTCAGAGTAAGAATAATGTAAGGGATGCTGGGGAAAGCCTTGAGGATCATAAGCAAGGGAATTTGAGCAAAAGTTTAAAAATATATAGTTGATGGTGGCCATACTGTACAACCAAGAAGCAAATGGGGCTAACGGGGAACTGGCAGAAACTTGGAGCAGTGAGGGCTGTGAGGATTGTCATGTGATGGCAAGTGTGGGGAAGGTTTATTGGGTTGTTGAAGAAAAAAGGCTGGATTATAAAGAGCTGTGAAAGCAGTGTGTCACAGATGGAAAGATGTGGAGTTTTTAGATGGGGCAGGATCTAAGTGATATTTATTGAAACAAAATAGCCAAGTCATGGGATCGCTTGATTGCTACCCTAGCAGGGGGAAATGCTACTGTCAATTATCGGAGAGGAAGGGTCATTTTGCAAATGGGTAGGTAGTATTTTAGTGTTGCCCCAGTACTGCTGAGAACTTTGAAATATGGATCAAACCATTCTCACCAGTCAGGCCTCCTTTTTCCCCAACAGATCCAAAGTTTTGCATAATTAATTTAATGGCCTGCCTTCATGAATTATCATTGGCATAATTCCTAAAGCTGGTACCAGTTCTAGGTAGAAACCCATTTGTTGTACAAGCAGGAAACAAAATATTATGATTCACCGCCCTAACTAGTCTAAACACGATAGGCAGAGCAGGCTTCAATCACTGGTGATTTGCAGGGAAAAGCTTTTTATGCAACAGTTTAGTTTTGCATAATTATCAGGTGGTTCATGTCCTGCATACTTGTTACATCTATTCATACCATTTGTTTTTCGTAATTCACTGTTTCATAAAAAGAGTTATCCCGGAGGACAGAGGTGGCAATAGGAAATAATTTCAAATGCTGCAATTTAATTCACACAACTACAAGCCTGGGGAGAGTGAATACCAGCAATGACATCAAAACCATGATGATGCCAACCATGATTCAGGCAATGCAAAAAACAAAACAAAACAGAACAAAGCTGCCCTACTGCAAGGGTTCTGGGTTCATGCACCTTGTTAGCCCTCTGCCTTCCACAAGAGGCAGAATTGCTTGTGCTTATCTGGGTATCAGCTCCCTGACATCTCTAGTCTGTTAGCAACCCAGTCAGTCTCCTCAGGGCAGTGTCAGCCCTTACTTTGCCTTGCAGGTTAACAATAAGTGTACTCCTGTAGTATTCAGCTCCTTATCCACTGAACACTCACAGAATTACCATGTCAGCTGTCCCCAAAGGGACAGTGTACACACCAGCTTGGTATAGTGGGGATGTTGAGAGCCATTGAACCAAACTGTAAACCCTGTATATGACGGAATCCATTCCAAGCCCAGGGGTGCGGCTAGTTTCAGCACCTATGTTAGGGTCAGCTTCTTGTATAACACCAGAGCACTTAGATATATTTATAGTGAAAACAAGGAAAAGTTTAATATCAAAGATGAGATTCAAGTGATATTGAGTAAGAATTTTGAAAACAAACTGTTACATAAAAAAAAAACTCGGTTATTGAGACTAAACTTAATAGGCTAACCTGTCTAAATAAGTTTATCCCACCTCAAATGTTTCATTCAGCATTTCAACCAAGCCTCATGGAGATCTGTTTTGATTAATATAATTGGATTGCCCAATTCTTAAGTGCGGGATGCAAGGGTGTCTCCTTGCCTTCTATTTATACTCCCTGAAGTTCATTATTTGTGCACAAGGCCAGACTAACCCCCATGGTTTGTGTTTTTCTGTGTGCTCCTTTCCTGTTGATTTCATAGGTAAATGGGGCTTCTAACGTGTTGGCTTACAATGCTTCATTTACACGTGAAGCAAGATAGGTGAATATACATCCTTTGTTTGGCAGAAACCTGGAACATATTTTCACTGTATGTACATAACTAGTTGCATGGTATCTGTACATACATTTAATAATGATATTAATAATCAGTGTGATCCTACTTTTCATTTAAGATCACATGACATCATTTATGGATAAATACCTGGAAACCATTGTCCTAGGTGTAGTTAGTTTGTCAGGCCTGTTAGGCATTGCTTTACAAAACAGTGAACCCATTGCCAGCTGGCACCAATAGGCCTTTGTCACACCAATATTGTGAACTCATATTCCTTCATACCTGCTTGACCCACCTCTGCTTCTTGGAAATGCACAGCTGAGATTTTCAAAGCTACCTGTAAATGGGGTGTCCAAATCCCTTAAACTACTTTAAAAATTGCACTCTGTGTTTGAGCCATACACAATCCAGGCCGTCTCTTGCTATTGTATAGCAAGTTCAATATTCCAGTATACAATATATAGTTCAATATCCCAGCAGAACTACCCATTTGCATGGTATGTGGCTCACACTGAAGTCTGTTACTATGGTTCCTTGGAAACACAGAACAAGTTGCTGAGAGCTGCCAAGTCTGAGCATGTTTTAGTAATGTCAGAGACAATTCTTGCAAAGGGTAATATTATCAATTTGACGTCAGGGGCGTTAGCTGCATTAATGATTGATAATCTTCACATGTCAGGCCAAATTCATCCCTGTTTCAACCTGGGAACTCCTCCTTATGCCAGCAGTGAATACAGTCTGTCAAACTGAGACTATAGAACAAAGTATCTGATCCTTTGTGCGGTCAGTGGAGGAAGAGTACATGGTTAGTATTATTTAATGAAACACTAAAATGGGAATAAATTAAACTTAAATTGAAGTTCTATGCTGAAAAGAGCTTATATAAAAAAGACACCTTCTTATTCAGTAGACCTGCTCTCTGTGTGTAGTCAGTCATATCTGCTGAGAGTTGCAGCAAAAATAAATTTTTTCACTGATTTCTACTCCTGTTAAACCTGCAGAGACAACACTGTTAAATGGGAGTGAATTGGATTCCATTACCACTTTTGCATCATCAACAGAATTGTTTATTAAACTCTAATCAGATATACCTGTGCAAACCCACTGACCGCACTGTCCCTGCACAGGTGTCACTGAGGACATAATTTGAAGACTGAGATTGCACAGCTATTTAAATAACTTTGATTAATGATGACTGACAATACACAACAAGGGAGAACCCAGCTTGATGCTCAGAGCATAGGCTAAGTGTGCAGGACTGACTGTTTGGATAAAAATACCTTGTTACTTAGAAACTGAGCACATTTAATTCAGAGTCTGAGAGACAATAAATATGAAATCCCACAATGTCATTTTAAAGAGTTACTTTTCAGAATAGAACTACACTTTTAAGTTCGAACTGCACAAAATGCAGGGCATTATGAGTGTATCAGAATCTGTGTATCACAATTCAGTTTACAGAAAAAGTCCATAATAACCTGCAAAGAAACAGAAGATTTGAAGGTGCAATTTAAGAATGGAAAGTATCGTGAAGGGTTCAGAATGGGGGAGAGAGTCCCAGACAGATGGAACAGCATGAGCAAAAGAGCAATCCCCCACAAAAAGTGAGACAAAAGAGAGGAAAAGTATAGGAGAAGTTGAGTGAATAGATGGATTTGAAATCAGAGCCCGTGGACAAACCCTCTAAGGGTTTAGGACAGCCTCACAAAAGAGTACATTGCAATAGTTAGAATATGAAGTGGACAGGTGAAGGCATGGACATAAATTTCAGAGATAGAATCAAGGAGGTAACTTGGAAATGTTGGAAGAAAAGGGGGCTTTGGAGTGAAAGATGACTTCATCATTGCTTTTGGCCTTCGAAACCAACAGAGCTGGTAAAAAAAAAAATCAAAATTCCAAAATATTTGACAAAACACAGGGACACACTTTTAATGAACTTTTAAAAAAAAATTGTTTTGACCAACTGTGGGAAGAAAGTTAAAGTCTGAGTTGAAGAAAGTGATAGTGGAGTCAGAGTCATGGACAGCGAAGACTTTAGTCTTTGGTAACAAGAAGCTGTGGTTTAGCCAAGAGCTGACAGAGGTAATAGGAGATGCAGAGCTGTGTGTCATCCACATAAAAGTATTTCAACCTTGGACAATAATCAAAGAAACATCTAAGAAGAGAAAAAGACGTGGGTCAATGACAGAGCCTTCAGCCTCTTCATACTGCTGTAACAGGGGGAGTGAGTGGATAACCATTTATTACTATATTACAGTTATTTCTGGTAGCACATACAATGTGCTATGTGCCATACAAACGAAAGGGCAAGGTTCCTGCACGAAAGATCTTACAGTCTAGAAAACAAACACAGAAACAGACAAATGGAAGGGGGAAATGGTACTATAGGCAAATAAAGGCACCAAAGTAGTGATTGGGCAAGTCATCTTAATATTATGTTTTTTACAGTACCCCTTCAAAAAATAGACATATAAAACTATTGCCAATTACCCCTTTACCATGACATTATTAGTTGGTTGTTTTCTTATAGTCATCAAATTAGATATGAATTTGAATGCAATGTGTCAGTCAAAGAGATCCCTGTACTTTGCATATGGGGAAGCATCACATGCTGGAAAAGAGAGAAGATAGGCCCTCTCTATAGTGCTCTCAGGAGACTGCACCTAGAGCAGCATTTCTCAGATGCAGCCATGGTGGCCGCATGTGGCCACCAGGGCTTTTCGTGTGACCATAACAACCTCCTGGGTGTTGATGAGGGTGGTGGGCAAAGTATTGGCCTCTTCCCCCCCCACCCCCGTTGTTCCTGGAGGTGCTGCTCTGCACAGCCACTGGAGACAAGTTGAGCACAACACTGCAGGAGCAAGGTGAGTTCCTGACCCACCTTGTGGTGGGGGCTTGGTCTTCAGCCTTGGGGTGGTTGGGCGGCGCCATAGCGGGTTCCAGCAGCGGGACTTTGAGAGCCTGGCCATGAGGCTTTGGCACTGACTCCCGGCTCCAACTATATGGCTCCAGCCCCCGGCTCCAGCCACTGGCTGCTGTCTCTGGTCCCGGGCTCCAGCTGCATGGCAGCAGGAGCCAGTCCTGAGTGCTGACCCCTGCCCCGACTGTGTGGCAGTGGGCTCCCACTCCTGGCTTCAGCTGCGCAGACCTCAGCTCTGATCATGCAGCAGCGCATGCTGACCCCCCAGCTCCAGCCATGCAGGCTCACCACCACCATCTCCCATCACCCCAGGCCCCCAGTGCTTTCCCCAGCCCTGAATCCATTCCCCCATCTCCCCTGGCCCTCGCTGCCTCCCCTTTTGATACCCCCATCCAAGGCTTAATTTGTCCTGGGGCTTGCTGAGAAAAGTGATATTAACAAACATGCAAGATCACTTTTCACAGCAGACTTATTAGCTAGCTGGGAGGCTGTATAAATGATACAGTACTTGTATGTTTGTTAATATCACTTATCACAGCCTCCCAGCTAGCTACTAAGTCTGCTGTGAAAAGTGATATTAACTAACATACAAACATCACTTTTCACAGCATTATTTTTATTACTGAATCCACAAAACAAAAACCTACATAAATTAATTACAATGATTTGGATATGTATATGTGCATATTTATTTGTTTTTCCTACAGCTAATTAATTATTTTAGGAAAAAGTGTCAGTGCAGCCACCAGCAAGAGTTGATGAGACCACCAAAAAAATTGCTGTGAGAACCCCTGACCTAGAGTATCATGTTCTGTTCTGGGCATCACAAAACCAGTAAGAAATAGATGAATTGGAGTGAGCTTAGACAAGAGCAACATCAATTATTAGTGGTGGAACTTAGGAAGAAAGAGTGGAAATGCTAAACAAGTATATAGAATTAAGAGTCAGCTAAGGGGTCTCATTTTACCCCTCACTCCAATTTTGGAAACATTTTAAAGAAACTTTCATCAAAACCTGTGAAGAAGTGCTGTGATTCAGAAAGAAACACCATAATGAATGGTTGCCTGAGGATATATGGCAGAAAATAGAAGAAAGATGTAAAATAAAACTGAAATCAAGCAGGAACAAGAACAAAGAAACAGTGATTCCAGCAGAAATATGCTGCTAAGAACAAGAAGGTCAAAAAAAGTGCTAGGAAAGATAAACGAGGTTTTATAGACAAAATGGCAACAGATGGACAGGTTGCTGCAGCACAAAATGACATGAAGACACTGTATAACCCCACTAGACAGGAAGAACAAACACCAGTCAACCAAGACAAGTAGGACAATTTAGCAATGAAGACATCAGAACAATTAAATATATAGAGACAATACTTTAGTCAGCTACTGAATTGTGAGCTGGTGGTCAACATCTATCCCTGCACTCCCACCCGATATAGAGGAAGGAGAAGGTCTGGATACCAAACTAGGACTTGTCACTAGAGTAGAAATGGAGATGGCAGTCAATCCGTTAAAGAGTGGAAAGGCACCAGGTCTGGACAACATCTCAATGGAGGCCCTCCAAAAAGATTCAAAGAATACAGTAGGCATTTTGAAAAACCTCTTACAAAAGATACAGGAAGAAGAAAAAATACCAAACAAGTGGGAAAATGGTCATATAGTGAAGCTGCTGCCAAAGAAAGGAGACCTCAGTCAGTTCAAAAACTTGAGGGGCGTTCACTTGCTGTCCATGCCAAGTAAAATACTTACATGTGTTATCCCAGACAGACTAAAGAAGGCAGTAGAGACAAGGCTGCGGCAAGAACAGGCAGGGTTCAGACAGGAGAAATCATGCATAGATCAAATAGCAGTCCTGCGTATCATCACAGAACTGTTGCTACAGTGGCAGTCATAGCTCTCCGTGAATTTAATAGATTTCAAAAAGCCTTTTGGCACAGTGGATAGAACAGCCTTATGGAAGTTGCTACACTATTATGGAATCCCCCCCAAATCTGTAAATATTATCTAGAACCTCTATGAAAATATGACATGCCAAGTAATATATAACAAATTGAATAAGCCATTAGGGGTAACAACTGGTGTCAGACAAGGATGTCTTATGTCACCCATGACCTTCCTAATGGTAATGAATTGGGTAATCAAAAAGACCACAGAACAGCCAAGATGTATACAATGGACTTTCACAAAGAAGCTGCAACACCTTGACTTGGCAGACAACATCAGCCTGCTGTCCCATATCCACACAGATATGCAAACTATAACTAATGCTCTCCAGACCCATGCACAGTAAGTAGGGCTGAAAATCAACACCAACAAATCCAAAACCATGAGAACAAACACACAACAAGAAACAACAACAACAACACTTGCTGGCACTGACATAAAAGGATTTAGCACTTCACATATCTCAGCAGCATCATAAGCAAAACAGGTGTTCACCTTGCCATTGCTGCCGACTGCAACCATTGTTCACTCTGCTGCTGTTGGCCATTGCACCATCATTTACTCTGCCACCCAGGGCCGGTGCAACCATTTAGGCAGACTAGGCGGTTGCCTAGGGTGCCGAGATTTGGGGGCGCCAAAAAGCGCCCCCCAATTTTTTTTAAATGGTTGAGCAGCTGCTGCTGCTGGGACAGAGAGGGAGTCTGAGCTGCTGGCGGCAGCCGGCAGCCCAGGGTGCCCCCTGGGTCAGGGCGCCGCCGCGGCAGCCGGCAGCCCAGGATGTCCCCGGGTCAGGGCGCCACCGCAGCAGCCGGCAGCCCAGGGTGTCCCCGGGTCAGGGCGCCTCCGCAGCAGCCGGCAGCCCAGGGGTCCCCTGGGTCAAGGCGCCGCCACGGCAGCCCGCAGTCCAGGGTGTCCCCTGGGTCAGGGCGCTGCTGCGGCAGCCGGTAGCCCAGGGGCCCCCGTGGAGCTGCTGCAGTGGTGCCTGCGGAGGGTCCGTTGGTCCGTGGCTCCGGTGGAGCTGCCGCAGTTGTGCCTGCGGACGGTCGGCTGCTCGCGCGGCTCCGGTGGACAGCCCGCAGACACCACTGCGGCAGCTCCACCGGAGCCGCGGCGCACCGTACCCTCTGCAGGCACCACTGCGGCAGCTCCACCGGAGCCACGGGACCAGCGGGCGGGGCGGCGAAATTGCTGTCCGCCTAGCGCGCTCAAAACTCTAGCGCTGGTCCTGCTGCCACCATTGGCCACTGTGCCATTGTTCACTCTGTCGCCACTTCTGTGCTGCCACCTACCTCTCTACTGCCATCCCACATTCTGAAGTATCACCACTTAGCCCAGGTCTCAGCGATTTCAGAGGACAGTGAGGAATCTCACTGCTAGTTCAGGCTGTGCAGTCTCCTTCCCTGCAATACTATCCCACACTGCATCTAAGGGCTGGTCTACACTACAAACTTAGGTCGACATAAGCCACGCTAAGTCAATTTAATAATGTAGGTGTCTACACTACTGAGTCCCCTCTGCCGATCTAAGTGGCCTGTAAACTCAATTTCTGTACTCCACCTCCACGAGAGGTAGCCCTTGATTCGACATCCACGGCTTGACATGGGGATAGTGTAGACACTGCGTTGTGTGATTTGAATGAATTGGCCTCCTGGAGGTGTTCCACTGTGCTCTGTTGTGACCTCTCTGGAGAGCACTTTCAACTCCACTGCATGTCAGCAAGGTACACAGGAAACAGCTGCTTGCTCCCTTGTTAAAGCCCCAGGAATTTTTGAATTTCAATTTCCTGTTTGATCAGCATGCAGAGCTTGCCAGAACAGCTGATCATGGAGATCAAGGCCGCAAACATGTTCCAGCGTGGAGTACACAGAGGTGTTGGATCTTATTGCTATGTTGGGAGAAGAGTCTGTGCAGGCAGAGCTCCAATCCAGCAGAAGCAGTGCTGACATCTTTGTCAAGATTGCATGGGGCATGGGGGAGAAGAGCTACGCCAGGGACACGCAGCAGTGTCACATGAAAACAAAGGCGCTTCTGCAAGCATATCATAGAATCATAGCTAGACCTATACACCTTTGAGGACAGTTCTGCCACAGACTCAATTAACATAGAATCATAGAATCTCAGGGTTGGAAGGGACCTCAGGAGGTCATCTAGTCCAACCCCTTGCTCAAAGCAAGACCAATCCCCAGAAATAACACATCCACTGTTTTCCCCTCATCCACAGAGCCAGCTATCTCATCATAGAAGGCAATTAGGTTAGTCAGGCATGACTTGCTCTTGGTGAATCCATGTTGACTGTTCCTGATCACTTTCCTCTCCTGTACGTGCTTCAAGACCAGCATACCAGAAGACAAGAAAGGTGAACAGTCATTCTGGTTCTGCCCCACAGACATGCTGCTTTTATGAGGAGCTGCATGCGATTCTAAGTGGCGACCCCACCACTACCCCAAAACATTCTATGGATACTTCCCAGGAGCCCCACGTGACCTCGAGCAAAAACGAGGACATTGTTGGTGAGGAAGAAGAGGAGGAGGAGAAGAATGTGAGGCAGGCAAGCAGAGGTTCCATTCTTCCTGACAGCCAAGAACTGTTTTTAACCCTGTAGTCCATCCCTTCACAGGACCAGTTGGCAGCAGAGCATTAGGTCAAGGAAGGCACCTCTGGTGAGTGCACATTTCCAATCAAACTGTAGGGATTACATGCTATTATTTTTTATGGTTAATCTGAACAAAAAAGTAGGTGTCAGTGGCCACTCCAGCTACATGCTCTCCAAAAAAGACTGTTTATGTGCATGGGGATGGCCCAGGAATCCCCAATGGAGATCTCTAGGAAGCTTTCATGGCAGTACTCTGTGATCATTTGCAGAAGGTTTCTGGGAAGGGCTGACTTCTTTCGTCCACCATGGTAGGACACTTTCCTGGGCCACTTCAGTATTAATTCTGCTGGCATCGTTACAGCACACCGCATTGCAGCATAAGGACCAGGTTTGAACCCAGACGATGGTAGCATCTGCTCCCTTGCTGCCTCTGTTACCTCAGAAGAGTGATATTGCATAGAGTCACCTAGGGGAAACAGAGGAAGTTTTCAATGTGAGCCCTTAAACTGCAAACAGTTCAACAAGTAATTTGCCCGTTTGGTGAAATCTGGGTCACACAACCATGCTTTCCCAAACATGTTGTGGTTGTGGTTGGAAGGGATCACTGTGTATTGCAAGCAGCATTGAAAAAAAGGGGAAGTGGCAGCTTCCTGTTTGTCTTCCTTCCCCACAACCTAGTATCACTCTTATAAAAAACAAACTATTTGGGGGCCTTTACACTGGTGCCTGTCCTCAAGCACCATCCAAGTTACTAGGGGAAAGGGGGCTTTTCTCAGGTTTCAACCTGTGATTCCCAAGGATGTGTTCATAAAAGCAGCAGCACAAGTTCTCTCGCCCAGGCCTCGTGGCCTGGTCTTACTCACCATGGCTGGAGCAGCAAAATGACTCTTGCAATAGCCAGCCATTATGATTACATTGTGGCTTGCAGTGAAGTGTATTGGCGGGGAGGTTATAAAAAAAATTAACCTTGCTCCAGAAACTATGTATCCACTATCAATGCTACCCTTGTGCTTTGTATTCCTTGCAGCCGAAACCTTGTCCGTCAGCGCATCCTCCACACCAGGACAGAGACTTTCCCAGATTAGAAGGCAGAAAAAGAAGACTTGCGAAGACATGTTCAATGAGTTAATGCGCACCTCCGAGAGTGACAAGATGGAGCTCAGAGCATGGAGAATTACACTGTCCAAGAATCTGGACCAATGGTTATTTTGCAGTCTGGAAAGAAAGTCTCTCCTTGCAGCTTTCTGAACAGACCTGCATTCCTAAAGATGCGTGCATCATGCACCTTTCCCAACCATCCCATATTGATGTGAGTGAAATGGCACCTGTGATCCACCAGGGCTTGCAACACCATTGAGAAGTACCCCTTTCAGTTTATGTACTCTTTGGCAAGGTGGTCTGGTGCTGTCTATTGCCCCCACCGCAGTTAGGGAACCCCATCATGGCAAAACCATCCACTACGTCCTGCAAGTTGCCCAGGGTCACTACCCTTCTTAGCAGAAGTTGTTGGTCCTGCAAACTTGGATCACAACAGTTCCCACAGTAGATTTATCCTTCCAAATTAATGCCCCACTGACTAGTAGCAGTCTGGCATTGCAAGCTTCCACAGAGCTATTGCCACTCACTTCTCCACTGTCAGAGCAGCTCTAATTTTAGTATTGATGCACTTCAGGGCTGGGGAAAGCTCTTCACACAGTTCCTGGAACATGCCCTTACACATTTGAAAGTTCTGCAGCCACTGCTCATCATTCCATAACTGCATAATGATGCGGTCCCACCAGTCAGTGCTTGTTTCCCAGGCCCAGAAACGGCACTCAGCCGGGTCAAGGTGATGCGTGACTGTCACCAGCAACTTTGAATTGCTCCACAATGTGTCTTTCAGAAGGGCTGCTTGAGTGTCATCACACTGTTCCATGAGGCAGCTCCTGTATCCACTGTGTAAATACTGCAGGATAAGGCACAAGGTGTTTGTAATGCTCACAACAACAGTGTATAGCTGAGCGGGGTCCATGCTTTTCAAGGTGTAGCGTTGGTGCAAGTAACCCAGGCTTACGAAAAAGGTTTGGTTTGTTTGCCATTGATTTCAGGGTGGGCAGGAGGGAGGGAAGGAGATAAGTGCATCATGGGAGGCTAACGCCATATTCCCATAACCAACCGCGCCAATGTTTTGGTCCCATATGGCATTGCAAGCCTAAGCCTTAATTCCACTCAGCTACGTGCACTGTGGGATAGCTACCCACAGTGCAGTGTTCTGTGCATCAATGCAAGCCCCGCTAGTGAGGATGCACTCCATTGCCCCAATGAGTGTAGTGTGTACACGCAAGATCAACTTGCTTAAATTGGAGGCTCGCTATCAACTTACATGAAGTCAGCTTAACTTTGTAGTGTAGACATGGCCTAAACTTAACACATACACCTGGTTATCAGAAATATCAGCCCTACCGATCTCTGAATAAAAAAGAGACTTTGAACTGAGTCTAACCATCTTTGTCTTTAAACACTGATGAGGGAAGAGTCAAATGGTGTTTGGGACAGACCAAGCGGAAATAGCTATTCTCCCCTCCTCTCTGTTCACTGGAATTTGGCATCCCTACCACCTGCTTAGTGAATGAGGTTCAGTTTAGGATGACCCCCTCAATCAGGTCAGGCTAAGTACAATTCTGCTGCGCTTTACTCAGACAATGAGGATAATTATATTTCATTACTTCTGCACTCACTACTAAAATGATTTGTATCCCTACACCACCCAAATGTGATCACTTTGGCAAAGTGCTCCCTTTGCTGAATACCTAGATAGAGTAGTTGTGTTTATGCAAATATGGTCTGTTCCTGAAGTCTTTCCTCCTAGCTCACCACTAGATGTAGGGGAGAGCATTCAGACCCTGCTTACATCTGGAATGAAACTCGAGATAGCTAGGACACAGATGGAGGAAAGTATTGAATAACACAGCGTTTCCCAAAGTTTTTTGGCCACGGAACACTTTTTAGCCTATTACGGAGCACTTATAATATTATTTTGTAGTCGTTTGGTTTTCAAGTAAAAATCGTGTTATTTATGCTCAAATTTATTTTATAAAACAAAGCAACAATACAAATTTAAAATAACTTGAACTAACAATTTCTAACTGGAAAGCGCATATAAAGTAGTACAAAAATCAAGTGCAAGAGTCTTTCATGGAACACCTATTCACATCGTGCGGAACACCAGTGTTCCGTGGAACACAGTTTGGGAAATGCTGGAATAATAGAACATGAAAGGTGCTGGATTGGAGTCCCCTGGCAAGAGGGAACAGGGTAGACCAATGACAACATGGAAATGTACAACTGAAAGCTATAAACATGACATGAGAAGAAGCTCAGACTGCAGCAAGAGACCACCTAAGATTGGAAGCAACGGTGAAAGCCTTGTGTTTTGCATGGAATAAATAAGCACATTAGTCAATTAAGTCAAAAAGGCTGATGATAATGGTGTAAAATATTTGATGGGTGAAAACACAAAAAACACAAAGGGAGTATTTAAGGTGGTACAAAGTGGAATACTAGCAATGATAGGATCATGGGTGGTGGGTGAAACCCTGCTTTGGGGAGGCTAGGCCGCCCGCCCTGCCCCTTCCGCCCAGGCCCCATCCTGGCATGCCAGAGCCCCAAACTCCCTCTGCCCTGTAAATGGAAAAGCTCTGAGGGCCCTCCCCCCAAACCAGAGGAGCCCCAGCCTGCCTGCCCCAGCCACATCGGGCTGAGCCACCACCACCGGCGACCGCCAACACACACACCCCTCCCCAGAACCACCAGCCTTCCCGAGTGCCAGGCCAGCCCCAGCACCATCAGAGTTGGGTTGGCCCCAGTGCTGGGCCGAGTTGCTGGCCCCCAAACTCCTGACAGCCCCACCCCCGCCAGAATCGGGCTTGGCCCAGCATCAGGCCAAGCCAGCAGCCTCCCCGAGAACCAGTTCCTCCTGCCCCTGAGGGCCTCCCCACACACACACACCGAGCCCAACCAGCCCCAGCACCCAGCCAAGCCTCCTCAATCCGCCAGCCGCTGGCTCCCCGCATCACTCCTCACTCCCCCATCCTGAGGAGGAGGGACACGGTCAGCAGCAGAGACTTTTGGGGGGGTGGAGTAGAGGAGCCGGTGGGGGTGTCGGGCCACCATGGCCTAGCTGTCCAGCGACAGGTTGGTGGCAGTCCCAGGGAAGGCTAAGCTTTCCCTGGCCTATTATACCCACTACCCATGGATAGGATGAAATTAAGACGAGGAAAAATTAGGGTCAATTAGATTTATAAATTATTTTCTAAGGGTAGGTGTGGAAACCACAATGTTTGGGACATCTTAAACAAAAGTGAACAAAAAATATAGAAAATATACTGTAGGGCAAAAATTCTGAACAGGTAGGGGAAAGTGTAGATGAGAAAACTGGTGCAGTATTTTCATCTCTAGTTTTTAGTATAATGATAGATAGGAAGAGAAAGAGATGCAAAGTCACTTGTAGAACTAAAAGGAGATGCTGGAGAGGTACCCTAGGATTCATGCCTGAAGAGAAACATGCTCGAAACATAGGTCCAAGTTCTGATCTTAGTTTCATTGGTGTAAATCACTGGTAAAATAACCTCTCAGCTCCTACTTGAGATTCCCCTTTTTAATGCATCTCACATTAGCACATTAGCTCTTTTGGCCTGAGTGTCATTCTGGGATCTCTCGTTCAGCTGATTATCCTACCAAAATCTGTTTCAGAGTCACTGCTTTCCAGATAGAGTCCTCCATTCTATAAGGATGACCTACATTTTGTTCTTTGTTTCTTTGTTCCCAGATGTATACATTTACATTTAACCATATTGAAATGCATAGTGTTTGCTTGTTCCCAATTTGCCAAGTGATCTAGATCACTCTGAATCAGTGACCTGTCCCCTTCATTATTTACCACTCTGCCAGTTTTTGTGTCATCTTCAAACTTTATCAGTGATGATTTTATGTTTTCTTCCAGGTCATTGATAAAAATATTAAATATTGCAGGGGCAAGACCCAGTCCTTCTGGAACTCCCATTGAAAACAGACTGCTGAAAGATTATTCCCCATTTACAGTTACATTCTGAGACCTATCTGATAGCCAGTTTTTAATCCATTTAATGTGTGCCATGTTAATTGTATATTCTAGTTTTTTAATCAAAATGTCATGCAGTACTAAGTCAAATGACTTAGAGAAGTATATTGCATCAACACTATTACCTTTATCACAAACTCACACCTTTATCTGAAACTTGTAATCTCACCAAAAAAAAACACAAAACAAATCAAGTTAGTTTGACAGGATTTATTTTCCATAAACCCGTGATGATTTGCTTTAATTATGGTGTCCTCCTTTAGCTCTTTATTAATCAAGTTCCATTTCAGCCACTTCAGTATCTTGCCCAGGATCAATGTCAATCTGACAGCCTATAATCACCTGGGATATTCTGTTTACCCTTTTTAAAAAGTGGCACTATTAGCTTTCTTTCAGTCTTCTGGAACTTCCCCAGTGCTCCAAGGCTTGCTGAAAATCAGTGTTAATGGTCCATTAAGCTCCTATCCAGCTCTTTTAAAACTCTTGAATGCAAGTTATCTGGACCTGCTTATTTTAAAATGTCTGACTTTACAATCTTCTGTTTAACATCCTCCAGAGATACTAGTGGAATGGAAAGACTGTCATCATCACCATATGATGAGATTGATTCATCTGTTTTTTTCCAAATATAGAACAATAATATTGACTGAATACCTTTTCCCTTTTCTTGATCATTTTACTATTTATGTCTGGTAATGGATCAATACCATTGTCAGGGTTCTTTTTGTTCCTAATATATTTTTAAAAACTCTTTTTTATTTTCCTTAATTCTGCTGGCCATAAAGGTTTTGTTATGGCCTTTAGCTTCCCATATCAATCTTCTACAGTTCCTAACTTCTGATTTATATTCATTACTATCTACTTTTCCTTTCTTCCTATTGTATATTATATTTTTATTTTTTACAGCTGCCTTCACTTCCCCTCTAAACCAGGTTGGTTTTTAACCAACATGGCCATCTTCCAAAGTTGTGGGATTGTGGGTTTTTGAGCATCTAGTAAAGTGTTCTTAAATGATTCTCAATTACTCCCAGCTGATTTGGTTGACAATTGTTTTCAGCTTTGTGAAACTGATCCTATTAACAGGGCCAATGCAAGGATGTTTTGTGCCCTAGGTGAAACTTCCACCTTGGACCCTCCCCTGTCCCCCCGCCCTGAGGCACCCCCCCACAGCAGTTCCCCCCATCCCTCCTCCACCCTGAGGCACCCCCCACCCCACCTCACCCCTGCTGTGCCTCCACCCTGAGCATGCCATCGCTACTTCACTTCTCCCGCCTCCCAGGCTTGCGGCACCAATCAGCTTAGGCGCTGCAAGCCTGGGAGGCGGGAGAAGTGAAGCAGCCATGGCGTGCTTGGGGAGGAGGTGGGGCAGGGGTGAGCTGGGGCAGGGAGTTCCCCTGCGTGCCTCCCCACTTGCTGCAGACAGCCCTCCCTGCGCCCCCCTGCCCCAGCTCCTTCCACCTAAATGCCGGTGGCGACCAGGGTGGCCAAAGATCCAGTCGCTGCCGAATAAAATGCTGCCCCCCAAATCCTAGTGCCCTAGGTGACTGCGTGGGTCGCCTAAATGGTTGCACTGGCCCTGCCTATTAACACACCAAGAACGTATATTATTGGTGTGTTTGCATATACAGGCATGTATATATATACACACCAGTAGTATATTATATAATATAAAAAAACAAGTGTGTGTGTGTGTTGTGTATTATGAGTATTCCTACTGCGTTCAGTGAGTCTATATACTGCATAAAGTTACTCACATGCTTAAGTGTTCATAGAAAATTGGAACCCAATTTTAGAAGTGATGTGACAAGGCAAAGTAACAAAAAAGCAGGTATGGGGCAGGTTCAGGAAGGACAAGATTTGCAGCATAAGATCATGCAGTTACTTGGGTTAGTTACATGCATACTTCGATGAGTCAATTAAAAGTATTTTAACAAATAATACTTATTGTTATTGAACTGTCATTTATCACAGAAAGTGCTTGTTTAAACATACAATAGAACAAAGTTAAAAGTGAAATAAAATATATCAAAAAACAATTACAGTAAAATATACAGTGGATAATTTATGGACCATTAAAGACATAGGCAAAGCAAATCTTTTAACTATTCAATAAATAAAGATCTGAAAAAGTATTTCAAACTTTATTAAAAATGTCCAGGAAACCTCTAACTCTCATTTTATGCTTCACTAGAATACACAGATTAATTTCCTTTTGGCTGCTGCTAGACAAGTAATCAAATTGGTTTTCCAGTAGTTGATCAGACATTGGCCTGCCGGAGAAAATTCAGTTCCCTAGAGGCAATTCCCACAAACCTCTTCAGATGACTTGTCAGACAACTTTCTTCTGAGTCTTATAAATAAATGTATAAGCCCTGCTGCTCCACTATGCCTGTGCTGTACTCAGAAGTAGTGGAGAGGGCTAGCTGCAGGGAGTTGCTTGGAGTTCCCTGATTCAGAAACATTTAGCTCCAATACAAAGTCAAGGCTGAATGTGGGCAGCCCAACCTTACATCAGTGGAGAACTGGAAATAGCAGAGCTCTGCTCTGTCGTTCTCCCCTGCCCCACCTTGCCCTGGTCCCAGACAACCCCCAACATACTCAAACATCATGAAACCAAATCATAATAGGTATTACCTAAGTGTCAGTTATTTTGTTCCAATTCTTTCTAACCTACCTCTTTGCAAATTACGTCTTAAGAAGTATTTAGAAACTCAGAATGTACATTTGCTTCAAAAGATGGTGGATCAAATCTTGCAATGCACCCTCAGTCCTCATTCAGTTAAGACTCGCTCAATGAGATGGCAGAATTTGGCCTAGACCATATGGAAAGGGAATGTTGTCTGTGATTCTGTAGTGCATCCATGGCTGCCTACCATGAGGCCTGATCCAACACCCATCAAAGACAATGGAAAGTCTCCAACTGATTTCAGGGGACACAGGATCTGGCCCCCAAATCCTCAAGCCTTTCAATTTGAGATTATATGATGGGGCTGCCTGACATAACAGGGAACTGGACTCAGTGACCCAGAAGGCCTCTTCAAAACCTATGTCTTATGAGATAAAAGAATAACTAACTCTGTTTAATATCAGAGGGGTAGCCGTGTTAGTCTGGATCTGTAAAAAGCAACAAGGGGTCCTGTGGCACCTTATTGACTAACAGATGTGTTGGTGCATAAGCTTTCATGGGTGAATACCCACTGTGTCTGACAAAGTGGGTATTCACCCACGAAAGCTCATGCTCCAATACATCTGTTAGTCTATAAGGTGCCACATGACTCTTTGTTGCTTTTTAACTTTGTTAACTATAAGTAGCAGGCTTCTGTAGTCTCTGGAGTTAGTTACTATATGCATAGCAGACAGACAAAGCAGTGTATTATATACTCCCTCTGTTAGACAAATTCATGCTCAGCATCTGATGGGCCACAGGAGTTCAAGCCCCCTGTGAAATAATAACATGTAACAGATGTGGGGTGTCTGTATATACGTGGCTACCGCTGCATGACAAAACAGAACCTGGATGGGAACTGCCATATTGTAATGAATCCATGGCTGCATACCCCAGCTCATCATCAGGAATAGAACTTGGGACTTCATCAGCAAAAGTTTAAGTACCCACTGCTTGAATGTAACACATACTTTTTCTCATCTTAATATTACCCACGAAGTGATAAAATTACCACTATGCTCTACAGGACTTGTAGAATGACAAACTCTTGCATGGAAGACCTTATAACTGAATTAATACACAATACAGGAGATGATAGTGCAAATGCACAAAGACATGGAAACACCATTGGTGGGGATCAGGGTTGGATTAACCACCAGCCACAGTACACCCATGCATATGACTCCTGTGATGGTTCTTGGGGTAGACAAGCATGTGAGTCAACTTGTTATCCCACCTCGAGCAAGAGAGGGTCTTTTTTTGTGCTAGCTGGGTGTCAGTGTAACCCACACACCACCTGAGTGTGGTGTTCTGTCCCATCTGCTGGCACTGAGACCACTTAGAAAAAGAGATAAAATGAGTCTGCTCTACTGCCTTTGCTAACAGCCAGTTGGCTTTTAGCTCATGCGACAGAGATTCATTTGTTAAGCTTCAGAAGTCCCAAATTCAATCCCTCCCACCTATGACCGGGGTCTGTCGGTGTTACATCAGCTTCCTGACACCATCAGTCTTTCAGCCACTCAAGCACTCTCCTCTGGGCCCTAATTTTGCCTTACAGGTTAACAACAGATGCACCCCAGTATCCAAGCTACCTTAAATAACTCCCCTGTGATAGCCAGCCCTTGACACTGGCTACTCACAGAAATTCCAGTGCAGTGCACCCGTTTACAGTTTTACTTTAAACCACTGCTCCTGTAAACCACATGGCACTTGTGAGCACTTACGATAAAACAAAATAAGGTTTATTTAAATAAGACTAAAGATATAACTAGAAATAAGAGAGTGGCAAAAACAAGTGGTAACAATACAAAGCAAAATCATAAAATGTGATCCTGGGTCTACACTTATCAATAGTTACCTTCCCTATCAATAAAGTCGATTTTCAGTCTCTATTATAGAGCTGGCTGGTTTTTCAATAACCAGTATCCAAAATGTTAATGAAAGCACCCTTGCTTCCCAAGGCATTTCCTCAGTGAAGGGACATACACTCTGCTATAGTCTTTTGTTCCTATTCATGACCATGGCACAGCTAATTAGCGGGCAATTAGGGAAGGGTGACAACTCTCTCTTGCTTAGATGAGCCATTCTCGTGGGGATTAATTTCTACTCCAAGTCCATCAAGCTCACTTTCACTATAAATACATTGTTCTTTAATATTACCCATATGTACATCTCACAATAGTTATAAGTCTAGAGAAATTACAAGCTTTCTGTAGACATGTCACATGATATCCCTTATGAATAATTACCCTTCAAGAAATGTGTTTGGTGTAATGAGTTTGTCAGTCTGAAGTGAGAGCTGTTTCCAAAAAAATAGGGGACCTTTTGTCATGGAATCTCTGTGACACAGGTATGGAGTCATATGAAGACATTACAGTGACATCATCATGTACAGCCTGTAGCATAAGGCTGTATACTCCCGTGGTGCAAAAAATGACTATATAGAAAGCTGTGATCTCAGTCCCATGGAATACAGACCCCCAAGGAGAATACCATCCCCGCGCTCCCTGGGACAGAAAGCTCTGTGTTGAAGGCTCCTATGGCACTTTAGCAGAGCCCTCAGGGATGGGATGGCCAGTTAGCAGCATCTACAGTACCCACAAAGCACCCTCTGCTGTTTTGACAGGAGGCAGAACCACCCAAAGCAAAATGTATGTCTGTCCGTCATATGAAACAATGCCATCACAGTGTCTGTGTGTTTTCTTGTGGTGGTACAGTCCAACCTGTGAGGAGCAATGTCATGAGCAGATATTGCATAGGAATGCATAGGCTCCCACTGAAGACTTGCAATGATACAAGGCTCTTTTTCCAATCAGTTTTTCACATTTGCCTTTCCCAGTGTGTTTACAACCTTTACTGATAGCTACTCTCCATTCAGATCTGTCCTTGGAAGTTACGAATGTTTATGCCACATGAACTGAAATTCTTCTGAAGGATGTCTTTCAAGCATTTATGTTTTCTGAGTCTCAGCTCACCATAGAGGACTTTTGCCGGGAGTCTATTCTCACGAATTCTGATAACATGACCTGTCCATATAAGCTGAGCTTTGATAATCATTACCCTGTTGCTGCTTGTAGCAAAGGGTAGACATAGCAGAGGCAGGGCCCTAAGGCTCTTGTATGGGATGTGGAAACGGCCTGGATTGCTGTGATCCATAACTTCATGATAGAACAGGATTTGAAGAACGATGCCCTTCACCCAACTTAGAAGAGCCTCTGCTTTCTGTATGCCTATGGGACATATGAAGTCAGGGCTGCGCTAAGAGCAGAGGAGGCAACACTGACAGTTGTGACAATGCAGCCGCAGTTTTTAGCCTTGTTTATTGTGGAATTGCCATCTCGGGGGAAGGGGATATTAAAACTGCTTTCTAGTTACAATGTTGTCAACGTTTGTGATTTTTATTACAAGTCACATGATAGTTGGTGTTTTCTTGAAGCTCCAGCTCCTGGAGTCATGTGAATGCATGAGACTCTATGCTTCTGCTTTGTTCTTAAAGTATATTTCTAGTGCCGGTGTTGCAGAGAATAGCTTGAAAACACAACCCAAGTACATCCTAAAGATTCAGAACCTAGAATGCAAATAAAAAGAAACCCAGTATATATATCTGGGAAAAAATATGATTTTAAGCTATGGTGGTATCCGAGAGCTTGTGGCTTGTTCACTCAGCACCCCATTGGCTTTCCCCTCTGGGTGTGTGGGTGAGTCTCAGAGCTTTGGGCAGGGTAGATTAGTGGAAAAGGAAATTCCCCCTATGCGAGTGGAAACTGAGTGAGCATCAGTATGTTCCCTTCCCACCCATCATACCGGAAGTGATTTGAGACCCAGTGTTGCCTCGGTACTTGCACTTGTGTGCTCCGGCCACCTCGCTGCTCCCTGAGACTAGGGTTCCCCCTGAGACGGCGGCGACACCAGGAGCAGCAGGAAGGGAGGAGCGGCCGCCTCTGCTTGTGTGGTGCAGCCGATCCGCTCCCGGGACCACAGGGAGGAGAGGCCGCAGGGAGCGCGGACCAGACGCCCTCGCCCTGGAGAGGGCGGCGGGAGGAGCAGGCGGGAGCCCTTGCGGCTCTGCCGGCGGCTGGCGATGGAGGAAGGTGAGAGGCTTCATGGCGTGTGCCCCGTATCACCCTCCCCCGGGGCGCTAGGCCGGTCGTGGCTGTGGGCCGGGGGGGGGGGTTGGCGCGGGGTTGGGGCTCTGCCGGGGGGGCGTTGGGAGCCGCGGGGCCTGCGGCGGGGGAATTGGTGCTGGTGACAACGGGGGCTGCTCCTGCGTCGCCGCTGCTTGACGCGGCCGTGAAGTTCCCGGGGCGGGGGCGGGGGCGGGGGCTCCCCTCGCGCGGGGGTGGTCACTGACCGTTTGCCGTTGGATGTGCGGTGTGGGGTTGCTCCGGGGATGTAGGTCGCAGGTGACTGTAAAAGCTGCAGCGACGCCGATCGTGTGACGTGAAATGGCAGGAGCAGGGGGTCAGTGGGCGCCCCAGGCTCGTCTTCGTGTGTTCTCAAAAATATGCACTTAACTACATTTCACAAGGGGTTTTAACTGCCTCCGTGAGCCTGCGCCGTTGTTTTCTTTTGCACCAGCTGGAAGAAAGCATCAGCACCCTTTGGGCACCCTGCGCTGTGTGAAGACAGAGCTGAACTTCTCATTCCTCAGTTTGCTGCTTACAGACCACTTGTTGCTTTATTAATTGCAAATCTGTGGCGCTGTCTTCGCTTCTGTGTACTCTGCAGTGACTTACTGATCACAAATCCCCCTACTCCGCTATTTTCCTTTTACTCTGAACCACACTAGATGAAGCAATGGTAAAGCTTAAAATCATTGGATTTCTAAAAGTTCTGAAATGGGAAGTTTCTCTAATTGCAAGTACAGTAACTCGTCCCCTAACATTGTAGTTATGTTCCAGAAAAATGCAACTTTAAGCAAAATGATGTTAAATCTAATTTTCCCATAAGAATTAGTGTAAATGGGGGGATTAGGTTCCAGGGACATTTTTTTTCACCAGACAAAAAGCAATATATAGATATACACACGGTATACATTTTAAACAAACAATTTAGTACTGTTCACAGCTATGATGATTGTTTTGCTTGGTTGAGGTGATGAAGTTAGAGGGTAGGATATTCCCCAGGGAATGCTTTGCTGCTAAATGATGAACTAGCACTTGGCTGAGTCTTTATGGGTTAAAACGTTGTTAATGTAGCCTCTCACACAAGGCTGCATGAACACTAGTGAGGGGAGACAGCATAGCAGACAGAGGACGCACACCTTGTGTGTGGAAGATAGAGATGCACACTGCCCCTTTAAGTAAGCTGACCCACTCTTAAGTGCATTGTCTTTTTAAGTGGATCAGGAAGTTGAGACAGCAGCTGCTGCCCCATGCTCACACTCTCTGTCTCTCTCTCCCCCTCCCCCCTTCTCGCTACCCCTTCCCCCGTTGGCGTTCCTTCTGTGCTCTAGATGGAGAAGGAGTAAGTGGGGTTCAGGAGCTGGGGGGAGTGGGACACCCTGACATTAGCCCCCACATTCCTCCCCTGCACATCAAGCAGGAGTCTCGGAGCAGCTCCATGTCAGAGGGCAGGAGCAGCACATGGCAGTGTGGGGTGGGACAGCTGAACTGCCAGCAATAGCCTGCTGGGTGGCTGCAGCATAGGGAACTTAGGGAAGTGAGGAGCTGATGGGGCTGCCCGTCCACCCTGGTTCCAAGCCCCCACCAGTTTGCTTCAAGGGGCTGCTCTTCCTGCAAGCAGTGGACAAAGCAGGAAGCTGCCAAACGATGTTAGAAGGGAGCATTGCACAACTTTAAACAATCACGTTCCCTAATTGATCAGCAACGAAACAGTGTTAACTGGGACAACTTTAAGTGAGGAGTTACTGTATTGATTTTATGAAAAAAACTGTGGCACTTCTGGAGCCAGAGAACAATGATACCATATCCAGATGTTCCTAAATCGGGATGAGTTTTATGTTAGAAACATGGGACTATTCTTGTCGAGATGCCGCCATTTTAAAACCAAATACATTTACTACTGTAGGTAAAGTATTACTGTATTTGAAAGACTAGGGAGAAAAAGATTTTTTTTTTCAATTTATTTTGTTTTGAAATCACTCTGTGCACAGTTTTCCCGTGTTGCTTATGTAGGTATAACCCTTCTCACCCCCCAAAATAAAGAAACCAGAAAAATCTTGTAAAATCACAGAAGTAGGCAGAGTGTTTTAAGGGTTGTGCTGGCTCCTGAAACTACTGTTGAAATCTAGTCAGTTTCATAACATGAGTTAAGTTGACATTGTCCCCTTGTAAGTTGTTTTAGCTCCTACAGAAACACTTCATCATTCCAATGCTGCAACTGACCTGGACAGGTGAACCTGTAAAATCAATGGCTCTCCAAGTGCGCACAATGGTCCAACTCAGAGATCTAATCACATATAATTTCATAGTTTTTAGGATAAACCAGAAAATCTTGATTACTGTCTGCTGGTCATCACTGTTGCATGAAAGTATCCAAAAACGCATTGTTTTGGTATATGGTGCTGAATATCCAGAAGTAACATCTTTTATACAGTTGTCAAATCTGTAATCTCAACACTGCACATGTAAAATAATCAAATAATTCTGAGCTATAAATGAATTTAACCCAACATCATTTTACAAACAATTAAAGCGAAGCCTTCTTGATATGGCTGTGCAGAAAGTAAGTTGAACAGCGGAGGTCTTTTAACTAAAAGTTGAAGACAATTGTACTGGGAACCTTAGAACACCATGAAGTGGTCATTTAAGATGAGAAGTTGCTGGAGGTGAAGGAACTAGAGCAGGGGTTCTCAAACTGGGGATTAGGAGCCCTCAGGAGGTCATGAGGTTATTATGTAGGGGGTCGTGAGCTGTCAGTCTCCACCCCAAACCCAGCTTTGCCTCTAGCATTTATAATGGTGTTAAATATATTTAAAAATATTTAATTTATAAGAGGGGTCACACTTAAAGGCTTGGTATGTGAAAGGGGTCACCAGTACAAAAGTTTGAGAATCACTGAACTAGAGGCTGTGTCATAAAACCAAAATCCTGGACTTATTTTTAGTTGTCACCTTGCTTGTCTTTTATTTCAGCTAATTAATAGGACTTACAAAAGCAGAAACAACATTTTTTTCTCTTGTTTAAGGCAACTGCAAATCAAGCAGACATAGCATACGTGTATATTTTTTTTTTTACTGATTTTGGTAGCTGCTGAGCAATCCAAAAAAACAATGTCCAGATCACTGTGTTTATTGATCTGTATTTATATCAGAATTGGAGGTTTTACGTTTTTTTCTTTTGGGATTTTTCTGTGATTACTGATAAATTCAGAGTTTGCTGCAAGCATCTGTTATCATTAAAATTTAGATTGTTTGCCAAAAATATATATATATGTAGGCACTAGTTGCAGTGATATCCTACTAATATTGCTTTGGTAATAGCTAGTATGGCAGAGTAAGGCATCTAAGATTTCCTTGTAAAATGCCCACAAAATATCAATAAACACTTATTGCTCACCCAACCATGGAGATTTTACTTTTTCATAGTGTAGAAACATAAATTATGTGTCTGTTCTAGTGTAACATTACTATCTAACTTTTTTTTAATCTCTTCAGAGCAGGGTGGGAACTAACTCTGTTTATTTAGATTTTTATACCATGCCGCCATCATCAAATTTGAGCGCCTTAGAGATTTCTTTTGTCAATCATATTCCCAAACCTGCTCCCATTGAAGTAGATGGAAACTTTGTACTGAGTACAAAAAAGACTGTCAGATTATAGATAGATTGTGTGTGGTTAGGGATAATTATATATTTTACTGAAAATATATTTTAAAACATCATTGTGTTAAAACGTGTTTCCTAATAAACCAGACACCAGTTTGAACCGTCTATTTGTATGTTATATCCTTTTCCTGTACTTCTAAGTCTAATGACTGGAAATTGAAGCTAGACAAACTTAAACTGTAAATAAGCGCAATTTTTTAACAGGGAAAATAATTAACAATTGGAAAGGTTTACCATAGGATGTGAAGATTGATGTATTTAAATTAATATTGGATGGCTTTTTAGAAGAGATGCTCTAATTGAGCCCCCGGTTACTGGGTGAAATTCTGTGGCCTGTCTTATGCAGTAGCTCAAACTAGATTCATAAAAATGTTCTCTTGTGGTCTTAGTATCTAAGAATTATCCTGTTTGCCCTTTAGATTGAAAAATCAGGGTGGGGGCTTAGACTTTATTTTTGGAAAACATTATGGATTCTACAGAAAATAATAATAATGAGAGCAGAAACAGGCCTATAATCTTACTATGTGCCCTCATTAAATGACTGACTTTTTAAACTATATGAGTTCTTGGTTAAATTTGCATGTATGGATTTAATTAGAGTAGACTTGGAAGTTAAAAAGGTTATCACTATTCGTCTTTATCTTTTAAAATCTTAACTATATAAAAGTAGCAGTAACAGGCAGTTCTTTTAAAAAGCAATGTGGGCCTGATGCTGGGCTAACTTACACTAATGTAAATCACAAGTCAATGAAATTATGCCCGTGTAAAAGCAGTGCGAGGACAGAATCATGTCTATATGCATTAATTTAGGCAACCTGCTTTCTCCATTATATGCTAAAGTAACTATAAAATAAAATAACAAACTTTCAATGCGGGTTCTAGTGATATCACAATCCCCAAAGCAAACTTTAATGAATTCTCAAAAGGATCTCATAATGGAATCCGTATGTATTACCCTCTTGTATGTTAGTTATGTGTTCAATATAAAGGTAGAAAATTGATGTAACACATTTTTGTGTAATGGGACTTTTATTGAATATACAGTGTGAGGTTGCATCAGTAACAATAACTGCTGTGTAGATTTCTTAGAAATGATACTATATATTTCAATAACTTCTGGGAATATTTTAAGGGGCAGCAGATCTGCGACAAAGAAAGAAGCAAAATTGCACAGAAACTGACAAAATGGCTCCAGATGAGAGAAACAAAGAAAACCCAAACCTGGGAAGATCGCCAAAATGTAAGCAGCAGCATTTTCTGTTAATGTCTCATTTTTTATTGTTCTTAAACTATGTAAATTGTATGGAATTATGTTTCTAGTACAATAATTATAGAATAATTATTTTGAATGAGATTCTTTGAATGATTAAAAAAATACACATGCTCTACAATCTACTTATGGTGCAAGTTTGTATATCATGAAGTAAAATGATAGTCCTTGATCGTTTCAATTTTTTGAAATGTGCAAATACATTTCTTCTTTATAGAAAATCTCTGCTTAAATTTCATTTTTGTGCCTGTTTAAAAACAGAACACTCCATTCAATTTACGTGTGTGTGTATTTGTACACACTTACATCCTTTAATGGAGTCTGGAATTTTCTAGTAGCTTAAAACTTAGGATGGTTGAATTGATAGTTCTGCAGCAGGAACAGAGGAACTAAAATAGTTCTAGTTTTTTAAGAAATAGAACAACTAAAAGCTGTTGTTGTTTTACGTATGGCAGTTCAATAACTTTAACTTAAACATTCTGAATACAAAATAGAGGGAGATAGAGTTGAAATGGGTGCTGATTGAATTAAATAAACTGGCAAATTCCAAAGTAGCTCTGCCCTATCATTCACGAAGAAGAAAAAGGAAACAGTAATGTTAATGTATTGGTGGCAATTTTCTTGAGAGCTAATGAATTGTTACCTTCTGTTGCCTATATACATCTATTACAGTATGTGTAATAAAATCCAAAGTTCAGTGTGATTTTTCTCTAGGATGTATTTCCTTCACTAGATTGTTTCAGAAATCATGACAGTTAATATGGGGGTAAATTTTCAGCATGATGTGTAGGTATTTATCTATGAAATCCCTATTCAGCGTTAGTGAGAACTGAGAGTAAAACCCCCTTTCAAGGAATGCAACCCTGCTATATGGCTTCTTCATGTGTCTGTGATGAAATAGGTTAATTTTAAGGGCCTTAACTTGTTGAATTGTAAGTAAACTAGTCATAGTGAACTTAAAAAAAAAAAAGTTGGCACATTAACAAGTGCTGTACTTCTCTGGAGTAATTTTGCTTTTTAATATTCTTTTACAGATGTCTTATTTCAACGTTTTGCAAAGCTTTTCTTTGGCTGTGTTGCAGCTGTCACTAGTGGGATGATGTATGCTGTGTACCTCTCAACATACCATGAACGGAAATTCTGGTTCTCCAGCAGGCAGGTAAAAAAGTAGAACAGTTCTGAAATAATGTTATATTACGTTTTTAATTCTTCCCATTAATCAGGATGCCAGGTTCAAACTTCTGGTTCCTGCTTGCAAATCCCTAAATCATGTAGCCTTTGCTTACATTTGTGACAAAGTCTCTCCTTTGTATCCTTTCTGCCAATAATGCCAATCTGAATTTCCCTCGTCTCCTCTAACATATGTCTTCATGCCATTTTCTGTCCTGTTCTTTATGGTTTGAATACCCTTCTAAAGTCTCTTGGAGAAGCCTCCATCCTCAGTTCATTCATATCACTCCTGAAAACTGACTTCTGCAGCAGTGCCTACATAATATTGTATGCACTATTAAAAAAAAAAATCCTAAAATGGAGCCACCCACATGCACATATGCCTCAACTGAGTAACTGCATAATGGTGGATATAATATATGTCTGTCCTTCACTCATCCCATTCTGGTGGATGCTGTATCCTCGCTCATCTAAGTTGCAAACTGTCTGAGAAGGGACCTGTCTTATCTGCTGCTAGACATTAGAAACTTCTTGGGTTCTAATTCCAGATTTGACCCCAACTCCCCCTGTGTCTTGAGCATATTATTCATGTGCTCCTGTTTTCCCATATGTAAAATGGAGATAATACTTTTTTTACAGGGATTTTGGATTCCTTAGTAGTTAATATTTGCAAAGCACCATACTGATGAGAATAACCTAGAAGTTTAAGAGGTATGCTACACCCATACGATGTGTTTTACCTGTGTTATGTTGGAAAAAGGTGCTGTACTATATAAAATCTGTTCTAGATGTACTAGACCTACAAATATTTGGAAACCCATCATGTTGATTTTTAAGGTGTCCCTGCAAAGTGTTGTACGGACAGCTGGAAGTGACCTCTATATTTAGGTTGCTTAGAGCTTTTTTATTATAAGATTCTTGTGACCTCTTTTTAAGATACTTTAATGCCTATGTTGTTCGAAGCAATTCTCTAAAATTTTGCATGAGGAAAGCCTTTTCTTTGTCCTGTGAAATTCTGTTCAGGTTTTGCTGAGATCCAAACTGAAAATCCCCATTTCTCTTGTGTCACTTGCATTGCTCAGAAACTATTTGGCAGCATTTCAAAATAATATGTGAATATGAACATTCTAAAACCAGGCCCATGTCACCAAAGCAGCAACAGTGGCGCGACACTGGGAATGATAGAGCCTGGCCAAGCTTAGTCTGACTGATTTACCATGTGGTTTTGGGCAAGTCGCTTTGATTCTCAGTGTCAGTTTCGGGATCTGTACATTATAGGTAACACTACATATATGACAGGGGTGCAGTGAAGATCAGTATTTTGAAGATATGGATTCATATCCATATGCTATATTACAAAACTAGCCTATCTGAAAATATGTGGGCTTTTAGAAGGAGAAATTATCGGGGGTAAATATATATTTTATTTTCTTCTAGGAACTTGAACGAGAGATTACATTTCAGGGTGACAGTGCCATATATTACTCATTTTATAAAGAACTGCTAAAGGCTCCTTCCTTTGAAAGAGGTATGACAAATGTTTATTCTAGTCACGTCTATATAGGTTTTTATACCATGCTTATCACCAGAATATCTGAGTTCCTTCCAGTAGTGCATTAAACAACATGACAACACATGTATCATGTGTTTGTTTGTTTTCTCATCCTCTTCCCAAAGGGAGATGCATGTGCAGTGAAGAGTCTCGTTTTAGTAGTGGTGTTGTCGGAGGAGCATACTTGTTGAGCATGTTCTTCATTCTGTAACTTTAAACAATCGTCTGGAATTTATTCATGCATGTTTGTTTATAAATATACATGCTGCTTTTTTAAAGATGTAGATGATCTTTAATTTCTCAGTGGTTTTTCCCTTTCTGATTTTCATGTTAACCTCAAAATGTGATTAAGAAAGTATACACCAAATTCCATTGTTTGGGAAGGGATAAATTGCATCAAGTGAACAGTTTAAAAAATTCTGATGTATACTAGAACAGGCTATTTAAGCTTTAGGCAGTGAACTTGGATTCTAAATTTAAAGGCTAGCTCAACAGATGTTTATAAATGGAAATAACTTAATGCTGACTTCCTCAAAATAATCAGGGTGAGGTTGCAACTAGCACAGTCCTTCTTCCTTTTAAATTATGTGTGGGTGTATCAGTCAGTAGTCTTAATAGTCTGATCTACTGCCATCCTGCTTTTACACAACTATTACTGTTGTTATTCCTACAAGCAGGATAACTGATTTTAGAAAAAATCTTTTCTGCCTTCAGGTGTTTATGAGCTGACACACAACAATAAAACTGTATCGCTGAGGACTATAAATGCAGTGCAGCAAATGACATTGTATCCAGAGTTGATTGCCAGTGTTTTATATCAAGCATCTGGTAGCGAAGTATGTGTATCTCTTCTGCTTTGCTTTTATTTTTACAGTATAATACGGATAAGAAGTTTTGTTTGCTATGTGTGTTGAAAGGATGTGGTCTGAGCATAACACTGGGATCCAGGGTCTCCTGAGCTCTAATCCAGTCTCTGACAGGCTCTCTGGGCTGGTCTATGCTACACTTCTATACTTAATGCTGTTTGTTCTTTACATTTGTAGCCTGTTTCAAAAGTGTGGGGAATGTCCATGCTAGCCTTTACATATGTTAACCCCTTGAGTTAACTGAGAGTCAATTTGTATGCCTCCAGAAGTTTATTGTAGACATATCCCATGTGACCTTGGGCAATCACAATTTAGTCAGTCAGGCTTACTTTCACAAAGGGAGGATTAAATAATGTTTTGGAAAGGACTTTGAAATGTATATCTACCATACTGATTTAAATTGTTTCTGCAATAAAGGCTGGAAGGCCCTGCACAGTCCAGCCAGCTTCTATTTTGAGCAGGTCTACACTTGAAAGTTTTATCATCATAACTGTTGGTTGTGGGGGTGGGTTTTCCATTCAGTAACACATCTAATTTAGATGCAGCTATACGGTTTAGAAGTGCCTTATACCAATACAGCTTATTTTGGTTCCCAAACTGAAACAAAGTATACTGGTATAAGCACTTTTATACTGATATAACTGCAGCCTGGTCAACAGTACAAATGCTTTGCCAGTGTAGCTATACCAGACAAGCCCCCTAGTATAGACACAGCTTGTGCCAGCAGAAGGTGTTTTTCTGTTGGCATAGTAACATCACCCCTCCCTGAATGTATTGTGGACAGAAGCACTCTACTTTCAACATTGCTGCAACTGCACTGAGGTTTTGCTGGCATCGCTATGTTGGCTAGGGGCTGCAGGTTTTTTTCACATCCCTGACCAAAATAGCTATGTTGTCAAAACTTTGTAGTGTAGACCTGGCCTCCCTCTATGCTTTTTTCGGGGGGTATGGGGAGAGATTAATCAGTTATAGGTAAGTGGCAAAATATTTACACTTAGACAAGTCCATCTGTAACCTCATCTGCCATGCTTTCACTTTATCAAAGTTCCTCCTTTAAACTCTCTCCCTTCAAGAGGCCTATATACTTAAAATCTCACTGCAGTAAGGTGTTATCAAAACTGATCAATGTGAAATCCTCACTATTAATACAAACCCCAGATCATAGCACCAAGATGTGTGCTAAACTCTGATATTAATTCACTCTGTTTTGTATACACATACACACACACACATTCTCTGTCTCTCTCTCCTAGAGCATTTTTATGTTGTATACTTAAAACATAAGCTCTTATGATAGGGAACATATCTTATCTGTCTATAAAGTATCTAGCACCCTGTTAGCAGTATATAGTCATAATTTACAATTTCAGCTCAGTTGCTGCTATGTGTCTTTACTTTTATTTGTAATTTCAGGAGGTTATCGAGCCAGTGTATTTCTACATTGGTATAGTTTTTGGACTGCAGGGAATTTATATGGCTGCATTGTTTGTAACCAGTTGGGTTATGAGTGGGACTTGGTTGGCAGGAATGCTGACCGTAGCATGGTTCATTATTAACAGGTAAGAAAAACACCTATTATGTAATCTAGTTTGTCAGTAAGGCATTTTAAAAATATTTGTAGAGCTGGTCAGAACATTTTTGTTGAAACATTTTTAAAAAATGTTATTTAATTAAAGCTGAAACGTTTTATGGAGATATATCAATTTCAGAGTTTTTGATGGGAAGGTTTTTGAAGTCCAAGATGGATTCCCTGGTCACAGAGTGAGAGGGAGCAGATGTTTCAACAAAATTCTGTTTGGCAGAAACATTTGAAAGGTTTTGTTTTTGTTCCAGTGTGGAAGGAAAACAAATTTCAGAACCTTGACAATTGCCCTGAAATGGAAATCTCATGCTCTGGCCAGCTCTTAACTGTTTTGGTTGTGGTTCTCTTGCCTTGAACTTCATGCCCTGTGCATGTGTCTTCAAAGCCTCTTGGCTTTCTGAATCTGTTGTCTGTAGCAAAGTAGAATCTCTCTTATTTAGAAGATCTTGTTATCCAAATTTGTTGTTTAATGTGTCACTTACCTGAAAGCTCCCTGTTGTGAACCCCTATAAAGTACGTTGAAGAGTTTTTAATGACATGAACTGGTTCTGAGAATAAACGATTGAGTTTAACTCCTAATTTTGTCACTGATTTACTATGCATCTCTGATTTATTATTGGCTGTAAAGTACTTTGAGATTCTTGGAAGGAAAGACCTATGGAAGTGCAAAGTACTAATGATGTACAGTAGAACCTTGTTTATCTGACTCTCCGTTATCCAGCTCTCTGTACCAACCAACCAGCACACGCAGGTCCAGTCTCTTCTGTGGCCACTAGATGGCACTCCAGCCACACACTTTCCCATTCTCCACATCCGAATTTTTGATTATCCAATCTGGACCTGGTTTTAGTTAGATCAGATAAAGGGGGTCCTGATGAATTTAAACTGAAACTTTTGAAGAGCACTTTCTTTGAGGAAAGGTATAAAGTCCTCACTGTTCAGGCTGTGATCAGCAAATAAAAATGCTATTCATTGGCTGGCTGAAGTACATGAAGTAGAAAAGGAAATGGTAATGGTGAATAATCCTGCATTTTTTCCATGAGCAAGCAAAATTAAACAGGTTTTGAAATTGAAAGCAAAAGTGGATACAGAGCTCTGAATGGACCACTGTGAGGGTATCTGGAGAAGCAAAAATTAGATGGGGGTAACTTTTTTCAAGTGTCTAAACGATTTAGGAGCCTATATCCAATTTTCAGAAGTGACTTAGGCACTTACGCATCCATTTCACTGAAAGTCAGTGGGACATAGGTTCCTAAGGGACTTAGGCACTCATATTATTTAGGCATTTTTGAAAATGTGACTCAAGTTGTGTGGAAGCTGTTCAGTCACTATTTATAAGAAAATCCTAATGTTTTTCTGATCTTTCCACCCTATCAATCAGTAATTTCCATTTTGTCAGTAAAAGTCTCAGAAGTAGGCAGAGTATCAACAGGTGCTGGATTGCTGTTTGGTAATGTTACATGACTCCTGAGATGACATGCAGATATGTTTTAAGCAGCTGAGAAAGTACTTGTCTAAAACGTATATTGTGTAATAGTTGTAAAGAATCTATTCTCTCTGCCATAACCCATACTTCATCTAAATGTGAAAGGCAGCCCTTATGGGCCCTGACCTACAAATCTTAGTCATCTGAGTAGTCCTATTGACTATTTGTATGCATAAAGTGGTAGAATACTTATAGCTGAATAAAGATTTTAAGTCCCTCCATTTTGACTATGTTAAACTTGTGACTTTTATCAATAGTAAAATAGATTTTTGTTTCTAGTAAACAGTGCAATATATTAAAACACCAGTAACAGGAATGGTTTGCTAATAAGATATCTATGATAACCAGAATTGGTTTCCCATAATATTTTTATTCCATAAACAACTTAATAGTTCTGTTTTGTTCTTCTACGCTTTGTTTTAGGACAGATACAACAAGAATCGACTACTCCATTCCTTTAAGGGAAAATTGGGCATTGCCATATTTTGCATGTCAAGTTGCAGCTCTTACAGGCTATTTAAAAAACAACATAAATTCTTCTGCTGAGGTAAAACACAAGTACTTTACTAACAAAATGCAACTAGTAGAAATATGCTCCGAAGTAGTTATACCTTTATTACCTTATTGTCTTTCTAGGCAGAAAAAGAAGAGAAAAAATTGTTTGCTTTTTACAAAGCAGCCATCTGGAGTACACCTAGTACTTTAGTTTCACTGCAAAGTGAATGTTCCCCTGTCCTCTAATGTTACCATGGTGGTTGAGGGGAACAGTGTGGGAATCAACCTTACATTAATGCCACCAACTCTCTCACTTTTGAAATTTGTCAAAAGTTGTGTGGGGGGTTGTTTTTTTGAGTTTTTTGGCTGCATAAGGTTATAGAGAATTTGGTTCTTTCCTCACCATTCAAGGAGTCAGAAATATGGTGGTAGATACCTGTTCCTGTCCCTTGTCTAGGTTGGTAATTTCTTCTGACATGTCTCATATGATTTTGACTGCTTCAAATATGACCTCTTCTCTCTTCACTGAATAAAGACTAAACTGGGGAAAAGAAGAATTCAGCTAAGTAAAAACTAGCTGCTTATCAGTAATATTAAAACCCCTTACCGTGCCCACCCCCACTATCCAGTGCGAAGAAAATGAAACTCCCTTCTGAGAAAATGATGAACTCTTAGTTTAGTATTTTAATTCTTTAAAGAAATAATTTACATTACTAGTGAACTGATTTTTGTTTATCTCTCAATTTTTCTTATGGCAGAAATACATGATAATTAAGTTAATGTTCTTCTGTGTTTCCCTAGAGGTTTTGCTACCTTTTGGTGAGTGCTTCAACATATACTTTCATGATGATGTGGGAGTACAGTCACTATCTGCTGTTTGTCCAGGCTGTCTCTCTCCTCCTGCTGGACAGCTTTGCCCTTGTGCAGACAGATAAGGTATTCTGACTCTTCAAACTATTGATTGTTTGTTTGGAAACTTGAATTAAACAACTACAGTAACTGCAATGTTTTGTTTCCACAAACTCCAAAGGGCATAGATTATCTCTGTTTGTGAGTTAGAGTCAAACCTGGAGTCCAGCTAAAGTGCACATAACACTAGTTATGAGAATAAAGTGGCTTTAAGCTCATCTTTACCCTCTCGTCTTCTGGGGATCAGGGGTTGGCAGGGCCTGGTCTTCTGGTGTAGAGCAATTTGAGGCTTAGGAGAGCCTGAGGGCTGCTCTATGACTCACTGGCTGTAACACCTCCCCCCCCCCAAAAAAAAAACCCGAAAAACAAAACAAAACAACAAAACAAAAAAACCTGGGGCCTGGACTGTAGCCATGAATTAGTGTACAGCCACATCTGCTTTGCTCCGGTCATGTCCCCTTTTCCTTTGTATGTGGCAGCAGGGAGGGGAGGTGCCTAGGGGCCTGTCTGCTGGCTTTATACTACTGGAAACTCACTTTGCACTGAATGATTCTCTCCTATAGTTGGTTAAGCAGCCTTTATGGCTGGATAACTTATGTAAACAGGAGGTTCAGTAGGGGGAAATATTTAAAGTTTGGAACTACTCTGAAAAATGATTGAATATAAAAATGAATAATCTTTTATTTAAGTTCTTGTACTGTACCCCTCAGCATGATATATATGTGTGTGCCTTCCAGATTTCAAAAAAACCCACAAAAGTAAACAACCTCCCCCTCCCTAAATACAGTGACTTACATCAACAAATTAGCTTCCTTTCCATTCCCCCACAGTAGGGAACAAGTTATGCACACCAGCTCTTACATGCTTTAGTCCCAAACTGATGGGGCCATATTGCTGGTCTATTGAAGAAACGACTATATTTTAAAATGCACATTGTAAATTCTTTCACTGTATATTTGCATATACATAAATAATTGTAAGTATCAGAATTGCTGGATTCTGTTTACCCAGAGGTAAATAATGGTAAGCAAGTTGCAGTACCTCCATGTGAACATTCTAAGTAGTGTGACATGGTAAGGTGATGTCAAAGTTAGACTCAGGACTCACAGTTTGTCAGACCACTCTGTTTTATTAGCACAGCGCTCTGCTAATAACACCCAGATAATGTGAGCACCATGCAAGACACAAACTATCTTATTTATACAGATAAAAGGGCAAGAACTTAACAAGATAACAAAGGAAGCAGAATCTGATAAGTTTACCTGGGCTAGGCATGCGGATCTTATTTCCTTACTAACTATTACTGATCTTCTGTTAATGTTTCGCCATTAGCACCATTGTTTATGCCGAATATCTCTTTTCCTGGCACCTGTATTTCAACATTTCTTATTTCTGCTTAAAGGTACATACAATATTTCTTTAATCTATTCTTATTTTTACAATATAATTCATTCTACGTTCACAATCCCTCCTTTTGGTCAAGCTTACGCCATGAGCAACAATTACTGGGTTCCACAAATCAATCGTTCTTTATTTCTTCATCAGCGATATTTAGAATCATCATGTTAGCACTCTGGTTTGGGGCAGCTATCTGTGTGGCATGTCTTACACCATTTTGGATGCAACAGGAGATTAACTGAAGACATACAAAAATCATTAGGATTCCAAACAGGATAGTCAGGGCTCCCTGAAACAACCAGTTTCCTATGCCAGAGAAATTGAACAGGTTACTTAGCCACTTCCATAAAGAACTCGGCTCCTCATGGGGAAGATATGTGATTTGTTCTAAGTGGCTAGCGCGATCTATTACCTCATTGGTATTGTCACGTATAAACACAACAACATTGTTTTCCAATGAGAGCACATGTCCCTCCTTTGGCCGCCAGCACTATGTCCAATGCCTGATGGTTTTGGAGGGCCACCTGTCGGATCGCCCCTGTTTCTTTGGCCAGGGCTCTTAAACTTTCTCCAGTTTTATTTGCCATTATTTTAACTACTGCTTGTAACCTCAGGAGCCTTTTTGCATGGTGTATTAATCCCCTAAGTGGGATAAAGGAACTGCCAATAGCCTCTTCCCAGGTGTCATTACTGTTCCATATTGTGTTAAACGGACAAGGTCCTCCAGTGAGGTCTGGGGAATTGAGTGGGATAGCCAGGACAGGAACACCAGTTTGAGAGTGGGCTGGGATGTGGCTGCAGACCCAGCATTTAGAAATATTAAGGGTCTGAGCTATCCACAGTTGCTGCTGGATAAAATAATTGTCATTGTGGACTCCCCAGACCTTAAGACACCAGCAGCCAAGGAACAGGCGCCACCAGAGATGCATGTTGGAGGCAAGGTCCTTCTGGTTCTGACAACCTCAACTGAGGGAACTGCAGTCATGGTTTTACGTCCACAAGGCAGCAGGCGCTAGGCTCGCTACTGCTCCTTCTTGGGCCTTGCTTTAGGTCATCGTCTGCTTCTGGCACCCCTTACGAGAGCGTAGATTGTAAGGTATTGCAGGCTGTTCCTCTACGTCTTCTTCTGGAGTCAGAATTGACTCTGCATGGTCCTGAGGTGATGATTGGTTTGCTGGGGGTGGTGCATCCTTACACTGCAAAGCATGTATTCACTCTGCGATGCCAGACAGTTTAACAGCCGTCTGCATAGTAAGCAGTACCTGATGATTCTTTGATGCTCTTTAAGTCTCTTTGCTGCTTTCCTTGACTCTGGCTATAAGAATGGCCTTCACGCCTTATCTTTTCCTGATGCATACATTTCTCATTAACACAAACAGATTGAGAATACAAACTAGTAGTATTTTATATCGAGCAAAAAGGCATTGCAAATTAAACCTTGCTAAGTTTTACAATTAATAATCAAGACAATTTACATTGAGACCTAGGCCTTAAGTAAACTAGAGAAACACTGAACATAGACACAATAGAGAATCCCGTCTCTTACTAACTAAATCTTAAAACAAAGAGTTAAGAGAGGGCCCAATTTGTAATGCATATGGGCAAACAGAATCTTATAGTCCCAGAGGGTCATTTCTTTCTGCTATTCAAAAAGGGTGGCTAGCAGGATGAAATCAAACTATACATTAATTCTTATGGGACATTATAAAATCCTGCTCCTACATATCCCCCTTTTGACACTAAGATTATTAATCTCTAGTGTCACTTCTTATTTAGTCCATGTGATAGAAAATACTGGGAGGTGATTTGGGCCTGTGGCTTTAGCTTTGCATACATTCGTTTTATCCACCAGCACATCTTAAACATTTCAATTAAATACATACAATTTAAAACCAAAAACAATTAGGGGTAGTAACATTAATATGCAGGTAGTTGTGTGAGACCATCCAGAAAATATGTTATACCAATGGTAAGCTATGTCTTTCTATAGTGGCAATTCTTAACGTGTCCCCATGTGCGTGTATAATATGAATGGTCCTGTTTCCCACGTTGTTTTTTTTCTAGGAACTATGTTACCTTTTACCTTTTAATAGATGATTGGTAACTGTCATTCAATGCCAAGATTGATAGAGAACTCAGCTAAATCAGTGCTTACAGTAAGCTGAGACTCTTTTGTTGTTGTTGTGGCAAATAGATTATTGGTAAACACAGTACTTACATTACATTTACATTTGTCTTCTGGTGGGTTGCTAACACTTTTATCCTTTTAAAACACTTTTCCCCAAGAATTAACACATACACATAGGCCATTATACAGTACTTTAGTCTCATTATTCATTTTATCCCACATACAGGATTGTAGTGAAATGTCTTTACTACAGGGCTTTGGAGCAACAGGCATGGACAAGCATACCCACTTTTGAGGAGTCCACTTGGTACAACCTCTAGTGTCCATGCATCTGAGGAAGTGGGTATTCACCCACGAAAGCTCATGCTCCAAAACGTATGTTAGTCTATAAGGTGCCACAGGATTCTTTGCTGCTTTTACAGATCCAGACTAACACGGCTACCCCTCTGATAGTGTCCAATAGTTTATCTTCCTCCCCAGCCCACTAGCTCAAAGTCCGGGGTAGCCAGAAGGATCCCATGTACTATATGGAGAGTGGGCTAACTTTCCATATCTTTGCTTCCAGAGCCTGTTGGTGTGCGATTTTAACAACAATTTCTTCACTTAACAAATTTTGTCTCACCGTACTGGAGACATACTGCATCCATTTATATTGATAGGTATTAAAAAATAATCTTTTCCTTTGCTTTAACAGATGCATTAAAACCTTAATATTTTCTGATATTACCCCAAACAGCTTACATTCTAAATATCTGCATTTTAGTACATTCCATAGCTATCACAGGATGTTTTTTTTCTTTCTTTTGTTCTGTAGCTGGTATTAGCTTTTTATGATTTTCTGAAAGACAGAAATAACACTTTTCTACCCCTTTTGGGGTGGCATTGATTATTGCTTAAATATTCTGTTCTTTTACAAATACCCTTGCTGATTGCAGGCAAAACAGAGGAATTACCCCCATATTTTTCTGTGTTTTTTGTTTTATAGGCCAGGTTTTAATGACTTCTACTTTTTAAGGGTTATGGGGAAATTATCCCACTGTTTAGTCATTAAATCCATGAGGTGGTGTACCTCAGTTTTTCTTCTTATATAGCAGACCAAGTTTGTAATGTTTTTCCTGCTGTGTTAAGCTTTAAGTTTATTCACAGATAATAGCTGAGAAGCAGCATTACCATATTACCTTCAAGGATTTTTCCAAAAATCATACACACTATATGTTGTTACAGGGGTACTTACTAACATGAAATTTATTTCAATGTCTAAGATTAACAATAGCATTAGCGTTAAATCTATTAAAGGTATCTTGTTATATCATGCCTTTTATGTAGGCAATTTGTTCAATGACCAGGTATGTTCTTTATTTGCAGCTTCTTTTGTGCTGGCAGTTCTCACCTTTCTTTATCAGTTTTCATCAGCACAGGGTTGGCTTTTGGATTCAAAGCCATCAGCAGAGCTCAGAGACTCTGTCTTAACACAGGCCTAGTCTACACTACGCGTTTAAACCAATTTTAGTAGCGTTAAACCGATTTAACCCTGCACTTGTCCACACAACGAGGCCCTTTATATTGATATAAAGGGCTCTTAAAACCAGTTTCTGTACTCCTCCCCGACGAGAGGAGTAGCACTGAAATCGATATTACCATATCGGATTAGGGTTAGTGTGGCTGCAAATCAATGGTATTGGCCTCTGGGCGGTATCTCACAGTGCACCATTGTGACCGCTCTGGAAAGCAATCTGAACTCGGATGCACTGGCCAGGTAGACAGGAAAAGCCCCGCGAACTTTTGAATTTCGTTTCCTGTTAGCCCAGCGTGGAGTGCTGATCAGCACGGGTGGCCATGCTGTCCCAGATCCAAAAAATAGCTCCAGCATGGACCGTACGGGAGATACTGGATCTGATCGCTGTATGGGGAGACAAATCTGTTCTATCAGAGCTCTGTTACAGAAGATGAAACGACAAAGTATTTGAAAAAAATCTCCAGGTTATGATACAGAGTCCACAGCACAGTGCTGTGTGACAAGCGTAATGGAAAGCCAAAGAATCAAATGGACACTCATGGAGGAAGGGAGGGGGGACTGAGGACTCCAGCTATCCCACAGTCCCCGCAGTCTCTGAAAAGTATTTGCATTCTTGGCTGAGCTCCCAATGCCTGTAGGTTCAAACACATTGTCCGGGGTGGTTCAGGGTATATCTTGTCAATTTACCCTCCCTCCCTCCCCCCCCCCATGAAAGAAAAGGGAAAAAAATCATTTGCTGACTTTTTTCAGTGTCACCGTATGTTTACTGCATGCTGCTGGTAGACGCGGTGCCGCGGCACTGAACAACAGCATCCTCTCCCCTCCCTTTCCTGGTGGCAGACGGTACAGTGCAGAAGAACTGGTAGCCGTCCTTGTCATCATCCCATGAGTGCTCCTGGCTGGCCTCAGGTGAGGTCGGCCGGAGGCGCCTGGGTAAAAATAGGAATGACTCCCGGTTATTCCCGGCAGATGGTACAGAACGGCTGGTAACCGTCCTCATCATAGCAACTGGGGCTGAGATTCTGTACTGCCTGGACTATCATAGCAGCGGGATGCTGTGCTCCTCTCCCCCCCACCGTTTAATGTCCTGCCTGGACTATCATAGCAGCTGGAGGCTGCCTCCCCCTCATTTTATCTCACTAAAAACTCAGTGTTTCTTATTCCTGCATTCTTTATTCCTTCATCACACAAACGGAGGAACCCTGCAATGGTCGCCCAGGAGGGTTGGGGGAGGAGGGAAGCAACGGGTGGGGTTGTTGCAGGGGCGCCCCCTAGAATGGCATGCAGCTCATCATTTCTGCGGGATCTGACACGGAGTGGCTGTGCTCTCTGGTACAGTGGCTCTCTAGTACACTTGCCCCATATTCTACGCAAGACTGACTCTATTTTTAGATACAACATAAAGGAGGGAATGACCTGGGGGGTCATTCCCATTTTTGTCTTTGCGTCCCCGGCCGACCTCAGCGAAGGTCAGCCAGGAGCACCAATGACAGCAGCAGATGGTACAGAACAACTGATAACCATCATCTCATTGCCAATTTACAATGGCATAGCAGAGGGTACAGAACGACTGGTAACCGTCTCTGCTACCTTGCAAAGGCAAATGTATGCTGCTGTGTAGCACTGCAGTACCGCCTCTGTCAGCAGCATCCAGTACACATACAGTGATAGTGACAAAAGGCAAAACGGGCTCCATGGTTGCCATGCTATGGCATCTGCCAGGGCAATCCAGGGAAGAAGGGCGTGAAATGATTGTCTGCCGTTGCTTTCATGGAGAAAGGAATGAGTGACGACATTTACCCAGAATCACCCGCAACCCTGTTTTTGCACCATCATGCATTGGGATCTCAACCCAGAATTCCAATGGGCGGGGGAGACTGCGGGAACTATGGGATAGCTATGGGATAGCTACCCACAGTGCAACGCTCCAGAAATCAACGCTAGCCTCAGTACATAAACGCACACCACCGAATTATTGTGCTTTGTGTGGCTGCGTGCACTCGACTTCATACAATCTGTTTTACAAAACCAGTTTATGTAAAATCGGAATAATCCTGTAGTGTAGACGTACCCACACAGGGATCTGAAAAAGAAAACACAGCCTATTGCCTATTGCGGCTCTTTTTGGAGCCCTAATAGGATTTTAATTCAGCAGCATGTTTCATTTGCATTTCTTTTACCCATTTCTACAATATACACTGCACATGTCCTAGGGAAAATGCACATTTCTTCTATACTATAACTTTAAAAACATTAGCCATATCAATTTTTACATAAGGTGTAACGGTTTCTTTTGTTCTTACAGAGTTTTTAAGTACCCTTGTCAAAGTGACAGTCTGATTACAGAGAGCCATTTTAAGGCTCAGGCCTTGGCTACACTCACACTTTACAGTGCTGCAACTGGGGTGTGAAAAAACACTCCCCTGAGCACTGCAAGATACAGCGCTGTAAAGCGTCAGTGTAATCAGGGCAGCAGCGCTGGGAGCGTGGCTCCCAGCGCTGCACGCTACACCCGTAAGGGATGTGGTTTACATGCAGTGCTGGGAGAGCTCTCTCCCAGCGCTGCCGCTCTGACTACACTCAGCTTTGAAATTCCAAATGTAGCCATATCCTCCGTGTTTTTAACATTGCTTTTTTTTGTTTTGTGCACGTCACCTCTGCTGTTGCTTCAGAGGGTCACTGTTAATTTCTTATTCTTTCACTACAGTTCTTATCTGCTATTGTTACACAAAAAACAACCAAACAAACAAAAAGATTCCAGAATCTCTCCCTATTCTCCTGATTTTGACTGCCCTATTGCAGCCATGACTTGATTTTTATTTAAAAACATTTTAAATTTTGTAAAGAATCAAGTTACCCCTTAAGGGTTAAATGCTAAATCCCAAAGCCAAAAAAAGTCTGTCAGTTTTGCAACTCTGAATTAAAGAGTCAAATGAATTTTTAGTGGCATTAAAAACAAAACCAATTTATCTTACACCTACAAAACAGAAATTTTACAAACCAGATGTGCTGGTTTAGATTCTTAGAACTTTATATATTTTGACAGACAAATAGATACATACACATTTTCTTTTCCTTGACATTCCTCTACACTACCTTGTTTTTACATAGCTGTATATATATTTGCATGATTTACAGGCATTCTTTTGGAAAAGGGCCCATTTTTCCTTCAGAATGGCTGGCTGCAAAGAAACCAAGAATTCTCTCTTTAACATGGTACTTTTTAACATTTTCACAAAATTTAACTGCTTGATTCTCTCTAGCCTCTGTAGAGTTAACTTTTCACTCTCTTCCCTTAAATCACTTGTTTATCTCCCAGAATGACACTTTTATCAACTCAGATTTCACCATTTTAAGTATTGTTCCAGGGATTCATGCCTGCACTTACTGCTTTTTCCTACTCCTAACACTATGTCCTTAGGGCTTCCAACCTGTTTTTCAGTTTCTTTATCTGTTGCTTGCCTGCTTGTCTGGGCCCAATCCTGCTTTTTTCAATGAACCGTTTGTGAGTGATATTGTGGTCATTTCACAATTTTTTGAAAAATGTTCAAGGAAAGGGACCAGGAAGGGTGGGGGCTAGTTGAGGAGCCCATCCTCCTTGCTGAGTTGGTAGTGGAACACCTAAAGAATCAGTTTTTGAGGCAGACAACAAAAGGGAACGGAACAAGGGGCTTTTTGTCCTTTTTACAATGAGATGGGAGTATGAAGGGGGTTGGGATCGATCCGGGGTGGGTTTTTTTGAGAATGGGGTAAAGGGGAGCGCTCGGTCTGGTGGTGGGAGAGGAGGCTTTTAATAAAGCTTTTAACTTATTATTTGAATATTTGAGAGAGGCGAGTTTTGATTTTATCCATCTACGATTTGCCTCTTCCCACCACTGCATGAAACAACCTCTCCTTTAGCCAATTTAGTTTTAGGTTGGCCGAGTTTGTCTTTTAAGACGTCCACTCGGTCTTTGTTCCAAGATTTAAACAGTGGCCACTGAGTTTTGGGATCCCCCTGAATTAGCCTAGACCATTTTTCCAGAAATTTACAGGAGTCTGGACCCTTTTTATGAGAGTCTGGACCCATCCTAAAATACATAAATGAGTTCATTTAGGGAACTGTCCCGACTTAGACGTCTGGTTACCCATACAGAAGGACTTCACACACCAATCACACAAGAAGGAAATTTGGGTTTGTCAGAGCGATGCCCAGTGCAACACACAAAAGGAGCCCACAGGCTACTGCCTCAGTCGCCCTTGCTTTCACATCAAGAGTTTTACCCAAAATGCGGTGCGGCTGCGATTGTGCAGGTTCCACTCACTCAGACCGCGGGGACAGGAACCCCTTGGTCGGCCGATCCCCAGACGGAGACGGCACCCAGACTCAAACACTTCACAGGGAGAACGGATAGACACAGAGACAGGACAGTCCTCAGTCCGGACAAAACACAGAAATAATTACCTGACCAGATTCCTGATGTCAGATCCCTGGATCCCTACCAGAACAGAGTGGGAACCAACAGGTTAGATGGCGTAGACTTCACTGGTCATGCGCCTTTCCGTTCTGGTGGAGGACTGCTCGGGCCAAATGCCAAGGTGCCGGCCGCCACACTCGTCCTACAAAAACAGTCAGGAATCACACAGCCCCAGTGAAGACGGTTGCCATCTTGGTAGGACCTCCAAATTGTCAAAGTTAGACTCAGGACTCACAGTTTGTTAGACCACTCTGTTTTATTAGCACAGCGCTCTGCTAATAACACCCAGATAATGTAAGCACCATGCAAGACACAAACTATCTTATTTATACAGATAAAAGGGCAAGAACTTAACAAGATAACAAAGGAAGCAGAATCTGCTAAGTTTACCTGGGCTAGGCATGCATATCTTATCTCCTTACTGACTATTACTGATCTTCTGTTAATGTTTCGCCATTAGCACCATTGTTTATGCCTAATGTCTCTTTTCCTGACATATATTTCTATATTTCTTATTTCTGCTTAAAGGTACATACAACATTTCTTTAATCTATTCTTATTTTTACAGTATAATTCATTCTACTTTCACAGTGATATGCAAGTGAAGTGGAAGAAGAAAAGTATCTCGTAAAACATAGCCTTTTAGTCATGCACTTTTACAAATGTGCTATGGAGTCACTGAGCGATAATCATGGAACCCCACCAACACTGCTTTTACATAGCTACCTTTCAGAGTAGAACTGTACTTCCTGATATCTCTGGATGAGAGGATGGATGTTTAGCTAGAGTCTGTCTTCTTCAACATCAGGTTAGCAGGGCAACGCTGTTTACATTTTACACTGTACAAGCAATTTTTGCAACAGACAAAGGTGGAACCACTTTTAAAATACTGAATTCTTAGGATTGTGCAGTAAAAGGATTCACAAGTTTCTGTCACTTGTAGTTGTTCCCCTGTTTTGTAAACAAGATATGAACTCTAGGTTTGTTTTATTTTTATTTTTTTTTCCCCAACAGGTGCATGAAGTTTACAAAATCTATCTGTTCTCCCTGTTCCTGGGATATCTCTTACAGTTTGAAAATCCAGCTTTATTAGTATCTCCATTACTAAGTCTTGTAGCAGCTTTAATGCTCTCTAAATGCCTTCAGGTAATTGGGATATCGTTTTCTGATTCAGTGTGTAGTTTTTGTTGTTTACAATGAACTCCAAATAATTCACGTTTTTTAAATGTTTATTTTTGCAGATGAATATGAAAAAGGGCACATTTATTTCAAGGATGCTAAAAATAATGTACTTTTACTTGGTATTTACGATATCAGTGACAATGAATTTCTTACTGAAGGTAAGATTTACCTTTGGAAAGAGATATTTAATTGGTTGATGTCCTCTAGGGAGGGATGCAATTATGTCTTTATAAAAGTAATCTTAGCAAAAAAACCTTTTCAAATGATGCTTATCCTGTGAAGCTGTTGTTGGACTAAGTTAATGGAAAATGGAAGAATTAAATCTTTAGCCACTTTTGCTTTATGGGGAAATATACAAATTAGGGCTGTCAGTTATTCACCGTTAAATCAAACGATTAATGCAAAACAAATTAACTAGATTAAAAAAAAGTCATGATTAGTTGCAGTTTAATCACATTGTTAAAAAATAATAGAATACCAATTTATTATAAATATTTGTGGATGATTTTCTACATTTTCAAATGTATTGATTTCAGTTACAACACAGAATACCAAGTGTACAGTGCTCACTTTATATTATTATTTTTATTACAAATATTTGCACTGTAAAAAAGATAAAAGAAATAGTATTTTTTAGTTCACCTCATACAAGTACTGTAGTGCAATCTCCTTAGCATGAAAGTGCAACTTACATACGTAGAAGTGTGTGTGTGTGTGTGTGTGTATTTTTTTTATTTATATATATATATATATATATATAAAAAATAGTGGCACTCAAAAACAAAACAATGTAAAACTTTAGAGAAGTGGTGGGCAATCTGCAGCCTGCAGGTAGCATGTGACCCATCAGAGTAATCTGCTGGCGGGCCGCAAGACAGTTCGATTACATTGACCGCCAAAGGCAGAGCTGCCTGCAGCTCCCAGTGGCCGCGGTTCGCCGTTCCCAGCCAATGGGAGCTGCGAATGGCGGTGCCTATGGCAATCAATGTAAACAAATTGTTTGACGGCCTGCCAGCAGATTACCCTGACAGGCCACAGGTTGTCCACCACTGCTTTAGAGCCTGCAAATCCACTCAAACAAGTTTGTTTACATTTACAGGAGATACTGCTGCCTGGTTTTTATTTACAATGTCACCTGAAGTGAGAACAGGTGTTTGCATGGCACTGTTAATTGAATGGAAAAATATTGTATCTTTTGTTTACACTGTAAAAAAGATAATCAAAAATAATAAAATAAAGTGAGCACCGTACATTTTGTATTCTGTGTTGTAATTGAAATCAATATATTTTGGAAATGTAGAAAGATATCCCAAAATATTTATAATAAATTTAAATTGGTATTCTATTATTGTTTAATAGTGTGATTAAAACTGTGATTAATCGTGACTATTTTTAATCTCTTGATTAATTGCGATTTTTTTAATCGTTTGACAGCACTATTATAAATGTGAACAAAGTGAAAATATATAGTTGCCTCTCATAACTCAAGTATTTTTATCCAAAATAACACCTTTTGGGTTGAAACTAAAGCCCAGTCTACTCTGTCCTAGAAACAGTCTGTGAATCATATTTTAAATTGTTTAATAAATGTGCCTCAAGCACAATGTCTGTTATGGCTTGGCTGGCCAGTGTGAATGGGGCAAGCAACCAGGAATAGGTGTGACATTTTAAGCTCGACATTAATTTTCAGTTTCATCTGGAACTCAGGAAGGGAGACACTGTCTTAGTGGGAGTCATCGGGGCTGGGATTAGACAATGGGATTTTGCTTTGGTTTAGCCCTATGTTTTCGTGACTAAGTACCTCTTCTAAGCCAAAAAAACCCAAAACTTCCTGCACTTGCTCCCTCCCAAATTCTTCTTGGGTGTATTACTTAAGATAGATTTAAAAAAAAAAGTCAATACTCGCAAGATTTGTGAGAGAACACTCAAACTCCTTCCTTTGGTTGCTGCATTCAGTGTGGATCTTATGCTCTTGGAGCCACAGAAAAATTGGCTGATCTTGTAAAATGCAAGAACTGAATTATCTAGCCAGAAAAAAGTGAGTTAAGAAAAGTGTGTGAATGCTAAGGGATATAGTTTATTGGAAGGTCTCTGAAACACCTACAGCTTTTGGCTGAACCAGAGCTGTGTTCACTAGGGGAATCAATTACCATCCTCTTTGGTTTGCTCTGTGCTGGGATTATACCCAGTTTGCAGCTTTCACCCTGCTGGTGGCTGGTCTGGTGGAAGCTGGCTGGCAACTCTTCACTCTTCTCTCCATTTGAAGAACCGGAATGACGTGAAGAGTGTACAACCTTCTGGGAAACACTAAGAAAAATTTATTTAAATGAGATTTTACTGTATTATGAAATTCCTGAATTGATGACATCTTTGATTTAACTGTATTTTTGGGGTGCTTTGTTATTCCCTGCACTGTTTTGTAATCTGAAGGAAAAGAAGGCTATGTTACAGGTACTATTTAGTTATATTCACTTAATTTTTTTTCAGACATTTGTTCCCCATAAAGAAAATGAACATGTGTTGAAGTTCCTTGAAGTAAAATTTGGATTAAACACAACTAAGTAAGTTTGAGCTATTTATTTACAGCTGTCTAAAATACATAGAATTTTGAAATTACTTTGAAAAATACAAGCATTTAAATGCAGACGCTCCTAATATTTTGTAGGAAAACTTAAAAACTAATTTTTTACCTTTTTTTTTTTTTAAAAAATATGCTTGGGGTTTCTGGAATTCTGTAGCTTGGGGTTTCTGGAATTCTGGCACTTCAGTGCCACTTCCTGCAGCAAGGGTAAAAGTTTCTGGTTAGTTTTTTTCAATATTTAAACCCTGCATCAGAGAGCTCTGAAAACATCTTACTTCTAACCAATATTTCTAAGCCCTGGTCTAAACACTTGGAGGGGGAAGGGGAGAATCGATCTAATTTATGCAACTTCTACGTGAATAACATAGCTGAAGTCGACGTATTTAGATCGACTTACTGTGGTGTCTTCACCATGGTGAATCAACTGCTGCTGCTCCCCCGTCAACTCTGCCTGCACCTCTCGCGATGCTGGAGTACAGGAGTTGACGGGAGAGGGCTCAGAGGTCAATTTATCTAAAGTAGACACGATAAATTGATCCCCGCTGGATCGATCGCTGCCCGCCAATCTGGCAGGTAATGTAGACATACCCTAATAATAGTGGGAGACTAAGATGATGATGGGAAACCATGGAGCTAAATTCATATAGTCTAGAAAAGGGAAGACGAGAGAGAGAGAGAGAGAGAGAGAGAGAGAGAGAGAGAATCAACAATGAGTATTGTTACTTCAAACGTATTTTTGTAAGTAAATGGAGGGAATTATTGAAAATTTTGGAAGATTGTAAGACAAGGTGCTGTAATCCTTAAGATGAGAAGAAAATGTTAAGGCTTGATATTAAAAATGTGCTTTTAACCATAATAATTGGGCAGGGAGCTAGAGTACCAGAGCCAATGACAGGCACCATCACTGCAGATATTCTAGATTATTTTAAAAGCAACTAAGAATCCTGTGGCGCCTTACAGACTAACAGATGTTTTGGGTCATGAGCTTTCGTGGGTGAATACCCATTTCGTCGGATGCATGTAGTGGAAATTTCGAGGGGCAGGTATATATATGCAAGCTAGAGATAACGAGCTTAGTTCAATCAGGGAGGATGAGGCCCTGTTCTGTAGTTCAAAACCAGTTTCTCCTCCCTTGGTTTTCATACCTCAACGGCTAGACCAGGGCCTCATCTTTCTCGATTGAACTAACCTCGTTATCTTAGTTTGCTTCTTGCTTGCATATATATACCTGCCCCTGGAAATTTCCACTACATGCATCCGACGAAGTGGGTATTCACGCACGAAAGCTCATGCTCCAAAACGTCTGTTAGTCTGTAAGATGCCACAGGATTCTTTGCTGCTTTTACAGATCCAGACTAACACGGCTACCCCTCTGATAGATTATTTTAGATGAGACATAGATAATGATATTGAAATATGCACTTTGTTGAACTCTGAGAGCTCCCAGCACCTGAGACCAATGCTTACAAACTCTATACAGGAAGTGCTACCATCTCCACTGAAATGCACTTGCCTCTGTACAAAATGACTTCACAGCATTCCAGGACAGGAAGTAAAGAATACAATTACATACAACTGAAATTAATGGGGGAATTTTGGGAAGGCAGAATGTAATAAGCTTAGCCAAGACACAGTGATTAACATTCCTATTTTTCCTGAAAGCTCCAGAAAGGGTCCTTAATGGCTACATTTTGTCAGGATTTTGGTTTTATCTCAACTAACAGGTGCTTTAGAGATCTGTATATGAGACTTTTTACAGTGATTGTATTATTTCACTTTTAAGACATGGAGTTACTCCCCTTAAATCAGTGTTTGAGACAAAAGGATGAGAGTCCTCCTGGATAATTGTGAAGCTTCCCATTAGAATGATGGGAGCTTGATCTGTACTCTCATGATTTCCTGTCTCTCTTGAGGTTATCTTAGAAGTCCTGTTAAAATCTCTCACAATCCATTGCTTCTGGGAACAGCGCTAGAAACTGGGGGATAGGTACCAAGTGCAACTAACTTTGTCTAGAACAGGGATTGCGGCACAAAAGTTGTTAAAGTGACTCCTCACTAGTGCCCACTAATGTGGACGCAGTGCACTGTTCATCCTTAAACTGGTTCTGTCCAGACACATTGACTGAAAATGGTTTGATTCTCTAGAGTAGATGCAAAAAGAAGAAAAGAGGGAGAAGAAAGGGAGTGAGAAGTCCTAGTAAAGATACAGGAGATGAAGACATGGACAAATTCAGTGCATCATTTACATCATCGGTTTTACATTCCAGTAGAGGATATTGATTTTTAGCAATACATAAATTAAAGACTAGACTTCCTTGGTTCTCTGGTTGAATTCTTTTGTGAGAGGAAAGAAGGATTGTCAAGTGATTAAGACCCAGGACTGGAACTTGGGAATACCATGTTCTTTTCTTGGCTCTGCTGTAAGTTACCTATGTGATCTTCGATGAACTAGCTCAGCTTTCAGTTTCCTTCTCTGTGAAACGGGGATGAACACACTTTCTTTCTTCAAGAATAAGTCATTAGGTTTAATTTATTGATATTTGTGAAGTACTTTGTGATTCCCCAGAATGAAGTTTTTAGAAATGGATTTTTCCCTGTATAGAAGTGCTTATACAATGTTATAACCTGCTCTTTTCAGATCACAGAATATACATTTCAAGGATGATCTTATGAGCTGATTTTTAAAAAAAAACATGCCTGCAAAACCATTATATATTTGGAAAAAAATTGTTATTGGGGAGGAAATATATTAATTTGGATTCAGCTGAGCAGATGAACTAATAATTTTCTTTGTGTGTGGTATTTCTACCTTACTAGGAACTTTACAGTGAACTGGCTTCTTTGTCAAGAATCCCTTCAGACACCATCTCAAGACTTTTTTTTGCGGCTAACTCAGTCATCTCTATTGCCTTTTTATATTTTAGTATTAATTATCTGCCTTTCTTCTGTAACTCAAGTCATTTTAAGGAGAATTAGGTAAGTGGTTTATTTTTTATCGCTTATTTTTATACAGCTAATTTGATTATTATTAAATTATATATAAACGGCTAGTTGTAATCTTCTGATAGACCAGGGTGTGTAAAACTGTATAAAACATTTATGAATTTAGCCATAGCTTGATAGCAAATATGAATGGAAGAAAGCTCCATAGATAATTCCCAGATAGGTAGTACATCAGCCACCCTTGCTGCCAGAAGAGAGGAGGCCTGGATCCTTCTAAGAGCTCCTTCATTGTCAGCTTCTGACTAGTGTGTTTCTGGTAGGGAGTAGGGGGTGCAGAGTCTCCTGGCTGCTGCAAGAGGATTCATGTTTCTCTAGCATTTGTCTCCACCACAACCTCCTGGCTGCCATGAATAAGGTGAAGGAATGGAGAGGCTCTCCAGTAGTCAGCCTTTCCTCTGTCTTTTTTGGCCCTGATCTCCTATTATGAGTGCCTGTGTCTTCTGCTGCTGAGCAGGGAGATGGATAGCTCAGTGGTTTGAGCATTGGCCTGCTAAACCCAGGGTTGTGAGTTCAGTCCTTGAGGGGGCTACTTAGGGATCTGGGGCAAAAATCAGTACTTGGCCCTGTTAGTGAAGGCTGGACTCAATGACCTTTCAAGGTCCCTTCCAGTTCTAGGAGATTAGGGTATATCTCCAATTATAAAAAAAAAAAAAAAAAAAAAATGCCAAGCAGTAGAGTAAAACTGACCTGATTCCTTTGTTTCACTGTGGCTCACAAGATTCTGAAAAGAACCAAGTGTCCTCTTTGAATATGTCTTCACTGCACTGGGGTGTGTGTGTGTGGCAGATGTAGGCATACCTGAGCTTGCTTTGACTGAGAGAGCTCACTAAAAATAGCACTGAAACAGGGTAGCTCAGGCAGTTGTATGAGTTAGCCACCAGAGTACCAGCCCGCCTAGGTACACACTCAAGTGTCTAGCTCATACCACCACTTGTGCTGCTGCAGCTGTGCTACTATTTTTAGTGAGCTAGCTCAAACAAAGCTAACCCAGGGGTGCTTACACATGCTGCAGTCAAATCCCCTGAATACAGTGTAAACATACCCGTATTTTGAATCTGTTTTTGCTTGGTAAAACTGTGAACAGTAGAAGAGGCAATGGAACTGTCTGCAGGCTTAGAATGGCACCACTGCATAGGTCCTAATACAGAAGTTTATCTTTGAAATCTTAAGTGCTAGAAAATTACCTTACTCATTTCTGAAGAGTTTACATTGTGCTGAATGTAATGAAAGGTATAGATTCCCTCCTGTGCCAGGTCAAGCTTCCCACTTGCGAGGGGCAAAGATGAGAGTGGATTTTTCAAAATCTGTCAGACTTTTAGGAGATGAAGATTATGCCATATTTATTGGAAAGTTGTTTCCCCTGAGATTTGTAAAAAGTAATCAGCTTTGATGCATAATGATTTTGCCAGTTTTAATTTTCTCATTCTTCAAATTGATTTTACTTGTAATAATCATGACAACTTTGTGACAAGTAGTGGCTTCAATTTGTGCAACAAAACTCTTTTTCAGAAAATCTAAAAAAAGTCCAAACATTATTTTTTGATTGTGAAGTATTAATAGCCTTAGTTCTCCATTTAGTCACAATGAATTTATTATTGTGATGTAGCTCAAAATAATTTTATGATTGAATAAAATCTATTCCTTCTCATTCCACCTCTCACCTTCCGAGTTGGTGAATGGATTTGTTTTATATATGCAAGATAGCAACCTAAATCTGATACTGCTAGGATCTGTAATGATGAGATTGAACTTTCTTCCATCTCTTTTTCTGTCCTCAAATTAGAGGTGCAGTTACACTGATTCTACAGCTTGCAGTTGGGCTTATAATATGACAAAGCATAGTTTAACTTAAGTACAGCATAATTCAGTGCAGAATAGTTACATGTGTGAAGGCTTGTTACTCGTGAAGTAGATTCTCTTCTAAAGTTATTTTTGTTATCATAATGCCTAGGAGCCCTAATCATGGACCAAGCCATGGAGCCAGACAAGCACAGAACATAGACAGTCCCTGCCCTCAAAGAGCTTACAATCTAAATACAAGACAAGAGACATAAGATAAATACAGACAGATGGACAGGGTTACAAGGAAACAATAAGATAATATTGGTCAGCATGATAGATAGTGGTATCAGCATACCAGTGGCCTAACTGTTGTCAAGTTTTTTATAGGTATCACAGCTTGAGACACCATGTGAGATAAATACTGTTTCATTTTCTTCCAACTGCAGTGGTGAACCACTCAAAGAAAAAATTACACTTGACGATGGCCGAATTGGAGAGAGGCCAGAGATAGCTTATCATGTAATCCACACAATGTTAATGGGTTCTCTTGCAATGATGTTGGAAGGGTAAGTTTTATATTGATATTTCTGTTTTGAAAGTGGCAAAATATTACTAACTGGACATAGTTCTTTAGTCACCCTTTTAGAAGTTGTCCAAATTGTCCGCCTCCCACATTCTTCTCTGAAACCCATTTGACATACAACACTAGTAATTACCCTAGGGTAGCTCAGTGAGCTTTGACCATATATCTCCCCCACACACCCCCCTCCAAAAAAAAGTAGACTATGCTTAAGTATCTTTGGTTTCTTGAATGCATTTTTTTAGGTTTTTCCCAGCATAAATCTGAGACGTTAATTGGAACAAATTTTTAATCATTCCCCTGTTGGTCTTCAAATTCAGCTGCTGTGCTAGCATTCTTTTTAAATTCTGATGTTCCATTGAAATCTTATGTAACTTTTTGATGCACTAAGTAGTTCATGGTTAAGGCCATTCTTGAATTGTGGGATGATTTGTCCAATAATTGCTGCTGAGTTGTGGACAAGCCATGGAAAATTGTGGGAAAGTAACAATGGGCCTGTCTGTGGTAATAAGGTCCATTATTAGTTTTTCACGATTATTTGCTGTCAGGAGCACAGGGCTGAGAGTGGAGGCCTCTGTTGTTGGCCGCCCGGGGCTCCCACTGTCAAAATTGCAGTGGAAGCCTAATATTACAGGAGCCGCAATTTCCAAAATATTGCAAATTAAGTAGGGCCTTATTCGTGGTGTATCATGGAAACTAGAAATGGAAAAGACCTCTACTCCTTGTCTATTTAGGACATAATGAGATGTGCGTTTTTACATGTCAAGCAACAGCAAAGCAGTTTAAAAAGATATTCTGAACATTTTGTTCTTATGACACTCGATGTAGTGCTGTTTAGACTAAAACAATGACATTTTCCAGACTGTCAGCCAAATAAATTTTAGAGACAGGTGTGTGTTTGTGTCTGAAGTCTGAATACAATCTGTGCAATGTCTCATCTTTGGATTTTTGTGGTGTTTCCCAGCATAAAGTACCTGTGGACTCCCTATATGTGTATGCTTGCTGCATTTGGTGTATGCTCCCCTGAGCTTTGGATGACGCTTTTCAAGTGGCTTCGACTGAGAGCTGTACACCCAGTATTGCTGGTGAGTCATTGTTACCAGTCATTTTTAGCCAGTGTTGGTAGTTGTTAGAGCTAATGAATACATCTCTTTTACAAGGGGTGAGTAATTGAGAATTCTAAAGAAACATTTAAGATTAGAAAAATAGGGCAGCCTGGATAAATTTGTATTTAATTGTCGGGAAAGATTGAAAAATTGTCAAACTAAATAATAGCTGGAATTATTCATATAAGATTTGTTGAGACCATTTGTCTGCTCATGTTTATGCTACAGCCTCTAAAAGGCATCAGGGTTTAAGAGGGATAAATGCTGCTGTGGGAACCAGGACCATTTCTGTTGTAATCACAGCTCTACCACTGATGTGATGAGTGGTAAATCACATCTCTTTTCTGCCACGTGTTACCATTCTATAAAATGGGGATCATATCCAGTTACTCTGGGTGTTCTGAGGAATAATTATTTATTGAATGTTTGTGCAATGCTTTGGACATGTCACTTGCTATGTAAATGCTAACCAGTAGTGCTCTGTAAGAATTGCCAAGGCAGTTCTTCCAGTGCTAATGTAGTTGATACCAGGTTATGTAAAAACATCTATTTGTTTCTATTTCATGTTTTATTTTATGCATGCAATTAACTGATCTACTGCAGTTTTAATTGTCAATAGATTGCTTTGCATACATTCAGTACTAGAAATTACCAAAACCATGTTATACTACTCCTTCTTTGCAAGATCAGGTTGATTAGCTGGAATGCTGCTGTGCTGTATAATAGACTGTTCTTGTATTAATACTGTGATTCTGAATGAGAGAATAAATACAGTTAAAGGGAATTGAACTGCACTTTTCATTTTTTTTCTTTGTTTCTTGATCACATTAGTGAGAGAACCTGTTCACTCTTGCTTCCTTCCCCAGTTCATTTATGCACTTCATCACTGTTACTTGAAGAATAAACTATTCAGACCCAATACTACTAAAGTTAGTGAGCCAAATTCTGCAGTATTTAATCAAGTAAAATCCTGTTTGTTCATACTGAGTTTTGCTTGACTAAGAACTGCAGAATTTGTCATTTAATGTTCACGTCTGAGACTCGTTCTATTACAGCTGACATCTTTTAAATGTGCAGTATTGTTGTATACGATTTGGTCCAAGAATATTAGAGAGATGAGGTCCAATAAAAGATACTACCTATCCCACCTTGTGTCTCAGCTTTTAGGCAGAAACAATAAATATCCCAGGTTCCATGTGTGAGGAATAAAGGAGCTATCAGTAATATTTTTTCTTCTTTTTTTTTTTTTTTAAATATTCTAGGCTCTCATTCTGAGTATGGCAGTTCCAAGTATAATAGGTTTCAGCTTGTGGAAAGAGGTAAGAAAAAGAGTATTTTAAATGTTCATTGTAGGCACAGTAAAGTAATGTCTTGCTGGTGAGAGAAGATAGTGCCTATGTGAAGTGTGCTCTAATGAACACAGTTCTTTAAAAACGGCAAATAAAATCATATATACTTGTATGTATAGGGATACATAACAATTGTGGCTGGTGCAATTAAAAATGCATTAGTCTGTTGGCTGAAAACAAACACATTCATTTAAATTTTGGATTTATAAAGTAAAGTGATTGTACAGAGAGAATATTGCAAAAGTTAAACATTGAAACATTTTAAAGAGTATGTCATCCCATGCATGTTTTCACTGAGAGGCAGTTAGTTAAGTTGGAAGTAGAATTACAGAAGGCAGTTGCAAGTGCTTCATTTGAAAAGCTCCTGTCAACAAGAAATGGACTTCTTAGTTTAGAACCTTATGTAGAAATAGTCTAGATGTTCAAGTACTACACTAAAGGATACCATTTAGGCACTTGCATAGATGTATCCTGATTTTTAAAAAAAGTTCAGTTCTTTATTGCAGTAGTTCAGAAAAGCTATTTCTAAATACTTAATTGTTTTTTAACAGTTTATTTATTTGAGAAGTGTTAAAAGGTTTACAAATTCTTGCCATGTAAATATCAAAAACAAAACAATCATTACAATAGTGAGCTTTTGTTAAATAGACATTATACAGGAATCAGATTGCTCTTTTAACAGGTGTTATCATATTACAGAGTGAATAGTTGTTAAAATTTAAGTTTGGTAAATAGCAAATGTATCTGAAAATTGTAGCTCTTCTCTGTACTGAGATGACATGGACACAAAAACAAACAGATATAAACTGGCCATCAACAAGTTCAGGCTCAAAATTATGCAAAGGTTTCTAACCGAGGAGTTAAGTTCTGGAACAGCCTTCCAAGGGGCACGGGGTGGGAGCAAAAAACCAAATGGGCTTCAAGACTGAGCTTGATAAGTTTATGGAGGGAATGGTGTGATGGAACTGCCTACAATGGCATGTGGTGCATCGGCGACTGCCAGTAGCAAAAATCCCCAACAACTGGAGATGGGACACTAGATAGAGAGGGCTCTGTTACTACGGAGAATTTTTTTCCCAGGTATCTGCCTGATGAGTCTTGCCCGCATGCTCAGGGTCTAACTGATCACCATATTGGAGTCGGGAAGGAATTTTCTCTTGGGTCAGATTGGCAGAGACCCTAGGGCAGTGGTTCTTAACCAGGGGTATGCATACCCCAGGGGTATACACAAGTCTTGCATGGGGTACATCAATTCATCCAGACATTTGCCTAGTTTTACTAAAATTTCATACAGACAATGAATGACTTGTTTATATTGCTCTATATATTGACGTGTAAGTACAGTATTTGTATTCCAATTGATTTATTTTATAATTATATGGTGAAAGTGAGCAACTTTTCAGTAATAGTGTGCTGTGACACTTTGTATTTTTATGTCTGATTTTGTAAGCAAGTAGTTTTTTAAAGAGAGGTGCAACTTGTGGGTACGCAAGACAAATCAGACTCCTGAAAGGAGTACAGTAGTCTGGAATGGTTGAGAGCCACTGCCCTAGGGTTTTTTTTGCCTTCCTCTGCAACATGGGATATGGGTCACTTGCAGTTCTAAACCAGTGTAAATGGTGAATTCTCTGTAATCTGAAGTCTTTAAACCATGATTTGAGGACTTCAGTATCTCAGCCAGAGGTTAGGGGTTTATTACAGAAGTAGATGGGTGAGGTACTGGGGCCTGCAATGTGTGGGACATCAGACTAGATCGCGATGGTCCCTTAGTGATTAAGGTACAAACATCTGATTCAAATGGTTTATTATTGACATTCTGATACAATGGTATGTATAGCAGTAGAGTAAGACTTTCTTTACACATCTTCTGACTTCACATATGCTGCCAGTGCATTTAGATTGGCTCTCTGAGAAGCTGTAATGTCTAAAAAAAGAAGTTGTCAGATATAAATCTATTTAAAGTAAATAAAACTTGTTCGGTTGACTGGGGAATTCTGTACTTCAAATTGTTCTAACAGAACTCTTAGGGTTTGGACACCTAGTGGGCTCCGTATGTTACAAATCCAGTTAAGAAGTTTGTGTCATTATACCCTAGAACTGAACTGAAGGAAAGGGAGAAAAAGTTGCAAAATGTTAAAAAGATCCAGATGTTATAATAATTTTTCTCTCAAACTTCCATAATTTTATACTGAAGAGAATTGCATTGGGGTCATTTGAGGAACAGCAGAACACTTCAACACAATGCATTACTAGATTAAATTACATAGTATTGTTAGACCTACCTATTGAGGGACAACTGCAATTTAGTTTACTATTGTATGCTTCAAGTTACTGTCTCAAAAACCAAAGGGAAAAAGTTTGTGGGTTGTTTTTTTTTTTTAATATAAGGGGTCAGATTCACTCCTGGTGTAAATTCTTTGTTCTAAAACATTGAATTTGGACCAAAATATAGAACAGTTTTATTAGACTTTAATTGATCATCTGTAGCAATATTTCTTTTGTGACTGTAAAGACTACAGTTTACTCTTATTGCTATATTTAAAGTTACAGTGTTTATGAGCGATCACATTGGGCTTACCATGGTATGTAATAAACTTCTGTTTATTTTCTTCAGTATTTTCCTAGGATAATGACAGAGCTTTCAGAACTGCAAGAATTTTATGACTCAGATACAGTAGAACTCATGATGTGGGTAAAGTAAGTGTGAGTTCCTGGATGTATCTCTGTTTGGTTTTGCTCAAGGCATTTTTGTTTTGAGTAATAACAGCATATTTTATCATAAAACATAAGAACAGCCATACTGGGTCAGACCAAAGGTCATCTAGCCCAGTGTCCTGTCTTCTGACAGTAGCCAATGCCAGGTGCCCCAGAGGAAATGAACAGAACGGGTAATCGCCAAGTGATCCATCCCCTGTCACCCATTCCCGGCTTCTGGCAATCAGAGGCTAGGGACACCATCCCAGTGCATCCTTGCTAATAGCTGTTGATGGATCTATCCTCCATGAACTTATCTAGTTCTGTTTTGAACCCTGTTGTAGTCTTGGCCTTCACAACATCCTCTGGCAAGGAGTTCCACAGGTTAACTGTTCATTGTATGAAAAAATACTTCCTTTTGTTTGTTTTAAACCTGCTGCCTGTTAATTTCATTTGATGACCCCTAGTTCTTTTGTTATGAGGAGGAATAAATAACACTACCTTATTTACTTTCTCCACACCTGTAAAGATTTTATAGACCTCAATCATATCTGCCCTTAGTCATCTCTTTTCCAAGATGAAAAGTCCCAGTCTTATTAATTTCTTCTCATATGGCAGCTGTTTCATTCCCCTAATCATTTTTGTTGCCCTTGTCTGAACCTTTTCCAATTCCAATAAATCTTTTTTTAAGATGGGGCGACCACATCTGCATGCAGTATTCAACATGTGGGCATGCCATAGATTTATATAGAGGCAATATGATATTTTCTGTCTTATTATCATCCCTTTCTAATGATTCCCAACATTCTGTTCACTTTTTTGACTGCTACTGCACATTGAGTGGATGTTTTCAGAGAACTATCCACAATGACTCCAAGATCTCTTTCTTGAGTGGTAGCAGCCAATTTAGACCCTATCATTTTATAAGAACAAAAGAACAAATGGATATAAACTGGCCATCAGGAAGTTTAGACCTGAAATTAGATGAAGGTTTCTAACCATCAGAGGACTGAAGTTCTGGAACAGCCTTCCAAGGGGAGCAGTGGCGGCAAAAGACATATCTGGCTTCAAGACTAAACTTGATAAGTTTATGGAGGGGATGGTACGATGGGATAGCCTAATTTTGGCAATTATTTGATCTTTTACTATTAGTGGTAAATATGCCCAATGGCCTTTGATGGGATGTTAAATGAGGTGGGATCTGAGTTACAACAGAGAATTCTTTCCTGGGTGTCTGGCTGGTGAGTCTCGCCCACACACTCAGGGTTTAACTGATTGCCATATTTGGGGTCAGGAAGGAATTTTCCTCCAGGCAGATTGGCAGAGACCCTGGGGGTTTTCATCTTCCTCTGCAGTATGGAGCACTGGTCACTTGCTGGAGGATTCTCTGCACCTTGAAGTCTTTAAACCATGATTTAAGGACTTCAATAGCTCAGACATAGGTTAAGGGTTTGATACAGGAGTGGGTGTGTGGGATTCTGTGGCCAGCGTGTGCAGGAGGTCAGACTAGACAATCATAAAGGTTCCTTCTGACCTTAAAGTCTATGATTCTATATGTATAGTTGTGATTGTTTTCCAATGTTCATTACTTTGCATTTATCAACATTGAATTTCATCTGCCATTTTGTTGCCCAGTCACCCAGTTTTGAGAGATCCTTTTGTAGCTCTTTGCAGTCTGCCTGTGACTTTAACTATCTTAAGCAATTTTGTATCATCTGCAAATGTTGCCACCTCACTGTTTACCCCTTTTTCCAGATCATTTATGAATATATTGAAAAGGATAGGACCCAGTACAGAGCCCTGGGGGACACCACTATTTACCTCTCTCCATTCTGAAAACCTACCCTTTGTTTCCTATCTTTTAACCAGTTACCAGTTCATAAGAGGACCTTCCCTCTTATCCCATGAAGCTTACTTTGCTTAAGAGCCTTTGGTGAGGGACCTTGTCAAAGGCTTTCTGAAAATCTAAGTACACTATATCCACTGGATTCCCCTTGTCCACATGCTTGTTGACCTCCTTGAAGAATTCTAATAGATTGGCGAGGCATGATTTCCCTTTACAAAACCATGTTGACTCTTCCACAACAAATTATGTTCACCTATGTGTCTGACAACTTTGTTCTTTACTATGGTTTCAACCAGTTTGCCTGGTACTGAAGTCAGGTTTACCGACCTGTAATTGTCAGGATTACCTCTAGAACCCTTTTTAAAAATTGGCATCACATTAGCTATCCTCCAGTCATTTGGTACAGAAGATGATTAAATGATAGGTTACAGACTACAGTTATTAATCAAAATCCAGTTACTAATCTGAGTTTTCCCTCCATACTTGATTATGTGATTTGGGAAGAGAAAGAAGACAGGGATTATGGGCTTGATATTACTTCCATTTAAAGCAATGTGAACTTGTCATTGACTTCAGTGGGAGCAGAATCAGCTCCTGCATTGTATGTGACTTGCTTTCATATAACTTAATTACCAACCTTAATCACCAATTAAAAAACTTCAAGTTGGTGAATGTTATATTCTTAGTTCTTTAGATGCTGATTTTGTAATAGCTATTTGCAAAAAAACATTGGTGGAGACAAATATCAGGCTTGATCCTGCAAGGTGCATAACCACTTACGTTTTTAGCTGTATCAGAGCCAGAGTGCTCAGTAACTGGCAGTCTCAGCACTGCTGATGGAAGGAAGAAGAGATTTAAGTAAAGCAATAATGTAATGTAGTTGGTTCAAGACTTCCACTTTGACCAGGAGGCTGTCAGTTCTTGTCCATGGCTAGCTGTGTTGGTCATAACTAAGGCTACGTTTCAGTCACAGGCATTTTTAGTAAAAGACACGGACAGTAGACAAAAATTCAGAGCCCGTGACCTGTCCCTAACTTTTACTAAAAATACCTGTGATTAAAACTTGGGTGGGGGGGGCTGCCCCGGGCCACTGCAGGTGCTGGGAGAGGGCAGCCTGGGTGTTGGGGGTGGGGGGAGGTGGAAGCATGTGGCCTGGGACCCCCGCTGGTGCTGGGGGTGGGTGTGTGGGCAGGCAGCGATGTGTGGCCCGGGACCCCCGCTGGTGCTGCGGGTGGGTGGGCAGGCAGCAGTGTGTGTCCCAGGACCCACGCTGGTGCTGGGGTGGGGGCTGATGGGGCCGGCACGCTACCTACCTGCCTCCATGCCTCCCCCACCCAGCAGCAGCAGACTCCGTTTGGGTGTGGGAGCAGACAGGGCATTGGGGCATGGGATGGGGTGAGGCAGGCTCTGGGCGACACTTACCTGGCTGGGGGGCTCCCCAGAAGTGGTGACATCCCCCTCACTTGGCTCTGTCCTAGGTAGAGGCGTGGCCAGGCAGTTCTGTGCACCCCTGCCCCCAGCAGCTCCCATTGGCCACAGTTCCCAGCCAATGTGAGCTAGAAAGCGAGCATTCTGTCCGGAGGCAGCGTGCAGAGCTGCCTGGCCATGCCTCCTCCTAGCAGCTGAGCGAGGGGGATGTCGCCGCTTCTGGGGAGCCCCCCAGGCAAGTGCTGCCTAGAGCCCGCCTCACCCTGTTCTGTACTCCAATCCCCTGCCCCCTCCCACACCCAAACTCTGCTGCTGAGGGCGTGGTGGCTTGAGACTGCCCCAGCAATGGCCACTGCGCCTGGCGCAGGGGCTGCCTGAGCTGCCCCTGAGCCAGGTGCACCAGCCGCTGCAGAAGTAATGGAATCCGTGACCTCTGTGACAAACTCACAGCCTTAGTCATAACAAATAGTGAGAGTACAACTGAATCTTACTTGAAGAAAAAATAATTTATTTTTACAGATAAACTCTCTCTCAATGAGGACTACAGGTCCTGTTTGGCCTTTGCCCAGTGCAACATCTGTTCTGTTGATGCTCCTAGAACTTGTGCCTTTGAGGGTAGAATTGGGCCTCCTGTGTTCAAATAGTTTAGTGACTTTAACTGTACGTCTTCAGAAAAGACTAGGCTGATAATTCTGATGTTCCAACCAATTTCTTCTTTTTGTTAATAGCAGTGTAGGATATTTGTCATCCCTGTGGATCTTTATGGCAGCAAGTGGAACCATGCCAAGTGTATAATGACTTTTGCATTAGCCTGCATATATTACACATCAAGTACATAATTAATCATGGTGAATTGCTTTGAGATATGCTCAACAAAGAACAGTCTGACTACCACTTTTTACAGCTGTTTGTATTTTTAATGAAAATGGAAATTTTTCAATTTATAACTGAATATCTTTATTGGCATCCGCTGGCAGGCCACGAGACAGTTTGTTTACGTGCCTGCGGATGGTAAATGTAAACAAACTGTCTCGTGGCCTGTAGGTTGCCCACCACTGAACTACAGCCTGCTAAATATTTGTGTGACCTTTTTTGATAGTCAGGATGTCTAAATACATATATGTCTTTTACCAGTACATCTTCAAATAAAATAAAACCTTGCCAGGGCAGAACATATAAAAATATTTGTTGTGTGGTGGGACTTGCAGAAGCTTTTAATTGCTTTTTGTCGATAAGTTAGGTAAAATAACAGAGACATATTTTCTGAATACATCTTCTGAGCTACTTTTATATAAAAATTTGTATCTCTTTTATAGGAGCTCTGCTAGGTGTATATAAATATATAGCATCTCTTTTCTTGTTCTGTGGTTTCCATTTTTTCTATAATTATTGCCACATTTCTTTTCCTCCTTCACCCATTCCTGTGTGTGCTACTTGGCATTCTCCTGTCAGCCCAGAAGATAAGGATCCCAGTTCCTTCAGGACCAAGTGCTGTTCAATGGATTAAATGATGCAGAAGTGAATGGCAGTTAGACAACCCTTCTCTCCACTCTCTTCATCAGGAGGCCTTCTTAATCAGCTCATGCTACTAATAAGCCTGGGCTTCCACCTAGCAATGCAAAGGACTTTAATCATGCTGCTAGGCCACTTCACAGCTGATTGCGAAGAAGAGTAATTTCAGTTAAATGTGTAGTTAGATGCATAATAGTATCTTCATGAGCTGGAATTTTTACCTTAGCGGGCTATAAGATTCACTTGGGTTTTAGAATTGATATAAAATATTGTTTTAGAAAATATGTCCTTGTACTCAAATGCATGAAGTGATGTGGTTTTGTTTGTTTGTTTTGCAGAAGACAGGCTCCTGTTGCTGCTGTGTTTGCTGGAAGTCCACAGCTAATGGGTATGATTAAGCTGTGTACTGGATGGATGGTGACAAGTCTACCTTTATATAATGATGTTGATCTTCTACAAAGAAATGAGAATGTTAGTATCTGATTCCAAAAATGTATTGTGGTATCAGTGTTTCATTCTTCATTCATTATGTGGAAAATGAGTTGAGGTGCTTAATATGTGTAGGAGCACTGAAAATTATACATGTCAAAGAAGATAAGTGAAGGCCACCTGATGGTCTTGTGGAGTTGGAGTTCCAACATGGGATCCAAGTTCAGGTTTCTGTGTTCCTTGTTTCCCGGACCATCTGGGGTAAGGAATTTTTATTATTTATGTATGCTAGTGCCACCATGTGGTAGGTGCCTTCCAAACATTAAAGAACAACAGAGTTTACATTCTAAAGATAGACAAGTACACAGAGGTTGGGGAAGGGTAACAATAATAGATTATATACATGGCAGCTTGATTCACCATAAGCAACATGGCAGAAGTGGGTTTTAAGAGGGACACGTTAGGAGAGTTGTGGACTTGCTGATGAGCTTAGGGAGGTTTTGCCATGCATAGAAGACTGTGTGGCAGAACACTAAGAAACACTGAGTGAAGAGCATTGAGGGTCAATGTGAACTATGACAAAAGAAGATAAGTAAAGAGGGACGGCGTTTTATAGAACTGTGAAGGTGTTATCAGAAACCTTAAATTTGATGTAAGAGTGGCTGGGGAACAAAAAGAGAGATTGAAAAAGCATGATCATATCAGTGGGCAAGAAAGATAAATTTAGTGACTGCATTTTGTCTAGATTGAAGAGCAATGCATGTGTTTGAGAAACGAGAGAGGAGTATGTTTCAGTAATCAAGTCAGGATATAATGAGGTCCAGAACGAGAGATTTGGCTGTGGAGATGGAAAGAAAAGGACAGATCTTGGTCATACTAAGAGGAAGACTTAAAAGAAGTTGCAGGACTCACATAGTGCCTGGATGTGTGGGATGAGGAAAAGGGAAGAGTCAAAATAACCCTCTATGCCTCAAGTTGGACCCACTGGTATAATTAATTGTTCTAAAGTTCTCCCATGAATGGGTACACAGGAGTGCAAAATAATATTAACTCATTTCCAAAACAGTAAAAATCTCATTTTTTGTATACTGGTATTGTATGTATATGTATGTGATGTGTCTGGTCATTTGGTAAATTCAAGATAGGTCAAATTCAAGGTAGGTCAAAATCTTGGGATCCATTTAATTTAGATTATAGTGATTTAATTTTTCCTGCACCTATGTAGGATTATAATTTTTCCCCATCTAGAATCATTCAATATTCAGACCCAGTAAAGTCACTGAATTTATGACACTTTCTACTATTGTAGTATGCAGTGTGTCCTCATTTATGTATTCACCTCTATATCCCATGAATTAATTTCCCTTGATTGCAAGAGAGGTTTTTTGGATCTTTATAAAAATGCTGATGTGAAGAGTTAACTTTCTGGCTTCTGACATGGTTCTGGGCTACCAGTTGAACTCCTCGGCAGAAACAGACCTGCATCTCTGGAGTCTAAGACAAACATCTTTCAATTAAGATGTTTTCCTACTTAACTGAACCATGGAGCACAATTGACATCTACTTTGGCCATCCGTGCTGGAATTGTGTTGTAGTCCAGGCCCGAGGATACTATGTAAACAGTTGGCTTCAGAATAATGAAACGTCGGTAGGCCTGAATAACACTAGAAATTATTTTGTTGCCAGGCAGTCTTGTTTGAGAGTACAACAGAAAAATAAATTGGAGAGTTAGAGTTAAGTGGTTGGTTGAGGAGAGAGAATTTCTCATTTTACTGGGTTTAACTCCTGGACACTGTTACCTTCTGTCTTCTCACTACCAGTAAATGCTGAGGGTATATTTACACTGCATATGCCAAAGCAGCACAGCTGCAGCTATGCCACTGTAGCGTAGACCCTTGCTATAGTGACAGCAGGGGTATTTCCGTCGCTATAGTAAATCCACCCCCATGTGAGATGATAGCTCAGAATTCTTCTGTCGACCTACTGGTGTCTATACTATGTCTTAGGTTGGCTTGCCTATATCTCTGAGGGGTGTGAAATTTTCACATCTATGAGTGATGTAGCTAGGTCAACGTAAGTTTTAGGTGTAGACCAGGCCTGAGTCTCAGTACAACTTTAGAAACTGCATTTTGCCAGTAATGTTATTTTTTTAACAGGAATCGACTGCTTCACATGATTTCAGGTGCCCTTTGGCTTATTTTTCCTTCCATTTCTCTCTTGCCTGTTGATCTCCAATAAGTTGTTTTTCCTGACACCAAAAAACAGAATCTAAGCAGACATTTCCAAAGTCTTTAGCCATGCACTTCCGTAGTAGTGGTCAGTAACTGGTGCAGAATATCAATGCAGCCATGAAAGATAAAGTGTTCCAAGTTTTATGTTTAGAAGGACTTGCCCAGTCACCTACTATTACCACAGGGACTGTTCTGCAAGGAAATTGAGATCAGAACTCTAAATAGGTTCCTCATTCCCTTTCTGAGGGTGATACAAAAGTATAGTAGGAGAGTAGCAGTGTCTCATTCTCTAGGAACTCACCAGCGGACTTCAAAAGCATGTGACGGACTCCAGAGTTAACCATGTGTCTTCTCCTTCATTTGAAGAATAATCGGCCCAAATGTGAAGATGAAGAAATTAAGTGTATTTGAGTTGCGTAGAAGGAGGGGCTGAGCTGGGAGCAGAATGGAAATAGATTTTCAGAGTTCCGCTGTTGAAGGAAAGGCTGTTAAAACAGGATTTCCCAACCTCTTATGGCAATTTTACCAGGTTAGCAGCCCAAGACCTCAACTATAGCAGAGTCTACAACATCTCCCATTCAGCTTCCCATGGTCTTATCAGCTATGGAGCTTTTGCTGTCGACAATTGTCATAAGCTAAAAATACTAGCCTACTAAAGGACTGACACTGAGGCTCATCTTTTAAGATTCCTCCTCCTTATCTTGAGAACCAGTCACAGAAGCCTGAAGGGTTATTCATGAAATCCTGTAGTGTCATATACCAGTGCTTGTAATCTATAGTTGCTAAATACTCTTGACAAATGTCTAGTGCACCAGAGACTTTAAACCTTATGACTAGTCTCCAGAAATCCATTTCACTTACAAAAACATATATTACCCTTCTGGAAATGTATTGAGTAGCAAATTTATACAATTATATTTTTTAAATAATTTTTTATAATTTGATGTATATGTAACTTCTTATTCCCAATTACCCAATGTATTTAATATGCGCTTAATTTTCCATGGATTTAATTTGTATTAAATATTTTCTAATCTACAGATTTATCAAATCTATTCAAAAAGATCTGCTGAGGATATTTATAAGATACTCACATCCTACAAAGCCACCTACCTAATTATAGAGGATTCAATTTGCAATGAGGCTGGACCTGTGAAAGGATGTAGGGTTAAAGACTTACTGGATATTGCTAACGGTCATGTAAGTAGCACCTGGAAAAAGTCAAATGTTTGAATGAATAAAGTAATTAGTTAAATTTAAAGAAAAATGAAATTAATGCCACAGGAATACTTGTTTTGCCAGTTACAGTTAGCATGCAGTTTGGACTTGATAAATATCTTAGTGAATGTTAAGCTTTTGTTTTGAGAACACCCTTCTTTTTGAAATTTTTGAAATATCTGATCTTTCCCCCAGGTTGTTCCTTAGCCCTGCTGAGTAATCCCTTCTGATATGTTGGCACCTAACTGTGTTGCTTCCCCACCAGTCATTAAATATCTAAGCCTATACAATTGAATGATTTTTATATCTAAAATAACTAGCAAAGTTTCTCAAAGAGGTTCTGTAGAGTATGTCCTTTTGGGCGTATCTCGACTATGATATAAGGTGTATTTTTAAAACGTTTTAAAACCCTAGTGCAGACAGAGCAAAGTTGTGTTGTAATGCATTAACTTGGTCACCTCTACCAGCTAACATATTACAATAAACTTATTCTATCTACACTAGGTATTTAAAATATGGTAGTTACAATGTTTTAGATAAACAAGCCCTTAGATACCACTGTGAAGTATGAGTACCAAATAGGGAATTAAAATCTGCTTAGACTTCTTCATACTGGATTCTGCTTTTTGCCTTTTCCAGGTTTAGTAACTCTTGCTTACTCTGTTGGTAGGGCTTGGTTTTGGTTTATTTTGGGGGTGGGGGTGGAGTTAGAGGGAGTTAGTGGCTATTAGTATCTTCAGTTTCAGTGAGAAGTCTTTCCAAAAAGGGAGTCTTACAACTTGCTCTGAAAAGGATCAGGCTTTGACTCAGAAGATACAAATGCATGGATCACTATGAGTGCATCTTTGAGAGGAAAGGACATAATTTACTGACAAGTTGTCAGTGAAAGCAAGCATTTCTTGCCACTCTTGCTGCCCGGGTGTCCAAGATTTGCAATGAGTCCAATAAGACTGAGACTTCATACTACTGTGAACAAGGAGAGAAGTTAGCATCATTGGCATTTTGAAGTATATTACTTCAGTCTCACAGGTTTCAATTTAAGCCAGACACTCTTCATCTCAGTACTAATCACTTTAAATCACTAAGAGATCTTTGTAACTGTTAATTCTGTTTGTTGAGAAGAAGGAAGGAAACTGAGTGTTAGGCACTCATTGATGCCAGCCATGCACATGTCATCTCACCAAGGGATTTCCTATAAAGATTCAGAGGGGTATCCATGTTAGTCTGGATCTGTAAAAGCAGCAAAGAATCCTGTGGCACCTTATAGACTAACAGACGTTTTGGAGCATGAGCTTTCATGGGTGAATACATCCGACGAAGTGGGTATTCACCCATGAAAGCTCATGCTCCAGAATGTCTGTTAGTCTATAAGGTGCCACAGAATTCTTTGCTGCCTATAAAGATTGAAGAGGGGGCAGAGACTAAATTAGTCTCTCTCAAATTCTGCATGTGAGAACTATCAGAGATGAGGACAACTGCCTACTACAGCTCTCTGGGTCTATTTAGAGGAATGGTTAAAACCCATCGTATTGCTGCTCCATTCACTCCAGCTAAGCCTTACAAATGTGTCAACAACACCGAGTGATTAACTGTCAGAGGCTGCAGAAAGGCTGTTTGTATAAGGAATGACATTTGGTCTCTATCGAGAACCATAAGAAGATCATCAGTGGCTACTAAAGACATCTCCATGCATATCTTAGTCTGAAGACTGATAGTGAGGAGTCTGGGATGTTAGCAGTGATATGTGATGCTGACATTTGTCTCCATCTTCTGATTTTGCATAGGAAGAAGAGGTTGTAGACAGGGTGGTAGTTTGAAAGATTTGTCTCTTTATTGGCTTTCCCAAGAAAGTTAAGAATCTGTTTAGTAGGTATTGGCCTGGACAGAGATTCCAATGCACTTGGTGTGTATGATGGAGCCAAACTTGGTCAAGGCTAAGAGGAGGATTGCTACTGTCATTTCTCATTTTGATGCCTCTCTTTTTAAATAGGGAATATATATATAAACTTTGTCTAATATTGCATTGCATTCTTGGGAAAAGATACAAGCTCTACTTCATTTATGTTAAGTATTATAAACATTACTTTTTGATTTATGCAGGACCTAGAGGGATCTTAGAGAAAACAAAGTCACCTTCCAAAGGGAAATACCCAAGATAATGGCAATAGTCCAGTTTCAAAATGAAGACTAGTCCAAGATTGCCAGCATATAGGGGTGACTCTCTACTCACATAAGAAAAAAAAATTGCTATGATCATTCTGTGGCACAAAAAGATTCTAAAACTATGATTGCTTGACGGTGTGACTTGCTTTATTGGCATAAGACAGCAAGGAGTATATTTATATACTGGCAAATGAAACATGAGGAGAAAATCTCATAAAAAAGCATGCTGGATTTGCCTCACTGGTTTCATATTCATTTTATGATGTAGGATATATCACATGTAAAGCTTTTGATACTAAAAGGTGTCTGAAACAGCTTGCATATGAGGAGAGATTAAAAAGATTGTGACTGTGCAGCTTAGAAAAAAGATGACTAAGGAAGGATCCGATAGAGGTCTATAAAATCATGAGTGGTGTGGAGAAAGTGAATAGAGAAGTGTTATTTAACCTTAACGTGGTACAAAGGATTACCCAATGAAATTAATAGGCAGCAGATTTAAAAACAAATATAAAGAATTATTTCTTCTCACAACACACAGTCAACCTGTAGAATCATGGTGAGGGGATGTTTTAAAGGCCAAAGGTTAACTGGGTTTGAAAAAGAATTAGATAAGGTCAGAGAGGATAGGCCTATCAATGGCTATTAGCCAACATCGTCAGGGATGCAACCCCATGCTCTGGGTGTCCCTAAACCTCTGACTGCCAGAAGCTGGAACCACACTACCAGGGATGGATCACAATTTTCAAAAAGAGAGATAGGGCCAACTGTGGCAACTATCGAGGCATTGCCCTCCTCTGCAGTGCTGGGAAGATTCCTGCTAGAATTTTACTGAATACCTGCACCCTCTTGCAGAGGAAGTACTTCCAGAGTCCCAATATGGCTTCAAACCATCACAAGGCACCACCAATACGATTTTCACAGCCAGGCAGATCCAGAAAAAATATCAAGAACACCAGAAGCTATGTATGGCCTTTATCGATCTGACCAAAGCCTTTGACTCTGTTAACTGTGACACTCTGTGGAAAATCATGTCAAAGTTTGGCTGCCCAAGCAAATTTTTCACCATTCTAAGACTCCTTCACGACCAGATGACTACCTCCATCCTGTGCAGTGACTATCTCTGAGCCTTTTGTCATCCGAACTGGCGTAAAACAAGGTTCTGTACTGGCACCCACCCTTTTCTCCATTTTCTTAGCAACTATGACAACATTAACCCAATACCATCTACCACAAGGCATTGACATCCAATATCAGACTTACGGCAACCTCTTCAACCTTTATTGTCTCTGTGACAGAACTAAAGTAATATCAGCAACAATAACCGAACTCCAATATGCAGATGATTATGCTGTAGTTTCACACTCAAAGGAGGATTTACAAACAGCCCTTAATTGCTTCTCTGAAGCTTACAAAAGCCTAGGGCTAACTCTGAACATCAGCAAAACAAAAGTTCTTCAACAGCCAGCTCCTGGTCAATCATCGGACCCAGCAAGGAAGATCTACATTGACAGAGAAGAACTGGAAAATGTAGAACAGTTTGTTTATCTTGGCAGCCTCTCTCACGGAGAGAGGACATAGACGTCAAGATTCAGCACAGAATCCTCTATGCGAGCCTTGCCTTTTGCAGACTGTCTCACCGTTGTTCAACAATCACAAGATCAGAACACACACAAGACTTTTAGTTTATAAAGTGGTGGTGATCCCAACTCTCTTCGATAGTTGTGAAACTTGTGTGACTTATAGAAAACACCTGAAAAACCTGAAACACCAGAACCAGCACTTTCTTCGGAAGATCCTCAACATAAAGTGGGAAGATTGCTGCACTAATGTCAGTGTCCTCACAGAGGCCTATATTGTCAGCATGGAGGCCCTGATTATCCAGCACCAGCTGAGGTGGAGTGGGCATTGTGTTTGCATGCGTGATATACACTTACCAAAATAATTGCTGTACGCCTAACTTACCAAAGGGGAAGGGAAATGGGGAGGCCAGAAGAAATGCACTGGAGGCATCCTCAAGATGATGTGGCATTGATACCACACACTGGGAGACAGTAGCCCAGGATAGGAATAACTGGCGAAGATTTGTCCATGAAGGAACATCCATTTTTGAGGAAAGTCACCTTGCCCTGGTTACAGAAAAATGCCAGAAAAGAGAGGACAGATGACTGTCACGCAGCACTCATGGCCCAATGCTGACTTCCAACACTATCTGCAATTTCTGTTAACGAGCCTACGGCTCAAGGATTGGACACCAAAGGACCCATAAAAAATAAAACCCGTGAAAGAGATCATCCTCGACCTTGAGGGATCAACTGTGACTCAATAATTGCCCTGTTCTGTTCATTCCCTCTGGCTGCTATTGGAAGACCAGGATACTGGGCTAGATGAATCATTGGTTGGACCAAGTATGGCCATTCTTATTTTTTTAGCTACTCAGACACTTCAAATTCAGTCTTCCCAACACTTAATGTTTTATCTGTCGTTCTAATCCTTTCCTTCTGTATAAGTGATAAATTCACTGTCCTCCCTGTCTCCCAGGCTTCATGTTCTGGGGTCATATTTGATTTTTCTCTCATCATTTCCCACTTCTCCTGTCTTTTGCTAAGTCCTGTTAGGTCTTCATTTTTAATAGCACCAAAATCCTTCCTTTCCTTTCCTGTAAAACCACTGTCCATGCCTTTGTCATTTTTTGCCTTGATTAATGTACTTTTCTCCTCTGCTCCTGCAAAAAAAACAATGGCTACAATCTGTTTTCTCTCCTAGCACTGGCGTCAGACTGTGTTGTTCCTTTTTGAATCCCTTCATCTGCTTCCTCACTTACTTCATCAGATGCAAGCTCCTTACCCTCACCTTCAAGTTTCTGTGTGATCTTGCCCCCATCTTCATCTCTGTTTCCATTTTCTCTTACTTCCTGTCTGGCTCCCTACACCCCACCTAATCCTTTTCCGTAATTGTTCTTTCTTCTCTTCCAGCTCTCAGGCCATGTCTACAGCTACAGGGTTGCAGCACCCTAGTGTAGGTGCTTCCTACAGCAATGGGGAAGGGGCTTTTCCATCAGCATAGGTAATCGACCTCCCCAAGCAGTGATAGCTGGGTTATCAAAATAATTATTCTATTGGCCTACTTGTGTCTACACCAATGTTTAGATTGGCTTAACTTTTAACTATAAACCAGATATCAGCTGCACACCTTCACCCTCTGCTTGTTAACAACTCTCCTGTGTTCATCTGTCAAACACCTTTCTTTTTCAAATCTTTTCCTAAATCCCATTTCTTCAGCTGTCCTTTTGCAGGATCCTTCTCATCACTAATTTCCACATCTTCCCTTTATCTGAACTGTTATTCGACATCTTATCTTGTATTCACTTTTTCTTTTTCTTTGACTATAAACTCTTCATTGCCAGGAATGCAAATACATGGTCAGGTGGCCAAAGAGCAAGCAGGGTTGAATGATTTATGGTACGTTTGTGAGGTAAGAAGGCAAAAAAATCATAGAATTGTGCAAAATGAAGAATCTGACTTTTTTTTCAGTGGCCCTGTTAAACTTTTTAGATTGTTTTTAAATTGTATGAGGTTGTAGGTTCAGGGTTGATTTACCTAGTCCATGGCTATTGCAAGCAAGAAGAGGAAGAGGAACTTCTCTGCAGAGTTGTACTTTTTATTTCCGTTTGCCTTACACCCCTTAAATTTCTCTGACTTGAATATTCTCTGAATCTTTACAGGTCCACATTATGCTGGAGGCTCAGTTTAAACATTTATGCAGAAGAAAACTATTTGAAATGGCTTGACTGGCCAACGTGATAGGAATAAATCATGGTAGAACCATGTTTTTAAAAAGTTGTGATAGCCTGTTCTCATAGCTTATTAGAAATAAACTGATTTACTAGTATACAAGTGTGGCTCAAAGTATTCTGTTTAAGTAATATTTAAAAACTTTTGATAGTTTCAGTTTCAGGCCTAGTTTACACTATGATGGTTAGGACAACGTAAGCTGCCTTCATCGACCTAGCTGTGGAAGTGTATTCATTTAAATTTGGCTCCCGCCGACATAAGTGCCTGTACATCAGTAACACCACCTCTCCGAGCAGTGTAGAGTTATGGTCAGTGTAATTAGGTCAACGCAGTGTCAGTATAGACACTGCGTTGCTTACATTGACTGTTTCTCGTTTCCAGGAGCCATTCTACAATGCCCGCACTGACAATACAATCCATGCAAATGTTCTTGTCGAGGACCCACACCGCCAACACAAGGAGCCAAGTGTGTGCACACAAGTGATTTTAATAACTGGTGTGACTGTGTGCTGACATAAGTTAGGTTGACATAATTTTGTAATGTAGACATGGCCTTACTCAACAGTTATTTCTAATTAACTTTGTGTCAGTAACTTGAGAGTGAGGCATTCACTTCACTTATCCCCAAATTAACAGGAAAGACGGCGGGTCTTTGTAACTCTTTGCTCAGTATTAGGCAATGCTATAGATGTGTGTGTAAAACAAGGCTGTATTAAAGAAGAAAAGGGGAGGCTAGATGGCTTAAGGAACGGATAATGAGATGTGAAGCCTTTTGCCTTTAGGATGACTGGTTTGAATAAACTTCATGGCTGTGAAAAGAACGAGAAATACTTGTGGCACCTTAGGGCTGGTCTACACTAGTGGGGGGGGGATTGATTGAAGATACACAACTTCAGCTATGCTATTCGCGTAGTTGAAGTCGAAGTATCTTAGTTCGACTTACCTGGCCGTCCTCGCGGCAGCAAGTCGACTGCTGTGGCTCCCTCCTCGATGCTGCTTACTCCTCCTGACAAGGTGGAGTATGGGCGTCGATTCGCAGATCGATTACTACCCGCCCCCTTAGAGACAAATTTATTTGGGCATAAGCTTTCATGGGCTGTGGGTAATTGTGGGTCATGTTTTCAGTCTCTGCAAGGGGGTCAGTGAATTAATTGGTCTTGGAAAGTGAATTTCTTTCTTATCCCCAGAGTTGCTCCCTGCAGGTCTGATCTGAAGTTGGTTGACAGGGTGATTGGATAACTTTGCATTGCGCTGCTCATGCTTTCTACTTCTATTTTATAGAGGATTTTTGTTTTCAGGGCTATTAATGTAGCACTAGCATTAAGGAATTCACAGTCATTAAGTTTAAAACAAACAAACAAACCCCAAAGTATAGGGGGAAATATTTTCAGCCACTTATGTATATTTGTGTTATCTCTATTGGAATTGTATAATATAGAAATGAAAGATTAATTATATGTTCTGTGTTTAGATTTCTCTTAACAAATTTCTTCTCCTCTGATAGGTGGTTTGTGACGAAGGTGACAGTTATGCCTATTCTAAATATGGACGATTTTGTCATGAGATCAAAATGAACTATTCTCCATATGTGAATTATTTTACTCGGGTATACTGGAACAGATCCTACTTTGTGTATAAAATCAACACTGTGATATCCTTCCAATCTTGAAAAATCATGGAGACGTCTTTTTGAAGATTGACCATGTATGGAATTAATAGACGTTTCTATTTTAAAAGTGGTTTTTTTGCAGATCGAAGTAGGATCATGCAGAATGCTCATTCTGTTAGTTTACCAAACTGGAAATGGACTACAGCTCAACAATCAAGAGTACCATCCTGTAAGGAAATGTGAGCACTAGTCAATTTTACAGTCTCTACAAATTGTGACCATCTTCCATGATTCTTACATTAGTTTTTCCCATTTTGAATCATCCTAATTTTCATGGAAATAAAATGTCTAATTTAAATATTACAACAAATAATTAAATAACTTCTAGATGGACCTACTTTGGAAAATACAGAAAACATTCAGACATTTGGGGGTGATTTAAATTCAAGTTGTTATACAGCTTTCATTTTTTAGCATTTGAAACCATCAAAGTGTCCCGAGTAAGAGACCATGCAAATAGTTTGACTTTCTGTTAATAGGACTGTCTTTAACTATGTGCATTCCTATTACACACACATTCAAACATTTTCTGGGTGTAGGTATAGCATTTTTTTATGAGCCAAATCCTGAAGATTTTACTTAGACAAAACACCCATAAATTTGAATTCAATGCACGGACAAAGGGGTCCACCTACATGGACAAGTTGGCAGGATCAGGATTTTAATTTGGACTGAGCAGATCTTTGGGATTTGGCCACGTTAGATAATATATACTTATTCATTTTAATAGATATTATGTAGTTAGTCTTGGTAAAATATTGCCACAAATTTTATTTAAACCCCCCCCCCACACACACACACAATGAAGTCATAGTAAAACAGTTGATAACTACTTTTTAAATATATGCATATAATGAATTAAGAGTATACTGTCATGGTAATTTTTCAAAATTTTAGAAAATATTTTGCCCCCTAACTTTACTCCTTTCCCACATCATTCTAGTCAGTTTTCTTAATGAATTCTCTATTTATGAAATTTATTTTGTTGCTTCTTGCTGTGCTTCTGCTATAATGGATGTTTGTTTGCATCATATTTTTGGCCTGATCTTGGAGTCCTGAAACAAAACACTGCAAAAGAAATGAACATCTTGCCTGAGGACTGCAAAATCATTCCCGCTGTGTCTGCTGGAAAAATGTAAATCCAAAGAATTCAACTTCTATGAAGTGAGCATATACAGCAAGAATATGGTGCATGTGTATGCTTACCATTTCCTCTGTGCACATTGGTTTATTTATTGTTATACTAACAGTGCTGCATTATCAAACAATTCTGGAGTGATCTTTTTTTTCAAAATGCTTTGTTGTTGCAAATGTCATATCTGTAGTCCAGTTTTCATTTCTAGATGTGCTAAGTTTTGAGGCCTGAAAACCTTGACAATGTTTTAAATTATCCACTTTATTTGAAACCATGGCTCAGATAAATCCATTAAACAAAATAATAATGGGCTTGGTGATCTGAAGGAAAAATGGTTTTTAGTATAATTAAGTGACAGGGTATAGTAAGTAGCCTTATATCAGATGTAGCCTTGACATATCCATTATATTAAGAATGGGTGTGGGTGTTTGTGTATTGTATATAAAATCCATTCACAATATGCACTATGTGTGTGTTAATACACAAGTGCATATGTGTATCTGCACTGAACATTTTTCAGACTTTCCAGGCACTACAGTAAACTAATGCATTATCTTCAGCTACTGGAAGCTGTGGGAACCTTTTAGTGGTCTTTTCTGTGTGTGATAGAATGAATGTAGATGTGTTTAATATGTTGAAATAACTCTAGAACTCCATATGCAGTTGGAGTTCATTATGATTGCCTGTCAGGGATGTCATACCTGTGTCTCATTCCTAGTAAATGCATGAGCCTAAACGTTCATGAATTCCATTTCGTAATAGCAATAAGGCATTCCAGGTAGTGAATTTCAGGGTGACTGTTGCACTCCTTGGTGGCTGAAGTCACTTAGCCAATGGCCTCATGCCTTATAACAGCATTCAACGTGCAATATTTTAATTACCCTGCAATGGACTGCCTGTTGTGTTTTATGCAGTACTATGTGTGTATAGTACTGAGTAGTACATAGTATGAATACATACACACAGAATACATATGTATAGAAAAATACAGCTGATGCTCATTCTATACATCTGAAAATAAATCCCACTTGTAGCACATTGGTCTTTATACGTTTGAATAGACGTTAGCTCTTTTTTGAACTGTGATATAATATTGTTAAGTGTTGTCATTCTTTTTAAGTAGTGATGCTACTTCAGTTGATTCTGCTTTAGGAGAATCAAAATCAGGAGGATTTTTTTATGTGTTCATTATTATTTTTATGTATATATATTAGAAAAATTTTTATTGCAGTAGCATTGGGTTATCAAGCTAAAGAAAATAGAAAAAAAGTCTTGTAACTGTGGGAAAATGTAGCCATTGTAATCCCTGTAAAAAGGCAAAAATATTTAAATAATTAACCTAAAACTTTGAACATCCAATCCAGTTGCTGACCTGCTTATGAAATAGCCAAAAAAAAAAAAAAGTGTCATCTACTAAAGGTCTATTCTATTTCCCACTTTTTGTGTAGAACGCAAGTTCTGTGGTGTTCGTGGGAAGGTTTGAATAGGGCTTTTCATACAAGTAAGCTGCAGTTATGCCCTAATTTGCTTTCCAGCATAGGTCACTAGCATTACAAGCCAACTAAATGAATAAAAACTCATAGTTGTGAGGGTGGGAGAACATACTGAAAAATCACATCTGTTTTACTGTAGAAGTTGCAATCCAGTTGAAATATGTGCCTTGAAAGTTTTATTAAATAAACAAAATCTTTCAATTTGTGTTTGTTTTTGTGAAGATTTTTAATCCATTTCCTTTGTGGTTTATGTGGTTTCAATTGTATCTCATTTTCAGCAGGAAAAGATCCTAGCAACCTCCTCCAAAAGTGCTGCTGCTCTGAATCGCACAGCTAGTCTCTGTGCCAGCCATTTTGTTTACAACCATTGACTCCACCAGCCTAGAAAGAGTGATAAATTTGAATGGCAAGTTGTTGTTTTTGTTCTGGCTTCCTCCTTCCCCCTATGAGCCCTCAGTGAACAAAAATATTATCTGAAAAGGTTATAAGTAGTGGAAGATAAAGCAGTAAAATACTCTTAACCTTTCACCTTTAGATCTCTGGTTTCAGATTTAGTCAGACCACAAGTGAAATGAGATTGGTAATCTCAGTCTAGTCCCTAAAGCATACTTGTCCAGACTGAGTCCAAACTACCATATAATTTGACACAATTTTGCATTATTGTCTAGAAGAAATATAGGACTGTATTAGCAAGGGTGATCAAGGTGATGGTTAAGATGCTTTGTCCAAATGATGCAACACACTTATTAATTAATATATTGAAAGCGCTCTTTCAATATTCCTCCAAAATAAATTATTATTTTAAAGCTAACTAACAGCCTCCATCCTTATTAGGAAACAAAAACTAGAGTTACAAAGAACAAGTGTTTAATGGACGTTTTAGGTTTTTCCAATTACTCACATTGTTGCACATTAAAATATAAATAATAAATCTTTAAGGACGAAATCTTGCTTGCCTTACTCATGTAATTAATGTCCATTCAAATATCCCTTTGGTTTCACAGGAATAAAAGCTTCAAGATGAAGTCCTAGATTTGTAAATTTTCAGTGAATCACATGTTGATTACCGATGTTAACTTTATACAACCCCTGTATCTTAACCAAAATCAATAGGAAAAACTGGTATGTGTGTGTAGATGCATTTAGAGAGTTCTTCTGTCATCTTTTGGAGACTTTAAATGTGTAGTTATTATTACCAATGGCAGTTAAACTCCTAAATCCCCTTGTATTGATATGTAAATAGATTCCAAAGTACATTGGAATAAGGATGTAGCAAAAATTGAACTTATTCAATTCTTATTATTCAAGAGCTGGCAGAATTTGATTATTATGATGGATCATATAAATATTTGTTTAAGCTTTTTTTTTATTTTTATCTAGTGAAATGTTCACAGTTGTGAGAAGTTATTGGTGAGTCAGACAATTATTTACTGAAAGTAGATTTTAAGATTCAAAAAGTTAAATCTTTATAACTGTCAAACACATAGCTGATTTTGACAATCAAAACGTTCACTCTGAATACCCTTAATCAAACTCTAATAAGTTCTTAGGCAAAGTAAGAAAAATGCTACCTATCATCTGTAAGTTTTCAATTATGGATGGAAATATTTTTTGTTGGTTTGTGGGTACAGTGAAGTCAATGTTTACCTACAGTTACTGATAAAAATCTAATCCTTCCAAGCCTAAATACTGTACAAGGAACATTCAACGGAAATAATACCTCATCTTTAAATTGTTTAATTGTGTGCTGAGTATTCTTAACAGTGAATGTTTGTAAAGTAGTGGAAGCTAGAAGAACATGCAGTGCATGTTTATATAGTGATTTTTTTAATTACATTATCAGTGTAGCCAAATATGTTTGAAGACTTTTCTGAATTGTTTGGTACCTTAATTGCTGTTCATGTGTTACTAGAACTTGTGATATTTTAGACATTAACACAATTAAATGCATGTGTAGTGATGAAAGTGATGAGATTATGAAGGTTTTTTTACTTGATGGGAAAAGGGATGCTTGTAGTGTTATAGAAAATTTTAACTTTGAGAACAGAAACATCTTGCTGGCAATGTTTTATTTTTTCCTGTTGACACTTATTGGTAGTGCATGTGGCATAATTAACATATCTAATCCTGTGCAAACATTTAATGACAAATCTGAAAAGAATTGTACTGACTGTCTTCAGGGACAGATTACTCTCAATACACTTAGAATACAGCAACTATTTTCTCCTCTCCTATATGGATGCTCATCTGCCATGATTCTTGGTGCAATCTTGTTTTCAGATATCTGATTAAACAAACAAAAAAAGACCATATCCCCAAAAATATATTCCCCCATTAATTTTCCTAAAGCAACTCAATCTTCTCATTATGAAAGGATTCGCCATTACACCATATTCTCATAATTTAAGCACCATTGACTCATTCCATCCCACATGAGTATTAGCCAATTCTTGTTCTTTAGTCACATTGGGAATTTATGTAGTCACCCTCAAACTCCAAAAAGTGCAGTTCAGGGTACTCATTCAGATTTTCATTACAATGAAATCTAAACATTAGGTGACCCTTTCCCCCCTTCGTAGGTACAAATATCTCCAATGCTTTTCCAAATCTTTGGCTTTAGACATTCCCATATCACATTTTTGCCATCTCTCCTCCCTCTCCCCCCAATATTTCAAATTTTACCTCAAAAGGTTTTTCTTTGTATCTTGTTTTGTTTGGTCCTCTTTCTTCTGTTCTGTCCCACAAATAGTTGACTGTATTATTCCCTTTGATCCATACCTCCATCCTAGAGGTGTTCCCATACATGTATATCCATGTATCCCTAAATTTTCCCAAATATTCAAAAAACATAAAAGCCGAAAATTAGATTTCACCCTTTTTGAATTATGCAGATCCTCAATATTGAAGCCATGGCCATTATTCTATAGGAATAATGTCTGATGCTTCTGGCTATATTATTCTACCTCTATTTTTACTCAAGGTATGTTTTTTTTCCCTAAAATATAATGCACACAACACCATTCTTCTATTAAGCACAAAATTCAGAGCAAAGCAAGCATAAGCAATAAACCAGTTATAGAAATTGTAGCACTGTAAATCCAAGGTCCGTACAAGAAAATCTCCAGTGCAACTGGGCATTCCTTTTCCTCTGGAAGATAAACTAAAAGCAAAAGAAAGGAACACTATTTAATCTTTAGGTCATAACTAATTGTGATGTGTGGACCCACTTTCCCTTTCCCCCCTTGTTAATCTGCACTGCAGTAGGTGAAATTTTATTCATGATGGAAAATGGTCCAATCCATCTAGACTCCAGGACATGATTTTTTAATGTTAATTTCAAATACATTACTCTGTCTCCAATTTTCCATAATTTACTGACCTGAGCCACACAAGAATCCAGTCTCTTCCTTTTTCAGTGGCATCAGTCAGTTTAAATTCCATTTTCTTAAGTTCTATCAGTAACTCCCTTACCCACTGAATAACTGATACCGCCTCTTCTTCTGGGTACAGTAAAGGGCTCCACAATCTCATAGGCCGTCTGTGACGCTCTGTACCTTGGGGGAAAACACCCTGCACCCCCATCTTCATCCTTATAATATGATTGTGTGGTATCCAATGCGAAGTTTGTCTTCAGAAGGCTTGTGATGCACTGAGCATTGTTATAGTAATGTTATAGGTTTTAATTTAATATATAGTTATGAGGCTGAAAATATGTCCTTATGGCTTAAAACAAGCCCAGGCAAAACTCTCCAGGAGCAGAGGGGCAGTTCACACCTCATCAGGGCATGTATGGGACAAACCAACCCAGCTTCACAGGAACAAAGGACATGGGCCTAGGCAGCAACAAAGCATCTGTTGGACTCTTGAGTGACTAACCTCCCCTTCCCTTGGTCAGTTTGGGACTACGATGAGGTAATGCTCACCTGACTCTGAAAGGGTGGAGAGGCACAAAGCCAAGAGGGAAGAAAGGACATGATCAAAGGGAGAGATATTTGCCATGCTCTCTTCCACCTCCATCTAGAGACACCACCATCAAGTGACTGAAGTGCTGATCAAAGGGGAGAGCCTGGCTGAAGGGCAACCAGCCAGCCTGTGGTGAGAAGCATCTAAGTTTGTAAGGGCATTGAAAGTGTTAAGATCAGCTTAGAATGTTTTGCTTTCATTTGACCAAATCTGACTTGTTTTGTTTTAACTTATAATCACTTAATCTCTCTTTTGTAGTTAATAAAATTGTTTATTCTATCTGAAGCAGTATGTTTGGTTTGAAGAATGTCAGAGACTCCCCTTGAGATAACAAGTCTCTTATAGATCAATTTCTTTGTTAAATTGATGAACTCGTATAAGCTTGCAGCATCCAGCTGGCATAACTGGACACTGCAAGATGGAGGTTCCTAGGGTTGTGTCTGGGACCAGAGAGATTGGCTAGTGTCATTCTGTTGCACAATCCAAGCAGCAGCTGGCCAGAAGTGCTCACTCACATTGCTGGGAGCAGCTTACATGGCAGAGACTGTATGTGAACAGCCCAGGAGCGGGGGTTCTTTTTCGAGTGCTTGCTCATATCCATTCCAATTAGGTGTGCGTGTGCTGCATGCACGTTCGTCGGAGACTTTTTTACCCTAGCAACACTCGGTGGGCCAGCAGGTCGCCCCCTGGAGTGGCGTCGGTATGGCGCCTGATATATACCCCTGCTGGCCCACCCACTCCTCAGTTCCTTCTTACCACCCGTGTCGGTCGTTGAAACTGTGGAGCACGGCTTAGCTGTTCTCCACCTCCCTAGCGATTCGCTCTCTTGTATAGTATTGTGTATATAGTTCTTTTATTGTAGTTCTAGTTAGCATTAAAGTTAGTTTTCATAGTTCTGTATATAGTCAAAGAGGATCGGGCGTTTGCCCCTTCTCCTCCCCTGGTACCAGGGCCCATGCCCAGTTCACCGGGTTTCAAGCCTTGTGCGGCCTGTCATCGGCCGATGCCCACAGGAGATCCGCATGACTCCTGTCTGAAGTGCCTAGGCGAATCCCACCTTGCGGACAAGTGCTGGATCTGCAAAGCGTTTAAGCCCCGGACAAAGAGGGAACGGGACATTTGCTTAAAACAGCTTTTGATGCAGGCAGCTTTGACTCCTCCATCCTCGGCACCGACTCCGGCACCAGGACCAAGCGTCTCTTCCGCACCGGACCGCCCGGCACCGACAAAGGCTTCGCTCCCCCGCCCTTCACCGGCCCAACACTCCAGCCGGCACCGCTCCCTCTCCCCGAGGAGCAAGAAGCACAAGGCTCCTGCGGCAACTACAACTACGCTGCAGTCGGCACGTACTTCCAAGACAGACCGCCCGGCACCGTCATCTGCCGCGGCACCGCTTGTCTCCACACTGTCGACTCCAGCTTCACAGGAGCCATTGAGTCCGGTGCCTACCAGCTCCCCAGCACGCTCTGTGGTTGAGCTCGTTGCGCCCTCCACGCCGGAGACCTTCTCCGTGGTGCGCAGCCTTATCGCTCTCACAGAGCCCGAATTGCCCCAACCCCCAACCCCGGTGCGGGTTATTCAGTTGCTGGGCAAGCCCACCATGGTGCGGCCACGTTCACCGGGCACCACTGAACACCGTCGGTCCCGCTCCAGATCTCGAGATCACTCTCAGCCTCGTCACTGCTCAAGATCCCGGTGCCACTCGCAGTCCCGGTACCGTTCTCCACGGTACCGGTCGTACTTGCGGCACCGCTCGAGATCCCAGTCGCCGTCATGGTACTCTCGGCACCGGTCCAGATCGCGGCACCAACGTACTTACCGCAGCCGATCCCGGCACGACGACATAAGGCACCGGTCAACCTCTCGGCACCGCGCTGGTAGCAGGTCTCGGCCCCGATCCCGATCCCGCCACGGCTCCCGGTACCACTTACCGGCACCGCATAGAGACGAGCTCTATGGGCACAGAGACCTGGCCCAGTCAACATCAGCTCCTCTGTGGCCATCGCATCACCCGTCCGCCTCCTCACACGCAGACAGCGCCTCCTACGGGGGCTAAGATGCACAGGCCCACCCAGACCATGGACCACCTCAGTGGTCCTTTTGGACGCCTTGGGCCTATCACCAAGCCCAGGGCAAGCCTATGGGCCCAGCACGCTCCAGCCACCCGGAGCACCGTGCACCAGAGGCCACAGTCAGCCGGCCTCCCCCCTCGGGTACGGAGGAAGACCCTGCGCATCCCCTTGTGCAGCAGGATGTCCCAGAGATGGAGGTCCCCCAGGACGAGGCTTCAGTACAAGAACTACTCATCCCTGGGTTATCTTCCTCCTCTTCCCCGGATGAGGCGGTAGCGGGGCCCCCGCCGATGGACCTTCAAGCGCATCAGGACCTTCTGTGGCGTGTTGCCCAAAATATAAATCTTCCCGTAGAGGAAGTTCCTGAAGTGGAGGACCCGGTGGTTAGCATACTATCTGCGGAAGCACCGACCAGGGTGGCCCTCCCCTTTCATGAAATCGATCCAAGCCAAGGCAGACACCATCTGGCAGTCCCCGGCTTCCATTCCACCCACAGCCAGGGGAGTGGAATGAAAGTACATGGTGCCGTCCAAGGGGTATGAGTACCTCTACGTGCACCCTGCCCCCTGCTTGTTGGTGGTACAATCAGTCAACGAACGGGAGCGCCACAGCCAGCAAGCTCCCGTGCCAAAATCTAGAGAGGCCAGACGCATGGATTTGCTGGGCCGGAAAATCTACTCTGCGGGATGCCTTCAGCTCCGTGTGGCGAACCAGCAGGCCCTCTTAAGCCGATACAGCTACAACACCTGGGAAGCTGTCGGCAAGTTTACCGAGTTAATTCCCCAGGACTCACATCAGGAGTTTTCAGCTCTCCTAGAGGAGGGGAAGAGGGTCACCAGGACCACACTGCAAGCATCTTTAGATGCCGCCGATTCGGCAGTCAGAACGCTCGCATCTGGTGTAGCCATGCGTCGCATATCCTGGTTACAAGCGTCCGGCCTACCGCCTGAGCTACAATATACTATCCAAGACCTGCCATTCGACGAGCAAGGTCTTTTCTCACAAAAGACAGATCCCAGGCTCCAGAGTCTGAAGGATAACCAGGTTATCATGCGTTCGCTGGGAATGCACACACCCCAGACTCAGAGACGGTCCTTCCGCCCACAACCCCAGTGCCCTTACCCCCCGCCTCGACCAAGACTGGATCTGGCCCAGCGACAAGGCCGCCCGAACCGCAGATGTCAGTCTGGACCTCAAGGGGGTAACAATTCCAGTCCCGCCAAACCACCGCAGGGACCTGAAGCAAACTTTTGAGGGTGCGCCCGAGAGCAGTATACCAATTCCCTCCCTGGATCCTCTTCATTTTTACAACCGCCTCTATCCGTTCCTCCCGACGTGGTCCCAGCTGACCTCGGATCGTTGGGTCCTACGCACGGTGAAGTTTGGATACCGTCTTCAGTTTGTTTCTCCACCCCCCTCCCACCCTCCCTCCTCGTCCCTCTTCAGGGACCCCTCTCACGAGCAACTCATCATGCAAGAGGTTCGCAAGCTCCTCTTGATCGGAGCTATAGAAGAGGTGCCAGAGGAGTTAAGGGGCAAGGGATTTTATTCCCGGTATTTCTTAATCCCCAAGTCAAAAGGGGGCCTCTGGACCTGTGAGGACTGAACAAATTCATCAAAAAGTACAAGTTCTGCATGGTATCCTTAGGAACCATCATTCCTTCCCTGGATCTCGGAGATTGGTATGCCGCTCTCGACATGAAGGACGCATATTTCCACATTGCGATTTATCCTCCGCACAGGAGGTATCTGCGCTTTGTGGTGAATCAGGGTCACTACCAGTTTACTGTCCTTCCCTTTGGTCTCTCCTTGGCCCCTCGGGTCTTCACCAAGTGTATGGCGATCGTCGCTGCTTCCCTACGCCATCGTCGAATACACATCTTCCCTTACCTTGACGACTGGCTTATCCGAGGGACTTCGGAGGCACAGGTGCTCGGCCACGTCGCCATCATCAGGGAGCTGTTTGTGAGTCTAGGCTTGACCATCAACTTGGACAAGTCCACTCTGGTGCCTACGCAGAGGATAGAGTTTATCGGGGCAATGCTGGACTCCAACCTTGCAACAGCCAGTTTACCCCTGCACCGGTTCCAGACCATAGTCTCCCTGGTCAGAAGTCTGCAAAGCTTTCCAACCACTTCTGTTCATACTTGCCTCGCTCTCCTGGGGCACATGGCTGTATGCACTTTCATCACGAGGCATGCAAGACTGCGCATGTGCCCTCTGCAAACCTGGCTCGCGTCGGTCTATCGGCCAGGTAGGGACGCTATAGACACAATCCTGACGATTCCACCGAATGTTCTAGGCTCACTCGACTGGTGGACAACGTCATCCCGAGTGTGTGCGGGCCTACCGTTTCATCCTCCCCAGCCCTCCGTGTCCCTAACAACGGACGCATCCGCGGTGGGCTGGGGTGCCCACCTAGAGCTCCTGCGCACCCAAGGCCCCTGGTCGCCACGGGATCTGATGCTCCACATCAATGTGTGAGAGCTGAGAGCGGTCCAATTGGCATGCCAACCGTTTCAGCGCCATTTACACGGCCATTGTATTGCGGTGTTCACGGACAACACAACGGCCATGTATTACATCAACAAGCAGGGCGGGACCCGGTCCTCTCCTCTGTGCCAGGAAGCAATACGCCTGTGGCACTTTTGTATAGCCCACTCCATACATCTAGTGGCCTCCTTTCTCCTGGGGGTACGGAACACCCTCGCGGATCACCTGAGCAGATCCTTTCTATCCCACGAATGGTCCATCCGTCTGGACGTTCTTTATTCGATTGTCCGGAGCTGGGGATTTCCCCACATAGACCTGTTTGCATCCAGAACGAACAGGAAATGCCAGGTGTTCTGCTCTCTACAGGGTCGCTCCCCGGGCTCCCTGTCGGACGCGTTCTTGATCTCGTGGACGGGCCGCCTCTGTTATGCCTTCCCTCTCGTCCACCGAGTCCTGCTCAAACTCCGAAGGGACAGAGCTCGCCTCATCCTGATCGCTCCGGCTTGGCCAAGGCAGCCCTGGTACACCATGCTGCTCAACCTGTCCCTGGCAGACCCAATTCCCCTGCATCTTTGGCCGGACCTGATCACACAAGACTTCGGCAGGATGCGCCATCCGGACCTGCAGTCCCTCCATCTGACTGCATGGCTCCTGTCTGGTTAAACCAGTCAGAGTTGCGCTGTTCCGCCGCAGTACAGCAGGTGTTGCTGGGTAGCAGGAAGCCCTCCACGCGCTCGACCTACCTCGCAAAATGGAAGCGCTTCTGCCACTGGTGTAACCAGCATGGCCATTCTCCGCACTCCGCATTCGTCCCCACTATTCTGGACTACGTGTGGTGTCTCAAACAGCAGGGATTGGCGATCTCCTCTCTACGAGTACATCTGGCGGCTATATCCACCTTCCATCCGGGCGAAGCTGGCAGTTCCGTTTTTTCTCACCCTATAGTGTCAAGATTCCTCAAGGGCTTTGAACGACTATATCCACAGGTCAAACGGCCTACCTCTACCTGGGACCTGAACCTTGTCTTAACCAGGCTCATGGGGCCCCCTTTCGAGCCTTTGGCCACATGCTCGCTGCTGTACCTGTCCTGGAAAGTAGCTTTCCTAGTCGCTATCACCTTGGCTAGATGAGTCTCAGAGCTTCGTGCACTGACTGTGGATCCTCCATATGCTGTGTTCCATAAGGACAAGGTACAGCTGCGACCACACCCGGCATTCCTCCCTAAGGTCGTTTCCGCCTTTCATGTTAACCAGGACATCTTCCTGCCAGTCTTTTGTCCAAAGCCGCATTCATCGCGACGGGAGCAACAACTCCATTCTTTGGACGTCCGAAGGGCTCTCGCCTTCTACATCGAGAGGACCAAGCCCTTCCGCCGCTCGCCCCAACTATTTGTGGCGGTGGCGGAACGTATGAAGGGCATGGCAATCTCCTCTCAGCGTACTGCATCTTGGGTGACATCCTGTATTCGGACATGCTACGACTTAGCTCATGTTCCGACTGGCCATCTTACCGCCCATTCCACTCAGGCTCAAGCCTCATCTGCCGCGTTTTTGGCCCATGTTCCCATACAGGAAATCTGCCGCGTGACCACCTGGTCTTCCGTCCACACCTTTGCATCGCACTATGCATTGGTCCAGGAGGCTAGAGACGATGCCGCCTTCGGCTCAGCAGTTTTACATTCCGCAACGTCTCGGTCCGACCCCACCGCCTAGGTAAGGCTTGGGAATCACCTAATTGGAATGGATATGAGCAAGCACTCTAAGAAGAAAAGACGGTTACTCACCTTTGTAACTGTTGTTGTTCGAGATGTGTTGCTCATATCCATTCCACACCCACCCTCCTTCCCCACTGTCGGAGTAGCCGGCAAGAAGGAACTGAGGAGCGGGTGGACCGGCAGGGGTATATATCAGGCGCCATACCGGCGCCACTCCAGGGGGCTGTCATAAATAGATAGCTAAGGGTTAATGTCTCTTACACCTGGAAAGAGGTAACCTGAAGCACCTGACCAGAGGACCAATCAGGAAACCAGACTTTTTCAGGTCTGGGCGGAGGGAAGTTTGTGTTTGAGTTCTTTGTCTTGTGCCTATCTCCCTCTCGGCTATGGGAAGGATTTCTCTATTTCCTGCTTTCTAATCTTCTGTTTCCCAGTTATAAGTACAAAAGATCAGATTGTGATTTATATGTTTTTTTGTATTTTACATGTGTGTAGTTGCTGGAGTGTTTTGAATTGTATTCTTTTTGAATAAGGCTGTTTATTCATATTTCTTTTAAGCAATTGACCATGTATTTGTCACCTTAATACAGAGAGACCATTTTTATGTATTTTTCTTTCTTTTTACATAAAGCTTTCTTTTTAAGACCTGTTGGAGTTTTTCTTTAGTGGGGAACTCCAGGGAATTGAGTCTGTGCTTACCAGGGAATTGGTGGGAGGAAGAAGTCAGGGGGAAATCTGTGTGTGTTAGATTTACTAGCCTGACTTTGCATTCCCTCTAGGTGACGGGGGAAGAGAGATTAGCTCTCGGTACTTCTGTTTTCCAAGGCTGGAAACGGGGAGGGTGGAATCCCTCTGTTTAGATTCACGGAGTTTGCTTCTGTTTATCTCTCCAGGAACCCAGGGAGGGAATACCGGGAAGGGAAATGGTTTATTCCCCTTTGTTGTGAGACTCAAGGAATTTGGGTCTTGGGGTCCCTAGGGAAGGTTTTTGGGGGGACCAGAGTGCCCCAAAACACTCTAATTTTTTGGGTGGTGGCAGCTTTACCAGGTCCAAGCTGGTAACTAAGCTTGGAGGTTTTCATGCTAACCCCCATATTTTGGACGCTAAGGTCCAAATCTGGGACTAGGTTTATGACAGGGGCGATCTGCCGGCCCACCGAGTGTTGCTAGGGTAAAAAAGTCTCCGACGAACATGCACGTGGCACGCGCGCACCTAATTGGAATGGATATGAGCAACACATCTCGAAGAACAGTTACAAAGGTGAGTAACCGTCTTTTCTCACAGCACTGTTGGCAGCAATCTGAAATAATGATCGCTTGGGTACTGGCTAGGCCACTCCAATTCTTGGCTCTGGGAGATCACTGGTCCAGACAATGCCAGGTGAAGGTCACACCTTCTCAAGAGAAAGTGATAAGGCTGGTAGCCAGTACCCAAGCGATCATTACTTCAGATTGCTGCCAACATCATTGGCAATTTATCATCCCCATCTTTGCCAGTTTCTTGCACTACTTTGCATAGAGCTTATTTAATAGTTTGAGTCATCCTTTCTACTGTCCCTGACAATTGAGGAGGATAGGGGATATGTAGTTGTTGCTTTATTCCTAAAGCTTTTTAATAAACTTCTAATTACTCTGCCTACAAAATGTGGCCCATTATCTGAAATAACTTTTGGAGTTCCATATCTACTAAATACTACTTTCTATAACTTTTTGGCAGTAGTCTCTGCAGTATGACTTCTGGTGAGAATCACTTCCACCCATCCAAAAAAGGAATCTACCATCACTAATAAATACTGATTCCCTTTTGGGTCTTAGGCAATTTATTAATATAATCAGCTTGTATTCTACTCCATGGCCTCACCAGGGTCACCCAGAGGATTCAGGGGGCCTGGGGCAAAGTGGGGGAACTGCAGTGCTTGTACTCACTCGGCAGCAGTCTGAGTCTTTGGCATTTGGGCGGTGAGGGGCCCTTCAGTTGCTCCACGTCTTCAGTAGCACTGAAGGGCCCCCTGTTGCTGAAATGCCACTGAAGACCTGGACCGCCGCTGGGCCAGGGCTTGTGGGGCCCTGGACAAATTGTTCCACCAGGCAGCCCTGGGCCCCACAATTCTTTAGTGCAACAAGGGTCCTGAATTTGGTGGTCTATTTTCATCTGCTACACACCTTATGCAGTTTTTAAACAAAGTTTTCTACATCCTCTCACACCTTAGGCCATATTCCAATTTGTTTTACCTTAAAGAGAGTATTCTCTATTCCTTGGTGGGCCATAGTGTGACACACACTTCAAAGAGAACAGATCATTAACCTGTCAGGTACTCACTTTACCTCTCCTGTTTTCTTATTCACTGCATTAGCCGCCTTGTATATTCCAGTTTCCCCATCTTTCCTCAGGTTTAACCTCTTGTTTTATGGCTTGAGTGCTAGTAACTACCATAACTGCCAAAGGTTCCTTTGCTGCTAATTTAGCTAAAGCATCCACTTTATCATTCCAATATCTTTCATTCTCTTCTTGCTTTTGATGACTTAATATGTCTTGCTCTTCATTTTCCTGGGTGTTTTTTCCAAACCCTAGATAGATTTCTAGTGCTCCTTTTGGACCAAATTTTTCCCCTCAGCTCTTTCCCAGTAATTCTTTTTCCAAATTTTAATCTAGTAGAATAGTCCTTGTACCACAAACTCCAAATCCATAGACACAGTCTGCAACATTTTGTTCTGTTTAAGCAGATCACTAAGAGCTCAGATCTCTGCTCCCCAAGCTGAAGTCATACTCCTACACAAATAGTTCTTGACCTTATGTTCTTGCTTCAGATGCCATCTTACAACACGTATTCATGTCAAGCATATGTCACTCATACCAGGCCTCAATGACCTATTACATATTATATGAGATAGATAGCTGTTGTTGGGATCTATTTTAGACTTAATTCCTCCTTGTTTGTCAGAAATGTGAAGGCAGAAAGCAATTTGGGTGAAAGTTATCATAAAATGATAGATTTTTGTGATTCTAAGGCAAGGAAGGGAGTGAGCAGCAAAATAAGGACAATAGACTTAAAAAGAGCGTATTTTAACTCAGAGGTAGGTGTGATGGGTTGGGTCACAGAAACCCCCTTGGGGCTGCCAACTGATGTGCCAAGATTACTTCTGCCCCTGCTTTCCTGCCCTGGCTGCTTGGACTTCAGCGCCCTGCCTGGTTTGAGCCAGACCCAGGGTCTGAACCACATCCCCTAATAGCTGTAGGCTTAACTAAAAGCAACTTACAGAAGTGTTCCTGTCTTTAACACTCAGATGCCCAACTCCCAATGGGGTCCAAACCCCCAAATAAATCTGTTTTACCCCATTTAAAGCTTATGTAAGGTAAACTCAAATTGTTCGCCCTCTATAACAGAAATATGCACAGCTGTTTGCCCCCACCTCCAGGTATTAATATATACTCTGGGTTAATAAATAAGATTTTATTAAATACAGAAAGTAGGATTTAAGTGGTTCCAAGTAGTAACAGACAGAACAAAGTGAATCACCAAGCAAAATAAAATAAAACACAAATCTAAGCCTAATACAGTAATACAACTGAGTACAGATAAAAATGTCACCCTTAAAGATGTTTCAATAAGTCTCTTTCACAGACTGGACACCTTCCTAGTCTGGGCACAATCCTTTCCCCTGGTACAGCCCTTGTTCCAGCTCAGGTGGTAGCTAGGGGATTCCTCATGATGGCTCCACCTTTTCTCTGTTCCACCCACATATCTTTTGCGGAAGGTGGGAATCCTTTGTCCCTCTGGGTTCCCACCCTCCCTTTCTCAATGGAAAAGCACCAGGTTAAAGATAGATTCCAGTTCAGGTGACATGATCACATGTCACTGTAAGACATTACCCACTTGCTAGCACACACATATACAGGAAGACTTAGAGGTAAAACAGAGCCATCTGCAGGCAATTGTCCTGGTTAATAGGAATCAAGATTCCAAACCACCATTAATGGCCCATACTTTGCATAATTACAATAGGCCCTCAGTTATATTTCATATTTCTAGTTTCAGATACAAATAGGATGATCACACTCAGTAGATAATAAGCTTTGTAATGATACCTTACAAGACACCTTTTGCATGAAGCATATTCTAGTTACATTAGCATATTTTCATAAAATCATATAGAGTGCAATGTCACAGTAGGTAAGGTCCTATGGGAAGAACATTTAAGGGAAAAAGTAGTTCAGGAGAGCTGATAGTGTCTCAAAGAGACCCTATTAAAGGCACTTCTGCAGACTATCCCAATGCAAAGGAAAGATATTGAGAACAGTAAGAGGCCAGTGTGGTTCCATCAGGAGCTCTTTAACGATCTACACTCAGAAAGGAATCCTACAAGAAGTGAAAACATGTATCAGTTGCTCAGAAGGAGGGGTACAAAATAATAGCACAAGCATGTAGGGATAGAATCAGAAGAACTAAGTCACAAAATGAGTTATACCTAGCAAGGGACATAAGACAGTAAAAGTTTCTCTTGTTCCTAATATATTTAAAGAAAGGAAAGTGTAGGTGTCAAGGTTTTTTCCCCACTTTGAACTTTAGTGTCCAAAAAGTGGGGACTTGCATGATCACTTTTAAGCTTAATTACTAGCTTAAATTTGGTACGCTGCCACCAGCCAAAAATATAGTGTTTGGCACACATCCTGTTCCCCCAAAACCTTCCCTGGGGAACCCAAGACCCAAACCCCTTGGGTCTTAAAACAAGGAGAAATAAACCATCCCCCCTCCTTCCCCCCCCCCGACTTTCCCCTCTCTGGGTTGCCTTGGGAAGTTACACAGATCCAAACTCCTTGGATCTTAAAACAAAGAAGAATTAACCATTCCCTTCCTTTCCCCCCCCCCCAATCCCTGGTGAGTTTAGACTCAATCCCTTGGATTCCAAAACAAGGAAAAATCAATCAGGTTCTTTAAAAGAAAGCTTTTAATTAAAGAAAGAAAAAGTAAAAATTATCTCTGTAAAATCAGGATGGAAAATGCTTACAGGGTACTCAGACTCATATAGCCTAGAGGGGCTCCCCCCCCCCTCCCCCAGCCTGAGATTCAAAGTTACAGCAAACAGAGGTAAAAATCCTTCCAGCAAAGGACACATTTACAAGTTAAGAAAACAAACATAAGACTAATCCACCTTGCCTGGCTATACTTACAATTTTGAAACATGAAAGACTGATTCAGAAGAATTGGGAAAGTCTGGGTGTACGTCTGGTCCCTCTTAGCCCCAAAAGCGAACAATGAACAAAAAACAAACACCACAAACAAAGATTTCCCTCCACCAAGATTTGAAAGTATCTTGTCTCCCCATTGGTCCTCTGGTCAGGTGTCAGCTAGGTTCACTGAGCTTCTTAATCCTTTACAGGTAAAAGAGACATTAATTCTTAACCATCTGTTTATGACAGTAGGTCTCTATTTAGTGGGGAAGGAGAGTTAATAACTGATAACCTCAAGAAGGCTGAGATCTTTAATGCTTATTTTGCTTCAGCCTTAACCTTTTTAGTGAATGGTGACCAGATATGCAGCACAATTAATATTAACAACAGGGAGGGAAGAACAAGCCAAAATAGGGAAAGAACAGGTTAAAGACTATTTAGCTAAATTAGTTGTAATCAAGTCGGGCAGGTCCTGATGAAATTCATCCTAGGCTACTTAAGGAACTAGGTAAAGAAATCTTGGAGCCATTTTTTTTTTGAGAACTCCTGGAGGACGAGTGGGGTCCCAGAGGACTGGAGAAGGGCAAACATAGTACAGTAGAACCTCAGAGTTACAGACAGCTGGGGAATGAAGGTTGTTCATAACTCTGAAATGTTTGTAACGCTGAACAAAGTGTTATGATGGTTCTTTCTAAAAGTTTACAACTGAACATTTACTTAAAGCTTTGAAACTTTACTCCCCACTGCCATCTGCCCCTACCTCCCCACTGTTCCCTATTCCTATCCCCCACCCAATTCACCTAATCCATCCCGCATTTCCCCAGCCACACCCTGCTCCCCCTTGCCTTGCTCCACCATGAGTCCTCACAGTTCTACAGGAAACAGGATGGTGGCCATGCAGGGTGCCCAGCCCATATAGAAGAGGAAGAGATGACCAGCACTGGGACCCACGCGGTGGTGTTCAGCTGCAGAGGCAACAAGCTGGAGTGGCCACCCTATCTCACCCAGCAGGAGAAGGGGCTCTGTCCCCTGGAAATGTGCTGGGATGGGGGAAGGTACAGGGTGGGAATGACAGAGCACTCCTTCCCTTCCCCGCCCCCCTGGGCAGGCTGAGCAGAGCAAGACCTGGGCAGTTTGGCACTAGAAGAAAAGAGAGGGGAAGCAGTGGCATGTGACCTTGTGTGTTCCCCACACGTTGTGGGGGGGGCAATGCCCCCCTGACTCTCCCAAACTATACCCATGTGTGCAGTTGACCAGTCAGTTTGTAACTCTGGTGTTCACATCTGAGGATCTACTGTACCTACCTTTAAAAAGGGTGTGATGGGGTCTGCTTACCCCGCACTAGCCCAGACAGGGTTGAACCGATGGTATTGACAGTGGAAGTCCCACCACCCTGGCAAGACTGGGCATCCTCCAAGTGCTCTAGTAGTATAAAGGGAGGGAGCCCAGCTCATTCTGGGCTGGAGGCTGCAGAGGAAGCATCTGCCTGGGAAGCACCTGCAGGGGGCCAGCCACAGTCTCTGACTGCACTGGAAATTGAAGCCATCCACAGCCGGCCTGTACCCCGGCGACTGGAGGAACCCCTGGAAATGACCAGCCCTGCCGAACACAGAGGACCCAACACTTCATGGGAAACCCCAGCACAGACTCTGGTAGGAAGTGACCCAGGGAGGATGACAGAGTGGTACCTCCTGCCCAGGGAAACTCAGTGTTTTGGTACCCCCCCACCCCCACCCACTGAGTCAGTGGCAAGCTGCTACACCACTGTTAGGGTCCTGGGTTGGGGCCTGGTGGAGTCAGGTGGGCCCAGGCCCCCTTACTGGGGCTGCCACACCCCATAGGGGGTGCCTCAATGCTATAGACTCTGGCCACTAGGCCATGCTGCTCTGCATGGAAGGGCTGCTTCATAGACTGTGACTTAAAGGATAAAATAAGGAACAGTCAGCATGGATTTGTCAAGAACAAATCATGCCAAACCAATCAGAAGTTTCTTCTTTGACAGGATTCCTAACCTTGTGGATGGGGAGAAGCAATAGACAGGATACAGCTTGATTTTAGTAAGGTTTTTTTACACAGTCCCACGTGACAGTCTCATAAACTAAGGAAATGCAGTCTAGATGAACCTTTTATAAGATGGGTGCACAACTCATTGAAAGACCATAGTCAGAGTAGTTAAATTGTTTGCTGTCAAACTGGGAAGGTGTGTATAGTGGGTTCCTGCAAGGGTCAGTTCCGGGTTGCTACTATCAATTTCCTTGATGACTTGGTTGATGGAGTGGAGAATATACTTATAAAATTCCCAGATGACACCAAGCTGGGAGGGGTTGCAAGCCCTTTATAGGACAGAATTAGAGTTTTTAGAAGTGTTCCTATTGGGCCAGATCCTTAGCTGGTGTAAATCAGTGGAGTTCCATTGAAGTCAGTGAAGTTCCATTGATTTACACTGAGGATCTGGCCAAGTATGCCTTTAGACTCAAGTGTATTGTTGAATGTGATGTGTTGGACTTCTTTGGTCACTTAGCCTCTATTGTGAAACAAATTGGTGTTTGGTTCTCCTTTCAACCTTCTCTGTTTCAGAATTATTGAAGCTTCATATGAGAGTCATGGAAGCTTTACACAAGTAGTTTGGAAGAGACAAGGGGTAATGGAGAATGCTGGGTGCCAAATTTTTTAACAACAATTTGACTGAAGCTTCTGGCTGACAAAAGCAGCTTCCAGACACATTCAGAAACATTTATTCATAGCACTTCTGGTCAAATGTGCCCTACTTATATTGGTATCTCTTTTCTCTATTAGTGTGAGATTTTTATCCCTTGCTGGGGAGGACAAAAACCAGTTCTCATGTACATTTGTGCAATCAGATGCCTTTGTCTGTTAAGTAAAAGAAGCCATTGGGCTATTATGTAGCCTAGGGGGTTTGTTCTCTCCCTCATGTGCATGTAAATTCCATCAATGGGAATGACGTGTGAACATCAGGGAGGAAATAGATGTCTAAATTTAGATCACTGGCAGTACATGTTGACAAATGAGGTCTAGCTTCTCAGTGCTAGAGAGATGTTGTGCATATTTTCTTCTCTCCCAGACCAAGGAGCTCCACATGTGGACTCTTATTCACATTTCAGATGGGTTGCACCCTTGCCACTTTGGCTTGGGTGAACCCCAGCTCATAAGGGCACAGAGTAGAATGTCATATAATGAATGAAGATTTGATTTAGATTTTTTATCACCACTAGGGGCTTGACCCAATCTTTGTATTTTTACTGGGATGAAAGTAGTAAGAATTAATCCTTCACTACTTCCAGTCACAACAGCTACAGTTAGCATTCTTTTTCCATCATTGATAATTTTGTGATTAACTTTTGTTGGTAAAAAAAAGCTACACAGAGGCTCTTATTCAGGTCATTAAATTGCAGTGGCAGCTTGTCACATGGTATGCACATCTTGTCCTCCTTAGGGGCATGGCAGGGTTGTGATACCACCATGGTTGCAGTCTTTAGGCTGAAAGCAGCATGGTCTAGCAGCCAGAGTCAATATAACAGGCTTCAGGTACAAGGCAGTGCAGCCTAATGGCTAGTACCCAGGGGCCACAACAAGGGGGGGGACAGCAACTCAGGTAGGGGGCACCAGGCAACTCCACCAGGCCCAACCCAGGACCCTAACAGTGGCAGAGTGGTGCACCACTGGGTCACCATGGAGTCCCACCAAAACACTCTGACCTCACTCAGGTGGAAGATATCACTTGCTCACCCTCCCTGGGCCACTTCCTACCACGTTTCCAAAAGCTGCAGTCCATGGGTCATTGGGATCTCTGAGCTCCACAGCACAGATGAGTCCCTGGAGCTCCATTGTCCAGAGATCTCTGGTCTTACTCTCAGAATCTTCAGTTCCTAGACACAAGCAAGGCTTGTGACAGCTCTTCAGCTGAAACCTCCTCCACCAAAGGTCTTTCCTCACTAGCAGTCAGCCTAGAAAGAACTGGAATGCTTCCTTTTATACTGAGGCAGCAGTTGGAGCATGCCCAGCATGGTCTGAGGGGTGGGACTTCCGCACCCTATAGTGTGGGACTAACCCTCTCTTGTCCAGTGCTTGGTATGCACTCCCCGTCACACATGTATATACATTGTCAGTTCCTTACCTACTATATAGAAATTACTACCTGGCTATTATATTCCTTTCAGGTAAATTCTTAAAACTATTCTTATGTTCCAAGGCCTCAATGAACCCCTTCTGTTCTCCTCTATTTCTTTCACTAATTTTTTAAAAATCTTTTCATATAAATTCATGGACACATGCTTTACTTAAGGTTAGCTCACTGGGAAAGTAACTTTCACTCTTCTGTGCACTAGGAAAAAGTATCAAACTCTTATCTATTTCTGCTGGAGACACAAAGGAGCAGGTGGGAGAACTTCATTTAAATAGTACAAGGATTTGGGAACAGAATACTCTAAAGCAGTACTGAATTCAGTGGGACTACTCATAAAATTAAACATGTGTGTCTGAAGGATAAAGGCTATAGGGTCTAATCCTGTTTCCATTACACGAACCGACCTCTTGACTTCAGGATTACTCCTATGAGTACAGACTGCAGGATCATATCAATAAAGCATAACTCTCATTGAAAATGAGGTTAATTATTCTTTCTTTTAGTAATAAGTATTTGTTGACTTTTATATGGTAAAATTTTCAAAAGTTTTATTTAAACCTCCTTGTTTGTTAAATCATTTCTTGCGTACAGCAGGATGAAATGGATTAGACTAGTGTATAATTTTCCCGGGAACATTTCTAATGTATACTGTCTGAAACTTGTAAAAATCTCCTCTGTAAAATATGAAAAACCTTGCTGCTGATTTTTTCCAACATATATTTCTTACACTCTAGATTGCAAACAACTTGTGATGTAAAGTACCTTTCATCTGCTACTTACTGCAGCATTGTTCCCTTTGTTCCAGCAGGAGTTATATAAATCTTCTTCCCTTACCTACAATACATCAGAAACAGCTTCTGGTTATTCTAGGCAAAATACTTGAATGGCCAGTAGCCAGTTATAGAAATGCTCTTTTGTGCTACTTTTGACGATTCCCTCGCTTCCCCCCCCCCGCACCTTGATATAAGTAAATTAGCTACAGATTTTAACCACAACAACTAATGTCCCCAGTATTCCATCCTCATTCAGAAAACAATGCTTTGCCAAGGAGCAATGTGTTCACATAACAGTAATACACATATAACAGTAATACACATATAGCTATTTCAATCATCACAGTTTGGGGCACATTAGAATATTCTGAGATGGAGAAACTGATGCTGCAATGCATTGTGCACAGGTGGTCTTTGTGGAACGTGTTGCAGAATTGCAGGCTTTGCGGAGGAAAGGGAGCGGAAATGGTGGTACTTGGGCGCACTCACAATCCCAGTTTAGCAGAGTTCCTGCTAACCATGAACAGCAGTGAAATAGTTAATGTTGCCTAATAATGACGACTTAACGATCTGTGGAGTTAATAACCAAGCCCGCCTCTCTTAGAGCTATTGTTTAAGGAGGTCTGGTTTCGGTGCTATATTTCCATTTAGAAAATATATTTCACAATTATAACATTTGGAAATATACCTTTGGAATTATGAAAGGTAAATGCTAAATAAACTGATGGAACTTGCTTCATTATCCCTAAATCATTCCTGTCAGTTGGCTGCTAAGGCTAGCTCGTACCCTCTAGCAAGAAGGTGATTTCACTGTCCAGTTATGCAACTTATTCCCTTGCCTGTTTTTAAACGATCTAAATTTTCTTTGCTGTAGACTGAGATCATTGCTGCTGTTGATTCATTACACCTAAAGCACCTAAGCAAGGAGGTTTGAGTCAGACAACTCTCCGGTTACCAGATTCGCTAGACTTGTCGGGACTTTCTGGGTCCATGTTGTAAATAAAGAGCGGGGCAGGGGCGGACTGGCTGCCTTAGCCCAGGGCAAGGGTCGCTCGGTCTCAAAGACCACCAGCCCCACCCCTATTCCTGATTGGTCGCTGGGCAGGGGGCGGAGCAGGCGCTCCACGTGCAGTCGGTGTGGCTGGGTGCCGGTCTGCTCAGCGCCTGGAGCCGGTGCCACAGCTTCCCCTGCCCGCTGATGCTCCCTGCCTTGCGAGCGGCTCCGCACCGCTACCGGAGGGGGATGTACTCGGAGTGGGGCCGCTGCCACTCCTGGCCGCTGCTCGCCCTGCTGCTCCTGGCCGGGGGCGGCCGCCAGCTCCTCTGCAGGGCAGCAGGGCCCCGGGCTAGCGGCACTTCTCGCCTGCTCCGCTTCTACGGGCAGGTGCCGGAGAACAGCCCGGCGGGGACACCAGTGCAGGGGCTGCGGGTGCCGCTGCGGCGGCTGCTGAGCCCGGGCGAGCCGCGGGGGGAGTGGGCGCTGGACGGGGCCGGCGCCTCTCGCTTCTCCTTGCACCTGGGGCCGGGGCTGCTGCTGCTACTGCGGACGGCCCAGTGCCTGGATCGGGAAGCCCGGCCGCGGTACACCCTGTCCCTGCGGCGCTCCTCCCGGCGGGCGCTGTTGCGGGTCCGGGTGCTGGACCGGAACGATCACCGGCCCCGCATCCCAGCCGGGCCGCCCTTGGAGGTGGCCGAGCTGGCGCCGCTGGGCAGCGAGGTGGCCCGGCTACGCGCCCTGGACGGGGACGAGGGAGTCAACGCGCTGCTCACCTACAGCTCGTGGCCGGCCGGCGCCGGCAGCCGCCTGCTCTTCGTGGTGCCCCGCAGCGGGCAGGTGCTCACGGTGGGCTCCCTGCTGGGGCGCCGCAGGCTCAGCCTTTGGGTCTCGGCGCAGGACCACGGGCTGCCCCGGCCTCTGCGGAGCCCGGCGCGGCGGCTGCAGCTGACGGTGCGGAGAGAGGGCGCCCGCAGGGCCCGCTCGCTCCTGCCCCCGGACTCCGGCTCCATCTCCTACACGGCGCGGGTCCCGGCCGGGGCGCGGCTCGGGGACCCCATATTCACCGTGCCAGACACCCGCTACCAAGAGGCCGGCAGATGGTTCGAGCTGGCGTCTCCCGCCGCCCCAGTGGAGCTGGAGCGGGCGTCAGGCAGCCTCCACCTGAGCCGGGAGCTGCCCCGGGGCGGGCGCGCCGAGGCGCTGGTGAGAGTGCACCGGCGGGGCGGGCAAGGTAAGGCTGGTGCTGTGCGGAGCGGGAAGGCGGGGGCAGCTGATGGCGGCGCTGGGTGCTGGAGCCGGGGGCCCTACTTGCCTTGCCCCCAGCCCAGGCGGTACTGCCGCCCCTCCCCGCAGAGCCGGCCGGTCGGGGTGCCCAGGGTCGCGGCTGCTCCCCTAAAGGCTGCGGCGCTCTCGGGCTAACGGGGGGGAGGGGGCTCCGCGGGTCCTGCACAGAACCGAGGGGACCCAGTGCCCTCTCCCGGCCGGCTGGGGTGGAGGGAGTGGGAAACAGGGTGAGTGTGTTTAACTGCATTAGAACTGCCTGCCCCCGGTGCTGCCCTAATAGTATCGGTGGCCCTGCCGTGTCGCCGCGTTCCTTTGGGTCTGAATGCGCGCCAACGTGTGGTGGCCGGCAAGCCAGCGTCTGGTGCGCGCTGCAAACAGCGCCAGTTCCCCATAACCTGGGAAGTACCGGTTTTATACTGCGGATGCTGTTGTGGGGTAGCTCTGCTTCAAATCTCCTGAAACGTGTTGCGCTCAAAACCCCCTACCATAGATGTTCTGCAGTATGACATCGATGTGAACCTGTATAAGATGTGCCTGGCTGCACACTCAGAATGTGTGCCTGTTGCAATCTGTTGCTTTTGACTCTGATAGGAAAACATTGGGGATTTTTAAATGATCTTCTGAATGTCGTAGGATTTTCCGCCTCTTTCCAAATCAGGCTCATGAGCACTATAATAAATCGGAGCAATGAGCATATGGTGATGGGTCTGCTGGGGAAAGAGCATAGAGTAATTTGAAAACAAAGTATTTCTGAGGGAAAGTTCAATTATGTGTTAATTCTGACCCGTGGTTCTTAAAAATAATCCATAAAACGAACATCAGATAAAAATATTTTTAAAAACTGGCAAAACTATGGCACACGGTTTGCTAAATTTGATAAGCAGCACTGTGTCTAGTATTATTCATATGGGACCATAGCACAAAAAGTGAACTGATTAAAAACTTGAGTCTCAAGTTTCACTAATCGCATGCATGAAGCCCATTAATGTTAGTGGAAATAGATACGATACTGGAAAGGGAGGGAATACAACATTTTAAATCCCTTTAAATAGTAGAAACTAAAAATGAAGGTGAGTCAAAATATCAAGGAGTCTGCTGTTATATAAATTGGGTCATGAAACAGTCAAAGCAAACTAAAATATTTCCATTCTCCAAATTGCACATGGGCTACTAGGTCTAAGTAATTGTCCCAATTGTATGTCACTTCAGTTCGCTAGTTATTTGCCAGGATGACAGTTGCTCATGACTTTTGCCTACAATGAGATGTTTACAGATTTTGGAAATTTTTTTTTGCAGACTGATGACTTGGAGATATGACACATGATGCAAAAATTACAAGCAAATGCAAACGTTAAACGTGGGCACTTGTTTATCAGACAACTGTGTGTGTACTGAGAATCAAATAGCCTCCAGACAGATAACTGTTCATATACACCTGTGCAACTCAGTTCAATGGAGAAATACCATTTACTCTAGCATAAATGTCTCTTCATTTTTTAAAGAGACTGTGGCTATATCTACACTATAGAGCATATGCTGGCATAGTCCCCTACTGTAAACACAGCTTATACTGAAAGAAGGTGTTCTTACACAGACCAAAAAACTCCCACCTCCTAGAATGCTGTTAACAGAATTTAACTACATTGACAGAAATGCTAATTTAAGAGTAGGCCAAGTCAGTTTTAAAGCGAATAAGTGTCTAACAGATAGAATTTCTCATACAGTTGTGATCTCTAATGTGGTACTCTTAAAAATAGTGCTTTTCTACCATGTTCTATGCCCTGAGAATGTATTGACAACAGACGAGTCAGAGGGTGAAAGAAATTCAATAGTCAAGTAGGACAAGGTCATTTTTATATTCCTTCCCTGGGATGCTTTTTAAATTAAGGTAGAACTCTGTCATAATTTTGGACGATCACTAACTTCAGACCTCTCACTTTTTAAATCACTTGTCAGGTGTAGATCATTAAATATTTTAGCAGTTTTGAACAGCAATATTTTATGTAGAGAATTTGGTGAGATGTGTAACAGTGAACAAATAATATTTTTCTGTTTTTTTCCCTTTACCCAGTTAAATATAATTATGCCTTTCTAAAGGCTGACATGTTAATCAATTTTATGAAAAACGTATCAAGCCTTACTACCTTTTACATTATTAATTTAAACACAAAATTAGCAGACCCTTACTTACTCTTTCATCCATTATGTAGCCGTTACAAAGGGAAATAGACATTTTCACATGTGCTGCTTTACCACTGACATGTTTGCTTTTACGTTTTAATGTTTTAGAGAGAAAAATGGACTGATTAAAAATTCTGCCTCCATTTTTTCTGATCTGCTTTATTTTTGATTAATTTAGCACTCTTTGATACCAGAATCCTAGAAACAGAAAATACATATTTCATTCAGTTAGGTCACTGAAATGAGTTGCAAGAGTCCAGTATCCAACAAGATTAATGTGATTCCTAACTGTTGGAGTAGCTCCTAGGAGCCATAGTCATGCACTAGGTCAGGGGTCGGCAACCTTTCAGAAGTGCTGTGCCGAGTTTTCATTTATTCACTCTAATTTAAGGTTTCGCGTGGCAGTAATACATTTTAACATTTTTAGAAGATCTCTTTCTATAAGTCTATATATATATAACTAAGCTGTTGTTGTATGTAAAGTAAATAAGGTTTTTAAAATGTTTAAGAAGCTTCATTTAAAACTAAATTAAAATGCATAGCCCCCCAGACCAGTGGCCAGGACCTGGGCAGTGTGAGTGCCACTGAAAATCAGCTCACATGCCGCCTTCGGCACCCCTACCATAGGTTGCCTACCCCTGCACTAGGTTTTGTCAGCATAGGACCCCATTGTGCAAGGCACTGCAAAACACAGAACAAAAAGATGGCGCCTACTCCACAGAATTTACAGTCTGTACATTCAATATAAATTCTGTACAGTGCTTATGAGTTGTCTTGTTTACTTGTGAAAAGGAAATGTCCATTGTTAGAATGAAAATTGAGAAGTACAGTGTCTGGCTCTCTTCAGTTTTTTATATTATGGTCGCATCCAGAAACCTTGACCAGAGTTAGGGCCCAATTGTGTAAGGCAGTGTACAGGCATAAAGGTGAGTGTCGTCTCTTCCTCAGAGTTTACAATCAAGATTTGTATGTGAAGATTAAATGAGCTACTGTCCTGTTTTCCTAGGGATGCTGTATACTTGCAGATCCCATGTGTGTGTTCAACCGCTCTGAAAATCAGGTTATAAGCTCCTGACATGAAGAGACAATAACTAAGGTGTAGCTGAATTTACACACTGACCCACAATCTCCAGAGATTTATATTGATGCTTTCAGTGTATCATGCTTTAAAAAGTGGAAGAAAATGAAGTGTGCCTTTACACTTAGTGTCCAAAACACAATTCTATTTTGACACAAATACGCTTCCAGATATTAGGTGCTTTTAAAAATCCCACCCTTAAGTGGCATAGGAGCACAAGTCCCATTAACTTTCAGTGGGGTTTGTGTTTCTGAGCTACTTACATGTTTCTGAAATCTCACCTTCAACGATACTACATAAACTTTACATGCGTCTGATGAAGTGGGTATTCATCCATGAAAGCTCATGCTCCAATGCATCTGTTAGTCTTAAAGGTGCCACAGGACTCTTTGTTGCTTTTTACAGATCCAGACTAATGTGGCTACCTCTCTGATACATAAACTAATATCCTAAGAACAACCTACACAGTGTAAAATCAGAAACTGAGGTAAGAGGCATTTGGTCTTCTAGTTCACTCTGCAGTTGGTGCAGGATGCTCCAGGCTTGAAACAAGCTCCAGGGATTGAGACCAAGGAGATCGAATAGATGATATTGAAAGAAGAGTCTCTTCAAATAGCAGTATGACCACAAGAGCTCAGAAGTGCAGCTTGAGTTTAGTGTCCCTCAAACCTGGGATATTTCAAAGCATCAAAATGGAATAGAGAACCAGCAGTTAGTTTATTATTGAAATGTATAAAATACTTAGAGTTGTTCAACTTGAATTGACATGAATCTCTCTCATGCTGTCGTTTTCAAATATGATTGAATTCAAATGGAAAATTCGCAAATAAAATTGATTTTCAGTCTGATTGAGGAGACTGTGACATGAAGCAGCAGGGTCAGGGAGTGGTTTTTTGTATGTAGAGTGCCGGATTGGCACAATGTGATAAGCACTCAGCCTTTAGGACTCTTCCTGGAAATAAGCCTTGGTTTAAAAAGGATTAACTTGGAGTTGAAATTCCTGAGAAAACAGCTTAGACTGCATATTTTAAAAATTTTAGTTAACCCCATTTTCTTTCTTTTATTTTTCCTAATAGCTCTTCTGATGGCATTTTTTGTTAAAAGCCTATGATCCATGGAGTACAGATCTTAATACATATACAGAATGCCTGTTGCTTTGTAAGTGGCTATGATTTCACATTGAGATATAGAACCATTTGTGCACACTTAAAGATTCTTTATTTTCTCCCTTGAGATTCTAGAACAAAATAAACCTAATTCCAGAATCAGAAACCCAACCTGGCAAGCCAGATCAAAGGTCACAACAATCCTTTCTTCTCCCAGTACCAGACTAATTCAAAGCATATGTGCATAGCAGGGCCATGCCCTCTAATTCAGGTGCCGACAGAGGGGCTTGGTCCACTTAAACCATGAAACCACTGTAATAGCCACAGCTCATTAGAAGGAGCAGCAAGTCTCAGGATTAAGATTATGTTACCCTGCGTGTATATATCTTTGGAAGAGGCTCATTGTAAAGAATTATGGGCTAGACTGCTTTTACCACATGGTTAGTTACTGGGCTGTTCACTGCTTCCGAGACCCTTGATGAGAGAGAAGCAGAAAAATAATATTAATTTTGGGGTGAAAATGATGAGTCTTTATGTGGTAGAAAGTTGTTGCATAGTACTGTATGCAGTATGCAAGGACCTCTGTTTTGGTGTTTAAATAGCATCTCTGTCAAAGAAGGTTGAAAAAAGAGAAGCAAAATAAGATCCTTAGGATAGTTCATTTTCCCATTTATTCTTAATGTCTGGCATGTTAAATCAACTCTTTGGAGCCTGTGACTTTATAGCTCAAATTTTTCATTGTTCTAACAGGGTATGAAGTAATCTTCAAAGCCTGATCCAAGTTTTGAAATATGCCCCAAAATGTTAAACCTAGGGGACAATTTTTAAACAACGTCATGAATGCCGTGGATGCCTTCCTACTCCGGGAAAGTTTATTGTGTGTATGTACTTTGTGGATTTAAGTGTATTTTATTACACACAGGCAGGAGTGGATTACCACAGATCTTGTAAAACTGGCCGATATGCATATGCACACCATTTGTGATATTCCAAGGCTGCACTTCACATCTGAATTCAGAATTCGGTTTCAGTATATCTGGATGGAGACTGAATTACACATTTACAAAACTGGAAGCTAAAAGTTTATGCCCAGTTGTATTTAAATCTGCCCAAGCTAATGGACATGTAGGCTACTAGTAGTTACTGGCATGTGTAAAGACCTGATTTGTATGACTAACTGCGGCAATGCATAAAATCTATAGGAACATACTTGTGCTCTTGCATATGGACCGTAGGTCCCTGATCTTGAAAACTTGGTCCTAGAAGCTTGGGCACAGTTTTCCATGTTTCACATTTTAGTACTAAACACCACTTCAGCATAGGGTTGCCAACTTTCTGATTTATTAAAATTCAATGCTATAGCCCCACTGCTTGCTGGCTTCCCCGCACTCGCTCGCTCACTCCCCCCGCCACCCAGGACTTACCTGCAGAGTGGGGCTGGGAGCTCATGCGGAGCCTGCCCATGAGATGCAGATAGGAGTCAGCCCTGGCTGAAAAGGGGCTGGTGTGTAGGGAGACCAGACAGCAAATGTGAAAAATCAGGACGGGGATGGGGGGCACTAGATAGCTATATAAGAAAAAGCCCCAAAGGCTGGGACTGTCCCTATAAAATTGCGACATCTGGTCATCCTAGGGGATTGATGACCTGCTGCCCCCAGTCCCACACCCTGGGATAGGCTGGTGGTGGCATTTCCAGGCAGCAGTGGGGGGGGGGGGGTGTTGGCTGGGCAACTCAGGCTGAGGGAAATGTCCATCCCTCCCCATGCTTTGTGTGAGAGGCCAGGCGCTGCAAGGAGCTGAATGGCCTGAGCTTTAAAAGATCTCCTCCCCGACAATCCTGTGCCAGGCCTGGCTGAGCCCCCATCTGAGCGGCACGGGGAAGGAGGTGAAGTGGGAGCTGGTGCCACATGCGATCCCTGGCTCAGGTTACAGCTCCAGAGAGGAGAGTGGAAAATAGGACTTGATCCAAACATTTCAGCGGCATGGATTGGCACCCACCTGACTCACAGCGCTGCTGTCCCCAGCTCTCTGCAAGTGTCCTGCTGCGGTGTCACACAGTGCAGTGGGCTCTGCGTTGCTCCCCTCCCCTCATTCCATCGCCTCTGTGGGCAGTAACCAGACTTTTGGTGTCCAGTCAGTGCTTCTGACCAGACACTGTACAGGTCCGCTTTTGACCGAACTTTAAAAAACTGGACACCTGACAACCAAACCCTACTTCAGCAGTAGACATTTGGGTTTTTTTGTTGATCTCCTATCCAAGTACTGGCACAGCACAATCTTTCTTAATGTCTGAGGTTCAATAGGATTACAGCAGCAATATAGGTAAAAAATAATCTCTTTACTGGGGCTGTCAAATGATTAAAAAAAAGAATCATGATTAATGATGCAATTAAACAATAATAGAATACCATTTATTTGAATTTTTTGATGTTTTCTACATTTTCAAATATATTGATTTCAATTACAATACAGAATACAAAGTACTCATTTTATATTTATTATTAGAAATATTTGCACTACAGTACTTTCAGATTCATAGAATGTCAGGGTTGGAAGGGACCTCAGGAGGTCATCTAGTCCAACCCCTTGCTCAAAGCAGGAGCACTCCACAGACCTCCCCCCACAAGGATTAAGAACATAACATAAGAACGGCCGTACTAGGTCAGACCAAAGGTCCATCTAGCCCAGTATCTGTCTACTGACAGTGGCCAATGCCAGGTGCCCCAGAGAGAGTGAACCTAACAGGCAATGATCAAGTGATCTCTCTCCTGCCATCTATCTCCATCCTCTGACAAACAGAGGCTAAGGACACCATTCCTTACCCATCCTGGCTAATAGCCATTTATGGACTTCACCACCATGAATTTATCCAGTTCTCTTTTAAACACTGTTATAGTCCTAGCCTTCACAACCTCCTGAGGTAAGGAGTTCCACAAGTTGATTGTGCTCTGCGTGAAGAACTTCCTTTTATTTGTTTTAAACCTGCTGCCTATTAATTTCATTTGGTAACCCCTAGTTCTTGTATTATAGATTCATAGACTCTAGGACTGGAAGGGACCTCAAGAGGTCATCGAGTCCAGTCCCCTGCCCTCATGGCAGGACCAAATATTGTCTAGGCCATCCCTGATAGACATTTATCTAACCTACTCTTAAATATCTCCAGAGATGAAGATTCCACAACCTCCCTAGGCAATTTATTCCAGTGTTTAACTACCCTGACAGTCAGGAACTTTTTCCTAATGTCCAACCTAAATCTCCCTTGCTGCAGTTTAAGCCCATTGCTTCTTGTTCTATCATTGGAGGCTAAGGTGAACAAGTTTTCTCCCTCCTCCTGATGACACCCTTTTAGATACCTGAAAACTGCTATCATGTCCTCTCTCAGTCTTCTCTTTTCCAAACTAAACAAACCCAATTCCTTCAGCCTTCCTTCATAGGTCATATTCTCAAGACCTTTAATCATTCTTGTTGCTCTTCTCTGGACCCTCTCCAATTTCTCCACATCTTTATTGAAATGTAGTGCCCAGAACTGGACACAATACTCCAGTTGAGGCCTAACCAGTGCAGAGTAGAGCAGAAGAATGACTTATCGTGTCTTGTTTACGACACACCTGTTAATGCATCCCAGAATCAAGTTTGCTTTTTATGCAACAGTATCACACTGTTGACTCATATTTAGCTTGTGGTCCACTATGACCCCTAGATCTCTTTCTGCCATACTCCTTCCTAGACAGTCTCTTCCCATTCTATATGTGTGAAACTGATTGTTCCTTCCTAAGTGGAGCACTTTGCATTTGTCTTTATTGAACTTCATCCGGTTTACCTTAGACCATTTCTCCAATTTGTCTAGATCATTTTGACCCTGTCCTCCAAAGCAGTTGCAATACCTCCCAGTTTGGTATCGTCCGCAAACTTAATAAGCGTACTTTCTATGCCAACATCTAAGTCGTTGATGAAGATATTGAACAGAGCCGGTCCCAAAACAGACCCCTGCGGAACCCCACTTGTTATACCTTTTCAGCAGGATTGGGAGCCATTAATAACTACTCTCTGAGTACGGTTATCCAGCCAGTTATGCACCCACCTTATAATAGCCCCATCTAAATTGTATTTGCCTAGTTTATCGATAAGGATATCATGCGAGACCATATCAAATGCCTTACTAAAGTCTAGGTATACCACATCCACCGCTTCTCCCTTATCCACAAGGCTCGTTATCCTATCAAAGAAAGCTATCAGATTGGTTTAACACAATTTGTTCTTTACAAATCCATGCTGGCTATTCCCTATCACCTTACCACCTTCCAAGTGTTTGCAGATGATTTCTTTAATTACTTGCTCCATTATCTTCCCTGGCACAGAAGTTAAACTAACTGGTCTGTAGTTTCCTGGGTTGTTTTTATTTCCCTTTTTATAGATGGTCTCTATATTTGCCCTTTTCCAGTCTTCTGGAATCTCTCCCGTCTCCCATGACTTTCCAAAGATAATAGCTAGAGGCTCAGATACCTCCTCTATTAACTCCTTGAGTATTCTAGGATGCATTTCATCAGGCCCTGGTGACTTGCAGGCTTCTAACTTTTCTAAGTGATTTTTAACTTGCTCTTTTTTTATTTTATCTTCTAAACCTACCCCCTTCCCATAAGCATTCACTATGTTAGACATTCCTTCAGACTTCTCAGTGAAGACCGAAACAAAGAAGTCATTAAGCATCTCTGCCATTTCCAAGTTTCCTGTTACTGTTTCTCCCTCCTCACTGAGCAGTGGGCCTACCCTGTCCTTGGTCTTCCCCTTGCTTCTAACGTATTGATAAAAAGTCTTCTTGTTTCCCTTTATTCCCATAGCTAGTTTGAGCTCATTTTGTGCCTTTTTCTTTCTAATCTTGCCCCTGCATTCCTGTGTTGTTTGCCTATATTCATCCTTGGTAATCTGACCTAGTTTCCATTTTTTATATGACTCCTTTTTATTTTGTAGGTCATGCAAGATCTTGTGGTTAAGCCAAGGTGGTCTTGTGCCACATTTTCTATCTTTCCTACCCATCGGAATAGCTTGCTTTTGGGCCCTTAATAGTGTCCCTTTGAAAAACTGCTAACTCTCCTCAGTTGTTTTTCCCCTCAGTCTTGATTCCCATGGGACCTTACCTTTTGGGAATAAGTAAATAACTTTTCCTTATTCACTTCTCCACATCACTCATGATTTTATCTACCTCTTTCATATCCCTCCTTAATCTCCTCTTTTCCAAGATGAAGAGTCCTAGCCTCTTTAATCTTTCCTCATATGGGACCCTCTCCAAACCCCTAATCATTTTAGTTGCCCTTTTCTGAACCTTTTCTAGTGCCAGTATATCTTTTTTGAGGTGAGGAGACCACATCTGTACACAGTATTCGAGATGTGGGCGTACCATAGATTTATATAAGGGCAATAATATATTCTTAGTCTTATTCTCTATCCCCTTTTTAATGATTCCTAACATCTTGTTTGCTTTTTTGACCACCTCTGCACGCTGCGTGGACATCTTCAGAGAATTGTCCACGATGACTCCAAGATCTTTTTCCTAACTCGTAGCTACATTAGCCCCCCATCATATTGTATGTGTAGTTGGGGTTTACTTACAACACAGGGTTTAGCAGGCCAATGCTTTAAACCACTGAACTATCCCTACTTGTATTAGGTGATTTGAAAAATAGTATTTCTTTTTTACAGTGCAATCTCTTTATTAAAGTTTAACTTAAAAATGTTAGAATTATGTACAAAAAATAACTGCATTCAAAAATAAAACAATGTAAAACTTTAGCGCATACAAGTCCACTCAGTCCTACTTCTTGTTCAGCCAATCACTCAGACAAACAAGTTTGATTACTATTTGCAGAAGATAATACTGCCCACTTCTTGTTCACGTCACCTGAAAGTGACGTGTTCTCATGGCACTCTTGTAGCTGGTGTTGCAAGATATTTACGTGCCAGATGTGCTAAAGATTCATGTGTCCCTTCATGTTTCAACCACCATTCCAGAGGACATGTGTCCATGCTGATGACAGGTCTGTTCAATAACGATCCAAAGCAGTGAAGACCGGTGCATGTTCATTTTCATTATCTGAGTCAGATGCCACGAGCAGAAGATTGATTTTATTTTTTAATGGTTTGGGTTCTGTAGTTTCCGCTTTGGAATGTTGCTCTTTTAAGACTTCTGAAAGCCACACCTCCTCCCTCTCAGATTTTGGATGGCACTTCATATTCTTAAACCTCGGATCGAGTGCTGTAGCTATTCTTAGAAATCTCACATCAGTACCTTTTTGTGTTTTGTCAAATCTGCTGTGAAAGTGTTCTTAAAATGAACACGTGTTGGGCCATCATCAGAGGCTCGTATAACATAAAATGCAGGTAATACAGAACAGAATTAATACAATTCTCCCCCAAGGAGTTCAGTCACAAATTTAATTAGTGCATTATTTTTTTAACAAGCATCATCAGCATGGAAGTATGTCCTCTGGAATGATAGCTGAAGCATGAAGGGGTATATGAATGTTTAGCATATCTGGCATGTAAATACTTTACAACAAAAAGTGCCATGTGAATGCCTGTTCTCACTTTCAGGTGACATGGTAAATAAGAAGCAGGCGGTAGTATTTCCTATAAATGTAAACAAACTTGTTTGCCTTAGCAATTGGCTGAAAAAGAAGTGGGACTGAGTGGACTTGTAGGCTCTAAAGTTTTACATTTGTTTTATTTTTAAGTGCAGTTATATAACTAAAAAAAAATCTGTTTGTAAGTTATACTTTCCCGATGAAGAGATTGCATTACAGTGCTTGTATGAGGTGAACTGAAAAATACTATTCGTTTATCATTTTTATAGTGCAAATATTTGTAATAAAAATATTAAGTGAGCACTGTACACTTGTATTCTGTGTTGTGTGACAAAGTTCCTCCTCTACCTTGGTGGGTCCTGTGCTTATTGGTAGACTTGCTCACCTCAGAGTATGTCTATACTACGGGATTGTTCCAATTTTACATAAACTGGTTTTGTAAAACAGATTGTATAAAGTCGAGTGCACGCCGCCACACTAAGCGCATTAATTCAGCAATGTGCGTCCATGTACCGATTTCTGGAGCGTTGCACTGTGGATAGCTATCCCGTAGCTATCCCATAGTTCTCGCAGTCTCCTCCGTCCATTGGAATTCTGGGTTGAGATCCCAATGCATGATGGGACCAAAACAGTGTCGCGGGTGATTCTGGGTAAATGTCGTCACTCAATACTTCCTCCGTGAAAGCAAAGGCAGACAATCATTTTGTGCCCTTTTTCCCTGGATTTCTCTGGCAGATGCCATAGCATGGCAACCATGGAGCCCGTTTTGCCTTTTGTCACTGTCACCGTATGTGTACTGGATGCTGCTGACAGATGCGGTACTGCAGTGCTACACAGCAGCATTCATTTGCCTTTGCAAGGTAGCAGAGATGGTTACCAGCCCTACTGCACCGTCTGCTGCTTTGGAAATTGGCAATGACGGTTACCAGTCATATTGTACTGTCTGCTGCTGTCAAGGGTGCTCCTGGCTGGCCTCGCTGAGGTTGGCCGGGGGCGCATGGACAAAAATGGGAATGACTCCCCAGGGTCATTCCCTTCTTTATGTTTTGTCTAAAAATATAGTCAGTCCTGTCTAGAATATGGGGCAAGTTTACTAGATAACCAGAGAGCACAGCCAGTCCGTGTCAGAGCCCCAGAGATCCCGCAGAAATGATGAGCTGCATGCCATTCTAGGGGGTACCCCTGCAACAACCCCACCCATTGCATTCCCTCCTCCCCCAAACCTCCTGGGCTTCCATGGCAGTGTCCCCCCACTTGTGTGATGAAGTAATAAAGAATGCAGGAATAATAAACACTGACTTTTTAGTGAGATAAAATGAGGGGGACGCAGCCTCCAGCTGCTATGATAGTCCAGGCAGTACAGAATCTTTTCTTTAGACATGAAATGGGGGGCTGATAGAGCTCAGCCTCCAGTTGCTATGATGAGGACGGTTATCAGCCGTTCTGTACCATCTGCCAGGAATGACCGGGAGTCATTCCCATTTTTACGCAGGTGCCCCCGGCCGACCTCACCAAGGCCAGCCAGGAGCACTCACGGGCTGATGATGACGATGGCAGACAGTACAATATGACTGCTATCCACCAGGAAGGGGATGCTGGTGTTCAGCGCTGCAGCACCCCGTCTACCAGCAGCATGCAGTAGACAGGGTGACATTGAAAAAAGGCAAGAAACATTTTTTCCCCTTTTATTTTGGGGAGGGGGGAAGGGTGTAAATTGACGACATATACCCTGAAACACCCAGGAAAATGTTTTTGACCCTTCAGGCGTTGGGAGCTCAGCCAGGAATGCAAATGCTTTTTGGAGACTGCGGGGACTGTGGGATAGCTGGAGTCTTCAGTACCCCCTCCCTTCCTCCATGAGCGTCCATTTCATTCTTTGGCTTTCCATTACGCTTGTCACACAGCACTGTGCTGTGGACTCTGTATCATAACCTGGAGATTTTTTTCAAATGCTTTGTCATTTCGTCTTCTGGAACGGAGCTCTGATAGAACAGATTTGTCTCCCCATACAGCGATCAGATCCAGTATCTCCCGTATGGTCCATGCTGGAGCTCTTTTTGGATTTGGGACTGCCACCCGTGCTGATCAGCCCTCCACGCTGGGCAAACAGGAAATGAAATTCAAAAGTTTGCGGGGCTTTTCCTGTCTACATGGCCAGTGCATCCGAGCTCAGATTGCTTTCCAGAGCTGTTACAATGGTGTACTGTGGGATACATCCCGGAGGCCAATACCGTCAATTTGCAGCCACATTAACCCTAATCTGACATGGCAATACCGATTTCAGCGCTACTCCTCTCGTCAGGGAAGAGTACAGAAACCGGTTTAAAGAGCCCTTTATATCGATATAAAGGGCCTCGTGTGGATGGGTGCAGGGTTAAATCGGTTTAACGCTGCTAAATTCGATTTAAACACATACTGTAGACCAGGCTTCAGTGATCTTACCCACAGTCTGGGTCAACTCCTCCTGTGTCTGATCAGGAGTTGAGAGGTTTAGGGGGAACCCGGGCCTGCCCTCTACTCCGGGTTCCAGCCCAGGGCCCTGTGGATTGCAGCTGTCTATAGTACCTCCTGTAACAGCTGCATGACAGCTACACCTCCCTGGGCTACTTCCCCATGGCCTCCTCCAAACACCTTCTTTATCCTCACCACAGGATCTTCCTTCTGGTGTCTGATAAAGCTTGTACTCCTCAGTCCTCCAGCAGCACACCCTCTCACTCCCAGCTCCTTGTGCCTGTTGCTCCCAGCTCCTTACACACACTTCCTCTCCTCTGGCTCCCCCCTCCCTGACTGGAGTGAGCTCCTTTTTAAACCCAGGTGTCCTGATTAGCCTGCCGTGATTGGCAGCAGGCGTTCTAATCAGCTTGTCTGCCTGAATTGGTTCTAGCAGGTTCCTGATTACTCTCGTGCAGCCTCTGCTCTGGTCACTCAGGGAACAGAAAATTACTCACCCAGTGACCAGTATATTTGCCCTCTACCAGACTCCTGTACCCCACTGGCCTGGGTCTGTCAGAGTTGTAATAGATATCAGTGTATTTGAAAATGCAGAAAAACTTCCAAAATATTTAATAAATTTTAATTGGCATTCTATTGTTTAACAATGCGATTAATCACGATTAATTTTTTTGAGTTAATTGCGTGAGTTAACTGCGATTAATCAACAGCCCTACTCTTTACTGTTACACAAACGCAGTAATTATTCCTGACTAGTATTATGGCTCCACAATCTTGAGGGTTTTTGCACAAGCTGTTAGGAGGAGAGGCCAGTGCATCTTGGACATTGTGTGATGAAAGTTAAATTTAACAACCTTTTTTAATAGACTCTTAGTGAGTTGCCTGGTGGCAAAGATTTGTTTGTATTCAAGAGTCTGCTGTAGTCTTTGGGGGCATCTGATGCCATCCATACTTGCACAAAATTTCTGTAGTCATCAATGGAAGCTACTAAGGGCAGTACTTTGTTGTTGATAGTTGATATCAGCAGAACAATGAGTGAATTGTAAGTATAACTGTGTTTACACTGAGGCTGTATATGCTTCCATGTTTCAGTGAAGTAGATAAAACCACTGTAAAACAGAAAAAACAAGTTTTGTATGGCTCACTGCGCTCCCATGCATATCTTCTAGTTAAAATTAGGGTTCCCCAAAGCTAATGTGTGATCAGTTTCTCAGCAGCATAAAATAAATCTTTTTCATGCTACCAAAGCTGTGTTTTCTTCAGATGCTACAAAAGCTTATGCTGAAATAAATTTGTTAGTCTCTAAGGCGCCACAAGTACTCCTGTTCTTTCAGCAAATCTTTGTTTCACATCTGGCTTGTTCACTGGATTTTAGAAAGAGTAAACAGGGTACACAGAATACAACAGACATCTGGTTTGGGGAAACAGGGTACACAGAATACAACAGACATCTGGTTTGGGAAAGCTTATCAGGTTATCAACAAGATAGACAAATAATGGGGGTGGAGGAAAACAGCCCTCTTTTGAAATTCATTGTGAAAGATGAGAACTGTTACAAAGAGTAGGATAGCAATTCTGCCTTTTTATCACATACGACATAATCCAGCAGCCAATATACTGCCACTGTTCTGGAGGCTGCTGATCTAGTAACCATAATGCTTTTGTGTATGTTATTATTCAGGGTGATCTGCCAGACACTTACATTACCTAAACTTGTGATGCAGCACTGATGATACATAAGATTGATTGATAACAGTGGTATTAGCAAGAGGTATCTGCACACTTGCCTTTGGATATCCATGAATTATTAGTGCATCATATTTGTGCACATGAGGCATGTTGCACAAATGTGGACATGCCATTAGTGACTGAAGTGGAAAAAACTGTTAGAGGGGAATTCACATGCTCACATTATTGATCATGGGAACAGATCTTTGTTGCATTAAAACAGCTGTGGTAATGTTTTAAATTTAAAATACTTAATTTTAATATTGGAGTTTTTGAAGGCATCCTTTTTGCACCCCTGGGAATCTGTCATTCATAGCTGTTGAACAATTATGGGTTATAAAAATGGAAAAACACTACATAACTTTTTCCAAAATGTAGTAGAAATGTACATATACAACTTGATACTGATCATGCCCATTATGTCTTAGTTCCACATACGTGCTTGTTTCATACCTGTTGTTCAGGAACATATGCCCCAGTTTTACCAGGACAAGCCTGAGGTTTTTTTACATGAACTTCTTTCAAGGTACTTTAAATGACAAAAAACTAGGGATTTTGGTGTATAAGGAGGTGACATCCATAGTGGTAAGGATGGTATTCTGAGGGAGGTGGTTAATGTTCCAGAGTTTGTGGAGGAAGTCAATTGTTTCCTGGATAAGATAAGAACATAAGCACTAAGATAAGAACATAAGCACAGCCATACTGGGTCAGACCAAAGGTCCATCTAGCTCAGTATCCTGTCTTCCAACAGTGGCCAATGCCAGGTGCCCCAGAGGGAATGAACATAAGAAGTAATCATCAAGTGATCCATCCCCTGTCTCCCATTCCCAGCTTCTGGCAAACAGAGGCTAGGGACGCCATTCCTGCTCATAATAGCCATTGATGGACTTATCCTCCATGAATTTATCTGCATCTTTTTTTAATCCTGTTATAGTCTTGGTCATCACAGCATTCTCTGGCAAGGAGTTATGTGAAGAAGTACTTCCTTCTGTTTGTTTTAAATTTGCTGCCTATTAATTTAAAATGGTGACCCCTAGCTCTTGTGTTATGAGAAGTAAATAACACTTCCTTATTTATTTTCTCCACACCAGTCATGATTTTATAGACCTCAATCATATCCCCCCTTCGTATCCCTTTTCCAAGATGAAAAGTCCCAGTCTTATTAATTTCTCCTCATACAGAAGCCATTCCAGATCCTTAATAATTTTTGTTGCCGTTTTCTCAACCTTTTCCAATTCCAATATATCTTTTTTGAGATGGGGCAACCACATCTACATGTAGTATTCAACATGTGCGCCTACCATGGATTTATATAGGGGCGATATATATATATTTCCTGTCTTCTTATCTATCCCTTTCTTAATGATTCCTAACATTCTGTTCACTTTTTTGACTGCTGGTGCACGTTGAGTGAATGTTTTCAGAGAACTGTCCGCAATGACTTCAAGATCTTTCTTGAGTAGTAACTGCTAATTTAGACCCCATCATTTTATCTGTTGAGATTATGTTTTCCAATGTCCATTACTTTGCATTTATCAACACTGAATTTAATCTGCCATTTTGTTGCCTGGTCACCCAGTTTGGAGAGACCCTTTTGTAGCTCTTTGCAGTCTGCCTGGCACTTAACTATCTTGAGCAGTTTTGTATCATCTGTAAATTTTGCCACCTCACTGTTTATCCCTTTTTCCAGATCATTTATAAATAAGTTGAATACGACTGGTCCCAGTACAGACCCCTAGGGGATACCACTATTTACCTCTCTCCATTCTGAAAACCGACCATTTATTCCTACCCTTTGTTTCCTATCTTTTAAGCAGTTACTGATCCATGAGAGGACCTTACCTCTTACCCCGTGACTGCTTACTTTGCTTAAGAGCCTTTGGTGAGGCACCTTATCAAAGGCTTTCTGAAAATCTAAGTATGCTATATCCACTGGATCCCCCTTGTCCACATGTTTGTTGACCCCCTCAAAGAATTCTAGTAGATTGGTGAGGCATGATTTTCCTTTTAAAAAAACCATGTTGACTCTTCCCCAACAAATTGTGTTAATCTATTTTTCTGACAGTTTTGTTCTTTACTATAATTTCAATCAGTTTGCCTGGTACTGAAGTCAGGCTTACTGGCCTGTAATTGCCGAGATCACTTCTGGAGCCCTCTTTAAAAATTGACATCACATAAGCTATCCTCCAGTCATTTGGTACAGAAGCTGATTTAAATGATAGGTTACAAACTACAGTTAGTAGTTCTTCAATTTCATATTTGAGTTCCTTCAGAACTCTTGGGTGAATACCATCTGGTCCTGGTGATGGAGACTATTGAGAGCTTTTGGAGACTAAAGGTATCCCAGCCCTGAATAAATGAACTAGTAATTCTGACCAGTGTTAAATTTTTTATTTTTTAATTTTTTCTCCCCAAATACAATAACCTTTTGTGTTTTCAGTATGTTTTTGGGGAAGGAAAGCACTGACTGAGTTTCTAAAGTCAGTCTGATAAATCACATGGGATGTAGCAATCTTTTGTTTTTAACATCATCATTTGCAATAGCTCCATAACAAACACTTTTTATATACAGTATACTCCCATTTATCCAAAACCCTATTATCTGAACCTCTGCATTTTCTGAATCCCTTCCTTGGCCTCCAGCATGAGAGACATGCTGCAAAGGGCTTGTATCTCATGCTAGGCACCAAGGAAGGGGTTTGGATAATAGAGCAGAGTCTCCTTGTCATAAACAGATAGTTAAGGGTTAATGTCTCTTTCACCTTGTCTCCTGATTGGTCCCCTGGTCATGTGTTTGGATCCCTGTGGAATCACTGAGTAGTTAGCATTCTGTGACAACAAAAACAGTGAAAAATTGCAATGACATCTATGCATTAAAAATACACTACAGGTCTGTCTCACCTTACGCTGAGGAACCAAACACATGACCAGGGGACCAATCAGGAGACAAGATACTTTCAAATCTCGGTGGAGGGAAGCCTTTGTTTGTGTTTTTTGGGTTTTGCTTTGTTCTCTCTGGGTCCTGGAAGGGACTAGATGGGCAACCAGTTTTCTTGCCAATCTCCCTGCTACAGACTTTTATAGTGAGTAATTTAGTAAGAAAGGCTGTTATAGTCTTTTGATTGTTTCTGTATTTGCAAATGTGTAGTTTGCTGGAAGTATTTTAAATTGTATTTTGCTGGGGGGGAGGCTTCTTTCTAGTTTCTATAAGCTGAAAGACCCTGTAACTTTTTACCATCTAAATTGCAGAGATAAACTTTTACCTTTTTTCTTTCTTTTTATTAAAAGCTTTGCTTTAAGACCTGTCTGATTTTTTTCTCCTAGTTAAGGCTCAAAGGAACTGAGTCTGTGTACACCAGGGAATTGGTGGGGAAAAGGGAAAGAGCAGGGGGGAGAAGGGAAAAGTGAATTTCCTCTTAGTTTTAGATTCACGGAGTTTAAATCTGGATTGCCTCTGGGTGAAGGGAAAAGAGGAGAGGGGAAAGGTATCATTCCTCTCTGTGTGGTGATTCAATAAGTTTGAATCACGGTGACCTCCTAGTGTACCCAGGGTGGGAAAGATCTGGGAGGAAGAAAGGAGAAGGGGAAATCCCTTTGTTTAGATTCACGGAGCTTGAATCTGTATATCTCTCCAGGAGCCCAGGGAGGGAATACCTGGAGGGGAGGAGGAGGAAGGGAAATGGTTTATTCCCCTTTGTTGTGAGACTCAAGGAATCTGGGTCTTGGGGGTCACCAGGGAAGGTTTTGGGGGAACCAGAGTGTAACAGGCACTGGAATTCCTGATTGGTGGCAGCTTATGAGATCTAAGCTGGTAAGTAAGCTTAGAGGAATTCATGCTGGTACCCCAACTCTTGGACTCTAAGGTTCAGATTGGGGAAATATACCATGACACTCCTGGCCAGGAGAGGTAGGCAGAGGACGAGCCTCCAACAGCAGGGGAGGCCACCCGGCTGCTGAAAGGGCTATAGTAGTAGCACAGGGAGCCCTCTGCAACCCATCTGTAATGGAAGTGAGTAAGCAGGACCCTGGTAGCAGAGCTGCAGAGGGCTGCCTGCATTGCCACAGAGATGGTTACACTTACACCCAGTCCCTGCAAGCATAAGGTGTTGTTGGGGAGGAGAGGGGAGTGGTGAGGGAGAAGGCTGTAGTCCTGGCAGGGCAGAGCAGAGAAGAAACTCCTGACCAGGTTTTTCTTTTGGGCTGTCACTTAGGATGGGTGCATGGAATTGTTCAGTGACGCAGAAAGTGTCTTCATTGACTTGCTGAAGTATGTTTAGCCTTAGCAGTTTAAAAGATACAGGTCTGTCGCATCTTAGGCACATTTAACATGCCCAATTTCAGCTTTACACTGTCAGCAAAAACAAGAAAAAAACAACAAAAAAGAAAAAAATAACAATTTAAATACTATTTCTGTAGTGCGGACGATTGCGCCCGCCATTACACTCAATGTGATTTTGACTATATGCGATTTTCGCTTTATGCGCTGACTGTGGAACGTAAGCCCAGCGTAAGATGAGACAGACCTGTAGTGTATTTTTAATGCATAGATGTCATTGCAATTTTTCGTTGTTTTTGTTGTCACAAAATGCTAACTACTCAGTGATTCCACAAAATTAAGAGTTACCTTTACTTTAGTTCTTCTTTGCAATCCTGTCAGCAGGGATGCACTGGAGCACCTCTTGCACATCACCTCCCTCTCCCGCCTCCCCGTCTGGTGTATACGGGGAGTAACTCCACTGACGATTGGAGATATACAGGTGTAAGTGGAAAGAGAAATCATCCCCTAAATTTACTTTCTTAGGTTCACATGCCATTAGTCTCTTAAAAATATATTGTACATTGACAAGATGCTGTATGCTGTCAGTGGTATTGTTCTGCAGACATTTTAGCTTGGTTCTATGAAATGTTGTTGATGATTAGTATTGACAGAATGGAAGAGCTGTAACATCAGTGGGTAAAACCATTTTGATATGGTGGGTTGTCAGTGAAACAAAATATTGCACAGTATTGATTAAGTGTCTTGATCAGTTAATGCTTCTGCATTTCTGACAGTGGACCAACTGTAATGCATCAATGGCAAAAAATATATCTACTCGGTGAAACTGTTTTTCTTTCACTGAAGTTAAATCCTTAGAGCACAATCAAATGTTGGGTAAAGTAGCTGCTGCATATCCATAATAGTGACTTTCAAAAATGTTTGCTTTGAATTTCTCACTACTATTCCATAGATAATTGAGAGGCATAGTCCTCAGTGTACAAATCCCTGTTCTCTAACTTTCAGGGGCCACAGTGCTGCTTCCAGGCAACTTATTCCATGTGATGGGGTAAAACAGTCACTACTTGACTAGCCTCCTATTTGCCTCTGAAGACAGTTCTAAATTATTCTCTTACGCAGGAGCAAGTCCAAACACCCACCTCTTACCTTCATATCAACCTCTACCATTCACTCCATGCTAGATTTGGCATGTCTGTGACGGTGTATATAGATTGCTCAGGCTTTTAGTTCAATCGCTTTTGCAAGTTGGCTTATTTAATCTTTGTTTAACGACAAATGGAGAATTGTTCTCCTCTCCCTTCAAATACTAAAAATATAACTGTTGCAGTGTCTAGACGAGAAAACCTGATAACTGAGATTTATTGTCTTCACCAGTCCTCCCCTCCTTTCCTGCAACACTCCCCCCCCTTCACCTCCCCCCCCCATTTGTGCTGCCTTCTCTTTCAAACATGGGCAATCCACCTTGCTTGACAGATTTTCATCTTAAAGTGAAGTGCGGGAAAAAAACACAAAATCCTAAGAACATTCATATATATTCATTTGAGTTCTGCTAATACTGCAGTGATATCTGTGTAAGTGTAACAGGAGGCAAAAAATGAGTCTCTAACTCTAAGTGATTATAGGGCTCTGAAGGGCAGCTTTGTGAACTCTGAATCTTAAGGAACAACTGGGAACATTATAAATTGAGCAGATCTGCTGTGATATGTATGTGTGTTAAATCCACTCCCGTTTTTAAAAAGCCTCTCGGATGCCCCTAAGTTTACCTCTCATTGCTCTTTGAAGTTTGTGTTTATATGTTATGACAAGGTCTCCAGGGTGCAACCTGGACTGTGGGACCATTGTACCCTCGAAACCCACCAGCCTGGGTTGTCCCTCACACTGTGATGCTAATGTCAAGCTGCAAGCCTCTGAAGGGCACTGCACTTACGCAGCGATCCAGGGACGCACCTAACTGAGTTACATGAATGATCTCCTGGCCCATGGTGTTGAACTCAGTGAAACAAATCCCTGTCTTTTTTGTGTATCTGTCTTTTGGCTAACCTATACATCTGCAGTTTTGAGGTGAAAGCCTGAAACCGTCGTACTCAATAGGAGATTTGCCATTGACTTCATGGGGCAAGGATTTCACTCTTAGTGTTTAACTAGGGTTGCCACCTCTCCCGGCTTTCCCAGGATTGTCCCATTTTTGAAGCAGCTATCCTGGGAAATCTGTAAGGGTGCTCACTGCCAGCTGTCCAGTTTTATGGGCTCAGTAGCATCCTGGATGTCCTGGGTTTTTGTACCTCAGAGGTGGCAACACTACATTTAACACCAAAAGAGTATGTGCTCCTAAATGTAGCTATCTAAAAATTCCTAGACCAAAATCTTATTGGGACAGATTACTCCTTACTATTTGTGTTTTTGTTTGGTAGGCATAGGTGCCGACTCTGTGGGTGCTCCAGGGCTGGAGCACCCACAGAAAAAAATTAGCAGTACTTAGCACCCACTGGCATCCAGCTCTTCCCCCCCCCCCCGCCGCACCTCCAGTGCCTCTCATCCCACGGCATCCCTGCTGATCAACTCCTCCCCATCCCTCCCAGCACTTCCCGCCCCGCTGCAATCAGCTGTTCCGTGGTGTGCAGGAGGTACTAGAGGAAGTGGGGAGGAGCAGGGATGTGGCATGGTTGGAGGGAGGGGTTGGAACTGGGAGGGAAGAGGCGGGGTAGGGGCGGGGCCTGGGGCAGAGCAGGGGTTGAGCACCCCCAGGCAAAGGAAAAAGCCAGTGACTGTGTTGGTAGGGGGTTGTCCTTGGCAAGTGTGAAAATTATTGGCATTATAAAAGCTCAGTTTTTATAAAACCTGGATTTTAATCCTAACTTGGTCTGGCAGCATCCCTCTTAGTGAAAAAGGTAATCAGCAAATGTTGTTGGTACAAGAGAGGAGGTAACTTTGCAAATCAAATCTAGCCCAGATTGCTAGTGATTATGAGAGTCATTATCCTCTGGCTGTTAAATGGCCTTTATGAAATTAGTTGATCTCCTGGAATGGTGTCTGCTGGTGAACAGGAATCCTGGGCATGCTGAGGCAAAGGATTGAGTGAGTGTGGAGGTTGCCTCTCCAGAATACGACATGCATCTGACGAAGTGGGTATTCACCCACGAAAGCTCATGCTCCAAAACGTCTGTTAGTCTATAAGGTGCCATAGGACTCTTTGCTGCTTTTACAGAATACGAGTGTTAGGCCTGTTGGCAGTAAAGCCCAAGGAAATTTATGCTGCTGCTTGCAGTGCATCTGTTCTGTGGATAAACTGAGGACTTGACTGTGCCGGCTTGTAAATCTTTCACATTGCATTGGCACTAAATTCACTGAAAACTTGAGAAAGAAAATCAGCAAAATAAGAGAATTCATCATAATTTTGTAGACCTATAATGAGATTTTTAGTACTCTGGATCTCAGGCTTATATTTAAAAGGAGTTTGAAGTTCCCATACCAACTTTTGGCATGGAAACTGATTTTGTTGATGTGATGCTGCCTTCTACAACTATATGTAAAATGTGGCATCATGTAAGTTACAGCTCAAAGACTCCTGAGAGACAACTATAGAAAAATCCAGATGCATATTCCACTGACAATCATGCAGTCCTTACAAACATACCATCAGTGCACTATGCTACCTTGGAGACAACATGAGTTTCAACTTTATACACCTTCTTTATTCTCTTTTGTTTCATTTCTCACAACTGAGCTTTCTTTTGTATATTCCATTTGATTTGCTTTTTTGTTTTAAAGTTTAGTATTAAGATCTGATTGGAAACATAAATATATTTGTTGGTACTTGTGGAAAACGTCTTTAAGAAGCCTGTCTGCAACCCTAGCATCCCCTTGGATGTCGTTATGAAGCCAGCAAGAAACAATCTAACAAGATGGTAAATGTAGTTATGTATAAATGCATTACCCAAATAGCTGCAGGTTCCCGCTTATGTCCTTCCTCTCTTGTCTCCCTCTTCGTTTTCTCACTAGGTGTCATGTCTGAAATCTAGATTGTAATTTGATCAGAGCTGGGAGCTCATCTTTGTCTCTCCTTTGGAATTCCCAGCACCCTTTCAGGCACTGTAAAATAATTACACCTTGCTTGCATAATTGTCCTGTTGTGTTCTCCCACTGGTTAGTCTAGAATCGCAGGTGAAACAAAAAACTTTTATGTGGGATCAGTTATCTTAGCACCTTGGTCCAAGCATTGTCCATTTAAGTAGAAGAATACAGCTCTTTCCGTGATGTAGCTATAACTCTAGGTATCTGGTATAATGTGATTATTTACATATGTTTAGTTAAATTATTGGTTTCTTTTTATTAATTACACTTGATAACACCAAACTGTCAGCAGAGATGTGGATTTTTTTGCCAGAGTGTTTGTCAGTTTGTTAGGATGTACACAGTAGGCACTCTTCCATCTTTCACCGGTAAATCAGATTAGATTATTTTAAATGTCTGGTTAAAATTTGTGAAATTGTCTTAGGTCTGACTTCTGATTTTGTTTAAATGTAATGTGTTTGCAGACAATGACTGGTATTTGTGTCATGTGACAATTATTGCCCCAGAAGAGGATCTTCTATCCTGGGGTATGTACCCATACCCCTATTTGGCACGTGTTGATCCTGATGCTCGGAAAGGCACTCTGATCTACCAGCTTGTGGCCCATTACAATAACAATGAAAACTCCAGTGTTGGGATAACTTATGCACTTATTGCAGGTAAGTCCTTTCTGAATCAACTGATTAATCTGCATGACTATGAGATTTTTATTTTAGCAATTTCCAATTTTTCATTTAATTAATAAGATTTCAATAGAATAGCCTTGTTTAGACATACTGGGTGAAGGTCAGAGATGATTAGTAAAGTGGTGTAAATTAAACCAGTACATGAGTGTAAGGGAGTTGGTTACTCCATACAAAGTGACCAGAATCAGGCTAAGGTCTGGCCTATGCTACTAAGGGCTTGTCTACGGGGGTAGTATAAACCGATCAAATCAAGTTAATCTAGTTTGAAAATGTCTGCATACACTTGATCCATCACTACATATTTATCACAGACTCGGAAGTCCTCTTGCAAAGCAGACTGGGTTTGCTTCAAATGGAATTAGTTTGGTCTATTGTGTGTGTGCACACAATTGCTGTATGCCACTTTTTGTGTGCTTCCAGTGATTATCCCATAGTGCTTTGCAGGTTGACTGTTACTGACCTGTTCATTTACCTGTGTGCCCTCCCATGCTCCTGTATCAAATTCCCAGGACAATACCTCCCCACCTTTTTAAAAGCTGGCACAGAGCCACATTTTGCCCATTTGCTCCTGGACCCTGGTGTATCATTCTTGCAGTGTAGCTGTGATAGCACTCCTGAAACCATACAACATGCCTTGCACAGTTGCACTGAGTCATGCTGAGACACTGGCTTTCATTACCACCTGGGGAGAAGCTTTGGTTCAGGAAGCTCTTTCGGCCAGACGCTCCTACAGCCACAGCACCAGCAACAACCAGAGCGTCAAGGAGAGGGCCTCTATGTACTGCTGAGAGGTTGGCCTCTTGAAGGGGATGTAAAAGGAAGACTCAGGACAAGATGTTTGTTGAGCTTTTGGCGGAGAGATGAGTCTGTTTTTTCTCTGGAAAAGAGGTGGAGGCTGTAGGTGGGACCCAGAGGGAGAAGGAAATGCAGCTCTCCTGGGAGATTATGGCAGTGGCCAAGGACAGCATTGCCATGGCCAAGAAGAGCATACAAAAAGACAGAGGAGAGGCATAGGTAACTCATGGATGCTATCCTGAACCAGAATGTTCTCCAAAACAGCTCCTGTTAGGCCAGCAGGCCCTGCAGTCCCCGAATTCAGGATCCATCCATGTCCTTTGCAACCTGGACAATACTGGGTACTGGAATGAGCAGCAAGTCCTCCCCACCATACCCTTGCAGTGGTGCTACCAGTGGCCATCCCCCTCTCAAAACAACTTCAGGCATTGAGAATACTGGCTCCTGGGAGCCCAGCACTTTCTTGAGTCCAGCAGTGCCCCTGAAAATTCTGACCCACTGCGCTTAACCATAGTGCCCATGCAAGCAAGAAGAGGCAAAGGGCTGGCTTATACTCACCTGTAACTGTAAGGCAACCAACTGCCCCCCTAGTTGTGTTTGCACCATTTGTACTGGTGCTCTTTCAGTTTTGTCTGCACTGTTGCTTTAATTAAAGATTTGTTGATTAGTAGACTGTTTAGTTAAATGTATTTTCAAATACAAAAACATATTTTTTCCATTAGTTCAATAAAAACTGTATTTTTGGTTTTGTTCTTTCATAATAAAAACCATTTTAATCAATCCATTATGAGTCCTTATTGCACCTAATTATGAAAATCCTGTAAATAAAGCTGAAATAATTCATAGGGGTTTTCGGAAGTACATAGAGAGCATTCCACTTCCGCCACTCGTACGCTACACTCCAATGCTTGAAATGTATCTATCTCAACAGTTCCCCCTCCCCCATGGGCTAACAACTGCACATGTTCAGGCAGAAGACTTAAAATATGAACAATAGGCGTCCCTGACAATATTCCCCTGAGTGTCAGCATTTTCTAAGGGAAACCTGGCTGGCTGCTTGAACCATCAAGCAAGTCACTGAACCTCAGCTTCCTACCCATTGTTAAGGCTTTCTCCCTTGCTCTCTCAAATATTGTGCAGACCACAACAGGCAGTGAATGGTCCAAACATCTTTTTTTCTGGCTGCTTCCAACCTGTTCCATAAAGAGTGCCATCTGCTTTTAAACGGCCAAATGCACACTCGACTGTTATGATGCAACTGCTCGGGCGATAGTTAAAGTGTTCCTTCCTGCTGTCCAAGTGGCCTTTGTATGGCTTCATTAGTCAGGGCATAACAGGATAAGACAAGTCTTCCACAATAATCAAACTACCTCCACACCATTAATGTCTACTGTGGTCCTGGGAGCAAACATTCATTTCTCCATTCATCTATACGGAACTGAGTGCTAAAAGATCTCAGAATCTTAGAATCTTCCAGACTACGCTGCATTTATATCCGTAAATCTCCCACCAAAAAGAAATACCCCTTTCTGTTTGAATAAATTTTGTGCTCTACTGGGGGATGAATTGTAGGCACCTGTGTTCTATCAATTGCCCCAATACAGTTTGTGAACTGTATGCGTGCAAAGCCATCAACAGTCTCCAGAGCATTACCCAGCTTTAGGAGCTTGTTAGATAGCACTTTATCAATGACATAGCAGACCTGCTTGAGAATGTTGCCAACAGTTGATCACCCCACGCCAAATTGGTTGGCTACGGTCCAGTAGTACTCAGGGGTGGCATGGCATTCTTGTTTCTCCACAGGTTGCTACACTGTCATTGAAGCTCCAAGGTCAGTTCTGCACCGATCTCAAAAAAGTTAGCCCTCCCCATCCTGAAATTCTGTCACCATTGCTACTCGGCTCCAATCTGCAGAACAATCCTCTCCCACCAGTCCATGCTGGCTTCTCAGGTCCAGAAATGACGATAAACGCTGTGTAGGTGATCCAGCTTGGATCATTGTCCTCTTGCTCCTTGTCCATCTGCCATCTCTTCTGAGTACTCTCCGGCTGCCAGAGGAGCTGCTGCTGCTGTAGAATATTCTTCTGCTTCCACATCTGCTCGATGGTGCGACATGCAAAGTCCAATGCCAAATTCATCCAACTTTGACTGCTGTAATACAGCCCAAGCAGTTGTCCTCGTGCATGGAGCATTGCTGGGTCCACGTTGGCAGAGAAGAAATTAGAAAATGACAGAAGCCCGCCTGGAAAGGAAGTGTGTGGCAGAGAGAGTGGAAACATGGGATTTAAAAAAAATAAAATTCAACCCACTTGACTTCCCACAGTTCATAGTGAAAACAATTCCAGGGCTCACACTGTTCAGCATACACATGGGATGCCTGTTGCATTCTCAGTTCACATTGTCTGAACACACGGATGTGGTTTGCTATGAACTGAGGGTGTAGGGTTCTTCGGGGAGGGGTTTCCTGAGCTGGATTACCTTTTTTGGGGGGTCTGGGAAGCCACCGTGGATTGGTGGGGAAAGGATTGTTTTGCAGATGGGGGCTGACCAGCAGTGGCGAGAGAATTTCAGGATGGGGAAGGCTACTCTTTTTTGAGATCTGTGCAGAACTGACCTTGAGAGCTGCAATGACAGCATACCAATATACGGTGTCCCATACTTATTGTTAGGGTTGGATAAAGAACACATGTCCTAATATAGCTCTGTAGTGCATTAAGCCTGAAGGCTGCTGAGTGAGGGCACGAGACAGCTAGCTTTAGAGCTAGAGTTGCGTCCTGGGTGTTTTGTCTTAGTGCACAATATTGGGTAATTGGCACTTGACACAAAGTCCATTGTCCATATAGAACATATGTATACTGTCTGTCTCACAATGTACAGTATGGACAAGGGGTAAAATAAAGAATTTTTTTTAAAGGGAGAATGTGTAGAAAAAAATGAGGGGTTCAAAGCCGAAGTTTAAAGGTAATGAAGATGCAAATGAATGTTCTTACTGTGATGCCTCTACTAGAATGGTTTTTGTACATCTATTAATAGGTGGCGAAGAGCGATTTGAAGTTGATATGGATACAGGCATTATAATGACAACCGGTTTGCCTTTAACTTGGAATAAGGAATACATGGTCACAGTGCAGGCCAGTGATGAATACGGGAACAAAAGTCCTTATGCCTCCATCTCCATCCTGGTTGGTTCCAGACTTCCTCAGTTTACTAACGTGTCCTACAGTGTGTTTGTCCCTGAAAGTACTCCAGCAGGAGAAGAGTAAGTGGAAGAAAGCCAGGATCCAGTACTTGGAGAGAAACTTTGTGGGGCACCACATAGTGACTCCTTTGCAACCAGTGTTGTTTGTTCATAGGGCTATACTTGAATTGATATTCCTGTACTGCAGTTCAGAAGGAAAATGTGACTCATTCAAATGGAGGAGCAGCGTAGCACAGTGGGCTGAGCACTAGACTGGGAACAGGAAGTAGGAGATTAAAATCCCAGCCCTGGCACTGATTTGGCTAGGACAAATCACTACATCTCTGAAATGCCTTCCATCTTCCACCCCTTCCTGTAAAATGCACACATGCCAAACGTCTCCCTTTAGGAAGAAGTTCCTTGACTTCTATTAAAATGTTTTTTTCTCCATGTTCTGTGCCTTCAAACAGTTTCTCCAAACTAAACGGATTTCAGTGAAAATTAACAGGTTATGCCTATGGTACTTGCCAAGCGGTCCCTATTTATTGTTTTCAAATGCTGCATTTATTGGAATGAGGATTTTTTTTTTCTTTTTGCTTACCTCTGTCTCAGAGATTGTAAGGATTCTTGTTTGCACAGTTCTTTGAAAAGGAAACATCCTATGACAATACCTATTTTGTTATGATGCCTCTGTGGGTTCGTGTAAACTTACAGTGTTCTGTAGCTGATAGAATAGTAATGAAAATTAGCTCTAGCAGTGTGGCCAATGATAAGTTAATTTAATTGTATTTAATCTTCTCTTAGCGGAGGTTTACATTTAAAAAACACACCAACCAAAGCCTCTGTTTGTGTTGATGTCCTCTTCAGATCCTTTTAGTTCTGGGTACCTTGACACCAGAAATCTGTAGGCTGATTGACTGAAGTGAACTTAGAGGAGACAACAAAATTAAAAAGGCTGGGAGATTTGATTCATGAGCAGCTCTTCAAAGCACCACTTGCTAATAACAGGCAAGCATGGGACCACTTGGTGAAATTTAAAGGGAGACCATTAACTTCTATCTACCTTTATTTTTACTGTTACAAGTGGCACATAAGATTACTGTGACAAAGACATTGGAGAGAAATACTTTCTATTTTTCCAATGTTCTTGCTTTGCACACAGCCCCAGTATAGTCAGTTGGTGTCCTGCGTCTATATGGGTTTTTCACTCCACAATAAGGAGAGGAAAAGATTTTTAAAATGTGTATGTAAAGCCATAAAAATTGGCAAGGAGACTTAGAGACAGGCATAGAAAAAGCGGTTGGTTTTATAGGATTTATAGATGAAGCTGAAGGTATGCCTCTTTATAGTGATGAAGGGATGAGAAGGAATTTCTGTATGTGGCTGGTTGGCTAAGTTCCTGCTAAAATGAACGGTGCTGCTGGGATTGTAGTGATTCATGATGTTAGTGCCTGGAGCCTTATATAGGAGTCTTCTATTTTAAATCTAAATAAATAAATACCAAAAGTACTCAACTATTTTTTAATAGACTAGATTTCAAGTTGCCAGGTAAAGTGTGTGTGGGGAAGAGGGGCTCATTTTTCTAGATTGTGAAGAAAATCTTCCAAACGTATTCAGTGTAAACTAGTGCTGTCGATTAATCGCAGTTAACTCACGTGATTAACTAAAAAAAAGAATGGTGATTGTTCGCAGTTTTAATCACACTGTTAAACAATAGAATACCAATTGAAATTTATTAAATATTTTGGATGTTTTCCTACATTTTCAAATATACTGATTTCAGTTACAACACAGAATACAAAGTGTACAGTGCTCACTTTATATTATCTTTATTACAAATATCTGCACTGTAAAAATAATAAAAGAAATAGTATTTTTCAGTTCACCTTATACAAATACTATAGTGCAGTCTCTTTATCGTGAAAGTGCAATTTATAAATGTAGATTTTTTTTGTTATGTAACTGCACTCAAAAACGAAACAATGTTAAACTTTAGAGCCTACAAGTCCACTCAGTCCTACTTCTTGTTCAGTCAATCACTCAGACAAACAAGTTTGTTTACATCTGAGATAATGCTGCCTACTTCTTATTTACAATGTCACCTAAAAGTGAGAACAGGCATTCACATGGCACTGTTGTAGCTAGTGTTGCAGCTAGTGTTGCAAGATATTTATGCTCCAGAGGCGCTAAAGATTCATATGTCCCTTCATGCTTCAACCACCATTCTAGAGGACATGTGTCCATGCTGATGACAGGTCTGTTCAATAACGATCCAAAGCAGTGCAGACTGGTGCATGTTCATTTTCATCATCTGAGTCAGATGCTACGAGTAGAAGGTCGATTTTCTTTTTTGGTTGTTTGGGTTCTGTAGTTTCTGCATCGGAGAGTTGCTCTTTTAAAACTTCTGAAAGCCACACCTCAGATTCTTAAACCTTGGGTCGAGTGCTGTAACTATCTTAAGAAAGCTCACATTAATATGTTCTATGCATTTTGTCAAATCTGCAGTGAGTGTTCTTAAAACGAACAACGTGCTGGGTCATCATGATTTTTTTTAACAAGCATCATCAGCCTGGAAGCATGCCCTCAGGAATGGTGGTTGAAGCATGAAGGGACGTATGAATCTTTAGTGCATCTGGCACGTAAATATCTTGCAATGCCAGCTACAAAGTGCCATGCGAACATCTGTCTTCACTTTCAGGTGACATTGTAAACAAGAATCAGGCAGCATTGTTTCCAGTACATGTAAACAAACTTGTTTGTCTGAGCGATTGGCTGAACAAGAAGTAGGATTGAGTGGACTTGTAGGCTTTAAAGTTTTATAGTATTTTATTTTTGAATGCAGTTATTTTTTGTGCATAATTCTACATTTGTAAGTTCAACTGTCATGAGAAAGAGATTGCGCTACAGTACTTGTATTAAGTGAATTGAAAAATACTATTTTTTTATTTTTACAGTGCAAATATTTATACTAAAAAATAAATATAAAATGAGCACTATACATTTTGTATATGTGTTGAAACTGAAATCAATATATTTGAAAATATAGAAAACATCCAAAAATATTTAAATAAATGGTATTCTATTGTTTAACAGTGCAATTAGTTGTGATTAATTTGTTTAATCTCTTGACAGCCCTAATGTAAACAGATTCAGGTAAGGCTGGCTTCACTGCTGCTGTAGCTGCTACTACAGAGTAGCTTTGCCAAGCAGCAGTGGGGTGACACTGACAAGACTGGTGAATGTTATTACTGCTATTCAGAAGCCTCTGCTACTGCAAAGATTTGAGTAGCAGAAGAGGCAGATGCTGGAGTTAGTTGCAGGGGAGGAGAAAATAGGCTGAAGAAGCAGTAAAGTGATGGAGGCCTACCTGCTACCTCTTCAGAGGCTCTGATCATGAACATACACAATTCCTCTCCCGTCCTGCGGATTAGAGGGGGATAGCACTTCAAATAAAATGGAACATACTAGCCAGAGGCTGATATCTACAGTGGAGCCCCAAACAAGGCAGTGACAGTACCTGGTGGAAATCCCAGCCCCTTTCTCCTTCCCAGCAACTATGGAAGCAGGGGAAGGGTTTCTCACCAGGTCATTGTCCTGGACCTCACTGGTGGGGCCTTTCCCCTTTGTCTTCCATATCTACTTCTGTCTGGTAAGTGTCTGGTTAAGATGTTTTTAATCCCAGCTTCTGAAGAAAGATTAAAAGAAATATATGTAGTTTAGCTTCATGATCACGAAGGTAGAAAACTTAATGGTCTGCAAGGATTTGAAGGGTGTAAATACCAAGGAAGGAGTAAATGTTTAGTCAGGTGATTGGGAATAATGGGTTGAAGTGAAGAAAAGGCAAATTGTTTCCCAAGATCTGATATAATGTGGAATAGCGTCTTCAGAGGAGTGGCAGAATCCCTTCTACAAGAGTCATTTTGAATGTAGACAAGATGAAGTATTAGATATTTGCAGGGGCCAGTCCTGCACTTTTCTGCAACTGGGCTATGTGGCGTAATCTGCCTTCTGTCTCTACTTTCTCTGACTCTCCTAGTGTAACAGACTATAACAAGTTGGCTAATGACTATGCTATTGTTCTTCACAGAGTAGCAGTTGTGGAGGCTGTTTCCTTCCAGAGCCAGCCTCTTTCTTACACTCTGCTGATGAACCCCAGTGGCCTTTTCAGCCTGAGCCAGAAGAGTGGAGAGCTCAGTTTGACCCATACTGTGGATTATGAGAGCGAACACCGTCTCTATCACTTTCTTGTGAAAGCAGTGGAAGCTGAGAGCGGACTTAGCAGTGTAACTGAGGTACAATGAAGTACTTGGCTTTGCATGAATATAATGAATCACCTCACTATAGCAGCTATTTCCTCCATCAAGAGTGTATTTAGTGATCTCATTACATACAGGCCTGGTCTACACTACGCGTTTATACCGAATTTAGCAGCATTAAACCGATTTAACCCTGTATCCGTCTACACAACAAAGCCCTTTATATCGATATAAAGGGCTCTTAAAACCGATTTATGTACTTCTTCCCGACGAGGAGAGTAGCGCTGGAATTGGTATTGCCATGTTGGATTAGGGTTAGTGTGGCCGCAATTCGACGGTATTGGCCTCCGGGCAGTATCCCACAGTGCACCATTGTGACCGCTCTGGAAAGCAATCTGAACTCGGATGCACTGGCCACGTAGACAGGTAAAGCCCCGCGAACTTTTGAATTTCATTTCCTGTTTGCCCAGCATGGAGCTCTGATCAGCACGGGTGGCCATGCAGTCCCAAATCCAAAAAGAGCTCCAGCATGGACCACATGGGAGATACTGGATCTGATCGCTGTATGGGGAGACAAATCTGTTCTATCAGAGCTCCGTTCCAGAAGACGAAATGCCAAAGCATTTGAAAAAATCTCCAGGCTATGATAGACAGAGGCCACAGCGGTGACTCAACACAGTGCTGCGTGACAAGCGTAACGGAAAGCCAAAGAATCAAATGGACGCTCATGGAGGGAGGGAGGGGGGACTGAGGACTCGAGCTATCCCACAGTTCCTGCAGTCTCCGAAAAGCATTTGCATTCTTGGCTGATGCCTGAAGCGTCAAAAACATTGTCGCCAGTGGTTCAGGGAATATGTCGTCAATTTACCCCCTCTCCCCCCCTCAAAAAAAAAGGAAAAAATTCGTTTCTCACCTCTTTTCAATGTCACCGTATGTCTACTGGATGCTGCTGGTAGACAGGGTGCTGCAGGGCTAAACAGCAGCATCCTCTCCTCTCCCCTCCCCTCCGGTGGCAGACTGTACGGTACAATATGACTGATAGCCATCTTCGTCATCATCCTGTGAGTGCTCCTGGCTGGCCTCGGTGAGGTCGGCTGGGGGCGCCTGGGCAAAAATGGGAATGACTCCCAGTCATTCGCTTCTTTAAGCTTTGTGTCCTGGAGATTCAGTCCTGGCAGATGGTGCAATTGGGCTGGTAACTGTCTTCATCATAGCAGCTGGAGGCTGAGCTCCTCTCCCCCTCCCCCCTTTCATGTCTAATGGAGATTCTGGACTATCATAGCAGCGGGAGGCTGTGCTCCTCTCTCCCCCGCCACCCTTTAATGAGTGATGGAGATGTCCTGCTTGGAATATCATAGCAGCCGGAGGCTGCCTCCTCCTCATTTTATCTCACTAAAAAGTCAGTGTTTCTTATTCCTGCATTCTTTATTACTTCATCACACAAGTGGGGGGACACTGCCACGGTAGCCCAGGAGGGGTGTGGGAGGAGGGAAGCAACAGGTGGGATTATTGCAGGGGCACCCCTTAGAATGGCATGCAGCTCATCATTTCTGCGGGATCTCTGGGGCTCTGACCCAGAGCGGCTGTGCTCTCTGGTTCTCTAGTAGACTTGCCCCATATTCTAGGCAGAACTGACTCTATTTTTAGACAAAACATAAAGAAGGGAATGACCCCGGGGAGTCATTCCCATTTTTGTCCATGCGCCCCCGGCCAACCTCAGCGAGGCCAGCCAGGAGCACCCATGACAGCAGCAGACAGTACAATATGACTGGTAACCGTCATCGCCAATTTCCAAAGCAGCAGACAGTGCAATAGGGCTGATAACAGTCTCTGCTACCTTGCAAAGGCAAATGAATGCTGCTGTGTAGCACTGCAGTTCCGCGTCTGTCAGCAGCATCCAGTACACATACGGTGACAGTGACAAAAGGCAAAACAGGCTCCATGGTTACCATGCTATGGCGTCTGCCAGGGCAATCCAGAGAAAAAGGGTGCGAAATGATTGTCTGACGTTGCTTTCACGGAGGAAAGATTGAGTGACGACATTTACCCAGAATCACCCGCGACACTGTTTTTGCTCCATTATGCATTGTGATCTCAACCCAGAATTCCAGTGGGCGGGGGAGACTGTGGGAACTATGGGATAGCTATGGGATAGCTACCCACAGTGCAAAGCTCTGGAAATCGACGCTAGCCTCGGTACATGGACGCACACCACCGAATTAATGTGCTCAGTATGGCTGCATGCACTAGACTTTATACAATCTGTTTTAAAAAACCAGTTTCTGTAAAATTGGAATAATCCCATAGTGTAGACATACCCACACTGACAATCTAAATAACAACACAAAGCTGCGTGTAGATTGAGAGGGAGGATGGTTTTATTGTCAAGGCAGTGGACTGAGAATCAGACCTGGGTTCAGTTTCTGGGTCTGCAAAATGCTTCCTGTGTGACATTGGCCAAGGAATATTTTATCTTTGCCTTAATTTTAAAAACATAATTTGTTCAGAAAAAATGGGTTTGCTGCTTTCTTACTCACAGAGGTGTTGTGGGAACAAGTTCGATAATGTCTGAGGGCAGCATAGAGATATTACAGTAATAGGTGCAATAAGTACCTAGATACTCAGACTGAGATGTATGACTGTGATGCATTATGAAGTACAATGTGCTGAGCAAGTGCTGAGCAAAAATAGCAAAAATATGACAAAGTAGCTATAATTTTTCCTGATCCACTTGTGACTCAGAAGTCAAGGCTTTTTCTGTAATGCTGGTTTCAGATTGAAACATAACATTTCATGCATTAAGATGTAAGAATTGATTTTTGAGCCAAAATTTTAGATTTTGAGTTTTTAAAAAAATTACATTTTTTAAATAAAAATAGGACGCTTCCAGTCGTGTGTTCCTGATTTTGATTTTTTAAAAGGCAGAAAGGGGAATACCTTGCCTGAAATTGGACTAAGTTGGTAAAGTATAAAATGTGAAAAACCTTCTGATTTTGAGGTTTCATATTTCATAGCAAATATTTTGCAATGCTACATTGTACTGAGAAATTTTAGTACCCAATGAACATTATTTTAAAATGGAAATGAAGTAAATTGTAAAAGTAAATGCATTGAGTGATCAGATGTGAGTGAAAGGGGTAAAAACTAACAAGGCTAACCAGAGCCAGTACATCAGTGCTCTCACACATTTCATTTTTGGGAAGCAGCAGGTCAGTCCTGGTAGGCCTCTCTTCAGCAGACACCTATCATTTTATGTTTAATCTTTTCTTCTGCCTCCTGTCCCACGCAGGTCATAGTTCATATCACTGATGACAATGACTGCTCTCCAGAATTCCAGCACTCCATTTACAGCTGTGACAACATTCCTGAAATCATCCCAGTTGGCACATCTCTGTTGCAAGGTGATAATTTCTCTACTACCTCTTATTCCATTTTCTCACAAGAATTAACTTGTGATTGTGGTCTACATAATCTGATCAGTTCAAGTGTTTACCGTGCCCATCAGCATGGTATCTGAGTACCTTCCAAAAGTGCATTAAAGGATGTGACCAACATCTGTCATATGGTTTTTTCTTCTGCTTTTTCTCTCAAGAGGGAATACTGTGTGTGGATTTTTATTGTGTGTATCATGTGCTGTGTGGCATCTCTTTCTTTTTAAGTCAGGCTGAAGAAGTGTGTCCTGCACTTGGAAATGGAAGATGGTGAGGTCTGAGTGTAGTTCTTATATTCTGCAGGAGTTCAAGCCATAGTCATGGACTGATGACCTCCTGAGAAATCTCTGTCTCCTACACAGATATCTCCTTTGCAGTAGATGCATTGTTCCAGAGGAGCAGAACTGTTGACCTTCTCCCAGAGCTTGAGATGACCTTCTAGGTATCTTGAGCCTAGATCGTTGAATGCCTTGAAGAGGAGGACTGAGATCTTGAACTTGAGGCAATATTCCATGGGGAAATGGTGTAGCGAGAGAAGGACACATTTTCTGTACTCATGGTAACTTGTGTGGATGAGAAGGCGAGCTGTGGCATTCTCTACTAGTTGTAGTTTCCTGCAGGCTGACTGTTTCGTGCCCAGAACCCTATCTAAAGTATCAATACAGGGACTCAGGGACATCAGCAGGCTAAGCCTCTTAGGGTTTGGCTACACTTGCAGCTGTACAGCGCTGGGAGTTACAGCTGTCTTCATACAGCTGTGTAGGGAAAGCGCTGCAGTGTAGTCACACTGACAGCTACCAGCACTGCAGTGTGGCCACATTTGCAGCATTTGCAGTGGTGTTGGGAGTGGTGCATTATGTGCAGCTATCCCACAGAGCACCTCTTCCCATTCTGGCGCCGTGGGTTGTGGGAAGGGAGCGGAGGGTGCAGGTCATTCTGGTTCCTGTCCCAAAGCCCTGTGATGCATTGCTTGACATCCCAGCAGTCTCTGTGTTTCCATCCACACTTGGCGCCGTCTTTGCATGGTTTCAATGCAGCGCGATTCTGTGTTCCGTTTTGGTCTGCAGGAAATGGAGCCCGAATTGCTGAGGAGTATGCTGATGAGTCTCACCAGCACATCACGTTTGGCAGTTGAGCTATTCCTTAAGATCCAAAGTGACAGTGAGGAGTCTGACGATGATAGCGAGTCGCGTAATGCGTACGACACGAAATTGCTTGTGGCATTCACAGACATGCTCAGCACCATGAAACGCCACTTTTGGGCTTGGGAAACAAGCACTGACTGGTGGGATTACATCGTCATGCAAGTCTGGGATGATGAGCAGTGGCTGCAGAACTTTCAGATGAGAAAAGCTACTTTCATGGGACTATGTGAGGAGCTCGCCCCCACCCTGCGGTGCAAGGACACGAGATTGAGAGCTGCCCTGCCAGTGGAGAAGCGGGTGGCTATTGCAATCTGGAAACTGGCAACTCCAGACAGCTACCGATCGGTCGGGTACCAGTTTGGAGTGGGAAAGTCGACCGTTGGAATCGTGTTGATGCAAGTTTGCAGGGCCATTAATCGCATCCTGCTAAGAAGAACCGTGACTCTGGGGAACGTGCAGGACATTGTGGCTGGCTTTGCACAAATGGGTTTCCCTAACTCTGGAGTGGCGATAGATGGGACACATATTCCTATTCTGGCACCACCCCACCTAGCATCCGAGTACGTTAATTGGAAGGGGTATTTCTCTATAGTTCTCCAGGCGCTTGTGGATCACCATGGACATTTCATTGACATTAACGCAGGCTGGCCCGGAAAGGTGCATGTTGCATGCATCTTTTGGAACACTGGCCTCTTCAGGAAGCTGCAGGCCGGGACTTTTTTCCCAGACCGGAAGATCACAGTAGGGGATGTTGAAATGCCCATTGTGATCCTTGGAGAACCCATTAATGCCGTGGCTCATGAAACCGTACACAGGGAGTCTTGACAGCAGCAAGGAATGGTTCAACTACAGGCTAAGCTGGTGCCGAATGACTGTGGACTGTGCTGCTGGCTGTTTAAAGGGCACTGGTGATCTCTGTATGGAAAGCTGGACTTGGGGGAAAGCAGCATCCCCGCGGTTATATCCACGTGCTGTATCTTCCATAATATTTGTGAAGGGAAGGGTGAAAGATTCAGTCAGGCATGGACCTCCAAGGTTCAACGCCTGGATGCTGAATTTGCACAGCCAGAGAGCAGGGCTACTAGAGAGGCCCAGAGCAGGGCTGCAAGGATTAGGGATGCCTTGAGGGAAGAATTTGAGGCTGAAAACCAACAGTAATGTTTGCTGCTTTGCAAGGGAGTGAAGTGCAGTGGTTACAATGTTAGTAGGAATCTGTGTTTCCTAAGTTGATTTGCAGTGCCTGTTTCTTTCCTAGACTAAGGTATCTTTAACTTTCTGCAATAATAAAGACTGGTTTCAAAGCCAAAAATTCATTTATTGAAGACCCACAACTTTTTTGGAATCTGAAAGGACCAGGGGGTGGGGTGAGGAACTGTACAATCACAGGTTTGCATATGCCCTGTCTGGAGTGCTGTGCAATGACTGCTGCACTTCAGGATGCCTATACTGCATGGTGAGGGGGGTTGAGTGCAGAGGGTAAGGGTCGTAGTTGTCAGGGCTGGTTGGTGAACGTGCAGGTGTTAGAGGCAAGAACCTGGATGCTGGGGAAGGGGGTGTGGAGCTAACATGGGAGCACAAGGGAAAGAGCTTTGGGACAAGGGTGGTGGTGGGAGCGGTGGCAGTAGTGCTCCACCTGCATGGCTACGAGCGCCTGGAAAGAGTCCGCTTGGCACTCCAGGATGCTTATCAGCCGCTCCGCGCATTGCTTCCTTTGCGCTGCATTTTCCTTGTGGATCCTGCTTTCCCTCTCCCTCCACTCCTGCGCTTTTTGATTCTCTGTGAGAGATTGGTGCATCACTTCTTGCAGTATGTCCTCTTTGCTTTTTCACGGCCTCTTCGGAGGTTTTGTAGTCTCTCAGCTGGTGATAACACGGACAGCCAAGATCTCAAGGTTGCATCTGTAAAGGCAAAATGCAACACTTAACAGAGGCAGCATTGTTTATACCAGACAGAGTAATTCCCCTGCACTGAAGCAGGGCACATTAACAGTCTTCACAATAGCATAATTTTCCCATTCCAATAAGAGCGCACGTAACCCACGGGAGCTGAAATGGTGAGTAAGGGGGACTGGTTGTTTCATGGCTGTACTGGGGTTTATGTGTTGGGGAAAGCAAACAGTTGCAGGGGGCACCTACACTAAACACTATCACAACAGTTTCCTCAGGAGTTTATCCTGGAAGATCTCGCTGCTCTGGGTCACCTGGGAAGGGGGAATGATTGGTTCAGGGCTGTATTGGGGTTTCTGTGCGTTGGGGAAAGCAAACAGCTTCAGGGGGCATCTACACTGAACACTATACCAACATTTTCCACAGGAGTTTACCCTGGAAGATATCTCACTGCTGCGGGTCACCTGGGAAGTACGAGAGGGTCTTCTACTGCAATGCGGATTCCACCCTGGTCCCTATGCAGCTTGCCTGTGTGCAGAATGTTCCCCCCACCCCTCATGGCACAGTGGCGAGTACGCATTAGTCTGACTCGGACTAGGACCACAGTGGCTCTCCCAATAAACCTGCACAAGCGCATTGCCCACGCTCTGGTTTAGACTTTTGAAAAGATTATCAAGGCTGATTACTGCGACGTGATAGACCACATCAATGTGCTATTCCACATGCAGCCCTAACCCTCCCTCCTCTCCCAAAAAATTTCCATCTTGAAAATAAAAGCCGCTTACCGGGAACCTACTCCTCTGTTTGTCCTCCACCAAGTACCGGCTGCTGCAACTGGCTACCTTCCTCCTGGCTTGAGAAGAGCTCCTGGCTGCATGCCTCCAGGGACTCTGGGATGTCTCTCCCCACCCCAGTACCCTCACTCTCGCTTACCACCTCCTCCTCCTCCTCCTCCTCCTCCTCCTCCTCCTCCTCCTCCTGCCCCCGCTCTGAAGTGTCCATGGTGGTCCTCGGAGTGGAAGTGGGGTCACCCCAAGTATCGCGTCCAGCTCTTTGTAGAAACGGCAGGTCATGGGGGCAGCACCGGAGTGATGGTTTCCCTCGCTGGCTTTGCAGTAGGCACTCCGTAGCTCCTTCACTTTAACCCCACATGTCCCAGTCATGGCCCCTTTCCAGCATGGCCCTTGATATCTGCCCATAGGTATTGTAATTCCTACGGCTGGAGCGCAGCTCCGGACTGCACAGCTTCCTCCCCACAAACACTGATGAGGTCCAGCAATTCGCCATTGCTCCATGCTGGGGCTCGTTTGCCGCGTGGAGGCATGGTCATCTGGAAGTATTCACTGATTGCACTCCATACCTGGCTGAGTAAACAGGAAGGGGATTTTTCAAATTCCCAGGGAATTTAAAGGGCGGGTCTGATGGTTGGTCACTTGAGGCCAGGGCACTCGAGGTCGAACTGATGAGCAGAGTGGCTAGAACAGGCATTCTGGGATACCTCTGAATACTTCTGGAGGCCAATAACAGCGCTTTTGGTGGCCACACTGGCCAGGCAGCACTGCATCAGCTGTGCTATAGTCTTTATTCCTCTCGTCGAAGTGGAGTACAACCAGCGCTCTAGCCAGGGAGATACAGTGCTGTATGTGCCTCACAAGTATGGACGGTGATTCAGTTGCAACATTGTAAAGCCACCACCAGCGCTGCAACTCTCCTGTGTAGCCAAGCCCTGACATATACTCGGGGAAAGAATAGCTCACCTCCCTGATGCCTGGAGGTGAGGCCTGATGCCCTGTAGGCAGGGAAAGAATTTCATTGTCTGTCTTTAACAGAGTGGCAGCAAGTAAAATAAAATATACCATCAGCATCTCTTTCACTTCTGCAGCACGCCCTCCCGGACATATGAAACCCTTCCTTGCATGGGGACCTCTTGCAACTGACTGCACATCAATCTAGGATCACACACCATTAGTGACGCTGATTTAATTTGGCCATCTCTTGTCTTTAATCAATTACAGTTATTTTTCTGTTTCACACTCTAGTATGGAGAGGCCAAAATCTCTTCAAACAGGCAGGTGCTGTGGTTTGTCACTAACATGGCATTCACAGGTTTTGTAAAGTAGGTTTTACCATGGTGTAGTCAAATTAAAATGTGGTGAAGGAACAAACTTTTCAAAAGCATGTGCAGTATATATTGCTATGCATGTAGTTTATCATTCCACATTGTGTGTCTTAGAGATGCATATATTGTTACTTTGAATATAAACTTGGAGTACACAAGAAGATAAAAGTGAAATAGAAATGTCAGCTGTTGAAAGATTAGAGCTATAGAAAATGTCTATGTACCAAAATAGCATCATAATTGCAAGGATATCAGCCTAAATTTCATATACTTATGTTAAAATAACATCATAGATTAAATCTGAATGAATTGTTCAAGGGTGACAGTAACTTAATGGATTTACCGGTACTCCAGAGTCCTGCACAGGGGGCATGGCCTCAACCAGAAGAGGCATGGCCTCAACTGAAAGAGGCGGGGCCTTTAAAGCGCCAGCCTGGGAAAGCTGGTCCGGTCCAGCATGGCATACTGGCTCTTACCCATATGCCATACTGGACCGGACCAGCTTACTTTCACCTCTGGAATTGTTTGAATTAATACAAAATAGTGTATTTTGTACTGTTTTAAGCCACTTTTATTTCAGTCTTCCTTATAGTTATCATAATATATTTGAATTCATAATGTTGCAGGAAATTGTTTATCTGTTAAGCTGGGGGGTTAAATTTAATGTAATGAAAACATTTATATTCACAATATGGTTTTAAAAAAATCTCTTAATAAAATTTTAAAAATCTAAATGTTAGAAGCTACAATAGTGTCCTTTTTAAGTGAAATGGAGTTATATGGACTTAATAACTTACAAAAAGGTATATAGGGAAAATATATTTCTGCCTGCTATACCTTAGCATTTCACAGGCTTTCACTGTTCACTTTAATGTCTTTTATTTTTTCCTTTTTATATTTTGAGTAAATAGGTCTGTTATTAATCATTGTTCCTTCAATATTTATTCTATGTTTTCATTTCAAATAAAGCAATAGTTTCCATCTGTTAGTTTAAACATTACATATGCATGCTGCTTGCTCTGTCAGAGTGCATCTGCATCATCACATTTTGGTATTCTGAAGAAGTGTTTAATTTTGAGATGAAAACCCTCCAGATCTACCAGTTGAATTAATGAGTTGGTTTAAATTGATGCCAGCTAAGTGTTGATGTGAGGTGAAGCCTCTTCATTTGGTGAGAAAAACAGCATAGCACTTAAGAGACAGCGCTAATCTTTTAAGATCACTTTTGGTACAACAGTGTAAACTCCAGCTCTCTGTTAGATTGACTTACCTGCCTCTGAACAGATGGGGCACTGAGTACTGTGAATAAACATTTACTGGAGAAGAACATTTAATCACTCCTTGTATCTACAGAACTGGAATTAATTTGCAAAGTGGTCACCATCAGATTAGGCCTGAAAAAAGACTGGGAGTGGCTGGGTCATTTCAATACCTAAACCAAATTTCCCCAATACTAATTTCCCCCTACCATTACTCACACCTTCTTGTCAATTGTCTGAAATAGGCTATTCTCATTACCACTTCAAAAGTTATTTTTCCTCCCTTAGTATCCTACTGTTAATTGAATCGTCTCATTAGACTGGCCTCACACTTGGTAAGGCAACTCCCATCCTTTCATGTGTTTATACCTGCTCCTGTATTTTCCACTCCATGTATCTGATGAAGTGAGTTCTAGCCCACGAAAGCTTATGCCCAAATAAATGTGTTCGTTTCTAAGGTGCCACAAAGACTCCTCCTTGTACCTTGAAGCAGTAGGTAATTAAAAAGAATATTAGTTATCATGTAGCTAATTACATTTGAAAGGCATCCCCAGGAGGAGGGGAGGAATGAAAGAAATGTCAACAGTGATTAACAAAACCCTAATCTGAGCAGCTTGACTTGGTCCTTGACCCAACAGCGATTGCTTAAATCAAATTAAAAAAAAACCTGACTCCACAAACATAACAGAAATGAGTCAAAAAGCCCTTGGCCCTCAAGACGCATCTACAGCTCCTTTCTTTGTGCTCCAAGGAGGCTGTCTTGGAGGCAGCCTGGACCTAGCTCCTCATGCAGAGAATTGTTGCCCTATTGAAGTCCCAAGCTTTTCTGTCCCCTTGCTTCCTGTTTCTCCCTCTTTATACTTTGGCTTGCCCTCATTAGCTACAGCAGCGATGGGCCTCTCTCCATAATTGACATTTCTCACAGATGAGCTGGGGCAGGTTTGATTTTGCTGTCTGCAGGCAGGGAGAGTTCTTAATCCCTTTGTGCCTCTGTGTTTTGCATGGGGTTTGTTGTCCCCATCACAACAGAGACACTATTTATGGGTGATATTTGTGGTAATTGCTAGTGTTAACTACTTATACAAACAATGTCATGATGCATTGTGGAACATTCTTCCATGGCAAGCTCATGTCTCTGGGATCAGTCAAAATTTTTTTATTTTTTTTAGTTCTTGCGACAGACTGTGACTCTGGCTCCAATGCTGAGATCACCTACTTCATTCAAAGCACTGACTTTTCCATCACGCCTGAAGGGGTCATCAGTTCTCACCAGCAGCTGAACTTTGAGCGAGCAAACCATATGTATGAGTTTGTGGTCATAGCTGTGGACAAAGGCCACCATCCTCAGACAGGAACTGCATCAGTGCGAATTAGAATGACTAATGTGAATGATGAGGCACCTGTGTTCTCTCAATCTGGGTAAGCAGAGTTTAAACCCTGGATTGTTTTCTGTGTTGCAATTCATAATAATAATCCTGATTACACTTTGCTTAAGGGGCATATCCTGCCAGTTAATAAGCATCTACTTACGTTCTGAGCACTCTCCACTACCAGTGAAGTCGGTGGAATAACTTACATGAATGTGTGAGGGATTGGACTGTAAGGTTCTAGATTGTAAGACATACACACATTAATTGTGACATAGCACACTGGATCCTTAGATCCATTGTTACATACAGAAATAACATAATTAGGTTTCATTTAGTGGAATGACTGAAAGATCTAACTTCTAGGGGAATATTTTGTATGTGTGGGTGCCTTGGTCTTACGATGACTGGTCCTCTAAACACCTGAGCCAGAAGATGATGGTGGGTATGAAATGCTTGATCAAAACAAGTGTAAAAAAAGAATGCATAGTAAATAACCTTCATTAGATTCTGTTTAGTTAAAATGCATTTTTCCCTCTGTAATAAATTTAAATTGTTTTTTGTCAGAAATGTAGAATACAGCCATTTATAAGAAAGTACTAAATGTGTTAACATTTTATACATTGAAGATCTATATTCCCATTCTATATATAGGCTCTTTATACCATCCTCATCACGGCAGTTCACTTTTGTGTATTCTGGGATCCATTATTGCAGTGGTGGCCAACCTGAGCCTGAGAAGAAGCCAGAATTTACCAATGTACATTGCCAAAGAGCCACAGTAATATGTCAGCAGCCCCCTATCAGCTTCCTCCCCTCCCTCCCAGCTCCCAGCGCCTCCCGCCCATCGGCAGCCCCACTGATCAGTGCCTCCCCCTCCCTCCTCACACCTCCCGATCAGCTGTTTCTTGGCATGCAGGAGGCTGGGAGGAGGAGAGGGAGGAGCCAGGGCATGGCAGGCTCAGGGGAAGGGAAGCAGTGGAGTGGGGCTGGGAAGGGGTGGAGTGGGGCAAGGCCTGTGGCAGAGCCAGGGATTGAGCAGTGAGCACCCCCTGGGCACATTGGAAAGTTGGCACCTTTAGCTCCAACCCTGCAGTTTGTGCCTATACAAGGAGCCGCATATTAACTTCTGAAGAGCCACAGGTTGGCCACCCTTGAATTATTGTATTGAGACTTTACTACCATCAGTCACATGAAGTTTGTTCTTTTTCTTGTCTCCCCTCCCCCCCAGAAACCCCAGGTGGAGAACTGTGTGTGCCGTGTAGTGTAGAGTCTAGTTTTTTGTTACTTTCCAAATGGTCCTTAGAGATATGCACAAAATTGCAGGATCACAATCATACAGTGCACACTTCAAACCAAAACTAATTATTTAGATATTCAAAGGCTCTAGTCTTTAACTGGTTAGACTGTGGATGCCCAAAGGTAAACTATATCACATTCACAGTGAGAGTTCAGACCATTGGCAGCTTATTAATGGGATTAATAGCTATCCTGATAGTAAATGTGCTTTGATTGTTTATCTTTGCATCAGTTACAAAACATTCCTCTCGGAAGATGCTGGTCCCAGTACCTTAGTGGCTGCCGTACATGCGAAAGATCCTGATGGAGATGGAGTGTTATACCAGATTGCTGGAGGTAATGAAGATGGCAACTTTGAACTGGATGGCCAGAAAGGTAGGAAAAAGGAAAAGTTTTAAAACATTACCTTACTGTTTGAACCTATGGTAGCTCGGCTTTGTGTCCATGTTGAAAATAATTCATATAGTAATTCAATACATAATTATGAAAAAAGCAAAACAGAACCACATTCATACAGTCATTTTATGCTTTTCATAAATTAGAATAGGTTCCCTGTTGGGCTAGGCATTATAGAAAACCACAGGAAGACTTGGGTCTCAGGCTCAAGGAGTTTACAGTCGAAGAGGACTAACCCCATCCAAGCACACCCCAAAATATAGCGATATAGAAATATGACATTTTTGTTTACATTATCAGTAAAATTGCACTTTATCTTCCAAAATCTAGGCATCATTAAACTGCGCAGGAATCCTGTACCCAAACTGAAAGGACCTCGATATATATTAAACATCACAGCAATAGATGACAATGCCTCTGGGGGACCTGCCCCTTTGAGCAGCTTTGCAGTGGTTATTGTAGGAATTAATGACATTAATAACAACAAGCCTGTCTTCAGAAAGGTAAGATATTTGTCTGTAAACCTTTTCCTCCATATATATCATCATCTTGGGGATCATACTGCCATCTTTAAGAGGGGGGATATAGCAGTGTTTTATTTGCTTGCAGTAGATGTTGATTTTAAGGAATTATATATGCAAGTATGGTAGATCCTCTACAGTGGAATATACTCCCAGTTTTCTGCAGTCTTCAGTATTTAAATTGGAAAAGGTTCCTTTTCAGGAAAGCTTTTTGACTTCTCTAAGGCACTAAGTAATTGAAGCATGTTTTCTTTCACACTCTTCTCAACTGTGTACTGCAAACACACTGGAACATTTCATAGCTAATTTCTATAGTTCTCTGTGTAATAACTGTTTGTTATATTTGTAGTGCACTGACTACAGCGACAGCACCTGGATTCTAGAAAACCAGCCCCCAGGCACCTACGTCTTGCAGGTGGAAGCCTATGATGCAGACCTGGGACTTAATGGAGAAGTAAAATATGGGCTTATGCACAGAGATGGAGCTTCACCAGGCTTCAGTATTGATCCAGATACTGGTAAGTGGCCCTACACCTGTTACGTTAAGGCAGAATTGCAGTGCAGTTGGGTGCATGCTTCTCTGGTATATTAACAGGGAATTTCTATAGCCATGTGGAGAACCATGTTTCCAGGACTGAGCCAACATCAAACAGTCTGAAGTGAATGCTGAGGAAACTGAAGACTTACTTTTAGTCTGAACACAGCAGAATCCTACTAAAATTATTGAGAAATCATACTAATTTTTTTAAATGCTGTAAGCATGATGCAAAATATTGTAATCTATGGCTAATCTTTAACATCCAAAATAAATTGTATTTGATGTGGTAAATAGTAGAATAATCTAGAATATGTGGGTGTAAACCGACACTGATTTAACTGGCAAGTCAGCAAGGAAAAACAGAAACCCCAATTTACTGGGGTATAAAACTATTCTGAAACATTAACTTTACCTTGGGACAAATCTCACTATAGAAATATAAATAGACTGTAGTTGGCAGAGGAGGAAGCATGAACAGATCTACAGTTCTAGCTGAGTGTATATTCATCCCTTTGATGTGAGCTAACAACTCTTTGAACTGGTTAATGTCTGACAAATATAGATTGGAAGTCCAGACTTTAGTTTTAAAATACTACAAATACAGTGGTTATAGCAGCAGAAGGAGATGGTGGTAAACACTGCCACGAGTGTTGGACTAGAAAAATATTGTCCCTATATAAATACAAAAGATGCCGTCAGTATAGAATGGTAATTCAGGATGTAAACACCCAGGGGCGAAAGTAATTTAAAGGACTTACTGGTATGCAGGAGTCCTGTGCGGGGGGCGTGACCTCAACCAGAAGAGGTGTGGCCTCAATCAGAAGAGGCGGGACTTTTAAATACCCAGGCCCTTTAAATCAGGATTTAAGTTCCCCAGGGCGCCGCTGTGGTAGTGGTGGCCTGGATCCCCAGGCCCTTTAAATCATCGGCAGAGCCCTGTCCCGCTAGCCCAGGGCTCTGGAAGTGGGGCTTGGGCGGCGATTCAAAGGACCTGGGGCTCTAGCCGCTGCAGGGAGCCCCGGGCCCTTTAAATTGCCAGCCTGGGGAAGCCGGTCCAGTCCAGCACGGCATACCAGCTCTTGCCGGTATGCCATACTGGACTGTACCAGCTTACTTTCACCTTTGTTCACACCTAAATATTTGTGACCCAACTATATAACAGAGACACCAAAGCCTGAGATGGGAAAGGGCAGAAGGTACAGGTTAACTGACAAAACTGAGATGCCAAGAAAGAAGCAGTTAGCAGAGAGTGAGACTTGCATTCTTGGATGGAAGTGTATCTTTGACAAACGTAACCATAACTACAATATTTTACTCTATTTTAACCTATTTCATGAGGCTGTTACCTGGATCTTAAACTAAAGATGATTTTAGTTATCCCTTACATTTGCTGTGCATTGATATTTCTTTTAGCTGTCTTTGAAATACTCTGACTTATGTTGTCATTGAAGTAACCTCCATGGATGTTTCTTGGGTTGGGAGAGGGAAGTGGGGTAAAAGGTATCTAGCCTGAAGCTCTCTGTCCAAGTGGCCAATCTGAAAGGTGCTGGCTGTTGACAGTAGTGGCACAGTTAGTGCAAGCTGGTGACTGCGAGGAGTGGCAGAAACAGGGAACCTTAAATTAGTCATGTTTAATCAGTACTTTGCACAGTGATGGTGCAGGTAAACTGAGCAGTGTGGACCTGGCATGTCCAGTTCTACTAGCTACTGTGTGAGTGATGCCTGGTGTGGTTTTGCTGGCTTAGTCATGGCATTGTATGTATAACACACATAAGGTGTTTCTGTTTCTAGGAATCATCACTACTACTCAGAGCTTTGACCGAGAGAAACTGAGAGAGTGTATGCTCTCTGTTACAGCTACAGATCACGCTCAGGAGCCATTGATTGGTGTTTGTCAAATCACCATCTTCATTGCTGATGTCAATGACAATGACCCCAAGTTTGAGAACAGTCGCTACCAATGTGAGTGATTTAACCACACACCCTCTGTCCTAACATCACACAGCACACAGGAGCATGAATGTAGTTGACAAATTGAGTTCTTTTTGAAATACAGCTATCTGTGAAAATAAGTCTTAATGCTGGTGACTGCATTTCTCTTAAAAGTGATGGATTTTTGGGTGGCCTTATTCACTATGTGACCGGAACAATGCTACATGGTTCAGGTTGACTTGTTTTCCTGCTCAGTAGGAATATGTCTGCCATATGTTTCTCTGAAGGATTACATTCAAATATATGGGACAGCAAGATAGGTTGGTAGAATGAGTTTATATTCCTAGACCAGAACCTTATTTCTGGGACTCCTTTTACCAGGGCCGGCTCTAGCCATTTCGCCGCCCCAAGCACAGCGACACGCCGCGGGGGGCGCTCTGCCGCTCGCCAGTCTCATGGCTCCGGTGGACCTCCCGCAGGCGTCCCTGCGGAGGGTCCGCTGGTCCGCGGCTCTGGTGGACCTCCCGCAGATGTGCCTGTGGAAGCTCCATCGGAGCCACGGGACCAGTGGACCCTCCGCAGGCACGCCTGTGGGAGGTCCACCGGAGCCGCCTGCCACCCTCCCAGCAACTGGCAGAGCGCCCCCCACGGCATGCTGCCCCAAGCATGCTCTTGGCTTGCTGGGGCCTGGAGCCGGCCCTGCCTTTTACCCTAAAGTAATAGGGAAGATGAGACTCCAAAGAGCCTGTATTCTGTCTAGAAACCAACTTGGTGTGAAAACAAACTTTGTGGAAATTGAAGGGGCTTGTGAAAGGCCTTGTCTAGGCTAGGGTAAAAGGTGGTTTTGTTTAACTAAAGGTGTTAAACCCTTTTGAAATCTCTAGAGTGGACAGTGAGGGTAAGTTGTATTTTAACACCTGTTAGCTAGCTGTGGCAAACGGTAGGGCACAATCATTTAACACTTTTTAAAAATGTGTAAACTTCTCAGTACCTAGTAGAAACAGGTTTTTAAGTAACACTTAATTTAAATGTGTTGGCCAAGATGCTTTAGGAAAAGGAGTGTGTGTGGCGGTGGTGATGTGTTGGGTGGTTTTTTTGAGCTATGCATGATGCAGGCATGTGCAGTGCAAACTTTTCCAGACCTGCTAGTGCACCCTAATCTCAACTTGCAATACTGAATCTTTTGAACATAGACAGCCAGTTGTCGCAATTTCTGTGCTTGTTCTGATGTGAGGAATAGGGATTAGGAGGCTGTCAAAATTGTCATATGTGGCTTGAATTAGATGTGAATGCAAGCAATTAAAATATGACTACATTTGAGGTTTTAATAAATCCCAATTCCAGCAAAACTCAAGAGGACACATTATTTCAAAGGAGGAGCATGGGAACTGCCATACTGTATCAGACTTAATGGCCTATCTAATCCCCTACCTTGTATGTGACACTGGCCAGCACCAGATCCTCGGAAGGAAGTTGCCAGAGTCTCCAGACTGAACAGTTATGAGTAACCTTCTCATAGAAGTAGTGAATTTGGTATGTGTGAATGTTACCTAATTGGTCACCAGTATGGCTCCTGAGGACAGGCAGATCACAGGCAGCTGTGTTTCATTTGTGATCTGGAAGGGATTTGCCAAAACAGTAACATGGTGAGATAATGTTTTTTTGTGGTGCAGACATCTGTTCCACTAGGAACCGGACTGACTCTAATAATGCTCATGGGCCACTAAACTCGCTGGATAACAGTCATTCTTGGTCACTACGGTCCTGGCCTGGATTCAAACCAATTGCCTAGGAATGAAAAATTCTTCATTGAAATCAGAGTATATGGATCTAATTTACTATAATATATTTAGCTTCAGTTTTGAAAGCTTTGCCTAGAGAGAAATTATACATTTCTTATGTCTTTGATTGGTAAGAGTTTTACATTGTTATATGCAGGCATCTGTTACCGTAGCTTAAGTTAACTCCCGTTGCTTGTCTTCACAAAATTATCAGATTGCTATATAACTGTCCCTTTGGTCCCTGCAAATAACTTCAACATCTCAGCTGTGCACAGGCTAAAAAGTTCAAGAAAATCATGTCTGTGGCTACAGAAATCGTCATTTAGGTACTCAGACATATTTACAAAATGTAAAAGTGAGAAGCTTAGAAAAGCACAGAAATGTATGTTAGTTCTGTTCACTGTTTCTATCATGAGAAATTGAACCATGAGTAGGACAAGAGTAATATCTGTTTGTGAACTTGGGCTTCATCCAAACTCCAGTCTATTAAATTTGCTTAAAGACCAGTCATATAATTACATATAAAGAACATATTTCTATAAAACATTAACATGATTAGGTTTAGTGGTCTAATGCTTTTATATTGCAGAAATGAGTTTGAATCTGGCTTTTAAGGAAGTCAGGAGATGTGGGTATTTTTGGACAACTCTAAATAAGTCCCTATTTATTGTGCTTCAGCGGTTGGAAAAAAAATGTTAACTTGGATAAGGAATGGGATAGAAAATGCTGGATATAGTTTAATGTCATTATTTAAATTAATAGTACACCTTCACTTGGCATGCAATGTTCAGTTCTGGTATCCTTATGACAAAACAGATACAGTGGAAATGGGAAAAGGATAAGGAGGAATTTCAAATGAGCATTGAATTATTAGAAGTATGGATAAACTTGCACCTGAAGGAGACAGTGAAAAGACTTAGGAGTGTTCTGTTTAGAGAGAAGCCATAGAAGAAGGGCATAATAAAGGGTTAAAAAGCAATGAATGGGATAAATGAGACACTGCTATTTCACTCTTTCATAATACAAAAACAAGGGGACAGTCCATGAAACTAAAAGGCAGCAAATTTATCTCTGATAAAAAGGAAATACTTTAGTTTTGTGTTTAAAAAAAAAAACCTGTAAAAATCATTGCCATGAGTATATCATTGAGGCCAAGAGTTTAGCAGGATTCAAAAAAGGACTGGAGGTGAATGAGCGTATATGTCAATAAAGGGGAAAGAAACAAAGAGTTCTAGAACTGATATAACCCATTACGCTTCGCAGCATCAACCAGCCTTGGAGGAGGTTAGGGAGAAAGTTAGGCTCTTCTATAGCTGTCCACTTCATGGTTTCATACACCTTCCTCTGGATCATCTGTACTGGCCACTGTCAGAGTCTCAGATTACAGTGGTGCTTTCTGACTTTGGAATCATCTAGTCTGACCACCTGTAGGCCATAGACCTTCCCCAAAATAATTCTTAGAGTAGTGACTTGATGCTGGTGTATATGGTGCACTGGTCCAGTCTGGTATAGCAGTATCTATGTTCCCTGTCTACGAGTGGACTTTGCAAGCATGACACCACACCACTCAATTTAGAATGAATGATGGGACAGAAGTCCTAACAGTGACGTAAGAGTTTTATACAACAGAACAGGGAAGTCTTGATGGAGGAGAGGGTCATATTTGTTTGAAAGTGAGCCTGACTCAGTGCCTTCAACCACACTGTTCATTCAGTGCTACCAGTATCTGTCTTTCATGAGCACTAAAACTGAGGTTGAATTCTGAGTTCAATATAATGCTGATGCTTATGGGTGATTGGGAAGCTTCCTGCTCCCTTCCTCATATGGGGAGCCAGCTAGCAAAAAGCACTTCTTCAGGATTGGGAAACTGTTCTCCTAACAGAGCCATGGGGCTGCTCTGACAGTGTGTTCTAGTATCTGTCTATAAGCAATCAATGTTTGTACGTCATGGAATTTAAAATACTGTCTTCTCTTTATAACAAAATCAAATCTAATTAGTCATGGGTTTCTAATGTTACTGGTAACTGCTGGTGCTCTATTCTCATATACTATGGTCTTATTCAGATACTTTGGTTTAAACAATTCATTACTGTTAATTATCCATATATGTCTGGAAGGGACTGTACTCAAATGTTTAACTGTATATAATAGTTACATCCTAGTAATTGTTACAGAAGTGCTTATCGCAAACAGGAACACATGGTACAATGCGTTTCCAATTCAGCTTGAACCTTTTGGTACAATGTATTTTAACAGGATACTATTCTCAGAACATAAAATCTATTGCAGGACAATTGAGAATCTCTTGCAGTATTTACTAGTAATAAATTCCATTGTTATTATTTTATTTCAGTAACAGCAAACCACTTCCGGACATATTTCTACTTGTAAGAATGGCATGGCTAGGCCATTTATTCTTTGGCAGTCACACTTTGGTGGGCAAAGAAAGTGACTTAGATGAGAATAGGAAACAACAAACGTGCTTCACTTAACAGCTTTCATAACAGTACATAATACAGTAGGGTAAACCCCAGAGAAAACTTAAATATTTTTATGTTGCAATAATTTAAAAGCTGCATAATCAAAACAACATTTATTTTAGATGAACAAACACCCCTGATATTTTACGCATTGTATTGACTTACAAAGTGATGGTAGTTCTAGTTCAGGGATCGGCAACCTTTGGCATGTGGCCTGACGGGCTGGGCTGGTTTGTTTACCTGCCACATCCGCAGGTTTGGCCAATTGTGTCTCCCACTGACCACAGTTTGCCGTTCCAGGCCAATGGGGGTGGCAGGAAGTGGTGGCCAGCAAATCCCTTGGCCCACGCTGCTTCCCGCCGCCTCCATTGGCCTGGAGCAGCGAACCACGGCCAGTGGGCACCACAATCAGCCAAACCTGCAGACGTGGCAGGTAAACAAACTGGCCTGGCCCATCAGGGTGCTGACCCTGGTGGGCCGCATGCCAAAGGTTGCTGATACCTGTTCTAGTTTAACGTGAAACCAACTTCTCTGGAGTACTGGTTCACTTGGTATAAAGGAAGGACTAACCCTGTTCACATACAAATATAGGTAGGTCTTTTAGACTGTTTCACAGCTCAGATGCCAATGTGATTGTGCAGTAGTGATCTGTAAACTGGAAATACTGCCACACTGTTCTGTGATCTTAGCACTGACCTGGAGCTGAGAATCGTAAGTGTCCCCTTCACTTCTAGAATTGCCAGATCCAGGAATATTGCCATTATACATGAGAATGAGGCCTGCTGAGAATAAATGTCTCATCCTTTTTAAAAAGACTTCCTCCGTGAAGACACGCCAGTGGGCACAAGTTTCCTCCGTGCTGCAGCTCATGATGATGACCAAGGTGTGAATGCTGCCATTGTATATTCCATGTTACAGCAACAGCCAGAATACTTCCAAATCAACCCCAGCACCGGCTGGGTGTATGTGAACCATCTGATCTCCCAGGTAACAGGATTCTTGTCATACAGAATGTAACACAGCTTTCTTCTCATGGAATATGTGGCAGAAAGTTAATCTCAATCTGTTGATTTGTGCAAATTAGTTTTTAGAGTTCCTTAAACTTTTTGTTAAAACTACTTTGTAGACAACTCGAATCAGCCGGTATATTGTAGCAACAGATGGAGGCAACAGAAGCAGCACTGTGGAGCTGACTGTAACTATTACTAACATACTCAATCAGCCACCACATTGGGAACAGAGCGGATACTGGGCTACAATCCCAGAGAACACCATTCGTGACACCAACATAATGGTATGCTATAAGGGAACCTCCTTCTCTCTCTGGAATAGTCCCCTCTCCCTTCCTTCTGTCCTGTGTGTGTATATAGAAGGATATACATGCCTTTACTACCTTGCGCTGTGATCCTATCAGATTTCACAAGCTATGCGCTTTTAGCTTTACATAGGATATCTCCAAGGAAATTCCAGAAGCTGCAGGAGATGTTGTGACTCAGAAGGCAGCACTCTTCTCTATTACTTTGTAAAACCAGTGCCCCAGCAAGGAGTGCTCCTGGAGGGAGCATTTTTCGGATGCATTGCAAATCTGAGGCTTAGCCCATATTAAAAATTCTAGAGCATTTTTCACAAGACTTGAGATGTTAATTCTGGTGTCCTGACCAAATTCCAGCTTCAGTGATTCCATTCTGAGTTCTCCCTGCAATTTTCAGTGCCATCTACACGTGCTGTTTTAGTGATGGAGTAGCTCTGCTGTATTTCAGCAGTGGATGAAATGTATATTGTTTGTTTTTCTTTTTCAAACATGTTTTTAAACTGGACACACTGATTTGCTTCAATCCAGGCAGTCCTTTCTGTAATTATTAATTGATTCCTACAGTTCCTCTTCATCTCCCAGGCATGAGATCCAAGCACTTGGAAAAAGTTTGTTTTATCCAGCCAGGCTCAGCACAGCTTGCTGAAAAGTGAGATCCTCATAGTAATCCCCCTTTGGATGTCTTTTGGGGAAAAAATTTCCTTTTACCTGAAGGTGGTGTTCATACCCATTGCCATATTTACAGAGCAGGGAAATTTAATATTGATTACAACTTGGAACCACAGCAAAAGCAGTACAAAAATTAGACAAATCTCCAGAATGAAGGCAAACTGTCTGTCTCATCATGCATGCACAACCTCAACCCCCCAAACGGACATCTTAATACTCAGAATCATGCACTTCATAAACAAATACAGTGACTTTTTTTCTCTTCAGACTGTCAAAGCCACATCCTCCCTTGGTGATCCCAGGGTTACATATAACCTGGAGGAGGGTCAAGTTCCAGAGACTAACATGCCTATTCGTTTCTACCTGAAGCCAAACAGAGTGGATGGATCTGCTTCTCTACTAGTCTCTGAACCACTTGACTTTGAGACAACCAAGTTTTTCACTCTGAGAGTCAGGGCACAAAACGTAGCAATGATTCCTTTAGCTTCGTTCACCACTGTCTGTATTAATATAACAGGTAAGTACCACTGAACTACTGTAACTAGAACAGGTAATTTTAGAAGGGCACTCAGAGTATTATGGAAATTATGGAACGAAGCCTGGATTTAACAGCATAAAATTTCCTTTGAATTTTGAGACATTGTGCAGTAGTAGAAATAGCCTTTTCACCTGAAGATACCACAAAGTGTGATTTAACAAGTGGGATGTGGTATTTTAAAAACATACACTTCATATAGAAATATCTGCACTAAAAAATAATACAATGCGATGTAAGCATAATAATAAAGGAATCCTAATGCCAGAAATGGCCCAGGAAGTGTCCCAGTTCCAGTGAGAGAAGAGAGTAGTATTGGAAGTATTTTATATATTAGGGATATTTGGGAATTACTGAAATGATTAACTCTTGGAACAGGACAGCGAAAATGCGTACCTAATAATTGTTAATTGTCCAATTTAAAAAAAAAACCAAATACCTTTGCACTTTTAAGGAAAAGAGACCCTACTATATAATTTCACAAATGATTAAAATTAAATGTTACTTGTTTGTCCCTCGTTAGTTCGTATTACATACACACGTGTAGTTGGTTAGCAGTGGTCCCTCCCCCTGTGGGTCAGTGGGAGGCCACTCTGCCTCTCTACGTCAGGGCCATCAGAAAAAGATATGAAAACGTTCATCTTTACTGATTTCACTACCATAATTGCATAGTGAAAAGCATGTTAATCTATGGAGCTCGTCCATAATACACCAACACGAAAACGACTGTTATTTATTTGTGAAGTGGCCTGTACCTACAGTCAGGATCAGGGCCCTATTGTGCTAGGCACCACACACACTCGCACGCACACACATACACACTCTCTCTCTCTCCCCCTCTCTCTTTGGAACAGAGAATGTCTTTTGAAATGAAAACATTCTCTGCTCCAAAGAGATTACAATCAAACTACCACAAAATCAATATTCATTAGTAACATTGTTCCATGGTCCTATTAACAGTGTTGTAACTCAGTTTAATGGCAACTTCATTTTGGCCAGGAACAAAAATGATTTTCCAGTAACATAAAATTCTATACAATAGACTCATTTTGGGGTGTGGGAAGGGAATGCAAGTTAAAGCACTTTTAAGTGGGAATTAGCTACCGGAAACCTTGACTTACAAAATATGAGTCACTTTTTATATGTGCATATGCAAAAAATACACACACATTATATGCACAGAGAGAGAGATTGTATTCCCCACTCTCTCAACTCAACAATGAGTGAATGCATTTACTAAAACTATGAAAGTATACTGATCATGTTTGTTGAAATAACACATGAAAAATAGTCTCTCACAATGGAGAGTTAGGAATACAGGAAAACTGAGTTATAAAGCAAGCCTGTAATACCAACAAACACAGTAAGGCCCTGATCCTACAAGCACTTGCACATGTTGAAATCAATGGGACCGTCTCAGAATTGTAAAGTTTTTAACGTGTGTTTCCAAGATTAGGCCCTAAGAATTTGTCAGTCTCATTCATTGAGAGATGTTTAAAATTGCATTTCTCTGTTTTACCTACTATTGTTACAAGAAATGTTTAGAATAGAACACATTTAGCAAAATCCTGTCTGTTTTTAATTTGTTTTTTGTGTTTTACTGTACTTGGTGTAGCTTCAGTTTCATCAATGGACTTTAGTCAGCTCCTCTCTTTGGCCTTTCACACAGCAACAGGGGAAAGAAGTTTTTTAGAACAGAAAAATGTGGTTGTAAAACCACAAAAATTAACAGAGGAGGAGTCCAGTGCAAATGTAGCACCTCTGAAGCTACTTTTAATCCGTATTTTGAAAATGACTGGATTTCAAGTTGACCAGTATCTCTTTAAACTAATGACAGTTCGTAACTGCAATTACTGACACTGGAGTGGTCCCCAAGGCTCTGATCCTGCAAAGACAAGGGCAGGTCTGCACACAAGCTTTCATCAAAATAACAAAAGGGGTGAAGTAAAAACCAGTTTATTTTGGTGGAGGTCTGCGTTATCAGGCATTAGTCCCATCTTAAATTTAGATATCTGAACAGTTCCATTGGTTTCAGTAGGTAACCTTGAATGCTATTCAGTAGGTATGTAAGTCTTTGCCAGGACCAGGGCCAACGAATACCAGCTTCTGGCATCAGTAAGTTAATAGGTTATTAGGTTAATCAGTGTCTTGCATAATACCTGAAATCACAGCATCACATCTTCCAGAAACCTCACAATCACTCTAATTAAAAGAGCTTCTGCCATCTGCCTTGAGAATGGGAAGGTAGAAAACAAGACTGGATGTTAGCAGGAACTCTGTGATAGTTTTTCAAAGCAGTCTGCTAATTTTGTTTTTTAAAAGGTACAGTTTTAAGATTTTAACCTCCTCTCGTTATGTCTTAATTCCTCTCTCTGCAGATGTCAATGATAATGTTCCATTCTTCACATCTTCTACCTACAAGGTGTCTGTACCTGAAGAAGCAGCTATTGGCACATCTGTTGCCCAGGTTTTAGCAACTGACTTGGATTCTGGGCCACATGGAGAGGTTTAACTTATTACATACTCTTTTTCTCTCAGCAATATTAATCTGTTAAATAGCATTGACGCATTAAACAGTGAGAAAAGACAAGTAGCAGATGGGACAATAATGAGCCATAGGCACCTCTCCCTTCCTCTTTGAGCCGATTGGCTAAATTTTACCTAACTATTAAGAGCTGCCTCTGATTTGTAAAAAAAAATAAAATAAAATAAAAAGGAGAGGAAGGACATTCCAGTGGTTAGGGCACTAGCATGGGAGATCTGGGATCAGTCTCTATTATACCACTGGCTTCCTGCGTGACCTCAGGCAAGTCACAGTCTCTCTGTACCTCAGTTCCCCAGCTGATTGTAGTGATAATAGCACTGCCCTACCTAACAGGGGTCTTGTGAGGATAAAGATAGTAAAGATTAAGAGGCAGGCAGATATTACGGTGATACAGACCATACAAGTACCACAGATAGGTGGGTAGGTAGGATGCATGTGGTCTGCTCCATCTCAGACAGGAGGAGACTCTAGGTAATGTCACATAGTGACCCAACTTGAGCTGGAGACATGATGAAGCACTGCATCCTGCTATTCGTGCTCTCTGTGGGCTGCCCCCAACATATTAATTGTCAGGGTAGCTGCAGGCTTCATTTTTTAACTTTTTTGTTCATGTTTAACTCATGAGTGGCTCTTTGGCCAGCTCTGTTGTAGTGATCAAATGTAAACTGGCAAGCAGCATTGTGAAGTGCTGCTCTCCCTTTTCTGCCTCATTCATTACCCTTTGCCTCAAAATCCACAGGATGGCTCTTGTGAGAGAACTTTGACTCTCAACATGTTACCATGTTGTAACTTGTAAACCTACCATAAGTTGTTACTGAAAAACTGTGTAGCAAATATTGTATATAGAACTGGTGGGGAAATGTGTGGGGATTTTTCCTTTGAAAAAAATTTACTTTTTGTCATAGAACTGAAAATTTTCAGCTGAAAAGTTTTTGGTTTTCAAAGTTTCTGTGAAATATGTGATTTAATCTAAGCTCAGTTTTCCTTCAGAACAACTTTGATGGAAATTTTTTGACAAGTCCTAATTGTATATTACCAGGAACATCGGGGGTTATTTTATATAAGCATTCTAACTTTGTATTCAGACTGAGAGAAGGCCTCAAGACAGTCTGTTCAAATAAGAGCCTTTTCAAATATTATTTTGCAAAGAGTTTGAAAGGGCTGAGGAAGGATGGGGACACAGCACTCACATGAAATGGTATGCATGGAACCTCACATAAAATTTCTGAACTTCAGGTTCAATATTCAATATTGAAAGACTTTAGTGAAGATTACCAGTTCTTCACCATTCATCCTGAGACAGGAATTATTTCCACCAAAGCATCTTTTGACAGAGAGAAGAAAGGTTCTTATTTGATTGAAGTTCAGTCTCAGGATTCTGCAGAGTCTGCTCGACCTGGTGTTTATGGACAGCCCAACACAGGTAAACATAATGGTTTATATACCAGGTAAGAAAGAGTTTGACTGCCATTGGTAGAAGTGGAGTTTTTCGTGGAATGTCAGGGTAGGTTACACAAACAAGATGGGTGAGGTAATATCTTTTATTGGACCAACTTTTATGGGTGAGAGAGACAAGCCTTCGAGCTTGCACAGAGCTCTTCTTCAGGGATAGGTTAGGCCATCCTACAAGTAACTTTATCTCTGGTCTCTGTAATCTAAATTTTCATTTTATGTCTCCTTTCAGATACAGCATATGTGAAGATTTTTGTCAGTGATGTCAATGACAATGCTCCAGCTTTCCCTCACCCAGTATATGAAATCAGTATAGAGGAGGACAAGGAAGTTGGATATGCTATTGTGACAGTAACAGCAAATGATGAAGATGAAGGTGTGTAAACATACTTCTCCTATATTTTTCAGTGCTTTTGAGTGATGCAGCATCCACTATAATGATGGTTTCTCTTGTGAGCTAATGATTTTCTGTTTTAATCTGGTAATTGATTGTATTAAGGAGACACTTTAAATAGCTTTCAAAGTTTGGAGAGGAGAAGAATCTCTCTGGCGTAAACGTGTCAAGAACTCTTAGTAATTTACTCAAGTTTCCACTCCGTAGAATAACAATATGCTGGTGATCCTTTTATTTTAGAACAACAGACATTTAAATCCTCACAGTTCTTCTCTTCAGTAGTGGTGTGCTAAATGCCCCTCTTAGTCTGGTTGGTGGAGTAGAAAGGAGAGAGCATGGAGCATACTGCTGGAGTTGAGAATTTTCAAAAAAACAACTTTAGTCACTTTGATAGGTGGGTTACAACTGGGGCCTAACTCTTTCATGTTCAAACATCTGAAATACAGCAGGGTTTTTGTTTGTTTTTTGACTCCTATCAATTGCTGCTCATGTCACTTCAGTAATATATGGGTAAGACATTTCAGAATAAATTAAAAGGTTGAAAAGGTTTCCCCCCCCCCTCTATTAAGAGCTTATGTATTCTGTATAGAAAATGATTCTTTGCCCCGTGCCAAGTGGAGTGAACTTGATTCTAACAACCAAAACCGCTTCTAGCATCTTGTCATGTTTCTTCCTTTTTTCCTTTTCAAAGAACAATAGCTTATCACTTTCCCATGTTTCCAAACATTTTGAACAATGCAAAAGAAAATAACTAGGATCATATAGATGGAATATATTTTGAAACCAAACGGTCTTTTGAAACCTTGCTGTTCTTTTGAGATTTTAGCACCACCTGGTGGTTAAAAATAAAAATGAGAGTGTAGCAACAACAGATGTTTGGCTTTAACATCGGGGAGGAGGGAGGGCAGGGGAAACTATTAAACAAAAATAGCTTCTGGTCTTTAATAACTCTACATTCTTTTCAGTATCAGGAAATGAATACACATTAGACCTGTAGGGCTAAAATTAATCAACAAAATGGAACAAAAGAGTTGCCTAACTTCTACTTGCAAACTATGCTTGTACATATAACTGTGCTTACAAACACAGAACTCTGCAGTTATTTGTTTCTCTCTGTCTTACTCACACTTTCACATACACGTTTCTGACTACAGTTACTTAAGAACATGAGAACATAACATAAGAACGGCTGTACTGGGTCAGACCAATGGTCCATCTAGCCCAGTATCCTGTCTACCAACAGTGGCCAATGCCAGGTGCCCCAGAGGGAGTGAACCGAACAGGTAATGATCCAAGTGATCTCTCTCCTGCCATCCACCCCCACCCTCTGACACACAGAGGTTAGGGACACCATACCTTACCCATCCTGGCTGATAGCCATTAATGGACTTAACCTCCATGAATTTATCCAGTTCTCTTTTAATCGCTGCTATAGTCCTAGCCTTCACAGCCTCCTCAGGCAAGGAGTTCCGCAAGTTGTCTGTGCCCTGTGTGAAGAACTTCCTTTTATTTGTTTTAAACCTGCTGCCCATTAATTTCATTTGGTGGCCCCTAGTTTTGTATTATGGGAATAAGTAAATAACTTTTCCTTACGTACTTTCTCCACATCACTCATGATTACTTTTTTGTTAAGGCATAATACAAGTGCTTGTCTCTTGAAAACTTTGGCCTATTGTGTCAAAGTCAAACTACGCATCCCGTTAATAAATGTCTGCTGCAGCTTTACTGAGTGCTTTGAGAAGTATGGTGTGGAATTCAGTACTAGCAGTAAGTAACCATTGGCTGTTTCATACAGGTGCAAATGCCAAACTGAGGTATCAGATTACATCAGGAAATGTGAAAGGAGCTTTTGATGTTGAACCCGAACTGGGAACCATCTTCATTACTCAGTGTCTGGACTATGAACAAGAGCAGCGTTATGAGCTCCGGATTGTAGCCTCTGATGGGAAGTGGGAGAATCACACACTCGTTGCCATCAGTGTAATCAATAAGAACGATGAATCTCCAGTGTTCACTAACAATGAGTACCATGCCGGTATCTTGGAGGAACTTACAGATCTGCCTGTTCTGGTTCTAAAGGTAAATCAGTTTGCATGAAGCAGAGAGGTGGGGGGGTATTTAAGAGTAAATTAAATTTTTATTCAGCTTGACAGTTACATCAGTTACTGGGAGTCAGATCTTGTCAGATGAGGGGGAACCTTGACACCTGGAATTTGTAAGATTCTGGCATCTTTCTGTCTTCTATGTTTTTCAGCTATTTACCCTCTTTTTATAGAATAGATTAAACAAAAATATGTGGTGGCTGGAATTGGATAATAAACTTAGTTACTGGCCAGTATAAATGTAAACAAACCTACTGACCCATGGTAAGAAAAGTGCAAAGGAAAGATAGGCTTGTGGTTGAGACATGGGACTGAAAGTCAGAAGATCAGCTTTCTCTTCTCAACTGCCACAGGCTTCCTTTATGACCTTGGGAAAATCATTTACTCTTGTCTCTGACTTCATTTCCATATCTGTAAAATGGGGGTACATACCTACTTTACTGGGATGTTCATCAATATTTGTAAGGTTCTTTGAGATCTCTGGGTGGGAAGACACTATGGAAGTGCTAAGGAATATAGATGGTGATTTCCCCATCAGAGGAGTATAAGGAAGACAAGACCCAAACCCTGCCCAGTTTCTAACCCCTCCTGTCTGCACCTATGAACCAATTTCTATTTGCTTCTCTAGTTCAAATTCCACTGGATCTCATTGCAAATACTTGTTCAGTTGATTTACTATCACTTCCACTTAGCTTTTCCTGCATATTTTCCCCCCTCTTTCCAAAGGCACTAGCACGCAGAATGCATTAGTCTCCCTAAACACAATCAGCTTATTTCTCCAGCCCAGCTATAACCTTTGCAGAAAGACCTGAATGGCTCAAGCCAACTGATGCTTACCCTTAACTGTTAACATATAGGGGCACGTTCTTTAGTAGGCCTCCATAGTACTGCAGCTTGCAGTAGAAGTACAGTGAATTTCCAGTTATCTCTCTCTCACCCCTCCTGTGATTTGTTCTAGGTTTCTGCAACTGACCCTGATCAAGAAGCTGACCAGAGTGCACTTTGCTACTCTTTACATGGACATGGGGCCAATAGTGAGTTCTGCATCAACAAGTACACAGGAGAGATCTATGCAAACAAAAAGCTAGACCGTGAAAAGCGATCCATGTGGCGCTTTCTTGTCCTTGCTACAGACGAAAATGGAGAGGGACTAACTGGCTTTGCAGATGTAATCATAGAGGTCAGAGATGTGAATGACAACCCACCTCTTTTCCTTTGCATGTCAGAGGGCTGCTTTGTGGGGCAGGTTCCTGAAGATTCCCCAGCAGACACCACTGTAATGGAAATGAATGCCATAGACCTCGATGACCCCAAAGCTGGGAAGAATGCAGTATTAACTTATAGAATTATTCAAAATGTCCAAAATGAAATCAACCTCAACTTGTTTTCAATCAACCCAGTTACGGGCACCATCTGTACTGTGCTCGGATCCTTGGACCGGGAGAAGGAAAATAAGTATCTGGTGGTGGTTGAAGGAAGGGATGGAGGTGGACTCACTGGGACAGGCACCGCCACCATTTTGGTGTCTGATATAAATGACCATGCTCCAGTCTTTACACGGAAGATGTATACGGCTTTTGTCTCTGAAAATGCAAGTATCAACACCGAGATCACAATGGTATCTGCTACAGACAGAGATGAAGGAGAAAATGCTGTGGTGACATTCAGCATCCTTAATGGGGATGATGATTGTAAATTCTCCATAGAGACAGATAAAATCAACAAACGTGGAGCTATTCGGTTGCGGAAACACCTAGACTTTGAGAAACCTCATGAGAGGATGTTTAACCTGACCGTGAAAGCTGAAGACACCGATTTCTTCAGCATTGCTCACTGTGTTATCTATGTGGAGGATTCCAATGACCATGCCCCTGTGTTTTATCCCCCATTCTATGAAGTGATGGCTCTGGCTGAAGATGTGCCTCTCGGCACTAGAGTTGTACAGGTTTCTGCTGTTGATTTAGATTCAGGGCTGAATGGAAGGTTTTTGTATCGCCTGATAAACAGGTCTGACCCAAGTGGACAGTTCTCGGTGGGTAATGATGGTTGGGTTGTAGTTGCAGGATTGCTGGATCATGAGACTGTGACACAGCACCACCTTGTGGTCATTGCCACTGATATGGGACAACCTCGTCTGACTGGCAGTGCCATTGTTCTTGTGACTCTGCAGGATGTGAATGACAATGGGCCAGAGTTTGAGGCCCAGTATAACCCTATCGTCTGGGAAAACACTGCTTCGCCACAAATTGTCCAAATGAACGAGACTTCTACTTTGTTATATGCTAGAGATAGAGACACTGCTGCTAATGGAGGGCCTTTCTCCTTTCACTTACTCAGCAATTTTGGCAGTGTAACTTACTTTAACTTGCAGGATTTCAGCAATGGAAGTGCACTGCTCACTGCGCTGCATACTTTTGACAGAGAAGTACACAAGGTGTTTTACCTGCCCATTCTGATTACTGACAGCGGGATTCCTCCTATGAGCTCCACCAACACGTTAACTGTTCATATTGGGGACCGAAATGATCATCCTCATTCTGCTGGCTACATGGAATGCCTCATCTACTGCTATGATGGTAATTGATTTGGAGCTTATTTCACTAGGCTATACTCAGACCATGAGCAGCAGGCATGCAATTTGGAGAGATCTGTCCTATTCCACAAGAGCTGCTTTCTGTGATGCATTTGTATTTTGGTGGGGAATGCAGCTGTGCAGCTCTGATTTAGAACTGAAACTTGGTGCGTAAGGTCTGTTCCCAGGGGATGGAGTCAGTTGGTGTGTGGAGGAGATTGAATTTGCAGCTGAAGGAGGGTAATTGGCTTCTATCTTGTGTACACTTCTATAAAATTTAAGTAAATGGTTTTCAGATGCTATTTTGTTTCCCTTTAATTACAAAATAGCTTGACTTATTTTATACTGATGTTGTTCATTTAATAATGTTGTCGGGGGCTGTGATCTGGATTCAAGTCTGAATACCCCGAAAGATTGCTTGAAATGTGAGGTTAAACTAATCTGGCATGTTGTCTATCAATGTTTTAAATGTGAACCCGAATATGAACCATCTGTACCCTCTGAAAAGTTCATGCAAACTTTGAACGGCCCAAAAATGGAAACAGAAAAATCTTCAATGGCTGCTGCTTTTTGTGCCCTCCCTTGCTCATTGCAGCCATCATGAGGCAGGGCACCTTCCCTGACCCTCAGCTCCCCAATCCTTGATGATCTCTTGCAGTCCACAGTGTCCTTACATAAGCCTCAAAGGAGAGTAAACTATATAAATAAGTTATGTTGTAACTGTGGGGCTTGCATCTGTGTGGTGTCAAACCACTACTCCTCCCTTGATCCCATCTTCTGCCTCTGGTGACATGGCATTCCCTCAAACTAGTGTTTCTTATCAGGAGGAATTTGACTTCACTTCCTAGTAGCGCTGTCAATTAATCGCAGTTAACTCACACGATTAACTCAAAAAAATTAATCACAATTGCAGTTTTAATCACACTGTTAAACAAGAGACTACCAATTTAAATGTATTAAATATTTTGGATGTTTTTCTACATTTCCATATATATCTTTTATTCTGTGTTGTAACTGAAATCAAAGTGTATATTTTGATTACAGATATTTGCACTGTAAAAATTATAAACAGAAGAAATAGTATTTTTCAGTTTACCTCATACAAGTACTATAGTGTAATCTTCATCCTGAAAGTGCAACTTACAAATGTAGATTTTTTTTTTTTGGTTAAATAACTGCACTTACATTGTTTTGTTTTTAAAACTTCAGAGGCTACAAGTCCACTCAGTCCTACTTCTTGTTCAGCCAATTGCTAAGACAAACAAGTTTGTTTACATTTACAGAAGATAATACTGTCCTCTTCTTATTTACAATGTCACCAGTAAGAAAGAACAGGCATTTGCATGGCACTCTTGTAGCCAGCATTGCAAGATATATACGTGCTAGATATGCTAAACATTCTTATGCCCCTTCATGCTTTGGCCACCATTCCAGAGGACATGCTTCCATGCTGACGATGCTCTTTAAAAAAATAATGCATTAATTAAATTTGTGACTGAACTCGGGGGAGAATTGTACGTCCCCAACTCTGTTTTACCCGCATTCTGCTATATATTTCATGTTACAGCAGTCTCGGATGGTGACCCTGCACATGTTGTTGTATATTTTAAGAACACTTTCACTGCAGATTTGACAAAATGCTAAGAAAGTATCAATGTGAGATTTGTAAAGATAGCTACAGCACTCAACCCAAGATTTAAGAATCTGAAGTGCCTTCCAAAATGTAAGAGGGACGAGGTGTGGAGCATGCTTTCAGAAGTCTTAAAAGAGCAAGACTTCAGTGTGGAAACTACAGAACCCGAACTGCCAAAGAAAATCAGCTTTCTGCTGGTGGCATCTGACTCAGATAATGAAAATGAACATGTCAGTCCGCACTGCTTTGGATGGTTTTCAAGCAGAATCCATCATCAACATGGACACATGTCCCCTGGAATGGTAGTTGAGGCATGAAGGGACATATGAATCTTTAGCGCTTCTGGAACATAAATATCTTGCAACGTGGGCTACAACAGTGCCATGTGAATGCCTTTCTCACTTTCAGGTGACATTGTAACAAGATGTGGGCAGCATTATCCTCCTGCAAATGTCCAATAAACTTATTTGTCTGAGTGACTGGCTGAACAAGTAGGACTGAGTGGACTTGCAAGCTCTAAAATTTTACATTGTTTTATTTTTGAATGCAGTATTTTTGTACATAATTCTATATTTGTAAGTTCAACTTTCATGATGGAGATTATATTACAGTACTTGTATTGGGTGAATTGAAAAATACTTTTTTTTTGTCTTTTTACAATGCCAACAGTTGTAATCAAAAATAAGTACACGTCTACCCTGATATAATGATGTTATAGGTGAAACTGCATTATATTGAACTTGCTTTGATCTGCTGGAGCATGCAACCCCGCCCCCCCAGAGTGCTGCTTTGCCATGTTATATCCGAATTCTTGTTATATCGGGTCATGTTATATCGGGGTAGAGGTGTATAAAGTGAGCACGGTACACTTTGTATTGTATTGTAATTGAAATCAATTTATTTGAAAATGTAGAAATATCCAAAAATATTAATAAATGGTATTCTATTATTGTTTAACAGTGCAATTAATCGTGATTAATTTTTTTAATCACTTGACATCCCTACTTCCTAGGTATACGTAGTAGAGCTGACATGATGATATGTCTAAGATGTTATATATAGACAGCGCCAGTGTATTGGACAGCTATTATACTTGGTGTGTGCTTGTTATAAGATTTAGTTGATGTACAGAGTGAAATTTTATGTGGTTGCTAATTGCACAGAAGGCCTTGGTCATTGCTGGCAGTCCTCAAGGGTCTGTTCTTGGACTGAAATGATAGAATATTGTATTCCTCAAACTTAATTACAGTGAATTTTGGACACCACTTTGCTGTACTTCATAAGATGAATTGCTCTGTTTTATCATCTCCTTTGAACTTAACTGAGGGGCTTTTTTGTCTTAAGTCTATTTAAATAGAAAAAACGTATATACATTGAGGTTGTGACACATGATAAAGTAAGGGAGGCTTTGTATTTCATGTTGCTTGTTGTGTTCAGGTACTGCAGTGGTTTAACATCAGTATATAATATTATGTCCTATATAATGGCTATTGCAAAATATATTTATCAAATAACTGCTGTTACAGTTACAGGGCTAGCTGCACCTCTGGCTCCTTTCTGGTTTCTCTGAGTACATCACTTCAAGTGTCGGGCTCTGGGTCTTTACTTATCTCAGGGCTCAATTTTACAGTGCTCCCACTGGGGTATAGTATCCAGTGTATCCACCATTCTTATCCCCCAAGTCCATCTGAGTTCAGACACCTGTGGTTCTTCCTCTGGTATTCAGTGACAGAACAGCCTTCTTCAAGCACAAGTATTAGCAGAAGTAACACTTCAAGAGAAAACAAGATTTTTAAAACATTCTACATTTCCTTCTGTCTTACCATCCCCTGATGGTAACCTAGGCCGGCCTAACTTCTTCACCGGGTTTCTGTCTCAATTAATGCCTCATTCTTGAGTATCCTTTTTAATCCAGTTCTTTTAAACTTCTGTGTTCACGGCGGGCCTTTTCCTGTTCTGATCCAAACCAGTTTTGCAGGCTGACTGGAGACAAGCAGAGTCATCAAAGCTAATGGTTCAGAGAGAGCTTATCCTAAGCCCTTCTTTTCTTGCCTGCCTGTTTTTCCGGACAGCCTGAGTTAAACCAATAGCCTCATATAGAAAACACCCCAATAACCAGGCCAACATACAGTATTCATAAATCATTACAGAGCTGCCTTTAATTCCATCCCAAGTACTGACAAAGATTTTAGAGTTAAGGAGAGCCAGCGAAATTATAATTGCATATTTGTTTATATATGTGTGTATAAATGTCAGATACCTTTTAGTTATGTCATTCATATGTTTAATTATGATAGGTATCTTACCCACAACTGTACTGGGCCAAGTTCACGCACCAGACCACGATGACTGGGATCACAAGACCTATCAATTTGAAGAAAAAGCATCAAGGTATTTTAAAGAGAAAATAATGACCTGACCAAAAAGATGACAAATTTTCAAAAAAAATAAAATATTTAAACTTTCTCTGAGAACTCACGTGCCAGAATGTATTGTGTGCACTCTAATTTGTGTGCACACGATCTCCAAACCCCTCTCCTACAGAGGAAGCCACATTATACACAGTCATATGAGCAGATCCAGTTTGCTCCCCAGTCAGTTGCTGCCTAGGCCAGCAATTTCTGAGGTGAAATGTGCATCCCCTGACAAGCAGAGTGCCTTTAATCACTCCACAGGCAACCAGAAGCCTCACTAGCCAATTAAGGAGTTGCATTGGTATATTCAGAGGTGGCTTGGGATTCCTTCATCCTTTTTCAGAAGGATTGTGGCGGCAGTGTGGATTTGGGTGAGGGAAAGGGACAGTGGTAATAATTTCAGGGATAATTGAATATTACCAGAAATGAGGGACAACTGCTAGATTGGGACGTTTCACTAGCAGTGGTTATCTTTGGCCTTCGTGACAGCTTGGGATCCCACTCCGTCAAGAACCCTGTACTATGCACAGATGCCTGACTAACGAGTTGGAATGCCATCCCATAGTCCCTGCCAGTGCCATTGGTCCCCAGCATAAATATAGTTCCCTAATACCCTCTCCACCCCTGGAGAAGTGGTGTTTTGGTGCCCCCACTTAGTTTTTGAGGTTCTGTCTACACTGGGAGCTTTTGCACCTGTGTAGCTAGAGTGATGGGGTTTGCACCAGTGCAGAACAGAGGTGACTTGCAACAGTGCAACTTGGCTGTTTTGGCAGAGGGGAACTGCACTGCTGCAAGTCACCCTTTTTATACCAGTGCATCTATACTAGGGGTTTGCATTCATACGGCTACATCAGTCTAGTGACATAGTGCAAAGTCCTTAGTGCAAAGACCAACGAGATCTTTGATCCACAGGGAAAGGTAAACAGAGGCAGGCCATGATACTACATATTATTTGAGAGTGTGCAGCACACCCTGAGGGTGGTAGTCTGCTAGCACCTAGGAGGTAGCATAATTTTTTTTTTATTTTAATGAAGCTGCTGCCGAACCAGGCATCTTGCTATAGAATTTAGGTCAACTTTGCTATAGAATATGCAGATCTTTGACTATGGCCTTGTGTACACACTAAAGGCTCAATTCTGCACTGTATCTGAGCTCTGTTTAGAAGCACTGGAAAGGAGATGGCTCCCCAACTCTGTGCCACCCAGCACCAGACCGAGTTAGAGCAACTTGGAGTCCTGCTTTAGTTTATGCCACAGTTTTGGAGTTTCTAGAGGCCTTACGCCAATGGAGGATAAGTGTAACAGAGTTCTGCTATATCCTGGCTCCTCGCTCTCTTTTCACCTGAGGTGAGGGGGTAGATCTGTTATGCTTGTCAGCGTTACACCAGGGGAATTCTCCACAAAATCTGGTCTTGACCTGATTGAATAGAGCTTATTCTTTGCCTTTTCCTTTCACATAATTTCTGTTGCAGGTACTTTATCCTCAATCATAACTCAGGTTTGCTGAGTATTAAAGAGGGTACCCCAACAGGAATTTACAATGTAAGAGTGAAAGTTACTGATGGAATCTGGCCAGATGTGATCTCGACAGTAAAGGTGGTTGTGAAGGAAATCAAAGATGATGCCATCCGTAATGCTGGGTCTATACGAATAAACGGTAAAAAATGTATTTTTTGAAATCTGCCCCTTTATGTTAGTGCTGTGTAACTTTGAACTCTTATTAGTGTCTGCTTAATTATTAGATATCTGTGTTGGATATGCTTAATATTCCTCTAAGTAGAGATCTGAAAAATGTACACATGCTCTGGTTTGGTTTTTTTCCCCCTAATACATAAAGGAGGGTTAGAAGACACTGCAATAAATGCTGCATTCTAGGGTAAAACAAATATAAGATCCACAAGTTCCACACTGACAGTGCAACTATGTATTTATATTGCAAATAGAATTTGTTTGAACAACTCTAGTAAAAAAAAAAATCCTTCTAAAGGTATTCCTGATTTAAAAGAGAAATAAAATAATGTAATGATTGAATAAATAAGCCCCACCGTGCAAACCATTGAGCAGAAACCAGTATGAAAAATTTCAGAGCCCAAAGGTGAAAAGTCTCTCAGTGCCACAAGAATGGAATCAGATATGCAAACTTAACTATTCTGGTCTCTGCTGCTCTCATTATAATTGAACGTCATATGATTCTGCTCAATCTCAAAGATGAGTGTATTGTTTTTTAAATTATTTGTTACAGATATCACTGCAGAGGATTTTATATCTCAGTCTTCTGAGAGAGAAAGTAAATACAACCAAATGAAGAAACTACTTTCAGAAATCATACCAGCTCAACTTGAAAATGTCCACATTTTCAGTGTCTTGAACACCCCAGGTCAAACCCGAGTGGTTGATGTTTGGTTTACAGTTTCTGGACCACCATATTATAAAGCAGAAAAACTTAACGGCAACGTGGCAGTGTCCAAAGCACGAGTATGTGCTTTCAACTCATTGAGTTAATTAAATCTTGCATCTATAATCTAGTAGAAATGTTGCACAGAATCATTGATTTTCTGAGAGAGGGAAAGATTGTATATTGCAATATTTGACTTTACTGAGCAAAATATTTCTTTATTAGTTTGGCCAAAAGTTTCAGATATAGGTGCTTAAAGTTCAGACCCAGAATCCATATTAGGCATCCAAATACTATGAGCTAATTTCAGAGTTGCAGATTTTGATGGGAGCTGAGGGTGTTCAGTGCCTCGGATTGTCAAGCCACTCATTTAGTTGCATAACTTTAGGCACCCAAATTAGACTATTTTGCCCTTGGAATACTGTACTTCCTTTAGGAGTATGTGTTTTAGAACACGTATCTTCTACAGAGACTATGAAATCCTCCATAACTGATGCATATGGTTGGGTTTTTTTGTGCACATGGTTCTTGATGTTTTGCTTTATTTCCTCGGCCCATGTATTGAAATGTTCAGTAACTAGACCTCACAAAATTGCTCAGTCAAAAGATCCATCTTTCTACAGTAAGAAAGCAGAGTGATAAAATAACCTTTTCCCCGTCAGAAAAAATGGAAGCTGAAAATTAAAACACACCAAAACACACTCCTGCAAATAAAATCTAATAAGCAGCTAAGTGACTTGCTGCGTTGGGAGGATGCACTTTGGCAATGCGACATGGACTGGATCCTCTTGCCGTCAGGATCATGTCTATTTACTGTTGTTTCCCTTTACAACTACTTAATCTCAGTCTGATTTTAGAGAGCAAGTGTCCAGGTCGCAAATAGAGAGAGCGAGTATTTCGGATCTTTTGTTATAAAAGCTGAAATAAAATTACTCAGCTCAAAAAAAAAAAAAAAGTGAAATTCTTCACAAATTATTTAATAAATTCTCAGTCAGTTCAAGTTAAAACAGTCCCAGTAAGGAGGCAGAGGACTGAATGGATACTACGATGGAGCTACCCTTTTATGGATAGTGGGTGGGGTCTGTAGGCAGGTTAATGGTGCACTGGCAGGGACACTCTCACTGCTACTGCTCAGGCTCTACCTGTTCTGTGGATAAATAAGATTTTGATTTCTCGGTGCTGTGATTCTCACACTGTCTTCAACATTAAGCTTCTTCCCACAGGAAAAGGCAGATTAATAAAACTAATTTTCTTCTCCAGCTGGAAATCATCTTGAATATAAACATCACCCAGATTGGCATAGATGGGTGTGTGACTGCGAACTGCACTCATAGCACTGGATGTGTCAGCAAGTACAATTATAGTCATGTCCCCACAATAACTACTGCTGGAAGTGTCTCACTGGCATCCGTGACGGTCTTGAATAGTGCCCAATGCACCTGTGCAGCTAGAGAAAGCCAGCACCTTTTCTGCTCCTCATACCGAACAAACCCATGTCTCAATGGTGGCACGTGTATAGACACTGACTTGGGCTACAGGTTAGTAAAACTTTTCATGCTGCTCAGAACTTCTTCCAACTCAAAATGGGTGAGAAAGGGGCTCAGAGAAGCAAATCAATATTCATCACTTCTCAAAAGGCAGATCTGGCTGGATGTACTTGATTTTGTTCATGCCAACAGATTTCTCACCTTGTTGATGGCTTCTTAGGATCATAACCCTCAAAAAGCAGAAAGCATGAAAGGTGCACTGGCCTCCCTTAACTTGGAGGTATGAGAAGCTGAAGTTTGTGCAATCTATTAGTCAGTCACTTCAAACAGTACCACAGCATGTCACTCACAAACTCTTCCCGCAGGCACAAACCCCTCACTTTCCATGTTTTTGTATTTTTAATGACTAATCTTTAATACCCAGCATATTGTCAAACATGGAAGCGAGGAAAGAGTAATACACACACATACCTTGATTCCGAAGTGTGTATGCAGATTTACATCACCCCTCACTTACACTTAACTATCTCTGCGGTGGAAAGGCAGCAGCAACTGCCTAATAGTTCTTGCAGGAGGTGACAGTGCAGATCAAGGTATTTAACTGAACTTGCAGAGACCCTGTCCATGGTAAAGCCCACATCCAATTCCAATATGCTGCTCAAATGTATTAAACATGGAACAGTTTTGCTACAGAGGAACACAGTCTTTTCACAGCCTCCTGCCATTATCATTCACTCACTTTAGAGACTTGGCCCATGAATAGATTCCCCCAAACACATTTCCTTTGTTGTCATTTGTAGGAATTTGTCCTTTTCCCCACCTGTCTCCTCAGGTACTGTAGTGTATAGGAACTGAATAATACAACTGGTGCCCAATCTTCCTCTCTTCCATTATCCTTCTTTCCCATTAACAATCCTTCCCACAATCTGTATTCCTACCATTCCTTATTCTCATTAAAATCTCTTGAGCCTCCATGAAAAAAAGCTGCTCACATCTATGTTTTTGTAAATATAAATAAAATAGATATAATTAAATATTTCAAAACAGTGAGCCTGCCATCACCCTAGTGGCTTGTAAGTTGTATCCCTTTCCTTGCTTCATTTATCTGTTTTTCCTGTTTCGATTGTCAGCTCTTGAGAGAAGGGATTCTCATGCTGTGTGTAGAGCATCCAGCACATTTGAGGTACTATACTAATATATTCACAATAATCCACAAATCTGATAACCAGCAAGAAATCCTGTCTCTCACCCTCTGCGTGATATTAAACAGTTAATAGCAGAAGGGTATTGCGAGGCCTTATATATTACGAGGAGTACTTCATCGATGAAGTGGGTTTAGCCCATGAAAGTTTATGCTCAATAAATTGTTAGTCTCTAAGGTGCCACAAGTACTCCGCGTTCTTTTTGCTGATACATACTAACATGGCTACCACTCTGAAACTTATATATTATGGTGGCTTAACTATTTTTTCACAAAAAATCCTTTATGTACATAATGTGCAGTATTACTTAAAACTAAACAGCTTGTAAAAATAAATGAACTAAGTACTGTTTGATGCATAAGCTTTGATTGTGATTATTCACTTGTTGTTCTCCATGTGGTGATCTGCAGGGGGCCCCCACTCATTAGTGTGATTTAGCATAGTTGTGCTGTATATTAAGGATCATTTCCTTAGGGTTATATTCTGAGTTTCAGCTTGGAGAAAAAACAAATTAAAGTTTTTCTTTTCTCTTGAAGCTGTAAATGCCCTGCAACTTTGATGGGCCTGACTGCCAGCAAACAAAACGTACCTTCAGAGGGCATGGTTATGCCTGGTTTCCCTCCATCAAGCCTTGCTTTGAGAGCCGTATCTCGTTGGAGTTTATTACTGACGTGACTGATGGCCTTCTGTTGTACAATGGACCCTTAGCACATGGTCATCCTGGAGAAGTGGAAGACTTCATTGCTTTAGGTTAAAAACTTTAACAGATTCATTTTCTGCATGAGTTCATGCATGCATGCATGTACAACTCAGGTTTTTATTTACTGTTGTGTACTTTCTCTCTTAAAAAAGAAAAAAAATAAATGTTCTTGGCAAATGAGGAGCATTCAAAACAATTTACCAGTACTTCAAGTTCATTCTATGTACTGTTATTCCTTCCCTGCAGGCTAAGTGGTTTTAATACTAGTGAAAAAGTGCAATTTAAAAAGACTCATGATATCTGGGACAGCGCTAATCTGCATGTCATTCACACTAATAAACTCCTTAAACTGAAATTGAGTTGGTAGTTTTTAGTTCATGTGAATTTTAATACCTATGTGGTTGACTTTTGGACAGGAGAAGGCTTATTCAATAACTGTTTCTTTTCCAGAGCTCTCTGACAGCGTCCCATCCCTGACTCTGAGTCATGGCTCTGGGGTACTCTTCCTGCAATTGTCTCAGAAAGTTAATGTTGCAGATCGCCGCTGGCATAATATAAAAATTATAAGTGATGGAAAGGCAAGTATAAAAACAACCCTGTAAAACCTTTGGTTCTTCTATCTGAATATCATTTGAAGATAAGATTCCTGCTTTTAATATAGTGTCTGACTAGATATTTTTGTGTCCCCTATCCCACCCCCAATGGCCATGGCAGCAGCTTCAGCAGCATTACAGTCTTTCAGATTTGTCTCCCATTCTCTTTGGCAGGGAGGCAACATTGCCTAATGATTGTACCACAGGGCTGGGGTAATCTGATTAGTCATATTCCATTCCTGACTTGTTAGAGTGACCTGCGGCAAATTCCTTCATTGCTCTGGGCTGGACTCTGGTCCACCAATTTAAATTATGCCACTTACATGGAGTAAAGTGAGGCTAAAGAGACTGGAGATTGTATTGAAGAATTTCTTCTGTGCAAGGGTAATCTCTGTTGATCTGAAACTGGTGAGGTAACTCCAACCGTCTGCCCTGGAACCTGAGAAGGGGAGAGGGAGGCGGAGGAGGGAGGGGGAGGGACCAGTGACCAGGTAGCTGAAACTCCTGGAGTCTTGATCAGCCTCTGCTTTTCATTGTACCCACCAGGGCTGGCTCCAGGCACCAGCATTCCAAGCAGGTGCGCTTGGGGCAGCAATCTGCAAGGGGCGGCAGTCCCTGTGTTTTTTCCCCCAAGCAGCATGCTGAATTGCTGCCACGGACGGTGGGGGCAGTCCCGTGTGCTGTTAGGGTGGCACGCCAGTTTCCGTGGTGGTGGCAATTGGAGGCAGCTTCTTGTTCAGCTGTCTGCGGCAACGCAGCTTCTTTCTTCCGGTTGAAGACAGAAGCTGCTGCCGAATTGCCGCCGCCGCGGAAACGCGCGTGCCGCCCTAACGGCACATGGACTGCCCCCGCCGTCAGCAGCGGCAATTCGGCGCGCTGCTTTGGGCGGCAAAAACAGGAGAGCCAGCCCTGGTACCCACAGTTCTGTTTGGGCACAGAGGAGAATCAAAACTTCTGTGTCTGGTTCTTCATCTATAGAATAGGAATGCTAATGTATAATTACCCACCTCTGAGCTCTGCAGGTAAAAACTCATTATTATGTTAAGACAATTTTCCTGCATTTAACTTGTAGTTATGGCACTGGCCTATTGTGTAGGTGGTGTAAAAATCTGCAATTAAAAAACAATTTGATCTTTAATGTAATGCATTTTCCATTCTAGAAAGTGCAGCTGATTCTTGACCATTGCGTAAATGTTTCAGTTAAAGATGACGATGGAATCCGTAAGGAAATCTCCCAGATGGATCTGTCTGCCTGCGAAGTTTCAGAAGAGACTCCAGGAAATGAGAGGTAAAAACAAAACAGATAACACAACCACAAAAGAACGAAGGAAGAAAAGGAAAAACACCAAGTTACTGTTAATCTAGGTTAACTGCTACTAATTCTTCCCTTTTTTCCCCTCCTCCCCAAATGCTGGCAGGTTCCTCAACGTTCATCAACCCTTACAGCTGGGTGGAGTTAAGAAGGCCTTGCCATACCGTAATTCACAAAAGCACTTCAAGGGGTTTGTTGGCTGTATACGGAATGTCATCATTGACAGCAAGGTACGAGTGTCAGCATTGACAGCAAGGTACGAGGAAATCGTTCTTTGGGGCAATATTTTTAGCTGCAGCTGCCTAAGGTGGTTTCCGCCTCCTTTTCTAGGTCTATGATTTGGAGCATCCTGCAGAGTCCTTAAACAGTGTGCCAGGCTGTACTATGACTGATGAAATGTGTCACAGAGCTGGGGTCCTCTCCTGTGGTATTCATGGCAAGTGCATTGGTGAATGGGGCTCTTTTAATTGTGGCTGTTACCCTGGATACGCTGGATCAAAATGCACAAAAGGTACAGTTAGTCTTGGGGAGAAATGAATCATGGGAATCTTTGGGAATAGGCAACAGATATACCATGGTACAGAATTTGTTTAATTTGATAGCAGTTGGTTGGAGCCAGTGGCTAAGTAATGCAATGCCTTGCTCTGTGAAAGGTTTGGACTTGTAGATATTGAAGTACTTATGTTCACTTGTTGCACAAAGGAAGTGTCACAATGAGGGTCTTTGTAGGACTTCATTTACCTCTTTTGTGGTTTCATTCTGTGAGCAACATCTGACTGGGAATGAGATAGGAGGATTTGCAGTTTCTCTGTGCTCATGCCCCGTTTGTTTCAAGTTTCTGATTGTTGTTCTAAAACAAAGTGCAGTTAATACTGCACCTTTCAGCATCCTTGATGGCTATAGGCAAGAGGAAGGATGACACAGGGGTTAAGTCACTATCTTGGAGATACAGTTCATCCCCCTGCGCTGCCACACTTCCCATGTGATCTGGGGAAAGTCCAAGTTAGTTACGAAGAATGGAATCTATGTGGACAATCACTTGAAGAAAGAATGGTCACTGCTCTCCAATAACTGTGGCTCTTCAGGATGTTGCCCACACAGGTGCCACGACTCACGCTCCCACTGGGTTGCTAATCAGAGCTCTGTTCTTGTGGGGTTCTCATTGGTAAAGGAACTGAGAGTGGATTTCAGCCACTGTCCCCTGTGCACTCAGCTGTGGGAAGGGACAAGATGGCTGGGGCCACCAGTTCAGCCCCAATAGATAATGCTATTCAAAAGAATCCAATCTCATGAGCTTGGGGAGCACACACAGAGTGGAATTGCTGTTGGCAGCACATCTTGAAGAACCAGAGCTACTGTAGAGAGTAATTGTGCTGTGCGCTCTCTGCTAGGTCCATGTGAATATAGAATGGGGGTCGCACTGTTAATAGCTTGTGTAGGATGAGCTTATTTCACACTTCAGGGGCTCCTTGCATTCCTCCATTTCCCACCCACCCCAGATCCCAAGCTCTCTGTGTGCCACACTCCCATCCTCCTCTAGTTCAGGGATTCCCTGCAATCCCCCAGTCCTCGTTCCTGCCAGGTGTCTGTCTGCCTCCCATCTCCTCCTCTTCTTGTACCAGTTCCCCCCATTCTTCTCCCATATCCGTGAATCCGTTGTGCACCCGGTTCCCATTTACCCCTCAGACCTCCATGGCGTCAGCACTGTGTTGCCCCAGACCAGGATTCCCCATTTGCCCCAAAACTGCCAGGGCTGTGTTTCCCCTTTTATCCCATACCACAGTCCTCCACCCTATCCCCCACTAGGGTTCTCTGTATCTCCCATCCTCCCTCCAACCTATTCCAACATTACCCCATTCATACAGCAAACATAGCACCTATCTTTAAAATGGGAAACAAAGAGGATCTGGGGAATTATAGATCAGTCAGTCCAACTTTGATACCTGGAAAGATACTGGAACAAATTATTAAGCAATCCATTTGTAAGCACCTAATGCATAATAAGGTGATAGATAATAGCAATATGAATTTGTTAAGAACAAGTTATGACAAATCAACTTAATTCCCTTCTTTGGCGCGGTTACTGGCCTAGTAGATGAGGGGAAGGAGTAGAAGTGATATATCTTTTCAGTAAGGCTTTCACCACAGTCCCACATTGACATTCTCATAGACAAACTAGGGGATATGATCTAGCAGCTCATAAGTGCAGCCACATTGATTCACAGACTCCTTCACAGATGTGCCAGAACACAAACAGCAATAATCCATTATCACAAAGCTACCCAAGAATATAATAGAAAGTAGCAATCCTCACACAAGGTAGCTTTTGGGGGAACTTTTCACTGCTGTGAGAACAGTGGCAGGCTAAAAGATGCCAGATTAGTTTTTAATAACCTTTTCAAAGGTGTAAATCCTGGCTGTATGTGATACCACCTCCCTATGCCTTGCCTTGGTTCTGTGCTGTGATACAGCCGTATATTAGGGATTCTACCATTGCCTCCCACCTCACCCACTACTTGGGCCTTCACTGTGGCAAATTTTGCAACATGAAACTCGTCTCCCTGACATCCGCCCTTGTCTCTCTCCATGCTTTAAAACAAAATAAAAACCCCACTGATGCTTTTAAGTTTCAAAATTGGTCTTTAGATCTCTTTTTTGGCTTTTTGTGTGCTATAATGCCCTCTCTAGTTCCTGTATTCCTGTACTTGCTATTTTTATCTGCTCTAACTTTTGAGAGAGAGACCAGAGTCTGTGTAGCTGTGTTGCTTTGTGTTCCACAGCATCCCAAGCACTTTGGCCAGAGTTTCTTTTGAACTAAAATCCTTATATTGAGGGTTAGTTTATCTCTTCAGAGCTCTGTGTGTGTATAAAAGTTAAAGTCTGTGTGAGTGCCAAATATTAGGATGTTACATTTATATTTTCCATGTGTTACGTTTAGTTCTTCTGGAGTGGGCCTTTGGAAGGAACAGTTGGATTCATTATGAACTGAAAAGTTTTCTTAGTGCCCACGTTACCCAGGTCCAGCTCATGGTACGCACCCGTGTTTCCTTCAGCACCCTTCTCAGCATGGCATCAGCAGACGGGAGTAGATACATCAGATTGGAGGTAAACAATCCAAATGCTGTTCTGTCAGTGGCGTTAACTTGTGCCACTGCACAATGATCAAAAAGAAGCATCTTCTGAATATTTAAAGGTGCCTGTTCCTCAAAGGAATAAGGGCAGGGTTCTGCCCCTTTGAGTAACGATTCTCATTCATGGAAGGTCTGTCTTTCCTTAGAAATAAATGCAGCTAGCGCAGTGCTGCTTGCCATGCAGAGAACACTCTTATTACAATTTGTGGCTTATGTTCTGATGTTTGGAAATGTATTTTTGGTATAAGTATGAACATTATTAAGTCTGTTCCCCTGTGTTCCTGCAGGTGGTTGATGGACATTTTGGTGTTAATTTCAATTTGGAGGACAAGGAGCAGCGTCTGAGACTGAGCACATTACGCATAGACAATGGCCAGTGGGTTCTGCTGACTATGGAACGCTATAACAATGAGTTTACCTTGCGTGTTAATAATGGCGGAGGGGATCATGAAGTGACCTCCTTTATGGGTGCGAACAGATGGTTCAAAATGGATTTGGCAAGCATTGTGCTAGGAAACCACGTTCCTAACCACTCAGAGAGTGATTTCCAAGGTAGGTGACAGATGAACTATGGAAATGGCATGTTAGGGAATAATGAGACTCCAGGCCCCACATAGACATATCTGCGAAGGTTGGAGTGGCCTTGGAATGCAGGATCTGGCCTCTGGCTGGAAATTCAGAACTACTGCCTTGCCCTCAGTTTGCCAAATAATGCCCTAGTACTGAGGTAAATTGGATTTTTGATATTTCCCACTGTAGATGTTGGCAGAATAAAGCAAGAATTAGTGGAGTTCCAATCCCTGCTCTGTGGGCCTGAAGGGAGGCGAACAACACTGAGATTGTCCCAACCTCTTTCCCCCCAGCCAGAGGGGAGGGGAGGATCAATATTAGAATATTTACTGCAGGGTGTGAGGTGGGAGGTTCTGCACAGAACTTCACTACCCCTACCCCCATGGCTGGGCTGGATGGAGGTGGAGCTCTCTCTGTGAAGTTTTGGGCAAAGTAGAAAGCAGTCACTTGCATCTGGGTTCCCCTCATGCTCCTTACTCAGCCTGCAGCAGGTTGGGCAAGGAGAGCCCCAATCAAACCACCTGCTTCACAGCTTCAAGTCTGAGCTCTGCTGCAGGAGCGCTATAATGCTGTGCAGGGCCAGCCAGCAAGAACATAAGCGCACATGTCAGAAGGAATCTTGACCACTAGTAAAATAGTGTTTGCATTACTTAACTCTTATCCTGTGATCAGACTATTTTGCATGCAAACAGTGATCATTTTGATAATGATACAAGTCCTCAAAGATATTTAAAGAACTTTGCAATGCAGTGTGCTTTGAGAAGGTTTATGAGGAACCCTGTACATCTCTGTCTTTGTGCTTTTCTGCTCATGTAGGTTGCATGCGTGATGTCCAGCTGAATGGTCAGCCTCTTCTTGGGGATGACAAAAGCACAGAGTTCAGCTTCATTCTGAAGCAGCAAGGCATCACCATTGGTTGTCATTCCAATGCTTGCCGCAGTCAGCCCTGTCACAGTCCTTTCCATTGTGTAGACTTGTGGAGAAGGCATGAATGCAGGTACACTTAGCTTTTGTTTTTCCTGTGGGAGTGGGCCATGATCATTTGGGACCCTCTCTCTTTCTACATAAAGCCCTGCAGATTGCCACTATCCAATCTATTTCTAAAGGGAAGGCTCCAGGGTTCTCTCACATATACTTACCTGGGAACCACATGGCAAGGAGTCTGGCATGCTTTCTGACTTCCCGGCTTTCCATGAGGATTGTGTTCTTACATTATCCTCCATTATCTTTCCAATTTCATGTTGGAAGATGAGGAATACAGGGGCAGCCAAGCCTGTTCCATGCTAGCTAGCAGATTATGTCCCCAGAGGGACCAGTCCCATGATGGGGATGAGATCCCAGGGCTGCCCAGAGGATTCAGGGTGTCCTGGGTCTTTGGCGGCAGAGGGCCTCCCGCTTCAGTGGTAATTCAGCGGCGGGGGTCCTTCCACTCCGGGACCCGCCACTGAAGTGCCCCGAAGACCTGCGGCGGGGTCCCCTGCGGCCGAATTACCGCAGAAGACCCAGTACTTTGGTGGTGGGTCCCGCTTCAGCGGTAATTTGGCAGCAGGAGGGTCCTTCCGCCCTGGAGCAGAAGGACCCCCCGCTGCTGAAGACCCAGAGCGGAAGAAGCTCCGGGGGCCCGGGCCCCGCTAGAGTTTTTCCAGGGCCCCCGGAGCAAGTGAAGGACCTTGCTCCAGGGGCCCCGAAAACTCTCATGGGGGCCCCTGTGGGGCCCAGGGCAAATTGCCGCCACTTGTCCCCTCCTCTGGGCGGCCCTGGAGGATATTCCTTCAAAATGTTCAAATAACCAGAACAAAGCCTGTATCCAGCCCTGCCACAAACTTGCTCATCCTTTTTTCTCTGGATGTCAGTGTGGGCTACAGATCTCCCTTTGGTTCTGAATGGTGGTGGAGGAAAGAACCTTTCCTGCTTCTCCAGCTAGGGCTGGTCATGTTTTGAAGCAGACTGTTCCCCCTCTTTGGGGAAGAAGTAGAGCTCTTTGAGGAACCAGGGGTATCTCTTGTGTATTTTCTTGTTCTCTGGGCATTGTGGCAATGCGCAGGCAGGACTTATGAAGCAAAGTAGGGGGACACCTGGAGTTTCTGTTTACATAGCAATACCTAGAACATCCATTCAGTTCACAGCTATTTCATAGTAGTGATGTGGCATGAGCCCTTCTTCTGTTTTATTTCTTTAAAGCTTTTATTATTGGTTTTAGAAACATGTGTAAGTAGCAAACTGGAATTACTGAACAATTTTCATTGCATAGCGTTTACAAAGCAGCATGCTCTTCCTGTCACCCGCCATCACCCAAATACTCTTTGGTTTCATCATTCAGGTGCCCAACTGGCAAAGTAGAAGTGACGGATAATCTTACAGGGCTTAACACTGCACCTCTACACCCTGTGGACTCGGAACTGTAGGAATGGGGGACCTGTGTGACACATTCCCAAGACAAATTTGTCTGCCAGTGTCCTGATGGCTATAAAGGAAAGTGGTGTGAAATCAGCCAGGTGAAAGCCGGAAAAACCAGTTGGACTCAGCTCTGGCTCAATCTTGGCAATCAGCATGTCCTCTTAGTCTTTCTAGGTAGGAAAGCAAATATTTTAATTTATTCTCACACTGTGTTTTACACCATTGAACAAGGACTCTGCCACTTATGAGAGGGCGGCCTTTTAATTTCTGCTATGAGTCACCAGTTCAATCCATCTTAGGATAGTAACAACTGAAAGTCATTATCACATTATTGCAGTTCACTGGCTTCAGGACTGGTTCAAGTAAAACTAGATTCCCCTCCATTCACTTCCACCCCCCTCTAAAGCTTCCTCTGGGCACTCAAGACTACATGTGCAGCTATTTCACCTCAAGCCTCAACTGCCGCAAATTCCATGTTATTATCGTCACATTAGTATTCCAGGAGCACTTACAATGTGGTAGGCACTGTTCACATTCATAGGAAGGCACAGACCCTTCCCTAGAGAGTTTGCAATGTAAGCAGACAAGCAATGTACAAGGGGTGGGTCAGAAAGAGAGACAATCATTATAAAAGTTGTATATATTTTATATATACTTTCAATACAGATTAGTTGATCTTTGATTCTATTATTCATACATGGTTGTATGTTCAACCTATATTAGCCAGGGCTTGGTGGGAAATGGTTTTCCTATCCTATGAAAAATGTTGAAATTGAAAATATTTTCCTTTTCCACAGTGAGGCAAAACTGAAGCCTTCTGACATTTTTTGGGGGGGGTAAGAGGGTGGAGGAAGAGACCCACACCAAACCCAGAATAGCTAATAGATTAGGACACTGATTGGGGATGTGGGAAACCCAGATTTCTTCCTGATCTGATTCAAAACTGCTACCGTTTTGACAAATTGGCATTTTCTGACCAATAAATAAATAAATAAAAATAACAGTCATTAGAAAAACTCTTGACCAGCTCTAGTCCAGATTGTTGTCAAAGTGTGTGCTCATTTACATTGCTGTCAATATGTTGAAGTTGGTGGGGGTTGTTCAGTATCTGGACTGGTGGGTATAAGCACAAAAATATTTGGCTCCTTGTGTGCTTTTTGCAGGAGAAGTTAGGAAAATAGTGTCAGGCTCTCTTTTAAACAGGAGGGGAAGGAACCTGTGTCTGCCCCAGCCAGGATCGTGGGGTATGTCTACACTGTAATTACACACCTGCAGCTGGCCTGTGTCTGCTGACTTGGGCTTGCAGGGCTCAGGATGCTGGGCTATAAAACGGCTGTGCAGATGTTCAAGCTCAGGGACGCTATCTTCTCACAGGGTTGAAAAGTCCAGGCTCCAGCCCAAGCCTAGACATCTATAACCCCATAGCCTGAGCCCTGCAAGCCCAAGTCAGCTGTGGGTGTTCTTTACTGCAGTGTAGACATATCCTGGGAGAGGCATCCTATTTCAGGCTCAAACTGTTACCCCAAAACTCTGTCAGTACAAAGCAGCTGATGTATTACTGGAGAATAAACCTTGAAAATAACATTTAAATGATGCCTCCCACGACTGCATTTTGGGACAGAAATGTCTGAGTAGATCCTGATTGACGTATGTGAAATGAGCTCAGATTCCATGTATAATGTTCTGTTTAGTGTGGTCATAGGACCACATCACTCTTGGTCCTCCTTGTTGGCGGTTTGTCTCTCTCTCTCTCCTTCCCCCCTTCTTCCCCCCCTAGTCTTTTATGTTATATCTCATCACTCTCTCATTCCCTGGCACCTAGTGATTAAAATCCTAAATTTGCTGGTCGCTTTATGTGGCTATCACATTTCCATGCTCTATTGTCACTTCCATGTCACTCATTTAGAAAGGGACAAGGAGAGAGTTGTATTTTTTATTGTTCCTGACTGTATCCATGGCCAAAGGTTAAAGTTCTAGGATCTGGGCTCTTATCCAGCGCTGCATCCCAACAAGCACTTCCTTCCTTCCTGTCCCTTCTCCCTGTTTCTGGTTCGAGTTCAGGTATAAACTGATGCTCTAATGGCATTTCTTTTAAAGAAGATTCATGAATAACCATAGTATTTAGGACTATGAAAAGTGCTACAAAACCTAAATTTTATTATAAACTATTGCTTAGCTTCTCTCTCCTAATAAAATTTTCAATTCCCTGTATTAACAATTAAAAGTGTACATAGGTCAGAAAAGTAATGACTCAAATGATTATATTACATTTGTTATCTTCATTAAAACAGTGTTTTACTTACTTTGGGTATCTTATTTACTCAGGATTGGTGAAAGGCCAAAGAATGGCCAAAATGCCTTCTATTTAAATGTCCTAATGGATTCCTGTAGGTAAGTAAAATACTCTTTTAATGAAGTTTCTGATGTAACGTATAAATTATTCATTACCTTCCTGGAGAGTGTACTTATGTTTAATTGGATACTGAGGCTTAAACAATGCATTTCTTACCTGGGAATGTGGCTATTAAATAATAATTTTTCTCAGGTTGTTTTCAAATGTGAATACATTTCACAGGAAGGTAGAGGCCACATAATAAACATATATGCATGTGTTTGTTCCAGCTCTGTTAGTCTCTTATACAGTGTGGAGTCAGTGGGGGAGATCAGGGTTTCGGAAAGGAGGAGTTTATCACATTCCTGAAGAGCATGAAAGCTGGGAGGACGTTAGAGAAAATGTCTTCAATTATAATGAGGAAGGAGGGGGAGAACACGACCAGGTATGGTACAGCATCTTGACAATATTTTAAACACACAGCAATCCAGACCCAAATGGCTCTCACCTTCCTGTCAAAGAAACAGTATGTTGAGAAAATAAGAAAACAAAATTTCAAAAAAATGCATGGAACTTTTCAAGAGGTATGTGTGACTAACTAAAGCACCCAGATGATCTTGCTCACATAATCCTCTTCTTCCCTGACCCCGCCACCATCCCCAAAGTTTTTCTCTAATGACATGTCTTGTAATAGATCTGAATCTCCTGGAGGCAGGCTGTTGTGTATTAAAGCACCTTGCATTTAGTGTAAGAACTTGTGAAAAAGAAGGGGACATAAGGAAAATTGTTTCTCACACACAGATGAACATTACCCAATACAGCAACAGCAAGGAATTTATGTAGGCAAAAGTGTCATGGGAGTAATTACCAGTACTTCACTCTTACTTTGTAACTTTTCAAACTCCATTTGCTATGACTTCTCTATGATAGTGTCTGAGAAGAGTTATAACAAATGTGCTCAGCTTGCTTTTTAACTCTCACTTAGCTGGACCCTATCCAAGTCACTTAATGTTTTAAAAGAGGAAAAATATTTCTTTGGCTCAAATAGATCAGTTCATTCAGGTGTATAGATCAGTGGGGCATACAAGTTTCCCAAGCAGCCCTCTGTAGGCTTCTTGTGGATTCCTGAAGTTACCTTAGGGCTTGTCTACATGGGGAAATTGCAGGGAAGATAGTGAGAAATTACTAGGGGATGAATTTAAAGCCTGGATTAGCTATTCCACACTAACTCCCCAAGTGGACACACTTATTCTACACTAACAGCTTGTCTGCACTGCTGGCCTGCTTCCACGCACTGAAAGTTCTACAGGGCTCTTTAATCTCTTGCTGTTAGAGCACTGTGGAACTTCTAGTGCAATCACAGGTCCACACAGTCAGTTAATGCATGGCAGGCTAGTGCATTGTCGATTCACGCCTCAGCTTGCAGACAAGCCTGAGGAGTGCTTTGTTTAGTTTAGGTTAATACATTTTGGAAGGTTTTGCTTGAGCTAATGCACTAAAAATAGTAGTATCGCCATGGCAGCATGGGCAGCAGCTCAGACTATCCCCCAGAGTACAACCTCATCCAAGATTCTAGGTACATGTTCTGATGGCTAGCCTAAGCTGCCACCTATGCCACCACAGCTACACTCCTATTTTTAGCTTGCTATTTTGAGCATAACTAGTGTGTGTACCTCTCTCTGAGCTAGGAATTGCATCTCTCAGCTGCAGTGTAGATGTACCTTTAGTGTGAAATAAGAGTGTCCACATGAGCTAATGCAGAATAGCTATTCTAGGCTTTATCCCTATGTAGACAAGCCCTTATTTTTGTTCTTACCTCCTTCTTCGAAGCCATCCCTCACAGCCACCATCCTTACAAGCGGTGAAGGACCAGGTGGGGATAGTCCATCAAAACCATCCTCGGCTTGTAGGGCTTGCTGTCATGCTTGTGTCTTTTACCAACAGAAGTTGGTCCAATAAAAGAAATTACCTCAGCCATCTTGTAACTCTAAAAATCTTTACTCTATTTAAATACTTCACTTTTGAAAAGGGAAATGGTGATTATAGGTATCCCAGATACTGGCCCAGGGTAAATATTGTCTGGGGGGTTGGAAAAGTTTTAACATTTTTCATTATGACTTGACACGCTGGTGACATAATGACTTTGGAGTGGAGGTTCCATTTACAGCCGTATCTACCTTCCACTTTTCTGAATTAGCATGGAACATGGTCAATTTTTGTTTGTGGCCAAAGACTGTCAGTATTCACAGAGATTTTGTCTAATCTGAAGGTGTCATCGCTTTTCAGATTCTCTCTTTTCTTCAGTCTGTGAAGACCTCCCATACTCTGCTTCATTTGTGAGTTTAAAAAAGCCTGTTGCTTGCTGTTTAGGGCATTTGCTTTGTGTTGTACATATCTCTTTAATGTTTGCATTAATTAATGTGTTTCAGACTGCTTATGATATAGACGAATTAAAGAAACCCCTGCAAAGCATCCCCCAATTCTCCTCAGAAACCACTGCTCCACACTTCAAGACACATTTTTGTCCAGAGAGAGACCCATTTACAAAACACTCACATCAAAGAGACTCAAATTCTGCAGTCACCAGTATTTCAGACTTCAAGGAATATGTGTCTCAAATAGTATACGACGCAGACAATGATCTACGTAGTCTTCCAGCAGACACTGTTCACTTTTACTGCTTAGAGGGGCAGTGCTCTCTGGCAGGGAGCCTTAGTTCCTTAGACTCCTCCAGTGTTGATGAAGATCTAAACTATAATGACCTCCATGAGTGGGGATCAAAGTTTGACAAGCTTAAAGAACTCTATGCGCTTTCAAATGAACACTTGTAAATGGAGAGATGGGAACCCAACACATTGCTGTGATATGAACTCTACTTAGTGTTTTGTATAAGATGCTAAAATGTTTCTAATTAGTTAAATAAATAACTTATTTATTGAGTCAGGCATTTCATATGAATCACTCACCTTTCCCTTATGTGACACTCTGAATACAAAATCTTTTTGTATGTACTGTATAAATAGATAGTTAAAGTTAGAAATGTAAAGGTTTTTTTAATGTGTGAATTTTTTTGAATACTTTGAATAGCATAGCACACACATAGCTTTATTTTGTGTAGGCCAAAGTGAGTTATTACAAACATCCTGTATGCAAATACTTCAGTTATTTTCTTCTTGGTCTTAGTGTGATTACGAACAAGTTGATACTTACTGGTGGGGAGATTATTATAAAATTGCAAACATTTTGGACTGTAAAATCACAACTATAATTATAGATGTTAAATATCAAACATTATTTTTCTTGATTTTTTTTCTTTTTCTTTTGTTGATAGTTGTCCACTTCTCTTATTTCCTTTCTCTCCCCTCGCACACACACCCTTATAAACATTGTCCAGACCTTTAATTTAAGGCCTTTGGGGATGGGATCAAGCAAAGTAAACACTTGGGGATAGCAGAAAGAAGATCAGAATGTCCTTCCGTATAGTGTATAAACACTTCACTGGTTTGCAAAATGGAGTTATACATGTTACATTGCTACATTGTTGATCACGCACTGAGGGCTTGTCTACACTACCCACCGGATCAGCGGACAGCGAGCAATGCAGCGGGGGTCCACTGAGTGCTCTCCCGTCGACTTCGGTACTCAACCAGAATGAGAAGTGTAACTGGAGTCAACGGGAGAGCATCAGCTGTCGACTTACTGCAGCGAAGACACCGTGATAAGTAGATCTTAAGTATGTCAACTTCGGCTATGCTATTCACGTAGCTGAAGTTGCGTATCTTCAATTGACCCCGCGCGGTAGCGTAGACAAGCCCTTAGGGAAGACGTGTTACAAGGTTTAGAAACAACGTACTAGGCAAGTTGTTTATCTTCCAACTTCCCCTTACACACACACACACACACACACACACACGCGCGCGCCTCTTGAGCGAAGTGGTGATTTGAGCACAAGATCAGTGTCAGGAACTCCTGAGTTTTAATCCTGGCTTTGACACTAGCTCCAGTGGTAGGGGGCAAGTCACATTAAGCAGTTTCTCTCCGTAAACTGGGGACCATACCCACTTCTTAGGTTTGATGTGTGAGGATCAGTTAGTGTTTGTAAAATGCTTTAAAGCTGTTAACTGTGTATTAAATTATTTTATACTCATTTTTCATTATTTAATACCACAACACTATACATGAAGCCTGATTTTTAGTCTAGCCAATTCTATGTAAATGTGATGTATAGCAATAAAATACTGCTTTAAAATTAGACCTTCCATCACTGTGCCTGACTTTCATGCTTGATCTATGAGAAGTGGAGCTACGGGGAGAATACAGTAACTCCTCACTTTAAATCATCCCGGTTAACGTTATTTTGTTGTTACGATGCTGATCAGTTAGGGAACATGCTTATTAAAAGTTGTGTAATTCTCCACTCTTACGTTGTTTGGCTGCCTGCTTTCTCCACAGCTGGCAGCCTCCCTATGCCCCCTCCTCCCCACAGCGCCTCCCGCTCACCAGCACACCTCGTGGATCAGCGCCTCCTCCCCGCACTCCTGCCCGCAGCAATCAGCTGGCTTGCAGCGTTTTGGGGGCGGGGGGGGGGCGAAGACTCAGCGCACAGGCTTCCCCTGCCTCCTGAACGCTGCAAGACAGCTGATTGAGGAGTTACTATACTCTATTTAAAATAAGGGAGGTTTTGAGAAATATAGTAATTGTTCTAATACAAATATTCTGAGACACACTTCACTGAAAAAATCTGTCAACTGAATAAAAAATGTACTTAATTAGTACAATGAAATACTTCATATAAACCATACTTAAAATGTTGATATTTATCAGATAGATACTATGCAGTAGATAAAACAGGATAGCAAGTCAAACCATGACTCGTTCCTTTATGATAGACAGATATTGACTTGTTCATGCAAAGTCATTGATCATGGCAACCATACAATGTATTGTCATGTTTGGCATAATGAAGGTTTCTCCCTACTTATTAAAATATAAATGTATTACCTTTTTGTAAGAAACTAGTAATTGTAATAGCTATTTTATACTTCTGAAGCACATGTTGTGCTGTAAATGAAAGCTACTGAACCTCAAAATTTCAGTAAGGCTATCTGCTTCTTGAGTCTTGTACTGAATACATTCAGTTAAATTATACTATAGATATTGTATATAAATTTGTATGCCTCCTATCACTCTTTTGTATTTGAAGTTCGGTAAAGATTTTCAGGATTATCGTATTGATGCATTATGTCTTCAGTAAGGAAGAGATGAATTTGAGGTGTTCAGTGTACTACTGACTCCAGGGTCTAGGGGAGTAGTCTGCATTACCTGTCCTCCATCTGGACTGTATTTTATAATGCAACTAAAGTCTGCCAGTGTTTTACTGGTTCTACACGTGCATGCATAGCTTAGGAAAGTTTATAGATAGCTAGCAGTATATTTTTTCCTAGGATCAGTGAAGGTGCAAAGGAACAATAAATAGGTAGGGTCCACTGGAGAGAAGGGTCTTATGGTGAAAACACTGGACTGTGCGGCTTCCTTCCATGTGCTAGACCGGGGTGGGCAAACTACGGCCCGCGGGCTGGATCTGGCCCCTCAGGGCTTTGGATCCAACCCGCGGTGCAACCGGCATCATATCCCTGCGACCCCCAGGCAGGGGGCTCCATGTGTTGCCCTTGCCTCCAGGTACTGCCCCCTGCAGCTCCCATTGGCTGGGAACAGGAAACCGTGGCCAATGGGAGCTTTGGGGAGGTACCCAGAGGCGCGGCAAGGGCAGCACACGCAGAGCCCTCTGATCCCTCCCCCCCAGGGGCCACAGTGCTTTCTGGAGGGGCGTGGGGCTGGGGACAGGGCAGGCATTCATGGAGCCTGCCCTGGCCCCGGTGTGCGCCGCTGCCACCCTGGAGCCACTTGAGATAAGCGGTGTTGGGCTGGAGCCCAAACCCCTCCTGCACCCCACCCCCCAACTCCCTGCCCTGAGCCCCCTCATACACCCCACACTTCTCCTGCAACCCAACCCCCTGCCCTGAGCTCCCTGCTGCACCCCGCACTCCTCCTGCACCCCAACCCCCTGCCCTGAGCCCCTTCCTGCACACCACACCCTCTCTCCCACCCTGTGCTCTCTCCTACACAACAACCCCCTGCCCCAGCCCTGCATACAATTTCCCCACCCAGATGTGGCCCTCGGCCCAAAAAGTTTGCCCACCCCTGTGCATATGGAAGGAAGATGTGTATAAAAGGAAGAAGGGCCTTGTGTCTCATTAGTTCATATATAGCAGAGTACAGCACATTTCCACTGCTAGCAGATAATATTCAGCTGTCTAGCAAATAGCTGAAAATAGTGGATTTAAAAAAAAACATAAGAAATTGCATACAAAATCTATTTTACAAGAGCTTAAAGTGGCAAGATCAGGAATTTACAGCTCAGGCTACCTAGGAACCTTAACACTGATTCCTTGTGTGATTAGTAAGAGGTCTCATTACATTTTGCCCCCCTGCAGGATCCCTGTTTTGTTAAATGTGAGACATCTGGGCCTGGTTTCTCAGAATAGTAGTATATAGCACTTTGTATGTTTGAAGCTCAGCTTCAATTGACTTCAACTGCAGGTGTCAGTACTCAGTTCTTGCAAATCCAGTCCCAGAGCCTCTCACTGGGCATCCAGAAAATGAATACACAGTTTATGGCTATCTGTGTGAAAATTTTGGTTTAGCAACTTTCCCAGCATCACAGAGGAACTCTGTGGCAGAGGCAGGGATAGAATCCTGTTCTGTATCTTAACTATGAGACCATCTTTTCTCTTCCTGCAACCTCTCACTCATTCACTACACACTTCCATCTTCTGCAACGAATGAAGTAGGGATCCTATAGAGTAGACAACACTTCTTCACTGTTGTCAAGGTTTCTTTCCCCATTTTGAACTTTAGAGTGCAAATGTGGGGACCTGCATGAACACTTCTAAGCTAGTAATTAAGCTTAGATCTGGTATGCTGCCACCAGGCAGAAATTCAGTGTCTGGCACACTCCCTGTTCCCCCCCCCCCCCCCCGGGCTGCCTTGAGAGGCTTCACCAACTCCCTGGTGAACACAGATTGAAACTCCTTGGATCTTAAAACAAGGAGGAATTAACCATCCCCTCTCCTTCCCCCTACCCCCAATCCCTGGTGAGTTCAGACCCAATCCCCTTGGATCTTAAAACAAGGAAAATCAGATTCTTAAAAAGAAAGCTTTTAATTAAAGAAAGAAAAGGTAAAAATTATCTCTGTATAATCAGGATGGAAAACGCTTTACAGGGTACTCAGATTCATATAGACCAGAGGGACCCCCCCCGCCCCCCAGCCTTAGATTCAAAGTTACAGCAAACAGAGGTAAAAATCCATCCAGCAAAAAGAAACATTCACAAGTTAAGGAAAACAAACATCAGATTAATCCGCCTTGCCTGGCTGTTACAATTTTGAAACATGAAAGACTGATTCACAAAGATTTGGAGAGCCTGGATGTAGGTCTGGTCCCTCTTAGTCCCAAGAGCGAACAACACTCAAAACAAAGAGCACAAAGACTTCCTTCCACCAAGATTTGAAAGTATCTTGTCCCCCTATTGGTCCTCTGGTCAGGTGTCAGCCAGGTTTACTGAGCTTCTTAACCCTTTACAGGTAAAAGAGACATTAACCCTTGACTATCTGTTTATGACAACTGTATAACCCAAATTCATTCAACAAGCACCATTCGTCCTGGATATTGAATAAGGGATCATAAGGGAAACAATAGTATGCGACCATGTCATTAGACTGTAGAATAATATATATGCACAAGGGCCCTAATTAAAATTCCAGGGGAAACCTTAATTCTGGCACTTCCTAATTAAGACTTTGCAACTCTAGCATTCTTTAATATGAGGTGTTTACATATTTCTATATAAATGACATGAGAATTTGATAAGATAGGACTTGCTCACCTCCTAAAAAACAGCCTGCTGGCAACCTTAACAGAATGCCTGCTTGAAAAGGGATCCTGGTGGCTCTGGTCAGCACAGCTGACCCTGCTGCTAAAAGTTCTATTGGCTGTAGTGCCAGCTGGGCAGGCAGGCTCCATGCCTGCCTCTGCACAGCACCTGGGAAGTGGCTAGCATAGGCAGAGGAGTGGTCAGGGGGGCTCAGTGCGCTGCCCCCACTTGCAGACGCCACCCTAGTGCTGGCTCCACAGCTTCCATGGGCCAATGGAACTGCAGCCAATGGGAGCTGCAGGGGCATCACCTGCAGGCAGTGTGTGGAACTCTCTGGTCACCCCTCTGCCTAGGAGTCGCAGGAACATACCACTGCTTCCCAGGAGCCGCCTGAGGTCAGTATCGCCCAGAGCCTGCACCCCAAGCCCCCTTTTGTGCCCCAACCCCCTGCCCTAACTCTGAACCCCCTCCTGCACCCCAACCCTGAATCCCTTTGCCCCAGCCCAGAGCCCCTTCCTACACCCCAAACCCCTCATCCCTGGCCCCACCCAGGAGTTTGCACCCCCAGCCAGAGCCTGCACCCTAAATCCCTGCCTAGTGAAAATGAGCAAGTGAGAGGGTGGGGGAGAGTGAGCGATGGAGAGAGGGGGTGGAGGGAAGGGATTAAGCGGGGCGGGGCAAGGATGTTTAGTTTTCTGCAATTAGAAGTTGGCAACCGTACCTACCACTGAAAATATTGGAATATTGCCAGGTCCGGGGAGCTAACATTTCACCCCTGTGAAAGGTTCCATAATTCTTTAATGTTTAAAAGTGTTACAAAGGGTAAATTTTTTAGATGAGGAAATAATAATGTACTGCTAAATTAATATAAGCAAAGGTCATAACAGTTTCAATGCCCTTACGTTAGGGTATTGCATGTATTTGGCTAGATCAATTTTTTAAATCAATTTAAAGTGCTCCACTCATCTGGTACAAACAAAGCTGGAGGTTATGGAATGGAAAAGTGCATTTGATTTTATAAACATCACTATGGCCATGAAAAGCTTCCTGCATTGCATCCACATTCTTGAGGTCTGACCGATGAGTGAGAGGAACAGTGAATAGTTTTACATTAGCATCAAGCTCCAAGTCAGGATAGTTCAGTGGTTTGAGCATTGACCATACAACCCTGGGTTTAGCAAGCTAATCCTTAAGGGGGCTACTTAGGGATCTGGGGCAAAATTCGTACTTGGTCCTGCTAGTGAAGGCAGGGGGCTGGACTCAATAACCTTGTGGGGTCCCTTCCAGTTCTCTGAGCTAGATGTATCTCCATATATTAATAAAATCTTTTGATACAGAAAGTAAAATGCTCAGATTAAAATAATGGTTCTGAAATTGTGTGGCTACTCATTATAGGAAACAGAGAGGGTAAAGTCCTAAAAAATGGTCTTACCATGGCGTGGTGCATAAGGGACTAGATGAGGCTTTAGGAGAGCAGGGTTCTGTTCGCTGGTCTGTTACTACCCTGCTGTGTGACTTTGAGCCAGTTGTCTCACCTCCCATTTCCTCTCCCACCCTTTGTTTTGTTTATTTAAATAGCCTCTTCAGCAAGAGCTTACAGAGTTCAAGCTATGTACCTAGCCTCAAAATGGCACCCTGCTTTTAGTGGGTGCATAGTACTAATGTACTACACGTAATAAATACGTTTGGCTTATTGTCCATATGCTTTGACAGAGTCACCCTCTGCACCCTACTGCTGCCTTTCTGCCAAGCGTTCACAAAAGCAGGGCTGTAGGTAAGATGAAACAGGTGGAGAGCTGCTTGCTCTCAGCTGCACTGACATTTCCAATGCCATTCATTACCCAGTGCCCCAGCTCCTTTGCTATGCTAATACAGGCGCCCTCTGTATTTGCCGTTTCTGGTTGCTGAGCTATGGCCCTGCCTCTCTTCTCCCACCCAAGCCCGAGGGCTCGAAAGCTACTGGTGGAAGAATAACGTGACAGGAGAGCTAAATCGATCGCCGGTGGATCGATCTCAGAGCGGGGACCCCTGCTGTAGTGTAGACCCGCCCTAACGGGGACGGAGCCAACGGCCGAGGCCCAACCGCTCTCTGAGTGGCCACAAAGGCTGAATGGGGTGGAGCAAAGCGGGGCCTCCCCCCCTCCGCGGCGGCCATCTTGGAGCGTGGGGCTCCTTCGGCCGTGGGCGGGGCAACCAGTGAGGGATTCGGGAGCCTGATGGGTGTGGCCCGGGGTCGCTGAGGGCAAAGGGGAGACCACGAACGGGGGAGTTCCCCCCCCCCCAGTACCTACTCGCCGAGCGGAGACCACGAACGGGGGAGTTCACCCCCCCCCGCAGTACCTACTCGCCGAGCGGAGACCACGAACGGGGGAGTTCACCCCCCCCCCGCAGTACCTACTCGCCGAGCGGAGACCACGAACGGGGAGTTCACCCCCCCCCGCCCCAGTACCTACTCGCCGAGCGGAGACCACGAACGGGGAGTTCACCCCCCCTCCCAGTACCTACTCGCCGAGCGGAGACCACGAACGGGGGAGTTCCCCCCCCGCAGTACCTACTCGCCGAGCGGAGACCACGAACGGGGAGTTCACCCCCCCCCGCCCCAGTACCTACTCGCCGAGCGGAGACCACGAACGGGGGAGTTCCCCCCCGCAGTACCTACTCGCCGAGCGGAGACCACGAACGGGGAGTTCACCCCCCCCCGCCCCAGTACCTACTCGCCGAGCGGAGACCACGAACGGGGAGTTCACCCCCCCTCCCAGTACCTACTCGCCGAGCGGAGACCACGAACGGGGAGTTCACCCCCCCCCCCCCAGTACCTACTCGCCGAGCGGAGACCACGAACGGGGAGTTCACCCCCCCCCCCAGTACCTACTCGCCGAGCGGAGACCACGAACGGGGAGTTCACCCCCCCCCCCAGTACCTACTCGCCGAGCGGAGACCACGAACGGGGAGTTCACCCCCCCCCCCAGTACCTACTCGCCGAGCGGAGACCACGAACGGGGAGTTCACCGCCCCCCCCCGCAGTACCTACTCGCCGAGCGGAGACCACGAACGGGGAGTTCACCCCCCCCCCCGCAGTACCTTCTCGCCGAGCGGTGCTGGGGCTCAGCGAGCCGCCGCGGGGCAGAGCCGAGCTACCGCTATGAGCGCCGAAGCCGCTGACCGGGAAGCGGCCACTTCCAGCCGGCCTTGCACCCCGCCGCAGACCTCCTGGTTCGAGTTCCTGCTGGAGGAGGCGCTGCTGGAGACGCACCTGAAGAAGCCCTGCCCTGGTTAGTGCCGGCCGGGCTTGCGGGCGCTGCGGGGTCGGTGTGAGGCCGGGCGGCCTACGCTCGGTGCCTCACATGCAGTGACGGCGGCGGCCATTGGGCTCGCGGGCCCGCCCGCGACTCGCTGCGAGGGACCGGCGGCGCGTGGGAGCGTGGGAGCGAGCGAGCTGCGGCTCGTGCCCAGCTGTGAGGCGCCGCCTAGAGAGAGGCGACGAGGTGGCTGGTCCGGCCTCAGGCTCAGGGCCTCTGAACTTAGCTACTCGGCTGGCTTCGCTCTCCAGGCTGATGGTCTGGCGTCATTTTTGAACCGCTAGACTTGTATGTTAAGGAGCCAGAAATTTATAGGTGGTGAGTTTAAAGCAAACACAAGGAAGCGTTTCCCATAATGCATAGTCCACCCGTGGAGCCCGGGCCAGGGGATGTTGTGAAGGCCAAAGCTGTAACTGGGCTCAAAAAAGAGTTGGCTAAGTTCAGGGTTAGGTCCATGAATGGCATGTCCAGGTGTCCCTAGCCTCTGACTGCCAGAACCTGGGACTTGACAACAGGAGATAGATCACTTGATAATTGCCCTGTTCTGTTCACCAGGCACTGGCCACGGTCAAAGAGAGGATGCTGGGCTGTGTGGACCACTGGTCTGACCTACTATGGCCGTTCTTACGTTCTGTTGCTCCTATGAGTGCATCCAGCCTCCACCATTTCTTGGCTTCCTTTTTACAGCCTGCCTCATTCTCTCAAGCCTGTCCATCCCTTCATCTCAGTGTAAAAGTGCATGAACTAACCAAAGCAAGTGCGTTTGTAACCTTTGTCTTTCCATCCCTTTCCTATGTTGTCCGATGTCTCATTTTGTCTGTATTTACACTGTAAGTGTTTGACACAGTCCCTGCTACTAGTTTAGTTTTGTAAAGTGCCAGACATGTTCAAAGTATTGAACAAATGATAAATAAGGGTAAAGTACTGCAAGAAGACTGCCTGTTATAAGGCATGTTTAGGAGGAGACATTGTGTTGATCCTAGATCAATTTTGGGATGACTGCCAGCAAGGCTTTCAGGATGTAGGTTTGCCTATCCAGTTGAATCACAATCAGTGGCAGTCTTATGACCCAATGGTTGGCATGAGCTCAGCTGCAGGAGGCAAAAGGACATAAAATACTTCCAGAGGTAGCAGTTGACCTCATAAGACTAGCTGCGTATGCTGTATAGGTAGAAAATAGTTTTGGACACTGTTTATATTTGCTGAAACCTGAAAAAAGTATTATGTTCTTTTGTTACTTATTAAAATATTGCTGCTTTGAAGACATCACTGTAATATGCTGTGACACACAAAATCATATTTTTCATCCTCACATTTTAAAGCAGGCCTGCACAACATGCGGCCTGTGTGGGCTCACTGTGCAGCCCGCAGGCAAGCAGCTGGGTGGGGCTGCTGGGTTCACCCCCACCTGGGGGGGGGCCTCACAGCCCCGCGCATGCTGCACTCCAACCAACCTGACAGCCAGAACCACACGTGTCTCCGTCTCCCGCTCTCCCCCCCTCCCCTTTGGCATACAGCAGGTATGTCACTTCTGGGGCCTGCTGAGGCGGGAAGTGCCGAGCGAGGGGAGGGATGCCCGGCCTGGGCTCGAACCGCAGCTCGGGGGGGAGGGACTGGGCTGAGACCCCCCACCTCCCCCTTCAGTTGGGGGCAGAGCTACTACTGTGCTGGTTGGTCCCAGGGCGGCCTCCGTAGTGATCGGGTGGGGGTTGAACTGTCTATGGGCAGCCAGGAAATCCCTGGGGAAGACGTGTGGGTTGCACCTGCCCTGCCCCGACTGCTGCTCCCTTCCCTGGGCCAGGGACCTTCCCCCTTCCTGGCCCTTATCACACAGCCCTCCCCCACCCCGGCTCCCTGTGTTTTTGTGTTGGACAGTCACATCCAGTCCTGTCACACTGCCCCTTTCCCCTCCCCAGCTTAGTTCATAGCCCCAGAAAATCCCTTCAAACTATCCCTCTTTTCCCCTCCCCTTATTTCATGGGGGTGGACGATGAGCTGGGGGGCCAGTGGCGGTAAGGCTTTATACTTGGGGAGGGGGATGAGGAGGCAAGTCCGTAGCTGGAGAGGGGCATCCATTTTCAGTGTTTTAATTTTTGGTACTGCTCTGTGCAGTAATATAGTGACCCCTGGGGGGTTGAAGAGGAGTGTGATGGAGGAGACAGGCCCTATTTTACTGTTGTGATCTGGTTACCCTGTGCATGCTATTTCCCCCCCCTTCCCCCCGCCCCTTCAGCCAACAGCGCTGGAGAAGGAGGGTTTGTTTCCACAGGGCAGGTGGCGCTGGGGCGGGGTGTGTGTTTTGGGGGGGATGTTTTGGTGTCACGGGGGGGGGTGTTTCGGCCCTCAGCTGTTTTCTTCGGAGTAATATGGCCCTCGCCACTTTGCAAGTTGTGCAGGCCTGTTTTAAAGCCTTCCATAGCACTACCTCTGTTTACATCTTGTTGGTCACCTGCTGCTACACTTGTATTCAGGCTCTGTTTTCTGCTCATTGCTTTTCTCCATGCTTGTTTTATTTGTCTTTCTCAAGCACTTACATACTTTACTTTTCTTACATCAGGAATATCTTTCATGTGCTGTGCTATTTGTCTCTGTTAGATTCCTCCTTAAAGCCCACCTTTTCCTGCAGCAGGGATTGGCAACTTTTGGCACATGGCCTGTCAGGGAAATCCACTGGCAGGCTGGAGCGGTTTGTTTACCTGCAGCATCCGCAGGTTCGGCCGATCACAGCTCCCACTGGCTGCAGTTCGCTGTTCCAGGCCAATGCGAGCTGCGAGAAGTGGCGGCCAGCACATCCCTCGGCCCGCGCTGCTTCCCACAGTCTCCATTGGCCTGGAACAGTGAACTGCGACCAGTGGGAGCTGCGATTGGCTGCAGGTCAACAAACTGGCCCAGCCTGCCAGCGGATTTCCCTGACCGGCTGCGTGCCAAAGGTTGCCGATCCCTGTCCTGCAGTCTTTCAGATAACCCAGGTAGTGAAAATGGTGGTAAGAAAAATTCATATTGTTAACCTTAGCCTACCTACCACATAACCACCTTTTATTCAGACCTATCTCTCCCCTGCCCTTCTGTCCACCCCCTTGCCTGATGGTAATTCTCTAGCAATATGTTTGTCGTTCACCACTTAGGGACAGATCTTGCAAATGTTACAGGATGTAATGCTTACTGCCAATGACTACAGTGGGATAACTCATAATAAGAAGGGTCTGTATCACATAGTAAATATATTAAGGATCAAGACCTTTGCAGTCCACATGAGTTAGTCATTAAGTCTGCAAATATCTATCTAAAGAAGTGTGCACACCTGTGGTGTTTTATGCAGTTACTAAATAATATTAACATATAAATGAGCATAACTGAGAAAATAAATCTTCAATGCAAACTGACTTGTGGTAATGAAAAAAGTTTTAAAAGAATAACCAAAACTGCAGTTCTGAAATTTATTACCCAATATTCTAACACCTAAAGCTATGTCTGCACAACACACCTTACAATGGTGGAGCTGTGCTGCTGCAGCTGTGCCGTTGTAAGGTGTGCTGTGTGGTCACTCTTTATCACTAGGAGAGAGAGCTCCTGGTGCCAAAATAAAACCACCTCCCACAAGGAGCGGTAGCTTCATTGATGGAAGCGTGGTTCCCGCCAACAAAGCGCTGTCCATGTCGGCTCTCTTCGTCACTAAAACGTTTGTCATTCAGGAGGATGTTTTTTCACACCCCTCAGCAACAAAGGTTGTAGCAACGAAAGTGCCAGTGTAGACAGCATAAATTACAAGGTTTTCTATTTTTTTGTTTAATGTTTCATTTAACGATACTTCATTTCACAGTTTTCCTTTTTGTTTGGTCCTTTCACACAGCAATAGAACAAGCATTTTTTTTGTAAAACCACAAAAATTGTCAGAGGGATTTAGGCAGGTTTGTACCTGAAATTTCTTTTAACTCAATCTTAGTTTCAAGAAATCAAGTTGCATGCCTTTCTAAATGAACTGTGCAAGCGTAGCCTTATCTGTTTAGAATCAGGACTTCTGAGATACTGTTATTAACCATGAAAATTTTACCATAGTCAAGTGAGAATCTGACTAAAATTACAAAGTGAAACTCTCATTTATTTGTTTTCTTGTAGCACCAAAGGCCCTGGCCATGGCTGAAGTCCCATTATCTTCACAAAAGACTAAATATGACAGGCCCAATCTACATTGTTAATTTAGATCTCCTAGTATTAATCCACAATTTTTGATGTCTAAGGTAGCGGTGTTTGCCTGTATTTTGTAAAATACAGGAAAAAGTTAATAGTTCTAATCTTTGAATACTAAAAGCAGTCAAAGCTGTAGGAAAGATTAGTGATCAGTTCAATACTGCTTTCCCCTGACTTGAATTGTATAGCACAGAATTAGGAGTGTCAAACAATTAAAAAAAATAATTGAGAGATTTAAAAAAGTTGTGATTAATCGCACTGTTAAACAATAATAGAATACCATTTACGTAAATATTTTTGCTAATATTTTTGGTTTGGTGCGTGTGTGCTTAAAGAGAAAGCACTTCCTGCACACAAAGTACTCAGGAGCACGAATTCTTTTTCAGCCAGCAGCGCTCATTCCTGAGCCATCCTCAACAGACAGGATGTCCTCCTACCCCTACTTGTGTACCTGGTTGCTGTTGACATGGGGTCAGGGAGAAGGGTGAGCTTAACTTCAGCCCCTTTGCATTTCCTCTGCGCAGCAGACAGAAGGAAGGCTCCCTGTTCAGAGCAGCTTGGCCAGGGTGGCTCCGCTGAGGGAGAGGAGGCTGGAGCAGGGTGCAGAAGGAGGGGCGCCCCTGCCCCGACATGCAGCTGTGCCCCCTTGAGCATGGTGCCATGGGTAGTGGCCCCCTTCACCCAGCCAGTGTCTGCCTCCCTGCCCTGCTGCTGGAGTCTCATCTCCAGAGGTTTGCGATTAACTCTCATTTTTTAAAAAAGTGTTAATTGCATGCCTTAACTGCAATTAATTGACAATTCTGAAAAAAACAAAATTGCATACCTCTAAATACCATGTGGAAAAGCAGAAGTGGAAACAGATTATTTCCAGCCATATTTGAAGTTATCCATGAGGGAAAAGTCTATTTTCTTGGGATGTTAATTCCAGTGAGGCTGTACTGGAAAAGATCCTGAGAGGTCTCTGAAGAAGACTGAAATATTTATTGTTACTGTTATTCTAAACTATTATTGTCAGTGTACAGCAATTAGTCATTTTATTGAAGACCTTTAAGAAATTGAAATGAATAGGCAGTGGGTTTAAAGCAAACGAAAGGAAGTACTTCTTCATACAACACACAGCCAACCTGTGGAACTTGTTGCCAGGAGATGTCGTGAAGGCAAAAATTATAATTGGTTCAAAAAAGAACTAGATAAATTCATGGGGGGATAGGTCCATCAGTAGCTATTAGCCAAGATGCGCTGGGATGCAACTACTTGCTCTGGGTGTCCATAAGCCTCTGACTACCAGAAGCAGGGACTGGATGACGGGGTGGATCACTTGACAATTGTCCTGTTCTGTTCATTCCCTTTAAACTATTTGGTATTGGCCACTGTCGGAAAACAGGATACTGGGCTCGATGGACCAGTGGTCTAACCCAGTAAGGCCATTGTTAAGTTCTTACATTGAGCCCTGCTCAAAATCAGGTCTTAACCTTTCTATTTGCCAGATTCTTTACTGTCAGCTAATAGTTAATGTGCTCAAGACCCATTTAATATGGGAATGCTTTCTCTTATGGTTGTTGGTGATTGAAATTTAGTAACAGTAGTGTACAACAGTGAAAATAAATACAAAAAATATTTGGGTGCCATGATAAAATCATAATTTAACCTAAGTTTATTTTATTAAGAATCTGGCTAAATGCAGTGTAAAAACTCATGATGTTCTTTTGAGGTTAGAATCTCTGTCAAGCAAGAAAGATGCTAGTATAAATGCCAAGAACATTTTCTGCTCAATATTCATGGTTGTAATTTTGTTTCAATATGACGTTTTGTTTCTGTGCCTAAAAATGAAGTTTAAAATGTGTGGCGTTTTTGTTTTTTTCCTGTTTATAGATCCTCCACCTGTTCAGTTGATTGTCCAATTTTTAGAGCAGGCTTCTAAGCCATCAGTGAATGAGCAGAACCAGGTCCAGCCTCCGCCTGATAACAAGAGAAACCGTATTTTAAAACTTCTTGCTCTTAAAGTTGCTGCACACTTAAAGTGGGATTTGGATGTACTAGAGAAAAGGTATTGCTTATACATTTCAGGTTGAAAATCTTAAATTACAATGTGGCCGAAGTTCTGTTTTTTAACAAGTTGGAAATGGATCCTATTCTGTATTCCGACTGAGACATTTGAAAAGAAACTTTGGCGTGGGGTAGGAGAAGGAATTTAACAGTTCAGTCAACTGATAGTTCCATCTGTTTATAAGTAGGTAAAATAGACTCTTGATTAGGGGTTCTCAAACTGGGGGTCGGGACCCCTCAGGGGGTTGTGAGCTTATTATATGGGAGGTCACGAGCTGTCAACCTCCACCCCAAATCTTGCTTGCCTCCAGCATTTATAATAGTGTTAAATATATTAAAAAGTGTTTAATTTACTGGGGGAGCAGTCGCACTCAGAGGCTTGCTGTCTGAAAGAGGTCACCAGTAAAAAAGTTTGCGATCTCCTGCTCTTGATGATGTAAGGAAGCCAGGCCATAAACAGGGATGTTGCAACTCCCACAAGGGAATTAGTAGTAGTAGTAGCAATAATAGTAATTTTAAAAAGAAACACAGCAAACCTTATAAGATGTTCACATTCTTAACCTAAGTAAATGTATGCTCTTATTGTTGTAACCTTTGTCCTTCTCCACCTTCTCACTGTTTATTACATTTGTTTAATGTTGGATTGTAAGCTTTACAAAGCTTATCTTAAAGCTTGGGTGCCAAAAAAAAGCAAACATTGGTTTCAAGTAGGTTCATTAGAAAACTAAAAATTCACCTAATTTTCTGTCTTATAGGAGTAATTGATTTTTCTGAAGTGGTATAAAGAAAGCATAATTTTCATGAAGACAAAGAAGCTTGCTATCTTTATAAGCATATTGGACCATATGACTGTCTTCAAACAAATTTTTATATAGGTGGGATGGGGTATTCATAAACAGGTTATTCTCCTTTCTCAGCAGACTCTGATGTTTGAATTTTTATAAGCTGTGCTTCCTTGTGTATTCCACATTTTCAGATAATGTGGTGTAAGGAGCAGAGCAGGGGCCTATGAGTTAGTGTCTTTGGTTCTAAATTTCCAGCTTTTTTAAATTTCTGTTACTCAGTTTCCTCATTTGTGGGGTATAGTATTTATTTGTACTGCTGGAGTGTTGTAAAGCTTAATTAACATCTGTAAAAGTGCTATGAGGTTCTCCCCTATAAGTCTCTGCATTTATGTAGCACTTTAATCATAATCTTTATGGTCATGATTAGATACAAAACCCACAATAATATATGAGCTATAATACTTTTACTGCCAAAAATGTATTTTTAATTTAATTATAAATATACTGTAGAAGTCAAGATGAACAATCAATGCTTTCCCATGGGCTTGACTTTCAAACTGGGTCTCCAGTTTTGCGGGCACACCTTTGTGTTTGTAATTAATTCATGTGGTTTTTTTGCACTCAATTTATCAAGAGTTCAAATTCATAAAAAATAGAGGCCAGTTTTGAAAATTGTCTCCTTAATGCCCCACAATCTTGAGCTGATGCAGGACTTCATAGACTCACTTTGTCCCTCTGAACTGGTCCTGTCTTAATTTAAAATTTCTCCCTAATAGGGAGAGACTAAAATATGATCCCTCATCCTATTAACTGATTCATGAATAACTGTGGGTCTGATTGTCCTAAGGCTTCATAATCAGGACCCAGACCTTAGGGTTTCAACTGTCTATGTTAGGTTACACAGCTGCATTTAAAGAGATTTCAGTGGCATTCTCCAGGGCTTCTCATATTGGGTCAGGACTCCAAAGTGGGTCATGACCCCATTTTAATGGGTCTCTAGGACTGGTGTTAGACTTGCTGGGGCCTGATGCTGAAGCCCGAACCCCACCACTGGGGTAGTGGGGCTCGGGCAGACTCAGGCTTCTGTTTTCCATCGTGGGGTCATATAGTAATTTTTGTTGTCAGAAAGGGGTTATAGTGCAATGAACTTTGAGAACCGCTGGCATACTCTGATCCCAGTCTGCATTACAGCTTCATGCAAGGTGAATCATGGGTCCCATTTTTGCCCAGATAGACAAGATTCTTGGACCTCTCATAATCAGAGTAGATTAATTGGCATGACTTTCAATATTGTATAGCATGACAACATATAGATCAGTCTGTTATTTGTTGAGGACTAAAAATCCAAATGTTTCAGAAACGAGCTGTAGTTACTAAATGTGCATGTGGAATTGGTTGCTTTGGGGCTTTCACGAATGTTACTGTGTATTATGTAGTAGTATTTTTCTGAAGTCTTAGGGTACGTAAGCCAGTCATTTTACTTGAACTTCAAATGCTTCTCTTACAGAGAAATCTGAATTAGTAACCACGGTATTTTCAGTTGCATAGCACTGAACTTCAGAATCCTAGAGTGGGGCTTTCCTGTCTTTTCAGTGGAACTATACTGTTTTATCAGAGTAAGACCGTGATTGTACTAATGCCCATCACCTGTGTTAGTGTTCAAACTTATTATGGAGTATGTGCCACTCTAGCCCCCAGTCTTAAACCATTGTGTGGTAGTGTGCACAACTCATATGAGGCAAATAGAAGTAGCACATAGTTGCTTCTTGTTATAGGGGTCCACTCCTACTCTCAGTAAGAGTTTTGTCATTTACTTTGTGGAAGCAGGATCTGACCCTGGTTTGGGAGGAAGAACTTATCCATGAGTGGGAGTCACTATTATAGAGGAGCAAATTACTCTTACTTTCCTGGGTAATTATGGATCAATTTAAGTAATATGCCCTGCACTGACTAGTTCTATCTTATCTAAACATATTAGAATAGGACTTCTATGTGAAATGTACAATCCTCTTTTTCTTGTGTTTTAGTTTGTCTGTTCCTGTACTGAATATGTTGCTGAATGAACTACTATGCATTAGCAAAGTTCCTCCAGGAACTAAACATGTAGATGTGGACCTATCCAGTTTACCTCCAACCACTGCAATGGCTATACTCCTCTACAATAGATGGTAAACTAACTCTCTCCTTCGAGCAATTTTCATAGGTCAAATACAGAAAGAAATGTTAATTAATCCTATTTAAATTTAATATTGGTTCTAAATTAGGCTGTTCAGAGAAGTGTTCAACTTCTGTCCTTAATGAGTGTTGGTGGGAGTGGGTGTACGTGCATGCACAAAAGTACACGTTTTAGCTTGCTAACAGTTTAAATTTAATCTGTTTACTTTTCTGTACTTAGATAAGAGGTGTGCAAACTCAACATGACCCTATAAATCTCAAACTAAATGTATAGCATTGTTAATGTTCTGCTCTTTTATACTTTTGAAGTCACCTGGATGAGTGCAACAAGTGGATGGGTCTGAAGAGGCCTTAGAAAGAAAATATGCTGTTATGTAACAGAATATTGAATATAAATGTTTTTAGTGTGTTGGCTACTGAATTATATGTCTTAAATACCCTATGCAGAGAATGTGTACAAGTTGTCAGGTTTTCTAAATTGAGGGGTATTTTTAGCATGCATTGTGCTCTGCATATCACGTGTTAATGTGAATAACAAACAATTCTGTGCTTAAATTTTTGTTTTCACTTTTTCCCCCCCATAGGGCCATTCGGACCATTGTCCAAAGTAGTTTTCCTGTAAAACAAGTAAAACCTGGTCCACCTCAGTTAAGTGTGTAAGTCAGCAAATATTCTTCGGAATGTTATTGACATAACATGTATTGAGCGTCATAGTTCAGAACCTGAATTTTCAGTTTGACGATGGCACGTTAATAGCCTATAGAAGATTAAAATTATGAATTAGTGTACTCTTGAAAAAATATAAAATGAATGTATTCAGAATAAAGCTTAAAAATATATTTGTTATGTGATCTGTGTAGCCTGACAGAACTTGAAAAATCATAGAGAAAAGGGAGGCAGGTGTTTTTCACTCTGACTAGTAGGCTTAGGCCTCAGTCTAGTCTGTGTTTGGTAAATTTTTAAGTCTCTGGCTTTATTATACCAGGCTGGTTAAATGAGTCAGGTCATATTGTTCCAGACTGTCAGACTGAGAATCCACTGAGCTATTGGATTACTAATCTGCAAGAATAAAGCTTGTTTTCTTCATTAGCTCGCAGGTTATTTCATTAGACATTTTGTATACTTAAATATAAAAATCCACATTGTTTTGAGCAAAATATATAGAGTTTTTTTTTAAACTGCCCCTTGGATTGACTTTTTTTACACTGTAAATCTCTGTAAATTGCATTGCCAAAATACTGTCAGCTTTATAGTCAGGAAGTCTGTTTATGAAAAGCAGTTATTTATTTTGTAAAACAGAGGATAGACGCTAACTTTAGAGGCATAGCATACTTTATATATATATATATATATATATATATATATATATATATATATATATATAATATATATATTTTAAAACCTCCTATGTCTGGCTCTGACGCTAAACTGGTCATTTAATGGGAAGATTCTCTATGGAGAAATCAGTTTTAAAATATCCACTAATTCTAAAATAACCACTTGTCAGTTCCTGCAAAAGTGTGTTTTATTAATTGTGAAGCCCAAAAGTACTGTAGGTGTTTATGGGATTGGGCTACACTTCTTATTAACATAGTTGTTGGTTTGTCCTATGATTAGGATTGTGACTTGCCATCTAAAAATATTTTCTTTTCCTTCAGAATGAATCAGATACAGCAGGAAAAGGAACTTGCAGAAAATATTTTAAAAGTGGTGAGCGTTTTTCCTTTATTTTTGTTTAGATTTCAGACAGATGTGAGTGTACCAAAGGGTTTAACTACTAGAGGTGCAATGTAACGTGTGTGTGTGTGTGTGTGTGTGTGTATATATATATATATATAGCATCCGAGTACTTTAACTTGTACAAGATATGTTGGTTAATAAGCTTTTTCACTTATTTGTGTATCTCTGTTTTGTTATTCCACTACTTTTATAATGGATACTGATCTCTGGATAATGTAAAAAAAAAACTTGCTTTGTGTCATGAAAAGTTCTTTATGGGAGTCTTTTTGTGCTCACACAAATAGAGTAGACATAGAGGGGGGTGTAGTCATGTGAGAGTGATAATTACAGGACCAAATGCCTATGCTTTGAAATTGAATGGCAGCAAAAAGGAAAATAGATACGTGTACCTACTTCAAGCTGTGGGTTCTTTTTTAGAATTCATTACTCACACGCTTCATATGTCTAGCTCTCAGCTGTAAGTCCAGTGGTGCATGATGTGTTCTACTTTTTGTGGGGAGTAGGCTAGGAAGAATACACTCCACATTTGTGGTAGTTGACAGTTGAATTTATTGCTATGGAAACTTTTTTAAAAGAAAATGAAAACTTTGCATTACTATGTTGAACTGATTTCTTCTGTGGTTTTTTTTTCCAACATTTTTCATGGCTTTTTTCGGATATGGGAAAATGCTTTTAAAAAGCCTATTTCTACAATGGCTCTTAGACAAATTGCAAGGTTTTATTTACTGATATAATTATGTATCCAGTGCTGCAAATATAAATAATTTTGAACAGGAAATTAAAATAATTCTCCTGTCCTATTTAAGCCTTCTGAAAAGTCTCACTATATTTTAATTCTTCAGGAAACCTTATTCTGAAAGATCCTATGTGAAAATTTGCCAAAAATTGATATTTGTAAAAATAAGATACTTCAGAATTTAGGACCAAAAAAGGCAATTTTTTGCCCTTTTTTTTTTTTTTTTTTTTTTTAAATTCAAATGGAAACAGTTCATTTTTAATAAGTGAAACATTCAGATGAGGTGTCTACAACCCAACTATTGTAACTTGCTAATACACTGGAAACTGACTAAAATCAGGAAGTCAAGCTGACAGAAAGAAATTGACAAGTTTTTCTACTTTACAAAGTGAACAAAATATAAAAATGTTATAGACAGTGAAAAGTAAGGATCCAACCCTGCATTCAGTGAGTGCCAAAAACTCTCTGACTTGTGTGGGAATTTTGGATGCACAAGAAATGCAGGATCAGATGCTACATTAGACTTTTACAGTTGAAATGTTAATACTAGGATATCTGTAATACAGGTAAGGAGTATGGTTTTTGTTTTCAATATGTGAAGTTAAACTCGAGCAAAAAGAAAAACCTTGATTTTTAAAATGCACTTAAATTATTTTAGCTGAAAGAGCAGGCTGCTGACTCCATCCTGGTGCTAGAAGCAGCACTTAAATTAAACAAAGATCTTTATGTCCACACTATAAGAACTCTGGATTTATTAGCCATGGAGCCTGGTATGGTGAATGGAGAAACGGAGAGTTCCACAGCTGGATTGAAAATCAGTACTGAGGAAATGCAATGCCAGGTACATTGAGTACTAAACTAAAAGCTTGCAACTTTTTGTATTCCTTTTTTTTCTCTAGAGAAAGTAATTGTACTGTCGTTACAGTCTAAATTAGAACGTTCTACGATTTTGGATTGAGGGACAAAAAGTTCAAATAAGATAATTTGTTGCTTCAGTTTTTTAAAATACATTAAAGCTGTTTCAGAATTGTAGACCTACTGTTCATGCTTTCCCTCACAGCCCCCCCCCCCCCCCCCCCCGCCTTTTACTCCTTCTCTTTTCTCTGAAAGGAAAAAATGTGAGACCTGATGTTGACATGGAAAGTTATAATAGAATTAGGGCTGTCACTTAATTGCAGTTAACTCACATGATTAACTCAAAATTAATCTCTGTTTAAATAATTAATCACAGTTAATTGCAGTTTTAATTGCATGGTAAACAATAGAATGCCAACTGAAATTTAATAAATATTTTGGATGTTTTTCTACATTTTCAAATATATTGATTTTCTGTTACAACACAGAATACAAGTGTACAATGCTAATTTTGTATTTATTTTTATTACAAATATTTGCACTGTAAAAACAACAAACGAGAGTATTTTTCAATTCACCACACACAAGTATGGTAGTGCAGTCTCTTTATCGTGAAAGTGCAACTTACGTTGTAGTTTTTTGTTTTTGTTTTTTGTTACATAGCTGCACTCAAAAACAAAACAATGTAAAACTTTAGAACCTACAAGTCTACTCAGTCCTACCTCTTGTTCAGCCAATCATTCAGACAAACAAGTTTGTTTACATTTACAGGAGATTAATGCTGCCGTCTTTTTATTTACAATGTCACCTGAAAGTGAGAACAGGCGTTCACATGGTACTTCTGTCGCTGGTATTGCAAGGTATTTACATCCCAGATATGCTAAACATTTATATGCCCCTCCATGCTTCAGCCGCCATTCCAGAGGACATGTGTGTATGCTCATGATGATTGTTTAAAAAAAAAAATGCATTCATTAAATTTGTGACTGAACAACTTGGGGGGAGAATTGTATGTCTCCTGCTCTGTTTTACCTGCATTCTGCCATATATTTTATGTTATAGCAGTCTCAGATGATGACTCAGCACGTTGTTCATTTTAACACTTTCACAGCAGATTCAACAAAACACAAAGAAGGTACCAATGTGTGCTTTCTAAAAATAGCTACAGCACTTGACTCAATTTTTAAGAATCTGAAGTACCTGACAAAATCTGAGAGGGATGAGGTTTGGAGCATGCTTTCAGAAGTCTTAAAAGAGCAATACTCTGATGTGGAAACTACAGAACCCGAACCACCAACAAAGAAAATCAGCCTTCTGCTGGTGGCATCTGACTCAGATGATGAAAATGAACAAGCGTCGGTCGGCACTGCTTTGGATCATTATTGAGCAGAACCCGTCATCAGTATGGATGCATGTCCTCTGGAATGGTGGTTGAAGCATGAAGGGACATATGAATCTTTAGCGCATCTGATGCATAAATATCTTGCGACGCTGGCTACAACAGTGCCATGCAAACGCCTGTTCTCGCTTTCAGGTGACACTGTAAACAAGAAGCCGGCAGTGTTATCTCCTGCAAATGTAAACAAACTTGTTTTTCTGAGCAATTGGCTGAACAACAGGTAGGACTGAATGGACTTGTAGGCTCTAAAGTTTTACATTGTTTTGTTTTTGAATGCAAGGTTTTTTTTTTAATAATTGTACATTTATAAGTTCAACTTTCATGATAGAGATTGCACTATAGTACTTGTATTAGGTGAATTGAAACATACTGTTTTTTTACAGTGCAAATATTTATAATATAAAGAGTAATGTACACTTTGTATTCTGTGTTGTAATTGAAATCAATACTTTTGAAAACGTAGAAAACATCAAAAAATATTTAAATGGTATTCAATTATTTTTTTAACAGCACAATTGTGTAATTAATCACAATTTTTTAATTGCTTGACAGCCCTAAATAGAATCATGTTGTTTTCTACAGAAATGCACAGGCTGTACAAACACAAGCTACATTTCCTGCTCTGACGAGCTTGCAGTATAAAAAGACAAAAAACAAATGAAGGATATAGGAAAACTTGTACAACATATCCACAGGTTAAATAGAAGAAGTGAGAGTATAAAATACGTATAAAAATATCAACCTGAAACACTTACTTTAAAATGTTTATTAATTTTTAACTTAACTTACTGTTTAATATCAAGTAATGATTGTTGCAGGTCTGTTATGATTTGGGTGCAGTCTACTTCCAGCAAGGCTCCACAAATGCAGTTGTTTATGAAAATGCCAAGGAGAAGTTTTTTAGAACAAAGGAATTGATTTCAAAGGTAATCTTGACCAAACATTAGAGGTCTAGAAACTGAATCTTCTTGAAAGTCAGCATACTAAACATAGTTTAAAAGATTAATATTTTTTTCAGGAACTACCTAAAAACTCCACCAACACAGTGCTTAAATTCAAGCTTCAGCAATTTCAGAGGCATGTTTTCCTGAAGTTGAATGAATGGGCTTCCACTGGCCACTGGTGTCTCAAATCTGTGTTGGATAAAACCAGTTTTATAGTATGTAAGCCCTTTTAGCTCTTACACACTCAAATGCTATGGTAATGAACATGGGGTGTATCTTTCCCTTCATACACTTGAGTCCTCTATACATGTATGCAGTTTTGAACATGACTGACTAGCATATGGCAAATTTGTGTTTGTAGAGGTTTCTGAGATTACTATTCCAAATGTTGGTGATCTGGTCAGTGGATGAAATATAGGATTGGACATCTTTCCAGTTACGGTGCAATGTTCTTGTATGTATAAAGATAGCCATAGAAAGGTTATGGCATGTTTTGCTCAAAAATCAAACAAGAACACTTCATTTAGAAGAGATACCATCTAAAAGAACATGTATGTGTGCTCCAAAGAAGGGTTTGACAGGTCTGGTTTCTTTTAGGTGTAACTGCAGATCTGACAGACAACTCACTTAGTTTTATATCAGAAGGGTAGCCTTGTTAGTCTGGATCTGTAAAAGCAGCAAAGAGTCCTGTGGCACCTTATAGACTAACAGACATATTGGAGCATGAGCTTTCGTGGGTGAATACCCACTTTGTTGGATGCATGTAGTGGAAATTTCCAGGGGCAGGTATATATATGCAAACAAGAAGCAGGCTAGAGATAATGAGGTTAGTTCAATCAGGGAGGACGAGGCCCTCTTCTAGCAGTGAAAACCAAGGGGGAGGGGAAACTGCTTTTGTAGTTGGCTCGCCATTCACAGTCTTTGTGTAATCCTGAGCTGATGGTGTCAAATTTGCAGATGAACTGAAGCTCAGCAGTTTCTCTTTGAAGTCTGGTCCTGAAGTTTTTTTGCTGCAGGATGGCTACCTTTAAATCTGCTATTGTGTCTCCAGGGAGATTGAAGCGTTCTACAGGTTTTTGTATATTGCCATTCCCAATATCTGATTTGTGTCTGTTTATCGTTTTCAGTAGGGACTGTCCAGTTTGGCCGATATACATAGCAGAGGGGCATTGCTGGCATATGATGGCCCCACAATATACCAACATTTTTATGGCTGACCTGGAACAATGTTTCCTCAGCTCTCGTCCACTCATGCCCCTTCTCTGCCTATGCTATATTGATGACATCTTCATCATCTGGACCCATGGGAAAGAGACTCTCTGGAAAATTCCACCACGATTTCAACAGCTTCCACCCCACCATCAACCTCAGCCTGGACCAATCTTCACGGGAGGTCTTAGACACCATGGTGCAGATAAGTGATGGTCACTTTAACACCACCCTATACAGAAAACCTACCGACCGCTATGCCTACCTTCATACCTCCAGCTTCCATCCTGGGCACACCACATGATCCATTGTATACAGCGAAGCACTGAGGTACAACCACATCTGCTCCAACCTCTCAGACAGACCAACACCTACAAAATCTTCACCAAGCATTCTCAAAATTACAATACCCGCACGAGGAAATAAGGAAACAGATCAGCAGAGCCAGGCATGTACCCAGAAGTCTCCTACTGCAAGACAAACCCAAGAAAGAAACCAACAGGACTCCCCTGGCCATCACATACAGTCCCCAGCTAAAACCCCTCCAACGCATCATCAGGGATCTATAATCTATCCTGGACAATGATCCCTCACTTTCAAAGGCCTTGGGTGGCAGGCCAGTCCTTGCCCACAGACAATCTGAAGCATATTCTCACCAGTAATGGCACACTGCACCATAGTAACTCTAACTCAGGAACCAATCCATGCAACAAACCTCGATGCCAACTCTGCCCACATATCTACACCAGAAACACCATCACAGGACCTAACCAGATCAGCCACACCATCACCGGTTCATTCACCTGCACATCCACCAATGTAATATATGCCAGCCATGCCCCTCTGTGTACATCGGCCAAACTGGACAGTCCCTACGGAAAAGGATAAATGGACACTGTTGGGGACCCCGGTGTCCCAATAATGGAAAGGTTCGTTGCCTGACCGCGAGAGTGACAGGCAACACCAGCAAAGTCTGAACAAAAGCTCTTTAGTGAAGAGTGCAGACGACAACAAAGAGCAAGCTCGTCTTCAAAAAGAACCAGCTTGCTTCTTTACAACTAGCATATGATTTTTATAGACAGTTCCATCGCGTCACAAATTATTCATTTAGCAGTCCAATCCCCTTTTACTAATTACTAAAACCCAAACCTTTATTATGTTTAAAACTAATTGATTAAGATAAATAATGCTGCCTAAACAGTTATTACAAACAAGAATGAACAATCGCAGGTAAGTAAGCGGAAAGAAACAGAGAACAGAAACAGGGAGTTTTGCCATTGTTCCTACTACAGTACATCTGGTATCATGCCAGGAATGCCATTCCTTTTATCTCATGGATGCCTAACTCTGTCAGAGAGAGGCAACTCCCAGGCGTTTTCCACTCATTAATTACCCAGAAGCCTCTGTTAGCCTGACTTTATTCAGGTTGGCATAACTGGCTTTGTGATACATTTCCAGTTAGTCCTAACAACACAAATCGGATATTAGGAACGGCGATATATTAACACCTGTAGGAGAACACTACAACCTCCCTGGACACACAATAGCAGACCTTAAGGTAGCCATCCTGCAGGAAAAAAACTTCAGGACCAGACTTCAAAGAGAAACTACTAAGATTCAGTTCATCTGCAAATTTGACACCATCAGCTCAGGATTACACAAAGACTGTGAATGGCTTGCCAACTACAAAAGCAGTTTCTCCTCCCTTGGTTTTCACACCTCAACTGCTAGAAGAGGGCCTCATCCTGGCTGATTGAACTAACCTCGTTATCTCTAGCCTGCTTCTTGCTTGCATATATATACCTGCCCCTGGAAATTTCCACTACATGCATCCAGTGAAGTGGGTATTCACCCACAAAAGCTCATGCTCCAATACGTCTGTTAGTCTGTAAAGTGCCACAGGACTCTTTGCTGCTTTTAGTTTTCTATAAAGTTCTTCATGTGTTGAAACTCTCCCTTTTTTAGAAAGCAGTTGTCATCTCTCTGGTTTGATTGCCTATCTTGTATGGTATATATTCACTGAACATTGAGCTTATAGTGGAAAACTATTGTTCTGTAGATTGAAATAACTTCACAGTGCGCAGCAAAACTATAGCTGCATCTCGGGTTGGCAGTGCTTGCTGATGACTTCTCTGCTTGAGATAAAGTTTCCCATTGTAAATGTGTGTGTTATAAAACCACTTTTCAAAAACCAAAACTTTACTGGGAAGAATCCCACACTTCTTAATTGTGTCTGCCAGTGATGCAAGAAAATATTTCCCTGTGGACTTTCTCACTTAAGCATCAAATATTCTGAGGAAAGTTTTGGTGGGCTGCATATTTCCTACTGTAGTTGAGAAGATGACAGGCAATTGTTAAACAAATTTCCATCTCAGGTAAAGCGTTTTTTGTTTTGTTTGGATTGTTTACCAAAATAGATTGAGATGAAAGAATCCTGGAAAAAGACCACAAATTGTCTTAGGCGCTGAACTGAATAGCATTTCTCAGCATATTTTACCATGCCTTGTATATGCTGATATCCTTTAATATTACTTTTATTACCAGAAATCTGCTTGGCAAATGTACCTTTTTACAAGAGGAAAATGTTTTTATCTACTTTAGATGAGCCTGCTTTAAGTTGATTGAGGTTATAGAATTTCCAGCAGTTGAGAGAAGAACTTGTGGTTGATGCCATTGTTAGACGTTGTCTCCCTCAACTAAATCATTGCATTACAGTCCAGAATTAGCTAAAACTGTTCTCATGCAAAAACCACAAACTTAAAATAAACAAAAAAAAAAAACAACACAATTTTTTTTCTTCAGATATCTTTTCGGACTTGAGACTAGAACTTAAGTTCTGTTTGACTCATTTTTTCTCTTCTGTCACTTTAAAACAACTTAAAAACTGCAGTTGCACTCCAGATGCACCTCTACCCCGATATAATGCAGTCGTGGGGAGCCCGATATAATGCCTTTATATCGGGGTAGCAGTGGCAGGGCTGCAGTGGTGATTTAAAGGGCCTAGGGCTCCAGCTGCTGCAGGAAGCCCCAGCCCTTTAAATCACTGGTGAGGTCTGCTGCCACAGCCCTGGGATAGCAGTGGCTAGCAGCAGCCAGAGCCCAGCTGCTACTGCGCTATATGCAAACCTATGTTATATCAGGTCGCATTATAGCAGGGTAGAGGTGTAGTAGTAAAATTTTGACCTCTTTTTAAAGATACAAACTCCATCAACGACTGTTTTTAAATAGAAGCTTTGTCTCTATCGACCACCTTCTGTTTGTCTCATTCAGTTAGAGGAAGCTTATTTAAAAAAAAAAAAGGGAAAGCTCATGTTTACATGAAGGAGTTGTGTTAATACAGCGCTAAAGTTATACTAGTTTAAAAATATTCAGAAAATTCAAAAGTTTAGATTTCCACAGTAGTAATGCCTTGGCTGTACAGCACACTCTGTGTTCTTTGGTATTTAACGGTAATATGTTGAACTACATATTTAAGAACAATAAACAGGAACAGGAGATACATGTGCAATGTGGTTGTTAACATTGCTGTAGAAATCCATAACTCTTTCCATTTCCTGCTTCTGATTTTTTTAATTAAAAACTTTAATATTCCATTCATTTTAGGATGTGGGTTTATTTATTTGAATTTAGTTTTGTAGTTCTTCTAAAGTCCTTGGGAGGAGGCAAAAGGGGGAAATTAAAATGGTCACTAGTATCTTAACAGTGATCAACTTGGACTAAATTTTCAGTTTTACTAAAACAACCTTTCATAAAATCTAAGACGATAGAAATGTTTCAGCTGTTTAAAAACATTTTTCCTGCCTCACTATGAATCCAAATATGAAATCATAATGAAACTGGCATTTCTGTCCGCTTCGTCAGTGAAAAATCAAATGATTGTGAATAAAAAATTAACTGATTTTTTAAAAAGTTCTTTTGCTTTTATTTAATATTGATAATTCATTAAAATAGAAGTTGTGAATGCTCAACATTGCTCAGAAGTAAGCCTATAATTATTCATAGAATCTAAGTAGCTAAAATTTGATGTGTTCTTATTTTGCAGATTGGTTCATCATCACTTCATTGCACCATAGATGAGAAGAGGTTAGCTGGGTACTGTCAAGCTTGTGGAGTTCTTACATCATCTTCCAATAGTACATCACAACAGTCAACTCCTTATAGTCAAATCCATTGCTGTATGAGATGTGGCAACTATAAGGTGAAGTACTGGAAAAGCAATTTGGAGCCTTTTAACTTGAACGAGTTCATATCTAAGATTTCTTCCTTAAGTAGTATCCACGGTGCTCCACGGTAGGTGCGCTTGTGTCCCTGTGCTGCTGGTCAGAGAACTTTTGGTAGCAGTGTCTCTTAGACTCGCACATGTGCAGTCTCACTCCATGCCCTGCCATGAGGCTATTCAGTGCATGGGCTAACCTACCTCATTTCCTTCGCAACTGCTCTGGCTAGATCATTACTTTCTATTTGCATGTCTATGGTTAGTTAGTATAGTTGTGGCTTTTCTTTACTCTTTTTTTTTCCCCCTCTTTTTTTAAAATTTTATTTATTTTCCCCCTTGCTTTGCTTTTCTCATTGGGGACCCTTCACCCTCTGGGATATGCCTAGTTCACAGTCTACAAGAAGTGCCTCACTGGCAAGGAAACAATCCTGGTTGTAGACAAGCACTCCCAGTGCGTTCGCTGCCTCAGGGAAGGCCTCATCCAGCAGAAGTGTGGTATCTGTCAGCAACTCAGGCCACAGTCACATAGGGATAGAGAGCGCCGACAAGATTATCTTCATGCAGGTGGTGCTCAGACCCTCTCAGTACCCATGCCACAAGTCACCTGGCAGACAAGAGTCATCCCCAAATCCCTCTATAGCTAAAGGCTGTGAGTCGAAGAAGCAACCTGCTGACCCTTTTCAGCTCATCAAAGAAGAGAGTGGGAAGCAACCATAGTGAGCCCCAAGTTAGCCATGAGTGATCTCCATCCCTCTCTGTATCTTCGGCACCGAGATCGTCCCAGTCTGGTACCCATAGCTCTCAGAAACTGACAGTAGCAGGTACCGTTGACATGCTCACAGACCTAATGGGCACTGGCACAGAGTGGTTGGCACCAAGGGACACAAGTAAGCTCTCCGCTAAAAAGGCCACTTGCAGTACACGAGTCTGTATTGGTACCGTCATTAATGCCTCATCCAGCACGAGAGCGACCGGTACAGGTAAGATTCCCTGCACCCCGCCTCAGCACTGAGCTGGTCAGTACTGGCAGAATTCCACCACTCCAGATACCTCTGCGTATCAGACATAACCGGAGTCCCTGCTTCTCAGTACTAGGATCTCCACACCAAACCTCTGCCTAGCACAAGAATCATCCCTGCTGCCATGCATGCCCCCCACTCTAGCGAAAGTTCAGACAGTGACCAAAGGAGGTGATGCGTCAGTACTCTATTCAGGCTCAGTATGGTATTCAGTGTACCCTTAGATCGCCCCACCATCATCATCCTGGTACAGCTGCCAATGGGCACCACTGCTGGGCTCTGTTACTGCCACCCCAGTGGCCATATTGGGATCCATGGGTGCCATATTGCCAGCATGTCTCTTGAACTTTGAGCCTCACCCATGAACCCTTGAGGCGCACCCCCTTGGCCTCAGCATCCAGAGCTTTGACGCCCCCAGAAGACGTCATAGAGGAACCTCGAGGACCATATCCTCCTCCCTGGACTGGACAAAGCTGTCATGTCTTCCCCACCATCTTTGGCTGACAGCTCTCATCTCTTCCAGGATTGGGCAAAGAGAATTGCAGACACTCTCCAAATACTCTGGAGGAAGTCAAAGACACTCACCATCGTCTCCTAGACATTCTCCATTCATCCTCTTCCTCAAATACAGCTCTTCCTATTAATGAGGCCATCTTGTACCTGGCAAGAACCCTCTGGCAAACTCCAGTATCAGTATCACCTGCCTGCAAGTGGGAGGACAAAGATATATCCCAGCTAAGGAATCTGAATTCCTCTTCTGCCGCCCTCCACCCAAGTCTATCATAGTGAGTACCGTCACATCCCATGGCCATCGACACCAGATGGGGTCCACTCCCTGTGACAGGGACTGCACATGCCCGGACCTTTTCAAAAGAAAGGTGTACTCCTCAACCACACTTCAATTCTGTATTGCCAACTGCCAAGCCCTCATGGTGAAATATGATTATATAAATTACTGAAAACTGAATGATTTTATTGAACAGCTGCCAGTGTCACATCGTGACGAATTAAAGGCCACTATTCAGGAGGGCTAGTTAGTAGCAAAGACAACCTTCCTCCCCTCTATTTCAGAGTTCTTGTCAATCTCTTTGCAGTAGAGAAGGAACTAGGGGTGGGGGGGTACTGTGCACTGACAAGCCTCATGGCGGGGCATGAGAGGAGAGAGCATATGTGCAGACCTAACAGACACTACTCCAAAGTTCTTGGATCAGCAGCTCAGGGACGCAAGCACACCTACCGTGGAGCACCTGCAGGGGGAGATATCTTGAAGAACCATTGTTATTGCAAAAGGTGAGTAACTTCCACTTCACAGGGTAACTGTAGTATGCCATGGAGGCATTGTTACCTAGGAATTAGAACAGTAGTGGGCAACCTGCGGCTCATGGGCCGCAAGTGGCCCATCGGGGCATGGTCACCAGACCATTTGTTTACATTTGCACAGCTACTCGCAGCTCCCAGTGGCCGAAGTTCGTTGTTCCCAGCCACTGGGAGCTGCAGGCGGCCATGCAAATGTAAACAAATAGTCTGGTGGCCTGCCAGTGGCTTGCCCTGACGGGCCGTGGGTTGCCTACCACTGAATTAGAGGGATGTTGCAGTCACAACTTGTTGTTTCTCTTTCCAGCTTTTCTAATGACACATTGTGTGACGTTAGGGAAGTAATTTAATTGTTGTTTTGGTTTCCTGATCTGTAAATGGGATATAAAACCTACTTCATAAAGAAGGTATGAGATTTAATGAACAGTTCATAAAGGCTTTTCAAGTTCATTTAGGTGCAGGTTGGGTGGTGGGAACAACTTAGTTTGATCTGTTGCATTCGATAGCCTCATCTGTTAATGTCTAATTAGAGAAATGCCTTTTGAAATTGATACAGTATTTATCTGTTTGTGTTCTAGGAGTTAGTGAAGATTTTCCTTGAAGATAATATAACTCTCAGTTTACCTGTTCAGTTCAGACAGTCTGTGCTGAGAGAACTTTTCCAGAAGGCGCAGCAGGGGTGAGTAGTTAGCATTAGCAGCAGCATAACAGTAGTGCCTAGGAGCATCAGTCATGGACTAGAGCCCCACTGTGTTAGATGTACGAACACAGAACAAAAAGTCACTCCCTCCCCCCAGAGATCTTGCTGTCAACTTGACCGATGTTATTACTTTGAAAATAAAATAACAATTTTATATTGTTAATGCTTTCCACAGAAACTGTCTGAAGAATTCAGACACAAGTAATTAATTGGAGGAAAGTCAGTCTTATGTGATGAGAGAAACTGAACATTCTGCATAGATATGATTCTTCAGGCATGTATTTCACTACAGTCACACAATGACAGAACTTCTTATAAAGAAGGATAACATGGACACGAAAATGTCTGTGAAATCTTTTTCACTTAACTCTAAGCTTTTAATGCCCTTTAAGAGCTTTCCCAAAACCTGCTGCTCTAGTCATAGCTGTTCTGGCAAACCATTTGAAGCCTATGGCACTGGAGCAGACATGAGCATTCTTAAGAATGCTGGGAGAGGCCCTGATCCAGGACTGAGACCCCGAGGCACTGCTGTAATACAAATAATCATTTTTAAACACTTATCATGTAGACATGCTCCAAGCAATGTTAGACAACACGGTGCTTAAAATGCTGGTGGTTATCTGTTATCCTGTCTAGACACTCTCTGCATGGCTGTTGTCAAGGTCTGTAATCTTACTGCATTTTTTGTATTCATGCAGGAATGATGCTCTAGATGAAATCTGTTTCAGAATCTGTACATGCAACACTGTTTGTGATGTAATGCAGGGTCGAGCAATTGGTATTCAGTTTAATCAGCTATTTCTTAAACCGAACAAAGAGAAAATAGACTTTCTCCTTGAGGTAAGATGTGATTCTTGAGACTGAAAGGAGACTGTTAACTGAAAAATCTAATTTCGTCTATGTGTTACTTCTGTTATTTGTAATACCCTAAAATTTGTAAAACTGAATGATTAGAGGTGAAAATGTTTCTCTAATTTTGAGCTTACTTTGTACAATTCAGATGGTTTAGTATATAGTCAATCCCACTTCTGTGATAGTTGACTCACTTCTTTGACTCGAACAGAGGTACTCATTTCTACAAATACTGTGGCAGAGAAGCTGCCGAAGTTTCCAAGTTTAATTAGATGTTGCCCTGTTTTTCCTTTAGTAAAAAATATTTATCATTTCTAAGTTTTTTATGAAGAATTGTCCTGGAAAATGTACAGATCCCAGAGGAGCCAGAGAGGGGAGTAGAAGAGCATTCAGGGGAAGGAAGTTGATGATCCTCCAAGACCCCTTCACTGAGCTGGGGAGGGAAGGAGCAGACAAGGAAATGGTTTTTTTTGTTTGTTTCGTTTGTTTTTTTTCTCCTCACCATCCTTCAGTGGAGCTAAATTGGGAAGCAGAAGTGGCCAAGAAGGTTTAAAAAGTTTCTTCCCCATCCCCCAGTGCCCCTGCAGGAGCCAGAGAGGGGAGCATCTAGGACAGGGGTTGCCAAACTGAGGGCTGCATCTAGCCCTCCAGATGTCTTAATTAGGCCCTCGAACTCCTGCTGGGAAGTGGGGTCAGGGACTTGCTCCACTCTGTGGCTCCTGGAAGCAGCAGCATGTCCCCCCTCCTGTTCCCACATGCAGGGGCAGCCTAGGGGCTCTGCACTCTTCCCTTGCAGCTCCCATTGGTCAGAAACTGCGGCCAATGGGAGCTGCAGGGGCGGCGCCTGCGGACAGGGCAGCTCGGAAGGGTTTTGTTTTAATCACTTACATTAAATGCCCCTCTTACCTTTACACTTTGTTATATTCAGCATATAACCCTGTATTTGTACAGGTAGTTTAAACTTTATAGTTCAACTTTTTAAGATTATATTTTGGGTTAAGCTAAAATTAAAACTGCTCATGCTCTCAAATCAGTAATAGGTTTTATTGTAAAACTATAAGCTATGAAAGTCACCTGGCAAAACTGCTTTTTGAGGTGGTTCTAGGTTTCCTGGGCAACAATCAATAACCTCATAAGCAATACTGGCAGTGTAATAAGATGCAGGAACATAAAATAAAAGTGCTGTTTAAAACAAAACTGTAAATGATGATGAAATCCAAGATTTATGGTATTTCCAGCTTACTTTAATTTGATAGTCCTATAAGGAGCACTCACATTTGAAAACACATGGGGAAAAATCTGATAGCCACTCAGTTGAGTTGCTCTGATCATTTTCTTTAAAAATTCTGGTCTATGTAAGAGCAGCATAAAGTTTAGAAAAACAGATCTGCTGAACAAAAGCATTTAAAATCTCTCTCCTTTCAGAGTTCCTCACAGAGACTAGTCAACTTTTCCAATGAAGCTTCCCTGAGCTATTGCGCATGTGGGCTTTAATTGTGGGTGGCACCTATAGGAGCCCTTGGAAGGTAGTGAGCTGTGCCTGAGTTGAATTCATGCTCTTTCATTTCTCTTTATCACTCTGCTGCTGATTCTCAGGTCTCTGTTTGTCTGCTAACATAAGCCACTTCCTGTGCCATGAGCAGTAACTTCTTACCTGACACCTATAGCAAAAACCAGATAAAAATGCACTGTGCACCAGCCCCCACTGATCCAGCAGCAGTCTTTATGCCCGGTTGGCAATGAAAATTAATGTGTTTTTGACAAACAACTTTATCTTTTTCAAACTGATGTAATAAAATGATTACATTGCTGATTATTAAATTTAAGCATGAAAAGTTACTTTAAACCACCACCATCCCCTTCCCCCCGCGAGTAACTTAAGTTTCTGTTAACATGGAATACACAGGGGTTTTGTACGTAGAGAACTGGCTAACCTAAATATTTCACTTTTATCGTTAATTCAGTTAAGTGGACTTGATTGTTACATAGCAGTTGCTTTTGTAGTTTGCTAGATTATTGCTTTTGTGGTGGTGATAGCAGCATAGATGATGTAATCTTCACATTTGGCTCTTACAGACACAACCTTTAGACTCAGGAAGGGAATTGAGTATTAAAGGGCGGATGTAATGAATCACATGGCGATCAAAATAACCCCTTTTGAATACAGGGTTAATGACTGGCTTTCTGATCCCACTGTAACATCAACAATATTTGGAGAATGGCTAAAGTAGATGATTGCCTCCCTCCATAGGGGGAGAGAATGTTATGTGACGTTGATTGCTAATAGAGCATGAACAGAAAATTGTGGAAATAACTCTTAACACTCTCTCTATATAATCAAATGAAAATTCAGAATTCCTAGTGATGCTTAATAATTTAACTCTTAAATTTTGTAGGTTTGTTCAAGGTCAATAAACTTAGAACATGCTTCAGAATCTTTGAAAAGAAAAATGGCAGCTTTTCTCAAGTAAGTACCTGACATTAGACTACTTTCACTGTGCAATGTATAGATACTACCTTGGTATGTTAACGTTTCATGATCTTGCAGGTAAAAAAATTAGACAAAAAGGGCAAAAAAAATTTTTTTTTAACCCATGGATTCCGTATAAACCTCTCAAAGTTGTCTTATCTACCCATCACTGTTTTCCCACTTCTGCTCTCAAGACCCTGTGTCCCATGCTTTCTGGCAAAGGATACTTGGATGTGGGTTCATCTGGAACTCATAGATGAATGTTTCTGAATAACGAATAGGGGTTGGTCACTTTAGAGAAATGCATGATGTTTCCTCCCCCGATCCTGAGCATGATACCCATCCACAGCACACCCTTAGTTCCTACTGTAGCAAGGGAACATCTCTTGGATCATTGTGAAAGTGCTCAACTACTGGCTCACCCCATGGGTTAAATTTTCAAAATCCTGTTTATAATTAATCAGAAATAGTCATGTAGCACTCCATACATCACAATCAATTCTTACATAAGAACGGCCATATTGGGTCAGACCCAAGGTCCATCTAGCCCAGTGCCCCATTTTCCAATAGTGGTCAATGCCAGGTGCTTCAGAGGGAATGAACATAACAGGTAATCATCAAGTGATCCATCCTGTCACCCATTCCCAGCTTCTGGCAAACAGAGGCTAGGGACACAATCCCTGCCCATCCTGGCCAATAGCCATTGATGGACCTACCCTCCATGAATTTATCTATCTAGTTCTTCTTTGAACCCTGTTATAATCTTGGCCTTCATTTAGCTCAGAAAGGAGATTGACCTCCTTGCACACACGTGCTGCATTTAATTTTGGTGGACAAAATAAGCCCCTAGCCAACATAGCTATGCTGGCAAAAAAAAAGGCCAGTGTAGATGCAGCTATGCCAATATAAGAGTGCTTCTGTCAACGTTAGTGGCATTACTAACCCAACAGGAAAAACTCCTTTTGTCACATAAGCTGAATCTACATTAAGGGTATGTCTGCACAGAGATAAAAGACCTGTAGCATGACCACAGCTGGCCCAGGTTCAGTTGACTCAGACTCACAGGACTTGGGCTGTGGAGCTAAAAATTGCTGTATAGACATTCAGGCTCCAGCCCAAGCCCAAAATCTGCACAGCAGTTTTTCAACTCTGGAGCCCGAGCCCCTAGAGCCCGAGTCGGCCGCAGTTTGTTTTTTAATCCCTGTGTAGACATTCCTTGGGGGCTCTACCAGAATAGTTCTATTGGCAAAACATTTGTAATATAGACAAGGCCTTACAGAAAATGCACCTGATTAGGAATTACTGAATTCCATTCCTGGTTCTGCCACAAGAAGGGTGGATTGATTTGAATGAAAGCAATTTAAATCAGTAATTGAAATCATGACTTGAATCACCAAGTAGCCTCAATTTAAATAACTGATTTTAATTAACTTTTTTTCCATTAGTACTGCAGTAATCTTCCAATGAGAATGCAGCTTTTCTTAGTTGATACAACCATTAAAACATGTTGATTTAAAACTAAACAGCCTTTACACTGGATTTGGTTTCCCATCTAGGAGCATATGCTATAATTGTACATTTATTGAAGCAAACATATAGCTTAATATTTTCAGAATATTAATAATGAATTATGCATGTTTACTAATTAACTTTTTGCTCATGATTTGTTTTAAGCCACATTAAGATGGTAACTGGAATTTAATTAAACATATATAAATTTTATTTTTATTAAACAAAACAGTCTCTTAATAGAGTATATGACCTGCTGTGCCATATTTATAAAGCTCGACGTCCGAAGTTAGGTGTTCAGTTTTTCTTTTTTATAAAAAGCAGCCTTTAGCTCACAGTTTTTGATAAAGGCTGTTTAATGAGAACAAAAGAATGACCATACAGTGTCAGACCAATGGTCCATCTAGCCCAGCATCCTGTCTTCTGACAGTGGCCAATGCCAGATGCTTCAGAGGCAATGGACAGAACAGGGCAATTTTCAAGTAATCCATAGCCTGTCATCTGGTCCCATCATCTTGCAGTCAGAGGCTTAGGGACACAGAACATGGGATTGTATCCCTGACCATCTTGGCTAATAGCCATTGATGGACCTACTCTCCATGACATCCTCTAATTCTTTTTTTGAACCCAGTTATACTTTTGGCCTCCACCGCATTCTCTGGCAATGAGTTCCACAGGTTACCTGTGTTGTATGAAGAAGAACTTCCTTTTGTTTGTTTTAAACCTGAAGCCTATCAAGTTCACTGGCTGACCCCTGTGTCACTTTGTCATGATATATACCAAACCAGCAACAAAAGGAAACTTCTCTCTCACCACACTGGCTAACAAGAAGTCAGAAATTCAACCTCCTTAGGTATTCCAGTCCTGGATTCAACACCCAGACACTAGACTTAATGATGAGGGGTTATTTAAAACCAGTTTCATCAAAAAAAAAAAAGGGTTCTTCTGATCTCAAAGTTCTAGCCACACAGCCAGGTCAATATACAACTCAGATCTTACCCAATAATCACACTGTTGCCAGTCCTTTAGTATCTAATATCTAAATGTTTATTTATAAAAAGAAAGAAAGGTGAGAGTTAAAATTGGTTAATCAAATACATACAGTAATTGCAAAGTTCTTGGATCAGGCTTGTAGCAGTGATGGAATAAACTGCTGGCTTAAGTCAAGTCTCTGGTTGCTTCCAAATCATTGGAAGGTCCTCAGTCCCTTGGTTAGAATGCTCCCATTAGTGTAAGTTTGTAGTCCAGAGGTTTGAGCAGGAAAGAGGCAAAATGGATATGTTTCCAGGGCTTTTTATAGCTTCTGCTAAGTGAAGGGAAGCCCATTGTTCTCACTGTGGAAAATTACAGGTAACAAGATGATTGGAGTTCCATGGGTAAGTCACATGTCCATGCATGATTTTGCTTAGTCATAGCAGAGGCCATCACATGAAAGTCCATTAAGTTAAGCATCTCACATGGTCCATTGTGAGTTGTGTTCCTTGATGAGCCATTTAACTTGAATAGTCCTGTTAAGATGTGCAGGCTAAATACCTTGTGGGTGTTACCACAGGAGCAAACATTTGAAATACAGGATTTGATTTCCAGTTTTTTAAAAGGTGCCTTCATGGTGGCACTTTTCTTTTTTATTTTCTCTTACTGTTTTTTTTTTCGGGGAGAGGGTTGTTTTTGTGTAGAGTGTACATTTAACTTGAGCCTCTGTTACGGTGTCTTTAAAAAGCTTCTATGCCACTTTCAGGTATTTTGCTCTTGTGACTGTTTTAACTTCTTTTTTTAACTAGCTTCCTCATTTTTGTAGTGTTCCTGTTTTTGGAGTTAAATGCTATTGTGGTGGGCTTATTTGGTATCCCCCCTCCTGGCGCCCCCACAAGGATGTTAAATTTAATTACATTATGGTTGCTGTTAATGAAAAGTTTTTAGCTTTATTCACCTCTTGGACCACATCCTGTGTGCCACTTAAGACTAAATCAAGAATTGCCTTTCCCCTCGTGGGTTCTAGGACTTGCTGCTCCAAGAAGTAGTCATTAATGGTGTCTCAAAATTATCTCTGCCTCCCATCCTGAAGTGGCATGTACCCAGTCCGTATGGGGATAGTTGAAATGCCCCATTATTTTATTTTCTATTTGCATAGCTCCTGATCTCTCTCAGGTTTCATAATCCTCGCCACCATTTTGGTCAGGAGGTCAGTATATTCCTACTGCTGTACTCTTATTATTCAAGCATGGAATTTCTATCCAGAGAACTGTTACTGTTTGTCATTCAAGATTTTTACTATATTTGACTGTCTTCTTTCACACACAGTTCCACTCCCTCACCAGCAGAACCTACTGTCATTCTTATATATATTGTACCTTGCTATTACCATGTCCCATTGATTATCAACATTCCACCAAAAGCATAGTTATTTTTTATGTAGCTGTTTTGAGAGATCAATAAGTTTAGGCATTAAGATATTTTGTATTAAATTCAGATTTCATTTTAAACTTCTTTATTTTTTAAAAAGAAAAACTTACTATAATTTAAATAACAGTGGGAAAAAATCCAGTTATTTTTCTTGTAATTCACCATGGCTACAAGCTTTGTGACCTTGGACAAATCTGTTACTTTGTGTCTCAGTTACCCCATCAGTAAAATACCTTTCTTACAGGAGGTTGTGGAGATAGATTTATTAACATTTGTACTGTAGCTGGATATTACTCTGACAAAAAAAAGCCTTTAAATAAATAATTGAATCAATATGCTTTCCACAAAAGGAAATGACTGAAATCTTTTATATGCAGACAGAAATTATACTGTTATTAATAATCACAGACAGTTGTTTGAAATGTTATATGTAAGTAGTAAAAATTTTTATTTTACTTCAAAGTAACCTTCCTGCTGATAACTTTTAACTTACGCAGGAATATGTGTTTGAGTTTGGAAGATCTTCAGCTTGTCTTCATGATTTCCTCTCATGAGCTGTTCATAACCTTACTGAAAGATGATGAACGGAAGCTGCTCATTGATCAAATGAGGAAAAGATCACCTCGAATCAATCTATGCACTAAACCTGTGACTTCGTTTTATGATATTCCAGGTCTGTTTCCCAGCAAGTTTCCTAAATGCTTTTAAGTATTTCTTTTCATGGCCAAAGTGACAGTAATATTCTCATGTATGTTTAAAAAGAAAATCTTCAGACACTGTTATTCCTGTCTATAGTCAATGACTGTATGGGTCTACACTGTTACTGGGATAGCTGTTAGTTTAGGGTCTGGTGTTTTTTTTCCCCCTACTGTAGATGCAGTTACACCAGTAAAGAAGTCGTTTTGCTGGTATAGCTTATTTCATTTGGGGAATTGGTGTAAGCTATACTGGCAAAAGAGTGCTTTTGCCAATATGTACTACATATGGGTTAGGAGGGTTTACTGGTATAGCTATACCAGCAAACTTGTTCTGGTGCTGACAAAGCCTATGTCATTTAAACTTTTTTTTTTTTTTTTTTGATTTTGTTTTTTAAACCTTTTCACCATCCTTGAGTGAAAAACTAAAGTAAATTTTAAATTAGTGCTCTATTTTTATATTATATTTAAGTAACTTTAAAGATGAGTGGATAATTGGAGAGCTTTCTCAATAGATCGGTTTAATCTCATTTTTACCTAATTAAGTCTCAGATTCAAATACAAGATTATTTCAGCTCTTGCAGCATTGTGTTCTATATTTAGGTATTGGGTTTGTCCCTTCTTAACTACCAAGGGAAGATAAGTCTGAGTACATGTCTATTCTACAAACTTTTTGGTCAATGCAAGTTATGTCAGCATAAAGCCGCCACAGTTAATATATCATTTTGTGCGTGTGCATACTTGGTTTTTTGCATAAGTGCTGCTGCACTTACCAGCAGTGCTTGTATTAATGCTCAGTGCAGTACACTATGGATAAGTGTCCTAGTGAGAAACCCACCATCATCCAATGTGCTGTTTTGGGGAAAGTTTTGGCAGTGCATATTAGTGCAGAAATGAGTTGCACGGGGTGACTGTATGAGCAAGGGATCAAATTCCCAGCATGCAACTGTCCCCATCCCATAATGTCATCTGTATCCCATACCTTTCACAAATCCTTACATGCATTCTCACTGTCTGCCATCTCTGGTAGAAGCATGGAGCCTGCACAACTCTGCTCTATTGTACTAAGTGTTGCAAGCACAGGATGTACAATCCTCTGTACTGGCAGAGCTATAAGAAGATGATGTGTGTGAAGGACAGACTGCTGTAGAACATAATGATAACCAATGCAAGGTTATTGGTGAAGTTTATAGAGCAGCTCTAGATGGTGAAGCACTATTTCTGGGCTTGAGAAATGAGCATGACTGGTTGGATTTCATCGTAATGCAGATTTGGGATAACAAGCAGTGGCTGCAGAACTTTTGGGTTTGCAAGGCCACATTTCTGTATCTGTGTGCTGAGCTTGCCCCAGCCCTCCAATGCAGGGCCACTAAAATGAGAGCTGCAGTGACAGTGGAGAAGTGAGTGGCAATTGCATAGTGGAAACTTCCATTGCTGGATTGCTACTGGTCAGTGGGAAATCATGTGGGAGCTGGAAAATCCTCTGCAGGGGCTGTTATCATGCAAGGGTGGAGGGCCATTTACTCATCTCCTGCTATGCAGAACTGTGACTCTCAGCAACTTGAAGGGCATCGTGCGTAGATTTGCAGCAGTAGGGTTCCCAAACTGCACTGGAGTAATAGACAGCATGCATATCCCTATTTTGGCACCAGACCACCTTACAGCAGATTAATACAACAGAACTATTTTTCTGTGGTTATGCAAGTCTTGATGGATCACTGGGGATGCTTCATCAACACCCATGTTGGCTGGTCAGGGAAGGTGCGTGACCCTTGCAATTTTAAGAACATAGGAGTGTTCAGAAAGTTGGAAAGCAAGCACTTTCTTTCCTGATCAGCCATTAAATATCACCAGTGGTAAATGCCAGTAGTGATCCTGGGGAATCCAACCTATCCTTTGCTCCTCTAGCTTGTGAAGCTTTATGGTGGACTTTGTTTTACCTGGTCTTGCTATTTTGGAGCCTGTTAGGTTATCTTCTTCCAGATGGCTGCATTGTCTAGTTTGGTTCTTGCTTTGTTCTTCCTTGGCTGACCTCAGTTAAAATCCAAGAAAGAGCACAACCCCTTCCAACTGCAGATCAGTTCTGTAAAGCTAACCTTTTCGGTGTCACTTTTTTATATATGGCAGTCAAGATTGCTGTAGTCACTCTTCTCTTGAGAACAGATAAACCATCCAAATGCCCAGTGAAGTACTACATAGTAACGGCACAGGCAATTTCTTCTCTAACATCAGAATGGCCATACTGGATCAGACCAAGGGTCCATCTAGCCCAGTATCCCGTCTTCTGACACGGGCCACTTACAGGTGCCCCAGAGGGAATGAACAGTACAGGTAATCATCAAGTGAGCCATCCCCTCTCACCCATTCCCAGCTTTTGGCAAACAGAGGCTAGGGACACGATCACTATCTATCTTGGCTAATAGCCATTGATGGACCTATTCTTCATGAACTTATCTAGTTCTTTTTTGAATCCTGTCATAGTCTTGGCCCTCACAACATCCTCTGGCAAGGAGTTCCATAGCTTGACTTTGTAGTGTATGGAAAAAATACTTCCTTTTGCTTGTTTTAAATTGCCTATTAATTTCATTTGGTGATCCCTAGTTCTTGTGTTATGAGGAGTAAATAACACTTCCTTATTTACTTTCTCCACACCGGTCATGATTTTATAGACCTCTGTCATATCCCCACTTAGTCATCTTTTCCAAGTTGAAACGTCCCAATCTTCTTAATCTCTCCTCATATGTCAGCTGTTCCATACCCCTAATCACTTTTGTTGCACTTTCCAATTCCAGTATATCTCTTTTGAGATGCAATGACCACATCTGCACACAGTATTCAATATGTGAGCATACCAGGATGGATTTATGTAGAGGCAGTATGATATTTTCTGGCTTATTATCTATCCTTTTCTTAATTCCCAATATTCTGCTCTAGAATTGTTAATTGTAGATTTTAGAGCCCAAGAGGACCACAGATTTGTGAAAACTGTTTTGAGCTAAATCTGACTTATTTTGCTGAACTTGTTCCTTTTCCTGCAGCAGGGCCTACTCTTCTTCACAGTTAATTTTTAAAGGGTATGCTTATACTTAAGGCTAAGATTTTTATCATGGATATTTTTAGTAAAAAAAAGTCAGGGACAGGTCACAGGCTTCTACTTTATCACCTGTGACCTGTCCCTGACTTTTTTACTAAACGTATCCATGACAAAAGGGAAGCCGCTGGACAGCACAGGTCCAGCTGGGAGCTCTGGGGTCCCCCTCCACCTCTGGCTCAGAGCTGCAGGATCCCCTGCCAACCGCAGTGGCTGGAGGCTGTGGGGGTCCTACCATTGCTGGTACCCTGCAGCTCCTGGCTTCCCATGGGAGGAGGCAAGACAGTGCAGCTCCAAGCCACGGGCTAAAGTCACTGAGGTCTTTGGAAATTGTGGATTCCTTGACCTCTGTGACAAAATCGTGGCCTTACTTATAGTTAGTTCAGTAGACGTGAATTATGTTGCCATTGATAAGTGGATTTTTGGCTGAGCAAAGCAAGGTCTTGCACTCAACTTGATGGCATTTCTTAGTTACAGATTAACTTTTGAATGCTGCATTCAATTCCAAAGTTTTTGAGAATGTTCTGGGCAGCACCCTATTCTTTTTTTTGGAGGGGTGTGTGTGTGCGCAAATTAGAAAGCAGAGAAGGGAAAAAAGAGGACACAGTGCCCCGGCATCTGGTTTGCAGATCCAGCAGTTAACAGCCACCTCTGTAGTTGTCTGTTGATCAAGAACTAGTTGAGGGCAACCATTAACATTTTCCAGCATGACAATACCCATTCTAGGCCCTACCCATATTCCCAATACCATTTAAAAATGATGACACACATAATGGCTTATCTCTCAGACAGAAAGTGGGGAGCAGTGGGCTTGGAGGTATGCTCGGAAGTGCGAACAGCCCTGGTTATAGAGGGAAGGGTGACTGGAACACAGAGTCCCTGGCATGGGTAGGTTGGGTTGCAGGAAGTGCCAGAAATACAAGGAGGTGGAAGGTTGACATTCAGGGAGCTTGTTGGGGAGAATGGAGGAGTTGCAAGAAGCTCCTGGTGTGGCAGTGTACTTGGTCTACACAAGCCACTAGGTATGTGATCCTCTAGTGTATTATGTTTTTGTTTGTTTTGTTTGTTTTTTAAATCTTGCTTGTTCACCAAAGTACTGTGATGGGTATATCTTATAAATTTAAAAAAAAAAAATTTCTACAAACCTAGCAATCTTCTGTTCTAGCATCAGCAAGTGTCAATATTGGCCAGCTGGAACATCAGCTTATATTATCAGTGGATCCCTGGAGGATTCGCCAGATTTTAATTGAGTTGCATGGCATGACCTCAGAACGCCAATTCTGGACAATTTCTAGCAAGGTAAATTATTTCTCGTATAGCTGATTATGTGCAGTAGAACCTCAAAGTTACGAGCACCTGAGTTACAAACTGACCAGTCAACCACGCATCTCCATGTGGAACCGGAAGTACACAATCAGGCGGCAGCAGAGATTGGGGAGGTGGGGAGAGGGGGAAGCAAGTACTGTACTGTGTTAAACACAAACTACTTAAAAAAAAAAAAGCAGCATTTTTCTTCTGCGTAGTAAAGTTTCAAAGCTGTATAAAATCAATGTTCAGCTGTAAACTTTTGAAAGAATAACCATGACATTTTGTTCAGAGATACGAACAACATCCATTCCTGAGGTGGGTTGTAACTCTGAGGTTCTACTGTAGTTGCATACAATAAACTTTCATTGTGGGAATAATATGTAGTAATTTGGAGAAGGGATTGACTGTTTAGACTCCTGGATTCTGATTTTTTTTCTTCTATTCTGACCTTCTGTGACACCTGAAATAACTTGCTAACTTCTGTTTCTTTCCCCATCTATATAATGGGGATGATGATATAGCTAAGAATTCTATATTTTCTGTTAAAAGATATAGAAGTGTAAAGTATTATTGCACAGTTTTCTCTGGTATGCTTATGTTGATTCCTTGAGTTAGATAGAAATTGTTTTTAAATATGTAACTGTCTATAATAAGTCTCTATTTTTATTTTAAAATCCATACCTAAAAAATGCTGCCATTCTGCTTTTTTGACTTAAATTATTGTAACGTACTATTAATTGGCAAAAAAGCTGTCTTGCATTTTAAGTTGAGTAAAGATTTTTTTCTTTTCGACTATTAAATATTCAAAGCATCAACAAAATAGGATACCAAGGGATTTATGTATTTTGTTATGTGGAGCAACTAGTGTGTTTTTATTTGCATATGAACCTTGTGTAAACTTACATTTGAAGAGGTTTTTTTAACTGTAGTATTCACATTCAGTTAATAAGAATTTTAAATGTATATGTTGAAGAGTTGGAAACGTGAGAAACTGCTGTTTTCTTTGAGTATTTCACTAAATCTGGTCACTAATGTTAAACCACTGTAAAAACAGTTAAAAAAATCTGTTCCCTTTCAAATATTTTATATATTTATCTCTTAGTGGGAAGTACCAAATGTTTATGGCAGTGTTATCCTCGGAATTAAAGACAACTTGACTAGAGATTTGGTCTATATCCTGATGGCAAAGGGGTTACACTGCAGTGCAATTAAGGTGAGCAAACTATATATAAATATTTTTATAAATAGTTCATGGTTTTGATGTTTAATAATACAGATCATTCTCCCATAAAAAATATCCTGTTTTTCAATAAGACTTGACTATGTTCTGCCATTCTTTAGTTGCTTATGAAAAAACTGCTGTGCAGTAGGAATAGCCTAGTACATACTGATAAAAGCAGATGTATTCTTGCTGTAATAAGAACATGAAGTAAATGAGGTATATTCTTTTGTAACATACAAGTGAAAGCATAGAGTAGGGTTTGAAGTACAGAACATGAGTCAGGAGATCTAAGTTTATAGCAGGGCTGTTAAGGTTAAGACCAGCTTTGTGTTTAAAACTTGGCTGTTCTCAGTGCTCTAAAATCCATATGAGTAAACATATTGCCTTAAAATGTGATGTGCCTCCTGGGGGCACTGGCTATTGTTACTGATCCAAATTTGGAGGCCTCTTGACCAACAAGTTTGTTCCCAAAATACAGCCTCTAGAGAAAAAACAGCTTTTCTTAAAGTTGACACATCTTGGCAATGTTTTTTGCTCACAGATAGAGATTAGAGCAGGACTCAGATCATCGAATGCCCAAAGGTTACCCTGACAGAGTTCATGTTACCTGTCAACCCTTTGGGGGAAATCAGATTTAAATGTTTGAAAAAGTTTGCTTCTCCAGTAATGCACGCTGAAGTCCACATGCCTAAGGCATTACACTGAGCAAGTGTGCAGAGAGAAGCTATCTGTTTAGAAAACTACTTATACATCAGTGTCTGGGTTCCTCTGAGGGTATGCTGCAGTCATCAAGTCTGAGCACCACATGAGGCTCTGAGTACAGCTCCAAACCAGGGCAGAAATCTGAACTAAAAATAGCACACAATTTTCCAAACTGCCTCTGTCAAAGGGGGTGGGGAGTGGGAGGGCTTGGGGAAATGTAATCTGACTACAACAGAATATTCAGAAGGTGCTGAAACTATTTTCTTAAACCTACAGAGGAAGCGAACGGAGTGGGAGGGTGGTTGGAGTTGGAGAGTAGGTGGGAATGGGGATTGTTTATCTCAGAGGTCTGACCCTTCTCTCTACCCCCACATGTGATCTGGGGATCCCCGCACACACATGCACACCAGCATCTGATATTTCCAGGTTTTCAGAAGCTTGAGTTTTTCTAAATTCAGTATTCTGGAAGGATATAGCTATCTCTGGGCAACCCTGATTATATGTTAATAAAGGTTGGGGTTTTTTGCCATTTAATCTATTTACAACTCTGCAACAAACTTCCAATAGCAGGGTGGGCAAACTACAGCCCATGGGCTGTGTCCGGCCCCTGGGAGTGGGATTGGCAGCTTGCCCTGCTCCACCTGCCCGATGGGGTCGGCTTGCCCCGCTCTGCCTGACCGGTGCTCCAATGTGTTCATGAGGGCACGCGTGTTACTACGGCTGCACAACCCAAATGCTCCTCACATGCCTGCTATTTGTTGGCTTAGGTGACTATGCTGTTTTAGTAGTGTTAATTTTCCATTGTTGCGGATAAAATGAAGAGTAGTTGGCCAGGGAGTGCCAGCTGCATTGTTCACGTTAATCAAAGAGGGCATGGAAAGGGAGTAAGTTTGGTTTAATTATCGTAATACGTGTTAGGATGGTATATTTATAATAGGAAGGTTTTATGTTTATTTCCACTAAAAATGATCTTTAATAAAATGTATTTGAATATCTCCGAATTGTTAATTTCATGAGCATTCATGGCCTGCCATGCAATTTCCATACCCCGATGTGGCCTCAGGCCAAAAAGTTTGCCCACCCCTGTCCTATAGCCTGTGCTTGTCACTTAACATCTCTGTGCCTTAGTTCCCCACCGATAAAATGGGTATATACTGAACTTAATGAATTTAGCCCTACAACTCTTCAGCAAGATGGAGTTTTTGCTTAGGACACATAATGATTAATACACTAACATTTCCAAATTTGGAAAAGACTTCTTGCAACTACCTAACACTTTTTGAATGAATATTCAGCATGTGAAACCCTGTTTCTTTGCCTCTCAGTTCCTGGTTAATGAACTACACATAAGATGAAACTATAACCATTTTATAACTAGAAAACTCCAGAATGTGTGTTGAGTCTTGTGACTTTTCATTTTATAGTATGTTTTATTTCTGAACCTTTTTATTTTGCTTGAAGAACTTGGGATTCTAGAACTCCTGCATCTTTGAGGATTTGATAACATTTACTGTGGTATATTGGCTCAATCTGAAATTTACTTACATTATTCAAAGATTAGGGCTTGATCCTGAAAGGTAGCAAGAACCCACAACTCCCATTACATAGATGCCAAGGCTTGAAGTAATCCAGAATGGGTTAAAACAATATTCCAACACTTTTTTCTTACTATTGTAATTCAACCAAAGTAGTGATGTCGCTTTCACACATGCTGTGCTTTAATTACAGGATTTTGTTCATGCAAAGCAGCTTTTTGCTGCTTGCCTGGAGCTTGTGACAGAGTTTTCTCCAAAGCTGCGGCAGGTCATGCTGAATGAGATGCTGCTCTTAGACATTTACACTCACGAAGCAGGAGCAGGGGTTTCTGGAGAGCGTCCTCCTCCTGATTTGATCAGCAGAGTCCGAGGATATTTGGAAATGAGGGTACCTGGTAAGAATGTAGCTGACTGATCTCTTAGGAAAGATACAGTGAAATGCGAAGGTGGTAACAGATTTGCAAAAGCAAGAAAATTCAGAGTTCTATGACCTTCAGTACTTAGGTTATAACCAAGAACAATAATAAAAAGTAGTAAAGTATTAAATATATTTTAGTTGTCTTAGTGAGTTTTAGCATCTTGAAGTGTGATCTAGCTGTCCATGGCTGCACTTTTGCTAATTTCTTTAAAATAGAGCTGGGCAAATAACTGGTTTTTGTTCTCTGGCAACTTAGAGGCAAAAATTGGTTTGACCCAAACTGAAACTGATATTTTTGCATGCTGTGTGTGTTTGTAGCCATTTTGGTCCCAGGATATTAGAGACACAAGATGAGTGAGGCAGTAGGTGATGAGAGAGACAAGCTTTTGAGTTTACACCGCTCTTTATCAGGTGATCTGTGTAAGCTCAAAAGCTTGTGTGTCCCACCAGCAGAAGTTGGTGCAATAAAAGATATTACCTCACCCACCTTATCTCACTGAAATCATTTGGAATTTTTAGCAAGTCAAAAAAACACATTGTTTTGGATTGAATAAGTTTTTGTTTCCAGACATTTTAATCTGACATTTGAATCTCTACTCTGAAGCAGGAGTTTGAATCCTGGCCTCTCCCTTCCCAGCTGAGTGCTATAACCACTAGCTATAGGGGGATTCTGGAGTGGATCTCCTAGTCCCTCCTGTTGAAGATGTTCTGCTTCATGTAAATAATTAAACACTGGATCAGGGATTTGGATGAGGAAGAATCAAGTTCCAAGAGAGTGCCCTAATGACCAGGCTGGAGAGTCATATTCATTCTCTCTCTCTCTCTCTCTCTCTCTCTCTCTCTCTCTCTCTCTCTCTCACACATATATGATTGTTCATTGGTATTTTAACAAATACTGTTTTGGAAGCTGGTTACTGCAACTTCTGTTTACAATCTTCTAAAGGCTATGTCCTGCTTTTCATAAGCATGGAATACCTACAGCTACGAGATAAGTTAATGGAAGCTGCTGATGCTCATTTCCTCTAAAAATTAGGCCCCCTCTGTATCCATCTACCATGTTTGCTACTATAGAATATAAAAAGCTGAAATGTTTTAATGTGAGGATATATGTTTGGTACAGTGTAGGCCTAACCGCACAACTCCTGGTCTTAATTGAAATTATTTCTAGATCTTCCCAGCTGTTTGTGATGTTTATAAATGATAGCGTTTCATGGGGGAAAAAATTGATGACCTAATATTAGTTGATGAGCTCAACCTTTTTTTATAAATCTCTTCTAGATATTCCTCTTCGACAAGTTGTAGCAGAGGAATGTGTTGCCTTCATGTTAAACTGGCGGGAGAATGAATACTTAACTATGCAAGTTCCTTTACTTCTGGTTCAGACTAATCCATATGTGAAGGTAATGGATGTTCAGGCAGAAAGGGGCAAGATGCTGTACTATGCCTCTTTTTTTTTTTTTCTTTCTTCTCCTCCTTCCCCCCCCCCCACCCCCCCAGGTTCTAGTACTTCTGAAGGCATGTGTCATTCTTCATTGTTTCTGTCAAGTTTCATTCTAACTGCAGTAATGAGTGGGAAGAGATCTTCCAACGAACCAGATACTGTGTAGCAAAACTGAGCACTGTTGGTTGAAATTAAGTAATATCTAGAAATAAGGTTGATTTGTCTCTGGATTCTCTCTGTGCTACAAGAGTAACTGAGACAGGAGATGGGGCTTATACCACCTTTGTCCACTGACCTGATAGCAATCTGGTTTCATCCGTATCTAGCACAGGAGGGACATAAACAGTAATGAGTAACCTACCTATACCGAATATTGAAACAATGCTGTGAATGGGTCCCCTGCCTCAATTATATTAGGAACATGAATTATTTCAGTAGGAGGTTTAGGTGTGAAAAGGATTAAAGATTGGGCTGTACGTGTATTGTGTTCATAGAGCTCTCATTTTCCTAATAAACTTCAGTGGTTTGCAGTTTCCAACTCATTACTGACTGTATATTAAATATTACAGTGGCATTCAAACACCTATTACTTTGGAGTTCTAATTTTCAAAAATATTTGGTTTTTTTTGGTAGCAATATTATGATTACATACCAGATTATTACCTTAAAGCAAAATACGCAAACATTGTTTTTAGTGGTGAAAATTCTGCTGATCCATTCAGCCTGCTTTGCAGTTACTGTTGATATTTTTAAACTTTTTTATATTCATATTTTACTTGCTAGAATGTATAGATAAATGCAGCCCTTAGTTTTGCAGTGTGACCTGAATTCTAATTAGATCAAGAATGTAGCATTGTTTTCTTGGACCTGTTGTGGTTTCCCTAGACTGCATCTTTATATTAAAAATAAAGATGTCTGCAGTTTGCTTCCTTTTATGAAAATTAGTTTCAGGCCTCAAGCTCCTGGTTAGATGACCTGTGTCACAAAGAGTAGTCATCCCTACTAGTGTGGTATGAAATAGCCTATTTAGACCAATAATCCCTTTTATCCCTTGTAAATATGTAAAGAAGCTCTAGCCACTGTATTTTTGCTGTTTTGTTTTGCTTAGTTGGGGCAGCTTTTGGCTGCCACATGCAAAGAACTTCCAGGCCCCAAAGAAAGTAGGCGGACAGCTAAAGACCTTTGGGAAGTCGTTGTGCAAATCTGCAGTGTATCCAACCAGCACAAGCGAGGGAATGATGGCAGAGTGAGTTTAATAAAACATAGAGAGTCTACATTAGGCATTATGTACAGGTATGTGTCCATGAATTATTTAATAAAATCAATCTTTTAATTCTAAATTTGGCCTTGTCTTCATTCAGGAATTACCCTGTTTCAGCAATCAGTGGCCAGCAACTGGCATAGCTACAACAGGCTGGGCATTTTTACCAAAGAGCATTCAGTGCAAATCCCACTTGCTCTACTCTTTACCCTTAGCGGTCAGCATCAGCATTGATATAGTGACACTGATTGTTAAATCAAGGCTATTCTCAAAAGTGGACAAGGCCTTTGAATACTTAAGATGAAATCCTGACTCCACTGAAGTCAATGAAAAAAATTCCTAATGACTTCAGTGGGCCCAAGATTTCACCTTTAATATATAAGCCTCTGCTAATTTTATTTGATTAACCCAGAGGCACCCACACTGTGTCCAACTGAGAGCCATTTGCAGCTTGTCTATAGCCAATGTTGTCTCCAGGCCTCTGCCAAGGTTACAGTGATGTGTTACATGCCGGATCTCTGGTCTTCACAGGCCAGCATTCTGTACTAAATCTTTCGCGGGGCTTTGTTTAAGAGTAAAACTTTATGGAACGTTCTTTAGCCATCCTTATGCTGATCTGGTTAATATGCATCTAAAACCAAGCTGCTTTGTCTTTCAGTACTATGTGATTGGCTGGAGGAGAGGGTATAGAGGCTTGCTTTTTATGTTCTTGTGATTACATATTTCCTGAAGCAAAAGGGAGCCAAGGCCTAGGTGTACACTGCAATATTGAACCTGTTACAGCTCCTCTAGTTCAAACAATAAAAGGTGATAGCCTTGTCTTGATAGGAAAACTGTTTAGAATTTAATGGTAAAGGCTCCATCTCTTGTTTGAAATACGTGATGGTGAGAATTTCCAGGTCCAGCAGTAGTATTACCAACTGCATATACAATAAAAACAGCTACAGTGTATCTTTGCTTATTAGTCTTTGGCTCACTGCTTTGATCCCAGCCTGTGGAATTACGTTTGTGGCCCTGACTGCCGTGCATTAAAAGTTCTCTTCAGGTGATTGTATATGTCCATTCCACTTCAGGTGTCTGCACACCAGCACACCGGAGCTGGAGAACTTTTTCACATAGCGGAATTCATCAGGGCAGCGCATGTGCTTTCTGCACGCTTGTGCTGCTAGTCGATGGTATAACAGGCAAAGCTGCCCTGACCCTCAGTTCCTTCTCATTCCCCTTGGTCAGTAGTTGTCACACATGTGAGCTCTTCTTACTCCTTCCCTTTCTCTTTAGATCCCCTCTAAAGAAATAATTTCTTGAGCAAAATTCTTTAGCTAATTAAAATAATTAGTTTGTAGTGATACTCATTTTAAGCTTCCTTTATACTCCCCTTCCTCCCCTCCCCACCCCCCCGGAGTTTCAGCTTGGTCCCCTAAGTCCCCAGCTTATTACCATTCAGTAATAAGTCCATGCCAGTTAGCAATCTCCACTGCAGCTTCTTAAAGTATTTAGGAGAGGGTCACATTAGGTACAAGTGTCCTATATGAAAAATTGAAAAATTAGGGAGAGTTCAGAGCAGCCATTAGAGTGATTATAATTATAGACTTAAGCTAAATAGATTGAGTGCCTTAACAGTGAGAAGGTTAATGGGTGACTTGATTACAGTCGGAAGTACCTACGTGGGCAACAGATATTTTATAGTGGATTCTTCAATCTAGCTGACAAAAGTATAACATGATCCAATGGCTGGAAGTTGAAGCTGACAAATTCAGACTGGAAATAAGATGTAAATTTATAGCAATGATTAACCTTTAAAGATTAACCGTTAAAACAATTTACCAAAAGTTGTGGATTCTTCATCACTCAACAGTTTTTAAATCAAGATTGAATGTTTTCCTAAAAGATGTGCTCTAGGAATTATTTATGGGAAATTCTATGGCTAGGGTGACCATAAGTCCAATTTTGGCTGGGGGGCAGTCTTTTAAAGGTCTGTCCTGTTATCCTGCATTTGTCCTGTTTGCTCCTGCCAACTTGAGCTGTGTGTACAGCAGCGGGGTCCACATAGGAAGTTAGTGTGTGGTACACTATGTGCTGTAGATTTACACTCCAGCTTGCTGTGCACTATTTCATCTATAGAGTGCACAGTCCGCAGAGCTTCTTCATGCTCCTATTATATTAAGTAATGGACTGTGCTAAAATAAAAGCAAAGGACAAACTAATTTGAAAAATATTATTCTTGGTGTAACACTTAAAATGGAACAGTCCAACATCAGTAATGGAATAAATGAAGAACAATGATGAGCATTCCTCCTTAATGCTCCCTATGTATATATGCAAAATTTAAATTAAGAATATTCCAGTAGGTCAACAGTCTGTTTTGCTTGACCCCCACTGTATTATTTCTGATGAACAAATGTTTCTATGCACTTTCAATTTTGTTTGATACCTTACACATGTAATATGTATCTCTTATTTAGGAATGAATTACTCTCTTTTATCAAAAAGTTACGGGTAAGTTTTATGTTGCAGACTTTAACATCTGTGCTTTATTTCCCTTGGTATAATATTTCATGGATCATGTTGCCTATTACTTCAGAAAATGTTGAGTATTATGTAAATATTATTTTTTTTATGGCAGATGATGTAATTGGGAATTTGTCTAATCATACAAACAATGGTTTGCCAAATAGCTTGCTTAAAATTCCACTAGCTTCTGATAGCAGAGATTTTATTAAGCTAACGATCATAGAATGAGGTAGATAAACTTTAATAAATAGACGACCACCATAAAACCAACGTTCACCTAAAGATGACATAGCTGACTTTGTTTACAATTAAGAATTCAGATGAAATTTTCTTTCTCTTCTGTTCAAACTGACTCCTTCTCTATTACCTTAAAGTCTAATGTGGACTGTATTTTATGCACCCCAATCTAAACACTTCCATAAGGGCGGGCAGGCAGACAGCTGCTGTTTTGGATCGCAAGAAACATATGCACAAGTCAGAAAGTAATGTGTTTTTGTTTTTTTTTAAATTTGTAGAGTATTATAGTACCCATTGCACTTTAGAGCCAGGGGGGAATAAATATGCACAGTGGCCTAAAATAAGCACCACTAATTTAACATCTTTCTGAGTAGTTTATTAAGGGACTGTCTTTTAGGGCTTGTCTACACAGGGAGCTATTCCTGATCAGCTCCGTGTGCTGGATGCCCTATTAGTTTAATTCATTTTGGAAGTGGATTAAGCTAATTGAGAATAAGGCACTCTTGTTCTGGAATAAGAGCATCCACACATGGAGCTAATCAGGAATAGTTAATCTGATTTAAATTCACATTATTCCTTATCCTAGATTAATCTCCATGGGTAAAAATAGTTGTACAAAGACTTAAAAGTCCTTGTAAACCCCTTAAAGGATACACCTGCCCTGGAAGAAATAACACTGCTATATGTTGGCTGTCCCTGATGAGGAGGAGAGAGAAGATGGGCTATTGTGTAATCTTGTTCTTTTTCTTCTTCTTCCATTATAGGAACCACTGGTTTTGACTACAATATTATCCCTGTTTGTTAAGCTTCATAATGTTCGGGTCAGTACAGTGTCATCATTATCCTTCCTTTTTTTGAACTGCATATTTGCTTCTGTAACTCATATTTAATGTCTTTCTCCTCTTAGGAAGACATTGTGAATGATATTGCAGCAGAGCATATTTCTATTTGGCCATCAACTATTCCCAAGTAAGATACCTACCAATATAAAATACTGTTTTCTAATTATTTATGTGTATAGTGTATCTAGTTGCACCTATAATGTTACCTAGTTTTCTATTAGAAGGCATAGTTGCATTCATTCAAGTGGGATTCTGATGTAGCCTTACAATGGATCTTTGCTCACAGATATGGATGCCCCTGATAGAGGAGCAAGTACAAATGTGGTTTTTCATTTGTTACCTTATTACTACTTATTTAGTAGCTCTAGAAGTTAGTGTTATGAAGTGTTAATTTTTCCAAAATGTTAACAGTGGCAAAGGGTGTGTGTGCTTATGTATGTAATGTTATCTCTTGAAAACAAATGTGGAGTTTGATGCATTTAAGCTTTGTTTTATTACCTCATACACCTTATCTACGCTAGGGCTATATCTGCACTACCAAAAAGTGTATGTTTTTACAGCATAAATAACTAACAGTACATCCCCACCCGAAATCCTGTGGTAAAAACATCTCTCTTCTTGGAAGAGGAAAAAAGGCTAGCTCATTTCCCTTCCTCCACCCTCCCCATTACAATTTCCCAGTGTAGCTCCATCAGTGGGAGCACTTGAGTATACACATCACTGTCAACCACATATTATGTAGATCTGCTCTGAGCCAGGTTAGGTATTTATTATTGTTTGTATTCTAGTAGCACTTAAAAGGCCCCAATTGGGGATCAGGGCTCCTATTGTGCTGGGTGTGCACAACAGTCCCTGCCATAAAAGAGCTTATAGTATTAACAGTGTCTAAGCACACAATGGCTAAACAATGATTTAAAACTCCTGTAGCTGGTCTGCACTAGTGCTTCCAGTATTACTGCCACTGAACTAATGCTCCCAGTATTACTGCCATCTAGACTCATTCCTAAACCTGTAGCAAATCCGATCTTATCACAGGTGGTAGTTTCCTTTTCCCACTTTTTTGGTGGAAGCTAAATTTTGCGTAGGACTGTTCTGTGCTGGCAGGTGAAAAGTGTCAGAGAAGGGTGGGTGTGGTGCAGTGATACAAAGTATGTCTCCAGATAGTACAGGCAGGTTTGTTCACCTGGGAAATTTTAAAACGGGATTCTTCTCTAAAGTGGTAAATTATTTTTAGGAGATAACTGACAAAGGTCCTGAGACAGCTGAAAAGTCCTGAGGGGAGAACTGAGTAATTTCAGAGATGAGTTTTTAAATCAGTGGTACCTAAAATTTTTACCTTGCATTCCCCCTTACCTCCATCCATGCCCTCCTCCATCCCAGGGCTGGGATCGGGGCTGCAGCTCTGGGATGGGGGCGACACAGACAAGGGTAATGGAGCCAAGGCTGGGGCCACAGCTGGGGGCAGGTGTAGGGCCATGAGCTGGGGTGGAGCTTGATCATTCCCTCCCCACCTCCTGTGGGGGCTGGCCTGGGTCCCAGCCCCACACCCCAGAACGTTCCACCACACTCCTTTCAGGGGCATGCCCTACAGCTTGGGGACCTCTGCTTTAAATGAACACTTTTTAATAGGAGACTAACCCTCACCCAAGTGTGCACCAAGGATATATATGATAGGAAAATCATGCAATTTGGCCCCCACCCGAATTACCCCCTATTTATAACTGCACAGGTCATAACTTGTTTTTCTAACAAGCTAATGAGTATTGCAGTGCTGTTGGATAGCCAGATCAGAAGATGTTTTTTCCAATGTTTCCAAAAAGACAGCTGTAAAGTGGAAAACTTTTTTTTTTTTTTTTAAATGTGGAGAGTCTATATATTCCACCAGGAGAAACTACTAATGTGCTAAATTCCTGGTATCACTCACTTCCCAATCAGTATTGCATGCCTGCATGCTTTCTACCACTGGAGGTTGCTGTTTCGCTGGTTGTTATGCAAGTCCTGCAGTGAATCTGGACCAACACAGGTTTGAAGTGTAACTTCTCTGTTCTTGAAAGTGAGACCCCATTGCTTGCAGTTTACTTCAAGGGTACCACTCTTTCCCAAGGTCTTATGTAGTCATTGATACCATTCTAAACTTTATGAAACTGTGGTTGATGTATTTGAAAGGTCTCAATACAGGAGATAAAATAGGGTAACAATCTTAATGGTGGTAAATCTTATTGGGGGGAGGGATATTTAAATTTTTTTTAGCAAAATAACTTCATTCTTAAAGTAGATCTGAAATGAGCTTGTTTGTTTCATTATAGTGATTGACATTACAAAACTGCCTCTTTCTTTAGCCTTCAGTCAGTGGATTTTGAAGCTGTAGCTGTTACCGTAAAAGAGCTGGTCAGTTATGCATTGACTATAAACTCAAACAACCACTTCTGGTTAATTATTCAGGCAGATATTTATTTTGGTAAGTGAAACCAACGTGTGTGTGTGCGCGCACGCGCACTTGTATGCACTGTGCTCTGTCTTAAGAGTTACTTACCCTAATGTATCTTTTTGCATAAGAGCGAAAGCTATGTTATATCTTATACTAATCATTAATCAGTAAAAGCTTAAATAGCACAGAGCTTTTAAAAATGGCAGTGTTTTTGGACTCAAATATGTAAATGGATTGACAAGGGCAGATCTTGAAGAGCATGCATTGTAAAAGTCAGCGAGATTCCATGTGGTCATGTAAATCATCCTTCAGGGTGGGGGCTTTGGGTTCTTTCTCATTATTTTAAAAACTGAAATAAGTAGTTGTGACTTCAAATCTTCAGTGCTAAAGGAAAAATTTAAGATGCTAATACTCTAATTTATATACCAGTCTGTAGAATCAGGTGAATATTTGTATTCAGTGATCCAAAAAAAAGTGAAATGTAGTTATGAGACCCTTGCTGGAGTAGGGCTCAGAGGTGGTAATTCCCTGCCTAAACTGGAATGTTTTTAAAAATAAGATTCTAATAACCCAGCTCAGCCCTGTCCATGCTGGCAAATCAAATAGTAAGGGAAAACCAGTTAAGCAGTTTAGACATTGTTCCTCAAATTCATTGTAAGGGTCAAGATAGGCAAGACATGATAAATCCTGCTCCCTAACCTGTTGCATTTTGAAGGTGAATTAAATGTTCCCTGGATAGTTTGTGGGTCAGATACCGTCCATTTGTGGCCCTCATGGGTGCTAGAAAATTTGAGTTTCCACTTGCAGTGTTTCATTCAAATTTGTTTTGAGAGAACAGTCTCTCAGAATGACAAGGCACCTGTCAGTCCCATGAATCTGTGGATGTTAAGAGATTCAAACAAATCTGAGTGTACCAGGAGGGGCTTGTGTGCAGTGGCTACTGCCTCTGCATTGCTTCCTTGGCTCCCCACTTCAAAATAGCAGCATGTGACCTGCATTCTTTTTCCAAAGGTAAGGAAGTTGCTCTTGGTTCTACTAAGAACAGGGGGTGGTACTGATACCAGTAGTACCAGTTAGAGCCATAAAATAGTTGAGTGCCAGCACAGAACCATTCAGATAAGCATCGAGTTGTGGTGGAGCCAGTGTTCTGAGCAGTGGATGGGAGCATTGTGAGACTGCAGTGGGAAAATCAAATGTATTAGTTCAGTGATAATAGTTGCCATTTCTTTCCACATCTGTCCAATAGTTTGAACTGAATTAGTGTAGGGAGACATTTACAAGATTTTTTTTTGAGCTTGTGTACTGGGAACGTCTGTGTAATATTAGTACAGTGGTGTATGAACAAACATTTCAGGTGCTTGCACAGTTACTGGGAATGTCAACATTCTGTAATATGGATAAGATGCCAGAGTTCAAACTCTGCAATCTGATTTCTAGCACCATTTGCTTATTCCTGTCACCCCCGTATCTGAGCTGCCACTTGACTCTGTTCTTTCCATCCTGGACCCTGTAAATCCCCTTTGAGATCACTAACCTTCTGTGAAGCCTTGACAGTTGCCTCGAATGTTTTGAAATAAAAATCTGCAGCAGCACCTGCTAACGGTCTTCAGTCCAGCTGTGGCAGTTTGTTGGTGCTCTGATATTACAAATGATGCATGTTGGAAACCCCTGTGTGCGGCAGAGAACTGATTCAGGGTGAGGCAGCAATGTGGCAAATAAATTAACCCCATGGGCCAACAGAATGGTACAAATTAAACTATTTTTTAAAAGTCCCACTTGCTCTCCACAACTAATCAGAGTGAAAATGTTTTAAAATATGAAAAATAATTAAGAGAAACTTGCTTAAAACCCTGGGCTTCATAGTTGTCAATGAGCGTTACTGATTAATCTAAGTGTAATAATGGTTACAGTGTTGCCACCTCCATGGACAAGTATGCATTTATACCTAAGTGGTGATTAATTCTTCTTCAAGTAGAATTAAACTGTAGTGAACTTTAAATTGTTACAAATGTTTACATTTTGATTTTTGAGATTATTCTAACCTTTTCCTCCCTGCTGTAGCAACAAATCAGTATTCAGCAGCCCTTCATTATTACCTTCAAGCAGGAGCAGTATGCTCTGATTTCTTTAATAAGATGGTACCGCCTGATGTATACACAGACCAGGTGAGTTATGCTATTAAAATATTTGGCACCGTGGAAATACTCTCTTGGATTTGTAGATATGAGACAACTGTACACTAATCGGGGTGGACCTTATCTAACCACATAAGTTAATATATAGTGTGTGTGAATGTATAGATATTTAGCTATTTTAAATTACATAGACATAATATATTTCCTTCATTGCTTGAAACTCAAAGTCTGTAGGTTTCTACTGTGCTGATGCACAGGTGGGTGGATGTGTCTTACTCATTTTTTAAGTAATTTGTAGAGATTGAGCATATAATCTATTTATGGAAAGCACACAAACTGATGTTGGATTTATATATACCTGAGTGGAATCCTCAGAATATTTATGCAATTATACATTAGCAAACTAATCAACCTTTTACAAAGTTTGTAATTACATTTTTAAATTAACTATACATCTGTGCATTTCTAAACTACCCTCTTACTGTAAAGGATGAGCACTGGATATGGATTATATAAATAGTGAGAGCAGTTTCTTCACCTACTTTAAGTATAACCATAGGCTTCTGTCTTTGAGCACAAAGTCACACTTCCTTTGGGGAATGCTGTGGTGAACAAGGGTTCCTTATAACATTGCCTCAGGGTGATGAGGGTAGGACTATAACTTGACCTCCTTTGGGAATAATGTTTTATGGTATGTCTACACAGCAATGTGAGTCTGTGCTCAAGCCTAACCTAACCTAGAGCTCAAACCTAGGGTCCAAGCCCTATTGGACACAGTCCCAGCTTGACTCTGGTCCCGGAAGTCCTCTGGATGTATCCCAAAGTTCCGTGGGGCAACTTCATTTAATCCTTTCTCTTCCGACAATCTGTGATGCAGTCTATTGCACTCTGTATTACAAACAGAAGCCATGCCTCCCTTTGCAAATGGAACAGCTCAGATCAGCATTAACCCAGTGTCGTCTGAACACCAGTCAGCAAGCACGCTATCAGAGAGCCTGTGGAGTGTTCAGTGGAGATGGATGAGATGTTTTTTGCAAAGGGATCTGCTTCCTGGTCTCAAAAGTGCAGCCATATTTTTTTTGTACATGCTGTCTTGGTGCCCCTGCACATGCAGCCCCAAGGAGATATGGGGACAGAAAGTCAAGTGGAGTCTAAGCAGCTTCCTTGCAGAGAATGAGAGTGACACAGCTCCCAGCTCAGCACAGCCATGTGAGGGATGACCCCCAACACCCAAGCCATTCCCCGTCCCTGCCAGAGAGCCACTTGGTCCCCACTCTGCTCCCTGGGGCTGCATGTGCAGGTGTGCCCAAATGCGTGTACTGTGAGAGTGGTAAATGGGAGTCAACCCCTAAACTTTCTGATGCCTCCTGGGGATCCTTTAGCCCTTCCCTGGGGATGCACTTCACCAAGCTGAGTGGGTGAGTGTTTTTCCTCTGAAACCTGTGTTTGACATAAAACTTCAAAACAGACGAAAAATAAAAAAGCAAAGAAATACCTTCGTTGAACATACCGTTTTAAAAATTAAGAATTGCAAAAGTTTCATTTTAATAGTTTGACTGCCCTGGAGACTGAGTGTCCTAATTATCCTCTGAACAGATGCACATGGTGTTTTCCTGCCAGTGTGACTCCATCTAGAGGTGGAAAGCCCAGTTCTCAGATTAGATGGTAATTCAGTATAAAGCCTTCTCAAATGGCAGACATTCTACTGAGCCAGCCATCCCAGGAGCTAAGTGCCCATAAGTACATAAATTGCACAATTGAGTCCCATCAATAGTGCTGTCTCAGGAAACAGGGTGAGCAGTAGAGTTTTTTCCCACAGTGCAACACATTTGGAGGGCTAGAGTGTGGACACTAAGCTCTCTAGGACAGCGTTACTTTGACTTGGGTCTGTGCACTGCAATGTGGACGCCAGCACCCTAGTTCAAGCATGGGTCAGAAAATCCTTAATCTAGGTCAGTGGTTCTCAAACTGTGGGTTGGGACCCCAAAGTAGGTCACAACCCTGTTTTAGTGGGATTACCAGGGTTGTCTTAGACTTGCTGGGACCCAGGGCCAAAGCTGAAGCCCGAGCCCTACCCACCAGTGGTGAGGCTTAAGTTACAGGTCCCCTGCCTGGGGCTGAAACCCTTAGGCTTCAGTTTTGGCCTAGCTATCCTATCTTGTAGGACTGGAAGGGACTTTGAAAGGTCATTGAGTCCAGCCCCCTGCCTTCACTAAGTACTGATTTTGTCCCAGATCCCTAAATGGCCCCCTCAAGGATTGGACTCACAACTCTGGGATTAGCAGGCCAATGCTCAAACCACTGAGCTATCCTCTCCCCCTTCCCCCCCACCCCCAAGTGCTGGGGCTCAGGGTTTTGCTTTGGCCCCTCCATCCTGAGCCGTGGGGCTTGGGTGGGCTCAGGCTTCCAACCACCTCCTGGAATCATGTAGTAATTTTTGTTATCAGAAAGGGGTCGTGGTGCAATGAAGTTTTGAGGATCCCTGACCTAGCTTTAAAATGCGAGTCCCACTAACCCTAGGCTTAATTGCTGTGTAGACATAGCCTCAGAGCCTTGGCCTCTCAACAGAGAGTCCCCATGTTTGCCTATTTTAAGTCTGGGCTCTCTTAAATTTAGCAAATTATTATAGCTTCCATCAGGATACATAGATCTTAATTGTTCTATAAATAATTATTTTTAATCTCTTGTTCCATTCATACTTTTGATTTTCCGAAAGAAAAGTTTGTTCTCACTGATTTTTTATAACCATTAAAACATATCAATTTGCAACCAAATGCAGACTTTACACTAAATTTGGTACTTTGTGCTGATCAGGAGGAGGTTTTAATATCTACACACATTTATTTAACCACTTAGACTTTAGCATACATTTATTGAGATTCTTAATTTTTACTTTTTAATTATGATAGAAAATGGTGAATGACACTTATTTACTAGATGGTTTTGGTTTTTTTTAACTCTGAATTTTTGTCAAGCTGCGTGTGGATGGAAACTGAAATTCAAATATACAAAAACAGTATTGTAAGATTTTTTGTTAGTTGAATGAAACTGCCTTAAGTGGCTGGATGCATAAGAGGAAAAAAAAGCTTATCAAAATGTATTTTGCATTTAAAACTTAATGATTTAACTGAAATATTAATTTAGTTAACACTGATTTTTGGCGTAGACATTTTTAGTAAATTTCACAGCAAAGGTGCAGGGGAAAAACGATAAGTCATGTAACAGTTCAACAAATAAAACAGTTTCTTCTCTGAGTAATGTCCATGTGTGCTCCACTTCAGGTACATATGTCTCTCGAGCCTTTGATAGGAGATTTTCTATTAGCACTATATGTTTGTCCCACACATGCACTTTGTACAACTTTATGCTATGCTCCAAGGGTATATAGCAGGGGTCGGCAACCTATGGCACACGTGCCAATTTTTAAAGGCACACTGGAGCCTGCTGGGACTCCAGCATGCCACTAAAAAATCCTGCCCAACCCAGCCCGCTGTCCTCTGCTCCCCCCGCAGGGGCAGGGAGCAGAAGCATAGCCGTGCGCATGGGGGGTAAATGGCCCCACTCTCCCGTCACGGCAAGCCGGGGGTCCGCGCTTCCGGTCCGCAGCACCAGGCCAAGCGCAGCAAGCTGCCGGCCCTTCCCCCGCCTTCCCCCCTCCCCTGGAGCCCTGCCGTCACGCGCAGCACTCTGTGGGTTGGGGCTGCGCACTCCTGCGGGGCAGCGTTTGGCTCCGCGGGGAGGAAGACACGCTTCCCGCTCAACCGGAGCTCTGCAACTGCCGCGCGCAGCGCTCTGAGGGGCAGGGCTATGTGCTCCCACAGAGCAGCATGTCTTGCTCTGTGTGGAACCTCATGGTAAGGGGTCCAGGGCTGGGGAGGTTGGATAAGGGGTGGGGGCAATCAGGGGACAGGGTGGGTTGGATGGGGAGGGTGGGTGGTTAGGGGCGGGGGTCTTTGGAGGGGGCACTTGGGGAGCAGAGAGGGTTGGATGGGGCATGGGAGTCCCAGGGTCTGTCGGGGGAGGGGGGGTGGATAGGGGTCAGGGCAGTCAGGAGATTGGGAGCAAGGAGGGTCTGGGGGGGGGCAGTTAGGATGGGGGGTCTCTGGAGACGGTGGTCAGGGGACAAGGAGTTGAGGGGGAGTTGGATGAGTTGGGAGCTGTGTGCCTCAGAATGTTCTGTAGTTCAGTGTGTGTTAGTGTAGAATTGGATGTACAGTTGAGAGGTTTCAGTTTTTCCTATTCACCTTTGTCTCCCCCAGCTTTTTTCTGGGGAGCTTATTTGGCCTGGTTGGGCATGCCTGACTCGCCAGGTTTCAGATGCTGCCTCTCTTGTTGGGAGGCTATCCCAATCAGTGAAGGCCAATCTAAATGTGTCTGTTGCTTGGGAGAGTGCCATATTGCCCAAAAATGTAACTTTTTTGCCTGACTATAAAATCTAGAGGTCAGAAGAATCAGGAGACCAACCTGAAGCTGCTGATGATGGAGCATGCCCTTCAATCCATTTCAGAGTTCGTCCCCCAATCCCTAAAATACATCTGTCTTCGTACAGATCATGTACCCCTTCGACGTCAACTAAGGCCTTGCCTAAGAAGGGGAAGATCTCTGAGGGTGCAGGGAGGGCTCCAGGAAACTAGGGTGTCAGTCTCCTCCACCAAACCCCCAACACAAGGAGACTTTTGAGGAACAGGAGGCTAGGGTGGACAAAGAGATTACCCTCAAACCCTTATTTCATCTCCGGAAAATACAATCATGCCACCACCACCACCAGGAGCTGACAATTGTCTCCATTTCCAGGGCCTTGCAAAGAGAGATGGCTGACACCCTCCAGATACATTTTTAAGAGGTTAAAGAATCACATCACAAGTTCCTAAACATCTTGCAGTCTGTGACACTCAAGTGGGTAGGGCTACCTGTTAATGAAGTGTTCTTGGATCCAGCATATATACTGTGTGGCAAACTCCTGCCACCAACTTGTAAATGGGCAGATAAATATTATGATTTCCCCCAGGACTCAGCATTTGTGTTCTTCCAGCCTCTGCCTAAATCCCTGCTTGGGGATGCTGTAAATGAGCAGGGTAGACAGCATTACTCCAAGTCTACTTCTTATGACAAGGACCACAAAAGATTACTCTTTTTTTGGATGGAAGGCCTAATTGTCCGCAACCATCCAGTTCTTCTTTGAGTGCTTGCTCATATCCATTCCAGTTAGGTGTGCGCGTGCCGCGTGCACGTTCGTCGGAAGATTTTTACCCTAGCAACCCCCAGTGGGTCGGCTGGGTCGCCCCCCTGGAGTGGCACTGCCATGGCGCCGGATATATACCCCTGCCAACCCGACCGCTCCTCAGTTCCTTGTTACCGCCCGTGTCAGTCGTTGGAACAGTGGAGCGCGGCTTAGCTGTCCTCCACTTCCCTAGCTACTCCTTGTTTTTTTGCTATCTTGTTGTATATCGTTGATTTTATCTGTAGTTATAGTTAGTTCGATAGTTCTTAGTTAGTGTATATAGTTCAGCGGGGTTTGGGCACTAGCCCTTTCCCCGCACCCAGGGCCGGGGCCCATGCCCAGTTCACCGGGGTTTAAACCGTGCTCGGCCTGTCATAAGCCAATGCCCACGAGTGATCCCCACGACTTGTGTCTAAAGTGCCTTGGGGAATCACACATTACAAATAAGTGCCATATTTGCAAGGCATTTAAACTGAGGACAAAGAAGGAGAGAAACTTTCATCTAAAGAATCTCCTCATGGAGGCAGCTTTGAACCCTCCGTCCTCGGTACCAAGCGCGGAGCACTCTATTAGCAGCACTCCTCCGGCACCGGACTGTCCCAGCACCGCGAAGACACCGCAGCACCGGCCATCTCCGGCACAGGGACCTGCTCGGCACCGATCTCTCTCCCGAAAGCAGAAGAGGTCGAAGTCCTCCACTACCTCTGTGCCCTCGGCGCCGCAGACTCAGCCTCGGTCGGACCGCCCGGCACCTGCACCTGCCACAGCACTGACTTCTGCAGTACTGTCGACTCCGGTCCCTGAGAGCTCCCCGCCGAGGCCTGTGGTTGAGCTTACGGTCCCCTCTACACCGGAGACATTCTCCGCAGCCAGGGACCTTGTCGCCATGACGGAGTCTGTCCTGCCTCAACCCCCGGCACCACCAGTGCGGATATTACCTCCATCAGTCGGCCCAGCTGACTAGCACCGATCACGATCCAGGTCTCAGCGCCGTTCGCAATCTTATAGACGATCGCGATCCCGACGCCGCTCGCAGTCTTGGCACCGCTCGCCTGTCCGGTACCGGTCGTACTCGCGGCACAGATCAACGTCTCGGCCTCCACAGTACTCTTAGTATCGCTCCAGCTCCCGGCACCACGACTCTCGCAGCCGTTCACGTCATAAACCTTCGAGATCCAGGTCGACCTCCCGGCACCGCGCCGGTCGCAGGTCCCGGTCTCGTTCTCGGCACCAGTATGGCTCCAGGTACCGATCCCCAGTGCCCAGGAGCTCACCAACTGCGAGACAGAGGGACCCTTACCATGATCTCTCGGTTCCTCCCTAGCCGTCCCGGCACCCTTCCGTGTCTTCCCAGGCAGACAATGCGTATGCTTAAGACAGACACTGGGTACATCTACACTACGGGATTATTCCGATTTTACATAAACTGGTTTTATAAAACAGATTGTATAAAGTCGAGTGCACGCGGCCACACTAAGCACATTAATTCAGCAGTGTGCGTCCATGGTCCGAGGCTAGCGTTGATTTCCGGAGCATTGCACTGTGGGTAACTATTCCGTAGCTATCCCATAGTTCCCGCAGTCTCCCCCGCCCCTTAGAATTCTGGGTTGAGAGCCCAGTGGCTGATGGGGCAAAAATCATTGTCGCGGGTGGTTCTGGGTAAATGTAGTCAGTCATTCCTTTCTCCGGGAAAGCAACGGCAGACAATCATTTCGCGCCCTTTTTCCCTGGATTGCCCTGGCAGCCGCCATAGCACGGCAACCATGGAGCCTGTTCAGCTTCTTTTTTTTTTTTTTTTACAGTCACCGTATGTGTACTGGATGCCGCGGACAGAGGTGATACTCCAGCGCTACACAGCAGCATTCATTTGCGTTTGCATGATAGCAGAGATGGTTACCAGTCGTTCTGTACCGTCTGCTGCCAGTGTAATTTGGCAATGAGATGACGGTTATCTGTCCTTCTGTGCTGTCTGCTGCTATCATGGATGCCCTTGGCTGAGATCGGCCGAGGGCGCAAAAGCAAAACTGGGAGTGACTCTCCGAGTCAGTCCCTCCTTTATGGTTACTAAAAATAGAGTCAGTCCTGCCTAGAATATGGGGCAAATGTACAAGAGAAGCAGTATATCGGAGAGTACAGCTGCTCTGTGTCAGATCCCGCAGAAATGATGAGCTACATGCCATTCACAAGGGGCGCCCCTGCAACAACTTCACCTGTTGCTTCCCTCCTCCCCCAACCTCCCTGGGCTACCGTGGCAGTGTCCTCCCCATTTGTGTCATGAAGTAATAAAGAATGCAGGAATAAGAAACACTGAGTTTTTAGTGACATAAAATGAGAGGGAGGCAGCCTCCCAGTGCTATGATAGTCCAGGCAGTACAGAATCTTTTCTTTTCACATGAAAGGGAGGGGGCTGATTGAAGCTCAGCCCCCAGTTGCGATGATGAAGACGGTTACCAGCCGTTCTGTACCATCTACTGGGAATGAGTGGTAGTCATTCTTATTTTCACCCAGGTGCTCCCGGCCAGCCTCACCTGAAGCCAGCCAGGAGCACTCACGGGTTCACAAGAAGGACGGTTACCAGTCCTACTGCACTGTCTGCCACGAGGGAGGGGAAAGGAGGAGATACTGCTCTTCACTGCTGCAGCATCACATCTACCAGCAGCATTCAGTAGGCATAGGGTGACATTGAAAGAAGTCAAGAAACGATTTCTTTCCCTTTTCTTTCATGTAGGGGGTGGGGTAAATTGACAAGCTATTCCCTGAACCACGCTGGACAATGTGTTTGACCCTACAGGCCTTGGGAGCTCAGCCAAGAATGCAAATACTTTCCGGAGACTGCTGTGGACTGTGGGATAGCTGGAGTCCTCAGTACCCCCGCCCTCCCTCCATGAGCATTCGTTTGAGTCTCTGGCTTCCCGTTACGCTTGTTGCGCAGCACTGTGTAGCCTGTAGATTTTTTTTTCAAACGCTTTGTCATTTCGTTTTCTGTAACAGAGCTCTGATAGAACAGATTTGTCTCCCCATACAGCGGTCAGGTCCAGTATCTCCCGTATGGTCCATGCTGGAGCTCTTTTTGGATTTGGGACTGCATTGCCACCCGTGCTGAGCAGAGCTCCACGCTGGGCAAACAGGAAATGAAAATCAAAATTTCGCAGGTCTTTTCCTGTTTACCTGGCCTCTGCATCCGAGCTGAGATTGCTGTCCAGAGTGGTCACAGTGGTGCACTGTGGGATACCGCCTGGAGGCCAATACTGTCGATTTGCTGCCACACTAACCCTAATCCGATATAGTAATATCGATTTTAGCACTACCCCTCTCGTGGGGGAGGAGTACAGAAACCAATTTAAAGAGCCCTTTATATCGATATAAAGGGCCTCGTAGTGTGGACGGGTACAAGTTAAATTGGTTTAATGCTGCTAAAATCGGTTTAAACGCGTAGTGTAGACCAGGCCACTGATGTGCCCACTGCGGAATTCCATGAGCCCCAGGCTCAGGATCATGGACCTCAACAGTGGGCGTTCTGGACACCCTGGGCATATCATCAGGCCCAAGGTACACATCCAGGCCCATCGCGCTCTGCCACATCAGAACACCGGGTGCCGGAGGCCACTATTAGCCGCCACCCTCCTTCTGTTTCGGAGGAAGTGTCGATCCAGCCACAGGACTCCCAGATCCCAAGGGAGACAGAGGCTGTCCACCAAGAGGAGCCCTCAACTGACCCGCTTGTCCCGGGTCTCTCCTCATCCTCCTCCCCTGACGAGGCGGTAGCCGGAACGTCGGCGGTAGGCCCTCCACCAATCGACCTGAGGGCCCACCAGGATCTCCTCAGGCATGTTGCACAGAACATGAACTTGCAAGTCGAGGAGGTCTCGGAGGTAGAGGACCCAGTGGTGGACATCTTAACATCAAATGCCCCCACAGGAGTGGCCCTCCCCTTTATACGGACAATCCAGGCCAATGCCAACACAATCTGGCAGTCTCCGGCCTCTGTCCCACCTGCTGCCCGGGGAGTGGAACCCTCGGGCGCATCTTCAAAAGGAGGGTGCCCTCCAAGGGTTATATGGTGCCCTCCAAGGGCTACGAATATTTATACGTCCATCCCCCTCCTCGCTCCCTAGTTGTCCAGTCGGTCAACGAGAGGAAACACCATGGCCAACAGGCCCCAGCCCCGAAATCAAAAGACACGAGGCGCATGGACTTACTGGGGCCCAAAGTCTATTCCGTAGGGGCGCTCCAGCTCCGCGTGACTAATCAATAAGCCCTCCTTAGCTGCTATAATTATAATACCTGGGCGGTGGCGGACAGATTCAAGGAGTTGCTCCTGCAGGACTCCCGACAGGAATTTGCGGCCATCCTGGATGAGGGAAAAAAGGTGGCTAGAACTTCCCTCCAGGCTTCCCTAGACTCTGCGGACTCAGCAGCCAGGACCCTAGCCTCCAGGGTGACTGAGGCATATCTCATGGCTACAAGTCTCAAGCCTTCCCCCGGAGCTCCAACATACAATCCAGGACTCCCCTTTGAAGGGCAGGACCTATTCTCAGATAAAACAGACCATAGGCTCCAAAGCCTAAAAGACAACAGGGTGATTATGCGCTCGCTGGGCATGCATACGCCAGTGACTCAGCGCAGGCCGTTCGGCCCCCAGCCACACCGCTATTACCCTCAGCCCAGACAGAGACAGGACTTTGCTAGAAGGCGGGGTAGAACCGGTCGCCGGAGGCAGTCAGGGGGCCAGAACCAAGGTGTCCCCCCCCCCCCCCAAAACCTTCCACAGGGCCGAAACCCTCCTTTTGAAGATGCGCCCGAGGGTGTCATACCAGTATCGTCAAACGATCTGTTCCCTCCTTTCTCCAACTGCCTCTCCCTTTTCCTCCCTATGTGGTCCCAGCTAACGTCAGATCGCTGGGTCTTACGCACGCTGGAATTTGGGTATCACTTCCAGTTTTTCATGCCTCCCCCTCTTCCACCCCTCTTCCTCGTCCCTCTTCAGGGACCCCTCTCACTAGCGACTCCTCCTCCAGGAGGTGCAGATGCTCCTCGCCAAAGGAACCATAGAGGAGGTACCGGAACATGAATGGGGCACGGGCTTTTACCCCCGCCACTTCCTAAACCCCAAGGCAAAAGGGGGTCTCCGACCTATCCTGGACCTGCAGCAACTCAACAGATACATGATAAAGTTGTAAAAGCAGCAAAGAATCCTATGGCACCTTATAGACTAACAGACGTTTTGGAGCATGAGATTTCGTGGGTGAATACCCACTTCCTCAGATGCATGTAGTGGAAATTTTCAGAGGTAGGTATATATATGCTAGCAAGCAAGCTAGAGATAATGAGATCAGTTCAATCATGGAGGATGAGGCCCTGTTCTAGCAGTTGAGGTGTGAAAACCAAGAGAGGAGAAACTGGTTCTGTAGTTGGCAAGCCATTCACAGTCTTTGTTCAATCCTGAGCTGATGGTGTCAAATTTGCAGATGAACTGAAGCTCAGCAGTTTCTCTTTGAAGTCTGGTCCTGAAGTTTTTTTGCTGCAGGATGGCCACCTTAAGGTCTGCTACAGTATGGCCAGGGAGGTTGAAGTGCTCTCCTACAGGTTTTTGTATATTGCCATTCCTAATGTCTGATTTGTGTCCATTTATCCGTTTCCGTAGAGACTGTCCAGTTTGGCCGATGTACATAGCAGAGGAGCATTGCTGGCATATGATGGCGTATATTACATTGGTGGACGTGCAGGTGAATGAACCAGTGATGGTGTGGCTGATCTGGTTAGGTCCTGTGATGGTGTCGCTGGTGTAGATATGTGGGCAGAGTTGGCATCGAGGTTTGTTGCATGGACTGGTTCCTGAGCTAGAGTTATTATGGTGCGGTGTGCAGTTACTGGTGAGAATATGTTTTTCAGGTTAGCAGGTTGTCTGTGGGCAAGGACTGGCCTGCCACCCAAGGCCTGTGAAAGTGAGGGATCATTGTCCAGGATGGGTTGTAGATCCGTGATGATGCGTTGGAGGGGTTTTAGGTGGGGGCTGTATGTGATGGCCAGTGGAGTCCTGTTGGTTTCTTTCTTGGGTTTGTCTTGCAGTAGGAGGCTTCTGGGTACACGTCTGGCTCTGTTGATCTGTTTCCTTATTTCCTCGTGCGGGTATTGTAGTTTTGAGAATGCTTGGTGGAGATTTTGTAGGTGTTGGTCTCTGTCTGAAGGGTTAGAGCAGATGCGGTTGTACCTCCAGTGCTTGGCTGTAAATAATGGATCGTGTGATGTGTCCGGGATGGAAGCTGGAGGCATGAAGGTAGGCATAGCGGTCGGTAGGTTTTCGATATAGGGTGGTGTTAATGTGACCATCACTTATTTGCACCGTGGTGTCAAGAAAGTGGACCTCCCGTGTAGATTGGTCCAGACTGAGGTTGATGGTGGGGTAGAAGCTGTTGAAATCGTTGTGAAATTTTTCCAGAGTCTCCTTCCCATGGGTCCAGATGATGAAGATGTCATCAGTGTAGCGTAGGTAGAGAAGGGGCGTGAGTGGACGAGAGCTGAGGAAGCGTTGTTCCAGGTCGGCCATAAATATATTGGCATATTGTGGGGCCATGCGGATGCCCATAGCAGTGCCACTGATCTGGAGATATATATATTCATCAAATTTGAAGTAGTTGTGTGTGAGGATAAAGTCACAGAGCTCAGCAGCCAGTTGTGCTGTGGCATCATCAGGGATAGTGTTCCTGACAGCTTGTATTCCATCTGTGTGTGGGATGTTTGTGTAGAGAGCCTCTACATCCATGGTGGCTAGGATGGTGTTTTCTGGGAGGTGACCAATGCATTGTAGTTTCCTCAGGAAATCAGTGGTGTCACGGAGATAGCTGGGAGTGCTGGTGGCATAGGGTCTGAGTAGAGAGTCCATATATCCAGACAGTAGTCCTTCAGTGAGTGTGCCAATGCCCGAGATGATGGGGCTTCCAGGATTTCCGGGTTTGTGGATCTTGGGTAGTAGATAGAATAACGCTGGTCGGGGCTCTAGGGGTATGTTGATTTCTTCTGGTGTTAGTGTAGGGAGTGTCCTGAGTAGATGCTGTAGTTTCTTAGTGTATTCCTCAGTGGGATCTGAGGGAAGTGGCCTGTAGAATTTGGTATTGGAGAGCTGTCTGGCGGCCTCCTTTTGGTAGTCAGACCTGTTCATGATGACAACGGCACCTCCTTTATCAGCCTCTTTGATGATAATGTCAGGGTGGTTTCTGAGGCTGTGGATGGCATTGCGTTCTGCACAACTTAGGTTATGAGGCAAGCGATGTTGTTTTTTCACAATTTCTGCCTGTGCACATTGGCGGAAGCACTCAGTGTATAGGTCCAGACTGTCATTTCGACCCTCAGGAGGAGTCCATGTGGAGTTCTTCTTGTGCTGTTGGGGGGAGGGCACCCGTGTATCAGTGCACTGTTCAGTGTTGTCCTGGAAGTATTCTTTGAGTCCGAGATGGCGAAAGTAGGCTTCCAGATCGCCACAGAACTGTATCATGTTGGTGGGGGTGGTAGGGCAGAAAGAGAGTCCCCGAGAAAGGACAGACTTTTCTTCTGGGCTGAGTGTGTAGTTGGATAGATTGACGATATTGCTGGGTGGGTTAGGGGTACCACGGTTGTGGCCCCATGTGGCAGGTAGGAGTTTAGACCAGCTTACAGTCCTTTTTCCTTTGTAGAGAGGTGAAGTGAGTAATGTAGATCTCCTGTCTTATTCTAGTGAAGTCCATTTGTATAGAAGTTTGGTTATTAATGAGAGTCTCCAGGTTGGAGAGCTCTTTTTTGATGTTTGCCTGTTTGCTGTATAGGATGCTGATCAGGTGGTTCCTCAGTTTTTTTGATAGAGTATGGCATAATCTCTCACTGTGATCTGTGTAGAATGTAGATAGCAGTGGATTTTTTACCTTTAGTCCATTTGGTATGATGTCCATCCGTTTGCATTTGGAAAGGACGATGATATCTGTCTGTCTTTGTGCAAGTTTCTTCATGAGGTTGATGGATTTCCACTCCATACGGCTAAATGCAGTGTCTTGCATGGTTTCAAGTATCAGAGGGGTAGCCGTGTTAGTCTGGATCTGTAAAAGCAGCAAAGAATCCTATGGCACCTTATAGACTAACAGATGTTTTGGAGCATGAGATTTCGTGGGTGAATACCCACTTCCTCAGATGCATGTAGTGGAAATTGCCGGGGGTAGGTGTATATATATATATGCTAGCAAGCAAGCTAGAGATAACGAGGTCAGTTCAATCAGGGAGGATCAGGGAGTCCAGCTTCCATCCCGGACACATCACACGATCCATTGTCTACAGCCAAGCACTGAGGTACAACCGCATCTGCTCTAACCCCTCAGACAGAGACCAACACCTACAAAATCTCCACCAAGCATTCTCAAAACTACAATACCCGCACGAGGAAATAAGGAAACAGATCAACAGAGCCAGACGTGTACCCAGAAGCCTCCTACTGCAAGACAAACCCAAGAAAGAAACCAACAGGACTCCACTGGCCATCACATACAGCCCCCAGCTGAAACCCCTCCAACGCATCATCAAGGATCTACAACCCATTCTGGACAATGATCCCACACTTTCACAGGCCTTAGGTGGCAGGCCAGTCCTTGCCCACAGACAACCTGCTAACCTGAAACACATTCTCACCAGTAACTGCACACCGCACCATAATAACTCTAGCTCAGGAACCAATCCATGCAACAAACCTCGATGCCAACTCTGCCCACATATCTACACCAGCGACACCATCACAGGACCTAACCAGATCAGCCACACCATCACTGGTTCATTCACCTGCACATCCACCAATGTAATATACGCCATCATATGCCAGCAATGCCCCTCTACTATGTACATCGGCCAAACTGGACAGTCTCTACGCAAACGGATAAATGGACACAAATCAGACATTAGGAATGGCAATATACAAAAACCTGTAGGAGAGCACTTCAACCTCCCTGGCCATACTGTAGCAGACCTTAAGGTGGCCATCCTGCAGCAAAGAAACTTCAGGACCAGACTTCAAAGAGAAACTGCTGAGCTTCAGTTCATCTGCAAATTTGACACCATCAGCTCAGGATTGAACAAAGACTGTGAATGGCTTGCCAACTACAGAACCAGTTTCTCCTCTCTTGGTTTTCACACCTCAACTGCTAGAACAGGGCCTCATCCTCCCTGATTGAACTGACCTCGTTATCTCTTGCTTGCTAGCATATATATACCTACCCCTGGAAATTTCCACTACATGCATCTGAGGAAGTTAGTATTCACCCACGAAAGCTCATGCTCCAAAACGTCTGTTAGTCTATAAGGTGCCACAGGATTCTTTGCTGCTTTTACAGATCCAGACTAACACGGCTACCCCTCTGATACATGATAAAGTTGAAGTTCCATATGGTATACCTGGGGACCATGATCCCATCCCTGGATCCTGGAGACTGGTATGCCGCCCTCGACATGAAAGATTCATATTTTCACATAGCCATCTACCCACCTCACAGGAGGTTCCTCCGATTCGTAGTCAACTGCCAACATTTTCAGTTCGCGGTCCTACTGTTCGGCCTTTCTACGACCCCAAGAGTATTTACAAAATGCATGGCTGTAGTCGCCGCTCACCTCCGCCATCGTCGGGTATATGTGTTTCCATATCTAGACGACTGGCTCATCCAAGGGACCTCCGAGACACAGGTGATCCATCACATCGGCATTGTCAAGGACCTTTTCCTACATCTAGGCCTAATGATCAATACAGAAAAATCCACTCTGATTCCCACTCAGAGAGGATAGACTTCATTGGTGCCACCCTGGTCTCCAACCTTGCCAGGGCCTGCTTACCGCTGCCCCCGTTCCAGGCAATGGTGGCCATCATCCAGAGTCTGCAAGCTGCTCCGTTGACTTCGGTTTGCACTTGCCTCGGTCTCCTGGGTCACATGGCGGCCTGCACGTTTGTGACGAAATACGCCAGACTGCGCCTCCGTCCCCTCCAATCATGGCTCAACTCAGTGTACTGACCGGGCAGGGATGCCATAGACGTGATTGTCACCATTCCCCCGAGCATCCAAGGCTCCCTCGAATGGTGACTGACTCCCTCCCCGGTGTGTGCAGGGCTGCCGTTCCACCCGCCCCAGCCCTCTGCATCCCTGACGACGGACGCATTGTCTGTCGGCTGGAGTGCTCATCTTGGGCATCTACGCACTCAAAGCCTTTCGTCATCTCAGGAACTGGCCCTGCACATCAATGTCCGGGAGCTGAGAGCAGTCCGCCTTGCTTGCCAGGCGTTCCAACAGCATTTGCAAGGTCGTTGGCTGTCGTGTTGTCGGTGAATATCGACACACGTACTATGTAAACAGGGCGAGACAAGGTCCTCGACCCTTTGCCACGAGGCCTTACAGCTCTGGGACTTTTGCATAGCCCACTCTATAGACCTTATAGCGTCCTTTCTCCCCGGGGGTTCGGAACACTCTGGCGAATTGCCTCAGCAGATCCTTCCTTTCTCACGAGTGATCGCTTCGCCCGGACGTTATTCTTTCGGTCTTCCGGAAGTGGGGATTTCCCCGTGTAGCCCTCTTCGCGTCCCTCGAGAACAGGAAATGCCAGATGTTCTGTTTCTTTCAAGGCCTCTCACAGGGTTCAATAGCGGACGCTTTCCTCATACTGTGGACAACTCACCTGCTATACGCCTTTCCACCGTTCCCGCTCGTCCACAAGGTCCTGCTGAAAGTACACAGAGACAGAGCCCGCTTGATCATGATCGCTCCAGCATGGCCCAGGCAGCACTGGTACACCATGTTGCTAGACCTGTCAATAGCGGACCCTATCCCACTACCTCTGCACCTGGACCTGATAACTCAGGACCACGGCAAACTGCATCACCCAGACCTACAGTCCCTCCATCTCACGGCATGGCTCCTGAGTGGTTGACCCAGTCTGAGTTGCATTGCTCTACCCCAGTGCAACAAGTACTCCTGGGTAGCAGAAAACCTTCTACTAGAGCAACGTATCTAGCCAAGTGGAAGCGTTTCACATGCTGGTGTGCAGAGCACAACGTTCTTCCCACCGAGATCCCCATCCCCACCATCTTGGACTACCTCTGGTCCCTTAAACAACAGGGCCTAGCGGTATCATCTTTGAGGGTGCACTTGGCAGCCATCTCTACCTTCCACCCAGGGGAGAATGGCCACTCCGTGTTTTCACATCCTATGGTATCTCGATTCCTCAAGGACTTGGAGCGCCTGTACCCCCAGGTACGCCACCCCAACCTGGGACCTCAGTCTGGTTCTTACCAGACTTATGTCAGCTCAATCTGAGCCATTAGCAGCTTGCTCCCTTCTCTACCTCTCCTGGAAAACCGCTTTCCTTGTAGCCATCACATTGGCAAGACGAGTTTCTGAGCTCTGGGCTCTCATAGCGGACCCTCCCTATACTGTCTTCCACAAGGACAAGGTGCAGTTGCGACCACACCCAGCCTTTCTCCCCAAAGTGGTATCAGCCTTCCATGTTAACCAGGAGATCTTCCTTCTGGTCTTCTTCCCGAAGCCACATTCATCGCGCAGGGAGCAACAGTTGTATTCCCTAGACGTCCGTAGAGCGCTCGCTTTTTATATCGAGTGGACGAAGCCCTTCCGCAGAACCCTCCAACTCTTCGTCGCGGTGGCAGAGCGTATGAAGGGCCTTCCCTTTTCCTCACAGAGGATTTCATCCTGGGTAACATCGTGCATCCGCACCTCTTACGACTTGGCTCACGTTCCGTCGAGCCACCTCACTGCACACTCTACCAGGGCTCAAGCCTCATCTGCTGCTTTCCTGGCTCACGTGCCCATTCACGAGATATGTCGCGCAGCTACCTGGTCCTCGGTGCATACCTTCGCCTCTCACTATGCCCTGGTTCAGCAGTCCAAAGATGACGCAGCCTTTGGCTCCGAAGTATTACACTCTGCGACATCTCACTCCGACCCCACCGCCTAGGTAAGGCTTGGAAATCACCTAACTGGAATGGATATTAGCAAGCACTCAAAGAAGAAAAGACGGTTACTCACCTTTGTACTGTTACTCACTGTTGTTCTTCGAGATGTGTTGCTCATATCCATTCCAAACGCGTCGTCCTTCCCCACTGTCGAAGTAACCGGCAAGAAGGAACTGAGGAGTGGTCGGGTCGGCAGGGGTATATATCCGGTGCTAGGGCGGCACCACTCCAGGGCGTGACCCAGCCGACCCACTGGGGGTTGCGAGGGTAAAAAATCTTCTGACTAACATGCACGCGGTACGTGGGTACACCTACCTGGAATGGATATGAGCAGCACATCTCGAAGAACAACAGTTACAAAGGTGAGTAACCGTCTTTTTCAGATTGTAAACTATCAGGCCATCATGGCCAAGTATGACTACATCAATTACAAGAAGTTTGCATCCTTTACTGAACATTTTCCACAGGGGCACTTCCGGGCCATAGTTAAAGACTGTCAGTTATTAGCCAGAATCCCTCCCTAGGTGCCCTTGGATGCTACGGACACTGGATGCGACAGCAGTTGTCATGCCCAGGGTGTCATGGTTCCAGTTGTTGGAATTCCCAAGAGAGGTTCAGGATATGGTTAAGGAACTCCCATTTGATGGTCAGAAGCTCTTCTTGGGAACTGTAGATGAGTCCCTGCACACACTATGCCTTGGTCCACGCCATCAGATCTAATGTGGCACTTGGTTCAGCAGTACTCTCTTCAGTCTTGGACTCAATTCCAAAGTTCCCTCCGCCATGTGAGGATACTACTTGAAAGTCACCTGAAGTGGAGCACCCAGAGGGACACTACTTGAAGAAGAAGAAGAAGATTACTCGCCTTGTGCAGTTAACTCTTGTCCTTCAAGATGTTTGTCCCTGTCGGTGCTCCGCCACCAACCCTGCTTCCCTTCTCCTTCGGACTGTTCTTTTTGGTTGTTTGGATAGGGAAGGGACAGGGCAGTTTGCCCATGCAGCCCTGTGTAGCCCTGAAAGCACAGCATGAGGTTGCATAGAGCGCATGCACGGACCAAACAGACACTGCTATCAAAGGCTCAAGAGGCACATGCACACCTGAAGTGGCACACCTATGGGGGGGACACTTCAAAGAACTATAGTTACTGCACAAGGTAAGTAACTTTATTTCACTACATCAACATATGCAAGAGTATAGTGGGAGTACTCTAACCCCATAATGGCAGCTCCTGGCCTGCAGGGGTGGGCCTGGCTCCTTACTCCGCACATCGTGACCAATCACATGGGGTTGCCGTGCCCCTCCATCTCCAGAGGAGTGAATGGGCCACACCTGAGTGGTGCTGTGACCTCGTGCTCCAGATCACACAACCCCTCAGTTTAGGAGCCTAATCAAATCTGTTTTTACAGCCATTTCTAAGATTTCGTTCAAATTCAAGGTATCTGTGACCACTATGACAAAATTATATCTGTAATTGTAGTTAGTGGATTGACTGTTTCTGGTCACCATAGGACAGATTTTCAAAGATATTCAGATGCCTGAGATACCCATCTAGTTGAATTTTCAAAAGTGCATAAACAGCTTGGGTGCTTAAACTGCTTAGACACTCTTGAGAATTCCACTGGGTGCGTATCTGTATTTTTAGTTGCATAAATGCCCTTGAAAATCTGCCCCCCTCTTCGCCTTTCCCTGTTAGATCTCACCCTCTCTCATCTGGGTTTTTATTAATTGTAAAGACCTGAAAATAATATACTTTTAATGCAGTATATGACATTTTGACATTTATAAATAGGGCACTACCAAATTCATGATCCATTTTGGTCAATTTCATGGTCAGAGGATTCTTAAAATTGTAAATGTCATGATTTCAGTTATTTAAATCTGAAATGTCACAGTGTTGTAATTGTGGGGGTCCTGACCTAAAAAGAAGTTGTGGAGGGAGGAGGATTGCAAGGTTATTGCAGGGGTGGTGGGTGGTACTGCTACCCTTACTTCTGCGCTGCTGGTGACAGCACGGCCTTCAGAGCTGGGCAGCTGGAGAGTGGTGGCTGCTGGCCAGAAGCCCAGCTCTGAAGGCAGAGCCACCGCCAGCAGCAGCACAGGAGTAAGGATGGCATGGGATGGTATTGCCACAAGTACTTCTGTGCTGCTGCCTGCAGAGCTGGGCCCTTAGTCGACAGCCGCTGCTGTCTGGCTGTCCAGCTCTGAAGGCAGTGCAGAAGTAAGGATGACAATACCGCAACCCCCCTAAAATAACCACCTGATCCCTCTGCAACTCCCTTTTAGGTGAGGACCCCCAATTTGAGAAACACTGGTATACTATACAGATTTCACAGAGGATAAGGTAAAAGCACACACAGGACCAGATATCATTGTCTGTGAAGTGTTTTTCATGGCCACGAATTTGGTAGGGCCCTATTTATAAAGCTGGAGTTAATCACAAAAGTTAAATATGGTGTTCCCTCATGATTCCACTGTAATTAAAAAGCTGCACCTTTTAACTCATTCAAAATATTAATGCAGCATATTTTTAAATAATATTTTAATAGCTTATAGGAAGTTTAGGCTTCAGCATAGTTGTCACCAATTTTTAAAATAAATTTATTAAATTTAATTAAACTACAAATAAAATCTGATTTAAGTAAAAACTTTTTCTATCTGTAGCTATAGATAGATATAAAAACATCATCAGTTTTTATCCACCCTGGCTTCCATGGTGTACTCTAAAACAGTGTTTCTCAACAACCAGTCTGTGGACTGGTGCTGGTCCCTGAGATCTCCCTCACGCAGTTTAGGAAGGCAGCAAGCCGTTCCCTGGTATAAAAAAGGTTGAGAAACACTGCTCTAGAAGATGAGCCAGAAATTCTTTTGTCAGAATTTGACAGATATTCTTGTTTATGGAGAAGGATCATTAGTCTTCAGTCACTGTCATGGAATGTTCTTGTGAAATTAAATCACTGTATATGACTTAGATCTGGTCTTCCTCTATTTCTCTCTCATTCATCTGAAAACCATTGTAATGATACTTGACATTGTAATGATTGTGGGCAGTATGTTAGGGAGTGGTTGGGGACCATGTGTCAATTGCTGTTGACAGTAGGAGATCAGTACTTTGCCATGACCCCTTGGAAGTGTAAGAATAGCCCCTACCCCCTTCTGATAAGGAGCTCTGGAAGCAGCTGGGTTCATGAGTTTTGGGATCATAACTAAGTAGTTAATTTTAGTTATAGATGGGAGAAGGCAGGTAAAGAGAGGTGATAATGGCTGGACCATAATACATGTTCAAAGGCTATTGTCTCCCTGCTCTCCACTGGAGATTAGGTCTGTGTACCTTCTGAGGTATAACTGTCATCCCTGGGCCAGGAATTTCATTCTGTAAGGACTCAAAAAATCTTTGTAAAACAAATCAAGGTATGGCAGGTAAATGTGTCTTGCTGGAAAATATTAGTTCTTCGAGTGATGGTCCCTATGTAGATTCCAAATGTGGATGCACATGTGTGCTATGCACCGGAGACAGAAGATTTCATAGCAGTGGCCGTTGACCTGCACACATCATGCATCGCCTCATGCTCCCGTATGAGGTTATAATAGGCCCCTCTTACCACCACATAGCTGGAGTCGGAATCCCTGAGGGTGCCTCAGCTCCCAAGCTTCCCCAGATGGAGCATAAGGAGAAACAAACAGAACCTGCTGGTGCAAGTGCTGTCTCCAGTCCCAGCACTGGTGTGCCAGCTGCCTACAGCACCTGGACTCTTGGGCACTCCTTAATGAGGGCCATCTGGTGGCTAAGGTGGATCTTCTGTACTCCATGGGTGCAGCTTACATTGCTTCCTGCTCATTTGCTACTCGAGCAGTGGTGCAACCCTCTGATCTCTGGACAGCTATACTACAGCTCCCAAAGGCAGACAGCAACAGCAGCCATTCAGGCCCCCTATTCACTGTATTATCATAGTCAGAAGGAGGCACTATGTGGCCTACAGGGATCCCAAAGACCATGCTACTCCACCTCTGCCACAACCACCACCTCAGCAGCCAGCCAAGCACCAGTTTTGATATGCATATAGAGAATCCCCACTCTCTCCTGCAGCGCCCTATGTTGTCAGCTTTGGGGGCTGCCTTGTTCTATTTGCCTGCAATTGGGGCAAGATCAACACAGACAGCTGGGTATTGGAGATCATCCACAATGAATACTCCATGGAATTCCTGGCATTTCCACACTGAAACCCTCACCCCGGATGTCCCCCAGAGATCCCTCCCATCGGAGCACCTTCCAGCAGGAAGCTGACGCCCTTCTCCTCAAAGGTGCCATGTAACTGATCTCACCTCCCTACAGTGGACTAGGGTTCTAATCCCTTGACTTCTTCATCCAGAAGAAGTGCAGAGGGCATCACCCTGTTCTTGACATCAGAGTGCTCAACACTTTTATTTGAAAGGCCAAATTCCGTATGTCAGTTTGTCCCATCCCATCCCATCCGTTTCGCGCAGAGCCTGGTTTGCAGCTCTCAATATGAAAATTGCCTATTTCTAAATCAGTATTCACCTGACCCATCAAAAGTTTCTCTGATTCAGAGTTGGACTTGGCCTCTATCCATTCAGGGTCCTGATTTTTGGCATAGAGAGAGCTTCACAAGTCTTCACCATCATAGACGCGCACACATACCATCTAGGCTACTCTGTCTTCCCTAACCTGGACAACTGCCTCCTTGTCACGCATTGCTGCTAAACTTTCCTCTTTGCCATCCACACCCTCACCTCACCTCTCTTGGCATTTGTATCAGCGAGGCAAATTGGTCCTCATACTTATCCAGACCATTGCCTTCATTGGAGTGTGGCTGGATTCTGCTGCTGCATGTGCCTTCCTTCCGACGACTTGCTTCACAACCCTAGTCACGGACCCCTGCTGCAAGCTCCAGACCACCCTCCACCACTCTCTCTCCCCTTTTTGGCCACATGATGGTATGTACCTCATTGACACTGCACACTTGCCTCCACATGCATTGTTTGCAACTCTGGCTCCTCTCCATCCACCAACCAACCACAGACCAGCTAGACAACAAAGTCCTGATCCTATGGCAGGCGTTGGCATCCATCATTGGTGGACCAACCCTTCCGAGATCCTGATTGGTGCCCCCTTCATCCCTCCCACACCATGAGCCACTATCACAACAGATGCCTCCCTGGCAGGTTGGAGAGATCACCTGGGTTGTCGTACGTGCAGGACGTGTGGATGCCTTAAGAGGTCAGGATATGCACATCAATATCCTGGAATTGAGGGCAGCCTGCGTGACATTCCTCCTCCTCCTCCTTATCCAAATCAAGCACATCCAGTTACTCTCCAACAGCATCACAACAGTGGTTTATCCTCCCCCCTAATGTTTGGCATTTCTGTATCACACACCCTACCATAGTCTGCTTCCTAAGGGGCCTGCTCCACACCTTCCCCCACCTAGTCAAAAATCCCACATTCTCATGGGACCTTTAATTTCATTCTCACCGCTCTCACAAAAGCACCCCTCAAACCCATGGCATCATCCTCATTTACACATCTCTCCCTGAAAGTAATCTTAGTGGTCATTACCTCAGCTAGATGGGTCAGTGAACAAGTGGCCATGATGCCTGAGCCCCCCATACACCATATTCCACAAAGACAGTGTCCTTGGGTTTACACCCTAAGGTGGTGTCTGAGTTCCACATCAACCAGTGTATGCACCTCCCAGTTTTCTACCCCAAACCTCCTGTCTCCATTGCCAATAGACTCCCTCGACATCCGATGTGCGCTGGCATTCTATCTGTAATGAACCTGTGACTTCCATGCCTCATCACAACTCTTTGTAGCAATTGTCAAACGATGCAAGGGCCACATCCTCTCCTTGCAATGCATTTCTAAATGGGTCTTCGGGTGCACGTGTGAATGCTACACGTTCAGCAACATGAGGCCGCCTGATGTTGTCATGGTGCACTCTACCTGGGCTCAAGCAGCTATGTTATCCTGCCTCGTTGATGTCTCCTGGCAACATGGTACTCTGTACATACCTTCATCTGATGCCATCGCCGACAGGGCAGTAGCAGATGCAGCAGCAGGCCAACCTGTACTATAGCCAACACTTTTGACCACATCACTGCTTGCTACTCATCCACATTTGGAATCTATACAGGGACCATCACTCAGAGGAGGTACCAGACAGGTACCACACATCTTGAAGAACCTCCAGTTACAGGTAAATAACCTCTGCTTCAATTTATCTTTAAAGAAAAGAATGTCTGTATAATTATTTACCATTTGTTTACTGGGTCAGATAAGTTGCTAACAATGTGCTTAATATAAGCATGAGCATTTTGGAAGCTGTTGTAATTGTCTTGTGAATTTGTGCTCTATAGGTAATAAAAAGAATGATAAAGTGCTGTTCTTTGCTCAACTGCCACACCCAGGTAAGCATGTATTCAGGTGCCAGTTTAAATAATGACTTTTTTAAAAAAAGTCAATTTTAAGTCCAAACTCTCTCTTTAAAAGAGAAAAATTAACAAAATCTGGTTTTAAAAACAAAGTTTGTTTATGTAAACATTCCCTGGCAGAGTTGGGAAACTAATCAAAATATTGTGATAATGCTTCAGAACCAGCCAATGAAATTTTAGATCTGAACTCACTTACTCAGTATATTAGTTGAGCTTCTCATGTTTTTAATCTTAAAATATTCATTTCCTTGCAATCTCTTCTCTTCCCCATGCCCAGTCTAGCAGCTGGGGAATGTAATGGGATTTGTATTATGGAGGCACATCTTTGCCAGGGCTGGGGTCAGACTCTGCTCAGCCTAATAACCACACAGGGCAGTCTAGAGATCAGTGGGCTGAGCAGGAATTCTAACAGGACTGCACCCAAAAGTATTTGGATCCCTCTTGCTGAAAGAAAAAAACCTGTCAGCTTGAATGAACCCACCCACTGGAAAAGTAAGTTAGGATTAACCAACTCTGAAAAGACCAATGGCATGTCACCTTCTGTCTCCTCCTCTTCCCCCCCATCCCATGAGTTCCTTTTACCCTTCCCAGAGGACTTAATGACTTGCAAGCATATTTTTTTTAAAGCTTCACCTAATCAGTATATCTCTTGGAGTTACTCCAAGCTATTATCCTGGTGGGGTGGAATAGAAGACTAAAAATAGAGAATTGTTAGCAGGTCTGACTGATCTTTTCCCTCCTGTTGCCTCTGCAGTCTGCTGGTATTATTCTGGCTTGAAAGGCTGTATTAAGCCCTTAATTGGAGCAAAGCTAACTCATAAAGCTTAATTTACTGTCTTTGTCTCTGATATTTTGATTCATTCTGCAAACACTAAGTTTAGACTACTGAGAAGCCATTTACTGTGAAAACTAGATGTAATTATTAAATTTCCCACATAGTGGAGAAAAATTTGTCCAGTATTTCAGGATGAAAAGAGACAAGCTTTAAGGAAATAAATTACAGTCTTTCTCCCTACAGGTAGCAATTTTATGTCAGTTTCTCAGAGAAATAGACTATAAAACAGCATTTAAGGCACTGCAGGAACAAAACAGGTAAACATATTTATGTTTAAAATTAAAATTATGTATATATTCCATGAATTAATTGATATTCTCTTTCAGCCATGATGCTATGGACTCTTACTATGACTACATCTGGGATGTTACCATTTTGGAATACTTGACATGTATCCTTTCATTAGAAAGACTTAAAGAAAAAGCAGCTTTGTGGGGTCATGTTGAAAAACCAACACGAAGCTTAAGTGTAGTGACAGTTGAGTTGCTCTTAAGTTTCATGCTAGACACTTAGATGTAAATAAATTACTCCTAAGGCAATTTTGGGCTTAAAACTTATGTACACAATATTGTAAAATTTTGCAAAATTCTGCAGATTTTGTCAGTAAATAAATGTGGCTCTAGCATGGCAGTGGCATGCTAGCATAGCATAACAGGCCACTGGCTGCATTGAGGTGGGAGATCACCCTGAAGCCCCCAGCTCCCCTGGTTACAGGGACTCTGCAGTAAGGCTGCACCTGACCCTGACCCAGTACAAGGGCTGGGACCTGCCCCCTCTGTACTAGGTGGGGGGGGTGAGGTGTTTCTGTGTGGGGCAGTCTGGATGCACAGGGGCTTAGTGGGGGGTTCTGGGTGCAGGGACACTGCAGGGGTATAGGTGTACAGGGGTGTAGGGTTTGTCAAGGTGAGGGTTTGATGGGGAGCCCCAGCTGCTGCTGAGAGGATGGGCTCCTACTTCCCTTATTCCCTTTTCTTCTCCATCCCCTTCCTCTCACTCCTCCCTTCCTCTGTCCTCTTCATCTGTATTCCCCTTCACCCCCTAGGCTGATTGTGGTCACTCTGTTGCACAGAGAACAGGAAGACTCCCAGGACACAGAATGGAAACACGACTGGCCCTAGAACCCAAGTGGTGCTCTTCAGCTACAGTGTCTCTGGAGCCCAGATGCAGCCTCCTTAAGTTGGGCAGCTCTGTGCTTGCAGAAATAGGGGTGGGGGAGAGACAGCAGCATGTAACCCTGTGTGGTGTGCCCCCCATGCTTCATCTCTGTTTGGAGGGGGCAGTCCTGCAAAAACACCGCACCCATAGTTGCCCCCCACATGGCTTCCCTTTGCTTCCCTGTTTTCTGCAGTCATGCAGTCCCCACCCAGGAGTAATAGGTGTAGTAGTCCTGTTGCCTTGGGCAGGTTGTCTAGGTCTGCTGGAGTTGAAAGGAGGAGTATCTATACTACTACTGTTTGCTGGCACAGCCTGTGTAGAGCTTTTGACCTGACTCAAACTTAGAATTGGGTAGAAAAATAGGTTTAGTGTCCATGACTTGCTCAGCCATTACCAAACAGTTATTTCTCAGGAAATACTATGCAAGTGTCTTGCATTTAGATCATGGCTGATTTGTAGTGCTGCTACATTACACATGAACTGTTTCCTTGACTCTTGTTCAGATCTCCATCATAAAAGAGGAGAGACAGACAAGAGACAAATAGCAGTAAGTTAAAGAAGGGGAGGGGTGTGGTGCTAGGGATTTGTTAGCTTTGAATTACATTGTACAGTTTTGCTCAGTCCTCCACTGCCCAGCTGTAACTATGAAGGTGAATGTTGATGTGAACTCTGGAATAAGCTTTCACTTTATAAAGTGAAATACTTGCTCTCTCTTTAGATTAAGGCAGAAGCTGTCTTGTAACTAATAACCTTATTGTTCACTTGTATTACAAAAATTCTTGTTTTTTGTACTTCAAGATTAAAGCTATTGGCCAGACAGAGCTGAATGCTAGCAATCCAGAGGAAGTATTGCAACTTGCTGCACAGAGACGAAAAAAGAAATTTCTTCAAGCAATGGCAAAACTTTACTTTTAAACGTTCCTATAAATGCTGGTGTAGAGTGGAAAATATTTCACTTTATTTAACTTGTGTTGAGTATTTGAAGTTTATACAATACATATTTACAAGCATATTGTGTGGCTTTTTAAAATAGGTGAAATATTAAAACCCATTATCTTACAAAGTTGTACAAAAGAACTTAAGTAATGCTTTTTTAAAAAATCCATTTGAAGCAATGAGTTCAGGCATCAGTTAAGTTAAACTCAGCATTCTCTACTAGTTATGTACATTAGAGAGGCTACTACGTATTGTGATGTTCTCAAAAATAAGCACTACTCTCACAGTGCCAGCAAGAGTCTTGCTTTGAGTTCTATAAAATTTTTGTACTCTGCCCTCCTGAAGCATATAATTCCTACATTGTTCAAAAAGATGCTCCTTGTTGGAGCAGCTACTCATGGCAGGAGTAGAGGTAGTGAATAGAGTGGTAGTTAATGCTGTTTTAAACATTGATACCTGCACAGTATGGGCTATTAAAGTACTGCTTCCACTTTGAGTGGCTGTAGAGTTCTTGCAGTCAAGGTGTGCCTCTTGCTAAGAGCTCTACATTTAAAAGGGGCCATGTCTAGATCTTAATATGTAAAAGAAGATTTTTCCCTTCAATTACTTTTCCAGTTAAATTACTTCAGCAGCAAATTACTTTACCTGAGGTCAAACTTAGCACTTAAAACAAGATCAGGTTAGCACCTTTTCAGTAGCCCTCCCCCCCAGCAATCTGTCACTTTAGTGAGGCCTTGTCTAGACTGAGGATTTAATCTAGCCCTACCCCTCTAAAGATGCTATTTTGGCCTTAGAAGCTCATCTGGGCTTCAAATAGTAATTCCCCTTGCACCAAAATCAAGGTAGGTAGGCAAAGATGCTAAATGCAGTCAAATTAAATTTCCAACTCAAACATGGCCTTTAACTTTATACTGCAAGTACCACACAAACCAGGAATGACTGGCATGGATATAGGTGACAGCTTTTTGTTTTGGTTGAACTGATTTAAAAAGTGACCATACCCCAAAGTCACTAGGGTATTGGGGAATTTGTACACACTGCTGCTTTAAGGAGCACCACATAGCTTTGTTTCTCCTGCCATTCAACAAACTGGTGTATGGCTCTGTTTTAAAACAAGTTCTTAAAATCCATAATTCATAATTTAAAGATTGGTTAAATTAATATTCCTACTATAGCAGAGATTAAAAGCAGAAGGGACCAAATGATCTAGTCTAACCCCCTGCATAACCTAGGGAGGGATGGGGTGTTGTGTAATAATCCTTAAGAATTAAGTCTGTACCAGGCCAAGCTATCCATTATTCAGTTTGACACATCTTTTTCTGCCTCAACATCCTGCATAGCAGTAAGTGTTCAAGGATTAGATTGAGTCTCTGCTTTAGGGTAGTGCTGTACTGAAGCAGTGTCCTGCTTTGGAGTTTCTACCACTGAGTGTTCATTGCATCTGTCTTGTCAGTGGTTTCCATACTTTCACTTTTTCTCTGTGCTTCTGGGGGGTGTTATTATTCCTCCTATACACCCTGGAGATAGTTGTCCTGGTGCTGTTAGAGCTACTCCACAATTCACTTCATCCTATGTAAATTGGGGGGGGGGGAAAAAAAAGTTAAAGTGGATTTCACTACTACTTTGTATAAGGGTTGTGCTGAGTTCAAGGCTTTTATCTTCCAGTGAGGGGCTACAGTTACTATATTTAAATATCCCAGTTTAAATATCTAGTTTAACTAGAATTTCTTTAAGGTAGTCTTTTAGCCGTACCTTCTTAATATGGAATTAGAAAGGAGAAGGAATTGAAGATAAATTTAGGTATTTCAAGTGCTTGAGCACCTCAATCTACATTGAGAGACTTTGACAATTTGAATACAATGACCTGTGTCTACTCTTACAACTTCAGGTACAAGTAAAATGGGATTACAATTATGGGAGTCATTTCCTTCTGCAAACACAGACATATACCATTACCATGTCCTTAAGTGGTTGGCAAAGCACGAGTGCTTTAATCTAGAATACTACTAGATTACTAGATTTTACTAGAATACTGGATTTGGCTAAGTTTCATATTGTAGTAGTAGAGTAAATTTCACTCACATGCACACACCTCTATTACTGAAATAGCACTTAACTGGTATAGTTTCTTATCAATGAGACATCTGGCACAACTAGGCCTGTCAGGGTCAAGGGAATGAAGACATGTAAAATCAACAGAACTGTATATAGTACTCAAATAAATAAATAAAGATAATTGTTAGCAACTTAGCCTGCAGGAGAGTGACAAGATAGTATAGGCCCTGTCCATACAACATCTCAATGAAATGTGCCACGTTATAGCTAGGGCCCATGACTGTCTCCCACCTAGCTATTTTGTGCCTCCCAGCAGCCTACGGTTGTCTTCCTGCTGCTAGTTCAGCATCCTTTTGCAGGGGCAGACGTACTCCATGTTTGTGTAGACAGCCTGGCCTGTCATCCTTCCCCCAGCACCTGGCAGCCCTTGCTACATATATGGATGTGGAGTAACTAGCTGTTTATCTTCCAGGTACTTCACCTACCTCATACATGTTTTCCCTGTGTTACAGTGATACAAGCAAGGTTTGATGGCAGGGGGGAAAGAGTCAGACAACCATGGTACTTGCCTCTAGTCAGCTAGACCAGTGTTTTTCAACCTGTGGTCTACAGACCTCTAGCAGTCCATTAATGTAATGTAAGGATCTGCAAATGAAAAAAAGGTTGAAAACCACTGAGCTAGATGAATGAGTATGTGGACAGAGCTTTAGGAACTGTACTATTCTCCACCCGTTTTAAGCTTAGGCATCATACAAATCAGTGTTTGATATACAGACAAAAGACACTAAAGTAAGGCCATACCAGCATGTCCAAGTAGTTTGTGTGGGTTTGGATATTATGTTTGTCTTCCACTGCAACCTTCTTAAAACTCTTCATTTTCACAGGGGCTTTTCTTGCCACCCTAACAAAAGGATCCATCCACTCTACACATTCTGAAATGCTGTTCCAATCTAAACCTAAGGAGAAAATATCAGCTTTAGGCATTGTGCAGCTAAACCTTAGTTGTGTAGCCATCCTCTAATCTAACTTATCCTCTCATTTACCACGTTAGAATGTTCGGTAGTCTGTTTCCACTTTCCTGTGATTTGTGCATATCTTCATTGATATAGTACTGGCTACAGGTTTAAAATTAGATTAAACAAAAGCTACCTCAAATTACTTGTTTGCATCCTGCACTATCACATAGCAGATAAAGTTTTGTCCTATAATCCCAGTGAATTAAGATAAACATTTAGTTTTACTCAAGGCCCAAACCATAGTTAATGGCTATCAAAAAGCCATGTGTTTAATAAAGCAGCTATGACACGTTGCCTTATTTAGCTTATGAACAATAATCACACTCCTAAACATCCCCCCCACCCCTCCCATAAGGCTCAAACTTGCCTTCAGTAGTAGACTAGATGTGGAATCAGCAACCCAGGACATGCTAGGAGCCACTGCTCTGTGCAGCTCTTTATAGAAGAGCATCACAGGGAAGGTACAAGATCTGATCAGTTTCATGCTCTTGCTCTTTTATTAGAGAGGTAGCAGAAAATGGGAAAGTATTTAGATTTTTCTACTGGATTTTGACAAAAAGTGAGACAGTGTAGTATTCAAGTGTAGTATTCCACTTTCCTCAATATCTGCCAGAGTTTGGTACCTTATATAGAGGGGTAAGTTGGCACCTCTAATGTAAAGATAGATGAAGCTACTATGGAGACTAACCAGGGTCTCGGCAGAAAATAAGGTGAGTTCCTGGCCTAGAACATCTAATTATAAACTTATTTTTATCATCATTTACTTTACAGCTGGCCTGACAGGAAAAAAAATCTGATTTTTAGAGGGGGAAGGAACATTTGTGGTAGCCAGCAGTCTACAAAAGTAACAAATTGAGACCCAGATACTCCGATGTATCAGTGCTGCAGCCTCTGATTCACTTTTATCTATAAATATCACTGTATTAATCTCATGCACAGAGATAGGAGTAATCAGACAATCACTGTATCAAAATAATCTTGCTACATTTTTCAAGTTATCCCCTTGCATGAAGATGAATCCCATTATTGACAAAGGCATACCATCTTGTGGGAGTCAACACAAATAAAACCCGCATAACACACTCATGTAAGATTTAGTCACCAAAACTCCCCAACTTTTTAGCATTACCTAAAATTACCATTTATCCTTTCGTATCAACCTATTTCTGCTATGTCCAGCCACTCCACTTAAGCTATCCTCTTGAGGCAAAGGATTCTGGATAGGAAGTTTTTATCCTGGACTGCTGTTGTCAGTCAAGAATGACTGGTTATAAACAAATCATCTTCCCCAGGAAGAACTAGATACAGGCTACTGGAGCCAGATCATAAATTAATAATGATTGCTGTTGAATTTTTAGTTTACAGAGCAGCAGCTACAGAAAGAGCAGCAGACCAGGAGCAAAATATTCAGTTATATTTCCAGATACTTCACCTCAGAGGCGCAACAATTTTGTGCTTCTAGTGGTTGTGACCCTAACATAGCATGGGGTGCAAATGAATGAGGAATCTGAAAAATAAAATGGATCCAAAACTGAATCTATTTTAAATTGATCAAGGGGGAGGGAGGTCAAGGGGTGAATTAAGTAAAAAACATGCTGTTAAAAGCAAGGTAATTTTAAATGACCTCAGGTTCAATTTTTAGAAAGTTTTGCAGTGCTCTAAGCATTTAAGGCAGGGGTCAGCTACCTTTCAGAAGTGGTGTGCCGAGTCTTCATTTATTCACTCTAATTTAAGGTTTTGTGGGCCAGTAAAATATTTTAATCTTTTTAGGTCTTTCTGTAAGTCTATAATATATAAGTCAGCTATTGTTGTATGTAAAGTAAATAAGGTTTTTAAAATGTTTAAGAAGCTTCATTTAAAATTAAATTAAAATAAAATGCAGAGCCCCCCAGACTGGTGGCCAAGACCCAGGCAGTGAGAGTGCCACTGAAAATCAGCTCGTGTGCCGCCTTCGGCGCGTGTGCCATAAGTTGCCTACCCCTAAATAAAGTGATGATATAGCAATGAATTGAAATCACTTAGCCAGCCCTTAAGTGCTGTCATTGTAATAGACCACCTTACCTGAAGCTTTTTTAACTACCTCAGCTGAGGTATAGTGCCAGAGTGCAGCAGCAGCCAGTGTCCTATACTGGAAGTCCAGAGAACTGACATCTAGAATACACAGGTCTAAAAGCTGTGAAAACAATAGTAATGGTTACAACGTTTCTTTTAAGAGAGAGTCTCCCAGGCCCATCATAGGACTAAACCACTAAAAGAGATACAGTGTACAGGCATAATTTATTTCCTCCACACACAAAAATATTAGAACTTAAAGTCTAAGGGACCTTCAGTAAACTGGTTTGTTATTCTGTTCTAAATTTGATTGTACAGAATCTACAGCTCCAGACTGGTGTTTTGTTTTGGGGATTGGCCTCCTCACAGTTAACAGCCATCTCAAATGACCCAGCATGAACATGGAAAGTGTCCATAATAAATCTATACAATCTTGAAACTGAAATAATTGAATCAAGAAAAAAAAAAGTTCTTGGTTCATATTTCCATCTAGTAACCCTTATGCTTCTTATACGGCTGATAAAAGTGTGCACAGAGATTGGTTTAGTGCTCCAAGTGTTTTTTCATACTAAACAGTTCTTTCTTTCTCTTCCAAATAGAGGATGAGATGCACCTTAATTTTTTTTTTAAGTTATATGTAAAGCAACTTAACACAAAACATCCATTCACACCTTTAAATCTTTTGCCACCCATCAAACACGACCTTGTTTAATACTGTAGTCCTGTCCACCTTGGGATCAAGACTTCCTGGCAAGTGTACTGAGCCAGCTGTTGCTAACAGTTATAGCATGGTTTCCCTAATGAGTGCTGGCCCCACTTCCATATCTAGACTATAAAACCATCCTATGGACAATGGAACCCTACTAACAAAAGCTTAGCAAGGAGGGGGAGAGAGGAAGATAGAAGTGTGTGCTGTTGGACATTTTTCCTCCTAGAGGTTTAGATCTCTGGAACAACAAGTGACCGTATTGCACTTTCTATTTTTAATTAAAATGGTCACCACCTTCAGGGAACCACTTAGATATTATCATATACAACTCTGCCTTGTTCTTTTAAGTATTAGGCAAGATATTTTTATAAATCTATTTTACAGCATACACTTCTGCCTAGGTCACCAATGGTAGCGTGTTAAGTAGTGTGCACTGACTGAAACAACTACCTACCTGTGCTATTTGAATGAATTTTTCCTGAGAATACTGAGGTAGCAGCACTTTTGGAACATCTTTCAAAGCATCCACTTGGAGATAAAGATTGAGCCAGGAGATGATTGTCACTGGACATAGTTCCCATTTTAAAGCCTGCAGATATTAAAAACATGAGATAATATAAGTGCATAACACCTCTTTTAATCCCCCAATTAAAAAAAAAAACAAAAACAAAACACCCTACCACCACCACCCAAGTTCTCTACCCCTACAATCTTACCCAGTCCCCTTTTCCCATTTTCATCTCCATTTAGGTCAGCCAGACCTTTTATCATGCACCTACATGCCTGAATCACATGCAGGATCCCCTACGATTTCAAGTACACGTGCTCTGGAAATAATATCTTCTGACTTTTAGAAATAGAGCTGGAACAAGCCTAGATTTCAACAACAGCCAGAACATCTTTCCCACCCTTTTTCCCCCACCTTCTCCAAAAGATGCCTCACAAACACTGAGCAAGTGATCCTCATGCATGATATGCACATAAGAGCTGGGGAGACAAAACATATGTTCTCAAGATGTTCCATGGCCTTGGAACTGGAGCTACAGCAGCTGCAGCCTAGCACAGATTAATTTAGTTTTGGAGGATTTCTAGGTTCTCAGCAGAACAAGGATTACCATTTTCCACCCAACTCTTCCGGGAACCTTGGCATGGAGGCATTCCACCTGGCAAACAGCCCAAAGCCAGGGACCCTTAGAGTCCCAACTGCAGGGCAGTCCACCTGGCTAGCTGCTGAGGAACCATAGGTCAGGACTCCAGGTTACCGGTCAGCCTGCGAGGTGTGCTGCTGAGTCTGGCAGGCAACCAGGTTTCAAAATCTGCCTAGTTTCTGACAGAATTTCATCAAAAGGTGACATGGTAGTGCAGAACAATTAGAATTTGGTGAAAAATTGTTTCAACAAAATCTTCTCAACAGGTTCTAATACGGTCTTTTAGACTATTTGTATGGGCTATTTCAATAGTTCCTCTCCACTCCTAACCTGCCATCCTCCAGCCAGGCCTATTGGTGGGGTTTGTTTTTTTTTTTTTTTAAAAACACCACACCCCACACATACACACGCCACCTTCCATTACATACAGTTCTTGGGGGCGCACCCTTTCTTTACAGAAAACAAAAGTAGGATTTAGGTGGCAAAGAGGGACCCTTAATAGAGACCTCCACCCTAAGGGTCAATGCCAATCTAGGAGATTGAAGAATTCAATTCTTCAGAAAGTTAGAAATGAGGTACTACTTTTTGCCTACAGATGGGGGAAGGACACCAAGAGTGCAGTCATTAAATATAACAAGATGCTAAAATGAAAGGCTCTACTGGGCTATCACTCAACCAGCTAATAAAAATAGTAAGACTGTTACATTACCTTTAATACAATGAGCTCCATTCTTATAATATCATCTTCACTACAAGCACCATCTGTGACATAGGCAAACTCTTGTAGTTTAGGAGCATATATCTCCTTTAAAAAGAAAAAAAATAAAATAAAAAACAAGACCAGAAGGGTTTTTGTATCCTGCAAGAATGCAAACGAGCTGCAGAAGACAGCTGTGAATCTTTTCAGATTTATACACAGAACCATTTTATCAACTCAGTTGAAACAGCTGTACTTCAGCTATTTCTTATGATAGTACAAATAGCATAAGCCTTTCATACTGTAAGTGTCCACAAAATGTGAGCTAGAAACTAGTAGTGAAAAAACCATTAAATATTAATAGAGAAGACATTATGTGTTCCACAGGCCATCATAGGACTTTATTAGAACCAATTTTATGGATAGGGGAGTAATGTTGGCCAGAACAGATTTATTTCTTGCTTATGTCACCTTCAGAGTCTAGGATTTTCACCTGCTCAGACAATTCTGAGACCCCCAGTGAAACAACTCTGTTTAATTCAAACATCATTTACCCTATCACTCCTTGAAGATACATTCTATATACCAATAGCTATATTAACAAATCTTAGTAGATGCAGTTTATACCACCAAGAGTGCTTTTACCAGTATAAAAAAAAAGTTGTTTTTTAAAAACCAGGTTTAAAGAAACATTAATTTGAAATCTAGCTTATTGCAACAGTTCAGTAGTTTCAGGTCCTACACCTGTCCCTGTGACCACCTGCCAATTTCTGTGTATTTGGGGGAAGGGGGGAAATGGTTCTGTCCCCTACTGCTGTGTACAAGGCCCATAGAGGAAACTGATGGGCTCTTGGATTATGCAGGGGAAACAGAGAAATTGACTACACATAGAAGGCTAAAAGATGCATAAAGTTAAAGAAAATTTCTCTGATCTCAGTTGTTACTTGTAACAATACCAGGTTAACAGTTATCTGAATCTCTTTTAATGTTGATAATTTCCCTTCAAGAAGCAGTTCAGATATTCCAACCCTAAAAACACCATGCATATAGCTACTTACCTCAAGTTTGGAGGCAATGAATAATGAGGTAATTCCTATTAGCTGAAGCATATTTTTATTAATATTCTTTTGTGTCAACATGAATCTATCAAAAAAATCTTGAGCTAGGTAGAAGGTTTCTCTGTGAAGCATATATACTTCACATACCTACGACAAGACAAAAAACAGAAACAAAACTTAGTCCAGTTTTCTGTTGTACAGCGTGATGTATTTATAATTAGGAAAATGCGTTAGTAAATCTGTTTTAATAGAAAGACACAATTTTGTCCTTAATGTGAACAAAGATAGTCATGTTTCCAAATGTGTTAGTTTGTTGTGGTTTGCTTTTGGGGGAGGGCAGGGGAGGAAATCTGTCCAACACCCAGGGTTAAGCACAACCTGCTAGCAAGTTTTCAAAATACGATACACAAGTTTCAGTTTTAATTAAAACTAAAACAAGATGAAACTATAAACTGATGTTAGTTGTATGCCTGTTTTTGCTTTAAAACAAATTGTAAAAGAGGGGAAACTTTTTTAATCCCACCAAAACTCAAGCTTATTTAGGATTCTGCATTTCTCCTCTTAACTTTAGGCAGATTTTAAGTAAGTCATTGCCCCCTTAAGATTAAATTTTACAGAAGCCTGATTTTAAAAAAAAAAAAAAAATTACTAAACTTCAAAGCACCTGAAACAATAATTCAAGAGGTATGAACTCTTCCACCTACAAATTAGTTTCAACTGAGTGCAAAGTCAGTACTTAATTTAAATATCAACGTCACTAGCTATTTCATAGTAGAAGAAGGGGCTAAAAACCTGAAATGGTCTGGTTTGTGGGTTTCCCGTTCTTATTTTGGGGGAAAAAAAAAAATTACCAGTTGGATCAAACACTGTTTAGTCTATCTAGACTAGGGTAAAAAGTGTTATTTAGCTAACTAATATCTAACATCATACCTTTACATCCTATGCTAGATAAGGCCTTAAACAAAAAGGAAGGAGATAAATCCATCCTGAAGCAAGTGGATGGAAGTCCTATAGCAATATCTGTGTCAAATTCAGTAGTGACACTCAGTGTGGTGTTAAGTTACATATCAGGAGGTAAGTGACACAAAGCTGTGTCTACACTGTGCAGCTTACAGTGCCACAGCTGTGCCTCTAAGCCATGTCACTATAAGGCACACAGTGTAGCCACTCTTTGTTGGCAGAAGAGAGCTCTCCTGCCGACAAAATAAAACCACCCCCCAACAAGGGGTGGTAGCTTTGTCAGCAGGAGAGCATCTCCCACTGACAGCGCTGTCCACATCTCCAGAAGACAACAGTGAGCCAAATTCAGAGGTGGTGAATACGTTAACATGTTGGGAGTAAGTGGTGAGATCATGTGATTTGCATCACTTTGATGACAGTCAGGCTGTACATTTTCCCCCTAAAATTTATTAGTTCCATTGGTGATAGCAACCGTTGGAGTTCTAATTTAAATAAGGCATTGGTGGCCACATTTGATGTGCAGCACATCTGAGGTCATGAAATTTACCATGTTTCACAATCTCACACAGATCCGCCAGCGGAGCAGGGACAAGAATTTTGTACTACTGGCAACAGTCAGACATCCCTAAAACAAGAGGTATTATAATACAAGAGCTATGTTCTCCAACCATTTCCAAATATATCCAATCTCAAATAGTTTTGAATGTGGTTTGGCTGCCAAACTGTTTTGAACTGTTATGAAGGAAGCCATTGCCCCTTTAGGGCACTGCACAAGCAAACTGGTGAAATCTTTTGAGCAAAATTTGACCCACCCCCATTTATGCACAAATTTGTTTTAAAGAGGAGTGGTGTTTGAAATACTAAATATAAACATCAGGAGAAACAGCTACAAACACTGATCTTTCCTGTACAAGACACAGGGCCTTAGCCATGTCCCCAAAACTACTCAGCTATTAGACAGTTCCAAGCTTTGGGGGATGTGATTAAGGTCCCATATATAATCATGCTAGAACCATTTCAGTTTACAACTATGCTGAAGTATGATTCTCCACAACTAGAGATGGGCAGATAATTTTTCAATTCAGCTGCCGGATTGTTTTTTGTGGTTTCTCTTTCCCTTTTTTTTTTGCGCGGGGGAGGGGGGTGGAGGAGAGGATTTGGTTCAGCTAGAACAATCAAATTTCTGGCAAATAGAAAAAAGTCCATTTAGGTTCTCTTCTGGAACTGGAATTTGAACCTGTTATCCCACATCCCAGATGAGTGCCTTAACCACTGGGCTAAAGGTCATAGAGGGGAGCACCAGCACCACCTTATCTGGCCATTTTGTGAACAGTAAAAACTATTCATGTCAAATTTACAAAAAGAGTTTATAGAACTGCATTTTTCATCAAAAAAAGCTTATTTAAGACAAACAAACACTCATCCCATTCTACCCACAATTCTGATGCGTTAAAAGGGCCAAAAAATGAGGAATATTACTCCCTGCTCTATTTTAGAGGTCAGCATTGTCAACTTTTGTGTTTCAAAATATGTTCATCATTTAATGTCTACACGACCACAGATATTAGCACTTTACATAAACTCTTTGCTTTTATACCAATCTATTTTACAGCCATAGCACAATATAAAGTAACTCAAAACATACCTCCAAGAGCCAGTCCAGGAGTATTGATCTCATGTGTGGTTGCAAGTTAGAATGTAGCGATGTAAAATGTTTGCAGTGAGCATATTTGTTCTCCTTCTTCAGAATATTGAGCCAGACATCTTTGGAATTTCCCCAGCTATGGGAATAAAGGTCATGTGAAGTTTTGAGATCTCTTTACAAAAAGAGATAAAATGCTTATCTCAGTGTGTTATATTTTAAGTTAATTTTTCAATATTCATTCAGAGGGGTAGCCGTGTTAGTCTGGATCTGTAAAAAGCGACAAAGAGTCCTGTGGCACCTTATAGACTATAACAGAAGTATTGGAGCATAAGCTTTCACCCATGAAAGCTTATGCTCCAATACTTCTGTTAGTCTATAAAGGTGCCACAGGACTCTGTTGCTTTTTTCAATATTTATCTGTTTATACGCAATCAGAAAAAAATATTTTTAAGTTAGACAGCTACAGGCATACTGTGTTCTGAAATCCCAAGATATATCTTAGATTCCATGAGGGCAGGGGACTGGATTCGATGACCTCTCGAGGTCCCTTCCAGTCCTAGAGTCTATCTTAATAACCCAATGGTCAAGTACGTACACACACACACGTACGTTATCACTTGGAGAGGTGAAATAAGCAATTGCGCTCCATGTGGTCATACAGTTCAGATTTTATCAATTTGAAACCTGAGCTTCTTAAGTCATCAGATAAAAGATGACTTAAGACACCCAAATAATAAATCTTCAACCTGATTTAATGCTACAAGCCAGTCCAAACTATTGGTGTTCAGAATTCATTCTTCTCTCCCTTCCCTACATCATTTTCCCAGGGACTGGAAACATACTGTGATGAGCATAACTTAACAAAAAATAGACAGTTTTAACAATGAAGTAGTTCATTTACTCACATTGAAGGTTTGAAAAATCCACTAGGGCAGTGGTATCCAGTATTTTTCCTTGCCCCCCCGCTAACCTCTGTCCACACTCTGCCAAGTCATGGAAAGAGGCCAGCCGTGGACCATGATGCGCGTAGGGCCAAGAACAGAGCTGAGTGGCGCTCCTTCCTTGCCCACCCCCATGGGGGCTGGCCTGGGCCCCAGCCATGCCCCTCCACATTCCTCTGTGCCCCCCTACGGGGCATGTCCCACAGTTTGGGAACCTCTGCACTAGACAGTAGAAAGCTTTCACCGGAGTAAGTAGCTGCTTATACCTTCATTTTTGTATCATTTTAACTTTGCATTATTATGGAGTGTTTTGAGTTTGGTTTGTTGTTTTTTTTTAAAAACTACACATCTCACCATGTTGTCACTAATGGCTGGTCTACCCTGAAAAAGTTATATTGGCATCCACACCCCGAGAGACTGTTAAGCTGACCTAATCCCTGGTGTAGATAGTAGGTCAAGAATTTTTCCATCGACCTACCTAGTGCCTCTCACAAAGGTGGATTACCACAGTGATAGGAGAACCCCTCCTATTGCTGTAGTAAGTGTCTACACTGAAGCATCAACATAGCCTAAGAAAGTGCTCCAAAACATGAATCACATGTTAATTGATTCATTGTTGTTTTCATCAGTCCTCACTCATACTATCAGTTTCAGTGTCTGCTGCTGCTCCTACTTCTTGCTAAGCAGCAACAGAAACAGATTAACAGGATGGGTCAGTTTCACTGCTACCCACAGGATTCTGAATAGTACCAAGCAAAAGGCCATGTCAGTTTTACTCAGCTGCTCATGAAAGATATGAGAAGATGCAGAATTATTTGCCAGATGTATTCAAGGGAATGGGATCCCAAAATGAGTTTAAAGTATCAGAGACCCCTTTCCATCATCTTCTTACAACAGCTAGGCAACTCTGGAAAGGGCAGAAGAGAAAAATGATTTTCCTGTACTCAGCTGAAGGGGGTTTATCAGATACTTATTAGACAAATATATGAAACATGGAGTCCACAGGGAAGAGTCCATGAACAGAACTCTGGAAGAAATCTTAGCACCCTTTCCAGAAACTCCAGGGGGAGCATAAAGGAGTTCAGCTTCTCACCAGAGCATTGCCCCAGGGTTCACAGAGATCACTCACCCATCATCTTTCATATCTACTGTGGGCTATTAGGCATCTGCTAAATTTTCCAAGTCCTACTCACCTCATCATTCTGTTCTTTAGAGAGTGAAATAAACTAATAAAATGGAACCTATTCACTCACCTCAGTGGAGTAGTAACTCAAACACCATGATAGTTTATGTAACAACTATTTCATAGCTGGACCATTTTAGCAGAAGTATCCAGCTAATATGCTTCCCCAATCTGGGTGAATTCCTTAGACATTGGAGACTGAAGAAGGTTTCTTCAATCAGGTCATCTAGTTCTAGTCCATCCACATGGGAAGTGCAGGATTGCTCCATACAATATATTCTCTACATTTTTCTAGACTTTATACACCGGGCTTCCATAATTTCTCTAGCAGATCTACTCCACACAATAATTCTTTTCCATGATTAGGAGACCCTTCCTCTTCACCGGTGTCTCTGAATATGATGCCTCCACAATGCTTCCCACAGGCTGGAAAAACCAGGGCTATGCCTAAAACCAGGCCTTTTATCAGCATAGCACTGTGCTAGCCACCCAGGCACTAGAATGAGTAACACACTGTCTCATGGTCAAAACATTAGACATACTTTAGAGTCCCTAAAGAAAACATAGGCTAAGAATGCTTTGGCCTCTATGTTTTCCAAGTGTCTGGTTCCAAATAGCCATGAATACAGTTCATTTTAAAAAACCACCACACACCCCCCACACATATCCCCAAACCAAACACCGTAATATTTGCAAATGACTGAATTTTACATTGGTATTTGATATTAAGCTATAAAGAATGGCTCCAATTACAAGAGTTAATGTAACCCTCTTTGCATGTGTGCTCCCCCTCAAAAAAAAAAAAAAAAGGAATTTTTTGGGTGGTCAGGTGAGGGAGCCAGGGGAGGGGGATTATAGTGGATGGGATGAAGATTTCATTTGTCTCTGGTTATGAACCCATTATTGGACACAGTTAAATTAATATAGTGTAGAATTTGTTGTACAATAATTTGGAATAATATGTAGATAACTTACCTAAGTTCAGGCAAAGGTGATGGATTTATGAAGAGGTTTCTGAACCTGTATTTCTTGAATCTGGAGAAGTCAGTAGCTGCCATTTCCTTGTGTGGTGTTTCAATAATTATGCAGGGGGAGATGCCTCCTGATATTGTGGGTGGCCAACAACTCTACAGCATAAACAAAATAAAGGTTTTAAGTGCTGACTTCACCGGCCCAGTTTGCTTTTGAGATATATACTAAAGTAGTAACAGAATAAAATAAATCAAGAAATTGAATAACTTATATTGTGTACATGTAACCTATCTAGCTTAAGCATCTGTAAAAATGCTGTAAGTAATTTCAAAAAAACTCTTCAGAATAAAGAGCCTGTTTATTCAAGTGTTCCAGGATATACATACGGGTATTGAAAGATCAGAAAACAAAAGAATGGCTTCCTAGTCAAGGTGGAACCACTACATGCACATAATTCTGATAAATCAAAGGAACCTGGCCTTTGGGAGGTAAATAACTTGTGATTTACCAACCAAGGTGTAACTAAACTAATCCATTACTTGAACTATCAATTCATTTATTTGTGGAACTACGATGTTCTCCTGAGTACCTAAAATGTCATGGGAAACAGCAGCCAATTCCACTATCTGCTTTTCATCTGGGGAAGATAAGGAGAAAAGGACAGACATGAACTATCTACAGCACCTTAGTGGAAACACAGCTATATATTACCTTCAATTCACTATTCAAGGGGCAAACCACCCACACAGTTCCAGGGCTAGATACCAACCTGTCAAGCAGCAACAGTCTTTCAGCCTGCCAAGAACCAAAAATGGTACACAATGGAGACCCAAAATAAGGGACATATAAAATTATTTATGCAGAAAACCTTAAAGTGATATTTGTACAACAGGAATGACTCTCATGACTCTGTTTCATGATTGTTTAATTAAAAACATAACTGCCACAGTAGGACAGACCAACGGTCCATCTAGCCCAGTATCCCATCTTCAGATGGTGGCTAGTGGCAGATGCTTCAAAGTGAATTAACAGAACAGGGCAATTATCAAGTAATCTATCCCATCATTTTGTCCCAGCTTCTGGCAGTCAGAGGCTCAGCAACATCCAATGCATAGGGTTGTGTCCCTGACCATCTTGGCTAACTGCCACTGATGGATCTATTTTTTTTTTAATCCAGTTATACTATTGGCTTTCACAACATCCCCTAGCAATGGAGTTCCACAGGTTGACTGTGCACTGTGTGTACTTCCTTATGTTTGTTTTGAACCTGCTGCCTATTAAGTTCATCAGGTGACCCTCGATTCTTATGTTATGTGAAGGCATAAACACTGTTATTGATAAGTTTCAACCAACCAATGAAAGTGAAGTGACATCAAATTTGTATGGAATATAGGCAACAGATTAAAGTGAGCAAAATCCCTTAAAAAAAGGAAGGTGTGGCCAGTTTGTCAGCAAGTGCTTTCTAATGGGATGAGATTGGCCATAGCCCACTAAGCTGCTCCAAGGAAGGAAGGAAGAGCTATTCCAGGACATGTTTATTTTGCAGAATACTGCATATGAAAAATACATGCATCCCATACCTAGAAACCTATTTAGTGAGATGGAACTCTCTGATTGCAACTAGTTAATAAAGTAACTTTTACACCTATATAGCACCTTCCATCTCCAGTTCTCACAACACTTCACAATCAACATGTTTAGCTTCAGATCATTCCTTTGATATAGTAGTATTCCCATTCTTTTAGCACCAGAAAACATTGACTTTTCCCAAAGTCATAGGCAGGTCTTGTCTACAGTAGTTAAAGTGCTATTTTAATCTGCTTTAGTTAAACCAAAATAAGAGGGCTTTCACTGGTTTAAGAGTGCCTTATCTCGCTTCATTTTAAACTAATTCCTAAGAGACCTGAGGAAAAACAAAATAAACCTGATTTAAACTGAAATAAGAGTACCCACATAGCCTTTTCACCCATTCAACTAAATAGGTTTAATTTAAGCTGTGGTTTTAAACTAGTGTAACACTCTTGTTAGACAAGCCCTGGAATGAATCTCATCATCCACACCATACCTCATTCAAGAATAACTTTCCACATATAGATAAGCCTTTGGCCTGTGGCAGAGGTGGGCATACAACCCAGAAGTCCTGTGCCTGAACAATGATACTCTACTTCAGTAAAGTAGTAGCTTCCCGTCACTACTCTACTTACATCTTCCAGCGGCAAAATGTATATATAAAATGGGGGAGGACTCCTCCCCTCCAAGTTCCAATCTGTTTTGTATGCATGAATGCATTACCTTAATCTCATACTGATGTCTTTTAATGACTTTTTCATCTTCTCCTTTCTCGATATCCTGTTGAGAAAGACATTAATTGATCAATGCTCTTCAACCATACGAGCATATAAAGCAGTGTGCAGAGTAAACCACTACTATCTTACGCCACTTCCTAATCATGTGTTCTACTGAGACCACCACCACAATTCTTCCCTGTTCCCTCTACAGTGGCAGGTATAGGAAACAAACCTTCCAATCCTGCATATTTCCAGGTGAATTAGTCCCCTGCTCACCTCTGTTGCTCTCCTTTTCTTGGTTTGGAGAAGCTCTGGTGCCTGCAGCTCTTGTGGAGACTCTTCCTGACAGGGGGATGGGAGTGGCGGCAGCAGCTGCTGCTTGGCTTGCAAACGACTACTGCAGAGGAGAAAAACATACAGCATGAAGAAAGCAGCTGCTGTTAAATGGACATAGGTTAGTTTGGTTTATGAAGCTGACAGAAATTACCTGCGTCTTGACATCTTTCTTGGGGTGTAGAATCCCTTCCTGGAATGAGGAAAGAACAAGAACTTAGTCCATAGACACAAGAGGAGAAAATAGGACAACTATGGAGCCTAACTCAGATTTAACACCAAGATTTGGGTGCTGCACATTTCAAGCACGGCTCTTACACCAGTAGGCGTCAGAGCACAAATATTTTACTAATGCGAAGTATGTGTACACATATGTACAAATACACAATGTGCATGTATTTTATATCTACATAATTGCACAATGTAGGTTATACATATGCACAACCAGGTTCACCACTAGGCATAAATCCATGGTTTCCAAAATACATGTGCCCATGTACACCAGTAGCAAATTTAATTCACTGCATTTGTACAGGGGATCAAGGGCATGCTTCGTCTAGGTCAGTGGTTCTCAAACTTTTGTACTGGTGACCACTTTCATATAGCAAGCCTCTGAGTGTGACCCCCCCCTTAAATATATAAAAAAGGGTTTTTAATTTATAACACCATTATAAATGCTGGAGGCAAAGTGGGGTTTGAGGCAGAGGCTGACAGCTCGCAATCCCATGTAATAACTTCACTACCTCCTAAGGGGTCCCAAACCCCAGTCTGAGAACCTCTGATTTAGATGGTGAAGAGGGAATCCAGGGTATGCAAGGACAGAGAGGGGACACTAATCCCTGGCCACCTCTTCTTCCCCACCGTCAGTGTGTTGGTGTTGCATATTGGTCTATTATAAATAAATAGACACCCACATTAAGCAAATACCATATATTTTATATGCGCTGCCATATTATTTTTATTATATACACTCATCTAATGTATACACACAGTGTACTAACATATTTAAAAACACACACAGCAGTTGTGCGTACCCACCCACCCCATGTACAGCCAGACATCTCTTCCGCCGAGCTATTTCTGTCCCCTGCACCCCGGAGCTGCTACGCCTCTCCCCACCCCAGCTCTGAGAGGACTCTACCCGGGACCCCAGGACTCCCTGCCCTCTGTGGCTCTGCGAGCTGCTCCGGCTCCGCGCGTTTCTCCGGCCCCTGAAATGCCGGTTCCGCGCCAATTTAGAGAGCGGGGAAGAGCAGGCGGCAGCGGCCTGGGGCTGGGCTCTGGGCGTCCCCCTGGTACTGCCTGCCCCGCTCCACCCCCGGGCCCTGCCGGGGACCCATCCCCCCCGTGTCACAGGGCAGGGGGGATGGGTCCCCGGCACTTTCCTCCCCCTCCCGCGCGGGGCCAGCTCCCTCCAAAAAGGCAGCCCCCTCCCCGCGGTGCCCCTCACCCTCCCACCCGGACAGGGTTAACCAGGGAGCCCCCCCACACCCCCCTGCCCTCTATGGGCGGTATAATGGGGCCAGCCCGGGGCTGGATTCCCCACCCCCTTCCCTCCCTGCACCGAGCCAGTCTCCCTCCAAAACCTCAGGCACGGGCGCCCCGACCCCCACTCCAGTGGGGGCCAGCGCGGAACGGGGTCACCCCGGAGCTGGAGGGGGGCTGCAGCCGATACCCCCTCACCCCGCGGAGGGGGCGCAGCCCGGGCCCCCCATGCCCAGAGAGGCTCGCAGGAGGCGCCCCGGAGCTGGATGGGGGCGCCCGCCGGACACTTTCCCCAGCCGCTCTCCCTCCAAAACAGCGCCCGGGCAGACATCCCGCCGCGCCGCCCGCCTCGGCCCCGCCACGGCGCGGGGCCCAGTCCCCACCGATCGCCCGGAGCGGGCCCTCCAGAGCCGGGCGCCGCCGCCCCCCAGCCCGCAGGAGGGGGTGCAACAGGCGCCTCAGCGCCTCGCCCGCCCCCCATCTGTGTCCCCCTCGCCGCGCGCCGGCCCCAGGCTCAGGGACACCCCCTCATGCATTGCCCGCCAGCCCGCCCCCCAGACCCTTCACCCGGGCGCACCTCACCCGCTGCCGCCCGGCTCAGTGCTGCTCAGCTGGCGCCGGCGCCAAGCCGCTATATACCGCCGCCCGGGCTCTCCCCTGCGCATGCGCTTGTCCCGGCTCATCACCCCCCGTCATCGTCCCTCCCTGCAACACCCAGGCCCTACTCACCCCCACGCGTGCACAGACCTCCCCCTCCCCACGCAGCACAGGGCACCCCCAGGCTGCTGCACTCTCCAGCAGTCCCCCACCCTCCCTCTCCGTCCTATGCACCCCATCAGCCTCACTGGACAGCCTTCCCTGCCCCCATGTGCTCTGCCAACTCAGCCAGGGCACCCCCGGGACAGTGTTCCCTGCCCCATGTGCTCTGCCCCCAGCACAGCCAGGGCACCCACTGGACAGCCCTCCCTGCCCCATGTGCTCTGCCCGAAGCACAGCCAGGGCACCCACTGGACAGTGTTCCCTGCCCCCATGTGCTCTGCCCGAAGCACAGCCAGGGCACCCACTGGAGAGCCCTCCCTGCCCCCAACACAGCCAGGACACACGCTAGGTAGCTTTCCCTGCTCCTATCTGCTCTGCCCATAACACAGCCAGGAAACACGCTAGGCAGCTTTCCCTGCTCCTATGTGCTCTGCCCCCAACACAGCCAAGGCATCCATTGGACAGCCTTCCCTGCCCCCATGTGCTCTGCCCCCAACACAGCCAGGGCACCCACTGGACAGCCTTCCCTGCCCCCATGTGCTCTGCTCCCAGCACAGCCACGGCACCTCCTGGACAGCCTTCCCTGCCCCCAACACAGCCAGGACACACGCTAGGCAGCCCTCCCTGCCCCCAGCACAGCCTGGGCACCCACAGGACAGCCTTCCCTGCCCCCCGCACAGCCCAGGACACCCCAGCTCGCTGCTTCCAGGGGCAGGGCAGGGCACAGCAGCCTCATCCCTGCAGGGATATGCAGCCTCATCTCCGGTTTTCTATGTCCCCACACAGGCTCCGACTTCCATACGACTCTGCTATGCCCCAGTCCAGCACAGGACATGCCAGGCTGCTGCAGCTCCCAACGGGAGGGCAGCCTCAAGCCCAGCTCCCCACACAAACACCCCGAACTCCTTACACCTCTCCCCGTCGCCTCCGGCCCAGCCCGTACAGTGCGCCCGAGATTCCTGCTCTGGGGGTGCGGCGGGACACAGCACAGCTGTCAGCTCCCGCCTCCTTCCCCATAGGACCTGCACATGCCCCCGCCCAGCGCGGGTTGACGCGGAGCTCCACCCCCGGGCGGAGCCAGGGTCAGCCTCGAGCCAATGGGGAGGGAGAAAGGGCCGACAACGTGGACCTGGCTGCAAAATGTAAACACAGAGCTGTGCGCGGCGTCGCTCCCAGAGAAGTGAATTTTAAAATCCAGCAGCGTGACTGTGTAGCTACACATAATAATAGCACGGGACGAAGCTGGCGTTCTTTCTGTGTCACCATTGCAGATATTTGAGTTTAAATAAGACACTGCTTCCTTACAGCCTCAATAGTGAATAAATTCTTCATATTTAGCACTTGCCCTCAGGGCCGTCCTTAGGATTTATCGTGCCCTAGGCGAGATTATTAAACTGGTGACCCCGTGCCTGTCTTGCTCTTAGCAACACAAACATAAGCTTACAGTACTGGAAAACTTGCCACATGCATGTTATTAAAACCAGTTTAACTTAATGAAGCGCACTGTAATGCTGATGGACTAGCACTAAAGAAGTAGCACTATAGAAAAAATTCTGATTTGACAGAATGATGCAAATAATATTTTTTTTAAATTTGTCAACATTTTATTGGAAATTTCTATGAAGAGGTATTGAAACAAGGATTAGTTTGTAATTAAAAGCAATCTTTCTGGCTTTTTTGGCTGCAAAATCAGTAATAATGTCATCGTATGACAAAAACAAAGTGATGTCTTGTTCGACTGCAAGAATAGCAAGACCAGTCAAGTGTTCCTGACTCATTGTAGAGCAGAGATAGTTTTTAATGAGCTTTAGTTTTGAAAAACTCCATTCTCCTAATGCTACTGTTACAGGAATTATTAGTAGAATACGAGTGGCAATGTACACATTAGGATATATGTCAACAAGTTTGCTGGTATGAATAAACTGTACAATGTCCATCATCGATTTTGCATGTGGCAACAACTCAATTTTTCAAACAGTTCAAGTCCATTTAAATCAAAACGATCACCATGCTTCAGGAGGTTCTTTAGGTCTGGGGTCCCCAACGCGGTGCCTGTAGGTGTCCCGGCGCCCGCAGGGGCCTCTCAGTGCACCCACGTACTGGCCGGAGGACGAGCATCTGCCAAAATGCCACCAAAATTCAGCATCATTTTGGCAGATGCTTGTCCGCCACCACGGTCCTTCGTCTGGCGCGCGCCAGACAAAAAAGGTTGGGGACCACTGCTCTAGGCTCTTGCACTTTGTCATTAGTTGCTCTTGTTTTCCTATTTCATTGAATTTAGTCCTGCTCAGCCCGCTGCCAGCTGAGTGAATGGAACCCCAGGCTGACAGTGGGTTGAGTGGCTCAGCCAGGGTCTCAGCCGCCAGCCTGCTCAGCCACTGCCAGCCTGGGGTTCCTTGGGGGTCCCCAGGCCAGCAGTGGGTGCTGAGTGGGGCCGGCGGCAGGGACCCTGGGTGCCAATGGGGCAGCAGCCGGAACCCCAGAGCAGTGGTGGGCTGAGCTGCTCAGCCAGCCGCTGCGTGCCATCAAAAATCTGCTCACGTGCCACCTTTGGCATATGTGCCATAGGTTGCCGATGCCTGCTCTATACATTAGTAACGAGATGAGCATATTACAGTTGTTGGAGGGCTCTATTTAGCAGTAACAGGGCTATAGGAAAGTCAGTCAACATTTGTCGTTTCTCTTATGAAAACTGGCCCACTCCCTTCCCCATACCAAACTTGTGACAAATAATTGTCAACAATTTAATTTTCTGGCTTTGGCTAAGATATTGATTTTTAAAAAGAAATATTGAAATTGAATTCAGGATTGTTAGCAAGCATTTTTGGCAAACAAAGTTGTTAAATGACACTTTAAATGGCAACACGGTACTGCTTTCATGCTTGGCTCACCCCCCCAGCCTGCTGGTCCAACAGCTGCAGTAGAGGAGGAGATAGGTGGGAAAACTGCAGGACCCCAAAATCCACCTCTTGGGGTGCAGAGTGGCAACAGCAGCAGCAAACCCTCAGGTCCGATCACACGCCAATGGGCACCACCGCCAGCCCAACAGACCATGGTGAAGTTAGCACAGCATCTGATCTCAGGGACGGGGCACCCATGGAGCCACAGCAGCTCATCCTGCCCTGTGCAGCTCCCCCTAGATGAGATGGATCACTGACAGCCCAGGGGAGAGACGCACTCCCCAGCTAGGGTGATCAGATCCAGATGTCCTGATTTTATAGGGCCAGTCCTGATATTTGGGGCTTTGTCTTATATAGGCACCAATTACCCCTGTCTAGGGTGACGAGACAGCAAGTGTGAAAAATCAGGATGGGAGTGGGGGGGAATAGGAGCCTATATAAGAAAGAGACCCAAAAACTGGGACTGGCCCTATAAAAGTGGGACATCTGCTCACCCTACCCCAACCCTCTGTCCTGATTTTTTGCACATGCTCTCTGGCTGTGCCCAGCCCAGCCCTGTGTGACCATTCCAATCCTGGCTGCCTGCCGAGGAAGTGAATTACTTTCACTGTCATCCCTCAGCAGGCAGCCAGCCAGCCTCCCCTCCCTCCCAGCACCTCACCAACCCAGCCCTGACGGAGGGGAGGGGGAAGAGAGGGGTGCTCCACGAGGGGGGAGGGAAAAACAGGGGTGTGCTCTGTGGGGCAGAGGGGAGAAGAATTGACATTATGGAGGACAACAAAGGATACTGCCAGAGCTGCAGAGCCTGCCTCATCTCACGTCAGGGGAAAGAGTCACACTCACAGGTGATTTCCTTCCCCCACCCCTTCCCAGAGACCCCAGCAGCCAATCCCCTCCCTCAGACTGTGCTGCATTCGGCTCTCTCTAGGACCCAGCAGCCCTGCTCTTACATGCTCCACTGCTTCTCGTCTGTTCAGGCTCTCGCAGAGCGGTGCCCCTAGACCTAGTGGTGCCCTAGGCGGCTGCCTGTTCTGCCTATGGCTAAGGACAGCCCTGCTTGCCCTGATAGTTTGTATAGTGCTTTGAACTACTTCCCATAACACTCCTGCAGGGAAACTATGATCTCTATAAATGGGGAAACTGAGGCTGAGTTGCTCAGATCTGCACAGCAAATCAGTAGACCTGCCGTTACAATACAGGATTCCCTGTGGGTGGTGGTAACGTAACCCTATACCAAAAACCTACCGACCACTATACCTATCTTCATGCCTCCAGATTCCACCCAGGGCACAGCACACTATCCATTGTCTACAGCCAAGCACTGAGGTACAACCACATCTGCTCCAACCCCTCAGACAGAGACCAACATCTATAAAAGCTCCACCAAGCATTCTCAAAACTACAATACCGGCAAGAGGAAATAAGAAAAAAGATCAACGGAGCCAGATGTGTACCCAGATGCCTCCTACTGCAAGACAAACCCAAGAAAGAAACAAACAGAACTTCATTGGCCATCACATACAGTTACCAGCTAAAACCCCTCCAACGCATCATCAGGGATCTGCAACCCATCCTGGACAATGATCCTACAATTTCACAGTTCTTGGGTGGCAGGCCAGTCCTTGCCCACAGACAACCTGAAGCATATTCTCACCAGTAACTGCACACCGCACCATAGTAACTAACTCCGGAACCAAACCATGCAACAAACCTTGATGCCAACTCTGCCCACATATCTACACCAGCAACACTATCACAGGACCTAACCAGATCAGCCACACCATCACTGGTTCATTCACCTGCACGTCCACCAATGTAATATACGCCATCATATGCCAGCAATGCCCCTCTGCTATGTACATCGGCCAAACTGGACAGTCCCTACTGAAAAGGATAAAAGGACACAAATTAGATATTAGGAATGGCAATATACAAAAACCTGTAGGAGAACACTTCAATCTCCCTGGCCATACTGTAGCAGACCTTAAGGTGGCCATCCTGCAGCAAAGAAACTTCAGGACCAGACTTCAAAGAGAAACTGCTGAGCTTCAGTTCATCTGAAAATTTGACACCATCAGCTCAGGATTAAACAAAGACTGTGAATGGCTAGCCAACTACAAGAGCAGTTTCTCCTCCCTTGGTTTTCACACCTCAACTGCTAGAACAGGGCCTCATCCTCCCTGATTGAACTACCCTCGTTATCTCTAACCTGCTTCTTGCTTGCATAGATATACTTCTCCCTGGAAATTTCCACTACATGCATCCGACAAAGTGGGTATTCACCCATGAAAGCTGATGCTCCAATACATCTGTTGGTCTATAAGGTTCCACAGGACTCTTTGCTGCTTTTTCAGTTCAGAGTATCTCTTGAATATAAACAGACTTTTCCAAGTCACACAGTAGGAATGGTGGGCATTTAAAATGTAAAAGTTCCCAAATGTTTCACAAAACATTGATGTGTTTTTAAAAGAGCTCTCAGGTCTAAATTCCACAGAGATTTTGGAGAGATAATGTACGTTATAAGAACAAAGCTTGAATGGTTATAGTTTCTGCAAACAAAACTCCCAAAAATGAAAAGATATTCACCTTTATATACAGTTTAAGAGGACATTAATTTTTAAGATTCTACCCTAGTATTTTTATTTTTCTCCTCTCTTTCACCTTCTGTGTCTCAGGCCTTGTCTAAATGCAAACTTTCAACATTTTTTAATCCATTTTAAAATAGATTTAGTTCAACCAATGCAAACAGCTGGTTTATCTCAATTTACCTTAATTCAGTATAAACCGTCAATAAGCCTATTCAAGCGTGTTGCATGGGGACATACTGGTTTCAATAAATAATTTTTAAAAACAACTTTGGTTAAAATGGTGCAAGCTGTATGTGTAGACAAGGCCTCAGGCACTGCTTTCTTATGTATTGTTGTCTCCTTCCCCATCACATCTCGAAACACTTATGTTCCTCCTCCTTCCATTCTCTCTCACCCCCTTTTAATATCATATAACAAAATTACACACAAATTTTCTGATATCCTAAAGGGATGACAGGAAGTACAAATATATGCACTTTTTATTCCTGTCTTTTTATTGCTTTGTCATTTCAAAGCGCAATAACAAGCAATATATTATATCAAAGGTTGAGATGCTATAACAGTTTCATTGGCAAACAGACTATTTCAACATGTAGTAAGCTCTTTGGGGCAGGGACTGTCTTTTAATTCTGTGTGCATAATGTCTCATACAATAAAGCCTACATTTCTGTCCACTGCCACAACACAATAAACAATGTCTTACAGTAGTATGTGATAGATACCCAAGGCCAATGTTTTTCACAATTCTACAAAACTGCCACAGGATCTAAACTTTCATTTTTGACAAGTTACATTGCTAGTCCTTCTGATTAAGAAGAAAGCCTCCAAATGTAAATCAAAGAAAAAACAATGTGGTGTTTACTGTTCACATCTGTAAGTAGCCTACAAGTAATCCAGGTGAGATGTGAACTCCCACTATTCATTCCAATGGAGTTAATTTTGAAAACTAGAAGTGAGACTATAACATGCCATTATTAACTATTTCACTACTGATCATTTTAAAATAAGCATTCAGTCCATGTGCTTTCTATGGGTAGGCACAGACAGATATTGGCCTCATTTAGCCAAAGATTGTATAATATTAGCACATGTTAACATGCCAACTAATACATTTTAACAGTCTATGGTAGACAAAGCACACTGCCTTTAAACACATTAGCTTTAGTTCAGCCAGCCTTCACACATGAAAGGCAATGTGGCAATAAGTCAAACCAAAGAGCCATATTTCTTTGATTCTCAATAGTATCAGCTTTCTTCTTTATCTAGATAGATACATTTGGATTCCTTGATCTTTACTCATGATGGAAAGACTCAGTAGTCCTAACTTAGAGGAAAACCAGTTTCTTTTGTTTCAAGTCTCAATTACAGTGGAAGAAGATGACTCTGTCAGACAGTCTTACCCTTGTCTCTATGTGACTGAAAGTCTGGTCTTTTGCCTTCAATACTAATAAAGTTAATGGCTCCCCCAACCACAACCATATCCTTCTTGTTCTCAGTTACTCCTCAGCCTATTAGGAAGGCACCCATTTCTATATCCCTCCTGAAAGAGTTCCTCTGCAATCCCTACACTGAGGAGCAACACCTGTTAATAATAGTGTATTAACCCTCTCCTAATCTAACTCTGCATATGGTCTCACACTCAGAAAGGAGAGGACTGATTTTCTTCACATTTTCTAGCACAAATTCACCTCTGAGCTGTGACTAAGCATGAGGAATTTCAGTTCAAGAAGTAGTTTTGGGAGTAAGTTCTAAGCCACTGAAAAGAGAAACATAAAAATAAAATACTGAATGCTTTTCATGATCAAAATATTTTACAAATATCTAACTAATTCCCACATCACCCCTATGAAGCAGGTAGAATACTATTTCCATTTCATAGATGGGGAAAGTGAGTTGGAGGTTAAGAGACTTGCTCTAGCACTGGGTTTCTTGTCACTACCAACACCCTAGCCTAGGTCTTCTGAGCTGGGAATTATACCAAGATGGGTCTGGTTCCTGACTGATGAGAGACCAGTCTGATTCAGACAATGCTATCAGCTGTAGAGGACCCTTGTCTCTTGGGTTTTTTTTCCTACAAAGGCAGGTTGAAGTTAGTTTAATGTTCATTGACTACACTTCTCTGTGTCATGGTGTATGATATAGTCAGTGCTGGCTGTAAGCTTGAAAGTGATAATAATTTGAGCCCCAGGGAATTTGAATTTCTCTACATTCCCCACTCCTTATCTGGATATGGCTGGGACACAACACAGGTTTCCACTCATCACCTTTAACATAGGAAGTCCCCATCCACTATTTCCCATACTCACTCCACAGACACATGCAGCACTTCTAGACAGGTTCCTTATTATCCCACCCCTATAAGTCTACACCTCTGCTCCCACAGCTGGCATGGGAAAGGAGTGTGGATCAAATGGGGTGGAGGATGTTGCACACTGGACCTTGGAGGGCAATCAAATTACTATGCAGAAACCAATGGATTTGCTTGAACTGGCCCTGATCAGAGGGTGGTGGTTAAAGCTGAATTCCAAATACTCACACTCCCTTTCTCTGTTTCTATGTGATGTGTAAATTACTGCCTAACAGACTTTCAGCTTTGAAAAATTAAATTTAATTTCTGCAGTTACAGTTTAAAGTTAATTCTGGAATTTGGTCATTTTCAGACGTGCTCAGTGTCAATATTATGGTTATATGCTATTCATATGCATGAATTTAATGCAGGTAGCATATGTTGAGGTTTGTGTGCCCACTCTGAGGCCTAGTCTACACTAGGAATTTCCATTATGTAGCTATACCTCTTGGGGTGAAAAAAATCCACACCCCTGAGAGACAAAGCTATACCAACCTAGCCCCCTCTTGAAACAGAGCTAGGTCAATAGAAGAATTATTATGAAACCCTCCCACCAGTGTAGGCAGCATCTACATTAAAGAGTTACAGTGATGCAGCTACAGCGGTGCCACTGTAGCATTTTAAATGTGGACTCACCCCTATTCTTTCTTCCCAGGTTTCAGAGGCATCTCCTCATCCACAAAGTGTGTGGCAGCTGGCCAGCTCCCATCTTCCACATGCCAGAAACCCTGGTAACCAGCAAAGATGCCCACCTGCTCTGTTTCCCCCTCCCAAAAGGAGGTCTCTGAGAAGACCCATTATAGGAAAAATGTGAGTCTTGTGGCAGTCAGCTGAATTTTCCTTTACACTGAAGTCATATTTTTAGTTATACTTACTGCTGGGACTTCTCTTTGTGTGGCTGTAACAATGAGGAGACCGTGCTCTAGGAGGTAGCGTTGTTTTGTGGTACTGCCCATTCAGAGCTATGTGAACTTGGACAAGCCACACCCTCTCTCTGCCTCATGTTCCCCATCCATAATTAAAGGATACAGCTACCTGCCTCCCAGAGATGGTAGAGGATTAGTTAGTGTATGTACAAAACTTTCAACATCTGAATGTTCAATATTATTTACATAGTGCCAGTTCAGTGCACAATTCCTTACAGAAAAAGAGGCATTGTCCCAAGGAATTTAAAATCTAAATACAACAAAATGCAATATCAGACTGTGAGATTGTCAAAGGAAAGAAGATGGGGGAAGGAAAGCAACTATTTTACAAATTAAATCTTATGTTTCTTTATGATCAGGGCAGATTTGGAGCTGATAGCGTCAGAACTGCAATTAGCACACAATAACAAGCCACAGTTTTGCTAAATGGAGGAAAATGTGTTCTTAAGGAATATTTTCCAATTTTTATTACTGTTTATGCTTTGGAAGAGGAGCAATATTTAAATGGTTAACGATAAATTGTAAGTGATAATAGTAAAATTAGATGGCAGAATTCACATGCCATTGAGATGTTTTGGTAAGGTTCCATACAACACCTAAGTAATATGTTTTTATAATTTAGCAACCTCAGAAGAACAACAGGTGCCTCACTGATACTAGTTCAGAAAGGCTAATGCTAATATTGCAACACAGGGTTGTAAATGTAGGCCCTTTCCACAATGAGAATATCTACAGTAGACACTTTTGTATGTGTTTGCCAGCAATGGAAGCAGAACAATGCTAGACACAACTATGGTTGTTTTTTTTTTAATGTTGAGCAGTCAGTTTAATAACTGTAAATTGCCATTGGTGCAGACCCTCCAGTTGAAGCAATGATGGAAGTTGTAGTACAGCCAGCTTAGGCATTCTGCCCACTACTCTAGACAATAGGGTGATAAAACTGCCTGTGACCAGTTTGTAATAGCATTCCCACCACATGAACTGCACTACTGTTGAAAAACAGTGGGAGATTTTCACAATACCTCCAGCTCTGTTTTAGAGTGACCAGATGTCCTGATTTTATAGGGACAGTCTCAATTTTGGGGTCTTTGTCTTATATAGGCACCTATAACCCCCCACCCTCTGTCCCAATTTTTCACACTTGCTGTCTGGTCACCCTACTCTGTTTAAACTAGGGAAAATGTCAAAGAAGTCCCACTGGTGCTAGTAATTCTGGGAGCCCGAGGCCCTTCCTACACTGGGTCGGGTTTATTTTTGCACCGTGTACTTACACCAATACAAACCTCTAGCATAGAGGCACTGTACCAGTAGCTTATGCATTTCAAACTGGAGTAAGTCACAGCTTACTCCAATGCAGTGCGCTTACGTTAAGGGCACCAGAGTAATTACATGATGCAAAATATATTGGAGAAAGAGGCCATCAGCCAGACATAGCCCTTGCAGCGGTGTTGGAACAATTTTTATAGGGGGCCTGCTGAGAGCCAATGAACAAACCTGTAAACCCTGTATATAATGGAAACCACTTCAAGGTAAGGGGTGTTGCTGCAACCCCAACACCCCTAGTTCGAGCATCACTGAGCCCTGGCTTTCGTGGGTTGATACTGCCATTGTTTCTAACCCCATGGTCTAATCCCATGGTATAACTGACACTATTATAAAGGCTGTTGGTAGCTAGTGATCCGTTGTTTATACTTAAAAGACATTTTTCAAAAATTTCCCGTTGCTAACACTGGTTCGGCTCTACTAGCTGCTGCAGGCCTTTTAACAACAACGTTGTTAAGACCTGATCTGAGCAGGTTTAGTTAAAACAATGATTACATTGGTGGCAACAGTCCTTGCCCACTCTGCACTAGGACACTCATTGTTGCTTAATTTTTGTAGGACTGAACTATTGTTAGCAATGGAAACGTTTTTGGAAGTGGACTTGGAATAGACTGGGCTCAACGTAGACCAAATGCAGCACATCATAACCATGTTTGGCACCATTGTACAAAAGCTCAGGGAACACTAGAGCTGTGGTATGGGCCAGTGATGGAACTGGAAAAAAGATTACTACCAGCACGCCAGTCCTTGTGGCTGCTTCTCTCAATAGGGCAACATAGTTGTTGAGAAGCTCTCCGCTACACGGGCCCCTGTGGCCACTTCCCTCACTGTGGTTGAGCAGATTGTTGAGTCGATCTCTGCTCCCACAATCTCTTACGGTGACTGGGTTGTTAACTAGCTCCCCACTTCCCTCCAACTGCTGGTTGCTTCCCTCAGTTGGGCTAGGAAGAGGGTTGTTGAGCAGCTCTCCAGTTCACACCATGCCCTCAACCATCTTGCCACTAGAATAAGGGAATTTTCTCAGTAGCCCTGATCCTTGCTATAATGTGGCTAGGTGACTATCACATTTAGGTCCAGTGTATACTATATATAGAGCCTTATGGAGGTAGGATGAGATGGTGCCCTTCCCTTAATCAGCATACTGGCAGACTATCAAAACTGAGTTTTATTATTCACATTTCTCAGCCTGTGTTCAGCCTCCTCTATTCTGAAAGGTTGAATTGTGGTTTAAGGATGTCAAGGGGACAATGGTGTAAAAAACATGTCCTAGCATGACTTTTCCTATGATAGAAATGACTCATTCTCTCTCTTTACACACACACACCCACACACCCCTTGACTCTCATTTGCATGTGTCATGGGTTGATGAAGTATGAAAATGGAGGTAGGCAGCTTCTTGTGGTTATGACTATGCACTAAAATGACACTGTGAGAAAGCCTACATTGCACAGCTGAATCAGAAAATATAGTTATTAGGGATCCATTACAGTTTTAACCATTGAAGAGGTGTAATTAAAATGATACTATGGTGACTAGAGCTATATCAATAGCTATTTTGTCTACAAACAAAAGTTATACTGGTATAAGCTGAGGTGTTAATTTAAACAGATACAATTATGGACACTTTCATTCTGGTATAAGAGGGTTTTTTTCCTGTTTTTTGGAAGGGGTTTAAGCCAAACTGGAGAAAAAAAACAAACTCCTCTTATTCCAGAAAGAGTGTCTACCTGAGGAGCTACACCGGTATAGCTATAGCAGTTTAACTACATGTGTATAATTATACCTGTATAAATGGTAAGAAACTTTCCCTGTAGACAGGCCTCATTATATAGCTCCATGTTTTCATAAACTCATAACCCTCTATATGTTTTTTTCTTTGGAAATGAAAACTTCAACATTGTACTCTCAGCAAAGGGGTGATTTTTTTTTTCTGGAAATTCAGTTTGACCATTTTTTAGTTACTTGAAAAATAAAAAAAACACTTCACTGACTTATCTCATACATAAGAATTATACAGTCAAGTCACAGAACTGGGCTTTTTGAAGTTTACACTTTATTGAACAATACAAAGGGTAACACATACCTGTTCAAAGGAATGACCATATTGGGTCAGAGCAGTGATCTAGCTAGTTACGATCCCATCTCTGACAGGGACCAGTATCACTAGTCCAGAAAAAAGTGAAGGAAACCCCGTAATTCCAGAGAGGTTGCTGTCTTCCCTGGGAACAGATTAACCGTGAGTGTCTTCACTACAGAGTTAATTCAAGTTACTTCCCTTGTGTTTACCTAGCTCAAGTGCAAGTGGCCACACTGTGATAACAACACACTGCTGTGTCCACACTGGTGATGCGCTCATTCATGTATGGCACATCGGGGTGGATCCTACCACTATTCTTTCCACTGCAGTAAGCTGAGCAGAATTTTTTTTTCTTTAGGGAATTGGGGAGAACTCGTCTTTTCTTTCTGGGCACCCAGGAGGAATTATGGGAAGGAATTGGAGGACTAGCAGCCCTCAAACAGAGCTAGCCTGGCTCCATGCTACAGAGCAGTGATGTTAGCAGCTAATAGACTGGCTGATCCATTGGGGGTATAGCATAAAGCGAACATGAGCGTAACCTAAATTAGATGCCAACACAAGACAAGGGATTGTGTGTGAGGATAGGACTCAAGTGAGCAGCAACACTCAAATGTACATTAACTTTGAAGCCCTATAATGTAATGAACTTTTATAATTGATTTCAGTGAATAAGTACTGTAGATTAAATACTGTTTTCAAGTGTCAACATACAGAAATTTATTGATAATCTATTTTACAGGCAGATGAGGTCACTCTACCATTGGATTAGCACAGTGCCAGTTAACTCAAGGTTTACGGCTAGCCAAAAACTCCAAAGGTAGTAACAAAATGTTTCTTAAGTATATCAGAAGCAGGAAGCCTGCTAAACAACCAGTGGGGCCCCTTGACGATCGAAATACAAAAGGAGCGCTTAAAGATGATAAAGTCATTGTGGAGAAACTAAATGGATTCTTTGCCTCAGTCTTCACAGCTGAAGATGTTAGGGAGATTCCCAAACCTGAGCTGGCTTTTGTAGGTGACAAATCTGAGGAACTGTCACAGATTGAATTAATTGATAAACTCAACATTAACAAGTCACCAGGACCAGATGGCATTCACCCAAGAGTTCTGAAAGAACTCAAATGTGAAGTTACGGAACTATTAACTAAGGTTTGTAACCTGTCCTTTAAATCGGCTTTGGTACCCAATGACTGGAAGTTAGCTAATGTAACACCAATATTTAAAAAGGGCTCTAGAGGTGATCCCAGCAATTACAGACAGGTAAGTCTAATGTCAGTACCGGGCAAATTAGTCGAAACAAAGGTTAAGAATAAAATTGTCAGACACATAGAAAAACATAAACTGTTGAGTAATAGTCAACATGTTTTCTCTAAAGGGAAATAGTGTCTTGCTAATCTATTAGAGTTCTTTGAAGGGGTCAAACACACACATGGACAAGGGGGATCCAGTGGACACAGTGTACTTAGATTTCCAGAAAGCCTTTGACAAGGTCCCTCACCCAAGGCTCTTACATAAATTAAGCTGTCATGGGATAAAAGGGAAGGTCCTTTCATGGATTGAGAACTGGTTAAAAGACAGGGAACAAAGGGTAGGAATTAATGGTAAATTCTCAGAATGGAGAGGGGTAACTAGTGGTGTTCCCCAAGGGCAGTCCTAAGACCAATCCTATTCAATTTATTCATAAATGATCTAGAGAAAGGGGTAAACAGTGAGGTGGCAAAGTCTGCAGATGATACTAAACTACTCAAGATAGTTAAGACCAAAGCAGATTGAGAAGAACTTCAAAAAGATCTCACAAAACTAAGTGATTGGGCAACAAAATGGCAAATGAAATTTAATGTGGATAAATGTAAAGTAATGCACATTGGAAAAAATAACCCCAACTATACATACAATATGATGGGGGCTAATTTAGCTACAACGAGTCAGGAAAAAGATCTTGGAGTCATCATGGATAGTTCTCTGAAGATGTCCACGCAGTGTGCAGAGGCGGTCAAAAAAGCAAACAGGATGTTAGGAATCATTAAAAAGGGGATAGAGAATAAGACTGAGAATATATTATTGCCCTTATATAAATCCATGGTATGCCCCCATCTCGAATACTGTGTACAGATGTGGTCTTCTCACCTCAAAAAAAGATATTCTAGCACTAGAAAAGCTTCAGAAAAAGGCAACTAAAATGATTAGGGGTTTGGAGAGGGTCCCATATGAGGAAAGATTAAAACGGCTATGTCTCTTCAGCTTGGAAAAGAGGAGACTAAGGGGGGATATGATAGAGGTATATAAAATCATGAGTGATGTTGAGAAAGTGGATAAGGAAAAGTTATTTACTTATTCCCATAATACAAGAACTAGGGATCACCAAATGAAATTAATAGGCAGCAGGTTTAAAACAAATAAAAGAAAGTTGTTCTTCACACAGCGCACAGTCAACTTGTGGAACTCCTTGCCTGAGGAGGTTGTGAAGGGTAGGACTATAACAGCGTTTAAAGGAGAACTGGATAAATTCATGGAGGTTAAGTCCATAAATGGCTATCAGCCAGGATGAGTAAGGAATGGTGTCCCTAGCCTCTGTTTGTCAGAGGATGGCGATGGATGGCAGGAGAGAGAGATCACTTGATCACTGCCTGTTAGATTCACTTCCTCTGGGGCACCTGGCATTGGCCACTGTTGGTAGACAGATACTGGGCTAGATGGACCTTTGGTCTGACCCAGTACGGCCGTTCTTATGTTCTAAAGGCTAGTGCTCACTTATGGGGCCCAGTGAGCCTGTAAAGTGTCCACACTTGCTTTCACAAAGGTCTTAAATACCTTGAGTTAAACAGTCAATTAACTCTAGATAAAAGTCTAGTGAAGACTGCTGTAGAGGAAGCACACCCTCTACCTTTGCTTCCCAGACAACCCCTCTGCAAATGAAGTGTTTGACTCGTATCTGCACATTGTCTCCTCCCATTCCAGGGCCCTCAAGACTACGTTATTTGGCTAAGGCACAGCCCAAGGTGATATGCCATGAATTATGTATAATACATAATGTTCAGCTATGTGTTACCATCCACATAAGGAGCTCGTTGCTGACAATGTGTTAGCAATTCCCCTCCCCCGCCCATCTCCCCAAAACTCTTGTTACTGGTACTGAAAGTGGTTTAAATTGCAACTGACAGAAGTACAAGACTTTTAGCACCATTATGTGTAATAAGGACCTAGTAGAACAATGTTTTGATGATGCTTGCTATAGTGGGAGAAAGCTATTTACAATACCCATCTACAGCAGCAGTGAAACCATTTTCAAGAAGAGACACTCATCGGCCCCATCTCCACTAGGGTTCAATGCAATGGACGTTAACATTAGCAGAAGACACTCAGCAAATATTAAGAACAGCAGCAGCAGCAGCTAGTCCTATATGGAGCACGTCTAACTGGTATGGTGTTCGCAACTGCCAGCAGCCAGTGGGATGTCTAGACCAGAGTTCCCAGACTCTGGTCTGGTAGGTTAATTTAAACCAATGGGAAGTTTTTGAACATTTTGCTAGCAGAGACAAGGCCATTGCTCACTGTATCCAGCAGCAATGAGCCATTTTCCTAGTACAGGCCATACCTTTCTGAATACTTAGCAGTATCTCAGAATCCTCACTTGGACTAAGATTCTGTGGCTTTTGTATGGTAATTTGGCAAACAGTTAGAGGCAGATGCCCCTTATAAGGAAGGCTAGGCCATGCATCATTGGAAAGGTAGACTCCTCACAGATATTTAGTACTGACTTGACATCACCATGAGCGGCTAGTGTAGCCATTAAAATATACAAAAAGAAGTTGAACCTGCAATTGTTAGAGTTGGAACTTTGTTTACCCTTTGCCATTCCCACTTCCTGGACCCCAAGAGCACAATTTGTTTCACAGCTGACTGGAAGAGCAATGTAACCCATTACTATTATACCCCAAGAACAGAGAGAATTTTGAACTACAGAAGGTCATTTTGTAGTGACAATTGTATTTATAGACAGTGTACAAAAATTAGTGCTCAAACATTTGGAATTTAACTATAGTATGGACAAAAGACTCAAGACAAGCCACTTTAATAGGCCAATTTTTATTGATAGTTAAGATCATATGTTTCTTCATAAAGTGCAAGATGCACCATGGAACCAAAATACAGGAAGTTGTGTTAATAACTACACATTGTTTAAGCAATGCTACTTTTTGGCAAAGTGCTGTATTTTGCTGTTGTCCAGCTTGTATTAAACTGCCTATTCAAACTAAGAGCCAGACCACCTTTGATATCAAAAGAACAGCTACAAGTAGAGAAAGTGGCTCCAGAAAGAAGCTGCCGTATATGCATAGACTGATGTACAGTATTTATCTTAACTGAAATGTCCCTTTTGAATTTTCAAGTTTGCTGTGTACAAGTTAAACCTAGAAGGCACAGGTTTGTTTAAAACACATCTGTCTATTGACTGATACATACGGAAACACAGTTTCAACAAAATTAATGAATCAGTATCTGAGACAGTGCAAGGCCTCCACTTTTACAAGAAACAATATGTTTTACTACTGTTCAAAAACCACAGAAAAAGCCACACAACTCACATACACTACTAGAGAACAACAACAACAAACTGCCCAAGAACTCCAGGCACAAAACAGAACTAGTAACATAAATATGCAAGACAAAATTAACAAAAAAAAAAAGTCACTGATAAAAGTATTGATAGATAGAGAACTCTATCTCATACAATATAGCATGGTTTCCAATATTAAGAACTGAGAGGCACAGCTTTTGTGCAACAAAAAAGTTTATATCCTGAAAGATATAGGATTTCATCACTAGAAAATTATCCAGCAATATAATATTAAAAAAAGGATTAGTATCTCCCAGTTTTTAGGAGCAGTCTAAAATTGCGTTTACTTGCCAACTGAAAAAAGGAGGCTCCAATTATAATGCTTGGGAGCCATGCACTTCCCCACCACCCCCCACTAAAGAATTACAAAACCCTTTTAATTCAAAAGAAGGTGGAGATGCCATCTTCCTTCATTTAACTTTAGGGAAATTTAAGCTGAAGGAAAGTAGTTATTCAGGAAGAGAAAAATTAAAGCAAGGAGTCTCCTGAGCTGGAAAGAGAGTGTGTGGGGGGGGGGGAGGAGATGAAAAAAGAGGAAAAGTTGAAATGAATGATAGCAGAAGCAACATTAAGATCTCAGTGAGCAAATGAGAGAGATTCTAGGAATCAAGATTGGTGAAGCTACAAAATTATTCTTGGATAAATAAGTGAGAGTTTCTAGCCCAGAGGAAAATATTGTGTGTGCCTGTGTGTGTGTGTATATATATATGGATATGAATCACTAAAAAAAGAAGAGGTAAGAACATCATCTACATTCTGAATTGGCATTAAGCACTTAGACTCATACATAATCATTCAAAGCAAAAAACGGATGTTCTATATCACTGGAAGTTTTAAAGAACAGGTTAGACTAAATACCTTTCAGGGATGGTCTAGATAGATGTGATCTAGATAGATGTGATCCAGCCTAAGTGCTGGGGACTAGACTAGAGGACCTCCCGGTATTACTAGGAATATACTCTAGTAAGATGACAGGAGTACAAACAAAAGCAATGTGGATAGTGCTACATTTATAGATACACGTGGCAATTAAACTGTTAACTAAAACTTGAAAAAAAACAGAATATTTGAAGGGAATTGGGGACCAGAAGGCTATTTGCTACAGGATTAGGAAGATTACTCTCCACCAAGAGTTCAGCCTGCATCTATTATATGCAGTGCTACTCATACTGCAAGGTTACTACAAGGCATTAGGTTTTTGTATCAGCAGAACTGAAACATTTGGCCATATTTCAAAGAACATTTCATAGGTCTGAAATAATTCTTAAGCATTACTGGTTTCATCTAAATCACAAAAATTAGAGCCACCCATATACACGTTTTATAGTGTTGAGGCTTTTCCACACGATTTCAGCTGGAAGACATGGTTGAACGTGACTAACATTTATATGCCTTAGCAGCAAATGCAGGAAAAGCAGTGATCACAGATGAAGCACTGGAAACAAAAGAGGAAGTGTAAAGCTTCACTATTCTCCCCCTGTTCCTTGATTTACTCAAATTTTCAAGAATTATCTATCATGGTTGATTTTGTAGTGTGGCTGTCTGGAAGTATCTGCACTGTCAAATTTGGTGCCTTTGCCTTTCAAGGCATGCTTTCTTCCAGAAGATCATGCAAGATTTTAAATAACTTTTTAAAGAGAATGTTTAATGTTCTGTACTTTTCCCTCTCCACTACTAGTCTATAAAATTAACATCAAGTTAGATATGTTTCTGCTTTTATGCCACATGAGCAATGAAATATCCACTGTTAATGCAGCTCCCAGATCTCCACTTTTATATACTCTGCTAGCACTGCTTAATACTGGAAGACCAGTAGTGTTAGAATGTATTTAAAACGTTATGCCTTTCAGCACTTCCAGGCATGGCCACCTCAACTTTATGCTCTTGTTGGGAAAGAATTAGGAAGGGTGCAAGACCTCATCTAGAGATAGGTTTTCCAGCCAGTAGTTTGTGAGCCATTCCTAATCTATCACTTGAAATGAATTGATCAATTCAAGGCAGTAATCAGCAGCTCGGAAGCCCATCTGAACTCACCATCCACTAGAATAGGTTCTGTAGAAGGTGTTTCAGCTATGGGATGGACCTATTATAGAAGACAATCAGTCTAGCCCTTTCGCCTTGGATACACACTATAGATAAACTAAACCAAGTTCCGGGAGATGCATAATAGATGCATCCTCTCCCCAAAGAAAAGAAGAAGTGGAAAAGGAAAAAAGAGCATGATCTAAATACTGATGGAATCTTTGGGCTAAGTGTCTATATTTAATAAACCACAGGTCTACTTTTCATTTCACTCCATATGAAGGCACAAAGTTTGTCCCTTTCCAATACCTGTAACATTCATGCCACATCTTATTCCAGTATTATTAGGTGGACATTTTACGCTCTTCTGCTGCTTATATGAAGTAACTGTTTGTTTAACGAAAGTAGGTAATATCTAGTTTAGATTAAATCTAGAGTTATCCTTCTTTCAATAAGAGTTTAGTGACATTTACTTCAAATCCATTGGCAACTATAGCCTTTTAATGCTTATGCTAGAATATAACTGTGTACACGGTATATACAGACATACAAAGCTGTCAAAAGCACTGGTTATTGAAGTGTATGGTTGACCCCAATAATTTTATTACTTCATATGACTGAAGAATGCATGTTCCATCTTTGTTAGAATTTTCTTTAAAAACCCATCCAAACATCACAGTAAAGTTAAAAACCACACTCACACATATTTCCAAAACACTGAAATATTTCAGATAACCATTTAGGACCTATAGCAAGGCATTTTGTGATACACTATATGTAAATGTGGTTTCAAACTAATGTAACACTAGTCATGATTGTATTCAAATGATTGATGATCAGCTTCAGATTGTTCACACCTTCATTATCTATACATTAAAACAAAAGCACGCTAAGAACAATTAACCGATAGGATTAAAACCTCAAAAGCCTTCAGTAATTATACTGACGCTGGCAAGGCTGGTGAACAAACAATCCATTGTGCTTGATTTGCCGAGAGTGACAATCCCTGGTAAGATTTTGGCGACGGAGACTGTTTCTGTTGAGATGGTGTCTTTCATTATGTTCTTTTACCAACTGGGTCGGACGAAAACTCTTGGTTTGTTCCAGAAAACTTGAGTGAGCAGCGAGGGTGGCAACATAGCAATGAATATGCTGCCCCATTTCATTTCGTGCTTCCATTCTAAAATTTAACATACAAATGTTAGTTACAGTTCAGCTAGCACTTGGAGATCTAGGTAAGTTTATTAAGGGAATGTATTTTCTTCTAGCTGAATGAATACAGATAGGCTTGGAAGGATTAGTTTTGTATCAGTAAATGTCACTAAACATCATTTTCACTGCATACACACAAAAAATATTTCTATCAATAGAAATGTACAAATAGGTAAAGTAAGAAAAATGCTGCTTGGAGAATTTAAGAGCTTGATTTCAGGATATTTACTGTGTATACTTTGACAAGTAATGTTGACAATTTGTATTTTAACGGTTATAATGCTTTGACTTTTTGGATCTCAATGTGTAATGCCATTAAATTATTGTCTGACATCCCCACTGCCTGGCCCTTCCACCCCTAATAATCTCCTACAACTGGGAGAATTTAAATAGATAAAAACAAAAAAGTGCTTAAAAATAAAGAGAGATAATCCATCAAAGTTATTTAAAAATAACCAAATATGCCAAGCCTAAATAGTGATGTTTACATAAATCACTTCCAGTAGTTGACCCTATCCCATCACACTAGGCATGAAGTTTTTTGATGTAGTTCTTCAGCATGTTTTAGGGAGTGAGTTAATAGGTCTGTTTCCTCTACCCTCCTTCTCTCTGTAAAGGACTGTTCTATATTGCCTTTTGTATTTCTGATTCAATATTTAATCCTTTGGGCATAATGCACTTTCCAGCTTGCTATTATACATGAACTAATGGCACAATGCCCAAAAGATCATATAATGTATTAAATACAGAAGGCAGCATGTATTTCACGATCCTCAGAAGAATTAGTAAATATTTACTAGATGTTATGGTTAAAGGTCATCTTGCACAGGATAGTTTAGGCTGTGTGAAAATAAAGGGCACTAAATAAAAGACTGTTTGGATTTTCCTGCATGGCTGGCAACCCAAACATGATGATCATGCATAAGACCTGGAAAGTTAGACCAGGTAAGCCACTGAAGTCAGATCAGCTGTGTGAAATGCCATGAGTAACTAAAGATCTTTCTTCAGCCTGTCCCTTTGATTCCCTCAATGCCTCTCAAAGTCAGACTGCTGTAGAGACATCCCATCGCACAGTATGGGGCATCACCAGCCTATGCAAGGGTGAGAGAATACATGGGTAAAATGTCTCTTGCTTCCCACCCCCACAGCCTGAGGGTGGGGGTGGTGGTAAGTTTTGTAACATAAGAGCTTTCCAGAGCCCATACAAATTTTAAAAACAACTTCCATGAACCTCCCCATCAAGGTGGCATGATAGTGGTGACATTACCTCTATAGCAGACACTTTTATGGGACACGATATGGTAGTATGCAGCTTTACCACCACCCTTTTTGGATGACTCAAAGTTTGGGAGCCCATGCCTTCCGTGAGCTCAGGGCACAGAGGATGGGGCCCTCAGGGAGTCAGTTATAACAAATTCAGCTCTAGCATGTCTGTTTCCACTAGTGGAAGAACCTCATACCTGTGGAAAATCTGTACAGTAGAACATCCTGCTATGCCCCTGGTCTGCCTACTGCCCTCCATGCTGGCAGAGTACGTACAATGGGCACTGGAACAGACTCCCCGGTTCCCTTGACTTCCCACCAGCAAAGAGTTGAAGCCAAAAGACATTCACTTTGTGCCAGCAGAGCAGCACAAAATGAATGGATTGAAGGATATGGGCCCCAAGATGAATTATGCATTGAATGCCTATCCCAGAGTTACCTTCCTTTACAGATTATTAAAACCGACAGACAAGAGCCGGTCAGTATAATGTCCAAGTTGACATTCTGTCCTTCACTCACCTTAGTCATTTCACACTGGAACTGCTCTTATTCTTTCCTTTTATGCTGATCAACTGACTTTGCATGTAGGCTCCTCTAACTATGGCACTACCACTGGCTACACATGATGCATTAACGTTTTTAGAAGTAACATGTCAGAGCTGAAACTCTGAATGAAGACAGTAATAAGGGAAGTTCTGGAACAAGCACAGTTATGGTAGCACAAATACAAGCACTACAACAATAAAACCATAACAGATCAGGCATTAGTAGACTAATTGTGTCTCAAGCATGGTTTTGACTTGTGTCATCAGCCACAGAAGTGCATCAATAGCTCACCAATACATACATGGATTTCATATTGTCCAGAACAATAAGCCACAGCATATGTTGTATTAGTGAGCTATTGATGCACTTTGAGACCCAGCCACCCACCCTCCTCGCCTGGGCTTCTGATGGAAGGGGAATGTAAACATAGTGGGAGATGGAGTCAGGTGATCTGGGCTCTGACACTCACGTGGGTGTTTCTCTCCACTGGAGATGTACCCCCAGTGACTTCACTGTTTGCACATAAAAGCTAGCAAGATTGGAACCCTAAAGATTCTTAACTGATATTCAACATTTTTAAAAGCCACTATTCTGTACTTAGCAGTATATTTTACTTGTTATAGCAGAATTAGAATTGACTAAGTAACTTGACACAGAGGTTAGTTTTAAAACTGGTACAGTTTTGATAGACAAGTCTATTTACAAAGCAGACTGATCAAAGAAGAGTACTGTCCCAAAGCAGTAGTACTTACTGTGCCAGTGTGCCTTAAGCAGCTTTTCCTGGCCCTACAATGTTAAATGGCCAACCATTAAACAACTAGAGATTTTAAGACAACATTTTACTGTATTGTCAGCTTAGTTGAACAGTTCTCTCTCTCAGTTACTGTATTTCATCTCAACTTTAATGTTTTAGAGTGAGACAGTTACAATTTTGTTCTCCAAAATAATTACCTTGTACATGAAATTATGGACAAAATATTTAGCCAAGATCCTCAAAAGGCATTTAGGCACCTAATTCCCATTAATTTCACAGAGTCTTAGTATTTAACAGCGATACTTGGGCCACATCCTCAGCTGAATGCACAGCTCCATTGAATTCAGAGGAATGACGCTGATTTACACCAAGTGAATATCTGGCCCTTTAATTTAATTATATATTTAAGTGGTGCTGCATTATAAAAAGATGCAAGATATACTTCTGGAATGGCTTATACCAGCATCCCTAAATTGTACAAAGCCATCACAATAATTCAATATCCATCTACTCTTGAATGACACAATTCTCACTCAAATTTCACCATCTCCATTTTGCAACCATTTCTGTTACATTGCTGCTACTGACTGTAGGTTCTTACAAACTAGTCTATTCCGTTTTAATTGTGTTATGCCCATTGCCATGGTATTAGGGCACCCTACAGTTGTGACAGATTTCTTCAGAGCCCAATTTTCAGAGGTGCTGGGTACCCACGACTCCCACTGACTTCAGCCAGAGCCATGGTGCTCAGGATCTCCCAAAGAAACAGGCCCTTGATACCAAGAGCACAGATTTTCAGTATTAGCCCCATGCTTGTTAGACACTGGCTTAGGTCGCTTTACCAAGAAAAGAAAAAAAAATTACCCATTTTCTTTAAAGTGTTGCAAACCAAGAAACTACAGGCATGGGAGCTATGCTGCCATTGAAGTCAGTGATAATTACTTGCACGTTGCTACACACAGAACCAAACTCACCATAAGATGATCCTTGTTCATTCTTATTACAGAGGATGAACACTAGAAGTAGGCAAAATTTGTCCAATCCTTCTGAACAAGGGCCCCAGAAATTACGTTAATATTTCTCAGAACTTGACCATATGGGAAAGACGTGTGGGGTCATAAGTATTTTTGCTACCAGGCAAATATTACATGATAGGTTTGAGTCTGTGGTTATTCTGCATGGTTACCTCCTTAGAATTCAGATCCTAGTGGAAGAATAATTTCTGACTTTAACAAGAGAAAAATAAATTGTTTATTGGTGGCCGTCCCAATTCACAGAGCTTGGGCTGAGCCCAAACGTCTACATGGCAGTTGAATAGCCCCTTAGCCTGAGCCCCATGAGCCTGATTCTACTGGCACAGGCCAGCCATGGTTTTTTAATTGTAATGTAGGCATATCCCCAGACTTCTTGTGACCTGACCTTGGATAAATCACACGTGTTTTCCCCCTTGGGTTCCCAGTCTCTGCAATTGAGATAGTAATTCTCCCTCTTCAAAGGGTGGTTGTGAGGACATCATCAATGTTTGTGAGAGCAGCGAGGAGTCCTGTGGCCCCTTATAGACTAAGGCCTGGTCTACACTACGCGTTTAAACCGATTTTAGCAGCGCTAAACCGATTTAACGCTGTACCCGTCCACACTACGAGGCCCTTTATATTGCTATAAAGGGCTCTTTAAATCGGTTTCTGTACTCCTCCCCAATGAGAGGAGTAGCGCTAAAATCGGTATTACCATATCGGATTAGGGTTAGTGTGGCTGCAAATCGACGGTATTGGCCTTCGGGTGGTACCCACAGTGCACCACTGTGACTGCTCTGGACAGCAATCTGAACTCTGATGCAGTGGCCAGGTAAACAGGAAAAGCCCTGTGAACTTTTGAATTGTATTTCCTGTTTGCCCAGCATGGAGCTCTGATCAGCACGGGTGGTGATGCAGTCCCAAATCCAAAAAGAGCTCCAGCATGGACCGTACGGGAGATACTGGATCTGATCACTGTATGGGGAGACAAATCTGTTCTATCAGAGCTCCGTTACAGACGACGAAATGCCAAAGCGTTTGAAAAAAATCTCCAGGCTACACAGTGCTGTGTGACAAGCGTAACGGAAAGCCAAAGAATCAAATGGAAGGTCATGGAGGGAGGGAGGGGGGACTGAGGACTCCAGCTATCCCACAGGCCACAGCAGTCTCCGAAAAGTATTTGCATTTTTGGCTGAGCTCCCAATGCCTGTAGGTTCAAACACATTGTCCGGCGTAGTTCAGGGTATAGCTCATCAATGTATCCCCTCCCCCGCCCACATGAAAGAAAAGGGGAAAAAATAGTTTCTTAACTTTTTTTTAATGTCACCCTATGTGTACTGAATGCTACTAGTAGACGCAATGCTGCAGCAGTAAAGAGCAATATCTGCTCCTCTTCCCTCCCCGGTGGCAGATGGTACAATATGCTTGATAGCTGCTGAATACCCCTGGCTGGCCTAAGGTGAGGCTGGCCGGGGAGAGCGCCTGGGTAAAAATAGGAATGATTCCTGGTCATTCCCAGTAGATGGTACAGAACGGCTGGTAACCGTCTTCATCATAGCAACTGGGGGCTGAGCTTCAATCAGCCCCTTCCCTTTCATGTGTAAAGAAAAGATTCTGTACTGCCTGGACTATCATAGCAGTGGGATGCTGGGCTCCTCTCCCCCATACCATTTAATGTCCTGCCTGGACTGTCATAGCAGTGGGATGCTGGGCTCCTCTCCCCCACACTGCTTAATGTCTTGCCTGGACTATCATAGCAGCTGGAGGCTGCCTCCCCCTCATATTATCTCACTAACAAGTCACTGTTTCTTATTCCTGTGTTCTTTACAACTTCATGACACAAATGGGCGGGGGGGACACTGCCATGGTAGCCCAGGAAAGTTGGGGAGGAGGGAAGCAACGGGGGGAGTTGTTGCAGGGGCAACCCCCGTGAATGGCATGCACCTCATCATTTCTGTGGGATCTGACACGGAGCAGCTGTGCTCTCTGGTTCTCTAATACACTGGTTCTCTACTACACTTGCCCCATATTCTAGGCAGGACTGACTCTATATTTAGATACCATAAAGGAGGGATTGACTCAGGGAATCATTTCCATTTTTGCCTTTGCGCCCCTGGCCGACCTCAGCCAGGGGCACTCGTGATAGCAGCAGACGGTACAGAACGACAGATAGCTGTCATCTCATTGCCAATTTACAATGGCAGCAGACGGTACAGAACAACTGATAACCATCGCTGCTATCATGCAAAAGCAAATGAATGCTGCTGTGTAGCGCTGCAGTATCGCCTCTGTCAGTGGCATCCAGTACACATATGGTGACAGTAAAAAAAAGCTGAACAAGCTCCATGGTTGCCATGCTATGACGTCTGCCAGGGCAATCCAGGGAAAAAGGGCGCGAAATGATTGTCTGCCGTTGCTTTCCCGGAGGAAGGAACGACTGACGACATTTACCCAGAACCACCCGCGACAATGATTTTTGCCCCATCAGGAGCTGGGATCTCAACCCAGAATTCCAAGGGGCGGGGGAGACTGCCGGAACTATGGGATAGCTATGGAATAGCTACCCACAGTGCAATGCTCCAGAAATCGACACTAGCCTCGGTACATGGACGCACACCACCGAATTAATGTGCTTAGTGTGGCCGCGTGCACTCGACTTTATATAATCTGTTTTACAAAACTGGTTTATGTAAAATCGGAATAATCCCGTAGCGTAGACGTATTGGAGCATGAGCTTTCGTGGGTGAATACATACTTTCGACGAAGTGGGTATTCACCAATGAAAGCTCATGCTCCAGTACGTCTGTTAGTCTATAAGGTGCCACAGGACTCTTTGCTGCTTTTACAGATCCAGACTAACACGGCTACCCCTCTGATACTTGAAACAATGTTTGTCAGGCACTTTAAAGGGGTAGGCACAAGTACCTTCTATCATTTTGATTGCTCTCTTCTGGTTTAGAAATCCTGCTCTATGAGGAAGAGAGAAAAAACTGGGCATGTTTAGTCTTGAGAAAAGATGACTGAGGGGAGACTTGATAACAATCTTCATATATTTTAAGGGCTGTTAAAAAGAGGAGAGGAAAGCGATAAAGAGAAGGTAAGGAGGGTGAGGACATGTTGTTCTCCATGTCCGCTGAAGGTAGGACAATATTAGAAATGTTTCCTAACTATAAAGGATAGTTAAGCACTGGACTAGGTTTCCAAGAGAGGTTGTGAAATCCCCATCATTGGAGATTTTTAAGAAGATGTTAGACAAACTCCTTTCAAGGCTGTTCTAGGTATTCTTGATCTTGCTTCAGCCCAGGGAGCTAGATTGGTTGACTTCTGGAGGTCCCTTGCACTCCTACATTTCCAGGAAGCACCTAGATAGAATAGTCTATCGTATCAATTGTGCAAGTAACTTCATCTGACTTCAACAGGAATGGCATGTACAATGAATGGGATAATTAGGCCCCAAAAAGTATTAATTACAATGTCAAAACCGAATGGCCACCACGTACACGAGTTTTAAAATCAGGCATAAAGCTATGATGAGCTTATCTTAAAATGTTGGCGTTATTTGTGCTTTGTTCATTCACTTAAAACTGAAGCTTCTAATTAATTCTTCAGGCATTTGGGCTAAGCAAGTTGTAACCAGGTATTTTACTGTATTCCTTTGCACTCAGCAGTAATTCATGGCCTATATATTTACATCATATTGCTAACTGAAAAATAAAAAAAAACTTACCTTGGACTACTTGGATTATGAAACTCCTCATCTCCACAGCTAGTCTCATTTAGACTGTGACAGGTATTATGGACAGCATATACAGACATGCTGGGATGTTCAATTAGAAGGTTCTCCATAGGACTGGTTTCCACCTTGATAGTGGTTAATCCACCTGCAGTAAAACATGGGGGAGGGGTAATAAACCAGCTCTCCTCCATGGGACATGAGTCAAACTGGATGAAGCAAGACTCGCTGGCATCAGCCAAACACTCTAAGGAAGTCGGTAAACAAGAAAAGACTGGGGAGTGGTCAACAGCTGATGTTTCACTGATGTCTGCTTCTTCTGTTGAAAAGTTAGTGCAAGTGTCTAGTGGAGGTTGTCCATTGTTCCAGTTGCCACAGTTGAGATGAAGTCACCACAGATAGGTGATTGCAGGAGATGGAGATCAGCCAGTTCATGTGGAGCAAATAGGGGAGAAAACAAACAAAAAGATCTATCATCAGCATGTACACAAGCATTTTACACACAAACGAATAAAAGGGAGGTAATTAGGAAACGCTTTCCCATGTCAGATAAAAAAAATCAGGAGTATTGCCAGGAAAGTGATAGAATTGTGCAACAGAGATTGCTCAGTGTCAGATAAATATTATCTGTACAAGTAGTTCTACTACGGTCTGAACTTATTAGTCTTGGGAAACTGATGTCAGTTTCCCTAGTCAGCTTACACAAGATGTTTTGTGGTTTATTGTTTTACACAAATCCATGTTATTTATGCTTAGGCTAAAAATGTCTTTGGAGCGACTGGCTTCCTTATACAGAAGTATGATAAATATAACTGCCTGCTTCCTGCTGTAGAGGTTATATTTAACAGACATCTTACCTATAAAGTCAACCAGAATCCATTCATCATCTTCTTTTTCACTGAACTCTGGCTCTTGGCTGGACAAGTTATTGATCTCTCCCACAAACATATTATTCAGCCTCTGGAACATTACTAAGGCAAGAATGAGACTGTGGCTAGTAAGTCTTTGTATCCAAAAATTCAAGACACGGGCTCACACTTATACTAGCAAACTGGCAGAGGTATGAGAATAAAGTGCATAGATGCTTTATCAGCTTACGTATGGAACATGGAGAGTCATGGTTTGTAAACAGTTTATACAAAACCTGCAAAGAAGAAAAGAGTGGACTTAATGCTAAAGCAATTAAATCTATTTGTAAATAACAAGTAAGAACTCAGATAGGGCCAATTCTTGACTGCAGGTTTTGGGCAATGGCCTACATCAGTGGTTTTCAACTTACCTCAGGCAGCTCCCAGTCAGCTGCACAGCCGGGGTGCAGAGGGAGGCTTCCCACCTGTCCTGACTCTGCAGACCCTGCTGCGCCATGGAAGCAGCCAGCAGCAGGTCCAGCTCCTAGGTGGAGGCACGCAAGCAGCTCCATGCTGCTTTTGCCTGCAGGTACCACCCCTCCCAGCTCCCATTGGCTGGAAACCGGCCAATGGGAGTGCGGAGCTGGTGCTCAGGGCAGGGGCAGCACACATAGTCCTTTGGCTCCCCTGCCTAGAAGCTGGACCCGCAGCGTGGTGTCAGAACAGGTAGGCAGTAGCCTGTCTTAGCTGGGCAGCACCACCGACGGGACTTCTGGTGCTGATCAGAGCTGCTAAGGTTCCCGAGTGCTTAGCAAGATGACCCAGTGCCTTACTTAGAGTACTGGGTTGTGACTTGAACTTTGAAAAACACTGGCCTACATGACTCAAAGTATTTGCCATGAGGTGGTATTACACTTTTTCATTGGCCCATTGCATCCCCTGCCAACAAGCTGAACCACAGGAAGAGGCCTTATGGAGGAAAGACCCAGCAAGGCTCTCTTCACAGGGTTGCCTAAAGCCCTCCATCTGGATTCTGCCTCACATGCAAAGATCTGCATAGCTCCTGGCCCCATCCTCACAGATCTGCAGGAATGGGAGAGAGGCAAGGGCTATCTATGCAGAGACCCTGTGCTCTAGAACCCCTGGGATCTTCTGGCCAAAGTGGCTCCAGATAAGTAATAGCGCTTATAACCTCCCCTGGGAACCTTTCCTCCTTCTATGTAAGTGAGGGGTGGGAGGGAAGGAAGGAAGGACTCTACAGAAGAAGTGACACAGTCTGAAGCTGTATTACCTAAGTAGTCCATGTTGTGGGGGAGGGGAAAGTATTGTAACCCTATGCACATGCCCCAGTCCCGCAGAGAGCCCTCTGCAGGGTCCCACTGATGTAGAATATAGGTAGTTGACCCTCTCTGTATTGAGCAGAGAAGGCACACACAAAGAACACCACCATCCTTGTGCAGTTCAGGGGCTCTGCTTGAACATTAACCATATTACAGAAGAAAACAAACAATCAGGTTCACAGGTGCACTAGCGTGGTTATTAAGTGGGATCCTTTTCATAGTGATTAGTTAAATACTACTGTGTTCTGTGAGGTTCTACGTAATTAATGCAAATACTGGCTGCACCACCACAATTTCAGAATAAAGTTGCTTCCTTACATTTCATGATAAGCAACATTAATTTCTCAACAGAAGACACTTCCCTAAATGTATATTTAAGAGACTATCTGTTTCAGCCTGGACTTTATATTATATATAATTTTTGTGGTTGAGGCTGAAAAAAAATTAGCCATTTAACAATAAATAAAAATAAAAATTAAAAAAAAGTCCAAGTTCCTGGGATAACCACAGCAGCACATGAGATCACCTGTTGCAGTCACTATATCTGAACTATTAACAGAGTTCAAATGATGGTGTCAAAATGCTACACTTTAACAGTAATGTTCAGGTATTGAAACTTCGGTCATTTATTTTCAGCACCTCTAGCTCTATTTCCACCTATTAAGTGAATTATTAGAACGTGTGTGCAAACACAGTGAATCAATTATACAATCTCTCCTCTCTTCCTGGAATTACCTTAGGTTTATGACAGACTAGGTAAATTATAGACATTTACATAAAAAGGTCGGAATTTCTATATTCAGATAGCTTGTGAGAGTGAAAGATAAAACTATACTAGAGAAGGCATTCCGAACAATTGTTCAAAGCACAGCAAAACAAAGTGTATAAATTTAATTTCTAACAAGTAAATATTGGTGAAGGGAGATTATGTTTACAGAACATGAACTCCAAGTTTCTGTATCAGTGTAGTGTAACTCTTGGACCAAAGATGCCTTTGCATTGGATGCCAGAAAATTAAAAGAAGAGAGAGACCTTTGCTAGTTACTTCTGTTTATCACTGGAGTGTCTCTCCTGTTTGTTAAGCCACCTAGGAACTGGTTTACATTCTGACATCGAGATCCAATACTATTGGTGCCTCTCAATTTGTTTTACTTCTGCAGCACATGGGATGTCAGACAGAGGCTGAAAAAATAAGAGTATTAATCAAGGACCATTGTAACCTTAGACAATTAAGGTGTCAATGGTTCCTGTAAATATAGCTGGGGGCAGCATAAACTGAGGTTGGTGCTATTTGGTTTGCTATGCAGCTGTAAGTGTGTTTACTGGGTAGGCTATGCAGTATAATAGCGATTATAGTAGTTGACTGAGAGTTGTGTGTGAAAGGACATCAAAATAAGGTCTAGTCAATTCTTGACTGTAAGAGCTTGGTTCCTAAACTTTTATCCCCATGCTAAAACCACTAACAGTGTCATTGCTCAATGGCCTCTTGACAACCACCAGGAGGATCCAAAAAAGCAAGTTTTAAACAAAGCTGAAAGAGGTATAGGTAACCTTAGCTGGTACTGCTCAAGAAAGATCTTGGAATCATAGTGGCTAGTTCTCTGAAAACATCTATTTCACGTGCAGTACCAGTCAAAAAAGCTAACAGAATGTTAGGAATCATTAGGAAAGGGATAGATAGATACAATACCATTAAATAAATGGTACACCCACACCTTGAATTCTGGTCACCTCATCTCAAAAAAGACTATTAGAATTGGAAAAGGTACAGAGAAGAGCAACAAAAATGACTAGGATATAGAACAGTTTCCATATAAGGAGAGATTAAAGACTGGGACAGTTCATCTTGGAAAAAGAGAAGACTAAGGGGGAGATATGATAAAGGTCTACAAAATCATGATTAGTGTTAAGAAAGTAAGTATTTATCCTGTCAGATAACATAAGAACCAGAGGTCACCCAAGGAAATTAACAGGCAGCAGATTTAAAAACCAAACAAAAGGAAGTACTTCTTCACATAATGAACATTCAAGCTGTAGAACTTGTTGCCAGAGGATGTTGTGAAGGCCAAAAGTATAACTAGGTTAAAAAAAGAATTAGGTAAGTTCATGGAGGATAGGTTCATCAATGGGCTAAGATGGCCAGGGATGCAACCCCATGCTCGGGGTGTCCCGAAGACTCTAATTTCCAGAAGCAGGGACTGGATGACAAGGGATGGATCTCTTGATAATTGCCCTGTTTTGTTCATTCCTTCTGAAGCATCTGGCACTGGCCACTGTCAGAAGAGAGGCAACTGGGCTAGATGGACCATTCTTATGTTCTTACTATGGCAAAGCGTTTCTCCATCCACCATAACAGCTGTCAGTGCATTGACTTGAACAAAGTGGCCGCCATTTTGTAAACTTCATTTTCTACCATATAGTGTAGTTACTGCTTAGGTATTTTATCTGCAGTCAGGTTGACTGTATTGTGCTTCTTACAAGTAGCGATATCTATACAGAAGAATGTCTACAAGGTAAGGTTGTCAGCCCAAATATTTACTGACCACAACACTGGTCCCACTGTAAAATTCATATCAAATCCATTGTAGTTCTAGAGAATGCAATAGCTTAACATGTATTGGGCTGAAAATATTACAAATGAAAAAACTGAAACTTCACCAGGAGTCAATAAAAGTGATGCATGTTTTCTAGCTCCACCTTAATTTATGTACTGTTTTCAGTTTGTTCAGTCAAATTTTACTTTTTAAACTTTCAGCCAAGGAAATACTAGGTGTGGAAGTTTTTTAAAATTATTGTTATTTTGAGAGGGGAAGAACAGGAGAGAAATAAAATGGATTCTTAAAGGAAAGCTTAAAATGAAACACCATTTTCATGGCAGGTCAACGATTAGGCCTAGCAGACTTTATAGTGTTCTTTGATGCATAAGGCAACAAGTAAGATTCTGAATAACTCAAACTTACTGTAGGTGGCATAACAGCCTCTCTGAAACAGTTATCCAGTTTCCAAGATGTGTTTGGCATTCTGAATATTGGTGGAATATTAAAAAGGAAGTTCCTCTGAACTGCTTTCAGAGGTAGATGATACAAAGGTATATATGTAAAATAATCAACTGATTACTCTACTTCAAAATATTTGCAATTTATAAGACACCGAGCTTCTTGAGAAGCTACTGCAAGTCTGGTTTCTGGAAGTCTCCATGTTTTCTCAAAAGCAAATCAAGAGAACTTGTCCATTCAGTGCCTATACTGTTATTAGAAAGGTCCAGTTAGAATCATAGATTATTAGGGTGGGAAGGGACCCTCAGGAGATCATCTAGTCCAACTCCCTGCTCAAAGCAGGACAAGACAAATCCCCAAATGGCCCCCTCAAAGACTGAACTCACAACCATGGGTTTAGCAGGCCAATGCTCAAACTACTGAGCTATCCCTCCAGTTGGGGTTATTGTTGTTCCTTACAAGAGCAAGGACGTGAATAGACTTATAGGAAGTGTCTAAGAAACCACAGAACTGCTTTTTGCTGAAAATATGTATGTTATCAAAAAGACACCTCATCCTTCACAGAAGGATTGAATAAAAATGAGGAGGTAGGCAAAATATGAAGTACTGGATTGTAGCTCTGGCTATGTGGCCACAGAGGAGTAAGGCCTACAACCCCTTACTCACTTGCATAGCTGCATTAGCCATGTCCAGATCAAATCTCCACATGCAGCTGTGTGGGGAGCAGGCACTGCACACCTGACACTTACATGCATACATCACCAGTGAACAACTGGATAGTAAAGGGGGAGACAAAGCAATGGTTCTGCCCAATATGCACTGGCCAGCAGAGCTGACAGGCTGCAGTCTGTACCACAAAAAGGGAAGAAACGTACCACACTTCACCATCCAAGCATGAGGGGAGCCCAGAGAAGAGTTCCACTTTAGAGGGGGAAGCTCAGATGAAGCCTGTTCCTCTGGGCTGAAGCTAACAGTCCACCCCTAAGTGAGCTGAACGTGTCCAAGTACGCTTGCAGAAGTCATCATTATGCTTTAATGGTTAATTGGCTTCCACAGCCGCTACCTCACTCAAACCTCATAATGGAGGGGTGCCAGCTGTCATGCCTGACAGAAGATTGTGATTTCAGGTGGAAAGTCCCCAGCAGGTGCAGATTAATTCTCCAGACACAAAGAGCTCGCTTTGGGGCAAACAACAACAAAGAGGAAGGTGGGACCGGGCTGCTTCTGAGGGGAGTTTTTGTCCGGGTCTCTGGCCACCGGGGTCAGGCACCTTCCCTAAGGACCCGGCCCTGGGTTTGGGTGACCTGACCTGGCAATCCGTTGCCCTCTCGCCTGTGGCTGAGTCACATCCTGTGGTTTGTTTTGATGGCTCGGAGCCCCCCCTCTTCTAGGGCGGTGCCTGCAGGATGGCTGGGTTTAGTCACACCTGACTAGCGCGCAAGCAAGCACTGCCTTGGCAGCAGGGGCGGGGGGAAGTTCCCTCCGCAACCAAGCAAATAGGCCCCGCACCGGTAGGAGGAGGCAACCCGACACCCCTCCAGCCTCTGGGCGGACCGGTCGCCCCGAACTCCTCCTCCCGGGGGGGGGGGGCGAGAGACAAAAGGGTAAAACTAGGAACGCAGCTACTTCGGCGTCTGCGAAGAGGAAGTTCAGGGAACAAACAAATAAGCGGATCGGTGCCTGCCCCCAGCGAGGCTTGGGCTCCCACCTCCTCGGGGGCAGAATTCAGCCCCGCTGCGCGGTCCCGCCTGCGCCCCAACTCCACCGTACGCGGAATCTCCCCGCGAGGGAGCGGAGGCGCGCGGCCAATCCGCGCAGAGAGTGGGGCAGCAAGTACCAGGAGCTGGGCGCTCCTTCGCACTCGGGTGGGGAGTGCACAACGCAGCTCTCTGTCCGAGGCATTTAGGGACACCCATTGCTCCCGACGACGAGTCGCAATGTACAGGGGCAGTGCGCATTCCCCACCCCCCCGAGGCAAAGGGACCCCCACTGTTACGCTGCTTAGGGGCGGCGTGTGCTCATACTCACTCCATAGGGAAAGACCCTCCCATAAAAACGACACAAGCCTCTATTTTCAAAGGGGCTGAGCCCTTGCGAGTTCCCGTAGGCTTCAAGGGAGTTTGCGGGTGCTCAGCGCCTTGAGCAGTCAGACCATTGTCCCGATCGCCTGTAATCACGGGAGATCTTTTCTGTTTCATAAAGTTTCTATCGAGCTAGTCTCCTTCCCAGGACCTGGCGCTACTTTAGGAGTCTCGGGGGAGGCGGGGAGAAATACATGTCAGACCCACGTATAACGGTGACACTGATCGCTCTGCTCCCTCCCGGACATAGGCAGAGCCGGGGGGTACGTTACTGGGCGTGGGGAAAACGCTCCAGTCCCGAAACCGCAACACCCCTGCCGCCAGCGAGGACGCAGTCTAGGCAGAGGGAACCTGAGGTGGCCGCTGTGTCCGGAGGGGGTGGGGGAGGGTCCGAGCAGCACTATCAAGCTGCCAGGGCCACTTCCAGACGGGATACAAATCTCCGCTACTCACCTTCCAGAGACAGGAGGGGCGGACGGCAGCAATGGCTAGTGAGGTAGATGAGGGGAGGCAGCGATGGATCCCGGCTCTTGTTTCCGCAACCGCCTCAGTCCGACTCGGTTCCTTGCTGAACCTTTTGTTGTTATAGAATCCAACGAACAGCTGATCGGCCCCGGCCGCCCCAGGCCCCGCCCCGGCTCCCCCTCCAGACTCCCCGGGGCCGGGCTACGGTTCAGACCCCACCAATGTGAGCAGAGCCGGGCTCGGGGCCGCGCCGGGACAGGCTGTCACTAACGCACGTGATCCGGCCCAGCGCCACAGAGAAACTCTGCGCTAGGAACAAGCCCAGGCAACAAAAGGAGAGGGAGAGAAAGAGAGAAGGGGGGAGCGGAAGGGAGGGAGAGAGAAACTGCAAAAAGACGAGATAAAGGAAGAAGAGAGGAGGAGAGATTGAGCGAACAGATGCAAGGATGGGAAGAGGGGGAAAAAGGGGAGGGAAAAGATTTGAAAGAAGTGAGGAAGCACTCAGAGTCCATGGTGATGGACGCTGAGTAAGAGCCTAAAAAGAGAGCGAAGGAAGGGGAATAAAACGCAGCTAATAAAGAGTCTGACAGATAAGGGGACAAAGCATCAAGTTGCAAGTTGGTATATTATGTACAGACACTACTGCATGCATAGATACGTTATTTAGGCTGAACTTAGCTCCCTAGAGTTTGTTTCTCAACTCTAACTTCACCACAATCAAATTGATCTGCCTGAACTTTCATCTGCAGGCTCTTTGCTTAGAATGGAGCATTTCTAGCATTTGGGACAAATTGGACAAAGCATATGGGAGATATAATTGGATTGGACAGGAATTTACCCGTGCATTTCAGTTGTCAGATAATTTCCTGAGTTGTGGGTTCGTTCCTTCTTTTTTTTTTTTTTTAGCTTGTCCTATTTCCAAAATGACTTGGAAAGTGCTACATTGTTTTGGCAGAGATGTGGTGCTTTTGACAAGTTTTGGGAGTGGTGGAATTGCTTACTTATTAACAATGGTTTCCATATACTTTAAAAAGTCTGCTTAGACCACTGCATAATTAAGTATCAGAGGGGTAGCTGTGTTAGTTTGTATCCACAAAAACAAAGAGGAATCTGGTGGCACTTTAATAAGACTAACATTTATTTGGGCTTATGCTTTCTTGGGTAAAAAACCCACTTCTTCACATGCATGGAGTGAAAATTACAGATCCAGGCATACATATACTCACACATGAAGAGAAGGGAGTTACCTTACAAGTGGAGAACCAGTGTTAACACGGCCAATTCAGTCAGGGTGGATGTGGTCCACTCCTAATAACTGATGAGGAGGGAATACCAAGAGAGGGAAAATTGCTTTTGTAGTGAGCCAGCCACTCTCAGTCCCTAGTCAAGCCCAAACTGATGGTGTTAAGTTTGCAAATGAATTGTAGCTCAGCAGTTTCTCTTTGAACAGGGGCTGCTCCAGGCCCCAGCATGCCAAGTGCGTGCTTGGGGCGGCAAGCCATGGGGGGCGCTCTGCCGGTCGCCGGGAGGGCGGTGGGCAGGCTGCCTTCGGTGGCATGCCTGTGGAGGGTCCACTGGTCCTACGGCTCTGGTGAACCTGCCACAGGCACGCCTGAGAGGGGTCCACCAGAGCCACGGGACCGGCGACCGGCAGAGTGCCCCTCACAGCACGCCGCTGTGCTTGGGCTGGCGAAATGTCTAGAGCCACCCCTGTCTTTGAAGTCTGTTTTTGAAGTTTTTGCTGAAGAATGGCTACTTTTAAATCTGTTATTGAGTGTCCAGGGAGATTGAAGTGTTCTGCTGGCTTTTGTATGTTACCATTCCAGATGTCTTATTTGTGTCCATTTATCCTTTTACGTAGAGACTATCCGGTTTGGCCAATGTACAAGGCAGAGAGGCATTGCTGGCACATGATGGCATATATCACATTAGTAGATGTGCAGGTGAATGAGCCTTTGATGGTGTAGCTGGTCTGGTTGGGTCCTATGATGGTGTCGCTAAAGTAGATATGGGGTCAGAGAAGGCAACAGGGTTTGTTACAGGGATTGGTTCCTGGATTAGTGTTTCTGTTGTGTGGTGTGTAGTTGCTGGTAATTATGTGCTTCAGGGTAGTGGGGGCGTCTGTAAGCGAGTTTTGGCCTGCCTCCCAAGGCCTGTGAGAGTGGGGGATCGTTTTCCAGGATAAGTTGTAGATAGTCAATGATGCGCTGGAGACGTTTTAGCTGGGGGCTGTACGTGATGGCCAGTGGCGTTCTGTTATTTTCCTGGTTGGGCCTGTCCTGTAGTAGGTGACTTCGGGGTACCCGTCATTGCATATTTGTAGCTATACAATCATAACTGATTGTTGTAAGAAACAACAATAGGGAAAAGAAGAATAGATGGGCCCAGGCTGAAAGGAATATGAGAGGAAGCCACATAAGAACAGGGGAATCCAGAGTTTGGTTATAGGTAGCTCAGATGGAGATGACACTAAGACTAGGGGAATGGAAAATAATGAAGAGGAGAGATAGGTACAGAAAAATCTAGATTGCTTGCACCCAGCTTACCAAACAATGTGTATTTTAATACATCCAAATGTAAAGTAATACATCCAGGAACAAAGAACACAGGTGCTGCTTACATGATGGGGGAGACTTTATTCTGGAAGAAATGAATCAAAGAGATTTGGGGACCATAGGGGATAATCAGCTGAACATGAGCTCCTTGTGAAACACTGTGGCCAAAAAGGGCTAATATGATCTCTGGATGTATAAATGGGAATACTAAGTAGGAGTAGTAAAATTATATTACCACTGTATTTGACAGAGATGTGAATGCTACTGGAATACCGTGTCCAGTTCTGGTATTCACTATTCAACAAGGATATTGAAAAATTGGAGAAGGTTCAGAGAAGAGCCACAAGAATGAAGTGATTGAAAAAACACATGCCTTATAATCTTGGACTGAGTTCCTTCAATCCTTCTCTAAGGGGTGACTTGATCACAGTCTACACATATCTACATATGGAACAGGGGTGGGTTGGCTGGCTGGCCCAAGACACCACTACCAGTGGTGGATCTGGAGTTAGTGGGGTCCTGTGCGCAGCTTCATTTTTGGCCTACCCCACCTCCCAGACAATAAAAAGAACATTCTATTATCTTCCCTCCCTCCCCATTATTCATTCTTTTTTTCTTCATCTTCCTCCTATATTATAAGTAATGGTAAGTAAATAAAAATAAAGTGAGGTACCTTGATTGGGGCAGGGGGTTGAAGTGCAGGAGGAGGTGTAAGCTCTGGGAAGAAATTTGGGGGCTGGGTGCGGGCTCTGGGCTGGGGCAGGGGGTTGGGAGGAGGGGTGAGGGCTCTGGGAGGAAGTTTGGGTGTGGTGCAGGCTCTGGGCTGGGGCAGGGGGTTAGGGTGTGGGAGGGGGGTGGCGCTTACCTTGGACATGCACACACTCAGGGGCCGCAGGGACATGCCGTCCGCTTCCGAGAGCAATGCGGAGAGAGGGGGGCAGGGAGCCGCCTTAGCCATGCTGCTGGCATGTCTCTGCACACCCCTTGGGGGTAGCGGGTCTCTGTGCGCTGCCCAGGGAGGGGGCAGCACACAGAGCTGCCTCCTCCACCAGGCCCCTGCCAGGGGCATGCATAGACGTGCCAGTAGCTGGCTGCTTCTGGGAGTGGTGTGGGGCCACCGGCCACGGCACGCAGGGAGCCTGTCTGCCTGAGCCCTGCTGCACTGCCGGCCAGGACTCAGGAGCAGGTTGTCAGATATTTGTCCTGCATTTTGGGGGGCCCCCTGTTGTTCGGGGGCCCATGCCACTGCATGGTTTGTTTCATGGTAAATCCACTCCTGACCACTACCCTTTATAGGAGACAGACCACAGTTACAGAGCACCACTTCCACCAAGCAGCTCACATGCCACAGTTTGAGAGCCCCTTGGCAAGATAATCACAGTGGTCCCTTCTGGTTTAAAATATGTGAATCTATGCAATCAAGTCACCTGAGCTATATGGGTGTAAATGATAGGAGAATCAGGCCTTTGTTCTGAGGAGCAGGAGAGAGGAAACCACGTGTAGGTGGAGGTCTTTTAGAAAGAAGCAGAGTCCATCTGTGGCAGCTTGCAGGGACTCCTCATTAAGCAATTTTAAGACATTCTATAAAACCTAAGGAAATTCTCAGGAAAAACCTCCGTAAGTGTAGTTAAAATTGAGCACAGGAACAGACTATTTTTTGTAAACACCCTTAAGTAATGTTACTGTAAAAAATACAAACCTACACTGTGGAAAACCTAGTTACCCAAAATTAAGGTAGGGTTAAAAAAACCCAAACACCTACACATTATAAAATATGGAAATACACAGTTAAGATTATGCATATAATCTTAACTCTACCCCACACCAGTGCCTTGCTCTCATATTCCATCCTTCCTTCCTAAGTCTTCCTTCTCCTCTTATCTATTTTGTAAGTCATGGTGTATATTTAGCAAAGACTTTTCATGAAGTTTTTTGTCTTCATTTTCATAAGGGCTCTAAGAAGTCTACAGCCTAGAGCTACAGACATCTCATGCTTGGAAAAAGCCATAACACAGTTCGTGCGTGGACTATAGTAAGTGTGTACATCACGTATTACCAATACTCAGTATAATTCTTTGTCAGGTGACTAATCTGCTCTTTCACTGTAGATCCTACAGTATAAGGATCTGGGTCAAAGATATTTGTCACTGTAGTTGCTAACTCTGAACCTGATTTTCCTCTCATTTATACTAGTGTAAACTGAAAGTAATTCCATAGATGTTAATGGAGTTACAACTGTGTAAACCCAGTTTAAATTAAAGGGGAATCAGAACCTCTGTTTCTGTTGTCACTTTTACAATTGGTGACAAGAAGTTTGAGAAAAGTGGGAAATACTGTCCCTTGGTGTATTGCTTTTGAGTCAGGAAGTGGTAAAGTGTTCTTTCTGTGGACTGTGCAGTGCTTTGAAGAATCCAGGCATACTGGCAGTTACTGATGTAAATTAAAAGGTGCAGTTTGGTTTAAGTTACACTGTAGTGTGTAACCACAATGGCCTCACTTCTGCTGAGAGCTCATTGTACAATCAGGGCCTAAAAGCATTTGAACAATATGGAATTCAACTAAGAGATGTTCTTAATTTGGGGGGCAGGGGCTACCTGGAAGGAGGCAATGGTGAACAATCCAGGCCATGTTTGTAAACTTTTGAAAAAACAGAACTGAGCATACCCAGACAAAGACATTCTTGTCACAGCACCATCTACCTTAGTCTGGCTTCTCTCTAGCTGCAACCTCAGTTTCCCCTCACTCACGCTGTATCTCCTCATCTTCCCAGGAAGGACTCACTGGCTCTCCCAAGTCTCTCTCTGGCCAGTTTTATTCCTCCAAACATAAAATTTAGGCAAAATATCCCAAACCAGAAAACGGTTCTTCCACTCATTCTGTCTTTCCCCCAGTCCTTGCCTCTCTCAGTTCTGAAAGGAGAATCAACTATTCCCTTCAGGACCTGCTGCAGAAGTCATGTCCTTCCTGCAGCTCCTCTCAACCCTTTACATGCTCTGACCCCTTCTTAGGAGGGTCTAATAACCAAACAGGGCTGGCTGGTTCCAGACCCCTGGTTACAGTTCCATTCAGGCACTGGTTCTCAACCACAGTACATTTACCCATGGGGTTATGCAAAAGTCTTCCAGAAAGTATATCAACTCATCTAGATATTTGCCTAGTTTTACAACAGGTTACATAAAAGCACTAGCAAAGTCAGTAGAAACTAAAATTTCATACAGTGAATTTATACTGTTCTATATACTATATCAACAGTTCTCAAACTGTGGGCAAGTTCATTTTAATAGGGTTGCCAGGGGCAGCATTAGACTTGCTGGGGCCCAGAGCAGAAAGCTGAAGCCTGAGCCCTGCCACGTGGGGCTGAAGCCAAAGCCTGGCTTTTTAAGAGAGGTGAAACTTGGGGTAAGCAAGACAAATCAGACTCCTGAAAGGGGTACAGTAGTCTGGAAAGGTTGAGAACCACTGCATTAAGGTGTTAGCTACTCATGTAACAATGGTGGCACTTTGAAGGCATGCACAAATAATTGAGTGTAGTTAATTAAATATGTACTTGTTACTTCAAAGAACCTCCAATGTCAGCTGACTTGTAAGATGCAGAAGCCAAGAACAGTTGAGGACCAAAGAACTTCAAGCCCTGGAATCCCAGAAGACCAGTAAACTGGGCAAGTCAACAACCCCCAGACTTTTTTCTTATTTTTTACTTTAAAAACAAATAAATTAAAAGCAAAAAACCCCAAAGAACCAAAACACATTTATGCAATGTTGCACTGTGAGATAAATAATTAAACAGAATGGAAAATCTAAAAGTTAAGCTTAAGGGTATGTATGCTACAAGGGTTACAGTGGCACAGTTGCAACTACACTACTCTAGCAGACTCCTACTACAGTGACAGAAGTGTTTTTTCCATTGCTGTAGTAAATCCACCAGCTCAAGAGGTGGTAGCTAAGTCAACAGAAGAATTCTCCATCAGCCTAGCTACTATGTCCAGGAGGACAAAGGGGCTGAAGTCACCCTAACTATATCGCACAGGGCATGAAAGTTTTCACAGCCGTGAGCAACATCTCTAGGTTGACCTAAGTTTTAGGTGTGGACCACCTAACTTTCAGGAAAGTTGGCACAGCCACATTGCACATATGGTTTATATTTAATAAAACATTAATTAACATATTACACCATTAATTGTCTATGTTAGGCTCCAATCCTGTAATGAGTTCCGCAGACTTCTGCATGCATGTGAAGACTCATTGAAGTTAATGGGGAGGGGGGTGCCATGTGGGTCTGGGACATTCCCACATATAGCACATTGCAAGATCAAGGCCTTAGATTGTAAACTCATTGAGACAAGGGCTGTTTTTGTTTGTATCTTGTATAGTGCTGAGTTTTATTAAAATTGGCTTTTAATAAAAACACTAATAATATAGATACAAGATTTGCAACATAAATGAATTACTGTTGTTGCTTAAGGCCAGGGTAACTTTTGACATTTCTTGATTCGGAGTGCTTGTTCCTGTAACCTGTAATCAATGCTTTTTTGTATGCATTTTTTCCCCCTTATGGGAGCACACAAAACTTACATGTAAAAGAAAAGCTTCGAGAAACTATCACATAACAATGGCTGAAAAATGTGTTCTTGCAGCTGGGAGTGGGCTTGAAGGAGTCTGTCCAATATGTGTGACTTGATTGACAGAATTTGCATAGCATTTAAGGTTTGCAAAGTGCCTATGTAAACTCTGTCTGGTATTTTAGGACACACATTTCTCTAGGCTGCACTATCCCTTCCAGAATTATGAGATCAACTTTAAAAAAAACGGCCATATGAAGGTATGACTGGGTGGTCCACTCACTGCTCAGTGGCGTCTCCCGTATCTCATTTGGGGAATTAGCTCTGCCACCTCGTCTGATGCTGCTTTCTTCAGTTACTCAGTCCATCATTCCCTTCAGTTACGCCGTGGCCTCTCCTGCATCAGGAGTGGAAGCAGTGTCCTCTTCATAGCTCAGTCCTCCAGCTAAGTCACATTAATTTCTCCTCCCCTCCAGGGTATCACAAGGCCTTTGAGGCAAACTGTCCCAAGCAGTCCACTCCCCACTCCCTGGTCTCTGCTACTTCTCTGGCGACTGATGGGGGAACCCAGGCTTGCCCTCTACATCGGTTTCCAATCCAGGAATCCTCAACCAAGCAGCTCTGGATTGTTACTCTCTCAGCCCTTATTGATCCCTGCTCCCTCCTTGCAGCTTCTTCCTCTTTCCCCTTGTATCAGGCAGTGCAACTGCAAATGTCATTTTCAACTTATTCTTTATAGATCCTGTCCAGCTCCTCCCCCTAGCTGGACTTCATCTGCAGTTAGACTCTAACACACCATAGGTTTTCTCCAGGTGCAGCCTAAGGGTAATTGGCCTAATTTATCCCATCAGGCCTTGTGTGTGGTGGACACCCCATCACAGAAGGGTAATTTGACAAGGTGGAAAATAACCTAAGAGCTATACACTAAGTTATTTTAATATATTACATTAACTTTCAGATCACTGGCAAGTTATTAAAGAAACTTAAAAAACAAGACTCAGCTCTGCATATAGGAAAAGCAAATTAAAATACCTTTGCACTTCCAAAACACTGGCTGCGAGATGGGTAAGGGAAGGAAAGTGGTTGGTAAACAGCACATGTATTTAGATCACCACTATTAAAGAGAGGTGAGACACAAATTAAACACAAAAAGTCTCCCTCAGGGCTTGTCTGTAGAGGAAAATTACAATCTGCTAGAACATGTGTTAATTAAGACAATGTTAACCACTCAGTATAGTGAAATATTGTCATGTTTAGCATTGTATGCTGAGTCACATAGGGTTAGCTATGACCAGCCAACTCAGTGTTAAACATGATAGTTCTTGTCTGCATTAAGTGCCATGTTAAGTCATGTAACATAATTAACTAAGATGCATTTTAACATGATGACATTTTCAAGTGAAGACAAGCCCTAAGAAGGTTTATATTGTTGTGTTTGAAAGCTGGCTCCAGGAAGAATTAAGAAGGGCAAGTAATATATTGGAGGTCCCCAGCAAGATACTTCTTGGGGTAGAGATCTCTCATTTCCTGAGCTGCTCCCCTTAGTTTCTCTTTCCAGTCCTCTCATCTCCCTAATCGTGCCTTTTACTTCCTGTTTCCATCATCAGGAAAGGATGAAGACAGTGGATTTTCCTCACTCCTTTCCCCAAACCACACAATCCTTGGCAGGAAGGAGACAGGCCTGAGAACAAGGTCTTGTCCCAAAATGGGCCCGCTGCTCTTGCCAATCAATGCTCTATTGACCCAAGTCAGCAAGGTCCTTAAGCATGTACAGAGTCCCATTGAAGTAAATGTGACTATTCATAAGTTTAAGGTAAGGCATGTATGTGCTTAGAAATCTTGCTGACTTGAAGTCTATGGGCTTGAATCTGCACTCATTGAAGTCAATAGCAAAATTCCCATTGACTTCAGTGGTGCAGGATTAGGCCTTAAATCCCTAACCCAAAGCTCATTTAAGTCAGTGGGACTTTTTCCAAAGCTCGTTTAAGTGAGTGGGACCTTAGTAGGCATTAGCAGTTGCCCATTGGTCTGGAAGTGAGCAAGAGGAATCCCACATGATAGAGATTACAGGCTGCCCTACCAAAGTTAGTATCTCATCTGGACATTTGAACAAGAGAATAATGAGAGGTAAGTGTATGTATTGAGCTCCATGTTGCTGCTCTACATCGCTCTGATATGAGGATGCTTCCCAGACAGGCTGCAGAGACCTCTTGAGTTCCACTGAGATGAGCCTTAATATGTCCATGGAGATGTTTCTTGGACAAAATTAACAAGTCTTAATGCAGTTGAGAGCCACTTGGACAGGCACTGAGAGGACATAGGTTGCCCCTTAATCCTTTCCGCAAATGTCTGAGGGCTAACCTTGTGGAAGGAAAAGAAACTTCAATCCCATGTTTGTTGTGGTTGTCCTGCAAATTGAGGTCCCTTATAAGTTGAAGAGATTCCCTTGGTCTTGGGTTTCATGGGCCACAAAAGCTGGCCCTGGATCTGACTCCCCCTTATAAAGATTTAAATTTGTAATTTGTGTTGGAGAATTTCTTCTCATGTTATTAAGGGGGGAAAAAGACTCAGAAGAAATCACTGAAGCAAACAAACCAGGCTTATCTCCCCAAATTGTGTATAGTTGTGTGATTATGAATTAGGGTTAGTGGTGGAAATAAGCAGACCATCCACTAGAACTCCTGTATACCCAGAGACACATTAATAGTATGGCCATGACTATAAAATATGATGTGCACATCTAGGATGCTATATAGATGTAATAAAAATAATAGTCTGGGGCTCTGACATCCCGTATTTTCAAAACTTTATATTTATTGATTTTCAAGAACTGAAACATTAGCGCTATGCATGACATACTGCACATGTAACACCAGCCCTTACTATGAAGAATGTATGACTAGCCATGGTGCACAGAAACAGTGACCTTTCTACAAACAGATCTGCAAATTACTATGAATGCACTGAGCTTCTAATAAAGAGCTCTCATATGTAGTGTCTTTCGGAGAGGCCCTACTACTCAGATATTCTTCTTAAATGGTAAGTGAGAACACAGATATATCTACTTATTAGAAATACTGAGTAGTAGTAGAAAGAATAGTTCTAAATAAAATGCATGCAGTTACAAAATGTGAAGCAGTTCCATCTAACTTTTGGAAAATAGAATGTTCCTCCATACAAAAAACAAATCAAAACAAACCCAAATTTTATGGAAAAATATGTATAAAATTACTTTAAATAGTCAGTCAACCAAGTTTATAAAACAAAACAATGATTCATCAGCAGAGAGAAACTGGCATAGCTACATGGTAATGTCCTGGGAAGTACTCCTAGATCCTCCATTCAATGCATCTTCTCCCATGGGTCAGCCACTGGTTTAAGCTCAGTGGAATATAGCTGCTAAAGCCAGTAAATGGTTCAATAAAAGATCCCATTAAAGACTAAAGATTAGTGTCCTGAACCTACATATCCTTAATATCCAGTGGTCCACTCAGTACCAGAACTATTTATGGTAGGAAGTACTTTGCTGGATAGTATGTGTTTGCAGGATCAGGCCTTAATGTTGTAAATCCTGATCCAGTGCCCACTGAAATAAATTGAAAGACTCCCATTGATTTCAATGGGACTTGGATCAGGCCCAAAGTACACAAATAGGTGGAGGTTTAAGTTTATAATCCTGTTGCAATTAAATATTTTTTAAAATAAAAAAGTAACAGCTATTCAAATGATTTCAAATCTCTATAACAAATTTAGAAAAAACCCTCTGTATATTCAGAATACTAAGAGCCTGCAAAGTGCAAAGCCTAAGAAATGACTATAGTTGCATAGTTCAGGTACTTCTTTTGCAAATGGAATATTGTTCATCTTAGATTCAAGCATCAGGTTCAACAAACATTGTCCATTCCATTTCTGCTCACCGTTTTTGGACTTTGGCAAGAGCAAAAGTCTCTGCAACTTTGATTTCAAAAATTTAAAACTGGCCACTCCTACCCTAGGTATAAGGCAATAACTTATGTCCAAGTTTTTCAAATAAGTTTTTGGGCTGAGGCAGTGTCTTTCCATCTTTTTAGTAAAACAGACGTTAAAGTCAGGAGATATATTTTAGAGTTCTGGAACATTAATTCACCAGATATTCTGGCAGTTTCTGGAACCAAATTATGAAATGACAGTGAACCACATATAATCAAAACAGTATGTACCGCAGAAAAGAGCTGAGTCTTGCAATTCTACTAGCAGAAATCATTGGATTAGAGTTCTCCAAACCAGTCATCTGTTACAATTCACTCAACCATTTAAACAAAACAAAAAACAAACAAAATAGAGGATTCAGTTGCCTCTGGAACACCTGCACTGTTAAAGTGTCTGAACCAAGACATATTTTCTGTTTAGTCCATTTCAGAAATCAGTCTTTTGTTCTCCCTCACTGCACAGAAGTGTATTTCAAAACTAAAAAAACCCAAAAAACTTTCAAGTCTTCTTTACACATCATAAGGGAGGAAAAATGGGCATATTTTTAACTTTTGTAGGAAATTTTTATCATCATCCATGGTCAGACTTGGAAAAAATAAGTAATAGTACTCATCCATGCTTCACGCACAACTGAAATTCTGTCCCCCTTTCTATGACGCCAGAAAAAGAAGCCCTTCCCTGCAGATTGTTCACATTATAAAAATATGCACAACCCTCATTTTTCTTGAGTGCTTTGATTGATGACATTTTAATTGTCATAGTAAGTCTGACAGGTAGTACTGTTTAGGTTTTAAAATGTAATTTCAGACGGGAGGGATAGGCAGAGGTGCAGGGGCCTGATTGCGTGTCAACATGGCAGTAATTCCCCCTCTCCACGTATTCATTAAAACATCCTCCATCAAAACTGTTTGTTCTCCTTTCACATTTGTTTCTTATGCTGGACTTTTTCCAGTACAATTTCCCTGTCCTCCTGCCTCAACCTGTCTTATGTCTCGGCATTCCATCTTCTCTCCCTGTGGCTAGTGTTCATATTCATAACTCCACATATGACCAGGAAATAGCTCTTTCTTGCTAATTTTCTTTCTGAAGCTGAAGTTTAAGAGCCTTTCTATTATGGTGACTCTAGTCTGCCTAATTCTAGTAACATGTCCTTATCATCCAAGGTGGAAGGAGGCCTGAAAGCATTGGAATTTGAAACTGAACAAGTGTTACTTTTATTATGTTCCTAAGTATTTCAAGGAATGGATGGGTTAATAACTATAGCATTCTTGTTTCTAATTTCAGTGTCTATTCTAGGACTATGGGCATCCCAGAGTCGGTGTGAGTGCAGATGTACTAGATACACAATGATGGAAAGGCACTCCAGGCTCAGCCCCAGTAAAAGGACCTCTTTTCCTCCCTTTGCAGGTCACCTTTAAGGATGCAATCTCCTGATTCCATCCTTTGTTTTCATGTAATTAATGCTTTAATCATTGTCTATTTGTTTACACTTCTTTGAGAGGATGAGGAGGGCCCCTATGCCTGAAAGAGCAAGCATAGTTAACTGTTTTTTTAACAATCTGTAACTGAGAGATGGTGATGAGGCAGTGATGAGTTGCAGCAAAGCCTCTTTTTGAAATGTCAAATTGAAACAAACCTTTGCAGTGTGGTTAGCCATGGTTATATATATATTTTAAAAAGCCCTTTTGCAATGGTATTGTGATAAACATCAGTCTAAGTAAGACCAAAGCCAGTAGCACTGTTCATTGCACAGCTGCTGATTCTACAAACACACAAAATTACATCTTTGTGGCATTTTAAATCTTACCTATTCACCAGTTGCTTCCTGTTAACTCACCGGGTGACATTCTTCCTAAAATACTAATAATTAATAAGCTCTAATTTGTCTCATTAATAAACTATTGAACTTTAAGAAAATAGCATAACTGGCTCCAAACCAAGCTAAAGGGCATTAGATTTTGAAAAAAAATGTGCTTGGATTTCAAATGTAGGACTCTATCCAGTATCAAGTCACCTCAATCTTTCCAAGATTTCAAGTTTCCTGGGTTGCAAAGTCATGTGCCCCAATTCTAAGCTATTTATGTCTCTCGTGAATTCTGTACCAAGGTTTTAGTGAAAGTTAGAACAGCCCCCGTAGATGATGAGTGCCAAACATCGCTGGGAGAAGATCAAGTCACTTAGTCTGCTGCAGTAGAGCTTGGGAATAATCATCATGGTGATAATGCAGAAGAGACCTGTCATTTTGATGATTAATTGCACTTTGTTCTGGGAGAGAAAACACTAACACCAGCTCTTGTGCATACTTGGAGCATATATTTCTTTGCCTTCTTCAAGAGCAAGACCATCTGTGAGGAACCAGATAGAATCCTTTTGACTCTGAGGAAAGGGAAACAAAGTCTTCTCTGACTCAATGATCAGAGGCAGAAGATGATAAAGATGACTAGTTAGCAGTTGGGATGAGGAGTGCTTATTCCTAGAAAAACATATATTGTAGTTTTCCGGAGCCTTAACAAAACAAAGTACAAAACTTAGGGCCTGGTCCAAAGCCATTGAATTCAGTGGAAAGAATCACAATGACTTCAATACGCTTTGGATCAGATCTTAAACTGGAACTTGTGCACCATTATTATTAGTGTTGGACTGGCCATTAACACAGTGACACAATGTGACTCCCAGCCAGGAACAGCTGGTTCTGTAATCAAATTCCCCCTTCTGCAGTGAACTGAAAGATATGTGATGCCATTATTGTTGCTGTAAGTGTTTGAACTGATAGCCAGTGAGGGTAGAAGTGCTTTGATTCCAGGAAGTTCAAATAAGAGAAGTTAATATAGGAAAGCTAATCAATAAGGTAAGCAATTTATTCTGGTAAATTTTCATGAAGCCTCAGATACCATAGTACTAACAAAGCCAATCAATGTGTTATGGTGTCCCTGACTGGCATGTTCAGAACTGATTTTTTTAAAACCACATGTAAAAGTTTATCTTGGATTTCAAGTATTTATTGACAAATTTCCTCTTCTGCTCAGGTCATGCACATCAGATGCCAGTATTTTGTGCCAACTGGGCCTCTGCTGAGAGAATAAATGCGGTGGGAGGTCTTGAAATGCAACAGACATGGACAAGAGCCAATGAGTCACCAATACCTATGGAAACACTGCAACTGAAGACATAATTTTGCATTAATCTTAAAGTAGTTCCTTTTCAGCTACTGTGCCCCTTTGAAAACTGATTATGCACACATTACAAAATGAGCAAGGTCTCAGAATGCAGTATCTGGAAGATGACAGTTGATTAATCATTTAAACAAATGAGTAGGATCATGTGGCAGATACATGGCATTCAAATCTGGTATATAAGTTTTTAGAACAATAATGTACTATGAATACCAAATGGGTGGCCCATTTATTATTAAACTTATCAACAAGGGAGTGTTATCACTTATTAGGGCCAGATATTGGAAGTTAAGACTTCTTGGTTCTGTTCTGGACTCAGCTGCTGACTTTGTGTGTAACTTTGCACAGATTACCTAACTCTCTGCCTCAGTTACCTCATTTGTAAATTAGAAGTGATAATACCTACTTCACAGGGATGTCATGAGACTTAATAGTTTGCACTTTCATCTGAGACTGGCAAGGAACATTTTCAAAGAATAATAAAAAAATCCATAATTATAGGAAAAGCTCTTTGATCATAGTTGAAATAGCAATTATTATTAGCAAAAAAATGAGGAGTACTTGTGGCACATTAGAGACTAACAAATTTATTTGAGCATAAGCTTTTGTGGGCTAAAGCCCACTTCATCGGATGTATGCAGTGGAAAACACAGTAGGAAGAGATATATATATACACATATAACTTTTTCCCCATGCTTACTTTTCTCCCTACTGTTACTCACACCTTCTTCTCAACTGTTGGAAATGGGCCATCCTGATTATCACTACAAAAGGTTTTTTTCTCCTACTGAAAATAGCTCACCTTAACTGATCACTCTTGTTATAGTGGGTATGACAACCCCCATTTGTTCATGTTTTCTGTGTGTGTGTGTATATATATATATATATATATCTTCTTACTGTATTTTCCACTGCATGCATCTGATGAAGTGGGTTTTAGCCCACGAAAGCTTATGCTCAAATAAATGTGTTAGTCTCTAAGGTGCCACAAGTACTCCTCGTTCTTTTTGCTGATACAGACTAACATGGCTACCACTCTGAAACCTGTCAATTATTATTAGAACATTCCCACTGCTATTGGTTCATCTTTGTAAGCATCAGGCTGGAAGAGAGAGGGTAATTGAAGGATGTTGCGACTATTAATCTCTGGGTCAAAGTGGTAGTCCTGGTGCTGTGAGTGACAATACAGATAACCAATTTGTCTTCACCCTTCATATTACATATAATTAAATGTTTCAAATACAGCTAAGGTTACGTAGCAAATAGTTAACAGACTTTGAGAAGTTTATGTATAGGTTACGTTTGGGGCTTTTTATTATATATACACATTTAAAAAGGGGGAGGGGTTATTTTCTTTCACAGAGGGCCTGTCTGTGGGATGGCTACTAAGGGAAAAATCTCAAGGGTTCACCCTAAACCAGCTAGCACGTGTTAAGAAGAGAAACCTTTCCCTGTCTATGCTAGGGTTCTGGAACATGTTGCTAACACATTTTGAAAGTACACATTTTATCCTAGTGTAATGGAGCTGCAGCAGTGTGACACTGCACCCCATATTTGTCATAATCATATTATGATATGATTATGACATAATTATGATGCATTTTGTACAAGTAATGTGAGGTGTCATTGGAAAAAAGTTATGATTTTCTTAATATGATTATCCTATTTGTATGCATGTATCATTTTTATATCTGAAGTTATGACTATTGACTAGGGATCTGTATTTCAAATGGACTTACTCTGGAAAACAGCTAGCTTTCCAGGTACAACAATGAAAAAGCCAGACGGGGCTAATGGCCCATCAGCAAAGACAATGGTCTGGAATACCTTAACCTTCCTGTGGGCATTTTGGCAAGTAATGGCTGCTCTAACTCTACAGGGACATGTAACCAGATCACGTCTCTGGACTCCATCTTGGGAGGTCAGTATTTTTCCACAAACTGGTCTGAGAACCAAGTTTTGAAACAAAGGATTCCTGCTGTAGGCTAATGCTATATAAGGCAGGGAGCATCATCATCTAGTTTTCTTCACTCCCCACACAAGAAGATACCTGGAAACACCTGAGAAACAAAGACTGAATTGGGGGAAGTGCTGGATCCAGGCTAAAGGGATTTCTAGTCTATGCAGTAAACACCTGGGAATTCCAAGCTCCAGAGCAAGTGTAACTTGTGCCTTAAGAATCTACAAGTCTGCCTGTACCATCATTAGATTGGATATGAATGGCAGATTCTCACCCTATTTAGTATATTAAGCTCAGGTTGTGTTTTTGTTTATTTGCTAGATAATCTGCTTTGATCTGCTTGCTATCACTTAAAATCTATCTTTTGTAGTTAATAAACTTATTTTATATTTTAATCCAAAGCAATGAACTTTGACTGGAGTGCTTGGGGAAAATCTCTGCTTGGTTACCACAAGTGTGCAATGTTATCTTCACATTGAGGGAACATTGAGGGAGAGGTATTACATTCATATACTGGCCAGATTTGACCAGAGCAGAACAGTACCGCTCTGGGGTCCTAGGCTAGGAAGCTGGTGGTTAGAGAGCCTGCATGTAACTACAGTTAGGTATGTCCCTACCTGTGTGAATGCTGGTGAAAGTGCAGGCTGGAGGACTTTGCAGCTTGTTATAGCAGCACAGTGCAAGAGGGAGCCCTGGTTGGTGGGTCAGAGGGCTCAGTGGTATCCCAGTTCCAGGTGGCACCCCGGGGAGAACCTGTCACAAGCAGCATTAACAATACTGAGTATTTTTTTTCCAAAAAACCCTACTGTAGGTAAGGCCTTTAAGTGCCTCCTAGGGTTTTTAGGAAACATCATGACTGTGGCTGAGACAGAGTCAAGAATTTATTGTGAGAAAACTGACAGCTCAAGAAAGGAGCTATATAAAATGTACTTAAAGTGAAAGGGCTTATTTCTCTGTGCCTGAATTTAAAGTATCATCAGTCAAATGCCAGAGTGCTTGAATAATTAAAGTGGTGTAAAGAGATGTAATTGCGAGACTTGCAAAGACAGCACACAAAGCTGTCTCATTATGAGGACAAGCTGAACTCTTAGTGGCATTACAAGTTAAAGAGTTAAAAATGACCCAGAGTATTTGAAATGGAATAAGTGAATGGTTTATGTGTAGACTGAACACAAACATACCGGGCTGCAGAACTATTACTAGAGGAAAGCTGCATGTTACAGGTCTTGGACTACAAAACAGGATGATAAACTACAAGGACATTGGAAATAACCTGGAGGAAATATAGCTTGAACATTCAAAGGGGCAGCAGCAGGTTATAAGTAATATTTAAAAACAAATCAAGTGTCCACAGCTGTGTAACTAAACAACACCTGCAAGTATTAAGACTGTGTTTGTTTGTATTTGTTTTGGGGTTTTTTTTAAGTTTACTTCCCCAGGCATGTGTACTGTTTATTCACTTTTTCCACTTCATCTTGTAGACAGAAATTAAAAGTCTAATCAGTTTCAATTTCAGGATGACACTCTATGGTGGCTCAATGCTACAATGTTTGAGTCGCAAATACTACACAGAAATGCCAAAAATTATTTTAATTAAAATAATAAATATATGTTCATATGTCTAATATTGGGTTTGAAACAATCACAGCTGTCTCCCTCCCATTAACCCAGCAGCTAAATATTTGGTAAACTACCTGCCATTGTCCTTTAACACTTTAGACACACTGCACTGTTTGGCTACAGTGCTCCATTTTGATGGGGACATGGAAATGGAGACTGCAATAGAAATGTTTGGCACAGTCTTCCAAGGCACTTAATCTGCCCTGTTCTGCTGTAGGAAGCAGCTGCAGATCTATTACCATCTTACCACTCTGATGTGCCTTTGGCACTAGATCCTGCAACTGGATCTCTGGGCAGCCACTTATAGCCACATGAAGTCCAGCTAAAGTAAATGGAGCTAAAAATGGATTCAAAGTTGGATTGCACTGATCTGATTGGAGGACTGGGACCTTTGATAGAGTCCATGTTGGAGTAAGGTCTCATCCTGCTTCCACTGATGCGGATGGGGATTTTTGCCATTGACTTCCATGGGAGGAATTTCAAAGCCTTGAAATGCAGCGAACAGGAGAAGTTAACATTACTGCATATACTGACATAACCTGGGAGATTTTGACAAAAATATTTAATATACTTCCGTGTCCACATCATTTTGGAAATTACTACTGAGGAATTGTAGCTTGTCTGAAAATTATTTGAACACCATTAGAGCCATCCTTGTTATAATATGCTGAAGTACTTGCTCCTGAGTAAGAGTCTTTTTCTGTAAGATAAAGTGCCTTTAATTCATATTATTTTGCTAAATGTGATTGGGCACTCTGACTTTTTTCCTGTTGCTATAGTTCCATCACATCTGTTAGGAGTAGCTCTTTTAATTGCATCAGTTAGGCTTACATAAAAGAGTATTTTAATGATACAAAGACTGGTATAAAGCACAGTCTGAAGTCTGGCTGAAAAAGAACCTCACACACAAACTTTGACTGGAGCAGCTTGAAAGCTGCAGGCATACACACAAACTTTCCAGACAGAGATGTTTTCTTGTGTACAAAAAGTAATTTTCTTTCCACATAGTAAAATGAAGTGAAGTTTGTGCTAGTCAGGCATTTCTTTGTTTTATAACCTCTATCCTCACATTTTTTTAATACAACCCAAACTGTGTAAATAACAAGACAGTTTTGTTAACATTCAATCTACGACAGAGTTGTCATTAAAACAAATTAGAACATGATATTGAGTTGCTATTTCATGACATTGCATCACAACACCATGATGTTCCATTGCCTTGTCACTGTGATGTGAGCTATCTTAGGAGTTAGCTAGATATTGGCTGGGGTCTTGCTATTGTAAGACTGGACTGAGTGGATTACCATATTTGCTGGTTGAAACTGGAGTCTGTACAGTGGTAGTGCTGTTTTGTAATTACAGCATATAAATCATTTACAGCACCATTCATCTCAAGAAAGTCAAAGCGCTTTATAAACTAATACATTAACTCCACAGTGCTCTTCATCCTCCATTGCAATGCAACCACATCTGGAGTGAAATATAGGTCACAGTTTAAGATATGGTGGGGGTGGGATGGGGAGGATTCAGTGGGAGAAGTGGTTGACCATTGTGTGGGGAGAGAAACAAGTTCTCTGGAGTTCCCAGTCTAAAAGAGACACTAACTAGTTAACAGGGAGTATAGTACTCTCTTTTCAAAATGTTTGTAATTCGTATTCCTAAACAAAATATCCTCAGGATCTTTGAAGGCCCTAGTCCTCACTGATGATGGAACCAGGGGCATCTCTAGGTATTTTGCCGCCCCAAGCACGGCAGGCAGGCTGCCTTCGGCGGCTTGCCTGTGGGAAGTCCCCAGTCCCGCAGATTTGGCGGCATGCCTGCGGGAGGTCTGCCAAAGCTGCAGGACCAGCAGACCCTCCGCAGGCATGCCACTAAAGGCAACCTGCCTGCTGCCCTCGCGGCGACTTGCAGAGTGCTCCCCATGGCTTGCCGCTCCAGGCACGCGCTTGGCGTGCTGGTGCCTGGAGCCGCCCCTGGATGGAACCCATATTTAATATGAAATTTTAAGCACTGGCTTGAGTTAGTATGCAAAACTAGCACCTGAAAAAGCTCCCTGATGAAAACATCAGATTTTCATGCTGAGATATTTCAAAACAATCAAAGTTTTATCTAAACTTTACGCACACATATAAAATCTCTGATTTTGCCTCCCCAATTTTATCTAATACAGCTACCATGCTGCTACCACAAAATAATAGTCTCCCAATTAAAACAGAGTTCCTAAATTAGGTCAGCCTTAACATTTCTGGTGTTCCAAAAGACATTACCTCCTTTAGATAGGAGATGGGAAAGTTTGCCCCTACAGCCACATGTTCCCAGTGCTATGGATATGCATACTAAATAACTTTTCATAGGATAAATAATTATGATCCACCTTACACTGGGCATCTTGTTTTATCTTTCCCTAGGACTGCTAAATGGCGAGTTCTTTGGTCAGGAACTATATTGTACTGAGCTAAACATTTGGCAAATTGAATCAATGTTTGGATATTAAAACATGGAAATAAGTTAGCTCCCTTTGTTCAAAAGGGAGCGAGGAAGAGCCAATATATGTGGGGTGGGGGAGGCAACAAGAGGAGTTTCCTGGCTTAATGTTTTCAGTTCAAGCATTGACTTACATTGACCTGCCTCAGAGAACTGAAGCTTTGCCATATTGATGCAGAAAGGATGGTTTTTAGTTGTCAATCTTCCAAAATAAAGCTCCATTCTCCTTCAGGGCTCTCAATAATTCTTTTGTTTCAGCATTAGAATGGCCATACTGGGTCAGACCAAAGGTCCATGTAGCTCAATATCTGGACTTCTGACAGGGGCCAGTGTCAGATGCTTCAGAGGGAATGAGCAGAACAAGGCAATTTATCCAATGATTTATCTTATCAAGTCCCAGCTTCTGGCAGACAGAGGTTTAGGGACACCCATAGGATGGGGTTGCCTCCTTGACCATCTTGGCAAATAGCCATTCATAGACCTATCCTCCATGAATTTACCTAATTTTTATTTGAACCCAATTATAGTTTTGGCTCTCATAACATTCCCTGGCAACAAGTTCCACAGCTTGACTATGTGTTGTGTGAAGAAGTATTTCTTATGTTTGTTTTAAACCGGATGCCTATTAATTTTGTTGGATGACCCCTGGCTGGTGTGTTATGTAAGGGGTAAATAACACTATTCACTTTCTCCCACTGGTGCAAGTAAGCCGGTGTGTTCGTATGCTGTAACATTAAGACATTATTGCTGGTATGCTGTACTGGAAAGACACATCGGTATCCGCTGAACACTACAGGGCTCTCCCAGGAACCGCAGTGGTGTAAGGAGCAGAATGTGGGGTCACTGGGTGGCCCCACCTGGCAGCTCCTCTGGCATGGCTGCATCACCCCCAGCCCTGCCCCTAGCCCTTTCACACAGTTGCGTCTCCTGTCTAGGGTCTGTACAGCCCCGCTGGAAGACAGGGCTGGGGGTGGTACAGCGGCGCTGGAGAAGCTGCTGGTGTGGGGCTGCCTGGCAGCCCCATAGTCTGCTTCTTTCACCACTGTGGCTCCCAGGAGAACCCTGTGGTTCAGCAGATACCGATTTCTATTTGTGGATATCCATATCCATGGGTATAAATTTGTATCCACGCAGGGCTCTAGTCACAGAATATTTTGTGTGTGTGTGTGTGTAGGGGCCAGGGTCGGTACCATACCAAGAAGAGTTAAAATTCTATTTGCACCACTGCTTTCTCTACACCATTCATGATTTTATAGAATTCTTATCATATTCTCCCCTTAGCTGTCTCTTTTCTAAGATGAATAGTCCCAGTATATATCCTTGGGGAACCTCACTATTTACCTCTCTTCACTGTGAAAACTGACCATTTATTCCTACTCTTTGTTTCCAGTCTTTTAACCAGTTACTGATCCATGAGAGGACCTTCCTTCTTATCTCATGACTGCCTACTTTGCTTAAGGGCCGTTGTTATGGAACTTTCAGAAAGCCTTTGACAAGGTCCAAGTACGCTATATTCACTGAATCATCATGTTTGTTGACCCTCTCAAAGAATTCTAATAGATTGGCAAGGCATGATTTCCCTTTACAAAACCCATGTTGACTTTTCCCCCAACAGATCTGTTCATCTATGTGTCTGATAATTCTGTTCCTTACTACAGTTTCAACCAATTTGCCTGGTTAGGCTTACTGGCCTGTAATTACCAGGATTGCTTCTGGAGCCTTTTAAAATAAAGTCTTTTAAAATCCGTCAGCATTACATTAGCTATCTGCCCGTCATGTGGTACAGTGGCTGACAAACTATTTACATACCACAGTTAGTAGTTCTGCAATTTCATATTTGAGTTCCTTTAGAACTCTTGGGTGAAGACCAATTGGTCTTAGTGACATATTTAATTTATCAATGTGTTTCAAAACCTCCTCTACTGACACCTCAATATGTCACCTAAAAGAATGGCTCAGGTGTGGGAATCTCCCTCACATCCTCTGCAGTGAAGACTGATGCAAATAATTTAGTTTCTCTGCAAGGGCCTTGTCTCCCTTCAGTGCTCCTTTAGCATCTTGATTGTCCAGTAGCCCCACTGATTGTCTGCCAGGTTTCCTGATTCTGATGTACTTACAAAAACTAAACTGTAACCCCCCACCCCCCCGCCCTTCTTTTGCTGGTTGCTGTTCAAGTTCTTTTTTGGCCTGCCTAAGCACATGTTTATACTTGACTTGGCAGAGTGTATGTTCCTTTCTATTTTCCTCAGTAGGATTTGACTTCCAATTTTTAAAAGATGTCTTTTTGTATCTGTCTCTTTGACTGTTTAGCCATGGTGGCATTTTTTGGTCTTCTTACTGTATTTTTTTATTTTATTTGGGGTATATATTCAGTGTGAGCCTCTGTTATAGTGTCCAGAGAATCACTACAAGTCACTGTTCACTTCAGTATTTCCTCCTCACTGCCCACCAGGTTTCTTAGAGTGTATGGTCATCTATTTGGTTATCTGGTTTTCCCTGTAATTCTTTTCACTGTTTAATTACTTTTAATTAGGAAGATTATTTATAATGCTCAGTGAACTAAGGATTGGGATCTTAAGACAACGTCTTTCAAGAGGATGTTTTAAAAATGCATTAGGTTCTGCATCAACAAAAAACTGGTGTGTGTGGAATGGTAAGGTGACTGGGGATCTCGTATTCACAGGGGCACACTTGAGGGAAATGTATCTAACATGTACACTTAATATTCTTAATATTAAAAACTCAACCATGTTTATTCCCAGAGTTCCTCTGCGGGGGATCTCTCCATATTTCACACCCATTTAATCTCTATCCCAGACCCCATAATTTGATAACCTTCATTTAGGCAAGGAAAGTTGGCAAGAGGTCCCTTCAAAGTTCAAGAAGATTGCCTGTAAATCATTGCTGAATGACATGACCTTCCCTCCCCGGGAGGCCTAAGCAGGCTGTCTCTGCAGTGCTCCCAAGATCTGATGGCCTGGAAAAAAACACAAAACACCCCATCCACCAATAAATTCTGCATCTTTTTCATAGCTGTGTAGAGTGCTTACCATTTGCCCAGCTCTCCAGATACACTGGAATGTTTTCCTCAGTTATATACACACTCCCAAACTTCTACCTCCTTGTTTCCTCTGCAACATTATATAATACTTCATATTTCTACACCACATTAAAAGGATTTAAAGTAGTTTACATTAAGCCTCACAATTTCCTGTGAGGGATGTAGTCATATTTACACTTAAAAAAATAAATAAATGGGAAAAACAGGTTCAAGGAGGTTAAGTGATTTGCCCAAGGTCACACAGTGAGTCAATGAGAAAACTGGGAACAGAATCCTCCCCCCATTCCTCACACCACCGCCCAAAATGCCAATTCCTCATCCGATGCTTTAATCACTAGCTAGTGCTTCCCCTTACTAGTTGAAAACAGTATGCACTAGAAAATGTAGAAATCCCACAATAAGACAAGTTTCTAGGCCCACTTATTCTCCATTGCTTTTTGCTGATAACCTCCCCACCCAGATTCCTCAAAACAAGCCTCTGCAGTCTGATTCCACACACATTTTTGCCCCAACAGGTGTTTCACTCTTGTCCACTCCCAGTTCTCGAAGGCAAATCTTTATGGGACAATCTCTCCCACTATTCCCCATCCCCAACTGGGGCTAGGTTTGGCATGCAAAGTTCAGAGCTGAATATGAAATTCCTGAAAGCTTTTGAGGGGATTCACAGGCACGGTTTTGGTTTAGGTCTCACTCTACTCTTCCCCTTACTGCCAAAGATAAGCTTGCACACAGCCAGTTTTGTCTCATTTCCCTCCCTACAACTCCTTCACAAAAGTTTCTACAGCCTAACGAACAAATAAGAAAGGTTGGCAACATTTTGAAACATAAAAACCCTGACTTTGCTGGCCAGGGGAAAAAGAAAGAGGTAACTTATCTGTGCAGTAACTAATGTTCTTGAACGAGGTAGTCTGTATACATATTCCACAGCGGGTAAGCACACATCCAGCATGCAGATGTTAGACAGTTTTCTAGTCAGCAGTCTGCAATGGGAGGGTGCATACACCCTTCCTTTCCCTGAGAGCTTCATGAGGGTATAAAATCCAGAGCCCACGCCACCCAGTTTCTTCAGCACCACACAAGCCTGCAACATTAGAACTCTAAAGTAGGGGGATGGTGGATGGGCATGGAATATGTATAGGAACTACATATTTGACTCAAATAACATTAACTCCTATACAGGTAAATAACCTTTTTTCTTCCCCCTTTGTTGAGCGCTAGTTCATATACATATGCCACAGCTAGTGACTCCCAAGCAGTCATTCTCACTGGGGACAGGTACAAGAAGTCTCCGTAAATATGGACTATAACAAGGATCTTCCAAATCTTGCATCGTCCCTGGCTGCTTCCACCAGCACATAGTGCTTCATGAATACGTCTACAGATGACAAGGTTGCTGGTCTGCAAATATCCTGGATTGGCGGGTTTGCTAGACATGCCATGGAGGTGGACTGCACCCTGGTGGGTCTAGTCATTCACTGATGGGCAGCTACTTGCTTGCTAGTCGGTAACATGACTAGGCAATCCAGCTAGATATTCTTTGCATACACACAGCTTGTCCTTTGACTCTCTCGGTGTCAGCCAGAAAAAGCCTGGGAGATTTCCAGAAGGGTCTTGTCCTGTCTAGATAGAACAATACGGCTCTACACACAACTAGCATGTGCAGCCTTTGTTTGGATCTCTAGGGTAACACTTGGCAGTAACACAGGCACATGGATGACCTTGTTGATGTTAAATTTTGACACCACCTGGAGAAGCAATCTGGTCTTCTGGATATATTGTCCCTATGAATGACTGTATAAAGTGGCTATGCCATCAAAGCCTGCAGCTCCCCAACTCTCCTGACAGAGGTGATTGACAGGAAGAACCCACTTTCATGGAGAGGTAGGGCAATGAGCATTTAGTCATAGGTTCATTTAGTCATAGGTTCATAGCCATGAGTTTTGAGAGGGCCAGGTTAAGGTGCTGGGGCTGGGGCCTTGACTCTCAGGTATAAGCTCGAGCTGCTTTTCAGAAACCTCTTTACCATGGGGTGAGAGAAGACTGAATATTTGTCAGTCGGTGAGTGGATTGTGGAAAATGGTGGCCAGGTGAACCCAGAGAGAGCTCAGTAAGATGTCAGAGCATTTCAGCTGCAACAGATAGATAATCCAGGACCTCCTGTATTCCAGAATGTATGGAGGATTATCCAGTGCTGCTGCATACAGCTTGCCAACTTTGTCTAGAAGAAGATGGACCTAGTAGCATTTTCCTGCCACTAATAAGGATGCACTGAATGTCTCATGCACAGATAAACTCTGCTGGTGTCAACCAGCGAGCATCCACACCGTCAAGTGGAGGGAGCTCAGGTGCAAGTCCAAGCCCCCATTCTGGACTAGAAGGTTGAAGATCAAGAGTAGAGAGAGATCGGTGGTACTAGAGAAAGATTGTAGAGTCCCTCAACCACATTTGCTTTGGGGATAATTCTGGCTTTCCCCCCCCCCCGATCTTCTGCAACCCTGTGGGCAGAATGGGAATGCATAGTCTGTCTGTCCATCTGTCGGAGGAAAAAGCCATCAGAGAGCCAGGTTTGTGCCCCTTTGCCTCCCCCCCCCAAAAAAAAAGAAGTGGCAGCACTTGTTTCCGGCTGTCAGAGAAAGGCCCATGTGGTGAAATCGTCCTCCCTCCAAATCACTGGAAAGATGTCCCAAAGGACTCTCACATGCATCACCCACTTGTATTGTCTCAGAAGTGCCTGCTCGGGTCATCTGCCTTCACACTGCCCACCCCAGGAGATTACCTAGTCAGCAGTCCATGTTGTTCTCTATGGCAAAGTCCCAAAGCTGGATGGCCTCCTGGCACAAGGGACAAGACCAGCAAATGGCCCCTCCCTGCCTGTTTAGGTAGAAGACTGCTGCCATCTTGACTACTACCAGGTCTGTCTGGCTGCAAATGCTCAGATGCCCTGTATATGGCCCTGAGTTCTAGAACATTTACGTGTAAGGCCCTCTGTGACAGACCACTGGACCCAAGCCATGAGGTCACCCATATAAGTCCCTTCACCTGAACATGGATCATGAACAAATTGGATGCTACAGTTCTTGTGACGGGAGAGGAGCTGGTATTACAGAAGTGGGTGGGTGAGGTTCTGTGGCCTGCAACATGCAGAAGGTCAGACTAGATGATCATGATGGTCCCTTCTGACCTTAAAGTCTGATTCTTATGGGTGAACTAGAGCTGTATAGGACCACATTCCATACACTGCCCAGGTCCCTCCACCAGTCTAGCAACTGGAGGACTGCCGGGGGAGAGAAACAACATGGTCTAGCTAGTGTCTTTTTGGGTGGTAAACTGCAGATAGCTGTGCCTGAAGTTGCCAGAAGCAGATCCTTGCATACAGAGTAACAAATCTACATGCTGCTGTAAGACCCAGCAGCCTGAAGCACGACCCCACTCATATGGTGGGGCAAGGGGGTGGAGGCTGCAGGCGGGAGCAGAGACTCAGGGCCGGATTTCCAATCAGACACAGTAGGCATGTGCCCAGGAATGCCTATAAGTTAAAAGTTTACAGATAACACAAAGGTCAGCTGTAGGTAGGGGGGCAGGAGTGTTGAAGATGCTGTGCCTAGGGGCATGTAAAGTATAAATCAGGCCCTGCGATCTGTCAGTGAGAGGCAGAGAGACCAGGGTGGTGAAGTAATATATTTTATTGGACCAACTTCTGTTGGTGAGAGAGACAAGCTTTCAAGCCCCACAGAGATCTTGGGTAGTAGGTAAGCAATTGCTGTCTCTGCATTGAGTACAGCAGCCAATTAACCCCTACACGGTTGATGGTGAATGAAAAAAAATCCTCATTAACAACACACCAAACAGTTGAAGAAAGGACAGTGTTGGCCCAGATTTGACATTCTGAGTAGTCCCTGTCTTAAGTTCCCTCTAAGCTGCGCAGCCACATGGCTGCACAGCAGCGTATTAAGCGCAGAGCAGGCGCTCAGGCTGCAGTGGGAGAAGCGCCCCTACGCCAGCCCTGGAGAGGCCAGGGGAGAGGCACCTATCCTATGGCCCCAGTCCTGGAGCTGCCACAGCTGGGGGAGAGGCACCTCTCCCCCCTAGTCCAGGTGCTGCTGCAGGGAGAGAGTGTTGCAGGGAGTCCTCTCTCCCCATTGTAGGCCTAGGGAAGCCTGCACCCTGAAATCCCTCATCCCCACTTCAGAGGCTGCACCCCCAGCTAGAGCTCTCACCCTACCCCAACCCTGATCCCTTATTTCCCCCTCCACACACACACCCCAACCCTCTGCCCCAGCCCTGATCCAGTCCCAGCCTCAGCCATTACCTGCTTTTGTCCACACACCAGATGCCTCGTTCAGACTCTCAGCTACACTACAGTTAACCCTTTGGTTTAGGCTTAGGCTTTTGCCTCCCAACTCTGACCTTTGTCAGATGGGACTGGTTCTGAATCAGAGGCTTTGGCTCTAACTGTTAAGCCAGACTCTTGCTCCAGCCACTAGGCCAGACTGCCCACAACTTGTTTGTTGATAAAATCACAACATAAAAGGGATGGTGTCTTTGGGCACCAAATCAAGTCTTCTGCCTGGTAAATGCACTTGAGGGGTAGACACCCTTCCCCCCCAGACTTTCTTCAACGGGCCTCTGCCTGTGGGGCTCAGGCAGCCTATACTGGAAGAACAGCTATTGCTGACAGGGATCTCTCTAAGGCAGCACTTTAGACCTCAATCCTTGGGATGAGAGAGTGACTCTAGAATCTCTGAAGGATCTCATTGTCTCAGTCTTTTCATTTAAAAAAAAAAATCAAGCAACATTCTGACAGCATGTCCCGAGTAGCTGTTTGTAACTTCAGTGCTAGGTCAAGAGGTGTGGCACATTGTGACCACTGTAGCCATCACCATGGAGGCAATGTGTGCCAGGTCCAAAGCTGTCTGCTTTGCAATTTTGGTCACCACACGACCTTCCACCAAGACAGTCTGAAAATTATCCCTGTAATCCAGTGGCAGTTTGTCAATAAATGGTTGTAAAGCACTCCCGTCAACATGGTTGTATTTTGCCAAGAGTGCCTGGTTGTGTGAGATCCTCACCTGGAGACTCAAAACGAAGTAAGATTTCTGGCCCACCAGGTAGAGGCACTTTGTCTCATTGTCTTTGGGATCACTCTCTGGCAGCCTTGACGGGTTCTCTTGCTGGCTGCCATCAACACTAGAGATCCCAGTACCAGGTGCAACCAGAACTGTCCATGCCCAATAGTTGGGATTTGGTACAGTGTCTCTGCTCATTTGGACATTGGTGCCAGTGATACCAGTGTCTGCCATTGGCACCCACTAAAGCCCTATAACTCCTTGTTGGTCTATGATGCTATGCACTAGTACTGATGAGCATAGGATTTCAAGGCATTTATGTGGTATATCCTGCATCTCCTGAGCACTTGGAACATGTTGTCGTTCTCAGAAGAGGTAGGAGACTGATCTGGAGCCAGGGAATAACATTTTCACATTGCAAGACATCCCCAAGGTGTGGTTAGTAGGGCATCATCTGGACAGGAGGTTGTAGCTGGTACCATCTGTCCCTCACTCGAGCAGCCTACTCCTGGCTCTGGTCTGAGAGATGCAATGTGGACAGGTCCAGTAGCTGGAGTGGGGATGATAGTCTATGCCAAAAGTACAGTATAGTAGCTAGTTGTGGGTAGTACTGAGATGTTATGGGGGCCTAAATGCTCCACATGCCATGATCATATGACATCAGACCCCATGATGTTTGGTCCCAGTGATCCCAGGACCAGGCTGGGTCAATACCACACACTGCCATCAGCCACAGGTATATGCCTCTTATCTCCCGGGCGAGGCTGATGCTGTCAAGCACTGGAACCTGAACTGGGGCCAGCTGATGGCTTTCCTGGGAGTCTGAAGAGAAGAGGGAAGAGTCTTCCAGGAAGGGTGGGGCTTGCCCTGTAGGTGTAGGGGGAACTTGACTGGATGGTAGAAGCAACAAAGTCACTAGGCCCAGGAACCTGGACAGTGTCGGGGTAGAGCAGCTCCAGTAGTTGAATGGGTGCCAGCCTTGGGAGCATCTGCAGATTGGTGCTCAGGTGACTGCACTAGAGCCAGTGGAGGAGGCAATAGAATGGCCAATACTGAAGTCAGGCTTCTGCTGGTACCATGCTAGCCAGTTGTCTCTCCAACTGCCCAGCTATCAAGGTGGCTAAAATGGCCACAGCAGCAACAGATGGAGCCTCTATTGTGGCCAGGGCTACTCAGCTGCATGGGGTCCAATGCTCAGGGAACTTCTCTTCAGTTTTGAGGCACCTTTAATGTCTGACAGCCTGGTGGCCTTGTGCAGCCCCAAAGTCAGATCCAGAGAGGAGGATCTTCAGATCGTCTCCTTTGAAGACTTATGCTTTAAGTCCAATTTGTCTCGGCTTTCCAGATGAGGAAGCCGTAGGCCTGAGTGACTCTTCAGTAGTTTGACACTGAAGCTGGGGCAGTCTGACAGCCTCTGGGCTCCTGAGGATCCAGGTGCCCAGAGACCATGATCAGAGACCAACTTCACTGCCTGTTCCATGAAAAAAGGCTCTTGAGTGCCTCTACTTTGAGTGCTCGGTCCATTTTGAGAAGCATCTGCAGATTTCACAACTTTCCAGGACATGCCCCTCACTGAGGGAGAACAGATCTCTTGTCTGTGGTTCAGAGGCATGACTGCCTTGCAGGACAAGCAGTTCTTAAAGCCCAGGGGCTTGCCATGGTCAACCATAGAAGCTGGTACTGCCAGCAACTGCAGGGAAGGATTATTTCTCTCTCCCTGACCCCCACACTCCACTCAGCATCCCATAGACCTAAGTAAGTAACACTAAAGTAGAGGTAAATCCTGAAGGGAGTTGCTCCAACATATGCCACAGGCAGTGAGAAGGAATTGGTGTGATGGGGCAGCTCAACCCTTTATACCCTCACAAAGCATGTGAAGAAAGGAAGGGTACATGTGCCACCCCATTAGATATTGCTGACTAAGAAAATTCTCCAATGCACGTGCACTAGACTTGCACCCACCTGTACTTTTTAGTGTACTTACTTCTTGCTAGGAAGTGCTAACACTTTTTATCTGGCCAGAGCATGTCATTTGGCAAGATCACCTCCGAGGCTTCTTTATGTAACAAATAACAGGTGCAAGATAACGGATGCACACAATAGAGTTAATAAGTAATATATCTGCATACAACACAGAGGCAGAAATATTTTGATTATCTAAAAAAGTCTACACGTTGTGAATTCCATTCAAATACTCTCTATTTACATCTGCCCTTTGCAGCGTGTCACCGGAGGCAACAAAATGCAACAAAAAACAGTGCTTGCTTCATCTGCACTTTTATGCAGGGGCAGTCAAACTAGTGACATCCTATCAATCAAGGCTCCACTGAGTTCTGAGAATGACTCTTCAGAGAGGTCAAGTTTTTAAAGAACACAGCACCCATGTTGAGAGCAAATGTCTAAATGGGAGCTGAGCTCACTTAAACATCAAAATTAGTGGTCACATTTTCAAGAGAACTCAGTACATGGGGTGCTGCGTGCTTCTGAGAGCCTGGCCCTTATTTAGGTGACTAAGTGGGAGATGGGCTGTTTTGAAAACCTGATCCCAATTGCGATTGCAGAGTACTTTTTGAAATTTTGCCCTAACTGCTTCACTATGGGTGGTCAGATTTTGTACTAGAGATGACAGCAACTCATTTTCTACATAATCTTGTTGTACGAATATCCTTTTTGCACAACCATCTAGCCATCCATGAAGACTGAAGAGCCATTTGTATAGTAAAATTACTTCATACTGCAACATTCTATGCGTCACTGAAATTCCTCAGAAAAAACTGGCGGAATGGTGAGCCTTTCCAGAAAGGAAACTGCACCTTCTTAGTTCCCAAGCCACCTTTGTTAAAGTTCCCATTGCAGAATGACTTTCAATTTACACCTGCTGGGGGATAAGCACCTGATCAAAAGCCCATTGTGGTCAATGGGACTGTTTCCATGACTTCAGTGGGCTTTGAATCAGGCCCTAAATTCAATTAGGGTGAAAGTGAATTGTACTAAAAAGGGTTACATTTGCTGGGGAGTAAATAGGAGAGGAGAGGTTGTGCATGAGCTGAAGGACAATAACATCAAGGAAGGTTTATGGTGACATGCTCGTCATTTAAGTGGTACTTTTCATCACACATTCATGGATAACTAAATTTGGCACTGGAGCTGCTGGCAATTAACAACTTGGTAGGAAAATCTTTAACAATGTTTTAAATTCCAGATCAAGTTTATTTTAAAGTAGCATATCCATTAGGGTTGCCAACTTTCAAATCCCTGAAAACCAAACACCCGTGCCCTACTCCTTCCTCCGGGGCCCCTCCCTGTCCTGCCTCTTCCTCTGAGCCCTGCCCCCAGCCCTGCTGTTTCTGCCCATCCCATCACTCATTCTTCACCCTTGCCCCCGTTGCTAACTCCCCCATGCCCCAGGATTCACCTGCTGCCTGCAGAGCTGGGCTGGGAGGAGCTGACGCAGAGAGTCAGCCCCTAGATTGAGAAGCTGGGGTGTGGAAATCAGGGCACAGCCACGTGCAGACATGTTACACACACACACACACACACACACACACACACACCCAGTACTTACATTGGAGCCTGGTTCGGGAGCCAGACAGTTCTCTGTTAGGCTGGGGGGTAGGAACAGCAGCAGCTGCTAAGCAGAGCCATTCTTCTAGGCTCCAGCAGCAGCCAATGACCTCCAGGGGAGTCCAGTCACTGCAGGTAACTGGACTTTTAGTATCCGGTCAGCTGTGCTGTGCTGACCTGACTTGATGTTGCCAGTTTCCCCTTTCAACCAGACATTCTGGTAAAAAACAAACAAAAAAAAAAACAAAAACAGGCACCTGGCAACCCTAACATCCCCTAACTTTTAAGAAAAAGGGCACAAAGTTTCAAATCCTAAATCCAAACTGGTTTTGAGTGTTAGGTCCTCCACCACGAAAGAAGCATTTTTTCTGGAAGCCACACATGTTAAATTGACTATAACTCACACGCAGCTTCATCAGTGTCACTCAAAATTTAAGATTTTTTTTCCATGCTGAGTTTCAGGGGAAAAAAAAAATCAGGTCTAAAGGACGTTTTTGTGTGGCCCCAGCTGATGGAGCCAGTAACCCAGGAATTGTTCATGCACAGGGGGAAATCCCTGAATGGCAGAGTCAGTGTAAGGCTCTGTGCCACTACTACAGTACTTGCTGCCCTGTTCAGGGAACACAGAGGGCCTGGCCAGAGTGGCACTGTTTTCCGGCTCTTACTGGCTGACCAAAAGGCCCCTTGGGGTCACGGTCACCAGGCACAAGTTATCACAGCCCTTGGCACAGTCTAAGTAGAACTAGGACACAGTCAAAATTGACTTGTTTACGTTATTCAGTTAGACCTAGCCATAAACAATATTTGCCAAAGCATATAATCTTAGTACAAGACAGATTAAGATGGGGTTCTGAAACTGGGGGTCAGGATCCCCCAGGGGTTGCAAAGTTACTACATGGGTGTTGCAAGCAATCAGCTTCCACCCCAAACTCCACTTTGCATCCAGCATTATTAATGGTATTAAATATATAAAAAAGGGTTTTTAATTTATAAGGGGGGGTCACACTCAGAGGCTTGCTATGTGAAAGAGGTCACCAGTACAAAAGTTTGAGAACCACTGAATTACGAGGATCTCTAAAACTCAGTAGCCAAATGTACAAAAGAAGGGTATAGACAGGGAGTAGGGATGTCAGCAAGTGGTTCAGGAGTTTGGTAGTGGGATGCAGCATCCTTCACCACAAAAATTGCCGTAAGAGCTGATACTGAGTGCATCTGAGCACTGGTAACTCTTATCGCTAACTATGGGCCTAATCCATTGTAGTCAGTCTTAGCAAAGAGCTCCATTCTCCATATGCACTGAAGTATCTTCTCATTTCTTTGGGTCAGTGTTGAGATACATTGGCAGGGAAGCAGGTAGTGCTACACTCATGGTCTGTGAATAAACTGCAAGCTTCATTTTCCAGCATCTTTTGCAAATATTAAATATGCTTAAAGTTGTGACATTAACCAAAAAAAAGAAGAAATTCATGAAAGGATTTGAGCAGATTGTGACCCAAGAATCTTTAACCTGGCAAAGGGGTTACAAGAATATCCTGATTCTGGTTCACCATTTGAAGTCTCAAATGAAAGCTGGGAACACACGGTTCATAAAGATCATTGTGAAATGTATGCATGAATTGTATACTGAAAATATATTCTTAAACTCTGTATCAAGGTACTACTCACTAGCAAATGTGAAAAACAGGTTATTTCAGATAAACATTTATCTCTGTCCTGATGTAAATTAAGCATTGTAAGCCAACACAATGGATACCTATTTGCATACGAAGTCAAATATAAACAAGGAAGTGAAATCAACAGAAAAGGAGCACACAGGAAAAAACCAGACATGTGCAGAGGGATGTTATCCTGTCTATGAGTAAAGGCAATGAATTTTGAGGTTATCTGTAAAACAGAAAGAAGACACCAGGGTATCCGCATAAAGAAAGTAAATGTACAAAGTGTTTGTATTAATGAAAGCTGGAGACATGGGCAGCTGGTGGACGCCTCCTTTGGGGAGGCTACCTCCTGGCCCCACCCCTTCCACGTGAGGCCCTGCCCCCCATGGCCAGAGCAGCCTCCTCCCCCTTTCCCCCACTCAACTGGAGAAGCCCCCATGGGCTAGCCAGAACTGCAAACCCCTTTCTCCAGCTGCGCCAGCAGGATGACCCGAGCGGCCCCAGCAGCGCTGGTGGGCCGACACACAGGCTGGCCAACCTGAGCACACAGTCCCTGCCACCTGAGTCACCCCAGCTCCAGGCCAGCCTGAGCAGCCCCAGCTGGAGAATCAGAAATGTGGCATGCCTCCCCCTCCTGAAACCCCCAGATGCTCAGCAGAAGAACGCTGAGCTTTTTATATGTGCCAGGCAGGTTCCAGGGTGGCTGAGGAAGCAGTATCTGCTACTCAGCTTCCCGGGTTCATTAGTAAACTCCTCAGATGCCCCAGAACCTGCATAATACTAAATAAAAACATGCAACCCGCATTCCGCAGTAGTGGCTGCACTAGGGAAGGCTGAGCTTTCCCTGGCCTATTGTACCCACTACCTATGGCTGGGTCTCAGCCAGCCTTGGTTTAAAAAGTGTTAGAGAATTTTGGGTGAGAAACTTTTTTAGACATGGAATTTAACCTGTCACTTAAGCTTAGTCTCTTGTTATGGTTTTGTTTGATATAACCATTTCCCCCCCCCAATATCGGTGTATTCTATCACCTGAATTTCTAGTTTTTGATAGTAAACTTCTTCTTGTTTTCATTATAACGATATCTGAGTGCTATGGTGTTAAGCAAAGTACTGTTCTGCGTTGAATATTAAAAGTTGGTGTTTAGTGTTCTTTTGAGTATAGCAGGCCTAGTAATACTATCAGTGTTCAGTGGATAAGAGGCTGGACACTGCAAGGAATGCTCTGAGTATGGGGGGTGTTGATGTGTGCCTGTTGCTACCTGTAGAGAGAGAGCGAGGTCTGCAGAGGCCTGGAAGGTAGTGGTTATGTTGCCAGAGACTGTTGGTTTTATAGAGCTAATCCACAACAAGCAGAGACAAGATTCCTTGATGCTAAGGGCAGGAAGTGGTGAGGATCCTCACAACCGGGCTGCCCCTGGAGAGCATCACATATACTATGGCAAAACCATAAAACTAACCAGATAATGCAGTGACTATGCTGGTCACTTATTGCTCCAACCTTTGGATCTCTAGCAATAGATTTGGAAGTCTGAGGTTTCTGCTTTGTAATTGAAGTCTTAGAGATTACATTAAATGAAAGAGACACAGGGCTTAAAAATGTCTTTGTTACTACATGTATTAGTTTATTACTGAGTTAAATACGTGAAATTACTGCTGCTGGTCTTGTTTTGTCAGGGCACTCCTGTAAGTTAAGCATCAATTAAGGCTTTGGTTGACTAGTTTTGGTGTTACATATAAAAGTATCAGGTATGTGACAGCACATGGCTGCCCAATTTAGAACAGAGTTCTACTCCCAGATTTACCAGCCATTCTTGTCACCAGCCTTTTGGCCAAATCGATACAAGAATGCATCTGAGGACATTAGAGGGTGCAGAGGTTTCATGAGACTTTTTTTTTGTGTGTGTGTAAAAAGAATGCACCAGATATAGCTATATTTTTGAGAGAGATTGAAAACTGGGTGATGAAGCAAGATCACTGAGGAGAACGGATCTGCAGATTTTTCCATTATGATATCATTGAAAACCATTATGTTTTTCATGGAAGTTCCTCCTAACTTTATTATGCTTTTAATGTGTTTAAAGTAAATGCAACTCATTGAAAGATTAACTCAATTCACTCTATTTGACAATACAAAGGGCTAACTTGTTAGTATCAGTACAGTCTTGAAGTACCTTTTCCAATGCTGATATATGATACGTGATGTCTCTTTTCAAAGGAAACTACTGTACCTTTAATCAGAACAAGACGACACAAAATTCAATGCACTGAGAATAAAGGCAGGAACGCTATTTAATAAGACAGTTTATTCTTTTCTTGTTATTATCAAAATGGCAATAACCTAGTTAAAATTATTAGCAAAAGTCATTTTAATATCTTCTTTTATAAGATTTCATTGCTAATTCTAATACTTTCAAGAAGATGAAAGTTCTCTTTGTAAAAAAGTGTTTCTGCTGCTTTGCTCACTGAAATATAGATGTGTCCATTTATCTAACTTCTTTTCTACTGGAAAATAAAATCAAAGAAAACGTTTGTGGAAATTTTTAGGGAGTTAGCCAAGGAAGAAGTAACATTACACAGTGCATATATTTCATAATATTAAAACTAAGGTGTGGTGGATTGGACTTACCTCTTTGAGCACCCCCTAGGATCCGGACATAGTACTACCCTCTTCAGCTCCCAGTGCTCCCAGGAGGCCTTCAGCCTACTTCTGCAGGTCTTCTGTGGCTCAGCCCACTGGCCAGATCACATAGTCCAAAATCTTTCCAGGGTACAGTCCCTTCCCATTCTGGGCCAACTATAAACAAAACAGTTTCTTACCCTTTGCAGCTAAATTTCCTCTCCTGAATTGGGTCAGCAGGATTCTCTCTGAATTCCTGCCGCTGATTATAACCTGGGACCAGATCAGGGCCCTTTAGTAACAGTCTAGGGAACATCCTTCCTCACGTCTCTGGCTCTGGCCACAGACTGACTTGCTGATAATAGGCAGCTTCTTTTATTTTAGTCTGGTGGGCCTTGATTGGGTGCTGCTGGCTCCCAGTCCTTCTAGCTGTTGGAGGACCAAATCTCACTGGTTTCCAAAATGGCTACTCTTCTAGGCAAGCTGGGAGGTTGAATATTTGCTGTTCTTTTCCTCTTAAGACTGTTTCCTAGGGAAGGATGCAACGGAACAGCCAGTCAGGGACTTCCAACAGAGGGCTGTGAAGGCCTGGTACACCTGGTCACAAGAAGTTTTAAATCCAACAGGAATATCACTGTTACTTTATTTTGTGACTGAGTTGGGAATAGGAACATAAATATTACATTATCTTATTTTGTGAATAGGATCAGAAATGTTATTTTTAATTATACTGCACTGAAAATGTAAATAATGCTTTTCAAACCACAGAATAAGGGCTTGTCTTCACTGAAAATTTAACTCAAGTTAATGTTGCCATTAACTTGAGTCCCATGCACACACCCCAACCCCCACCCTTGACTTTAGTGTGATGGTGCTTTTAAATCCAGTTGCCTGGCCAATCTGGGTAGAAGCTACAGCTTGAGTGACCATACCACTAAGGCTACGTTTTAATCACGGGTATTTTTAGTAAAAAAAGTCATGGACAGGTCACAGGCCGTAAACAAAAATTCACGGCCCGTGACCTGTCCATGACTTGCACTATATATCCCTGACTAAAATCTTGGGGAAGGGCCGTGGGGTGAAGGGGGAGCGGGAGCAAGGGGCACCGCAGGTGCTAGGGGGGGCCGCAGCGATGCGCGGCCTTTGACCCTCGCTGGCAGGATGGATAAAAATCAATGATTTAAAAAAAAAATCAGATTTTTTTTAATTTAAGCTGGATTTTTTTGATAAAGCGATTTTTGAGGGAAAAAACCTACCTAAGGATAGTTTTAAGACACATTATAGCTCAGAGATATCTCATCATGGAATAGAGATTATAAATTCTAATTCTACAGTATGAGACAATATATTTATGTAATTTTAAAGGAAAGTTTTGTAAACGAGTTCCAATAGTTCATGGATTAGGGACCCAATTTTATGGGTTCCAGGGACTCCTGTATAGATTAATCTTTCTATCTACCCAATGGGATTCAGTGCTCAGTCTAGAAGATACCATCAGAGATGCTTAGTTTTTCAGTTCTCCAACTGTAGATGTGTCTCCAGAGATAACATGCTTGTTAACAGCAAAAATGTTTTAAAATAAATAAATAAAAATTTAGGGGTGAGAAATAACAGACCTGACCCTTGTTGTCCCTCTACAAATTTGCGTACATAGAGTCTATCCCTTACCTCTCTGTAAAAGGGCAAAGTTTCAAAAAGTTCAGTGAACAGAAGATTGTTGGGGATGGAATAAATCTGGACAAGGAGAAGAAGTCTGGAGATAAATGTGGGAAGGGAGGGACAGGCAGCAGAAACAAAAGTGAAACTGGAATATGCTGCTCTAACAGAAGTCTTGAGGTCTTTCTGAGTGTAGCCTTCATTGATTTGAGATCTACCATACCATTCTCTCACTAGAAGGGAAAACCTGGGCCGTAAGAGAGACCCAGTTTGGGAATATTTTAATGAAGTTCTTCAACCTGCGGGTAAGACAGAAATGCGTGCAAAATGGAAACAGTGCAACAAAGAAATGCAAGGCCTGGTTGCCTGAATGAAACAACATCATGAGACGTGCTCCTTCTCAGGAGGAAGCTGCGTTGAAGATGATGAAAGGAACATATCTGAACACGCAGAATCTTCAGGTTGGTATACTTAATATCACACTCTACTTCTTTCTTAAGGACTGCCTGTCTGTCTTCTGGACTATTCTTGAATTCATATTTGAGCAAAAAATATAGTTGTTGCTCTATGGTACTATCATTTTAGATGCAATTGCGATAAAATATAAATAGCTGAAATAGGCAGATCTTCCTTCTACAATTTCACCTTTAAAGTAGTACTGAGTGTCAGTGACTGCAATGAGTAATAGTAAATGAGCAGTATGGTAATAATAATTAAATAACTGCATTGACTTATTTTGTTTAGGAGAAGCCATTCTCAACATACAAGATTCTGAAGACTATCCATCTTCAAGATCACCATCATTTTCTCTAGTTTCAGAGTTATCTGCCAATGATAGTGTTTCAGTCACATCATGTATGTCACATAGTCACAGTATATCACCTCTAGCAAAAACAAAAAGAAATCTCCATCAACTATAGATAAGCTGTGATAAGAACCAGTAGATTACAAAAAGACGTAATTGATGAAAGAATTGCCAGGTTTGTTGTGCAACAAACTCTCCTTTCCATATGATTGAGAACCCATACTTCATTGATATGGTTCAGTCATTAAGACCAGAATACTGTCCACCCAACAGAGCAGATGTCGCAGGCAAATTGCTGGATAAAGTATATGAAAGAGAAACTGAGCAGTGTGCAAAAGGTCTAGAGGGTAAAATTGTTAACTTGAGTCTTGATGGGTGGAACAATGTCCACAATGATCCTGTTGTATGTGTTTGTGTGACAACAGAACAAGGGAATGTCTTCCTTACAGAAACAATTGATACATCAGGAAATGCACACACAGTAGAATACTTACAAGAAGTAGCAGTAAAAGCTATAACAAACTAACTGTGAAAAAAAATTCAAATGTCTAGTACGCAGCTTGGTCACAGACAATGCTGCAAATGTATCCAAGATGAGAAGAAATTATTTAGAAGAGAGTCCCAAGCTAACAACATAGGGTTGCACTGCTCATTTGATGCACCTCTTAGCCAAAAACTTCGGTGTTCCAGAAATAAAGGCTAATGTTGAAATTGCAAAATACTTCCGTAACAACCACTTTGCAGCAGCTGCTCTGAAAAAAGTGGGAGGAACCAAGCTAACTCTCCCACAAGATGTGCGACAGAACTCAGTAGTGGACTGTTTTGAGCATTATATCAAGAACTGGCCTAATCTGATGACAGTTTGTGAACAAAATAGTGAGAAAAATAGACGGCATTGTCAAAGCCAAAGTTCGCAACATTGGGCTTAAGAGAAATGTTGAACACATGCTGAGTATCCTGAAGCCTATTTCTGTAGCCTTGAACAAAATGCAGGGAAATAGCTGTTTTATTGCTGATGCTGTTGAAATTTGGAAGGAACTGAGTGAGATCTTAAAAAGAGAAATATGCAATGACAGAGTTAAATTATAAGCATTACAAATGAATGGGGCAAGCACTATCTCCAGCACATTTTCTTGCAAATATTCTCAACGCTTGGTACTGGGGTCAAACCTTAACCACGGAAGAAGAGGAGTTGGCTATGACATGCACATCCAGCAATCATCCCTCCATAATGCCAACTATAATAAACTTCAGAGCTAAGGGTGAACCATTCAAGAAACATATGTTTGCTGATGATGTTTTAAAGTCACACCAGTGAGCTAGTGGAAGTCACTTAAGCACTTAGATTCTGAAATTGTTAAAGTGATCGTCTCACTTTTAACAGCACTAGTTTCTTCTGCGGATGTAGAAAGAATATTTTCTTCCTTTGGACTAACTCATTCCAAATTGAGAAATTGTTTGGGACCTGAAAAAGCAGGAAAGCTTGTTTTTCTTTTTCAGATTATGAACAAACAAGAAAATGAAGGTGAAGACGACTGAGTTAGCTGCAGAATCCAATATTTTAAGTTTTTCATGTTGACCTGGCTGACACAATCTATTTATTTATTTTTAAAGTCATTTAACTATTTGAGTTAAAAACAAAAACAAACCTGATTTTAAGAAACTTGAATGTTTAACTAAATTCAAAAATTCATATGCTTGTTTTGTTAAAATATTATGTTTGCTGTTGAAGAAAAAACATCCAGAATACATAACGCTGATTTAGTTAAATAAAACAGTTTAAATGTCTGTCTAGTGATGCTCTCCTCCTAATACAGCATGGCAAGAAAATCCTCCAAATATTAATGATTAACCTGTTTAATTGGAGATAGTTCACCTCCCAATGACTTCATAAATATCTGCTTCAATTACTTTTGGTAAATGAAATAACCAAACAATCATTCATTTCCTGATATAGCTGTAAAACTAAACTAAAGTTTTCAAAATAAATCACTGTTTAAAAATGTAAGTTTCATTTTTAGAAGTACACACTATACATCTATCTCTGAGATGTGAAGAATATGCATTAAAGTTATAACAACCAACAAAAATGCACTTTTATGTAGAAATCCATGATTAAATCGAGTCTTCCTGACTAGTGATTTAAATCAATTTGATTTAAATCAAATCCACCCTGCCCATTGGTGCTGGGGGTAGAGTGGCAGGCTCCCTACCCAGCTCCATGGCTCCCTGGAAGTGGCGACATCCCTCAGCTCCTAGGCGGAGGCATGGCCAGGCAGCTCTGTGCACTGCCTCCGCCCTGAGCACTGGCTCCGCAGTTCCCATTGGCCAGGAACCGTGGCTAATAGGAGCTGAGGGGACAGTGCCTGGAGGTGAAGGCAGCATGCAGAGCCCCTGCACCTCCATGTAGGAGCCAAGGAATGTCACTGCTTCCAGGGAGCCCCCCACCCGAGGTAAAGCACTGCCCAGAGCCTTTGCCCCCTCCCGGACCCCAATCCCTCTTAGCCCCCCCACCCAAACTCCTGCTGCTGTTGGGGGAGGAGGGTGTGGTGGCCCAAGACTGTCCCAGCAACAGCCAGTTTGTCTGGCCCAGGCAGCCCCTGGGCCAGCAGCCACACCGGCCGCTGCAGGAGTCACAGAGGTCCCAGAAAGTCACGGAATCTGTGACTTCCTTGACAAACTCGCAGCCTTAACCATAACTCCTCAGGAGCTAATATGACCACTCTGCAGTGTGAATTAAGGCAAGCTCCACTTGAATGCTGGTAGTCCTCTAATGCCTTTTCCCAGTGTCCTCTATGCACCCAGAAAGGGCAGACAAGTTGTCCCACAATTCACTGGGAAAGTATAGCATGCCTCATCTTACAGTAGTGCAAAGAACCACAGGACATACTCCCATTAGTCTTAGTGCCACACACTAGTGAGTGCAGCACTAATGTAGATACAGAGGTTCAAGTGTTATTTTACACTGTGGCTGCTCGAACTTGTGCTAGGCTAACTTGAGAAGCGTAACTCCAGTGTAGATAACTCAAATTAACTCTACACCGAAGACATACTCTATAATAATGATACTCAGACTGAGGCTCCCAGCTGCAAGTGGCTCTTTAATATGTCTCCTGCAGCTCTTTGCAACACAGAATATTAAAACACTGTGTAATTTAATTATTAACCAGTCTAAGTTACTAATGAATCAGGATGCTTTTACTATATTATTAACCAATTGTAATTGATAAAAATAATAATACTTGGTCAGTCATTTTGCTGTGAGAATATATATATAAAATTTTTAATAGTTTCCCTGTCATACTGTTTAAAATATTAATATATAGTGCTATAGTAAATAAAGCTATGAATTCACACTACTGCAGCTCTTTTGGGTAACGTTGATCGCTAATTTGGCTTCTAAACCAGTGAGGTCTGAGTATCACTGGCCTATAACAACTGTTCCTGCCCCCAAGAGTTCATAATCCAAGGCCCCAATCTGTAATATGACACAAGGAACAACACTGAAGGTAGTGGTGGATCATCCCAGGTGAGGTACTAGAGATTATCAACTACAAAAAGAGAAGATTTGATCAGGAGTAGAGAGATCAATTTTGGATTCATAGGCATAATCGCTGCGTCATATAATGTACTGATCACAGGAATGAGTGCTGTAAACTTCTGAATTCTAATTCTGGCTCTGCCACTGGGTTCTTGTATAGACTTGAACAAATCATATGTAGAAAATTTTTCAAAAATGGCTAAAAATTTTGTCTGTTTTTGTGTGCCCAATCTCAAACACAAAGGGACCAATTTTTAGACTTGCTGAGTATCCCAGCTCCCACTGACTTCAAAAATAACTCAATATTGCTAACCTCAAGAGATAAATTAATGAATCAGACCTCCCCCACCCCGTCATGCAGGTTTTTTTTAAATAAAATCATGGTTTTAGTCTGTCTTTAGACTTTTTAACTTCCCTCTATTCCTCTGCCAATGTGTGTTTTATAATTTCAGGTTGAAAAGTCAACCTTTAATGCACACCACTCTTTGAGAGCCCAGATGGAGACTTCACTTACCTCAGGGATGAGGAGAGGTAAGGGAGGCCATGTATTTCCTAGCATTGTTTTATTGACCCCTCAGCAACATTTCTTTGCCTCCTGCTGCCCTGGCACTTCTTTATCTGGGACTCAATGGCACCACTTGTTTGACTCCCCACTACCGTGGGTCTTCTCCGCCTGGCGCCCAGCAACAGCTTTTCCCCAACTCCTTCCTCCACTGCCCCAGGGCCTCCTTTGTGCTCTAGGACCACATCTGAGGGGAGGGCTTAGTGGCAGAGTTGCTGTCATGTCCTTAGCCCAGAGGCTCTTGCACAGAGCTCTGCCTTCATTCCCAGCCCTGCAAATGGTGGGACCAGAGTTGCTTCTTGTGTCATTGCAACAGCTCCTCCTGCAGGCGGCAAAATCCGTGATGCACGATCAATTCGTGAGAGCTGGCAACAGTGCGGGGGCTGCTTGGAGGGCACTCTCCTCTCCCAGTACCCCCAGGCTGGGGAAGCAGCCACTCTACCCTCTCCATCTCCTGCCCCGTCACTATCCTTTGCAGCCCCCACACCTACCTCCACAATCCCCTGCTCCCCACTCACCTTTCACAGTGTCGCTGTTGCGCCTCACAGTTCCTGGCATGTCCCGTCTAGCCCCCGGACCATGGTGTGGCACAGCTACAGTGCCTGAGGGCATGGCTTCAACCTCTCTAAAAACAGCGGGAGGTAGCAGCCAACTTTATTATGGGCAGCCTCGCTCCTGATGCAGATAGACTGTAGGGAAATGGCAGCCATCTTACTTGCTTCAGCCCCATTAGCAGTAATAGGAGATGGTGGCCATTTTTAATAAGGGAAAATTCGAGCGTTGGTGGCCCTTCAGTAGGTTTTCATGGGACAGGTGAAAAAAACCAAACCACCACCACCACCGAAATTGCTAGATTAACAATCACCTTGTGAGAGTTGTCAGCACTGAGAACTGTGAGTACCCACTGTTAGGAGCTGACAAAGAGCTGCACAAAGGAAACCATTTACAGTGCACAACGTTTTATTGCTTTTACAAGAGCTGTGTGACATATTCTTGAGTGCCATCTCCTGGCACCTTATCTATTCTCCATGTACACAATGACAGAGCTCGCTGGTAACAGTCCACGCTTGTGAACAGCAGGCCCAATGTGCCTCAAACGGAGCAACTGAAAACTCTTCTATTCTGCATAGGTTTTAATACCATGCTCATCACTGTAGCATCTGAGCACCTTCCAGTAGTGCATTAAGCCACCTGAGTACACATCTATCACACATTATTTAGTCTCTCATCCTTTCCCCAGAGGGGGAGGAATCTGTAGAGAAGTTTCTTGTAGGAGTGTGTTTTCTTCTTAGATATATAGCTATAGATATACACACACACATCTGTTGCTATGTGTTTATATGAGAGAAGGCAAGATCACAGAAAAGAACTTGCACTTGGAGTGAAAGGTGGTGAGGTTTGTGAGGTTTGTGTCCTTAGCTCCTGGGGAATTCATGCCACAGTTCTGGACTGCCCCAGGAGAGAATTCTGTCTCCTGCACAGAAGAGCTCTACTCTTATTGTAGAGAGGTCCGCTGTGCCAGACAAGCATATCAACCACAGTCTTCATCCCAGAATTTTAGATGATCTTTTAGATGTTGTGGACACACGTAATGGAGTGCTTTGAAAATAAAGACTAAGACCTAGAACTTGATACAAGGTACACAAGGTTAGTGAATAATCCCGCACCTCTCAATTCTCTTACTTTCTCTGTCTCAGCTTCCCCATCTGTACAATGGGGGTAATGATTCCCTCACCCTCATGGGGGATTAGAGACAAAGAGGGTGAGATGATATTATTTAGTGCAGTTCTCAACTGGGGGTCCGCAGAACCCCAAACCCTTTCAGCAGGGCCATGGGGCCCTGCAGTTGAAACCAGGTGCCCTGAGCCCTGGCATCTCCTCTCCCCGATGGGGCTGAAGCTGGGAGCGGCGCAGTGCTGAAGCCTGCTCTTCCCCCCGAAGCCAGGAGCGGTGCAGGGCTGAAGCCAGGAGCCCCAGCACTCCCTGTGGGCAGAAGCCCTCAGCCCATGGGCAGATTTGGGGAGGCACAAGGGTGTTGGCCCCCCAAACTGCAGTCCCTTACCCAGAGTGGGGCAATCCAGGGGCAGTTCCACTCTCCCACACTTCCACCTCTCCCCCAGCCCCCCTCAGGCCCAGTTCTCTGGCCAGGTTGTGGGTGGGAAGCCAGAGCCAGGCAGTGCAGGTCAGCTGCTCCTCTGGCTGATGGTGTCATGGAGTGGGCAGCTGTGGCACTCCCTCATCTGCTGCTGGTGCTCAGGGTTGCAGCTGCTCCTCATCTCCCAGCACTTTAACTGCTCACGCAGCCGGTAAGAGCTTCCCAGACAAGGGACCCGGCTTGGTCCAGCAGAGCCATTCCAGGAGCAGCCACTGCAGGGGGTGCCTTCCTGGCACATAGCCCCTAGCTACTCCCTCCCTGCACCCTGAGCTACTCCCCTGCCTGCACACAGCCCCTAGCTTCCCCCTCCCTGCATCCTGAGCTACGTCCCTGCCGTCACACAGCCCCTGGGTATTTCCTGCCTGCACCCTGAACGGTTTTCAAACTTTTTGAGCCGAGTTCCCTCTTTGAGTTATATTTTTTGGTTATGGCCCTGCACAGCCCAGACCGGCTGGGTGGCCTACTGAGGTGAGTCGGGGGGTGGAGGTGGCACTCACTCCCTGGAGCCCGCTGTACAGAGCTGGCCCAAGCCCCATCAGCCTTTGCCCCCACCCAACACCAAAATAGAAGTCAAACTATGCCTGTGCCCCAGGGTCCCCTCCTGGCCCAAAGCTCCGAGTCCCCACTCCCCACCCCTGCTGGGCCCTGGAGTTTTTATAGCATGTTAGGAGGAGGCCTCAGCAAGAAAAAGGTTGAGAACCCCTGGTTTAGTGGACCAGCTTCTGTTGGTGAGAGAGAGACAAGCTTCCAAGCCACACAGAGCTCATCATGAAGGATGTAAGAATTAGCTTACTTAGCACTTGGAAGATGTTAGGGTACGTCCAGACTACCTGCCGTATCGGTGGGTTAAAATCGATTGCTCGGGGATCGATATATCGCGTCTAATCTAGACGCGATATATCGATCCCCCAGCGCGCTTATATCGATTCCGGAACTCCATCAACCCCAACGGAGTTCCGGAATCGACACGGAGAGCCGCGAACATCGATCCCGCGCCGTCTGGACGGGTGAGTAATCCGATCTTAGATATTCGACTTCAGCTGCGTTATTCATGTAGCTGAAGTTGCGTATCTAAGATCGATTTCCCCCCCCCCTAGTGTGGACCAGCCCTTAGAAGCAGTAGGTAAGAACTAAGGTACAAACTGAGCATCTGGATACAGGTATGGAGAATTCTCATTGAACTAAATGCCTAGGTAGCATATATATTCCTCTTGGCAGTGGGGCAGAGAAGGTGAGTGCTGTGTAAGTGACGGTCAGGGAGCAGGCTTGCCCTGTGCTCTCAGCAACCCTACAATTGGTATTCAGCCTGTAAGATCTCTGAGTGGGAGCTAGGGGCAGATGGAGAAGAGAGACACAGATGTTCAATGCCCTGGCAACCTACCTGACCGGTGTAGTGTGAGGCTACGTCTACACTACAGCATAAAATCGAAATTACTAAAACCGGTTTTATAAAACCGATATTATAAAATAGATTTTATGCGTCCACACTAGGGCACATTAATTCGGTGGTGTGCGTCCATGGTCCTAGGCTACCATCGATTTCCGGAGCGATGCACTCTGGGTAGCTACATTAAAGAAATGAGACCAATAACTTCGATTTCCGTCCACACTAACCCTAAATCGATATAGTAATATCGATTTTAGGGTTACTCCTCTCGTTGGGGAGGATTACAGAAATCGATTTTAAGAGCCCTTAAAATCGATTTAAAGTGCCTTGTAGTGTGGACGGGTACAGAGTTAAATCAATTTAACGCTATTTAAATCGATTTAACTGTGTAGTGTGGACCAGGCCTGAAAAACTGCTATCTGACTTGCTAGTTAGGGTGAACTGAGCATGCTCAGTAACATCTGCTGAAGCAACTGCCCTTCACCCTACCCTTACTTGGCGTCACATGCTGCGGACAGCTTTTTGGCTTAAAAAGGGGCAAAGGGGGCAAATTGGAGGGGGTGGCGGCCAGGGTCTGAGCAGGGGATGGAAATGGACTGGCTGAGGGGGGTCAAGCAGCTGGTGGCAGGGTTAGGATAGGGGTTGAGGAGAGGCAAAATCAGGGAGCTGGAATTGAGCTCAGGGGTCAGAGGCTGCCAGAGGGCAAAACACTGCACAGGGTAACAGTTATACCCCTGTGGACTGAGACACTAGTGTTTGCAAAAATAGGGTGGGGGAAAGTGGGGGCAGATTTTTTTTTTATTTGGTCAGAGGGGCTTTTTTATTTTCTGTCTCACAGGACAGTCCATCTCAGCATGGGCTTCTCAGGGCTGGGCATCCCAGTGCCTAGTCACCTCAGCTCCTTCCTATCTGATATAATTTACTCAGGCGCTGCAGGAGACTTAATTCAGTGAAATATTTTACATATATCCTCTCAGAAACAAAGAATCACTCATCAGTTTATATGACTGCATAAAGTCTCATAGCAGTTTAGAGATTTGTCTTATCTGCTGCTGGGATTCCCTGAATTGTGACTCCCTTACTTGTAATCTATTTTAAATATACTTTTGCTCCTTTTAATCGATTAATTTTTAAAATGTTATTTTCATTACTCTTAACACTTCATCATTTACCTTTGTTATCACTGAGCAGATGCATGTCATTGTACTATTTAATTTATATTTTAATAATATACTCATTGAAAATATATATAAGCTGCATAATACATGATGTTTAAATGACCTCACTCTATTAAGAAGTAATTGACACATTGATATAGGAGACAGGGTTGTTTGAAAGCTGAAGACTTTATGCTTCCATCTCACACCAGTGTCAACTTTTTCCTTTAGACACTCTTTGTTGCATATAAAAGAAAGTTAGTGTAGCCAGTGGTGGGCAGAGTAGGCTGATGTACAGCGATTGCTCACAATTTGCTATCTATCCCCGGACCAGAGGATGGGAAAGGTCAGAGGGTAGCAAATTAGGACAAGTCAGCAAATAAGAACAACCTTAAGAACATAAGAACGGCCGTACCGGGTCAGACCAAAGATCCATCTAGCTCAGTACCTGTCTACCGACAGTGGCCAATGCCAGGTGCCCCAGAGGGAGTGAACCTAACAGGCAATGATCAAGTGATCTCTCTGCTGCCATCCATCTCCATCCTCTGACCAACAGAGGCTAGGGACCCCATTCCTTACCCATCCTGGCTAATAGCCATTTATGGACTTCACAACCATGAATTTATCCAGTTCTCTTTTAAACACTGTTATAGTCCTAGCCTTCACAACCTCCTCAGGCAAGGAGTTCCACAAGTTGACTGTGCGCTGCATGAAGAAGAACTTCCTTTTATTTGTTTTAAACCTGCTGCCTATTAATTTCATTTGGTGACCCCTAGTTCTTGTATTATGGGAATAAGTAAATAACTTTTCCTTATCCACTTTCTCAACATCACTCATGATTTTATATACCTCTATCACAGGCCTGCACAACTTGTAAAGCGGCAAGGACCACATTACTCCAAAGAAAACAGTTGAGGGCTGAAACCTCCCGGCCCCACAGAAACACCCCACCCCAGGGCCGCCCAGCCCTGCGGAAACAAATCCTCCTTCCCCAGTGCTGCCCCACCAAAACAGCTGTGGGCCAAAAAGGAAGGTTGGGGGTGGAGAGGTGATACTTTATTTTAAATCAACCAGGGGCTCCCAGCTGAAGAGGTGGCTGGGAGCCCTCAGGGTCAAATTAAAAGGCCCAAGGCTCCAGTGGCTGGGGGAACCCGGCAGGGCCGGCTCTAGGTTTTTTGCTGCCCCAAACAAAAAAAAATTTGACTGCCCCCTGTCCCAGCCCCGGGCTTCCCCCTGTACCCCCTTGCTGCCCCAGTCCTGGGCTCTCCCCCCACTGACCCACACTCCCTGCCGCCCCAGCGCTGGGCTTCCCCCTTTCCTCCCCAACAGTGCCCTCCCCCCACCCTGCTGCTGCCCCAGCCCTGGGCTCCCCCCAACCAGTGCCCTCACACACGCACCTCCTGCCGCCCCAGCCGTGGGTCACTGGTAACGCTCCCAGGGCAGGTCATTCAGCAGGAATTTTGGATGTGCACAAAACACAGACAGGATTGGTTCCCATAAGGTTACAGAGCTGCAGTAAAGTGGAACAATTTTCAGCTTGTGTGATTGGAGGATATCTGGATGCATATTATAAGACTGTCCTCCATAAATGAGGAAAAGTTGAGGTGCCTTTATTATTCTTTTGTTCCACTCTTTCTTTCTATGGGGAATTTGCCAATGCAATATCACTGTCTTCCTTTTAAACAAACAAAAAGGTAATGGCTGTTGAAAATAGCAATTCCAGTCCTAATAAGCATTTCTTGCTCAATTTTATCCTACCTTTTCTACAGCAAGTTACAGTGGATCAGTATATTTGATTTGGGACAAATGAAGTAACAGCTGCCCAAACAGAGTTTGAGCACTCCTGAATTTTGAGGTGTTCAAATCTGGAAGGCAGGTGCTGAGGGTGGTGTGGGGGGGGTGAGGCTGTGGGCTCCGCGGGGGAGCATTGCAGCAACGTGTCTGGAGCTGCATGGAGCCAGACACGCTGGTCTGAGTGGCATGGTAAGGGGGCTAGGGGTTGGAGAAGGGGTAGCGGGTTTTGGGGGGCAGTCAGGGGACAGGGAGCAGGGGGAGTTGGATGGGGCGGAGGTTCAGGGGGGCTGTCAGGGGACAGGCAGCAGTTGGATAGGCATGGGAGTCCCAGGAGTTTATCACAGGTAGGGGGTGAGGTCCTGGGGGAAGGTTGGGGGGGTCTCAGGAGGGGGCAGTTGGGGACAAGAAGAAGAGAGGCTTAGATAGGTGCTGGGGTCCCAAGGGGCAGTTGGGGCAGAGGTCTCGGGAGGGGGCAATTGGGGGACAAGGAACAGCGGCATTTAGATAGAGGGTGGGGGTCCTGGGGGTCAGTTGGGGCAAGGGTCCGGGGAGGGGGCAATCAGCGTCTGCAGGCCGGGATTCAAAGGGCTCTGGGCTGCCCGCAGCCGCGGGGAGCCCTGAGCCCTTTAAATCTCAGCCACGGCTGGGAATCTCTACGGGCAGCCCAGAGCCCTTTGATTCCCGGCCGCAGCTGGGATTTAAAAGGCTCTGGGCTCCCCACGGCCGTATGTTGTGCAGGCCTGCTCTATCATATCACCCCTTAGTCTCCTCTTTTCCAAGCTGAAGAGACCTAGCCTCTTTAATCTTTCCTCATATGGGACCCTCTCCAAACCCCTAATCATTTTAGTTGCCTTTTTCTGAACCTTTTCTAGTGCTAGAATATCTTTTTTGAGATGAGGAGACTATATCTGTACACAGTATTCAAGATGTGGGCGTACCATGGATTTATATAAGGGCAATAATATATTCTCAGTCTTATTCTCTATCCCTTTTGTAATGATTCCCAACATCCTGTTTGCTTTTTTGACCGCCTCTGCACACTGCGTGGACATCTTCAGAGAACTGTCCACAATGACTCCAAGATCTTTTTTCTGACTCACTGTAGCTAAATTAGCCCCCATCATATTGTATGTATAGCTGGGGTTATTTTTTCCAATATGCATTACTTTACATTTATCCACATTAAATTTCATTTGCCATTTTGTTGCCAACCTTGTATCAGTAACTGCTACCGGAGCAAATCACAGCAGAAGCAGTTTTTTACACTAGGGCACTAGAGACCCGGCGGAGGCCGGCAGTGGGTGATTGACAGGAGGGGCGGTGCGCCAGGCAGTATGGCGGCCGCCATGGCACTGAGCTGCGGGGCTCGCTACGGGCCCTGTTCTCGGCAGCTGCTGGGGCCAAGCGCCCGTGGGCGGCTCGTGCGGCCGGCGGTCTGGGGAAGGAGCGCGGCCCCGGCTTCCAGCCAGCCCGGCCCCCGAGGGGAGGTGCAGTACTGCGCCGAGCTGCTGCGGTGAGTCCGGTGTGGGGCGGGCGCAGGGATGTAACCCCGTCCCCGCTCTGCGCTCCAGCCCCGGGAGGGGCTGTAATCCCTCCACCCTGAGCCCCAGCCCCGAGGGAGGGTCTGGCCTGTAACGCCCACCCTGAGACCCGTGGGGGGGGGGCTGTAACCCATGTTCTCCCAGTGAGTCCCAGCCGCGTGGGGGAGGGGCTGTAACCCCCGCCCCCACTCTGAGCCCCGTGGGGGGGAGTCTGTAACCCCTGTCCTCCCAGTGAGCCGCAGCCCCGTGGGGGAGGAGGGCTGTAACATACTAAAAAAGCAATAAAAGGCGTGACCCTAATTTACTTTGTAGTTGTTGCAAATTACCTTTAAAATTAATCCTCATTTTGGGGGAGCTGAAGTTACACAAGCAATGTAAGTCTTAAAATGTATCCCCTTGGGGGGAGTTTTACCCTCGTGGTTGAGGAGAGTGGAGGTAAAATTGGATTTAAAGCATGGAGAACTTTAAAATGAAGACTAATCAGTTTCACTGAAATTCACTGAAAGTGTTCATGGCTATAGTGAGATGTTTAAAGGGACACACCATCAGCATAAAAACACACTTCTGTCTGAACATTCTTTGCTTCCTTGTTGTTACAAGCTACACCTAAGCTTACTATAGCTGAAATTTATTACAGGGAGGAAAAAGTTCCTCTCTAAACAGGGAGTGGGGGGACTTTGTATCATTAGTTTCATTGTTTTCCTCTATGTACTCGGTCAGTTTCCTCTGTTGTTTGAGTAGCGGTTTTCACATACTAACAGGAGAGAGAATAACTTGCAAAATAGGGAAATGTCATTGTACAACTACCAATATTGAAGGGGCAGGTGTAATACTGGATACTTTTGTAACTCATTTTTAAAGAATGACTAGGTTTCAAAGTGATGGTATTCCTTAGTTAAGACAATTTTAAAGAAACATTTGATTGGTCTGTAATTAATTATGAAAGTGCCCTTCAAGGACCTGCTCCTAAGCCTATTGAGGAGTAGATATCAGAGGGGTAGCCGTGTTAGCCTGGATCTGTAAAAAGGAACAAGGAGTCCTGTAGCACCTTATAGACTAACAGACTTATTGGAGCATAAGTTTTCGTGGGTGAATACCTACTTCATCAGATGCATGATCTTTCTGTGAAATCGAAGGGTGTCTTTCCATTGACCTCAGTGGTTTAGAAAGTAGTTGCCCAAGGTCACCCAAAGTACTTTCAGGGATTTGTTCTGAAAATTCACAGTAGATTTCCAGTTACTGTTTTTACCTCCACAAAGTACTTGTCTGCAAATCTAGTTTTCTTTTTGCCTTGACACTCATAATTAAATAGTTAAAACTTGCCCACTTATTTTTTATTTTTACCTCATCTATGAAACAAACATAACTAAAATGGGGTGGAAGAGGATCAACAGTTCTCATGAAATTGAGTAAATGTGTGCCCAGATGTTTGCCTCTTGAAGTTAGGGGCTGAACCTTGAGTGCAAAGTTTCACCCTATTTATGCAAGGGGTGGAAAAAACAGGCACCATAACTATATAGACAGTTTTGAATTCTGCTTGCAATAAGAATAGTTGGATAAAACTCTGCATTTTATGGCATGGTTTTGTGTGCTGCAGTTGTTTTTAATTTAATGGCACTCCCAAGTGGCCAAAGGAGTGTATATCAGTTTAGATCAGCAGGATGTCACAGTTGTAAACTTTATGCTGTGATTGGAATTGCAAACAAACAAAAGGACATATCTACACTTGGAGCAAAGAGTTTGATTCATAGTTCAGAGAGACATATTTGCATTAGTGCTCAGTGAGCCTACACACTAAAAATAGAGTGTACCTATGGAAGCATAAGTGGCCGGAGAAGCTAGCTGCCTTGAGTACATGCCCATCCAAGACCCTAAGCATTTACTTGGGATGGGTAGCCCATCTAATGGCTCGCACTACTGCAGCTATATTATATGTTTAGCTGTTAGTTTTGTCAGAGCTAATGTGGATATGTCTTCTCAAGCTAGGAATCACACCCCCAGCTCCAGAAGTAGACATACCCAGAAACTTCACTGGTTAAACAAACAGTTCTCTGCCAAGCTCCAAAGAGTGTTGTGTTTTATAATAAAACACTAATATCTCTGTAAGCATGGTTTCATTAGAACACAAGACTGGAAGTCAGTAGATCTGGACTGTAATTGCAGTTTTGCCACAGACTTCCTTTGTGACTTTGGGCAAATCTCTTAAAGCCTGATTCTAAAAGGTGCAAGTGCAGCTGCTCCTGCTGGTGCACAGAGTGTTCAGATTACTTCCCAGGGAGAGTGAATGGAAATCCGTTCTTTTAACTGTTTAAAATAAAAACATCTGTTTTTGCTTTGGTCAGAGTTACTAGTCGAGCTCACAGTTCACTCCTGTTGGAAGTAAGTTCAGTGCTGACCAGTAGAATGCTTATAAATAAAATGTATAATCTCTTTTTGTTTGTCATATATAGGAAACGTGACTATGAAGGGTTTCTGTGTTCTCTATTGTTGCCTGCAGAATCCCGCACCTCTGCTTTTGCACTGAGAGCCTTCAACGTTGAACTGGCCCAGGCAGGTATTAATATGTATTTGTGAAATACTGAACTAAAACAATCATTTCAAGACTCCAGGTTGAACTGTAAAGAAGTGTTCTATGCTGAGATTAAAGTTTTGTGTTTCAAAGGATGATAAACAGATGGTCCACCACAAAACCCCAGATCTAAACACCTGTAGAAACTGAGGGGGCTTGGAATCTAAACCTGGATCTGAATTGTGCAGCTGACTCGTATCAGTAAAGGATCAAATCAAAAATCTTGAGGGCAGATTCATTTCTAGGTCTATGCTGGCAGAGATTTGGCAGACTTTCAGGAGGGAAGATTGCAGATTAAAAAAAAACACAATGTGATTACATCTTCTCTCTGCTATATGGCTGTAGTAGGCTATATCTCTCTAATGTCCCCTAGGGCAGAGGGTGGGCAGTGCTCCTGTCTCTGGTGCAAAGCCCTTCAGCTGTACTGTTCAGGGCATCTGCCCTCTGGTGGGAGGAGTTAAAGTAGTCCAAACAAAAAGTCAGTATGCTTCCACAGCCCTCAAAAAGCAGAGCCCTAGGCCTTCAGGAAGCCAAGGAGAAAAAAAAAAAAAAAAAAAGTACCCGCCCTTCTCTTTCCTGAGAGGGCTTGGGCAGCCAAGGCTCTCAATCCATTTCCTGGTCAGCAACCCCTATTGCAGGGTGCCAGGGAACACCTTCAGAGTGCCCCCTACACTGAGCAAGCATAATCCTCCCTTTTAAGGACCTGCTTATCTGCAGGTTTGACAAGCCTCACAAGTGTGCTGCTGTGTTACGGCTAATTTTGCCCGGAGGAGCTCTTTAACTCCTTCCTGACTGGGGTGGAGATCTGCCCCACCACAGTGACCCGCAAACTGTCAGTGCAACCATAAAAGTTGATGCTTGCAAGAAAGGCCTGTCTGGAACAGCCCAGGGGATGTGCTGATTAAACATAATCCTGTTCAGCCTCTGTTGTCAGGACTCTTGGCAAACTCCTGGCAGAATTTAAAGCTGCCCTCCCTAGCAGTGGGAACACTGCCTGTGATCCCCTGGGGTGGATTCCTCTGAGGTGAAACTGGTCCAGGACCTGAACTTTGTGTGTTTGAAATCCAGATTCTGATCTGGATTTTGTGGTTCAGCCCAGTCTCCTAATACATGTGCCTTCAGAAGAATATTTGAAATAGTTGCTTGTCTTTGGGTTGCAGTAGTGCAATGCTGAATCTTAAAAAATATATTTTATATCTGTGATTAAAAAGTACAAGAAAATCTCAAGAGCAGTAAAACAAATACTCATCACGAAAACAAGAATTACATTAGTATGCAATAGCTTGCTGCAGTTTAGTATTTTAATTGCCAAGTAATGCATATTAAAATATTATCTAGTAGCAATGTTTAAAAAATTCATAGTAATTTAGTTGGACTGAAGGTGGTATATGTGATTTTTTTTTTTTGTGATAGGTAAAGCAAGTGACTAATGTGAAATGTACATGAAAGTAATCTTTTATAATTTACAGGAAGATATGGGCAAAGTGTTTGATCTTCACTGTGGAATATTAGACACAGTTTTGTTTCTGTCAGAGGTATTGGCCCTTCCTGTGAACAGCTAGTCTAGAGTCATAAATAAAATAGTTATAGACTTATTATTGGAAAATTGCACGACTGAAGAAAAGCTGGTTTTTACACAGGCATGATTGATGAAAAATCTTAATTATTGCATATCTTGGTGAACTGAAGGAGCGCCAGTTGAAACTTTTAAGTTAACTGTCAGAATTTTTTTTTAATAAAATACCTGAATAACTTGGCAAAATGTTTAAAGAATAAAATTGTTCATTTAGTATGCTATGTTCGTGGGGTGAAATCCTGCCCTGATTATTTCCCCCTCCCCAAGTTTTGCTATTGATTTCAGTGGGGCTAGAATTTCACCCAACATGTGTTATTTCATTCGGGATATATATGGCCATATTTCTGAAAGAAGCTGAGTGCCCACAGCTCCTGTTAATTCACGGGTAAGCTGCAGTTGCTCAGCACCTTTGAAAATCAAGCTTTTAATTATTAGGGGCTTGTGCCTGTGAGATGCTGAGCCTGTACATTGCTTTGGGGAGCTGAAAAACTCAGCATCGCTGACAAGGCACTTACTGCCCAAACCTGCAAGATGCTAAGGCAGGGGTAGGCAACCTATGGCAGGTGTGCCGAAGGCAGCACGCTAGCTGATTTTCAGTGGCACTCACACTGCCCAGGTCCTGGCCACTGGTCTGGGGGGCTCTGTATTTTAATTTAATTTTAAATGAAGCATCTTAAACATTTAAAAAACCTCATTTACTTTACATACAACAATAGTTTAGTTATATATTATAGACTTATAGAAAGAGACCTTCTAAAACGTTAAAATGTATTACTGGCACACGAAACCTTAAATTAGAGTGAATAAATGAAGACTCGGCACACCACTTCTGAAAGGTTGCCGACCCCTGTGCTAAGGTATCCAAACTGCAAATAATTTAACATTCTGCTTTGTACATCATCACAAACAATTGAACACTGGAATCCAAGCTCTGCTGGCAGTTTTCTTGATGATAGATATGTCACTATCTGACTTGTTTTCTTGCAGCTGTTGAAATCCCGATAGTAGTAAAAATCTGACTCACTCCTGCAGGCCCTCAGTGTCTTTAGTGCCTTCCTTTTGAAGTCATGTTAAAAAAAGAAAAAAGTACGTGTGTGTATATGTATAAAAATTACATGTATTTTATTTTCTCCTTCTCCTACTCCTTTGGTATGTTGCTCACTGTTTTAGATTGTAATCTCTTTGGGCAGTGGCCTAAGACTGTGGCCTAAGAAATTAGGTGTTGTGAGGCTGAGTGTCATAACTTCTAACTTTTAGGCACCTAGAAAATCCCTGTGATTCACAAAGCCTGACTCCTGGTTTACACTACATAATTACTTTGGTGTAGCTAGCTCGCTCAGGGGTGTGAATAATCCACACCCCTGAGTGACACAGTTATACTGATGTAAGTGCCAGTGCAGACAGTGCTATGTTGGCGGGAGAGCTTCTCCCGCCGACATAGCTACCACCTTTTGTGGTGGTAGAGATATAAAGCCAACAAGAGAGACCTCTCCCATTAGAGCATCTTCACCAGAAGCTCTACAGTGGCACAGCTACTGCTCGTAGCTACTGTGCTGCTGTAAATTTATAGTGTAGACCTGTCCTGAGTTAAGTTCCTAACCTCCTATACAATTAATGGGGAGAGACACCTTCAACTGTGATTCACAAAAGCCATCATGCTGGGCAGGGAGCTACCTAAGCTAGTCATGCAATAAGAGGGGTGTGTGCTACAATTCACCCTTGTCTTGGAGAGAGGCACCTAAGTCTGGGCTGCAGGGAGGTGTCCATGTTGTCTTGGGATTCTCAGCTGCAAACTCTCTGTTTGCAGTAGGTGCCTGCAGTGTTAGCAAAAATCCACAGAGGAGGAAGAGGGCTTCTCTCAACTTTTAGCCCAGTGGTTTGGATACTCACCTGGGATATGGGAGACCCCTTGTTCAAGTCTCTCCTCTACCTGAGGGGAAGAAAGGATTTGAATATTGATGTGACTCCTTTTAAGTGAGTGCTCTAACCATTGGGTTATGGGATATTCTGATGTGGGGCTCCCTCAGTCTTTTATGTTGAAGTTGTTGCACTCTGACTAAACAAAGTCAATGGATTAGGGAGACTAGATCCTAGGTCTCCCACTTCCTAGGTGAGTCCTCAAATGACCGAGTTGGTCTACACTACCACTGTAAGTCAGTCGATCTAAGTTATGCTACTTAGTTATGTAACTGAAGTCAACATAACTTTAGGTCAACTTACAGCAGTGTCTGCACTGAGCTATGTTGACAGGAGATGCTCTACTGTGGCCATAGCTTCCGCTTCTCAGGGAGGTGGAGTAGAGACTTGATGGGAGAGCACTCTGCCATCAATTTAACATGTCTTCACCAGACCCGCTAAATCAACACCACTGCATTGATCGCAGCAGTGCCAATTTAGCTGAGGGTGTAGACATGGTCTTACTTATCAGAGGGGTAGCCGTGTTAGTCTGGATCTGTAAAAGCAGCAAAGAATCCTGTGGCACCTTATAGACTAACAGACGTTTTGGAGCATGAGCTTTCGTGGGTGAATACCCACTTCGTCAGATGCATGTCTTACTTGTGAAAGATGCATATTGATGGCATGTGATCAGAAAAATAATTCAGGAAAGATGATACTTAGTTATGCTCTCTAAGTGTCGTAAACTAAATGCCTCCCTTAGACTGTAAATTTCACTCTTACATATATTCTTTCCAGATTAAAGACTCCATAACACAGAAGACCATAGGTTTGATGCGAATGCAGTTTTGGAGGAAAACTGTGGAAGATATATACTGTGATAACCCACCACATCAGCCAGTTGCTGTAGAACTGTGGAAGGTAAAATATCTTTCCTGTCTTAAAATTGACTTACAATTATTCTTTTACTAGCGGAAAATGTTTTGTTGTTTTGCATGTGCTATACTGCATACTAACTGTATTTTGTGTTATACAGATATTGTATGATATGTTGTATGTGTTATACTAAGAGCAACCTGAAGCAAAAAAGGGAGAGATGGACAGTCATGAAGCTGATATCTAGGGAGAAGTTACCAGAAAAATGTAGCAACTGGTCAGAACTATCTTAATCAGAGAATTTGCCTTCTAACCAGGTGAAGGGACAAAATCATTAGAGTGACAATTGTAAATCAGTACCAATTAAAGTGTTTAAGTAAACTTTCCTGAGCCTGTGCTAGCCTTTTCCAAAGGTTTAAGAACTAAAAGAAGACCGAAATTAGTGTGATCAGAAGCTAAAGCCAGAAAGGAGACCATATAAAGAAAGATACACAATAGAAGGTCCACACCCTCACAGTTAAAACTATAATGCACACTATTTTGTATTCCATTGCACTTTGACTCCCTAGAAAACTGCATAGCTGACAGTTGGTCATTTTTTAAAAAAAACTTTCACAAAATGCAAGTCCTGATTTGGATGCTGAGTTACAGGGATTCTATGTACCTGCCAACTTTTGAAATATTTGCTTCAAGACACCTCTGTTTAAGTTCATGGAAGTTCCAGAACAACAAACTCAAGCATGTCTACAATCTAGCATCTCTGCTGGCCATGGTTGGGGACAAAATGATCAACTGACCAAACCTGTTCACTCTAGTTAGAACTCCCACTGCACCAGATAACTGATGATTGCCTGTACTTAACATGGGAATAAATAGACCCCAATATGTTGCTTTACAATATAAGTCACTGCCTTAGGACCGCAGACTAACATCTTAGACCCTCCATCTAAAGCGTTGTGTGCCTCTATCTGTGTCGAAAGTGCAGAAAAAATATGAAAACTCCCTGTAATGGTGTCTTTGTCTGTGCTTCCAGGAATGGATTTGGTCTTCGGTTCCTCTTTTTCCATTCCAAAGATCCCCTCCTATGTGGTTGTCTCTTGTCTGGATCTAATAGATTCAGCATACTCTGGCTTGGGGTATGTCTAAACATGTTCTTCCCAGCTCTCCTCATTGGAGCCTTCTTGAATGAATAACAATGGTTTCTTCCCAAAGGGTAATTGTAGAAAACATCATGTGGATGAGCATCTGAATAAAATGTCAAATTTTGAGATAGTTAGACCTGCTGGTCATATACCCTCTTTTCAGGGAGCAACCCAATCTTGTAATGGGAGGAGATGAATAGATCCATTTCTGCAACAAGGGTTGCTCTCACAGCTGGCTTCTCTGTCAGGCCCTTTAAACAGAATCACTTGCCAAATGAGCTTGTGAGAAATAGTTCAAAAAGCTTAAAAGCATTTCTTGGATGTTCAATCAGCTTTGCTGGGCAAAGAGAACACTGAGGGAAACTAGCAATCTCCTTGGATTACCTCATAACGGTGCACTCATATTGGTTCCCGGAGTTGTGATTTTATTTCTTGTGCCGCTGGACACACCCAGAATGATCCTGTATGGTCATTTCAGTCTTTGCAGAGAGAAGCTGTCCAAAAAAGGACAGGTTGTTATAAAAATAAAAAACAATTCCTGTAAAAAATAACTTGAAAAAACAGTCCAAATTCATGGATAACCTGCCGACCTCTCTCATAGCCCAATTCATAGAGCTTCTTTAGTTAATGTTTCTTCTATCAAAAACATTGCATACTATATTTTCATTACTAGGTTTGCATGGGGAACAGTTGCAGTTTTACACATCAGTTATCAGTTTAGTATGTATTAAATACCTATTCCCAAATATTTTATATGCAATATGGCCATCATTTTCGAACTTGGTTCCCAAAGTTTGGTGAACAAATTCATATGAAGGCACCTAATGAAACTAGCCTGATTTTCAGAGGTGCTGAACGCTTGCAGCTCCCGTTGATTTTAAAATATGGATTTAGGCACTGAAGTTTAGACACCCATGCTTGAAAACTCTGATCTTTGAAAATGTTTTGTATTTTATCAGGAAACTCATCAGATTGTGTATGAAATTACAAGGTACGTGTGGGCTATCTTTTCAAAAGTGACCTCTAACTCCATCTTGAACGCCAGTTGAGACACTGAGAGCCTAATTCTAAACACATTTCAATGGGAGTTGTCAGTGTTCAGAACTTCAGTCAGGACCTATATGTTTGAAGTTATGCACCCAAAATTAGAAGTAATTATTGACAATTTGGGCCATAGTGTCTGTAATTTAACAGAACTCAACTTGCTGCTTCTTGACCACTATGGCACTATTGCAGCCAGTGCACTTACCAGACAGTTAGTGCTGACAAACTGGGAAACCAGTTGGGCATCTAAGGCCTAATTTAAAGTCTACTGAAATCATTAGAAAGATGTATCTTTGCAACATTTTTTTTAAATATCTTTAAAAATAGTTATTTAGGGTTTAAATTAGATGTAAAGAGGCAGATAATGATCTATAGAAAGCCTTGATTCTGAGAACAGACTGCTCCCAAACTTCTATCATAAACAGTTAATCACGTCAGATTTATTATACTCCAACAGGACATACTGGCTGCAAAACTGAAGGTGATTTTGAGGGAATTATTGTAAATAATAAGATTGAAAAAACTGGAATAGAATGGAGCAGCTGTGGAAGGAGGGCAAGAGTTTGACAGAGATGAGTGGCTAAACAGGAGATGGTAGAGGATTATCAGTTTTCTATAATTAAATAATTATAATTAATATATATATAAAATACTCATGTATATTAGAATGTTATGTATAAACAGTATCTGTTGACATAACTTATATACTCATACTAATTATTGTTCTCTTGAAAAAGCATTTGGGAAGTGAACAACATGATCTGCAAATATTTTGTGGAAAGTTGTAATATAATGACTCAGTAATGGAATGAATGTGTAGACTTAAATTACATTTTAAAGAAAATATTTTTTTAAATTTCTCCTTCACTTACATGTTGGCTTGAGGCACAAGATTCTGTTTTTTCTGTAGCAGTAGTAAAGAGAGATCAGTTGAAAAGTTTTGTACTTAATTTCTTTTTTACACACATTTTATTCTTCCATTTTGATTTAACCCAGCTGCAGAGCAAGTCAAATCTTACTTTTAATAACAAAAAGGTCATTAAAAAATTAGAGCCTTGATCATACCCTGCTTTCAATAATTTTCCAAATTTTTCTTTTTTCTAAACTGTAACATGGCTTTTCTTTGTTCATTTCCAGGCTATCAAGAAACATAACTTGACTAAAAGGTGGCTTCTGAAAATTATTGATGAAAGAGTAAGTAATTTAATCTATTGTATGCATTTTAATTTTTCCTCTCATTTTTGACTTTTTGAATCATGCGTACCTAACCCAAACTTAGAGCTCATCTTTCTGTTTCTGTATGGTTGTATTCTCTTTTTTGAACAGGAGTGTCCAATATACTGGCCCTTGGTAGTTTTTAAAAATTTCTCCCTTGCTTTAAAACTCCACTTCTTGAGATTCCATTTCATATTCTCTATTATCTTTGTGGCCATGGTGGAGAGGATAAAACTTCAAATTTTTTGCTTTAAAAAACTGCAGTTTTCATGAGTTTTCATGCAGATTGTCAGCTCTGAAAACTAATGCCCTCACTTTCGCAATATCAGCACAAGCCTCCGAATGCCACCCTGCAAATTTGCCTCACTGCTGACTGGAGGGTCTAGGGGTCTGTGGGCTTATGTGGTGCTTAGACCTTGGGCTGGCCCTCTACACAGAGGTGAGTTTACCTTCAAGAGATCAGAGACAATTAGCTCTCACACACAGCTGGCTTCCGGTCAATTCCCATTTCTAAAAGATGCAGTGCTCTGCAATTTATAAGAAGTCAAAGTGAAAAACTTTCTCAGACTGCCTTTTCATGCCATCCTATTCCTATCCATTTACATCATCTGAATCTCTTGACAGCATTCTGTGACCTTGTCTGTTTGGCTATTAGAAATTACTTTAAAATATTTCTATATTGCCTCATATCAAGATGAGTTATGAGCTTAAAAACTCAAACAAATGCCATTTATGATAACATGCACTTTTATATTGCCTTCCCTACAAGATCTATATATCTCTAAGGTACTAATATGGCCCTGATTACCTTAGTTGTCTGAATGCCTCAGTCTCTAATGTATTTATCCTCACAACACCCCTGTGAGGTAGGGAAATGTTAATATCCCCATTGTACAGAAGTTAAGGGACTTACTGAAGGTAACATGGGAACCTGTGGTGAAGAAGGCTATTGAATCTGGGTCTCCAGTCTCCTGGATCATACTTCCTATCAGAGCATTTATAAACATTTAATTACTTTAACATCACCACATCAGCATGAGGTAGATAAATGTTAATATGCACATTCTGCATTGAAACTAAGGGACTTCGAAGTCCAGTCACTCGCCCAAGCACACACAAGGTATCTATAGCATAGACCATCCAGGTCTCTTGACTCTCAGGCCTGTATATTTTATCCACAAGACCAGCCTTCCTATCATAGTGAGTGGATGTTCTGTTTCTGGCAGCATTTGCATGAGACAGCCAAGTATACTCAGTAGCTTAAAAGTGCTTTTAAAAAGCACACACTAGAAGAACATATTCTGATACCTGTAATTTTCTTTCTCTGAGATATAAGCCTCATTCACTGACAATGGAATAGAATAGGCAGTTAGTGTGAACATACTGTACAGTACCTTCATCAGAACTAAGGGTGTGAGTCTGCAGTAGCATGGCATGAAGACTCCAAGGCCAGGTCTGCACTACAAAGTTGTTGGCATAGCTGTATTGGTCAGGTGTGAAAAAACCACACCTCCTAGCTGACATAATTATGCCGTAAAAAATCCCAGTATAGATGTACATATGCTGACAGTGTATTTCCATCAGCATAGTTAATATTCAGTGTTGTAGTCATGTCAGTCTCAGGATATTAGAGCTTGTCTCTTTCAGCAACAGAAATTGGTCTAGTAAAAGATACTGCCTCACCCATCTTGTCTCTCTAGCATAGCTAATGTCATTTGGGGTGGTGGCAGTGTTCTTGCCAGCAAAAAACTCCTGTTGGTATACGCTGTATCTATGGCAGGGAACTCTGTCAGTATAGCTATACTGGCAAAGCATTTGTAAAGTAAACAAGCATCAGTTGATTTAGTGATAATGCAATATTGCAAGAGAGAATTTAAATCCATAACAGTTGTGGTTCCTTCAACAACCTTAGCTGGTTGCCCTTACACATACATATTATTTTATATTGCTGGAGATGTTTTTAAATGTACTCCTTAATGTGTATATGGTTATATTCATACAGACACACGTGATTCCTCCCCATCCCCGAATGTGAGTTACTTTGTCTACTATACCCTAATGAAGGATTATGTAGATCTGCTCATAGTGATCAGTTTGCACAAAAAAAAACCCATGTTCATGTTGGAATACAGACTCATATATATTCATATTCTGTGCTCAAACTACAGGAGAAAAATTTGGATGACCGAGCATATCGCAACATCCAGGAACTTGAAACATATGCTGACAACACTCATAGCGCTCTCTTGTATCTCACCTTGGAAATATTGGGTATGTGCTCTTTTTTCTTTTTTTAATTATTTAGGGTTTTATGGAGAATGTATCAGTACTGCTACTATATTTATTAATGGGGAGGATTTTCAAAAGTGCTGATGGTTGAGCTAATTCTGCTCCCATGGAAGTCAGCAGTAAAGCTTCCACTGACTTTAATGGGAGAAGAATAGGTAAGCGCTCAGCACTTCCGAAAATCCAACTTTTAAATCTATAAAATTAAGGGCTGTCAATTAACTCACATGATTAACTCAAAATTAATTGATTAAAATTAATTATGATTAATCGCAGTTTTAATTGTACTGTTAAACAATAGAATACCAACTGAAATTTATTAAATAAGTTGGATGTTTTTCTACATTTTCATATATATTGTATTCTGTGTTGTAATTGAAATCAGTGTACATTATTTTTATTACAAATATTTGTACTGTAAAAATGATAAACAGAAGAAATAGTATTTTTTAATTTACCTCATACAAGTACTGTAGTGCAGTATCTTTTTCATGAAAGTGCAATTTATAAATTGCAATTTTTTGTTACATAACTGCACTCAAAAACAAAACAATGTAAAACTTCAGAGTCTAGAAGTCCACTCAGTCCTACTTCTTGTTCACCCAATCAGTAAGACAAACATGTTTGTTTACATTTGCAGGAAATAATGCTGCTCTCTTCTTATTTACAGTGTCACCAGAAAATGAGAACAGGTATTTGCATGGCACTTCTGTAGCTGGCATTGCAAGGTATTTATGTGCCAGATATGCTAAACATTCGTATGCGCCTTCATGCTTCGGCCACCATTCCAGAGGACATACTTCCAGGCTGATGACGCCCGTTAAAAAAAAAAAATGTAAATTAAATTTGTGGCTGAACTTTATGTCCCTTGCTCTGTTTTACTCGCATTTTGCCATATATTTCATGTTATAGCAGTCTTGGATGATGACCCAGCACAGGTTGGTTGTTTTAAGAACACTTTCACTGCAGATCTGACAAAATGCAAAGAAGGTACCAACGTGAGATTTGTAAAGATAGCTACAACACTCAACCCTAGGTTTAAGTATCTGAAGTGCCTTCCAAAAAGTGAGAGGGACGAGGTGTGGAGCATGCTTGCAGAAGTCTTAAAAGAGCAACACTCCAATGCGGAAACTACAGGATCCAAACCACCAAAAAGTAAAATCAACCTTGTTCTGGTGGCATCTGACTCTGATAATGAAAATGAACATGCGTTGGTCCGTACTGCTGTGGATTGTTATCGAGCAGAATCCGTCGTCAGTATGGAAACATGTCCTCTGGAATGGTGGTTGAAGCATGAAGGGACATATGAATCTTTAACGCATCTGGCACGTAAATACCTTGCAATGGCAGCTGCAACAGTGCCATGTGAATGCCTATTCTCACTTTTAGGTGACATTGTAAACAAGAAGCAGGCAGCGTTATCTCCTGCAAATGTAAACAAACTTGTTTGTCTGATCGATTGGGTAAACAAGAAGCAGGACTGCATGGACTTGTAGGCTCTGAAGTTTTACATTGTTTTGTTTTTGAGTGCAGTTATGTAACAAAAAAAACGTAATCACATACTAAGTAAAACAAAAACAACCAATTAAACCCTAAAAAAATGGGCTAATTATATACAGACTAGTAGCTGTATTCATTTAGAAAGGGAAAAGGAGTGGAGAGTGTAGGGACAATGTCTAACTCTGTCTGCATATTGCCTAATGCAATGGGCCCTTGTGTAAGAGAAAACAGTAGGGTGAGAACTTACCACATGGTTCTTGAACCCTGGACTGTCAGACTCTATACTTCTAATGTTGATAGTAATCATCTGCCTCCATGCTTTGGAGGAAAATCTCTTTGACGGTCTGACTTGCATCTTTTAATTCGATAGAACCAACTCTGGAGAATGTTATGCCTACCATGTCTGTCTCAGAGCTTACTTTTTTCCTCACCAGCTCTGATGTTTTAGATGGACTTAAAAAAAAAAACAACCTAAAAATCTTAGCCATATCTCTTTGTGCTACGGTACCATAGTCCAGGCCCAAATGTGTAGATATGGCCTGTGGCAAATTGCTGGCACTATTATGATGGGTCTTGCGCTTTCTCTTCTTTGGGGGTGGTTCAGGGTGCCATTTCTTGCCCGTAAATTGGAATATTAATTGCCCCACTAGTGTCGTTGAGGAGGGGAGTGGAGAGGGAGGGACCTGGGCCCACCGTCTACTCAAAGTCCCAGCCCAGGGGCCCTGAGGATGATAGTGAACCACTTGAACTGACAGTTCCTTCCCCTGGGCTACTTCCCTCTCCTGCCCTTCAGCTTGTGGGGGGCTTCCTGCCCTCCCTCTGCACAAGCCAGGTGCCCCTCACCTAGGGTCTAGGACTTCTTAGCCTACCACAGCACTTCTCCAAACTGTCCTCTGCTTCCCTTCAAACTGTTCTCTGCTCCAACACCAATCTTTTCTGCTCCAACTCCCACACTGTCTGATTGAAGCAGGAGTTTTTATCATGTGACTGACTGCTGGTACTCTAATTGGCGTTAGGTGCTCTAGTTAATCTATAGCAAACTTTCTTCCTCTTACAGAGAATAAGGCTCCCTTCTAACCCTCTCCTGCTGCCCTCTGGCCATGCTGTATCACAGGCCATAATATAAATATTAAAGAATAATATTGAAAATGTGCTAAGAGAAGAAGCTGTGACTTCATAAAATACAGGCATACCTAAATTAGACAAGTTATATTAGTGAACTAAATATAATTTTCAAATGTGACGTGATAGCAAAGAACATGAATCGGATCAAGGGAATGGGGAAAATCAAAATAAAAGGATATTTTGACTAAGCATCCAGTGAGGGGCTTGGGAATATAAATATACAAATATTTGAAGAGAGTAAATGCCAAAGTAACTTTGCTAAGTGAGCTAAAGTCTTTCTCTTCCCTGAAGAGTAAACCATAAACGTTCTGAGAAACCACACTTCAGCCAATGGCTGCTGCAATAGTTGACTAGCTTTCACCTCTGAGATTAGGTCTCAAGGACAATCTGTGAACATATGCTGTTTGAGGCAAATATATTCTTTACAGCTGTAATACGAAAGTCGTGTAGTTTCTGCTCGTTAGACTTGTTAATATGTTACACTCAGGCTATTCTGTGGTTGGTTATGTGGTTTTTAACCTTTATTTCTGCAAATACAGGTGTGCGGGATATCCATGCAGACCATGCAGCCAGTCACATTGGGAAAGCACAAGGCATTGTCACCTGTTTAAGAGCAACTCCATATCATAGTAAAAGACGAAAGGTCTTTCTTCCTATGGACATTTGTATGTTGGTAAGAAAGTATAGACTGGGAACAAACAATATAGTATCTGTAACTACATCACTCAGCTTTAGATATATAGTATTTTCTGTTAGACCAGAAAGTAAATGTCAAAGAGCCTAGTTGCTATTAGTAGAAGGTTCACTTCCTGTGGCTTGCAGTAGCCCAAGCATGCTCTTTCAGTGATAGGGCTTGTCTTGGTCGTGTTGCTTTGTGTCTTTTGGGAGGTATGATTTAGAGTGATTTTTATTTATTTTAGTACTAGCTCACTGCAATTTTTTTTATTAAATTCAGTAGCATTTTAGGATTTTTCTTCATGTGCAGAAATACGCATGGAATGGGAATCATTCCTTCCTCCCAGTGCTAAATTTTCTAGTGTTCCCTTTGTTTCAGAATGAGCTCCCTAGCCTTCTCTTTGCTGGGCTGTGGTCATACTCTTGATTTTTCTGTGAAACTCAGTAGTAGCTATAAGTATTTGCTCACTCATTGCTATAGCATGTGGGGTATAGTTATACAACTTGAGAGAAAACACCTAACTGGCACTGGAATTCAGCAGCCCTTACGCTAACACGTAATTGTCAGTGACACAAGGATTAAAACACAAGTTTCCCATTAATGTTCAAATGAGTCTGTGGCTAAATCTATAGGCATAGGCATTGAATATTTATAATTTGTTTGCATTTTCAAATTATGACATCATTCTTATTGCTCTTATATAAATCCATCTAATTGTGGCAGTGCTTAAGGCACATGCACTAGTCTTCTATGAATATCATTTAAATGTGAATTAATATCCTTGATTTGCAAGTTTTGGTTGTTATGTGTAGAATAATGAAGAGCTCCAAATTTGATAACCTTTTGGTTTTGCTTTCCTGCTAGGTCAGTATTATGTGACCGGCACAGAAGCATAAAATGGCTGATACGTCCATACCAAACAGTAACTCATGGTGGAGGCTGATTAGGGTCTTCCAACTTTCATACCTTTTTGTTTCCGTATAACTTAATATCATATACCCATGTACACATACACACACGCACACAGAATTGTACTTGTCCCTCCCATCACAGCCATGCATGTGACTGTGAAACTTTTCAGTCATCAGTGGGTGTAGGAGATGGGTGCAAAGGTAATCTGCCCCTTAACCAGTAATCTGAGAGTGCTGCAGAGGCAAGAGGTATCTTGGCAGCTAATCAGAGTCACTAGATTGCTCTTGAATCCATATCCTCTGTGTGGCTTTGTCTTCGCTATAAAATTTTACCATGTTCAATCAGCCTTGTGAATAAGTTAGCTGACATGATGCTGAATAAAACTTGTCTTTAGTCTGCATTAACCACAGTGTCATGGTCACCATTGTGTCATCTAATTCAATTCTCCATAAGTGTTCAAACCATTTTGTAGTATAGACCAGCCCTATGACAATACCTTTCTTCATGGACTAAACAGCTGTATTTCTAGTTAATCCATAACTTTTCCCTTTCCTTGCTTAGCCTCAGCTGATTTTTTTTAACTTGACATGCAAGAAATTGATTGCAGATTACCAGAATTTAAATTCTAGCTCAGTTATCCCTAGTTACTACAAAATATTCAGCGAGTCAGTTTATGCGAAGACTGAGTTAGTAACTCTTTCCTGTCTTTTCCTTCACTGAGCTTTGCTTCCTACTGACTACTTCAAAAATATGCATAAACGTTTTACAGATTTTTGATTGTAGTCTGTCTGCCAGGCAGGCTTCTGGCTTTCCTACTGTCTCTTGTTAAGCAGAAATGAGTGTTTTGTTTTTTGCTTTTCACTCTCAGTATGGAGTTTCCCAAGAAGATTTCATAAGAGCCAATCAAGAGAAAAACGTGAGAGATGTAATTTACAACATTGCCAGCCAGGCGCACGTTCATCTAGAACATGTGAGCTTCCTCTTTTCTTGTTGATAGCATATAATCCATTTTAATGTTAAGAAGCATTGTTAAAATGTGGTCTTAGATGGTGTCTTGTTGGGCACCTTATTTATTGTATCAAAGATTTTAAAAAGACTTTTACCTTCATGTAGAAGATCCGTCTCCCAGCCTATTCAGTCCTGGGCGCCTATGCTGAAAGTGATCTTATAAGTGCTGATTGCAATTACATCGAGGAGTACAGCCTTGTAGTGTTAAACTGTTTGGTCCTTTTAGTTGGAGAATAAACCCACCAAAAAACTTATTCTAAAACAATAAATTAATTTTTGAATGGAGGTTCTCTTGCATGAATTTATCTTTATAGAGTGACAGCTGTATGTGTGTATAACTATTGACTGAAAGCTTTTGCACATACAGTAGAACCTCAGAGTTATGAAGACCTCAGGAATGGAGGTTGTTCATAACTGAACAAAACATTTTGGCTGTTCTTTCAAATTTTACAACTACATATTAACTTAATACAGCTTTGAAACTTTACTGTGCAAGGAAAAATGCTACTTTTAACCATCTCAATTTAAATGAAACAAGCACAGAAAGAGCTTCCTTATCCTGTCAAGTCTCTTTTTTAAAACATTTTGGTTTTTCAGTGGTTTATGTGTAACACAGTACTGTACTCTATTTGCATTTTTATTTTTTTGGTCTCTGCTACTGTCTGATTATGTACTTCTAGTTCCAAATGAGATGTGTGGTTGACTGGTCAGTTTGTAACTCTGGTGTTCATAACTCCGAGGTTCTATTGTATGTCATTATGAGATGTAGGATCTGCAAGGGTGTGCCTGCACAGATCAGATTCCAGAATCCCAGCCATAGACTGTGTGCATGAGTTACTTTGTGTATTTTGGACACAGGTGCAATAATTATTAGGCATTTGATTTTGCCTTTAAGTACCAAACTTTTTTTTCCTGGAAACTACCTATTATATGCATAGTGAGCTACATCAGCAATGTTTCTCTGGTTTTGTGTTTGCTCCACAGCCAGTCTGTTTGGGATCACTGTTTCAAACTTCAGTATTTGTACCACGGCTTTATCAGAGGTTGTTATTCACATGGATCAATTAGTGGATCTGAACTTAAGAAACCACACTGAGACCTACTCTTTACCTCTCTGTTGCTATACATATTGAAAATAAAACACATGGGCTATGCTTATAAAAAGCACTTTGGTACATACTACATAAGCACTTGCACATTTTCCCATTTCTCCAGAAAATATAAATAGTACAAGAAATGCTTTTAATCAGATGTTACAACAATCTGTGTGTGTGTATACATTTAATTAATTAATTGCATTAAAAAACTACATTAAAAGAATAATTAAGGTGCAAAGACAAGCTCTCAAAAGTTAAATGCCTGTATAACCTTAGTTCAGCCCCCTTGTGCTTATGCATTGTGATATTCTTTAACTACGTAATTATACATGCCAACATCCTCCCCTCCCAGCATCTCTGCCTCATTTAATGAATGGGTCTTCAACATTTCTTTTTGTCCTTCACAGTTGGCGTGTGCCACCAGGCCTTATTTAGCAACAACCAAATGCTGCACTAATTACAAAATTATTAACTCCCTCATGGGAATTTTTATGGTGCTCTCACGATAATGTGTGAATACATCACAACATCTCTGTGAGGAGGAGGAGGAGATGATGATGATGATTATTATTTACAGCTGGGCAACAGCAGCACATAAAGATTAAGGTCAAAATTGTCAAGTGTCCACTAATTTTAGGTGTCCAATTTGAAACAACTAGGCCTTGTTTTTTCAGAGTGTTTGGTATTTCCTAACATTTCCTAGGTTTTGTGTGCTTGACTTTACAATGTTAACATTCTTTTTAGGATTTTTGCATATAATTTCCTAACTTTAAAAAAAAAAAGCTGACCCCAGGAAGTCTACCATATGCAATCATGTTGACCCCCACTTTGGGCCATCAGGATGGTTCAGACCATTGGAACAAACTGTCACTGGTAGCAGTCTTAGGTTGTTAACTTTTATCTGGACCAGTCACTAGAGGGAGGATGAGATGCTTGTTTTTGCTGGTGGATTTTACAGGTATTTGCTGACAGCAGAGGAATGAAGAGCTTTAGGATGCCCAGGTTCAATTCTAGGTTTTGCAAGGGAATGTCTTAGTGTTTATGAGGGGTTTTGGGTGCAGGCTGCCCCGGGGCTGCAGTGGGAAGAGAGGGTTCCCCCAAGCCTGCCTGGACTGGGCCAGGCCAAGCCTGCCTGGACTGGGCCACGCTTTGGCGGGGCTGGGCTGGGCCGAGGGAGGGGCTCCTCTCCCTGCTGCAGCAGTGGCACCTCTTCCCACCACAGCTCTGGGCCCCTGCAGCTCTGAGCCCCTGCACGAGGCTTAATAGGGAGCTGCACGGAAACTTGGGTAGAGTTAATTTACTGATCACTGGTCAGTCTTTCCATGACTAGACTAAGGCCTGGTCTATACTACCAAGTTAGGTCAATGTAAGCTGCCTTGTGTTGACCTAGCTGTGCATGTATCTACACTGAAATTTGTCTCTCACCAATGTAAACTCTGAAAAAGTACTGCGGTCGATACAGTGCGAATGTAGACGCTGTGTTACCTATGTTAACCTTAACAGTCCTCCAGCAGCTGTTCTACAATGCCCAGCGCTGACTGCTCTGGTCACAGTTGAGAACTCCACTGCCTGGGTATCAGAGACTGGCAGTTCCTCCCCTTAAAACCCTGCACATTTTTTAAATGCCTTTTAGTGATTGTCCATATTGGCAAGCACACCTACCAGCTTTCCATTATTGTGTGCAGCTGCCCAGCTGACCATGCAGGCTACGCGTTCCAGACGCACTCCAGCCTGGACTGGACAGGAGCTATTGGATCTCCTGGGCCTGCGGGGAGAAGAGGCTGTGCAGGCATGGCTATGAACTAGTTGTAGAAACATGGACATCTATGAGCAGATTGCAGAGGGGAAGCAGGAAAAGAGAGATGATAGGAATTGACAGCAGGGCTCTGTGTCAGGTATGTCATAAGACCAGGGAGGCCAATATTCAATCCTGTGCTTAACTGCCACTCTTACAAGGAGCTGCATGCCATACTTGTGGTACATGCAACTGGGAGGTCCAGCTCTGCAATGAGCCAGGACATATTTGAGACTCCATCGCAGTCTGGTGGTAGTGAAAGTACCCAGTTAGTTGTTATAGTACACTATGCCACAATTCATAGGATCAGTGACAAATACAGTGTAATAATCATATATGTACAGCAAGCACCACAAAGTTAATAGGTGCATTGACAATATTATATTAATAGATGTGTACCAAACACCACACAATTCCTAACAGGTCTTCATACTGCAGGGCCAGCTAGAGCAAAATCAATAGTAATGCGTTGTGGTGTATTGCCATTGAAGTCCTCTTTCAAAGCATCCCTGAGTGGTTTTGCTCTGTGCCTTGAGAGTAAATAATGCCAGTGCCCCTCCAATCTACCAAAATCACATTAAACTGTCGTTTTTCACCTGCTGAGCTGGTAGTTGAGTCTTTCCTTGTTGCTATATAGGTGGCCAGCATATGGCTTAATGAACAAGGGGTATGCTGGGTCCCGAAGGATCACTATCAGCATTTCAACATCGCCAGTGGTAATTTGCTGGTCAGGGAAGAAAGTCTGGGCTTGTAACTTTCTGAAAAGTCCTGTGTTCTTAAAGATTTGAGTGTAATGCACTTGCCTGACAGGACAATATTGATGTCAGTGAAGTGTTCCAAGTGATGCACCAGTGCTTGCATAATCACAAAAAATAGGCCTTTCTGTTGTACTTTGCGGCAAGGTGGTCTGGTGCTAAAATAGGAATATGCATGCTGTCTATTGCTCCACTGCAGTTCAGGAACTCCATTGCTGCAAATCCATCCACTATGTCCTGCATATTGCTGAGAGTCTCAGTTCAGCATAGCAGGAGATGATTAATGGTCCTGCACACTTTTATGACAACCACTCCCACAGTGGATTTTTCAACTCCAAAATATTTCCCACTGACTAGTATCAATCCAGCATTGCAAGTTTCCATAACATGATAGCCACGTGCTTCTCCACTGTCAGCGGAGCTCTTATTCTGGTGTCCCTACCCTGGAGGTCTGGAGCAAGCTTGGCACACTGATCCCTGAATGTGGCCTTGCGTGTCCGAAAGTTCAGCTCATCATCCCAAGCTGCATTAGGATGCAATCCCACCAGCCAGTGCACCTTTCTTGGGCCCAGAAGCAGTGTTTCACGGCTTGCAGCTGCTCTATGAACACCACCAACAATCTTGAATGGTTCTATGTCCTACAGGAATATGCCCACCAGGAAATTGGAATGTTTCTCCTGGCACCTCTTGTGGCTCTGCAGATACTGGAGGATCATGCATCCCATGCATGCAATGCTTATGGCAATACCACAGGCTCTATAGTTCTGTCAGAGATGGCAGATGGTGACACGTCTCATGTGGGTTTGTGAGATTTTCATAATAGGCACAGCAGTTATGGGATAGAGGTGGAGAAAGTAGCATAATGGGAACTGCACCCTGCAGTCCCAGTCACCCTGCATGACTTGTTTGTGGCCCACTGTGCATTGCATTGTCTTTTGGGAAGTTTTGGCACTGGATGGGGGCATACTTACCCATAGTGCACTGCATTGTGCATCGACACAACCACTCCTTGTGAGTGTACACACCACCAACACAAGGAGTCAGGTACGCATGTTCACAAGCGATATAATAACTGTGGCGGCTTTATGCCAATGTGACCTGTGCCGGCATGTTTTGTAGTGTAGACATGCCCTAAGTGATGTGATATGCTCCTGCAATGACAGTTACTGCATATACTGGGGGAGTGTTAAATTTATAACCAGTAGAGGGCAAAATAAGCTAGTGAAGAGAGTAATTTTCTTTAAAAGCTTTGTGACTAAAATACAATGAAAACAATCAAAATTGTATTGAATACAAGTGAAAGTCCTGTTGCAAAGGCAGTCCCTTTTAACAATCTTAAGTCCTACTGACACTTTTTTTTTTCCCTTTTAAAAATATAGTTCTATTCTGAAACGTAACTCTGGAAAGATGGCTTCTGTTGGTTCTTTTTATGCTTCTCAATTGCTCAACATCAAATATGCTCAGTTTACCAAGCAAAAAAATGTTTTTCTAACTGTCAGCCTTACTAGACATGGGAAAGTCAAGCTGGATCCTTTTCTGGCTCATGCATCATCACTAGTAAATATAACCCAACAAAAGTGTATTGTAGGTTTAGTTAAAGGTGAACTTAACCCCCCAAAACAGGGGGGGAGGAAATTGTCCTTTATTTCTCCTGTTTAACCTCAAAGGTTAAAATAAAAAATCCTGCTCTTTGGACTATTTAAGGGATATTCCTTTCAGTTGAGGGCTGTTAAAGATTCAGCCCATTACTATTCCATTCTGTTTGTCCAGTTCTCCAGGGGGCTGTTTAGAAAAAACAGGGAATTCAGTCATTGATATGCTTGGTATTTTTAAAGTTAAAAAAGCAGAAAAAATGTTTTTGGGAAAAAATTGATCCTGTATTTATAAATAAAGAAATCTTAAAGGACAATTTTTTTCTTCAATTCAATGAACTGTACACCTTGATTTAAAAATAATGCAACTGCAGTTTATTCTCCAGTCCTGAAGTCAGATCTGTTGTCTCAGACCCCCCACAGCCATGCGGAGCCCCATAGAAATCAGTGGGGCTTTGCCCAGACCTTGTGGTCTGAGCTAGTGGATTTGATTGCAGCTATGTCTATACTACAGCTGCACTGCTACAGCTGTTGTGTGGTGGTGCCATAGTACAGATACTTGATACAGTGAGGGAAGTGGTTTTTTTCATTGCTGTAGTTACAGCTGGTAGTTAGGTTGATGGAAGAATTCTTCCAATGACCTAGTGGTGTCTACACCAAGGTGTAAGTTGGCTTTTTCTCTCTCAGGGGTGTGATTTTTTTTGTTTTGTTTTGTTTGTACCAGTGAGTGACATAGCCAGGTCAACTTAAGTTTTTGGTGTAGACCTGCCCTAAGTTATTAATTCTTATGATCTGGGGACCAGAAGTCAGTCCCCCCCGCCCCCCTCGTAAATTGCTAACAGGAATAAAAGTAGTAAAACTGCATTTCTTATATTAAAACAAGTAGAACACATGGGGAGCACATATGTGGAATAAAAATAGATCAGTTTACATAGTAAATTTTCTGATTATACCTACAGTTTAAGCCTGCGAAAAGGCACAGGAATGGTAACAGGCATCTCACAATATTAGACACTTGGTTTTGTAATTACTTCTATATATGCTGAAGGGTGGTGCTTGGTTTTTTATATAATGAAAGTTGTACTCTTCATTGCAGTATATTCAAATCTGTAAGATTCAAGCACATGATAAGTTTTGCCAGTTTGAGCCATAAAACTCAGTATTTGAAGTTCACTTTGACATAACTTCCCTACTCAGTATCTTTTTTCCTTCTCCTTTCAGGCTAGGTCTTTCAGTAAAAATGTTCCTGTTAAAGCATTTCCTGCCTTTCTCTATACAGTAAGTGTGATAACAGTGCACTCTTTAAGTGATGAAGTAATTTGTGACTAGTTTAAGAAGTTCTTCGAGTGCTTGCTCATGTGTATTCCACAGTAGGTATGCATGCTTGCCACATGCACCGGTGCCGGAAGTTTTTCCCTCAGCAGTACCCGTAGGGAGAGCGCTGCTGTGACCCCTGCAGTGGCACCTCTATAGCGCGCTACAAGGGGAGCCACATGCTCCCCCCACGCTCAGTTCTTTCTTGCCGCCAGTGATGATGCATCGGAACAACTTGCTCCAGCTTTGCTGCAGCTCATCCCAGAACTCTTTTAGTTGTTACTAGTACCTGTGTGTGTTAGTTCAATAAGGTTTCAGCTTAGTTAGTTAGTGTTCGGGCGGGGGCATGCCCTGGGCCCCAGGGTTTAAATTGTGTGATTCTTGCAGGCGTTCGATGCCTAGAAGTGACCCACACGCCAACTGTCTCTGCTGCTTGGGCAAATCTCTCATCAGTGACCGCTGTAAGATCTGCAGGTCCTTTAAACCCAGAACTAAAAAAGAGAGAGAGATTAGACTTTTGACCTTTCTTATGGAGTCTGCACTGGCCCCAACCCTAGTGCACTGAGCAGAATCGGCACTGGGAACTTCGTCTTCAGTGCGCAGCGATCTCCCAGCATCTTCTGGTCGCCGGCATCGCTCCCCATCCAAGAAGCAGAGAGAGGCCCCATCCTCTCGGAGGCATCTAGAGAAAGCAAAGGGTGAGGCTAGACCCGCGTCGGGCAGCCCCAGTTCCATCCACCACCACCCCCACCCCCGGGCTCTAGAGCTCCAACTCAGGTTGAGTAAAGCAGCCTGGTTGCGTTGACTCAGGCCTCTCCGGACGTCTGCATGCCTTCGATGCCGGAGGCCCTGCAGGCGGCCAAGGACATTATGACTCTGCAGGTGCCCGGGGCACCACCGGCACCCAGATTCCACACTAGGGGCACCCAGATTCCACACTGCTGCTGAGCTCTTGACCGTCGATGCCGACCCGATGCAGATCCCAGTCAGGGGATTGCTCTCTGGCCCACTCGCTGCTCAATGTCCTGTCTCCAGCCTCCGCTTTCATTGCCCAACAGGTTTTCTGGTCCAGTGCCGTCGGAGCAGAGTTCCATGCACTACTCCACGTTGAGTACAGAGTATTGGTGGGATAGGGGCAGACACCGTAGATGATCCCATTCTTGGTGGAGCTACTGAAGCCGCTCCCAACAGGGCGCCGTTGCCAGTCACACTCCAGCTCTCTCGCCTCGAGGCACTGTGTCCATGGCTCCTAGTGGGGATTGCCAGCTCCATGTCGTTTCAGATCCAGGCGTCGAAGCATCTCGGAGTAGCAGCTCGAGATGGCACTGTTTGTCGATGTCAGAGTCCTGTGGCAGATGTCACTCTTGGTACCACCGCTCGTACTGCTCCCATGGCACTGATAGGTCATTGGTAACCCCAGCCTTGACCTACATGCAGCACCCTATGCTCCAGCCGGGCCAAACTGACCAGCTGGTGCCGCACCAGAGTCAATGGTAGGGGCCCCCCTGGCAAGGCCAGTGGTGCCAGTGGACCCCCTGACCCCCCCTGTGCACACCCAGCAAGGCCCTCTGTCAATAGCAGGGGCATCGCAGGCTCCTTCAGCCGCACTATCCAGACCCCTGAGGGATAGATCGGTGGGTCATGGATCTTCGGCACTGCATGAGTCCAACCAAGGGGTGGATCCTGTGGCACCAGCTGACATGCAGAGCCCCGTACCGGCCCCCTCCCCTGCACCGGATGATAACATTGCAGCCCTACCCCGCTCCACACTGCAGAAGGATTTCAGGGCTCATCAGGAGCTACTAAAGCGAGTTGCATCCAGTCTCCAACCCAAGCTGAGGAGATGGAGGGACCCTTGGACTCCCTGTTCAACGTGCTCTTGTCCTCAGTACCGGGCAGAGTGGCCCTCCTGCTGCACGAAGGGGTGGCTAACATCTCCAGCGCCCTCCGGCGAACACTGGCCTCCCTGGCCTCAATATTGTAAAAGGGCACAAATACCTTTATACTCATCCGACCCCCAACTCCCTAGTGGTGGAGTCCATAAATCATAGGGAAAGGCAGGGTCAACCAGGACCCACACCCAAAAATAAAGACTCTAAAAGACTGGACTCGTTTGTCAGGAAGATTTATTTGTCGGCCAGCTTTCAGCTCCGGTGGCCAGCCACCAGGCCCTCCTCAGTCGATATGGAGTTTAACTTGTGGGGGTCACTGCTGAAATTCGAGCCCTCCCTTCTGAAGTGTGAAAGGAAGGATTTTAAGGTGCTGGTGGAGGAGAGTGCCACCGCTGCAAAGGCTGCTCTGCAGTCGGCATAGGATGCAGTTGACAACGGCTGCTTAGTCCATAACCTTGGCTGTGTCTGTGCACAAGGCATCATGGCTACTGCTGTCTGGGATCTTTGCGGAGGCACAGTCTGTGATGCAGGATCTTCCCTTTGACGGCAAGGACCTGTTCACAGAACAGACAGACATGAGGCTCCATGGCATGAAGGACTCGCGACCCTCAGGCTCTTCGTCCCGTCCAAGGAAAAGCCTAAGACGCAAGCCTCCATCCCTGCGCCCCAGCCAAGATATAAGCCTGCCTACAAGAGGTCCAAGACCCAAAAGAGGCAACCTCAGAGGCAGTCTCGCTCTGCCCGGCAGCCTGGGCCCTCCAGGGGCAAGAAGCAGGGCAAGAGGCAGTTTTGACTGGTTGCAAGAGGGTACCCCGGTGACCCCCGAGAGGACCCTCCTACCAACAAAGTTTGCCTTCAGCAACCACTTGTGTGCGTTTCTTACAGAATGGTCCCGAATAACATTGGACCAATGGGTCCTCAACACCATTTCCCAGGGTTACACGCTACAATTTGTCTCACCCCTGCCCCCCCACCTCCCTCCCTCGGACGGCGGGGGGACTTGTCGCATCTATCCCTGCTACAGCAGGAAGTGGGTCGGCTCCTGAACTTGGGAGCTATGGAGAAGGTTCCGGAGGAGTTCCGGGAGAAAGGGTTTTACTCCCGTTACTTCCTGATCCCAAAGGCAAAAAGGGGGGCTCAGGACCATCCTGGATCTGTGGGACCTCAATCGGTTCATGGCAAAATGCCAGTTCCACTTGGTCTCTCTGGCATGTGTCATACCTGCTCTGGACCCTGGCGATTGGTATGTGGCCCTGGACCTTCAGGACGCATACTTCTATGTCCATATATTTGAGGGGCACAAACGCCTCCTAGTGGGACAGGACCACTACCAATTTACAGTCCTCCCATTTGGCCTGTCCACCACACCCAGGATATTCACAAAGTGTATGGCAGTAGTGGTAGCCTATCTCAGATGCCATGGGTACAGATATTCCCCTACCTCGACAACTGGCTGCTCAAGGGCAGCTCGCAGTCCCAGGTACAGAACCACGTGGACCTACTCTTGGCTACGTGTGCCAACCTAGGCCTCCTAGTAAACGAGGCCAAGTTGACATTGGTTCTGGTGCAGCGCATAGAATTCATAGGCGCTCTCCTGGATGCCTCCAAGGCCACAGCCTCCCTTCCCCTTGACAGGTTCCAGACCCTGAAGGGGCTTATAGCCTTGATCATGGAGTTCCCCATCACCGCGGCCAGGGCATGCCTACAGCTCCTGGGCCACATGGCAGCGTGCACGTACGTGGTCTGCCATGCCAGGCTTTGGATGAGGCCCCTCCAACTCTCGTTGGCCTCAGAGTTCTCCCAGGCCCGGGACAAACTGGACAAGGTCCTCTCGGTACCGGCACGGGTGATTGCCACGCTACAATGGTGGTCCTGCCCGGCCAATATGCTCCAGGGAATTCCCTTCCGGGACCCGACTCTGTCACTAGACCTAGTGTCTGATGCATTGGACCTGGGGTGGAGGGCCCACATAAGGAACTCACAGACCCAAGGGATGTGGTCACTGCGGAGCTGTCCCTTCACATAAACGTCAGAGATCTCAGGGCGATACGCTTAGCCTGTGTGGCATTCAGCTCACAGCTGCGCGGCAAGGTGGTCAGAGTTCTCACGGACAACACTGCCGCAATGTTTTACATCAACAGGCAAGGTGGGACGAGGTCCTCGGCCCTCTGCCGGGAAACCCTCAACCTCTGGGAGTTCTGTATAGCCCACAACATCTCCATGAAAGCTTTCCACCTGCCAGGCGTCAACAACACACAGGCTGATCACTTGAGCAGGGTTTTCTACTCCCAACACAAGTGATCACTCCACCTGGAAGTCATTCACCAGCTCTTCTGAGCATGGAGCACTCCCCAAGTAGACCTGTTTGTGACCTGACAGAACCGCTGTTGCCACAGGTTCTGCTCCAGATGTGGGGTGGGGAGGAACGCGATCTCAGATGCCTTCCTCCTGTCATGGTCGGATTAACTCCTTTATGCCTTTCCCCCGTTTCCCCTCATTGGCAAGGTCCTGGAGAAGGTGAAAATGGACAAGGTGCGCGTCCTCCTAATCGCGCCAGCTTGGTCCCAGCAACATTGGTATGGGACCCTCCTGGGCTTGCTCGTGGCTTCTTCGCAGCTGTTGCTGCTCCGCCCAGACCTACTCTCCCAGGACCAGGGCCGCCTCCTCCACTCCAATCTGGCCACCCTCCATTTGACAGTGTGGCTGATCAATGGCTAGATGCGAAGGAGAGAAGGTGTTCGGAAGGGGTCAGGCGTGTCGTCCTTGAAAGTAGGAAGCCATCCATGCACCGAGCCTCCCTGGCGAAGTGGTCCAGGTTCTCCAGGTAGGTGGGGTACTTCCCCAATGTCTGCCCTGCTCCAGCTTATCCTGGAGTACCTTCTTCACCTTAGAACTGAAGGCCTGGTCCCTTCCTCCATCAGGGTGCACCTGGCGGCTATTTCGGCTTTCCAGCCGCCGGTCCAGGGCTGCTCAGTTTTCTCCCATACCATGACCGGACATTTCCTCGAAGGGCTAGACTTGTCGTTTCCTTATGCTAGAACCTCTGTCCCTCAGTGGAATCTAAATTTTGGTGTTTTCCTGCCTCACAGGGCCCCCGTTCAAACCCCGGGCCATATGCTCATAATCTCATTTTTCATGGAAGGTAGCCTTCCTCGTGGCCATCACGTCAGCCTGGCAGGTCTTGTAGCTCAGGGCCCTGACCTGCGACCCCGTCTTACACAGTCTTTCACAAGGACAAGGTTCAGCTCTGCCCACACCCGGCATTCCTCCCCAAGGTGATCTCTGCTTTTCACATGGGCCAGGGCATCTTCCTGCCTATTCTCTGCCCCAAACCTCATGCCTCTTAATGAGGAACGTTGTCTCCATACGCTCGATGTGTGCAGAGCACTGACTTTTTATCTGGATTGGACTAAGCTGTTCCGCAGCTCTTTGCAACTCTTCGTTGCTTCAGTTGAGCGCATGATGGGTCAATCGATCTTCACCCAGAGGTTTTCCCGGTGGATTACACAGTGCATCCACTATGCTATGACCTGGCAAGGGTTCCCGCACCACCTATCGTAAGGGCTTACTCGACAAGGGCTCAGCCCTCAGTGGCGGCCTTTGTGGCCCATGGTCCCTATCCAGGACATCTGTAGAGCTGCTACCTGGTCCTCATTATACATGTTCATGTCGCACTGTGTCTCCCACTCCAGAGATGATTCTGTTTTCGATAGAGCTGTGCTTCAGCCAGGGAATCTGTGAACTCCTACCCACCTCCATCAGACATAGCTTGCAGTCACTTACTGTGGAATACACATGAGCAAGCACTCGAAGAAGAAAGGACAGTTACCTGTTCCGTAACTGGCATTCTTCGACATGTGTTGCTCATGTCTATTCCACATCCTGCCCTCCTTCCCCTCTGTTGGAGTTGGTCTGGCAAGAAGGAACTGAGGGTGGGGAGAGCGCGCAGCTCCCCTTATAGTGTGCTATTGATGCACCGTTCCAGGGGTCACAGCAGCGCTCCCCCTACGGGTACTGCTAGGGGAAAAACTTCCAGCACTGGTGCACATGGCGAGCACACACATCTACTGTGGAATAGACATGAGCAACACATCTTGAAGAACGTCAGTTAGGGAACAGGTAACTGTCCTTTTATAAATGGTAATGCACCAAATTAATTGTTAATTAGTAATAGTTTTTTAATTTCAGTGGGAGTCTGGGGTGCTTAATACATCTGAAAATTATGCCACCTAATTAGGTGCCTAAATATAGATTGAGGTGTCTAACTGACCAATAGTTTTATTTTCTATTTTTTAAGGGCACAGTTTCTCAAAAGGTTTTCCATGTATTCATAGACTGTCAAGAATGGTTTAGATGTTTATAAAATAATATTTCATATACTGCTGTTTGTATCTGTTGGCTATTCTTGTACGTTATACATACTAAACCTTTTTTTTTTTCTTTTCTAGGTTGCTTTAGAGGATTATTTATATAAAATACAGAAAGTAGATTTCAACATATTCCATCCAAGCTTACATAAGAAGAGTACATTACTACCATTGTATTTATATATTAGATCCTGGAAAAAAAAATATTAAAAATAGACTTAACATGTCAGACTGAGTATTGCTTTTTTTAAACTGATAATTTTATAGAAATGTTTGTTAAATAAGCAATTTTGTTATGCATTCTGTGAACTATTCTTAATTGGAAGTAACATGTGAGCATGACCTGTAGCTATTAGCTTACTGATCATAAGAAAAGCTTGTTCTTGTCAGTAAATTAGGCAGATGTGATTTGGCAGACACATAGATATGAACTGTTCTAATGTTACTTTTGTTGTCATTTTTTTGTAATAACCACACTTAAAATTTGGCTTCAAGTAAATAATACTTTAGATAATCCTCCATTAATATTATTACACTATCTGCTAAATGCTTTCCTGACATAAAAGAAGGCACGGTTCCTGCGCAAAAGAGCTTACAGTCTATACTCTCGTATTCAGCTAAGCAACATTATTTAGTATTTTAAAAATTACACATTACACAAAGCAACATTTCTTGTGTATGTCATTGGTTTGACGGCACCATCACTGAAATCTTTCTCGATGCCTTCATCTTGTCCCCAAATCCTTGCTCTTCAGTCCCCACATGGGCAGAAACCTGCTTCTGAGATATGCTGGATGTTCACACTTCCAACTCTCTCGATGGAGTTCCTCCATATTTCAATGGGAATTGGTAGGTGCTCAGCATCTCTAAAGATAACAACCTAAATGCTCAGTATTTCTGATATTTGTTTTCTTTCATAAAATTGTGCTTCCTAATGTCCATTTTTCTTTGTTGCACAAATCCTGTAGTTTCCTTTGCTGTCATCCTTTTCCTGTTACATAGATATTTTGCATTTAGAGGTTTTTTTTGTTTTTTTTTGTTTTTGTTTTTTAAATCAGGTTTAATCTTCCCAGATGCTTGGTTGCATAACAAGATCCTATGTTTTTTTATTGCACAGTGCTACATAATGAATTTCTGAGAGCATGAGCCTTAGCTTTTTCTGTCACAGGACTGTTACTATGGAGGAAACTTGGGGAATCCAATATTAAACGTTTAAAAACAATTCCATTGAATGAAAGACGAAAGCTGTGCTTCTTGCCTTGATTATATTTTCAATTCTACAAGTATTTATCAATCTTGCAGTTCACTATTTCTGAATAAGAAATTTCAATTTGAAGCTGTTTCTTTCAGGACTTTCTCTTGACTCTGTATTCTGTGTTGTTACAAATGCAGTAAGCAAAGTCGGCATGAAAGTAAAAAGGCATCTTGGGCATTATGCTATCATATATGAATGTACTGGATTCTTCCGCCCAGGACTAGAAGTCAGGAAATCTTAAAGGTTCAGTATTGTGATCACCATCTCTTCAGTCAACTAGCTCATCATTGCTGTTTTTGAATCTGCCAAAAGGGTCTGCTTAAAAAAATAGTTACTGTTGCCACCACAGTGCTCCCTAATGTGCTATTAACAGGCCAGCAACACATTTTTCTCTGATTTTGTTCTGTTTTTTTATATAAAGCATTACAACTGGCTTATCCTGCAATTTGTCCACAACCGTCTTCCTAGCAGGCTGAGTCAGGGCAATAGAGGTAGCCCTATCTGTCTTTCATTACAAGGAGTCTCTTTGGAAAGTTGAAATGCAGCAGGAAGCTGATACAGTAACTTAGTGCCGAGTGCGAGAAGACAGGAAAACCTCTGCAGTATAGCCAACATATAAGTTGTTAAAACTCTGAACTCCCGACATGGAAGCAGAGCAATGCCTTGCTTCAGTGCTGGATCTGAGGAGAGTTGACTGCCATAGATACAGAAGAATCAACTGAAGGGCTAATCTGTGCTAATGTTAGTAACCATGTGATATAGTGAATGACTAGCATACTAGTAGAGAGAGCTTGTAAGTGAATTAGTAAAAAGGGTATGGAATAAATAAATCAGTTACTGCTCTGTATGGTCACATGAGTGTTTATGGTGACCTTAGAGAATAAAGCAACAGGCTGAATCACAAATGGCAGTAGGCTTTTTTTAACCATACAATTTATTTTCTCTCCTGTATACCCTTTAGGAGACCATTTTCCCCTTTCATATGCATGCATAACTCTGGTTTTAGGAATGATGTGTGTGCACGGAATTGAGAATATGCCCTAAAATAATTTAAGTACCTCTGAACCTCAGTACGGATCTTAATTTGCCAATGCCCCACCATATAATCCTATCATTTATTGCTTGTAATGATGGCCATCAGAATTGGTGACTGAAAATAAATTTTTCTTTATATAATTTAAATTAATCCCTCATTCGTGGGATTAGTCTCTTTCTATTTTTCGTTATATTCTGGATCTCTCACTTAAATATTTTCTCATATTTGTGCACTTCATGAGAGAGATGAACAACCAGCTGATTTGGTGTTGGTACTTCAGTAGACTAATTAGGGGACATTTTCAGAGGTACACATAGTGATAACTGCCATTAGTGCCTTTGAAAAACTCCTCCATTGCCTGTTAACTTGTTAGTATAAAATGACTGATCTAGTTGCTCAAATTCTGTTTTGATTGTGGAAGTGAATGGTACAAAAGCAATAGGTTGCATGTCTTTGTTTCAATGGCTGCAAAAATTAATCTGGTCATATAATTTATTCTTAGAGGGTCCAGTCATAGAATCATAGGACTTGAAGGGATCTCAACAGATCATCTAGTCCAGTCCCCTGTGCTCAAGGCAGGATAATGTAATAATTAGACCATTCCTGACAGATGTGTCTCTAACCTGTTCTTAAAAAACTCTAAAGATGGCATTTCCACAACCTTCCTAGGCCATTTGTTCCAGTGTTTAACCACCCTGACAGGAAGTTTTTCCTATTGTCCAACCTAGACTGCAATTTAAGCCCATTGCTTCTTGTCCTATCCTCAGAGGTTAAGGATAATGTTTTTTTCACCCTCTTCCTTGTAACAATCTTTTTATGTACTTGAAAACTGTTACATTCTCTCCTCAATCTTCTCTTCTCCAGACTAAACAAACCTATTTTTGTTCAATCTTTCCTCATAGGTCATGTTTTCTAGATCTTTAATCATTTTTGTTGCTCTCCTCTGACCTTTCTCCAAATTGTCCACATCTTTCCTGAAATGTGGCACCCAAAACTGGACAAAATACTTCAGTTGAGGCCATATCTGCATGGATTAGAGTGGAAAAATTACTTCTCATGTCATGCTTACAACACTCCTTCTAATACATCCCAGAACAATGTTTCATTTTTTCTTTTTTTTTTTTTTTGGTGCAACAGTGTTACACTGACTCATATTTAGCTTGTGATCCCTTTCTGCAGTACTCCTTCCTAGGCAGTTACACACATACAAAATGAGAAATAACTGTTTGTTCCTTCTTAAGTGGAGTATTTTGCATTTGTCCTTATAAAATATCATCCATTTCTCCAGTTTGTCCAGATTATTTTGAATTTTAATCCTATCCTTCAAAGCACTTGTAACCCATCCCAGGTTGGTATCATCCACTAAGCTCCAGGTTGGGACCCAAGCTTCAACAGTTCCTAACCTGGGGTTACAAATGAGTGTAGACACTGAAGCCCTAGGTTAATGAACCATGGTCTTCTAACTTGAGTTCTGCTAACTTGAGGGTTTATATTGCAGTGTAAACATACGTTGGGTACCCAGCAGTTGAATTCAACACAGAGTAGTGCGGAGACAGACCTTGTCACTTCCATCTAAGGATCTTAATTATTGCTAATAAATTCTCACAACAGTTGTAGGAGATAGTTGTTCATATTCGTTGTACAGATGTGACAACCAACCATGAAGAGCTGAGTAATTTGCCTAAGGTTACATCAGAAGTCTACTGTAACAAAGACAAGAGGTTCTGTCCTATATTTTAACCACACTACTATCCTTTACCTTCTAATGTCTCAAGAAAACAATATGAAAGGGTTATAGTCTACCTCAAAATGCTAAAAGCACTTTCAGGGGCCTTTCGAGTCAATTACTTCAGCAAGGACTGCCTTCTGGAGGGAATTATGAGATCCATTCTGCTCATACTCTTATTTTAGAAGGGGGGAGCAATTTTGTCCACTAGTTTTGCAAAACAACTACAGTTTACAATAGTAATACCACTGTGCTGGGGATTGTTTAGAGCTAGATTGTGCCTTTTGCAGTAAGCCTTGCACAGAAGGTAGAATGCGGCTGTGCTACTCCAGGAACCCTGGGAGCCATTGTAACTCAGTCACAACTCCCCACATGCCTCCCCTCTTGCTTCAGCTAGGGAGAGATTTCCAGCAGCTCTTCAAAGGGTACAATTTACCAACACTACCTCATATTCCTAGCTGGCTCTGCCTTGCTGGCTGAGAGCATGAGTGTGGGAGAGCCAAGGACAGAAGAAGGTACAAGAAGCCCTGCAGGAGGTAACTTTGGCATAGTCTGCCAATAGGGAAAATTTCTTCCTAATGTTCACTGCTGTGAGGTTGACTTGTGTTGGATTCCTTCAAAACCATTTTAAACCCTGAACTATAGTAACTCTGGATGTTATATCCATATAAGTGTTCAATCTGTTTTTACAGTGTTCCTACCATGAAGAGCTCCATTTTTCACTATTGCATATTTTCCAAGGATTTACCTCCCTTTTCTCACCTGATATGTTTCCATCTTTATTTCAGGGGCTGTGAGCCTTTGCTGTAAACTTACTGATTTATTTTTAGAAGATAAGTTCTGTGGCCCTTAAGTATCCTCAGATCCCATTGAAGTTAATAGTGTAGGACCCTAAGCAATTATGATCAATACCCACAGTTACATTAAACAGAATAATAAGAAAGGAGATTAACCTTCATGCTTTAGGGTATAAGATGGGAGGATCTACTTGCCTGGGGCTAGGAAGAAACTTCCCTTAAGGAAAGATTATTAATGCCTGTGCTTGATCTCTTACATTCTCCTCTAAAACATATTGTACTTACTACTGTTAGGGACAGGATGCTAAACTCAGTGGACAGTTGGTCTGGTCTTATACTTCAGTTGTTATATTCCATATTCTCTGGGCCATTCTGTATTTGCATAAAATCTGAAATGCAAGAGAGAGCTGAATTTCTGCTCCAGGGGTCAGAGACTGAAAGCTTGTAAGTGGGAGTCTTGAACCCCTTTTTGTCCACTCTACCAGGTGACTTTTGCCATAAGTCTGTGTAGCAGTGAAAGGTCGAGCATTGTGAGCAGGCCAGAGGAAGTGGCGGGAGCATAGCTAGCAGATTCATGCAACTAGGGATTCACTAGCTTCCAAATTCCACATATGAAGAGTAGTGGGATATATCTCTTGTTCTATATGCCTGCTGTAGAGTTCAGGAAGCATCTACAATCCACTTACTGCAGTCTGCAGCTAAGGATTACTCAGTCCTGTATGCATTACTTTGAGTACACGGCCCATTTACGCCTGCTATGAACTGTGGGCCAGATCAAAAGAGACGGGACTGTTAAAAAAAAAAAAAAAAGTCTACAAATTATCTAATTCTCAACAACCCATGCACATGGCTGGAATTTGCCTAGAAATAGAAATCCTTTCCTTGACATGGTGCACAATCCATTGCTCATTTTAAACTGTATGTAGGTGGAATGTGACAAGTGAGGACATTTTTCTTTAATTTAGCGCTAACTGATTTGTCCTTTTTTAAAATTAGTTCAGTCATAGCTCGTCGACCTGAACCCAAATATCATAATTTTTCCTTAAGTACCCAATGAATCAGTCTGCCCTCTTAATCTTCAGATTCACTGGCAATCTATAATGAGTCTCAGGATCTCTTTTACTAAACATGCCAACCCACAAGGTTTTCCTAGAATCAGAACCAGACAGGAATAAACACTGGACTTTCTTTAGTAAGCAAATCTATTATACAGACATCCCAATGCTGTTTTCAACTTGATATACATCCATGATGTCTATAAATGACAGTGTTCAATATTGAGGATTTTTTATAAGACAATTAAGGATATGTCTATATTGCAGCTAGGAGGTGTGATTCCCAGCACAAGTAGACAGTTATGCTAGCTTAGCTCTAGCTTATGTGCTAAAAATAGCTGTGTGGACATTGCAGCACTGGTGGCAGCTTAGGACACACTCAAGTCCAAGCCCACCTGATCCCCTGGGTCTGAGCTCAAGTGTCCGGCTGAGCTACTGCCAGAGCCACAATATCCCACTGCTAATTTTAACCCACTAGCCCAAGCTGAGCTATCTGCACTGGGAATTGCACCTCCTAGCTGCACAGTAGACCTACCCTAAAAGGCCCAGATTGATACCAATATCTATGGTATTTATAAGGTGTCTTTTACAGTGGTAGCTAAACATAAATACTAATAAAAAACTGGATTTGTACATGTAAACTGGCACTTAGGTACTTATCTGATTTTCTCTGCAAATGCAAGATATAGCTATGTAGATATAGAATAAGTCTAGCTATATGCACTAGAGATGAGTAGAAGGGAGGGGAAATATGTGAGTGCAAGAGACTCATTAGGCCAGATTTTCAGAGGCAGGGTGACTGAGGTGTGGCTACAGAAACTGCATACAGACCTGTTGTGCCTGCAAATCTTGCATTTGCAAGTGAAAATCAGATAAGTGCCTAAATGCCAATTTGCATGTACAAATCCAGTTTTTAAGATCAGGTATTGGTACTTAGATACTAAAGTAAAAGACACCTTATAAATACCATGATAGATTAGATTAGCGTTACTGATTGTCATGGATGTACACAGAAACGCTGCAGGAACAATAGAAGTACTTGCTGATTTGAAATTCTGATCCAAAGCATTTTGCAAGATTTAGGTTTGCTGTGTTTTAAACATTCACTGAAAAATAAAAGGGAGCCACAGTACACGTGCAGTAGACTTCATAGCTGGTGACTGTAGTTTAAATCTTGGTTTGTTTATAAAAATAAAATCAGCTCAGTGGCTTAATCTATTATGTCTCTATGAAATATTGTCCACTTGCCAATTTACCATGATTGACAGAAGAACTGATGATTATAATGGTTAATATAGATAGGCTGTTCAGGTCAGGTTTGAGCTGCATTAGGAAAGCTGCTAGAGGAGCTACCTGCGCTATGCCTGGATATAAACTCCCAGTATTATTAGTCTCCTACTTCCATAGAATTTAAAAAAGGTCCAAGAAAATCCTCATTTAGTCAGGTAAAAACAAGGTAAGCTAAGTCTGAATCCCTTTGAGTTGCAAAGATAGCTCTATGAATGTAGTACTGTTATGCTTGCAATACAGACTGAAATGGTAGAGAAACAGGTGTGAAATTCCCCCATTTACATGAACCTTAATTTAAAAGCCTATTTTAAATAATATATTTTCTAACATTTTAAAGATAGATGATCTAAAATCGGAGCAACTGGCTTCAATCCTTGACACTAGATTGCATCTTTAACCATTACATTACAGTAATATTTAATAGCTCAACCTGTGCATGTTTTTTTTTCAAAAACTTATAATTTGCTCCTGAACCCACAGACTAGTTCAAATTGTGCTGTGGTTTATGGGTTTAAGTTCTGTGGCAGATAGTGCTCCTAACATCAGAATTCACTGGACTGCTGCTCAAGTGTAAATTTTCTTTCCAAAGAAAGTTTGCTCCTCAAGCAGAAATGAAGAGAAGGGGAGTAGGATTTGAGATTGTAAAACAGATTAGTATCTCTCCTGCCTCAGTTTAAACATGGCACTTAGGAACCAGATGGGAACATTTCACAAGTGCGCTTTGTACTCTCTTGTGTGGGAAATCCATTTCAGATCCTTGCAGTGCTGGCAACCACGGCAGGAGAAATCTTCTCAACTACCTATTCCTATTGAAAAAGGCGTTTTCAGTAAGGGTACGTCTAATTCCAGCACAAAGAGACATACATGAGCTAGCACTCTAAAAACAGAAGTGTAGTCACAGTGGCATGTGCATTGGGAAGGGCTAGCCACCTCCAGGACAATCCCATCAGAACGTACATCTCCTTGAGTTGGAATTTTCACCTTCCAGTTCCAGTGTAGACATTTCTGAAGGACCAAAGACCTGCAGTGGTCTTTTCTTGCCATCCAATAAGCAACAGTAATCAGATGCTGTTTCTACTGTTTAGGCAAAGGAAAAGATACAAACACAGCATACCATCCACAATAAACATGCTTTGTTTGTCTCTTCCTACAGGTAGGAGCAATAAAATGTGCAGAGAATGCACCCCAAAGATAGCAGCCAATACATTCCTTTATATTTAATTAGATTATGCACACTACAGTTAGAATTTTTGTTCATTGCAGAGCAGAATTTTTCCTATCAAGTCTATAACTCTGAACAAGATAACCTATGAGTGGAATTCCTAACTTCAGTTTATGATTTATACAAAGATAAATTGGCCTGATTTCTTCTAGGTAGGGCCCCACCAAATTCACGGTCCCTTTTAGTCAATTTCACAGTCATAGGATTTTAAAAATTGTAAAATTCAGTATTTCAACTTTTTAAATGTGAAATTTCACAATGTTTGTAATTATAGGGATCCTGACCCAAAAAATTATGGGATGGTCACAAGGTTATTATAGGAAGGGTTGCAGTACCGCTACCCTTACTTCTGTGCTGCTGCTGGCAGCATCCCTGCCTTCAAAGCTGGGCAGCTGGAGAGCAGCAGCTGCTGGCCAGGAGCTCAGCTCTGAAGGCAGAGCTGCTGCCAGCAGCAGCACAGGAATAAGGATGGCATGGGATGGTATTGCCATCCTTACTTCTGTGCTGCTGCCTGCAGAGCTGGGCTCTCAGTTAGCAGCCGCCACTCTCCGGCCCCACAGCTCTGAAGGCAGCCACACAGAAGTAAGCGTGGCATGGTATGGTATTGCCAGCTTTACTTCTGCACTGCTGCTGGTGGGGCATTGCCTTCAGAGCTTGGCACCTGGCTAACAGCCACCACTCTCCAACCGTCTCTGAAGGCAGCACAGAAGTAAGGGTGGCAATATTGTTACCTCCATAAAATAACCTTGTGACACCCCCTGCAACTCCCTTTTGGGTCAGGACCCCTGGTTTCCCCTGTGAAATCAGTATACTATAGGGTAAAAACACACAGGGTGTACTTGATTTTAACTATTTTGTTTTTTAATGTAAAGTAACAGTAACAGTCTTTTAAGATATAAGTAAATTTTCTGTAGACTGCCTTTTACTCATATCAGTATCACATGTAAACACCATAACTGATCTATTCTATGTATGTTAAATTGCAGTTCTACTCTGAAGGGACTCTATAAAAATGGCATTGTGGGGCTCCATGCTTCTCTCAATGATTTCCATAGCAAATATGCAGATGACACTAAACTGAGAGGAGTGGTAGACATGCTGGAGGGTAGGAATAGGATACAGAGGGACCTAGACAAATTGGAGGATTGGGCCAAAAGAAATCTGATGAGGTTCAACAAGGACAAGTGCAGAGTCCTACACTTATGATGGAAGAATCCCAGGCACTGCTCCAGAATAGGGACCAAGTGGCTGGGCAGCAGTTCTGCAGAAAAGGACATAGGGGTTACAGTGGTTGAGAAGCTGGATATGAGTCAACAGTGTGCTAACAGCATTTTGGGCTGTATAAGTAGGAGCATTGCCAGCAGATCGAGGGACGTGATCATTCCCCTCTGTTCGGCACTGGTGAGCCCTCATGTGGAGTATTGTCTCCAGTTTTGGGCCCAACACTATAAAGAAGGATGTGGAAAAATTGGAGGGAGTCCAGCAGAGGGCAACAAAAATTATTAGGAGGCTGGAGCACATGACTTATGAGAAGAGACTGAGGGAACTGGGATTGTTTAGTCTGCAGAAGAGAAGAATGAGGGGGGATTTGATAGTTGCTTTCAACTACCTGAAAGGGGGCTCCAAAGAGGATGGATCTAGACTGTTCTCAGTGTTACCAGATGACAGAACAAGGAGTAATGGTCTCAAGTTGCAGTGGGGCAGGTTATGTTGGATATTAGGAATAACTTTTTCACTAAGGGGGTGGCGAAGCACTGGAATGGGTTACCCAGGGAGGTGGTGGAATCTCCTTCCTTAGAGGTTTTAAGATCAGGCTCGACAAAGCCCTGGCTGGGATGATTTAGTTGCGGACTGGTCCTGATTTGAGCAGGGGGTTGGACTAGATGAGCTCCTGAGGTCCCTTCCAACCCTGATATTCTATGATTCTGTGATTCTATGGTCAGTTTACCTGTAAAAACATTCTTTTCTAACTAGTCCTGGGCTCAGAGGGTGAAATTCTGGCTCCATTGAAATCAACAGCAAAACTCCCACTGATTGCACTGGGGCCAGGATTTCAACTCGAGTCAAGCTGTGTTCTGTTCTTTCCATACACCGTCAATAATAGAGCTCTTCTTTTCAAATTGGGCCCTCAGTTACATCTGTGCATTGCCTTCAATGGGTTGGCATAGGTGTAATTGATTAGAACTTGGCAAACAACTCTATTGATGTTCACGTTGGAGCAGAATATAACTCTCACTCTTGGCTGTGCTGGCTCCTTCAATGCTTATAGGCATGTGACAATTCTCCAAAAAGGGCCATATTTTTGAAATGTAATGTACCCACACTACATACACCCACATCATATATAATTTGAAAGCTTATTTTACGTACGTTTAGATGAGGAGCTGTCAAATGGAGCAGTCAGCCTCTAGGCAAGGTGAAACAATGTCATATGAGATTGAAATGAGAAAATGTCATATTTTTCACAGGGTCAGAAACACTGCAACATGATTATAACTTTTTACTGTTTAATTTAATTTCAACACCTCAATGTGATCTTTATTGGTCAAAGCTACCACATGACAATGCATTAAAAAATTTGTATTGGTTTTGCATGGGCAAGTTTTGTGGGGGTTTTCTGTTGTTTTGTTTTTCCAGAAATGCAGAGAAATGTTTGCCATGGGGCAAAAAATGACAGATATCAACATTTTGCAATGTACTGACATGAAATGTTTCACACTGCACATTCTGAATTATCAAAGTATCTAACAAGCAATTTTAATAATTTTCTATATTTTCAGTTGAAATTTGCTCACCAGATCTGTCTCATTATATGTTGTGCACCATAAGCAGATTGCATGCCCATAGTTTGTACTGCACAGTGAGTAGATATAAGTGTACGTGATTTCCTAATATAATGCTGTAACAGTATGCAACATATTCTTCATAGTAATATTATGATGATACGATTATGGCATAACTATGATGTATTTTATGCCAGATAGGTATGTAAGATATCACTGAAAAGGTTATGATTCACTGAATATGATTATCTTATTTGTATGCATGTATCATTTTGGTATTTGAAGTTAGGAAAATTGTCTATGCATCTATTACAAATGTGTTTATACCTGGGGAATGTCCTTTAGGCAGAATGCAATCAGTCTAGATAGCTGGCTGGGAAGGGCCATTAGGGAAAACAATAGGTCTTAGAAGATGCTAATCTCTGACTGGGGAGCCTTCCTGAGGACCCTACAAACAGCCTCTGAGTCATGGCTGCTGTGTCCCTACAGGGGTATGTGACCAAATTTATTCACTGTAATTTAAGGTTTTGTGTGCCAGTAATACATTTTAACCTTTTTAGAAGGTCTCTTTCTCTAAGTCTATAATATATAACTAAACTGTTGTTGTATGTAAAGTAAATAAGGTTTTTAAAATGTTTAAGCAGCTTAATTTAAAATTAAATTAAAATGCAGAGCCCCCTGGACTGGTGGCCAGGACCCGGGCAGTGTGAGTGCCACTGAAAATCAGCTCGCGTGCCGCCTTGGGGTAGCGGCAGGGCCCCGGCAGCTATTTAAAGGGCCCGGGGCAGTAAAGGCAGCAGGAGTCCCGGCCCTTTAAATAACCCCTGGAGCCCTGCTGCCGCTACCCCAGAGCTCCAGCAGTGGAGCTCTGGCAGCAATTTAAGGGGCTTGGGGCTCCAGCCATTGCTCTGAGCCCCAGGCCCTTTAAATTGCTGCCTGGGGAAGCTGGGCAGCCCCGGTATGGCACACCAGCTTACTTTCACCTCTGTTCCTAGGTAGTCATTTCCCATTTTGTGTATATGCAACTGATTGCTCCTTTCTAAGTGGAGTACTTTGCATTTGTCCTTATTGAATTTCATCCTATTTACTTCAGACCATTTCTCCAGTTTGTCCAGGTCATTTTGAATTACAGTCCTAGCCTCCAAAGCACTTGCAACCCTTCTCAGGTTGGTATTGTCCACAGACTTTATAAGTGTACTTTCTATGCCATTATCTAAATCATTGATGAAGATACTGAACAGAACTGGACCCAGAACCGATCCCTGCAGGGCCCCACTTGTTTTGCCCTTCCAGCATGACTATGAACCACTGATAACTAATCTCTGGGAATGGTTTTCCAACCAGTTATGCACCCATCTTATATAGCACGATCTAGGTGGCCTTTCCCTAGTTTGTTTATGAGAAGGTCATGCGAAACAGTATCAAGAGCTTTATTAAAGTCAAGATATACCACATCTACTGTTTTCCCCTATTCACAAGGCTTGTTACCCTGTCAAAGAACGCTATCAGGTTGGTTTGACACAATTTGCTCCTGACAAATCCATGCTGACTGTTACTTATCACCTTAGTATCTTCTAGATGTTTGCAAACTGATTGCTTAATTATTTGCTCCATTATCTTTCTGGGTATAGAAGTTAAGCTGTCTGGTCTGTAATTCCCTGGGTTGTCCTTATTTCCCTTTTTATAGATTGGCACTATATTTGCTCTTTTTCTAATCTTCTCGAATCTCCCCTGTCTTCCATGACATTTCAAAGATAATTGCTAATGGCTCAGGTATCTCCTCAGTCAGCTCCTTGAGTATTCTAGGATGCATTTCATCAGGTCCAGGTGACTTGAAAACATCTAACTTGTCTAAATAATTTTTAACTTGTTCTTTTCCTGTTTTAGCCTCTGCTCCTACCTGATTTTCACTGCATTCACTGTTAGACGTCCAATCGCCACCAACCTTCTTGGTGAAAACCGAAACAAAGACATCATTAAGCACCTTTGCCATTTCCACATTTTCTGTTATTATTTTTCATCCCTCATTGAGTAACGGACCTATCCTGTCCTTGGTCTTTCTCTTGCTTCTAATTTATTTGTAGAATGTTTTCTTGTTACCTTTTATGTCTCCAGCTAGTTTGATCTCGTTTTGTGCCTTTTTGTCCCTACATATCTGTGTTATTTATTTATAGTCATCCTTTGTAATCTGACTTCGTTTCCAATTCATGTAGGACTCTGAGTTTTGGATCATTGAAGATCTCCTAGTTAAGCCATATTTCCTATCTTTCCTGCGCCCTTAATATTTCTTTGAAAAACTGCCAACTATCTTCAATTCTTTTTCCCTTTGGACTTGCTTCCAATGGGATCTTACCTATCTACTCCCTGAGTTTGCTAAAGTCTGCCTTCTTGAAATCCATTGTCTTTATATTGCTGTTCTCCCTCCTACCATTCATTAGAATCACGAACTCAACCATTTCATGATCACTTTCACTCAAGCTGCCTTGCACTTTCAAATTCTCAACCAGTTCCTTCCTATTTGTCAAAATCAAATCTAGAACAGCCTTTTCCCTAGTAACTTTCTCCACCTTCTGAAATAAAAAATTGTCTCCAATACATTCCAAGAGCATGTTGGATAATCTGTGCCCTGCTGTGTTATATTCACCAACAGGTGTCTGAGTAGTCAAAGTCCCACATCACCACCAAGTCCTGTGCCTTGGATGATTTTGTTAGTTGTTTAAAAAAAGCCTCATCCACTTCTTCTTTCTGGTTAGGTTGTCTGTAATAGCCCCCTACCGTGACGTCACCCTCATTTTTTACCCTTTGTATCCTTACCCAGAGACTTTCAACAAGTCTCTCACTTATTTCCATCTCAAACTCAGTCCAAGCATATACATTTTTAATATATAAGGCAACATCTCCTCCCTTTTTTCCCTGCCTGTCCTTCCTGAGCTAGCTATACCCTTCTATACCAATATTCCAGTCATGTGTATTATCCCACCAAGTATCTGTGATGCTGTGACATTGCACTCTGTATGACTGTATGAAAATATGCTAATGAATGTGAATATAATGTTACTGGAATATGCTTCATGCAAATGTCTCTTGTAAGGTATCATTACAAAGCCTATAATCTACTGAGTGTGGTCATCCTATTTGTATAAATGTAACACTTCTGTATCTGAAACTAGAAATATGATATATAATCTGAACTGGAATCCATACTTAATCTGGTTCTTTTCCATTTAGAAGGAGGGATGGGAACCCAGAGAGGGACAAAGGATTCCCGCCTTGTGCAAAAATATATAAGGGAGTGGAACAAAACAAAGGAAGCTGCACTCATGAAAAATCCCCTAGCTACCACCTGAGCTGAAACAAGGACTGTACCAGGGGAAAGGGCCTAGACTAGGAAGGTGTCCAGTCTGTGATAGAAGCTTATTGAAACATCTCTGAGTGAGATTTTCATCTGTAATCACTTTCTTACTGTATTAGGTTTAGACTTTCATTTTTTATTTTATTTTGCTTGGTAATTCACTTTGTTCTGTCTGTTATTACTTGGAACCACTTAAATCCTACTTTTTGTATTTAATAAAATCACTTTTTACTTATTAATTAACCCAGAGTATGTATTAATACCTGGGAAGGTGGGGGGTGAACAGCTGTGCATCTCTCTCTCTCTCTCTCAGTGTTATAGAGGGTGAACAATTTATGAGTTTATCCCATATAAGCTTTATACAGGGTAAAATTGATTTATTTGTGGTTCGGACACCATTGGAAGCTGGCCATTTGAGTGTTGGAGACAGGAACTCTTCTTAAGCTGTTTTCAGTTAAGCCTGCAGCCTTTGGGGATCTGGGTCTGTGTTTGCAGCAGACTAGCGTGTCTGGCTCAAACCAGGCAGGGCACTGAAGTCCCAAGCTACCAGGGAAAACGGACTCAGAGGTAATCTCAGCACATCAGTTGGCAGTTCCCAAGGGGTTTTTTGTGATCCAACCTGTCACAGATGCCAACTATGTCATAGTTGTGTTTATTTATTAGCATTTCCAGTTCTTGCTTATTCCCCATACTTCTCACATTAGTGTACCGACATCTAAGATACTGATATGATTCCCCTCCAGCCCCCGTTCTGTCTTGTTTCTCCCTTATCCCTGTTATAACAGCCCATGCTTGCCCAGATTCTGACCCTTCTCCCAGGTCTCCATGTTTTTGACTTACCTGTGGACTTTGGTCACCTGCCTCCTTTGAACCTAGTTTAAAGCCCTCCTCACTAGGTTAGTATCCAAATATGCTCTTCCTCTTCCTCAACAGGTGGACCCCATCTCTGTTTAGCAGACCTTGGTCAAGGAAACTGAAGAACTCCTGGTGACACCATCCTTGCAGCTAGGCATTCACCTCCAGGATGCATCTGTATCTGCCTGGGCCCCTACCCTTCACTGGAAGGATTGAAGAGACCACCACCTATGCTCCGAATTCCCTCATCCTTACTCCCAGAGCCCTGTAGTCACTCCTGATCTGCTGAGGGTCATACCTCACACTATCATTGGTTCCCACATGGATGAGTAGCATGGGATAGTAGTCAGAGGACGAGATGATCCTCAACAATCCCTCCATAACATCTCGGATACGGGATTCTGGCAGGCAGCATACCTCCCAGGATGCCATGTCAGGGCGACAGATGGGTGCCTCTGTCCCCCTCAGAAGAGAGTCACCAACAACCACTACCCTATGTTTCCTCCTAGAAGTGGTAGCCGTGATCCTCTCAGCCTTGTGGGTACATGGATTTTCCTCCTCTACCTTTGGAGGTGATTCCTCATTGCTTGTTGTCAGTATAGCATAACACTTCTCTGAGGGATAGCTCATTGCCCTGCTAAACCCAATGTTGTGAGTTTAATCCTTGAGGGAGCCATTTAGGGATCTGGGCAAAAATCTGTCTGGGGATTGGTCTTGCTTTGAGCAGGGGGTTGGACTAGATGACCTCCTGAGGTCCCTTCCAACCCTGATTCTATAACCTGTTTGACCCTGAATCACATCCAGAGGTGCTTATCAAGATACCTACTGGACTGCATGTAACATCAGATGTACAAGAGATCTGAAAATAGCTGATATTCGTGAAGAACAAATGCAGAGATTTGTGAAAGGTGGCTTGATTCTGATAGGACACGTAGCTTCTTCAGCCCAGTCAAGAAATCTGGCATCAAAACATTTATTGACATGGCCAATAAAACCATGTTTAACTTTGGCAAGGGAGGGACAATCACAGCAGCTATCAATCAGAAATTGTTTTCTGCAGAACCCTATTCTTAGCAAGATACAGCGATGATGTTTCAATGACAACTGTTCTTAATCACTCACTTGGACCAGTGCCTGTGTCCCTCTTCTGTGGTGATGGAACAATGAAAAGAACAGACAGAGCTGAATTAGAGCATCAGCTGGAAGTTCAAGATGAAAGAATCTATGAGCTAAAAGCATGCAACAAAGAAACCACATTGTATATCAGAGATGCCATGCCTGTCATACAAATGATGACTGGAGACAAATTCCTTGCATTCAATGAACTGGCTGCTGAGTACTTGAGGCAGTCCTAAAAGAATATGAAAAAGCTAATTCTGTCATCAAAGTGTTTGACAGATATGACAACAATAACTATGTGAAAACTGCACAAAGACAGTGCTAGACAGGACCTAAAGTTGGATGCAAGAAATACCAGGTGATTGGTGGACATCCTGTACATCCATGGAAAAAAACTCTACGCATGGCCTCCAACAAGCAGCCATTTAAAATATTCCGCTGTGAATATATGGGTCAAAATGCATGAGAGTGTAGGAGCACATCCAGCACAAACATGCCTTCATGCTGGAGGCTTTTCCAATGGTGAAGAAGTAAAGTCCATTACTAGTATAGGTGTTTAAGAAGCCCAGGACTAGTACAATACTCAGGAGGAAGTGGACATAAGGATTCTTCTGCATGCATCTTAAGCAAAGTAACCTGTCGTGGGCTAAGAGGGAAGGTCCTCTTATGGATTGGTAACTGGCTAAAAGAAAGGAAACAAAGGGTAGGAATAAATGGTTAGTTTTCATAATGGGGAAAGGTAAATAGTGGTGTCCCCCAGGGGTCTTTACTGGGCCCAGTCCTATTCAACATATTCATAAATGATCTGGGAAAAAGGGTAAACAGTGAGGTAGCAAAATTTACAGATAATACAAAACTACTCAAGATAGTTAAGTACCAGGCAGACTGCGAAGAGCTACAAAAGGATCTCTCAAAACTGGGTGACTGGGCAGCAAAATGGCAGATGAAATTCAGTGTTGATAAATGCAAAGTAATGCACATTTGAAAACATAATCCCAACTATACATATAAAATGATGGGTCTAAATTAGCTGTTACCACTCAAGAAAAAGATCTTGGAGTCATTGTGGATAGTTCTCTGAAAACATCCACTCAAAGTGCAGCAGCAGTCAAAAAAGCGAACAGAATGTTGGGCATCATTAAGAAAGGGATAGATAATAAGACAGAAAATATCATATTGCATCTATATAATCCCTGGTACGCTCACATCTTAAATCCTGCATGCAGATGTGGTTGCCCCATCTAAAAAAATATGTACTGGAACTGGAAAAGGTTCAGAAAAGAGCAACAAAAATGATTAGGAGTATGGAATGGCTGACAATTGAGTAGAGATTAATAAGACTGGGACTTTTCAGCTTGGAAAAGAGACCACTAAGGGGGGATATGATTGAGGTCTATAAAATTATGACTGGTGTGGAGAAAGTAAACAAGGAAGTGTTATTTACTCTTCATAACAGAAGAATTAAGGGTCACCAAATGAAATTAATAGGCAGCAGATTTAAAACAGAAAGAAGTACTTCTTCACACAATGCACAGTCAACCTGTGGAATTCCTTGTCAGAGGATGTTGTGAAGGCAAAGACTATAACAGGGTTCCAAAAAGAACTGGATTAGTTCATGGAGGATAGGTCCATCAACGGTTATTAGCCAGGATGCACTGGGATGGTGTCCATAGCCTCTATTTGCCAGAAGTTGGGAATGGGCAACAGGAGATGGATCACTTGATGATTACCTGTTCTGTTCATTTGCTCTGGGGCACCTGGTATTGGTCACTGTTGGAAGACAGGATACTGGGCTAGATGGACCTTTGGTCTGACCCAGTATGGCCATTCTTATGCATGCTGTATGTGCCCATATAGCTTTTGGTTCTCTTGGTGTCAAAGGAACCATGGTAATTATGTCACCTGATACAGTTGTTTTGGTCCTTTCTGTTCACTACTTTCCAAAAATGGAATGCACAGATACCATGTGGATTGAAACAGGCACCATTACCAGCACCACTGACAAGTATTGCTTCATACCTCTGCATGCAACTTGTGACACACTCACTCCTGACTTCTCCAACATACTTCCTGCAGTACATGCATTAACAGGATGTGACTCTGTGTCATTCCTAATTGATACTAGGGGGGAAGACATCTGTGTTTAATGTTAAATGACAAATGTCAAAACCTGGAAGGGGTTCATTTTGATCGTGTGACTCAGCCAGAGGGCTGAGCCACTGAAGACCCGCCAAATGAGGTCAACAACCTATAGGGGGCGCCAGGAGAGGAAAAAGGCTTGCAGTACCGCATGTAGCATTAGGAGGCACTCAGAGGTGAATGTCTCCATTACAGATGCAAAAATGACTTTGTGTCCTTGCTTATTATCTTACAAAGTTCCATGACTATGCCTCAGGAGGCAGGAAGTCCGCTTGGGGGCTCAGCTTGGTGTGTCCACCAGGGAATTGACAACATGTTAATTTTAGCAATCTCCTTCCCCATTGTGATAGGAAAGAGCTATCTCCCTTACTCACTAATTTGATGACTTTGCTTACCATTTATGTAAAAGTAACTTCAATGTCTCTGCCCAACAACCAGGCTGGTCAGACAAGCAAATACATTTCTTTGTCTAAAGCAGACTTGGCTTATACATTGCTTGCAAACAAACATAATTCTAGCACATATTTATAACTCTTTGTACACTCCCTGTACACATGGCTCACTTAGAACGCTTCTTCAGCTGTCGTCCCCTAGTGCCCCAACTCTACTTGTGCTACATTGATGACATCTTCATCATCTGGATCCATGGGAAGGAGGAATTCCACATTGATTCAACAATTTCCACCCCACCATCAACCTCAGCCTGGACCAGTGCACACAAGAGATCCACTTCTTGGACACTACAGTACACATAAGCGATGGTCACATAAACACCACTCTATACCAGAAACCTACTGACCGCTATACTTACCGACATGCCTCCAGCTTTCATCCAGACCACATCACACAATCCACTGTCTACAACCACATTTGCTCCACATCACACAATCCATTGTCTACGACCACATTTGCTCCAATCCCTCAGACAGAGAAAAACCCCGATAGGATCACTATCAAACTTTCTTAAAACTACACTACCCACCTGGGGAAGTGAAGAAATGGATTGACAGAGCCAGAAGGGTACCCAGAGATAGAGTGACCAGATGTCCCGATTTTATAGGCACAGTCCCAATTTTGGGGGCTTTTTCTTATATAGGCACCTATAACCACCCACCCCCTGTCCCGATTTTTCACACTTCCTCTCTGGTCACCCTACCCAGAAGTCACCTACTACAGGACAGGCCCAACAAAGAAAGTAACAGAACACCACTACCTGTCACCTACAGCCCCCAACTAAAACCTCTCCAGTGCATCATCAAGGATCTACAACCTATCCTGAAGGATGATCCTTCACTCACAGACCTTGGGAGACAGGCCAGTCCTCACTTACAGACAGCCCCCCAGCCTGAAGCAAATACTCACCACCAACTACACACCACACAACAGAAACACTAACCCAGGAACCAATCCCTGCAACAAACCCCATTGTCAACTCTGTCTGCATATCTATTCAAGGGACACCATTATAGGACCCAACCACATCAGCCACACCATCAAGGGCTCATTCACATTCACATCTACCAATGTGATATATGCCATCATGTGCCAGCAATGCCCCTTTGACACGTACATTGGCCAAACCGGACTGTCTCTATGCAAAAGAATAAATGGACACAAATCAGACATCAAGGATTGTAACATTCAAAAATCAGTAGGAGAGCACTTCAATCTCCCTGGACACTCAGTAACAGACTTAAAAGTCACCATTCTTCAACAAAAAAACATCAAAACAGACTTCAACGAGAAACTGCAGAACTGGAATTAATTTGCAAACTTGACACCACCAAATTAGGCCTGAATAATGACTGGGAGTGGCTGGGTCACTGCAAAAAATAATTTTCCCTTGGTTGATACTAACACCTTCTTGTCGACTGTTGGGAATGGGCCACATCCACCCTAATTGAACTGGTCTTGTTAGCACTGACCCCCCCCCTCCCCCTTGGTAAGGCAATTCCCATCTTTTCATATGCTGTATATTTATACCTGCCTACTGTATTTTCCACTCCATGAATCTGATGAAGTGGGTTATAGTCTATGAAAGCTTATGCCCAAATACATTTGTTAATCTCTAAGATGCCACAAGGATTCCTCATGGTTTTTACACCACACAATGATTTTCAGGACCAGTGTGGCACCAGTTTGCATGTGATACCTTACAGTACACAACACCTTTTAGATACAGATTATAACAACAGTGAGTTGGAGTACATTGAGTATGTTAGGCCTGACCAGTGTTGCCAACACAGAATAGTAAACCACCAATAAGCCTCTGTGTCACAGATGGACAAGCTGCAATTTCTGCAGCAAGGAAGTTGATAGCAATGCTGTATGACCAGAGCAAGAAAGAAAAGGAGACTCTCAGAGACCTGAGTTGCTTGTGCTGCCATCTAGCCACCAAAAAGGACTAGTCACTGGCCAAACCCCCATCATGTGAGGGCAATTTTGAAGATCATATCAAAAGAGCATCTTGGCAAACAAAGATTTGGAAGTCTTCGCATACAGGCAAGCCAGCTATTGGATCACCATTGCAACATGGATGGAAAAAAGTGGATGTCTGCTGTTCACCCACTAATAGAAGTACAATGTGGTAGAAACCTGGAACCAGATACTCACCTGATATGAACTGACCCACCTCCACTGAAGTTGGGGAGGAGCTGCTTGGGCTCCAGGGTTCCCCCCATCCACAGTAACTGAAAGTGTGGGGTCCCCCCTACCGCTGGCAGCAGGTTGGAGCTGTGAGGTCTACCCCTGGCAGTTGGCAGCTGAGGGGTGTCCCCAACTATGGAAGAGGCTTGAAGCTGTGGGGGTCCCTCCGCTACTCACAGTGGTGGCTTGGAGGGATAGGGGGCCCCCTGTGGTGCTGGCTGGGGACAGTGAGGGGGCCCCTGCTTCCGCAGTGGCTGGGAGTTGCAGGTGGGCCCCACTGGCCGACAGCAGGTCCAGTCCTGCCACCCTGGGGCTGAAGCAAAAATGTCACGGAGGTCTATGGAAGTCATTTTGTGACAAAATCTTAGTCTTAGCAATAGGTGCACACTCCCTGTGCAGCCTCCCTAATTCTGCCCTTCCACCTTAACCCCATACAGCATAACAGACCAGGTTTCACTGTGGCCACTTGGGCCAAGGTAGAATTTGTTCCTTTTAAAAAAAAAATGCAGTCATCTTTAAAACCAAGGCTCTGGGGGAGAAATACTAAAAACTTCCCTTTGGACACTCCACCAGTCAGTTTCTTAATTTGGATTTTTCATAGATGAAGGATTTGGAGCCATTTCTTTTCTGCCAAAAAGCCAGTAATTTCACAGCCCAATAATTAGGTGAATATGAAAATTGGAGAACCCAAACCCTACTGTCTTCATATAAGTGAAACCTTCTTAATGAACCAAAAATGTTGTTGCTGTTTTTCTGAGTTTCTCTCACAGCATAAACTTGTACATTTTGATGTTGTGTCATTAGGCTGTGATACAATGTGGTCAAATCTGTGTATAACATAATTATATTGCAGGAAAAATATTATCATCTCCCAAAGTGTTTCATCGGCTTGAAAAAGCAATTTCAGGGTCTGTGAACATCCTCTACTGCTTGCACAATTTACCCTATAAAAATAGTGAGGTGCTAGAAATCTTAGAATAGGTGGTAACCCTACAACCAAGGGATTAGCACAAATGGGTTGCCTAAAACAGTGGTTTTCAAACTGCGGGTCACGATCCAGTACTGGGTCACGGTATTTAAGGCACTGGGTCACGGTCGCTCTGGTAAGCACCGCTAACCGGGCCATTAAAAGTCCCGTCAGCAGTGCTACCTGGCTAAGGCAAGCTAGTCCCTACCTGTTCTGACACGGTGCGCCCTGGAAGTGGCCAGCAGCAGGTCTGGCTCCTAAACGGTGGGGGGGGCACGGGGCTCCATGCACTGCCCCCACCCCGAGTACTGGCTCTGCACTCTGACCAATGGGTGCTGGGAGGGGGAGTGGTGCCTTCGGGCGAGAGCCGCACAGAGCTGCTTGCACTCCTCCGCCTAGGAGCTGGACATGCTGCTGGCCGCTTCTGGAGCACAGTGTGGTCCACGGGGCCAGGACAGGCAGGAAGCCTGCCTTAGCACCCCCGCGCCGCTGCTGACTGGGAGCCGCCTGAGGTGAGCTCGTGCCTGAACCCTGTGCTCCAATCCCCTGCTCCAGCCCTGAGCTCCCCACAAACCCAGAGCCCCTTCCTGCACCCCAAACCCCTCATCCCTGGCCCCACCCGAGCCTGCACCCCCAGCCCAGACCCCCTCCCATACCCCAACCCTCTGCCCCAGCCCTGAGACCCCCCAAACCCAGAGCTCCCTCCTGCATCCTTCATTCCCCATCCCCCTAGAGCCTGCACCCCCAACTCAGAGCCCTGACCCCTCCCACACCACAACCCCTGCCCCAGCCCTGAGCCCCCCCAAACCCAGAGTCCCCTGCTGCACCTCAAACCCCTCATCCCCAGCCCCACCCGAGCCCTAACCCTCTCCTGGACCTCAATCCCCTACCCCAGCCCAGAGCTCCCTCCCACATTGTGAACCCCTCATTCCTGGCTCCACCTCTCGCCTCCACACCCCAACCCTCTGTCCCAGTCCTGAGCCCCTCCCACACCTCCACCCCCTCATCCCCAGCCCTGCTGGGTTGCGGGCATCAACAATTTTCTTCAACTGGGTCGCCAGAAAAAAAGATCGAAAATGTTGTACTGAAAAACTTGGGTAAGCAACTCAAGTAGTCATTTAAAACAGGAGTAAAGAATTCTATTGGGAAAATTAGATCCTTTTGCAGCATTTTAGTATACAGGGAGCAATACAATAGATCAGGTTGGCGAGCTTTTATTCAAAATCAAAAATTTTCAGGACCCCTGTCCACTTTTTACTGTGACAGTAAATTTATCATTGACAACAGTTATCTGCCTATATAATCTGTGTGTGTTTCACAAGGTTGACAGACCTTGATGTGGAAGGATAAGGATGTGCAGGAAGTGAGGGAAGATGATTTTTTTTTTTTGCATTACATTTGCAATAAAGTTTGCAATGCTTCATGTCCCACCCACTCCCAATTGCCTTTCATGATTCTCCCTGGGGTTGCTCTCCACCATCAGCTGAGAAACACTGCAATATATCACGAGTTCCTAGCTTGGGGACTGTGACTAGCTGTAAGGGTGATGCAACTATTCTCTGCCTTTCACATATTGCAAAATGGGAGGAGGGTGCCAGATAGATCCTGGCTAGATGAGAGCAGGATCTCAGTATGAAAAAGGCTGAAAAACACTGCAGTTGATGAAGTGTGCTGAATAGTTAATAAATATCAGCCTCAAGAATCTTACAATCTAAGGGTTCAGCTTGTAGAACACATAGAATTGTGTGAGTGCTTCACAGAACAATTATTTCAGGGAAGGTGGCTGGATCACCAGAAGTTTTACTGAAGAGGGGAGGGAGGTTGGCATAATTTAGTATTAGTCTGTTGCAATTGTATGCACTGAAATGCAAAGAGTCTGAGTCTAGATCTAGAGTAGGCAAAAGAGACAAAAAGAGCAGTCAGAAGAGAATCACATGGAGATCAAAGAAAGCAGGAGGAGATGACAGGGCTAAGAGTCTCATTAGATTTAATGAGGAAGAAGCCTGCATACAAGTGAAACAAGGGTAAGATGTGGTCAGAGGAGGAGAAGATGCAGATGAGGTTTAATTTTGTCTTGTTTATCAAAATAATCCACTTTTTTCCAAAGTTTAGGACTGACTGAAGTTGTTCACACTGTTTTTATTTGCTCCACACTAACATCGGGTTGTGATTCAACTCAAACTTGACATTTTTCCAGGTATGAAGAGTCATCTCGTGAGCTGTGGGAACAACGCGAAACACTGTAAATAGTTCATTGACTCACCCGCATCAAGAGGAACCCTCCCTAAAGGAAAGCTTTGAAAACAATAAGTAAGAAGTTGCATCAACCAATTAGGAGACTTGGGGTAAGGTCTGCACTGGAGGAGTCTTTGCAAGTGAGGGAGCTGGGGAAGGGCAGCTCTGTACAGGAGATTCTCTCCAACGAGTGTAGGGGGGACACCCCAGAGAGTGAAGGGGGTTGGGAGCAGGAAAGTTTGGGGATGGGGACTCTCCCTCCAGTGACGTGGGGTGGGTGGAGAGTCTCCAGAGAGTGAAGGGGCAGGGCTATAGGGGGGACTCTCTCTCCGGTGAGGGAGGGGTGGACAGCAGGCAGGTCTGTGAAGAGGGTAGAGACTCTCCAGTGAGCGTGGGGAGAGAGGTTGAGTCTTTCGTCCACTCCCCACAGCTCAGAGCCCGGTGGGAAGTTCCTGAGTTACTCCATCCCCAGCCAAGCGCCGCGAAGCCCTGCCCCTCCTCTCCCAAGATGGCGGCGGCCCCTCCCCTAGATCCCAAGGGCTGGGGCGGGGCCCCTGGAGCCCGTCCTCCCGCAGCTGCGGCCAGGGACTGTTATGTGTGAGCGCGGCTGGGTGGGCGTGGGACGCGGCTGGCAGTTAGCAGGGGCGAGCGCAGCTGGGGTCCGAGTGGCGAGAGCTGCGCGCGCCGGGCCGCGCTCTGCCTGGGTGAGTAGCGCGGCTGGGGGTGGCGAGTCTCGTGTCCTCGAGGCACTGGCAGGCTCGGCTGCGGCAGGAGCCAGGCGGGCGGCGACGGGCAAACTTTCCTTGCGGGCTCTCGCTGCCTGGGCTCCGGCTGCTGCTCCGCGGCCATGTTGGGAGCCCGTGTCGCCGGGCTGGCGCAGGAGCTGCCCCTGTGGGGGTGGGTAGGGTGCGACCCCGTCTTCGGGCGCGGGATCTCGACCGACAAGCTTCGCCCGCGGGAGTTTGCTCCTGGGGGAGGTCGGCGCGGTGGGGACGCGTTTCCCTCGCATCTCAGCAGGGCAAGGTGCCGGCGCTGGCCCCAGCCCTGGCCCCGTGCGGGGTGGCAAAGGGGGGGCTCGGGCGCGACAGCGCTGGGAGTTGTAGGGGCTCAGTGCCCATCCCGGGCCGGTGGTTACTCACCCCTAGCCCGGCTGCAGGCAGTGCCAGCGGGCGGGACTCCAGTCCTGCCTCCCCGTACGGGGCGTACGCGGGGCCTGGAGCCCCTGCTGCCCTGCCCGGCTGGCGCGTGCGGCGGGCCCGGCCCCGGGGTTCCGCGCTGCGGGAGGGAGGAGACTCCCTGTAACTTGGCAGCATCGGTTATGGGAGTGGATTGTGACTGGAGGGGAGCGAGCTCCCTTGTATTTATTGTCGCGTCGAAAGGACCCTGTGGTTGTGGCAGCCGCGGGTAAACCTCACTCGCTGGAACGGCGTTGGGCCCACAGTCTTTAGTTGTCTGGTTTTGTTGTTGAACTTCACTTATAAATCGCCCTGTATTCAAACTGAAACCCCCAAATCCTGGGTAATTGTGGAAATAAATATTTGGGTTTAGGGATTTATTTGGGTTTTGTGCACCGTATTTTGCAGGACAGGTGTTTTTCTTGAAAAATGATTACATTTGTATAATCTTGTTTTTATTTTTTATTTTTTGGGGGTTGTGACAGTCATGTAGGGATTGCATCTCTTTTAAAGTATCCTGCTAACTCTTTAAAAATAGAGTGCTTAAGTATAGTGTGTAAAATTCATGATGCATGTTGCAACTTATCCTTTGAAGCAAATATATGTTCTATGACTCAATAAATGCCAGTTGCGAGAAGAGGGATTTATTTGGAGCTGTGTGTGCCTACATATATCTATATCTATCTATCTATCTATATATATATATATATATATATACAGTGCCTATACAGACCAGCCTGCAGCCTGGTGTGTATGGACAGACCCCTGTGCAAATGTGGAATACCCTTGAATTCAGTGGGTCTCCATGTGAGTGTGGGGATCTGCCTGTGTGTCATGTTGCAGCATCTGGGCCTAAGCGCTATATAAGTACAGGGATAGATGTTGGCTGGTCAAATCGGTATGAAGTTTCCGTTAAACACAATCCTTAAATTGTACGCCATTTATTGTTACTCTCATCTCCTGTGGGCTTCCATGAAGACATTTGAATAAACATAGCAAATGGAAGATAAGTAATCAAATATTTATCACTACTTAATTTGAGGACTTTGCACAAATGTGGTCTGTTTAAAGTTGTTTTCAGTGTTGTTGTAGCCATGTTGGTCCCATAGATTTTAGAGACAGGGTGGGTGAGGTAATATCTCTTATTGGACTAGCTTCTGTTGATGAAAGAGACAAGCTTTCAAGCCACACAGCTCTTTTTCAGGTCTGGGAAACATCTTGGGGCTTTTCTTCACATACAGTGCTACAGCAGTGCAGCTGCAGCACGTTCGTGAAGATGGTCTTAGGCCTACCGGAGAACTTCTACTGTTTGTGTAGTTTAATCCACCTCCCTGAAAGGCAGTAGCTATGTTGGCGGGAGAAACTAAGTTCCACCTTGTATTTAGTTACATTTTCCCAGACCTGAAAAAAGAGCTCTGTGTAGCTTGAAAACTTCTCTCTTTCATCAACAGAAGTTGGTTCCATGAAAGACTTTTTCACCCTTTTTAGTTCATCTAGGGCAGCTACTTACCTCTAATCAAATCTATGAATAAATGGTTAAATTTAAAGAGGTTTGAAACAGTTTGATACGATTACTAAAATTTTTTTTGTAAAGCTGCCTGAATCTTCCGTTTGTCAGCATGACTAAGTATGTTAGCATTTCTGTAATTTGTATGTTGAAGTGTATATTTGATCTATTGAAACAGTCTAATTTTAAACGTGATGCGTTATTCCAAGAGTTCTCAAACTGGGGGTCAGGACCCCTCAGGGGATCACAAGGCTATTACATGGGGGTCACGAGCTGTCAGCCTCCACCCCTAACCCTGCTTTGTCTCCAACATTTATAATGATGTTAAATATATAATATATATCTAAAAACATTTGTAAGAGAGGTCGCACTCAAGAGGCTTGCTGTGTGAAAGGGGTCACCAGTAGAAAAGTTTGAGAACCACTGCGTTATTCTGAAAGCAATTCTTAACAATTATACATTTAAAATAAGGCAAAAGAGAGAATATTACTTTCAGTTGCTTTTTTCTCTTTTGGTTTTGTGAATACTTAGTGATATTTTTCTATGTTCTGGAACAATGAATTGCACTCCTAATAAGTACTACTTGGCTAATTTTTTAGTCTAAAATGTCCCACTTTATTTAGAAATGTGGCTGCTGCCCAGCTACTGATTTTAATCCTTGACTTCATAAGTATTTTTAGTAAGCAAAGCTACTGCACATACCTGGAACTATGGATTAAGGATTTCTTTAATACCTTGACTAAATTGACCATAGTAGTCTAGAAGCGTCATAAGACTTCATATTCATTAAATTTGCTTGGTTCCTCTAGAGACTGATGTCTAATACTGCCAAATAAGTTATTTGAGTCTGTAATGCATCTAACATTTTAAATTAAAACAAGATGAATTAACACAACTAGGGAAGTGAGACTAAAATTAAACTGACAGATTTTTTACTGCTTCCTCCCTTTTCCCAAATAAGAGATTCAAATACTTGCTCAACTTCAAGTTTTGTGCAGTTTAATTGGTTATTGTTAGTGATGGACTTCAGAGATGAGAGGAGAAAAATAGCAGAAAATGTGGAAATGGCAGAAGTACTAAATTACTTTTGTTTCAGTTTTCACCAAAAAGGTTAGTAGTGAATCTAATATAGAGAATGCCAATGAAAATGTGGTAGGATCACTGGCTAAAATAGGGAAAAAACAAGTTAAAAATTACATAGGCTATGTCTACACCAGAGACCTTACAGTGGCACTGCTGTACTGATGCAAGGTAAGATCTCCCATGTATGTAGTTCTCCTGTTGGCATAATTTAACCACCCCCACTGAGCGGCAGCAGCTATAGCACCGGAAGAGCATCTCCCACTGATGTGGCGCTATCCATACCAGCATATCTGTCGGTGTAACTTATATCGCTCAAAAAAGCTTTACTGACACAAGTGCTAGTGTAGACATTGCCTTAGACAAGTTAGATGTCTGAAAGTCCCTAAGGCCTGATGAAATACATCCTAGAATAGTAAAGGAGCTGACTGAGAAGATATCTGATTACACTGCTCTACAGCCAAAATGCTTCTGAAATAAATGTAGTCCAACTTTACTAATTCTGGGTCACTGAGAATGAAAATGATGCTTAAAATTGTTCATTGGCTCTAGTTTTCAAGATATGCTATTGGGTCAGTATATACGACCCTTGACTTGGGAACGGCGGAGGATAAGTGAGTTATAAGGGAAGGGATCTCAATTTAAACCAGAAATGACTAAAATACATCTTTGACTGGATCTATGAATAAATCTATGACTGGGTTTGGACAGTACTTGCTTTTTAGGCAAAACAATGAATGATGCAATCTGAAGCTGGTATTGCGTCCTATATGATATGAATTGCATCATGTTATTCCTAGAAGTCATGGATGATGCAATCATAACGAAGCTTACATCACTCTGCTGAACAAATTGCCCTATATCAGCTCTAGAAATCATACAGTGTTGTGCTCTCTTATTTGTCAGTGTTTGATTTTGCAAAGGCACACGTTTCTGTTTAGCCAAAGTGAGCAGAGATACCTCGTACTTGTGTGAACAGTGCAGATAACTTCTGCTATGTTTGTGGTGAAGTGACTTTTGCATCACAAAAGCACATTATAACCACTCTGGTTAAGAAAGCCTATCACCTTTATTTTGGCTGCAAACTTGGAGATCAGGACAAGAGGTGGGCCCCACACATATGCTGCAACACTTGTGCAAGAAATCTTCACCAGTGGTTGAACAGGAAAAGGAAATCTATGCCTTTTGCAGTGCCAACGATTTGGAGAGAGCCAACAGATCATACCAGCAGTTGTTCCTTCTGCATGGTGCCTCCAGTTGGGAAAGGGGTGTCAAAGAAGAAAAAGTGGACTGTGCATTGTCCAAACATTCCATCAGCTATACGCCCAGTACCCCACAGAGAAGGACTGCCAGTTCCTGAGGCACCAGAATCATTCTAACTTGAGTCAGACGAGGAAGAGGATGAAAATTCTGGTCCTGAACCGTCAGTGTCACAAGACCCACGTTTTCTCCCATCCTCCTCCTCTGAACCACACCTCATAACACAAGGTGAACTGAATGACCTTGTCAGGGATTTGGAACTACCCAAGAGTAAGGCAGAGCTGTTGGGCTCCAGGCTACAGCAGTGGAATCTCCTGGCAGGCTATCGGGGCAAATGGAGTCCATCAATGCTTGCAGACTATTGCTGGACAGTGACAAGAGATGCTCTATTTAATGAATACGAGAGACAAGCCAAGAAGCACTGAGTAGGCACTGAATAGGACTAAACTATGTACATAATAGTTTTTTGCCTTTTGTTTCATAATAAATTTTATTTATATAACCCTTTTGCTGATTTTTAAAGTGTTATATAAACAGGACAGGTGAAATATCATGTAAAGCAACCATAAACACATGAAAAGACCTAGGTTCACAATTTATGATTAAAACTCTACTCTCTACACAATATACATAGACATAAAATGTAAAAACTTAAAAATATCTTAGAAACAGTAGCCAAGCAGTTGTTTTAATTGTCATATTTGAATTCAGCACATCAAAATACATAATAAATCACATTTTTATCTCTGAAGCAGACGACTTCTCAAAAATTGTAGACCAATGTTATCTTTGAAATGTCATGGAAGACCAGAATGGTTCCAGAGGATTGGAAAGGGGCAAATATTGTGCAATCAATTTGCTAACGCCTAGAAGATAATAATGTGATAAGTCAGCATGGATTTGTCAAGAACAAATCATGTCAAACTAACACAATAGATTTCTTTGAGAGGCTTAACAAGCATTTTGGATGGGGGCAGCACTTGATGTGGTATATCTTGACTTTAAGGCAGTTTGAACAAACATCTGTCAGGAATGGTCTGGATAATACTCAATCCTGCCATGAGTGCAGGGGACTGGGGTCGGACTAGATGATCTCTCAGGTTCCCTTTCAGTCTTATGGTTCTATGAGGTGTATGTTTCTTTGAACATTATTTTTCATGGGTCTCATTAGTATGTGGTGTTGCTACAGATGATCTATAGTGCTTGGGCACAACAATATGAGAGAGCATCTTTAGCTCTGAAGTTAAACTAACTTCAATTAAAGGTTAACTCTAAAAGTATAATTAAAGAGTGGTTAAGGAGTTGAGTGCAAAATGAGAATCTTATTTCCGTTATGACTGCCCACATGAATGGCTTCCTGTACTCTGAGTCGACTAATTAAAAACTGTATATTTCCAGGAGTTTGTTTTGAGTATTACAATTACTGGCTCTAAATGGCATGTATACTGAATCCAGCAGTCCATGGTGTGCTGAAATTACTCGCACTGTTTAAAATTTAGGCCTTATTACAAGTCTGAATTTCTGTAAATTCTCTTTCCTTCCTTTGCATTTTTCTCACTGTAGCAACTTTAAAAATTTCACCCATCTGTCTAAGGTGATCAGCAATGAAATAGTTAATGATTTATATTGTTAAGCTAAATTATAGCTTTTAACACACACCAGTGTGATTAGTGTTGGCGAGGTGACTCAGGGCTTCGCTCATCTGAGCCAGTGTTTCAGGTTGTCTGCAGACTTGAGAAGACAATGGTAGCTCTGATACACATTTTCTTTATTGCCATAGTTGCCTGGATTCAAGCTAGCTCGCATGTAGTTTTGGCTGTGTAGCCATATCCTGGTTGTGGTCAACCCTAGAATTCCCTTACATACAGTAAACTGCTGTTCAATCTAAAATGCTCAGAATGAAGTCCTGCTTTCCCGTTGAAAGAAAAAGAGCAGTATTGTAAATAACTACATTCCATGGCAACATGCTTTTCATCTTTTCATTGACTTCAGAATAATTTAATTACTTTATATGATTTGTAAAAGCAGTAGCGATATCCAGTTAGGGCACTGTTGTCAACTGTACGGACAGGTAAATTAAATTAAATTTAATTCTGATTAAATTTTCAGAGTTTTTTTGTTTGAAAAGAGAATAAAGATTGTTATACAAAACTTGCTTTTGAAATGGAACAACCTAAACTTAAAAAGTTGTCCCTTTTTTCCTAAACAAGTACAAAAATGTATAATATGTTGTAGTATTACTTGTGCTCCAAATAATTTAGACAAGTAGTTGTTTTAATAGTCATGGGGGAGAAAAGGGATATTTGTAGAAAGTGTAGAAGAATATATTTATCACACTGAAGAATGTTGTTGTAATGTTTTTATAAGTCATGATAATAGCTGTACTAACAAGTCAAGTCTTGCAAATACTTATTCATATGAGCACTCCTGTTGAGGTAAATGGGACTGCTTGAAAGAGTATGAATTGCTTACTTGGGGACTTGCAGAGTTAGGGCTGCAATTTTGTACAGTAATGTTCTTTTTGGTTGAAGTGTTAATCAGGGTGGATTTGATTTAAATCACTAGTCAGGAAAACTCGATGTAATCATGGTTTTCTACATAAAAGTGCTTTCTTGTTGGTTGTTATAACCTTAAAACATATTATTCACAACTCAGATGTAGGTTTCATTTTTAGAAGGTACACACTGTACATTTTCAAACAGTGATTTATTTTGAAAACTTTTCAGTTTAGTTTTACAGCGATATCAGAAAATGAATGATTGGTTATTTCATTTACCGATGGTAGTTGAAGCAGATTGTTCATCTCCCAATGACTTCATAAATATCTCCAATTCAACAGGTTAATCATTAATATTTGGAGGATTTTCTTGCCATGCTGTATTAGGAGGAGAACATCACTAGACAGACATTTAAATTGTTTTATTTAACTAAAACAACAATGTTAAGTATTCTGGATTTTTTTCTTCAACAGCAAACATATAATATTTTAACACAGCAAGCATATGTCCCTCATGTCTCATTTATCTCTGGACTTCTTCTCCTTGTCCAGCTCTATTCCACTCCCCAGCAATCTTCTATTCATTGAACTTTTTGAAACTTTGCACTTTTAGAGAGGGTTAAGGGATTGGCTCTGTGTACACAAATTTGCGGAGAAGCAATAGAGTTGAGGTCTGTTATTTCACACCTTTATTTTATTTATAAATAAACATTTTTGCTGTTAACAAGCATGTTACCTGTGGAGACAGAAGCCTGTGGAACCCCAAAAGACTGGGTCCCTAATCCATGAACTACTGGAACTCATTTACAAAACTTTTCTTAAACATTACATGAATATATTATCTCATACTATAGAATTAATAATCCCTATTCCATGATGAAATATTTTTAAGCTATACTGTATCTTAATTAAAACTATCTTTAGGTAGGTTTTTTCCTCAAAAAGCATTTATAAAAAAAAAAGATTTAAATAAAAAAATCCGATGTTTTTATTTTTATTTCTGTCCACCCTGATGTTAATATTGTTTTGAGTATTTTTCTCCTGCATGGTCTTGATAGTCATTAGTCTCAGTATTGTTCGAGTAAATAATTAATTTCTCTCTAGCATATTTGTTTTCACTTTACAAACAAAGATACACTCATCTGTTGAGTTTTAAAAAACTTTCTTGAAGTGCAATACTTCATTTTATAAAGGTAGTTGCTTGCGTGGAGTTTTTTAAAATCTGTAAGGCTCATTATCTAGCATGTATTTCAGTAGAATGTACCATGACTTCTGCATATTGTGTAAAAATGGAATTCAACCTCTGAAATTTGTGGACTTCAAATACTGGGGTTTTCCTTTTTCATACATAGTAATTTTGAGGCAAGACATGGAAAATAGTTTATTGGAATATTAACATATAGCAGAGGTTCTCAAACTGGTCTGTGAGCTCCATTCAGATGCTCCGAGGATAGTTCCCTCTAAAGTATGCACCTAGGCAACTGCACACCTAATTAGTGGAGCCGCACAGGTGTGGCTCCATTAGTTAGGTGCCTGGACCCTGGAGAAGATGGACATGTAAGGTGAGGTGATGGACTTGGGGGGATTAGGGGGCAGATGGGAGGGGGCAGTGGGGTGAGAAGAGGGGGCGAGGGGAATTTGGGATGTGCAGGGCTCTGGTGGCCAGAGAAGGAGGCAACTTTCCCCAGCTCCAGGGCTGCAGCTGACAGGGACAGACAGCCATCCTTCCCAACCTCAGCTCTGTGGCTGCTGTTTGGGGGGGTAGGTCCTCTCCCACGCTCCTTCCCAGACCCAGGTTGCACGCTGCCGTGGCAGGGGAGAAAGAGCACATCCATTGTATTAGAAAGGTGAGACTAGTGATATTAAAATATAAGTTGTGTGCTTTTATTTGTAGAACAAAATAAGGTTTTTTTATATAGCGCTTTTATCCAAAGTGCTTGCCCATAGTTAGCTAATGGTACAAACAACATTTGGAAAGATCATTAAGTGGTCTGCCAAGACCCTCAGCAATTTTCAAGTGGTCCACGCACCCTGACCACCACCCCAACTCCCCTGCCCTCTATCCATCTCCCCCTCCCTGTTCCCTGCCTCCTTACTGCGCTGCCTGGAGCACCAGTAGCTGGTGGTGCTACAGCTGCGCCACCCAGAGCACCAAGACAGGCAGCCGCGCTGCCCAGCTGGAGCCAGCCATGCCACTGCTCAGCACAGAGCACCAGGTCAGGCCGCGGCTCTGCAGCTGCACTGCCTGGCAAGAGCTTGCAGCCCTGCTGCCCAGAGCATTGTGTCGGTGGTGCAGTGAACTGAGATTGAGAGGGAGTGGGCTAGCCTCCTGGGCCAGGAGCTCAGGGCCTGGGCTGGAGGGTCCTGCAGGCCGGATGTGGCCTGCGGGCCGTAGTTTGCCCACCTCTGCTCTAGTGACAAGTTTACTAAAAATCAGAAAAATCCCCTTTCCTATAATCGTCTACCAAAAATGAAATAAATGTAATCAGAGTGCAATCTAAAACTGTAGACATAGTCTGACAAACAAATTATTGCTAGTGTCAAGATGTTGAAGGGTGCTCAACAGCATGAATCTCATTGCCATTGGTGATGGAGCATTTTGAGTACATTCTGTGGAAATGGGAGGTGTAGTTCTCTCCTCAGTTGCATCATCCTTCCTAATACACATGCCTTTCCATTAATGTAGTGAGTTATTTGCATGTGTTAAGTGGATGAGAGGATGAAATGCAGGACTCTTATGCTGTACTCCACATCTTGGAACTTTTTTTGAACTTCTTAGAACAGAAGAAAACTGTGCAACATATTATACAACTCATTGTATAAAAAAAGGAAGTTAACTTACCTCTAGCCTTCCTAATTTTGTAATATGGGAAACAAAACTTGACACATTTTTCCTTTGCCCCTCTTCAAGTGTCATACAGAGTGAGCAGGACAGACTCAACTCTGTGAGTATGGTTGTGTTATGTATTTGATGGTATACAAACACACAGGAAAATAGTCCTGCTCTAAAGACTTTCAAAATAATTTGAAATAGGACACAGCAAGTGAATGATATTAAGAAATTAATATGATTAGGTGGGCTAGCTGTGTGCGCATGTCCTGAAGGTTCAAAATTATTGAAGTGGGTTTTCGTTTTTGTTTAAATCGCTGACCTAGCTATCATTACCTGTCAGTGTTAAACTCCCACAGACTGACTTTCATTGTACACCTGTGCTGGAAATCTGTATGTGGAAGTGATCTTAAGACTACTCCTCTTAGGGTATGGCAACACTTACATTTGTGCAGTGCTGGGAGTTACAGCTGTGTTCGTACAGCTGTGTAGGGCCAGCGCTGCAATGTGGCCACACTGACAGCTACCAGCGCTGCAGTGTGGCCACATTTGCAGCATTTGCAGCGCTATTGGGAGTGGTGCATTGTGGGCAGCTATCCCATAGAGCACCTCGTCCCATTTTGGCGTTGTGGGAAGGGGACGGAAGGGTGCGGGTCTTTCCGCTTCCTGTTCCAACTCCCCGTGGTGCTTTGCTACACATTCTAAGCAGTTTGGCGCCATTTGTGAGTCTGCAGCGCGATTTCTGTTACAAATGGAGCCCGAGCTGCTGAGGACCTTGCTGATGAATGTTGCCAGCACATCACCTTTGGCGGTGGAGCTATTCCTTCAGCTCCAAAGTGACAGTGAGGAGTCAGATGATGATATTGATTCGCCTGACACGCAAGACACTAAATTGCTTATGGCGGTAACGGACGTGCTCAGCACCGTGGAACGCCGCCTTTGGGCTCGGGAAACGAGCACTGAGTGGTGGGATCACATTGTCCTGCAAGCCTGGGATGACGAGCAGTGGCTGCAGAACTTTCGGATGAGAAAAGCCACTTTCATGGAACTGTGTGCTGAGCTCGCCCCTACCCTGCGGCGCAGGGACACGAGATTGAGAGCTGCCCTGCCAGTGGAGAAGCAGGTGGCTATTGCAATCTGGAAGCTGGCAACTCCAGACAGCTACCGATCGGTGGCGAACCAGTTTGGAGTGGGAAAGTCGACCGTTGGAATAGTGTTGATGCAAGTTTGCATGGCCATTAATCGCACCCTGCTAAGAAGAACCGTGACTCTGGGGAACGTGCAGGACATTGTGGATGGCGTTGCACAAATGGGTTTCCCTAACTCTGGAGTGGCAATAGATGGGAAGCATATTCCTATTCTGGCACCACCCTACCTGGCATCAGAGTACGTTAATCGCAAGGGGTATTTCTCTGTGGTTCTGCAAGCGCTTGTGGATCACCGTGGGTGTCTCACTGATATTTACTCAGGATGGTCTGGAAAGGTGCATGATGCACGCATCTTTCGGAACAGTGCCCTGTACAGGAAGCTGCTGGTCAGGACTTCTTTCCCAGACCGCAAGATTACAGTAGGGGACGTCGAAATGCCCATTGTGATCCTTGGAGACCCCAATTACCCCTTAGTGCCATGGCTCATGAAACCGTATACAGGGAAGCTTGACAGGAGCAAGGACTGGTTCAACTACAGGCCGAGCCGGTGCAGAATGACTGTGGAGTGTGCTTTTGGCCGTTTAAAGGGTCGCTGGAGGTGTCTCTACGGGAAGCTAGATTTGAGGGAAAGCAGCATCTCCGCTGTTGTATCCGCGTGCTGTACCCTCCATAATATTTGTGAAGGGAAGGGTGAAACATTCAGTGAGGAATGGCCCTCCGAGGTTCGACCCCTAGAGGCTGAATTTGCACAGCCAGAGAGCAGGGCTACTAGAGAGGCCCAGGAAAGGGCTTCAAGGATTAGGGATGCCTTAAGGGAGCAATTTGAGGCTGAAAGCCAACAGTAATGTTTGGTGCCTTTGCAGTGCCCGTTTTTCCCTTGGGGTACTGTATTTCTCACTTTCTGCAATAATAAAGTTTTAAAAGCCAAGAAATCATTTATTCAAAATACAGTACATAAAAGGGCAGGGGAGTAGGGTGGTGGACTGTACATTCAGAGGTTTAAATGTGTCCTGCTTGGATTGCTGTTCAATGCCTGCTGCACTCCAGGATTAATATGCTGCATCGTGAGGGGGTTGAGTGAATAGGGCAAGGGTTGTAGTTCTCAGGGCTGGCAGGTGAACGTACAGGTGTTGGGGGCAGCTGGTGGTGGTAAGAACCAGGCTGCTGGAGAAAGGTGTTTTATGCAAACACTGGGGAACAAGGGAGAGAGCTTTGGGAGGGATGGGGATTACCACGGTACTGATCTGCCTGCATGGCTACGAGAGACTGCATACAATCCATTTGGCGAGCCAGGAGGCTTATCAGCTGCTTTGTGCTTTTCTTGGTAGCCAATTCCTTTCTCCTGCTTTGTGTATGCCTCCACTCATGCATTTTCTCTCTCCAGTCCTGCAGCCTCTTACTGTCTCTGGCATACTGATTCATAACTGCTTTGATCAAATCTTCTTTTGATTTTCTAGGATTTTTCCTCAAGTTCTGTAGTCTTCGCGCAGGTGGTGATAGGGCTGGAGTATTCAAGGACACTTAAAATAACAAATAGAAACATTTAATACAGAGGCTACATTGTTTATTATCACAGTGAAGGAGTTTGTAGACTATTTGTAGCATCATTTACACGTACCAAACATAGCACAGAGAGGCCACGGCAGCGAAGGCATGGCGAGCAATGGGGTGAGTGTTTCTGCCGTGACTTCACCTGGGAAAGGGAACTGCCTGAGGGCTCACTGGGGTTTCTGTGCATTGGGGAAAGCAGAGAGCAGCTACTTGAGGACCTGCACTGGGGAAAGCAGAGAGCAGGGACCTGCACTGAACACACTATCCCTACATTTTCAACAGGATTTTCTACTGCCAGATATATCACTGCTGCGTGTTACCTGGGAAGAGAGGGAGGGTCTTCTACAGCAATGTGGATTCCGCCCTGGTCCCTATGCAGCTTGCCTGTGTACAGCAATGGTTCCCCCACCCCTCGCGGCACAGTGGCATGGATGAGTTAGCCTGACTGGGACAAGGACCACGGTGGCTCTCCCTGTAAACTTGCGCAAACACATTGGCCACGCTCTGGCTGCAACTTTTGAAGAGATTACCGAGGCTGATTACAGAGATGTGATAGACCAAATCAATGGGCTATTCACATTTAGGCATGCATGCAAGCAGCCATAACCCCCACCCTCCTCTCCCAAAACATTTCCATCCTAAAAATAAAATCTGCTTACTGGGAACACGCTCCTCTGCTGCTTCTTCACCAACAAGTTCCAGCTGCTGCGACTGGCTAGCCTCCTCCTGGCTTGAGAAGAACTCCTGGCTACAAGAACTCCTGGGACTCCGGTGTCTCCCTCCACCCCAGTAGCCTCACTCTCAGCTTCCTCTACACCCTCTCCCACTTCTCCCTGCTCTGAACTCTCCATCGTGCTCCTCGGATTGTCAGTGGGGTCACACCCAAGTATGGCATCTGGCTCCTTGTAAAAATGGCAGGTCGTGGGGGCAGCTCCTGAGCGGTGATTTTCCTCACGGGCTTTGCAATAGGCACTGCGCAGCTCCTTTTCTTTTACCCTGCACTGCAACACGTCCCGTTCATGGCCCCTTTGCAGCAAGAAATTTGATATCTGCCCATAGGTATCATAATTTCTACGGCTGGAGCGCAGCTGTGATTGCACAGCTTCCTCACCCCAAACACTGATGAGGTCCTGCAGGTCGGAAGTGTTCCATGCTGGGGCTCGTTGGGGGCGTGGAGGCATGGTCACTGATTGATTGCACTCCACACCTGGCTGAGCAAACAGGAAGGGGATTTTTAAAATTCCCAGGGCATTTAAAGGGCGGGTCACCTGAGCCCAGGGCAATGGAGTGTGAAACGATGAGCAGAGTGGCTGAAAAGGTATGCTGGGATACCACCTAATACCCTGGAGGCCAATAAAAGCGCTTTTGGTGTCCACACTTGATGACCAGCGCTGCATCACCAGCGCTGGAATCACTACACCCCAGGCAGACCAGGTGTACAGCCAGCGCTGCAACTAGAGAGTTGCAGCGCTGGCCGTGCTTTGCAAGTGTGGACACAGAGTGAGTTGCAGCACTGTAATCCCATCACCAGTGCTGCAACTCTCCAGTGTAGCCATGCCCTTAGACCAGGAGCACTGTTGTGACCTATCTCCTGAAAAAACAGCTTATAGTCACAACTACCACTGTAAAAGCCCCTTATGTTGGAAGCCAAGGTAAGAGGCATTGACAGCATTGTTGTTAGAGCTACTCTTTCAGTTGTTGTGAATAGTTGTGGCAGCTGTTGGTGTGTGTGAAGGACTGGAAGTCCCTGCAGTTACTCGATAGGCTGTTTTTGAGCTTCTTGATCAAGATAGAGCAGTACAGCGGTTGGATTAAGTCTTCTAAATGTTGCTGAATGTTCTTATAGGTAGGGATTGTGAAGTTTTGTGGTTGCAGCACTTGGACCTCTGCCAACTCACTAAAGATGAGGTATTTAGTGGTCTCTGTTCAGCGGTCCAGAGTGAAAAATCATATGTGGTATGATACCACTGGCAGTCTGTACACTGAAGTCATGACAGAGCTATCTATTGACCCCTTGCCTACCCTGGAGGAGTTTTCCATCTTGTTCAGTTGAACTTCGGGGAGCCCTGGTCTAGACAGGGCTTTTGTATGTAGACCTTTGTTTTTACCTCTGCTTTCAATAGGCTTAACTAAAATGGCAGTCAAATGGGATTAGCCATGGGAACCTGTTTACGTTATGGCTCTTACCAGGGGTGGCTCTAGGTATTTTGCCGCCCCGAGCACGGCAGGCAGGCTGCCCTCTGCGGCTTGCCTGCGGGAGGTCCCCAGTCCCGTGGATTCGGGGACCAGCAGACCCTCCGTAGGCATGCCGCCAAAGGTAACTTGCCTACTGCCCTCGTGGTGACCAGCAGAGCGCCCGCCATGGCTTGCCGCCCCAAGCACGCGCTTGGCATGCTGGAGCCTGGAGCCACCCCTGGCTCTTACTGGTGAATTAGTAAAAAGAAGAGGAGATAAATTCGTGTTAGCACTGATTTTTTTTTTTTTTTTTTTTTTTTTTTTTTTTTTGTACCCATCCTTGGAGTAAACACTGCCACAAAATCATGTCCACACTACAAGGTTAATCAATACAAAGTGAGTAAATGGAATGCCCTGGTATCACATAACACTGCTTTGAAAGTTCTGCAACAATGCTTCAACAATATTCCAATCCCATTAAGCAGATGATTAGATTAGCCATGTTGGCCATTTTACAATATTGTAGAAATACTGTACTGTGGCTGTTTTTGAAAGTAGAAATATTTTTTATACTGGTTCAGCTTTCTGTTACTGTTTGCAGCTCAAAAGAGACTGATCCCACCAGATCAGAAATGGAAGTTAAAATTGTGTTTTTAGAGCATTCTTGCTACTGCATTTGGGCCCAGTTTTGATCTGTGAGAATGTGTGGAATCGTGGGACCGATATGGTGCTAGTATCCTCTGATTATCATAGAGTTTTGCACCTTGAGTTGGTATGTGAACGGCAAGACACTTGTACACTTAAATTGACGTGCACTGAATTATGCCCAAATCATTGTGTATTCATTGGTTTAGACATGCCCTCTCAACTTGCACATCTCAGTGTTCTCACTATGTGAATTGTGGAACTGCCTGAACGGCTCAATCAGTTCTTCAGCAAATTATGACTGTTTTTACCAGACTTCAACTCTCTTTTTGTAACCATTTCACGACTCTTATCTGATCTGGCTATAACAAACATGGTTGAATTTTGAGGACAAAGCAGCTTCATCACAAAACTATGTTGAACCAAGTCAGGTGAGTCATGAAATGATTACATAAACACTCTTGAACTTGTTGTGTGGCAGAGCGCTTACTGGTAAGCAACATTCTTTTTTCACAGAGTTGAGTTAGTCTTCCCTAGCAATCCCATGTTTCCTACAGCGTAGTACCAAAGAGTGCAAGCCCAGTAAAGAAAATCAGAAGTATATGTCTGAAAATCTAGGCAATTCACAACATTCAGAGAAAGTAAGGTTCTCTGCATTACATTAATGTAAACAACTGTATTGTTTAAAGTATTCCTTTACTATTAAATTATTATGGATTAGATGTCCGTTCAGGTGTCTGGGAAATGTGTTCGCTTGGCGGTAAAGATTAAAAACAGTCAAGTATTTTATTTTTAATATACAGGAAGCTTAGTTGAAAGTAGGTGTGTGTAGTTTAGAAGTGCCAAAATAAATAAGCATCTTCCTTGTATTCTAGATACCTGATTTTTATGTTTGAGTGGAATGAAAAGGTTTGTTTTAATAAGCATTTGTATAAAATGGTACTGCAGAGAGGTTAAAGACACTGTTCTTGCTTCAAGCATACAAAGCAGCATTATCTTTTACTTGGTTCATTTGGGACCAACTTCTGTTTTTCAATGACTTGGAGTCCCTGAAAGCCTTTAATACGTTTAGTCAGTTTCTGACGTGAAGTACACAAGGGAAAACATAATTTCATTAATCTTTTACATAAGAGGTTTTATGGTAGGCCTTATATTAATGGGTGACTTAAACGTACAGTAGAACCTCAGAGTTACTAACACCTAGTAAACTGGAATGTTTGTAACTCTAAACAAAATGTGATGGTGGGTTCTTTCAAAAGTTTACAACTGAACGTTGACTAAATATAGCTTTGAAACTTTATCACGGAGAAGAAAAATGCTGCTTATAACATCTTAATTTAAATGAAGCAAGCACAGAAATAGTTTCCTTACCCTGTCGTTTTTTAAGTTTTCCCTTTATTTTGTTAGTTTACATTTAACACTGTACTGCTCTGTACAGTGTGTTTTTTTTTTTAATGTGGCCTCCATGGCCTAATTGTGTATTTCCGATTCCAAATGAGGGGTGTGGTTGACCGGTCAGTTTGTAACTCTGAGGTTCTACTGTATTTGTATTGTATTTACATTATGTAACTAATTATGATGTTAACTGTTATATATATCAAATCTGATTAATAAATGCTTACAAAATAAGTCTGGTAACATTTGTAAAGATATTGCAACATCTAGATTGTATTTTTTTATTCTACGGTTCTGAATGTTATGGCCACTAGTGCAGTGGGTCTGAAACTTTTTTTTACTGGCGACCCCTTTCACATTGCAAGCCTCTGACTACGACCCCCCTAATAAGTTAAACTTATTTTAGGATTTAAAACAAATGTTTTGACTATGGATTCCCTTTCCTTAGCCATCTATTATAGCAACATTAAGGCTTGTGTTTTGCAAATACGCATTTGGGATGCCATCCAACTTGAAGCAAAAGCAGTGAAATTCTTTCCATTGAATTTAATTTGAGTTGGATCAGATCCATGTGTAACAAGGATGGGAGCACTTGCATGTGTTAAGTTGATCAGTTGCACAAGAGTTTGCAGCATTAGGTCTTAATTTGCAAACTTTCCCAAAACTGAGCTGAAATTACCTGATGCTGTTTCATAAACAAAAAGTCTACACTAGTCACATGATGTTTTCCAAATATGATGATGGAGGGGGTTATGTAAATTTGTTTGTACATTTCCTGGCTCCAGATGGAATCACTGACAGTCTTGAAAGATAATATTGTGAGCAAAATTGTTCAGATTTAAACTTCTAAATTATTCAGAGAAATTTTATGAAACTGGAAAACAATTAAAATAAAGTTCAATGTAAAAGGCATATCGTGTGTACATATTTGCACCATTTAAAGTGTGCTAAACAGGTGCAAAATGTGTATCTGAAAACTGACTTTAATTTTCAGGATTCCTCCCTTCTAGACCTTAAAATTATCTACTTGCCAATGGAGAGTAGGAAACTTTTTTTTTTTTTTTTTTTTAAATTCAACTGCCTCCTCACCTCATAGTTCTGGTTATCTGGCTAATTTTTAACGTTCTTCTATAACACCAAGACTGAGTTGTCTGTGTGCTTCTTGAGTCCAGCTCTCGCATCCATAGAGGAGCACTTGGTAATTTAGTGTGTGTTTGAACTTTCAGCAGCTTTGGAAGTTTGTTGAATACTTTTTTTTCCCCCCAAGCTGTATCCTTCTCTTAATTTCTTCGTCAAATTTTCCATCTGATGTTAGGCTTCCTAAGTAGGGGAAATTTTTGCTTGTACTACCATTTCACTGTCGAGATATCAGCGTTGCCTACCTCATGCATAAATATTTACTTATTATATATTTTTTCTTCCTAATGTTGATTGTCATTCTGTCTGTCTGGCAAGTATTGTTCACAGTAATAAGTACACCTCTACCTCGATATAACTCTGTCCTTGGGAGCCAAAAAATTTTACCATGTTATAAGTGAAACTGTGTTATATTGAACTTGCTTTGATCCACTGGAGTGTGAAGCCCTTCTCACCCCAGCGCACTCCTTTACCACCTTATGTACAAATTTGTGTTATATCAGGCAGCATTATATCGAGGTAGCGGTGTATATTCTGAAGTTTTTCCCTAGTTGAAGTTATGAAGACTGGGCCACTGGCATATTTTATGTTCATGTATATGCCATTGAACTGTATGTTCTCTTTGGTGTCTTATACAATTTCCCTCATTATACCTTCTAACTATGTATTAAATAGTTGCTGAGATAGGATGCATGCTTTTCTTGATGTTGCAATACTCAATTCATTGTTTGTTTGGCTTGATGTGATTGGAATAACAGAGACTTGGGATAACTCACATGACTGGAGTACTGTCATGGATGGATATAAACTGTTCAGGAAGGACAGGCAGGGCAGAAAAGGTGGGGGAGTTGCATTGTATGTAAGAGAGCAGTATGACTGCTCAGAGCTCCGGTATGAAACCGTAGGAAAAACCTGAGTCTCTGGATTAAGTTTAGAAGTGAGAGCAACAAGGGTGATGTCGTGGTGGGAGTCTGCCATAGACCACCAGACCAGGGGGATGAGGTGGACAAGGCTTTCTTCAGGCAACTAATAGAAGTTACTAGATCGCAAGCCCTGGTTCTCATGGGAGACTTTAATCACCCTGATATCTGCTGGGAGAGCAGTATAGCGGTGCACAGACAATCCAGGAAATTTTTGGAAAGTGTAGCGGACAATTCCCTGGTGCAAGTGCTGGAGGAACCAACTAGGAGCAGAGCTCTTCTTGTCCTGCTGCTCATAAACTGGGAAGAATTAGTAGGGGAAGAAAAAGTGGATGGGAACCTGGGAGGCAGTGACCATGAGATGGTCAGGTTCAGGATCCTGGAGATAATGAGGTCAGTTCAATCAGGGCAGTTTCTCCTTCCTTGGTTTTCACACCTCAACTGCTAAAGAGTAGCTCATCCTCCCTGATTGAACTGACCTCATTCTCTCCAGACTGATTCTGGCCTGCATATTTATACCTGCCTGTGGAAATTTCCACCACATGCATCTGAGGAAGTGGGTATTCACCCACAAAAGCTTATGCTCCAATACGTCTGTTAGTTTGTAAGGTGCCACAGGACTCGTTGCTTTTTACAGATCCAGACTAACACGGCTACCCCTCTGATAGAGAAATAAAGGATTTCAGGCACAACTGCTGTCAAGCTGGTATCTTTCTTTAGCACTAAGTTCACTCACTTCTGAAAATTAGTTATGTGCTTAGTTTGCTCTTATTTTAGTTTTCCAGTTACTGTTGTATTGCAGCAGCATTTCTTTCTAATATAGCACTCCTTTAAGTAAAACAGTAAAATTCCCATTATCTGAACTTCTTGGACAGCACCAGATACGTTTGGGTAATTGAGAGTCAGAACAGGAAGTCATCTGGTTCTTGGTTGGAAAGGGAGGACCAAACAGTTGAGTTTTCGATGACTGGGTTTCTGCTGTGTAACAAGATTATTGTCCCCTTCGCTTTCCTTTTCCAGCCAAATTACTTTTGTTACATTGCGCAAGCTTTAAATGATTACAGTGACAGGCTGCCATGTTTATGATAAACTTGGTGTGTTACCTGAAAGCTATTGTTAGAATATTTTCACAGTGGGAGTTTGATAAAATGTTTTGGTGTTGCTCATCTTAAGAGAAGTTCCTCTTTTTTTGTCTTTTTGCCCTCTCCAGTCTGATTTAGTGGTAGAACATAAGAACGGCCATACTGGGTCAGATTAATGGTTCATCTAGCCAATGTTCCCTCTAATTTTTTCCATCCATGTACGGAATAAATTTTGTGTGTGGATGTGGACCACTAGTTTGAATATTTTTTTTAAAAGTTACCCCAGGGATAATTACTCCATCCAGGACAGGGTAGGCATTTTAGAACTCAGTACTCAAAGAATTAAATGTAAGTGTAAGAGAGAAATAAAAATTATGAAATGCATAGACCAGTCCAGAAACTAAAATAACGCACTTTGAAAGAATAAAATTACAGAGAATATATGTGCATTGCAGGAAGTGCCAAGAAGTAGTAACAACAAAAATAATAGTATGTGTGTGTGTGCTCTGTATGTGTGTGTGAGAGAGACTCTGTGTGTGCTGGCTACTGGGGAAGTCTCTGAGAGATGCTGTGTGCTGTCTCGTTAAGGCACTTTCACTTGCCGCGGAAGGGCTCAGGAGGCTCATTCAGACTTCAGACCACAGCAACTCTCCTGCTCCTGAGTCCTGTTCTCCCCCATGGAGATGGGGTACGTGGATGGGAGGGAGGCAGTGTCATGGTATAATTTCCCAATCTGAACCTTTAGAGTCCAAGAGTTGGGGTACCAGCATGAATTCCTCTAAGCTTAATTACCAGCTTAGTACTTGTAGCGCTGCCACCAACCAGGAATTCCAGTGCCTGGTACACTCTGGTCCCCCCAAAACCTTGCCCGGGGACCCCCAAGACCCAGACCCTCTGGATCTTAACACAAAGAAAGTAAACCCTTTCCCTCACCGTTGCCTCTCCCAGGCTTCTCCTCCCTGGGTTACCCTGGAAGATTACTGTGATTCAAACTCCTTGAATCACAACAGAGAAATCAGGTTTGTTTTCCTCCCCTTCTCTCCCCCTTCCCAGGCGTTCCCTCCCTGGGCTATCCTGGAGAGAGAGACAGATTCAAGCTCCGTGAATCTAAACAAAGGGATTCCCCCCTTCCCCCCATCCCTTCTTTCTCCCTGTCTCCCATCACTTTCCTGGTAAGTACAGACTCAATTCCCTTGAGCCTCAACAAGGGGAAAAAATCAAACAGGTTTTAAAAAGCAAAAATTTTAACTTTTACTTTCTTTCTTTCTTTCTTTTTATTATCTCTGTAATTTAGATGATAAAAGTTACAAGGTATTTCACCTTAGACACTAGAGAGAAGCCTCCCCCCAGCAAAATACAATTTAAAATACTCCCAGCAAACTACACATTTGCAAATACAGAAAACAAAAGACTGTAACCACCTTTCTGCTTAATACTCACTATTCTGAATATATAAGAGACTGTAGCAGGGAGATTGACAAGAAACCTGGTTGCACGTCTAGTCCCTTTCAGGACCCAGAGAGAACAAAGCAAAACCCAAAAAAACACAAATGAAGGCTTCCCTCCACCGAGATTTGAAAGTATCTTGTTTCCTGATTGGTCTTCTGGTCAGATGTTTTGGTTCCCTGTTTGTTAACCCTTTACAGGTAAAAGAGACATTAACCCGTTTATGACAGGCAGGAGGACTGTGAGAAACAGAGGTTGTGTGTGCTGGCTGTTGGGGGAGTCTCTGAGACACCGTGTGCTGTCTCTCTAAAGCACTCCCTCACTGTGGAGGGCTCAGAAGGCTTGTTCAGACCTCAGACCACAGCAGCTCTCCTGCTCTTGAGCCCTGTCCCCACTTCCCTGCTCTACAGAGATAGGATACAGAGGGGGCGGGGGACACCCTGATAGCAGCACTCTTCTCTCTCCCCCACTCTGCACAGCCAGCAGGAGAATCTCAGGAACAGCTGACCCTGGACTCCAAGGCAGAGGACAGGAGCAACATGGCTGTAAAGCAGCGGTGGGAGGGGAATGTGAACACATGCTGCCAGATGTTCGCAGCTCTGCTAATGAAGTGCGTGGCCCTTGAATCACTCCTGGGTGGCCGCCTGACTGCGCAGCTTAGAGGGAACATAGCATCTATCCCAGTCTTCTGACAATGGCCAATGCCAAGTGCTTTGGAGGGAATGAAAAGAACAGGGCGATTATCGAGTGATCCATCCTCTGTCATCCACTCCCAGCTTCTGGCAGTCAGAGGCTAGGGATCCTTGGAGTGTGAGGTAGTGTCCCTGAGCATCTTGGCTAATAGCCATTTAGGGATCTATCCTCCATGAACTTATTTTGATTCTTTTGTGAACCCAGTTAGAAGAAGAAACATATAGGGATCAAAGTATTACTTATATGGTGCCTAAACTATGAGGTCGTTTGGGTCCTAAGTTTTCTAGGCTCCTAAAAGTTCCTCAAGAGACCAAATTTTGGCATATGTATGACAGTGTTAATGTGCTTCAGGAGACATGTTGAGTCTTCCTTACTTAGAGGAGGGTCACCATGTTGCAGGATTTTGGGGGGGTGATTGGAAATAGGTCACGGAGGTGGCAACTTCAGATTTTTCTCCCAGTAGGAAAAAAATAATCCCTTATCTTCAGTTTCTTATTCAGGAAGATGTGCCGCAACAGTAGCCTCATCAGGCTTATCATGTGAAGCTAACTTTCACCCTTATCTATGATTTTTCAGCCCTTCCCCTCCCTCTGAAACTTTGTACCATAGCTCATCTCAGGTCATAACATTTCTGGGAAGCTGGTAAAAAATGAGAACTTAGTTATTGGCTGAAATCCTGGTCCCGCTGAAGTCAATGGCAAAACTTGAATTCAGTGGGGCTGATATTTCACCCTGTTCAGAATGTCTATGGGTTTTGGGCTTATATCTCCAAAATGGCTTGGTCTGCCAATTCCATGTTAATTTTGTTGGCCTTTTTGAGAAATGCCTTTTTTAGTGTGGTTTGGTTTTTGTGGAAGAGTGGTTAGTGGGAAGGGAAATTAGAAGTATAATCAGCATTAATCTCCAAATTGAGTGCTAGTTTTCACTGCAAAATTAATTTAAGTCCCATCCTCACATACAAACCCTTAATTTGAGTATGATGGTGCTCTTAATTCAAGTTGGCTGACTCCCAGAGGGTTTAGACTACAGCTCGAGTTAGAAAACACCACTGTGTGTAGCCTAGCTGCAAAACCCTCCAGCTAGCTTACTCAAAGGAGTTAATTTGAGTGCGGATAATGTGTTTTCATTGCAGTTAACTCCTACACTAAAGCAACCAAAATAGGGGTGGCCAGGAGCTCACTAAAGCAGGGATATGAATAGTGAGCATTGGATAGCTTGTGGAAGGGCCCTGAAATAGAATAGGAAGAGTTTTCCTTGTCCGCGGCAGGAAGTAAGGAGGAATTGAAGAATTGACAATATAGTAAGATTGCCAAAGAGAGTTCAAATTAAATCTCTTTTTTGCTTTTGTTACTCCATTCATGACTCCCAGTACATGGGTGGGAGGGGTAGCTCAGTGGTTTGCACATTGGCCTGCTAAACCCATGGTTGTGAGTTCAGTCCTTGAGGGGACCACTTAGGGATCTGGGGCAAAATCAGTAGTTGGTCCTGCTGGTAAAGGCAGGGGGCTGGACTCAATGACCTTTCAGGGTCCCTTCCAGTTCTATGAGATAGGTATATGTTGATGATGATGATGAATTGCTCTATGCAGAGCTGTGTGTAACTTCAATTGTCAGGGTACAATATCCTTGTTCTTTATCATTCCTACCACCCCCAACTGTTTGTGGATATAGCCTGGGTATGGCTCCTAGAGAGCTGCAAAGATGGTAATGTAGTGGTAGGAGGCTTTATGAAATGCTTATGTAGACATAGCCATCATGACTATTATCAGCAACTTGGAGTTAAGGCTAAAACCAGAATTTAAACAGCAGGATGCTCTATAGATCAACAGAGAGACAAGCCTGCGTTTTCTGCTATTTGTTTTTGACTCTTGCTTGACAGAATTAAACTTTAATTTCTTGCTTAAATGTAGACTAAAGGATGAACATGAACTATTTTGACTATATTTGTTGCTTGCTTATTTGGTTGATTTTAAACTTTTGGAATGTTGAGATGGAGAAATGAAAATACTTAGCTTTGATAGTTACTATATACTAGAACTATTTTGTGGCACACAAGCAGCAAAGGTTCAGAGTCCAGTTATTATTGAACTAAAATTTGTGTGAAATACTAAAGTGTGTAAAGGGGGGGAATTGCTTTAATCACAAGTACAGCTTGTGTAGTGTTTAATATAATGAAATGTACACATTACAGCAAGATACTAACTTAAAGAAGTCATGATAATACAAGCAACCGCAATAAAATGAAGCTTTTGCTCAGAATCTTCAATTAGAAATGGTCTTAAAAGGTGTGTGTAAAGATCTGATAAAGTATTTTTGCACTCTGTTAATAATTTATCTATTTTTATATTCTTCAATAAGGCTGAAATACCAAAAGGCTTATAGCGAGGAGGTAACTAACTTAATGCACTCAAGGAGCATCAAGTAAAATCAGTGGTGTTGTCTCATCGTGTTACTCCTGAGGGCATTCTGCAAACTTTATTTGTCAAATATGGAGGGTTCAGCATGGCATTGGGGAGCACAGGCCACTGGCTGCGCAGAGGTGGGAGTTCACTGTGCAGCTCCCCCACCCTAAGGACATGGACTCAGCGGTGAGGCTGCACCCAATTGTGACAGAGCGCAAGGACGGGGCCTAGCCCAGAAACACCCTAGGGTTCTGCGCCCCCTGCCAGGTGGGCTCAGCAAGGCAGGATCCAAGTGTGGAGGGGTTTAGTGTGGGGGGATCCATGTGTGGGTTGAGAGGGTTCTCTGTGGGGCAGTGTGGTTGTGGGCAGCTCCGTGGGGGACCTGATGCACAGGGGCTTGTTGGGAGGGTTCTGGGTTCATGGTAATAGGACTCTGCAAGGAGGTCCAGGTGAAGGTGGTTGGGCTCAGTAAGGGGGATAGAGCTCAGGGGTGGGGATCCAGATGCAGCTGGTTGGGGCTCAGTAGTTTGCGGATCTGGCTGGGTGGCTTGTTGGGGTGGTCCAGGTGCAGATGGAGTGGGACTCATCAGGGAGGGTTCTAGGTTCTGCCCCACAATGATTTACCTCTCTGCCGGCTGCCCTGGGCACCCGATACGTACTGCTGGGGAGGGTTGCGTGATCACTCTTGTGGCTTCCCTTTGCTTCCTTGTCCGAAAGTCATTTTTTCTGGGGTGGAAGCAAAGAAATCTGTGGGGGACATAAGTTCTCTGCATATGCAGTGACACACAATTCCCCTAGGAGTAATAACGTATTGTGAATTCAGCTAGTACTAATATATAATACTTGTTTCACAGGAGTGTTCAAGAATGGATGCATAGCAAAATGTGGGTTGATTGTATTTGTGTTCAGTAATTGTTACCATATGGGTTAGGAGCAAGAGAGGAGGTTTGAATGAGGCAGAATTTGTGGCCAGTCATTTTGTAAAATAAAAATAGATCCATAAGTCTAAAAGAGATTTAAAATACGTTGCCCAGTTTCATTTTGTTTTTCTGTTGAAGGGATAATTTACAGTATGTAGTTCAAGAGAACCATTATTGCACCAAGGTAAGAATATAGTGAAATGCTACAATGGCTCAGGTTAATGTGTAAGATCAGAATTGGTTTGGACTATGATAAACACAGTATATCAAGATTCAAAATGTTCCTTGACTTTCACAGCTACAGAACTTCTGCCTTTAAATCTATTACGTTCTGGAGATCGAGCCATTTTTTGTATAATGTGATGGCTAACACACTAGTACTCTTGTTTATCTTGATTTATGTATTATGGTGCATTTAGTATCACTTGTCAACTGATCCTTCAGACAAACTTGCTTTTTGTTTTGGTATCCATAGCCTCTTGTTTTAATTCCCGTGAAAACTTTTAATTAAAGTTGCAAATGTAGATCAGTTGAATTAAAGATGAAGAATCACAAGCATTGGAGCATGAAATAAAGAATTACAAACCAAGTTTATACATAAGATATTTAAACGGCTGTTTAGCCTGTCACACTTGAGAATTAGCGTTTTGATCCTCCACAGGGACTCTAACAAAATGTATTTGATTATGAAAGGATATGTCCTGCAAATTTTAAACTGAAATGTTTTAATTAACCCTGTTGCTATGGGGAGAAGTTGGTGGTACCATGTCCAACTGTCTCCCACTACTTCCCCTGCATCCTCAAGAACATAGGACTTTCCATCCTCGATCAGAGTCCAGGTCCATCTAGTCTAGCATTCTGTCTCCTAGAGTGGCCAACTTCAGATCCTTAAAAGGAAGGCGTAAGAACCCCAGAGTAGGTGGATATGAGAATCTGTACTCCACATCAGGTCTGATCCTGTTCTTTCACAGTTGGAGATTGGCTTAAGCCCTGAAGCATAAGGTTTAATGTCTCTTATGCAACACTTTAATGGATATTCTTGATATCCATAAAATTATCCAATCCCTTTTTAATCTTGCAAAGTTTTTGGCCTCAACAACTTCTTGGTGGCAGCGAATTCCATAGGTTTATTATACATTGTATGAAAAAGTATTTCCTTTTATTGGTCTTTAATTTCCTGCCATTGAATTGAATATATCCTTATTTTTGTGTTGAAATGCGGAGAACCTTTTCTATATACCATTCATTATTTTATATACTTTTATCATATCTACATCTCCCTTCCAAAGTAACATTCCGATCTTTTCGGTCTTGCTTTTTTCCTTGCCTTCCATCATCTTTGTCACCTTTCTTTGAACCCTGGTAGTTCTGCAATATCCTTTTTTGAGATAGTGAGCAGTATTGCACGTAGGATTCCAGATGAGACCAAACCATTGACTTAAATAAAAGCCTTCTCCGTATTATTCACCATCCCATTCTTTTTGCAAGTGACTGTGGTTAAAAAAATAAAAACAAACAGTTGCACACTGAGCAGAGGTCTTCATTGAGCTTGGTACTATGATGCCTCTGTCCCTTTCCTGAGGTCATAGTTAATTTATAATACTGTACGATGATAAAGTTTTACCTCCAATGTGCATTACTTTGCATTTATTTATGTTGAATTTCAGTTGTTATGTTTCCTGGTGTGAGCTGGGAGTGTTCTGAGCAGCCTGTTGGCCTTCTATGCAGTTGTAGAGGAGAGGACAACTCTGTTTGAATGCCTGCTTCCCTGCTGGGCTGTGGAAGCCTCATGGAGGGTAGGATAGGTCTTGCGGGGACACAGGATGGCTCCCCTCCCCCACAGAGCAATTTGGGACAATCCAGGAGAGGGCGCTAAAGAGAAGTTGAGAATTAGCAACTAGCTGTAGTGCTGGGAATAGGTGGAATGCAGCACGTGCCAGCCATTCCTTTCAACCCCAAATATTCCTCGCCCTCCCCTCCAGGAGCTGAATGGAGGGAAGCATAGCAACAGAATATGGAGGCTCTGCACCCACTGGGAACTCTGCCTCCCTGCAGGAGGCTTGTGTGTTTTTTTTGTTTTTTGTTTTCCCTTGTCACTTGTGGGCTGTTAACTTTGGGGTCTCTTTATCTGTCTTTGGTATTATCTAAAGCTGGAGGTTGCACTGGTTTCCCTTAAATCATCTTAGTTAAACTAGTGACTGTTGTTTGTGGACACTTTTTTTTTATATCTGTTATAAACAGGTTATGTTAAGTTGGGCTGCACCTGTAAACTTAGAGAAATTGCATCAGGTTAGAGCATGACCTGGACAGTATTTAGAAACTAACACAACATTTAAACACCACTTAGCATTTGGTGTAAATAGGGGTCATCATCTTTAACATTACTGAATGCTAAATTGTCTTCAATGTTTTTAATTCTCAAGACTGCTCAAGGTCATGGTTTAATATGATATAATTCTTAGCTAGAGACAAGCTCAATAGGTTATATTAAAGAAACCACTGTCTTGTTTTCAGGCTGCTTCTGCCTGTGAAAGCTGTTAGCCATATCAGAGGCACTGAAGATGTCTGTCTTTAGTTTCAGGAAGAAACCCCCTACATCGTTTTATGTCTGGAAAAATCTTGACTGTAAAGATTAGAAATGTTTTGAATGAGTTCTTAAAGCCTGCAGGAATTGGCTACATGTCACTGCAAAATGCAAGGTGGAAAAAATTGTTTAGCATAAGTAGTTAGTGCACATTGTAAGAGACCATTTGAGGTAGAGTGGCTAGTTAACACCTCTGCAGTCATCCGACAAAAAGAGGGAGTTAGGCCATGTCTACATCTAAAATTTTGCAGCGCTGGTTGTTACAGCTGTATTAGTACAGCTGTATAGGGCCAGCGCTGCAGAGTGGCCACACTTACAGCAACCAGCGCTGCAAGTGGTGTTAGATGTGGCCACACTGCAGCGCTGTTGGGCGGCTTCAAGGGGGGTTCGGGGAACGCGAGAGCAAACCGGGAAAGGAGACCAGCTTCGCCACGGTTTGCTCTCGCGTTCCCCGAACCACCCTGCAAACTGCAGGGAAGGAGACCTGCTTGCTCGGGGGTTCGGGGAATGAGAGAGCAAACCGGGAAAGGAGACCAGCTTCGCCGCGGTTTGCTCTCGCGTTCCCCGAACCACCCTGCAAACCGCAGGGAAGGAGACCTGCTTGCTCGGGGTTCGGGGAACGAGAGAGCAAGCCGGGGAAGGAGACCAGCTTGATTACCAGAGGCTTCCTCAGGTATGCTGGGATACCTGCTTATTCCACGGAGGTCAAGAAAAGCGCTGGTAAGTGTCTATACTTGATTACCAGCGCTGGATCACCAGCGCTGGATCCTCTACACCCGAGACAAAACGGGAGTACGGCCAGCGCTGCAAACAGGGAGTTGTAGCGCTGGTGGTGCCCTGCAGATGTGTACACCTCCTAAGTTGCAGCGCTGTAACTCCCTCACCAGCGCTGCAACTTTCTGATGTAGACAAGCCCTTAGTGTCTGTCAGAGTATGAATTTCAGGCCTTGGCTACACTGGCACTTTACAGCGCTGCAACTTTCGCGCTCAGGGGTGTGAAAAAACACCCCCCTGAGCGCTGCAAGATACAGCGCTGTAAAGCCTCAGTGTAATCAGTGCCGCAGCGCTGGGAGCGTGGCTCCCAGCGCTGCAAGCTACACCCGTAAGAGATGTGGTTTATGTGCAGCTCCGCGGCAGCGCTTTGAAATTTCAAGTGTAGCCATACCCTAAGCTTTCAGGATTGTCTTTTGAAAGTATTCAGGTTTTCTTTGAGGATGAGGACTGATAGGCCAGATATAGAGTGATCACTCTGTGAAGTGTTCACCCACAGGTGATGTGGTGTGTTTTGTCTTTTATAATTTTCCTATGTAAATTCAATCAAGGGTGTAATGATTTTTTGGTTTCACCCCCTAAGGCCTTGTCTACACTGCTGCAACTCTCTCACTCGGGTGTGAAAAAACTCCCCCATGAGAGCTGCAAGTTTCAGCGCTATAACATGGCAGTTAGACAGTGCTGGGAGCCACTCCCCTTATGGAGGTGGGTTTTTTGTTTGTTGTTTTGTTTATTTGTTTACAGAGCTCTCAGCACTGGTGCTGTGACTGCACAGCCACATGAAAGCACTGCTGCAGCAGCGCTTTAACGTTGCTAGTGAAGACATGCCCTTTGTTGTTGTTGTTGGGGCCTTTGGTACACTGGATGAGGTACACCACATGTGTAGGACCCATGGATCTTGAAATATGTGTTTGTGGGGAGTGTTGAGCATTGTAGCAATGGAGATATGTCTGCAGGTTTTGCATCTGTTATGGCATGGTCTGGTGCCACTTTGAGCTGGAATGAGCTTGGAGACTTTCTTGAACCCTCCCACTTCTTAGAGAGGTTGGAGAGTTGTTTGAGCTAGCTCATGAGAAGCAAGGTGCTCCCCACAAACCAGTACATGGCAGCTCAAAGCGGCACCAGACCTAGTCTGCTGCCCTCCATAACACAGGCCATAGAACTTCCTGTACTGAGCCCAGTAACTTGTGGTTTAATAACAAGCTATAGGTGGAGTCACTAGAACCCATACATCTTAAATTGTCTTTTATCTTTAATTACCCTGGTTAGAATTTTCTCTCTAACTCACTTTGAGAAGCTGTCCTATTAAACTTTACCAAAAAAAAATTGCTGAACAAAGTACTTTTTACAGATCTGCTAAAGTCTTGTGAACTGGATCAGTGAAGCTATCCTGTGTTCTTCAGTGGGTTAATTCAGGCATGCAGCCACCTGGGCACAAACTATGAAATGTATAGAAGAACAAGTTTCGTTCTGTGCATTTTTATAGCTTATTTTGTACCCAGTTGGCTGTATGCTTTAGTAGTGTTCGCCTGTGAACTCAATAGATACTCTTTGGACCAAATCTGTGACTAACTTCTGTTGCTTTGTAAATTTAATTATAAATGGCTGCTGGAATGAACATGCCTCAGCTTTGGCATCTAATCATTCACAAAAGGTTGCTTGTTACAAGTATACCATTAAGCAAGAGTGGTTACACAACTAACTCTTACACAAACAAGAAATTTATCCTGTTTTTCAACAATCTGGACTGGTGATTTTTGATCCTCAGACAGCAGCTAACAATCATAACAGACTTATTGGTGCCAAACCTCATTTGCATCACATCCCCAATACTGGCTGTCAGGCAGGGTATAGTCAAGCTGCAAGCAAGATACAGTCAGGCAGAAAGCAATCCTATTACTTGTTGTTGCTAGTACTTCTCCAGAATGTAAATGTTCTTCATGCTAGCAGTTGTGAAGCTGATCACTTAGGCCTTGGCTACACTGGCGCTTTACAGCGCTGCAACTTTCTCGCTCAGGGGTGTGCAAGATACAGCGCTGTAAAGCGCCAGTGTAAACAGTGCCCCAGCACTGGGAACGTGGCTCCCAGCTCTATAAGCTAATCCCCTCGGGGAGGTGGAGTCCCGGCAGTGCTGGGAGAGCTCTCTCCCAACGCTGGCACTGCGACCACACTCGCACTTCAAAGTGCTGCTGTGGGAACGCTCTCGCGGCAGCGCTTTGTCGTTTCGAGTGTAGCCAAGCCCTTGGTTTGACAAACTGTTTACATTTTGAATTCTTCTTGTGACAGAGGTGTACTTACTGCTTCGGTTTACGACACCTCAGTGTCACACATCTGGGAGGTGTGGCTAAAATTAATAACTGTAGGTGGAACTTAATACTGAACAAGAATTGTCTTTGTGGAGTATGGGTGCATGCCACGCAGTAATTCAATCAGTATGTTTGGATTCCTTGAATATGACTAAAAACCCAAATTGTCCTATTTGGGTAAACTTGAATAAACAAAAGAAGGTGAAGAATTAAACAAATACTGAAATATTTCATTTTAATGTCTCAGGCATTTATGGGTTCAAAATAATGTGAGAAGGTGGAATTGTAGTAGATTACGTTACAGGTTAGTCGGTATAACTTGCATCGCTCAGGGGTGTGAATAAGCCATCCCCTGAGCGACACAAGTTAGTTACATCAACGTAAGTGCTGGTGTGGAACAGCACTATGTTGGTGGGAGAGCTGCTTCTGTTGACATCGCTACCGCTTCTCGGGAAGGTGGTTTTATTCTGCTGACAGAAGAGCTCTCTCCTGTGGGCAGAGAACATCTCCACCAGGTGCTATAGCGCTTCTAGTATAGACTAGCCCAGAGATGCCATAAGAGCAATTACTGCAGTATTTAAACCTCAAAAATGGGTCACTGAGGGATTATAAAAGCCTGTGGAAAATGTAAACAAAAGCCAAGAAACCTCTCTTGTCATGTACCTTTTATTTTTTGGCCTCCTCTGGAGCTTGTCGCTGTAGTATGAGGCCCCCCACCAGTGAGAACCAAGGGCAGTACTCTGGTGAAAAGCCCAGCCCACTGAAGCTAAGATTTCTGCTGGTATACTGTCTTTGAGCCCAATTTAAGGAAGTGGGGCTCTGTTTTTTTATATTAATCTCTGGCTAGTAGGTGTCCGTAAACTTCTACCCAACCACCTTTTAGCAGCTGAAAGAGAAGAGAGGCTTTCTGTTCTCCCTCTTGAGTGTCTCTTTGTTGTGATGAAAGGTGGGAAGAAAACAGGTCTCCACTCACCACCTGTTTTGAGGAGGTAGGTCTTCTCTGTATAAAATGCCAATACTTGCTTTTGTTCAGATCTTTCCCAAGCATCAGCAAAAAGACACAATTCTTGAAAGTCTACTCTTGACCTTAAGGTTCTGAGTAGCAACTGTGAAACTAATCAGCCTTCACTTCCTTTTTTCTGCCTGTTGGCAAAGCTCTGAACAATAGAAGATGCACTGAAAAACTATCCGCAGATGCATGAAAACACCTTTGCAACAGTTTTCTTTTTGTTCATATTTGAAAGACTACTATATCTATGCAACCATAAAGGCTAGAAACTTTTTTGAGCACTTCAATTCTGTGGAAATTGATTGATTAGAAACCTATCCTCACCAAGACAAACTTCACAGTGAGGAGTAGGCAGGTGTAGAATTTTCAGATGACTGAAATGTATGTATAATGCAACTTAGCAATATTCTATATACGTGTAAGATACTATATACACTTATATACTAATATATATATATAAAACAATACTAGATACACTTAAGAATTAAGATAATGGTTAGCTGTATTAACAATATTTATGCTAGCTTGTCCTCTGTTGTTCCTGTTGGTGTTAACTCAATTTCTAAACAAACCATCAGTTGTCAAATTTGTGAATGTTAGAGCTTGCAAATAGATCAGGCATTCGGAAATATAATCTAGAGAACAGGTACAGCTCAGGGGTGGCTTTGCAAGTCTTTCTGTGTTGGTCTACCAATGGACATTTATCCGTACCTGGAGCAGGGACCACCTCTAGGGGTAAGGAGGGTAATTCAATCTCCTACCTTGTCTCCTAATATTCTCAACAAGGTTGCTATTGGTGTCGTTTATGGTGGTGGTTTTGTGGTGTGGACACCTGTCCATTGGGAACTAGACAGATCAACTTTCTTTCAAATAGCCTACTAAAAAGGCATCCATTGATAGAAACTTTTAATTGTTACTGACCTGAGCAGGATTTTAATAAAAAAGTGCTATCAGTTAGCAGTGCCTGAAGCCATCAGTCGTGTTAGCTGTTTCAAGTAATTTGTTTTACTAAATTATTTGACTATAGAATGCTTTTGTGACTCAGTCTTATTCTAACAATATTAATTTTTGTTTTAGGATACCTGTAAAAGATGGTGGATCGCTTGGCAAACAGTGAAGCAAATACTAGACGAATAAGTATAGTGGAAAACTGTTTTGGAGCAGCTGGTCAACCTTTGACTATTCCTGGTCGTGTTCTGATTGGAGAAGGAGTGTTAACAAAGCTGTGTAGGAAGAAACCTAAAGCAAGACAGTTTTTCTTATTCAATGATATTCTTGTCTATGGTAACATTGTTATCCAGAAGAAAAAATATAATAAACAGCACATAATTCCACTGGAAAATGTCACTATTGATTCCATCCAAGATGAGGGGGACTTACGGAATGGGTGGCTTATTAAGACACCAACAAAATCTTTTGCAGTTTATGCTGCCACTGCCACAGAGAAGTCTGAATGGATGAGCCACATAAATAAATGTGTTTCTGATTTGCTTTCCAAAAGTGGGAAAACTCCCAGTAATGAACACGCCGCTGTCTGGGTGCCTGACTCAGAGGCTACTGTTTGCATGCGTTGTCAGAAAGCAAAATTTACACCTGTCAATCGTCGTCACCACTGTCGCAAATGTGGCTTTGTTGTATGTGGACCCTGTTCTGAAAAGAGGTTTCTTCTTCCCAGCCAGTCCTCCAAGCCTGTGCGGATTTGTGACTTCTGTTATGATCTTCTTTCTACTGGGGAGATGACCACTTGTCAGCCCACTAGATCAGACTCTTACAGCCAGTCACCTAAGTCCCCTTTAAATGATGTATCTGATGATGATGACGATGATGATAGCAGTGATTAAGGACCAAATATTGTTTTCAGGCATTGCAATTGGTATTTTGAACCATAAAGAGCTGCTTTTTGGGGAAACCTGTAGCCAGACTCCTCTGAAATTCTATTCTAGCCATAAAATTTGCCTGAGTATCTTCAACTACAATGTGCCTCATATGAATGCTCTAGACAATAGGCTTTTCACTCTTCTGCAGGGATAGACTGTTGCAAATATATCAGATAATTTTCCAACTTCTTATACTTGAGTTATGTCTAGAGTAGACTTTTTGTTGAAGATTGGAAAATTCAGCATAGCTTTCTTTATTTAACAACCATGCTACATTGTTTGATAGTGATACTTTATCATTTCTGGTTTTTTTAATATGGGAAAATAAACATGCATGAAACTATGATAAATATATTTTGGTTAATTCCATCAAATGTTAGCTTTTTCTAAGCATGTTATGTAATGATAAATTGAATTTACATTTCATAACACATATTCATACTTTAAATGTCACTATTTTGGGGGGGAAATTGTTTTGCATTTATTTATGACAAGCAGTGCCTTGTAATGATTGTGGTGTTTCAGGAAGAAACAAACCTGTTGCATACTATCTGGCTTTGCATGGCACAAATATCTGAGAAATTGTTGGTGCTATTGAAAATAATTGCTGTGGTAAAATAAGGTTTTGGAAAGCACATTAATGTATTCACACCAATGCAGTGAGTGTGTATGGCCCCAATCATGTAACCTAATCTGTGACGGCAGCCCCAGTACATGTGCAAATTCCCACAAACCTGAGTGGGCTTCCGCAAAAGTTGTAGAGGCTCACTCACATGCATCAAATTACAGGGTCATTATCTCTGGTGGATAAATTTCGTCTGATCTTCTCCACATGGTTATACAATCTTATTTCTCTTCAAAATAGTTCTAAGATTTCTTGCATTTTTATATTTTATAGGTATCAGAAATAGTAATTGGCAAGTTCATTGTTAAATTTTGACTGGTTTAACATTTTGTTCCTGAAATTCATTAAGTTGTTCTGAATTGCTTCCCAACACAACACTAATTTGTTTGTTTCACATTAGCGGGAGGTATTTTTAGGTAAAGATTGGAATTTATTTTTAAATAAGCTAGTGTGAAAAATTTCTGACCAATCTGTGAACACCTTTGTAAAAATGGCTCTTCTTTATACACAACTGACCTCAAGTTAAAAGGAGAATGCAGATTATTTCCTTTTAAACATATATATACTCATGACCAAGAAAGCTGTAACTAAGTTACAAAATGGTCAGTGCAGAAAATGTCTAACAGTTCGCTTTACTTTTATCAAGTTATTTTCTACAGAAGTGTGATATTCCTATATAAATGTAAAAGTTAGCTTTGTGAAGATTTGTAAAATCCTAAACATGTTGACATTTCTATATTTTTATAATAGTCAATTTTTATGTGAAAAAACCTGAAATAATTATATAGGAATATAGTAGCAACTGATTTTATAAAAAAAAAAAAAAAGTTAAATTTATATATAGATCTTTGTTTATTAAGCGACAGTTTCTGCACTGTTGCCTTGGCTGGCAATAATTGGGTTAAAAGTATTTATTGAATAAACAGTCAATGCTGCATATTGCACTAGTCTCCCAATCTGTACATTGTAACTGTTATGTTTTTAGCAAAATTACAATGTAAAGCAATAATTCTCAATTTAGTATCCAGCTAGCTAAAGAGTGCAATTAACATAAGAATTGCTATAATTTTAAATTGAATAGAGACATGCTATTTTCTTTAAAAAGCACGAAAGTAAAAAGTTTGATCTGCTTTAAAATAAATATTGAAAGGGGGGAAACGCTTTCTGTAATTAGGGCTTACGGAACAGGGGTACTCATTAATATTTCCTGATAAGCAATAAATGGGGGAATGTGCTTAAAGGATAGCTGAAATAAATCAGTGTGCTCATACCTTGATTCATAGGAAACAGTGACTTGCAGAATTAAGGAAGAATGTTCTGAGGAGTATTTTCATGCAACAAATCTTACCTTTGTGCTTATGCAACAATATTTCTGTTTCAGAAATGGAGACTAAATTTTATTAGCTTAGTTTTTCTATAGAAACATAATTCAGAGACTTTCTGTGTAAATATCTGTGCTAATGATTAACAATATAATTGATATACTTTAGTTTTCTTTTCTTAAGCTGTGATACAAAATTAATATTCATTTGCCCTGTTTCAGAATTCCATCCTTTGTATATCTTTTCAGTATGTTTGTAAGTTGCACATACGTCTTCAGCACTTTTTTTTTTTTCTGGGAGGAAACATTTACATTTCTTCCTAAGTTATTTCTGCAGAATGTTCTTGCACCTACACAAATCCATCATTACCTGTTAACAAAATTTGTACTATGCTGCACTGATTCCTAAAGCTGTAACCAAACTGACATATAAAGGGGAAAAATCATTGTTTCATCTGAAACTAATGTATAGCAGTCAAAGCTTTTAGGGAACATAAAAGATTTTGATAATATGCATATTCCATTGTGGTGTTCCAAATAATTTTAAATTCTTGTACTTTCAGATTCTTCAAAGGGCTCAATACATGACTTGTAAACTTGTTTTCGGTCAAATCTACTTACTTTACTTACAAATATATGGTGTAGCTTCAAACCTGTACGTGTTAGTTCTTCTTTAACTGCAGGCCTTCAAGAGTGACAGAGGGTACAGCAGTAGCATGGTAAACATGGGTAGTGGAGCCCTCTATGCTGATCAAACAAGAAGTGAAAATTCAAAAGTTCCCAGGGCTTTAACCGGAGAGGAGCTATTTCCTGTGCACCTGGTTGCTGTGCAATGGAGTTGAAAGTGCTGTCCAGAGCAGTCACAGCAGAGCACTGTGGGACACCTCCTGGAGGCCAATTCATTCGAATTACACAACATAGTGTCTATACCAGGGATAGGCAACCTATGGCACGTGTGCCATAGGCGGCGCACAAGCTGATTTTCAGTGGCACTCACACTGCCCTGGTCCTGGCCACCGGTCTTGGGGGCTCTGCATTTTAATTTAATTTTAAATGAAGCTGCTTAAACATTTTAAAAACCTTATTTACTTTACTTACAATAGTTTAGTTATATATTATAGACTTGTAGAAAGAGGCCTTCTAAAAATGTTAAAATGTATTACTGGCACGCGAAACCTTAAATTAGAGAGAATAAATGAAGATTGGGCACACCACTTCTGAAAGGTTGTCGACCCCTGGTCTCCACTATCCCCAGGTCGATCTGTGGATGTCAGATCAAGTGCTACACCTCATGCAGAGGTGGAGTACAGAAGTAGACTTTACAGGTAACTTAGACAGAAGGGACTCGCTAGTGTAGACAGGTACATTATTAGATCCACTTAATGGTGGTTCTGTCAACCTAAGTTTGTAGTGTAGACCAGGCCACAGTAATAGCATACTTTATTTTCCTGCCTAAGTAAATTAAATGCAAGTAGGTTCAGTTTCAGAAGTGGCTAAATCTAATACATTGGTGGGGAGCAATTAATACAAGGGATCAAAATTCGCAAATCAAAATAGGCAGAATGTGGATTCATAAATGATTTATGTAGTTAACCAGATTCACAGTTGAAAATAAGACTAAGCAAGAAATGAACAGTAGCAGGGTGCACTGATTTAAATCAGTGGTTTAAATCAATTTTAATAATTTAAATCAGGAAGCCTTGATTTAAATAGATTTTAATCATGTTTTGCATTTGTACTTTTTAGGTATTTTCCTAAAGAAAGGTTGATTCTTGTTAGTTGTTAGTGACTAAAATGTTGATTTGCAACTAAATATAGCAAAACTTGCACTAAACTTGTTGCTTTTTTGCTAACCAGGAGGATACACTATCTGTACAAGCAGCAAAGAATCCTGTGGCACCTTACAGACTAACAGACGTTTTGGAGCATGAGCTTTCGTGGGTGAATACCCACTTCTTCAGATGCATGTGGTGGAAACAGTCTTTGTTCAATCCTGAGCTGATGGTGTCAAATTTGCAGATGAACTGAAGCTCAGCAGTTTCTCTTTGAAGTCTGGTCCTGAAGTTTTTTTGCCAACTACAGAACCAGTTTCTCCTCTCTTGGTTATCACACCTCAACTGCTAGAACAGGGCCTCATCCTCCCTGATTGAACTGATCTCGTTATCTCTAGCTTGCTTGCTAGCATATATATACCTGCCCTTAGATATTTCCACCACATGCATCTGAAGAAGTGGGTATTCACCCACGAAAGCTCATGCTCCAAAACGTCTGTTAGTCTGTAAGGTGCCACAGGATTCTTTGCTGCTTTTACAGATCCAGACTAACACGGCTACCCCTCTGATACTTGTATCTATACATATTTTTTTAAGGAATTATATAGTTTAACACACACTTATTCAGATTCTCAATTTTTATATTTTTATTGTGTTAGTGGTGAACTATGCAGTTTTTTAATTAGAATTAGATCTTTTACTTATGGTTTGTTCAAGCTGTGGATAGAAATTCAATTAAAATGCACAAAATGTCATTTTAATTAAAAAAAAACCAAACGTGCTGGATACAGAAGAGAATTTATCAATACATTTTTACATTTAAAACTGATTTATTAAACCAAGGAAGTACTGTTTGCGTAGTTAATAGGGCTGTGGATTAATCACAGTTTTAATTGCACTGTTATACAGTAGAATACCAATTAAAATTTATTACATATTTTGGATGTTTTCTACATTTTCATATACATTGTATTTTGTGTTTGTAATTGAAATCAAAGAGCAGCCCATTGGAGCTAGCTGGTGGGGGTTTGGAACCAGGGTGGACTGGCAGCCCCCCATCAGCTCACACTATCAGCTCCCCACTCCTCTAAGTTCGCTGTGCAGCAGCTGCCCAACAGGCTAGCAGTTGCAGCTGTCCCTCCCCCCACTGCCATGTGCTGCTTCTGCCCTCTGCCTTGGAGCTGCTCTCCGGAACCACCTGCACCATCTCCATAGAGCAAGGAGGGAGAGACACGACAGAGCTTGCTGGCAGGAGCTGCTGTCTCAACTTGCTAATCTATTTAAAAAGGCAATATACTTAGAGTCAGCGTACTTAATGGGGCAATGCGCATCTCACACACACACAGTGTCTGTCTGCCATGCTGTCTCCCCTCCCTCCATTTGTGCTGCCTTGTAGAGTGTGAGGCTACATTAACAACAATGTGTTAACCCTTGAGGGCTCAGCCGAGTGCTAGTTCATCGTTTAGCAGCAAGACATTTCCTGGGGAATATCCCACCCTCTGACTCCTTCACTTCAACCAAGCTTCACAGTCATCATCACTGTGTACCAGTATTAAATTGTTTGTTTAAAACTTATACTGTGTTTGTGTCTGTCTATATATAAATATGGTCTTTTGTCTGGTGGGGAAAAAAAATTCCCTGGAACCTAACCCTTCCTCTCCCCCATTTTACATTAATTCTTATGGGGATACTGGATTTGCTTAACATTTCACTTGCATTTTTCAGGAACATAATGTTAAGTGAGGAGTTACTGTATATTTTTATTACAAATATTTACACTTAAAAAATGGTAAAATAAAGTGTTGTTCAATTCACCTCATACAAGTACAATCTTTGTTCAGAAAGTGCAACTTACAAATGGAGATTGTTTTGTTTTTGAGGGCAGTTATGTAACAAAAAAATGTAAAACTTGAGAGTCTACAAGTCCATGCAGTCCTATATGTTGTTCAGCCAATTGCTAAGGCAAACAAGTTTGTTTACATTTACAGGAGATAATGCTGCCCTCTTCCTATTTACAATGTCACTAGAAAGTGAGAACAGGTATTTGCATGGGCACTTTTGTAGCTAGCATTGCAAGGTATTTACGTGCCAGATATTCTAAACAATTATATGTCCCTTCATGCTTCATCCACCATTCTAGAGGACATGTTTCCATAGTGATGCTGCTTGTTAAATGTGTTAATTAAATTTGTGACTGAACTCCTTGGAGGAGAATTGTATGTCCCCCTGCTCTGTTTTACCCACATTCTGCCATATTTCATGTTATAGCAGTCTTGGATGATGACCCAGCACATGTTCATTTTAAGAATACTTTCACTGTAGATTTCAAAAAAAAGAAGGTACAAGTATGGGATTTCTAACTGACACAAAGTTTAAAAATCTGAAGTGCCTTCCAAAATCTGAGGGATGAAGTGTGGAGCATGCTTGCAGAAGTCTTAGAAGAGCAACACTCTGAGGAAACTACAGAACCTGAACCACCAAAAAAGAAAATCAGTCTTCTGCTGGTGGGATCTGACTCAGATGATGGAAAATGAACATGCTTTGTTCTGCACTGCTTTGGAGTGTTGTTGAACAGACCCCATGAGCATGGACGCATGTCCACTGGAATAGTGGCTGAAGCATGGAGGGACATATGAATCTTTAGCGCATTTGGCAGGTAAATATATTGCGATGCCAGCTCCAACAGTGCTATGCAAAGACCTGTTCCCACTTTCAGGTGATACTGTAAACAAGAAGTGGGCAGCATTATCTCCTGCAAATGGAAATAAACTAGTTTGTCTTGGTGATTGGCTGAATAAGAAGTAGGACTGAGTGGACTTGCAGGCTCTAAATTTTTTTTATTTCTGAATGCAGTTTTTTGTACATAATTCTACATTTGTAAGTTCAACTTTCATGATAGAGATTGCACTACAGTACTTGTATTAGGTGAATTGAAAAATACTTTGTTTTTTACAGTGCAAATACTTGTAATAAAAAAGTGAGCACTGTACACTTTTTTAGTCTGTTGTAATTGAAATAAATATATTTGAAAATGTAGAAAACGTCCACAAATATTTTAATAAATGGCATTCTATTGTTTAATAGTGCGATTAATCACAACTAAAAAATTAATCACTTGACAGCCCTAGTAGTGAATTGAACTGATCCTGGTCATAACTAGTAGATTGTATCCTTGCACCTAGATTTTATTCATAGATTGGAAGAAGAAAACAAGCTTTCCTGCTTTTCAGCTCCCAATTGGTGTCTGAACTTTGAATGAAATAGTCATTGAACTGAGCATCTTGAATAAAATGAAATTAAAAGACTATTCTGTCTGCACCTGCAGAAGAGGCTAGTGCTGTCAAATGCTGTTTTATTACTTCAACCATCTCTGGTTCCAGATGCTTAGACAGTGAGTTCAGTGGTTTGACTTTCTTTAAAAATTGGCAGCAAACACGATCTGCTAAATATATATATAAATTTAAATGATAATTTAGTAAATTTAAGCCTTAACATAGGTTGTCAATTTCAAATTTTAAATATTGTTTAAAAATACACTTGTATTTAATTTATAGAATCATAGGACTGGAAAAGACCAGAAGAGGTCATCTAGTCCAGTCCCATGCACTCATGTCATTACTAAGTATTAGAGGTTCTCACCCAGAGGTACACAGAGGTCTTCCATGGGGCACAGCAACTCGCCTAGTTTTAACAGGCTACATAAAAAGTATTAGCTAAGACAGTACAAATGAAAATTCATACAATGACTTATTTATACTACTTTATATACTGTATACTGAAATGTAAGTACAATATTAATATTCCAATGATTATTTTGTAATATAAAAATGACAGTGAGCAGTTTTTCAGTAATAGTGTGCTCTGGCACTTCTGTATTTTTAGGTCCGTTTTAAGTGAGGTGAAACTTGGGGTACCCAAGACAAATTTAGACTCCTGAAAGGGGTATAGTAGTCTGGAAAGGCTGAGAGCCACTGATCTAGACCATCCCTGACGTTGTCTAGCTTGCTATTAAAAATCTCCAATGACAGAGATTCAGCAACCTCCCAGGGCAATTTATTCCAGTGTTTAACTACCCTCACAGTTAGGAAGTTTTTCCTAATGTCCCACATAAACCACCCTTGCTGCAACTGAAGACCATTGCTTCTTGTCCTATTCTTAGAGGTTAAAGAGAATGTTTTCCCCTCCTCCTTGTAACAACCTTGTATGTACTTGAAAACTGTTATCATGTTCCCCTCTCAGTCTTCTCTTCTTCTGACTAAACAAGCCCAGTTTTTTCAATCTTCCCTCATAGGTCATTTTCTAGACATTTAATCATTTTTGTTGCTCTTCCCTGGACTTTCTCCAATTTGTCCACATCTTTCCTGAAATGTGGTGCGCAGAACTGGACACAATACTCCAGTTGAGGCCTAATCAGACACTTGTGTCTTGCTTACAACACACCTGCTAATACATCCCAGAATGTTTGCTTTTTTTTTTTGTGCAAAGTGTTATACTGTTGACTCATATTTAGCCCATGAACCACTGACTGACAGATCCCTTTCTGCAGTATTCCTTCCTAGGCAGTAATTTCCCATTTTGTATGCGTGCAATTGATTGTTCCTTCTTAAGAACAAAAGCAAAGTACTCCACTTACTTAATTTCAGACTATTTATTTCTCCAGTTGTCCAGATCATTTTGAATTTTCATCCTAGTCTCCAAAGCACTTGCAGCCGCTCCCAGCTTAGTATGGCCACAAACTTTATTAGTGTACTCTGTCATTTATCTAAATCGTTTAAATAAGAAAAAACACAGTTTTAAATGGAAAAAAAAGTGTTTATTTAAAAAGCCATGGATTTTTATCCATTCTGCACACTAATATGTTACTTTTCTGTGTTGGAATAGCATAAATGGAGTCACTGAAAAAGTTCATGTCTATATGCTTTTTGAAGTAATACCTCTTATTGACTTATGTATTTGTTAGAAAATACATGAGTATTCCTAGTCAGTGATACTGAATTTTGTTCACCTCTAAAAGTGGTGGTAGCTGGTTCATTTTGAAAGAAAGCAGTAAATGACATTTCTTGTAACAAGAAATCGGAGAATATCTACTAATTTTGTGCCTTGAGCCAACCTGTCTAAAAAGCTGGTTTAGCAGTTAGTACATGCAGTAGATCTCTTTGCTTCATATTGTATATTTCCAGTTATTCACTTGCAGTAGGTTTCAATTGCTGTTTATCTGATATATTCTTAATGTTGACTTGAAACAACTGGAGCCAGTGCCTGGAGCAACTATCCTTCAAGGTTCTCAATCAATTTTATTTATCAAAGGGAGAACAGATCCAGCATCTTTAATATGATCTCTGAAATTTGAGAAATACATGTCTACTAACTTCTAGTTGAGTTCAGATTATGAACCTTAGAGCTCTTGTAAGTGATAATGTATAAAGACATTTATAGAAGATCTAAAATTCCTGGTTCCCTTGTTGGAACTGTAAAGGTGAAGGAAAGAGGACATCTTATTTCTGTATGATTTTAAAACAGAATTTACCTAAAGGTATCTGCATTTAAACAACACTACCTCTGTAAGCTGAAAGCCCTAGCTTGAGGGGGAACATCAAATATGGGCTTTTCTTTTAAGTTATAGACTCATAGACTCTAGGACTGGAAGGGACCTCGAGAGGTCATCGAGTCCAGTCCCCTGCCATCATGGCAGGACCAAATACTGTCTAGACCATCCCTGATAGACATTTATCTAACCTACTCTTAAATATCTCCAGCGATGGAGATTCCACAACTTCCCTAGGCAACCTATTCCAGTGTTTAACTACCCTGACAGTTAGGAACTTTTTCCTAATGTCCAACCTAAATCTCCCTTGCTGCAGTTTAAGTCCATTGCTTCTTGTTCTACCATTGGAGGCCAAGGTGAACAAGTTTTCTCCCTCCTCCTGATGACACCCTTTTAGATACCTGAAAACTGCTATCAGGTCCCCTCTCAGTCTTCTCTTTTCCAAACTAAACAAACCCAATTCCTTCAGCCTTCCTTCATAGGTCATGTTCTCAAGACCTTTAATCATTCTTGTTGCTCTTCTCTGGACCCTCTCCAATTTCTCCACATCTTTCTTGAAATGCGGTGCCCAGAACTGGACACAATACTCCAGTTGAGGCCTAACCAGCGCAGAGTAAAGCGGAAGAATGACTTCTCGTGTCTTGTTTACAACACACCTGTTAATGCATCCCAGAATCATGTTTGCTTTTTTTGCAACAGTATCACTCTGTTCACTCATATTAAGCTTGTGGTCCACTATGACCCCTAGATCTCTTTCTGCCATACTCCTTCCTAGACAGTCTCTTCCCATTCTGTATGTGTGAAACTGATTGTTCCTTCCTAGGTGGAGCACTTTGCATTTATCTTTATTGAACTTCATCCTGTTTACCTCAGACCATTTCTCCAATTTGTTACATACAAGTAACTCATTAACTAAGGCAAATTTCATATGTATCTAACCAGTCACTTAAATTGCTCCATTTAAAAAAATGCTGAAGCATAGTGAAAATGTGAAAGTGAGTTTAATAAAGCTTGGGGCTCTGAGACACTTGTGCCCTGACATCTCTGCACATCTAACAGGCAGAGAAATAAGAGTTTGAAAATGATTTGGAGAAACACTGTAGTTTCTAAAGCTTAAATTTCATCTAGCAAATGAAGCAGCAGATAGTATTAAATATTTAGAAAGCAGAAACAGATTATGGTTTGTATTGTTGCAATTTTGCCTATAATATCTCTAAATTGATATAAACAGATGGAGCTTGTTTCTAGGAGCAGACATTTTGTAAAGATTAAACATTGTCTTTCAACTGCAAGTTACTGTAGTACCTGCAACAAATTGGTTGGCGTGTTACTGCCCTTCATTTGTGTCGGAACTGCTCATTTGTGTCGTTAGGCCCTCTATTGCTAACACCTACATGGGATTCTCCTGCAACTCAAACTGTAGCTCTGCTTTTGAAGCAGAGAATCTCTTCTCTATTTCCTCTGTTGCATTTAAATTTTGAGTGGCTGTGATGTGTAGCATTGTAAACTGTGAAGTCTTATCCTGAACGGACAAATTTGTTACAGAATAGCACTCTCTATAAAATGCTACATTTTAGTGTGTTCGTTCCATTTTTCAGAATGGTAAAGGGGAATGTTCATCAAGGGCCCATTATGAAAGTTCTGAGTGATTTCAAAGGAGTGTTGAGGGTGCTCACTTACTGGTAAGATTGGGCCCCTAATGCACATAAGCAGTGAGCTGTGGCAAATATTTTGGAACATAGGATCAAAATAGTCTATACTGTACCCAATTGAAAAAATGGGCTGATTCTCATAAAATGTAGTTTGATAAGGACAAATATTGCAGATCATGAAGGACTAAAAAAGTATGTAAATATAGAATGAATGAGAATTTTGAAAAGGCTCGGGGGTTTGTAATCTGATAAATTGAATCAGCATTGCAATGCTGTTGCTCAAAGCAAGTCCTGTATTGGAGTGTTTTATGTAAAACAAGCTAGCAAGCTTTACATAACTTACATGCCCTAGCTTTTCATTAGGATTCAGCATACTACCTCTTGGTTTTTAAATATCAGTTTGACAAATGGGTTGGTATCAAAGGAAACAATAACAAATTGAGGAAAATAAATAAAGGGAAAATGGGCCTCTTGGTTCCAGAGTAGATTGAGGGACACAAGTTGGGTACGTCTACATAGCAGCTGGGAGGCAAAATTCCCAACTCGGTTAGATGTACATGAGCTAGGCTCTGCTCGCACTGCTGTGCGAAACATTGGCAATGCAGTCATGGCTACACAGGCAGCAGGTTGGACTAGGTGCCTGAGTACATTCCCACTCAATCCCCTGGGTACAGATTTGAGCAGCTAGTTCGAACTGTGGCCATGCCGCTGCAGCCACACTCCTATTTTTAGGCACTAACTCAAGCAGATCTAGCGTGTGTACAGTGTCCAAGATGCAAATCACACCCCTAGCTGTTGTATAAACATACCCACAGACAGTTCTAATCGCCTAATGAATAATGTCTGTGCATAGAACAAAATTCATAGGCTTGAGCTGCACCTGGGCATAGTTAGGTTAAAAATGAAGAGCAGTGTCATCACTAACAGACAACAAAATAAGTGAAGTGGGGAGAAGATTGAATTTCAGACACATCCATTTAAGAGCTCAAATTTTACACCTTGGCACTCTTGAGAAAGGTACTGTAAAGAGTGATTCTCTGGTCAAACTCAGCCCTAAGAAAGGGTCCCTGTGGGTCAGGATTGAGAGAGAATATTCTCAGGCCTGACTAGACAGCTTTTTGTTTGTCTTTTTTTAAATCCCCAGTGCTGCAGAATGACACATGATTGATTTTGTGTGTGTGTGTGTGTGTGTGTATGTATGTATATATTGCAAGCTGTATATTTATGAACAGGTATAGTTAGTATGATCTGCTTTGTGTTTTATTGTAATATAGATTCTACTTTCCTGCTATACAAAAACAAGCTACCAGTTAACCAAAAGTTGACCACTTGGCCTGGCTATGACCCCCTTGCCACTCACCCCCAGCTGTTCGAAGGATAAGGGAGTTAAGTGACTATGAATGAACTAAGCCAAATGGGAAGGGTCTGAGTATGAAAAATACCTGCAGAGGGCCTTTGATGGACATCTCGTAAGAGAGTTGTACATGAGAGGCCCTGTTCTGAGCTTGAACCAGACTGAATTTTAGGCTAGATAGTAAGGTAATTCAGTTGATCTCAATTACCTTGAAGCATAAGACTAGAGATGCAAAGGCTTTATCTGTAAATAGCAAGATACTGAAGGGTGTCTGTTAACTTGATTAGTTTTTTTGATGGACCTGTGGTAAAGTTGGTAGCATGTTCAAAGTCATATACAGTGTAGCAGTAAATATCCGTTAAAATTAACTGGCCGTTAGGTTTTTAAAAATCATTTGGAAACTGCATAGTTGCCACCTACGCTTATGTTTCATCTTAGATATGTCCTGAGTGGGATTGGAAAAGGTAGTGTTTTTTTTTTCCCTAGCTGCTTTGCACAAGATGTGATATTGCTACTATGCAGCTCTACTCTTTGGGCTTCTTATTAGCTCTGTGGGTGTTCTTGAAACTTCTTTCGATAGAGGTCATCAGCTGTGTGGAAGGGGAACCCGTATGTTCCACTGCTTGTGATCTACATCAGCTCTGCTTCATGTGGGGTTTTTCTTGGACACAGTTTCTGTTCTTGCAGTTTTTCAGAACTATGGCTTTGAGAGGAGCTGTGGTAATTGCTCCCTTCTTCCATATCCAGAGGTGATCCACCTGTGAGTTCTCTTCATAGCCTAGGCAAGTACTGACACTCTTCTGGAATTCAAGTTACATAAATGAGGCAAGATCCTATCTCTGACACACTGGCCACAGACATCCAACTAGTACTGGGATGGAGAGTGGGAACCATCCGGCATATAACGGACTACATCAGTGATAGAGGGGGGATTTTGGAGGAGGATGCCATGGCAAACTCCTTGCACTTGGAAAATGAATGCGTTAGGATCTTTAACAACTGAAGGGACCAACATTTTAGGGTCATCTGAAAAATCAGCACAGAAAATGGAGGTCCCTGCAGTTTTCTGTTGAAATAGAATGAAGGGCAAATAACTCCTGTGAAATAGATCCTGAGGACCATAGACTATTCTAGGGATTCTCTTCTGAAGCTAATGATACTATTTAAAACAGGATGTACAGTGAGGCTGATTCTGTAATAGTATTATCATTGAGCTCACACCTATTCTGACCTTAATGTTATAAATAACTTGGTACTTTGAGTCCTAGGATCTTAACGGGTAAGAAGAAAACAACTAGCTTCCATAACTGATGTAGGTGGGTGGCATTTTTTTAACAGTGGATGGGGGAAAATGATTGGCTGGTCGTGAAAGGAGGACAGTTCCAGTAGCAAGGGAAGGAGGCACTTCCCAAGGAACAATAGGTAGCTCCTTCCATGGGAGTCTCCAGCCAATCGCCTGTTTAGAGGGTTAGGAAGGAATTTTTTTCTCCCATGGGCCAACTGACAGAGGACCAGGGAGTTTTGGCTTCCTTGCAGCATCTGCAAGCCACAGTGGGTTATGTGGGCATGCACATGGTATCTAAGTAAGGTACTGAGATGGTGGTGTCTACTTTTCACAACTCGTGACTGGTTTCCAGGGCATTTAAGAATAAAATGAACAGTTGGCAGAGGTAAAAGACCTAGGGTTCTGGTGATTGGGCCTTGGGCTCATGTGAGTGGGGGTGAGACCTTGTGGCCTTTGCAGGCTGAGGTCCCCACCCTGCTGTACCCTCTGTCAGTGTGAATATTGGAAATCGGAGAGAAAGCTCAGCCCTGGGAGGTAGGCTGGGTTATATGGTAAGGAGCCCTGTAAGCCCCATGCTGGAACCAATTAAATGCTTTGTTTAGGAGAGTATGGGTGATAGGCAGGTAGTGCCACTCCTTTGTGTTAAATGTTGTGGCCTGCCACGTAGTTCCAGGCATGTCTGTCCTCATTTTGCTACTGTTAACATCAAATTTAACTGCAGCTTTTCAATTGTGTGAAATACTAGAGGAGGATGGAAAGACACCTATTGCTAAGTGAACTCTTCCTTCTCCCATTGGATTAAAATGGCGACTGTACAGTCATCTTTAGGAATAACCGTTGCAGCTTCTAGCTTACCCCTTTGAGTTCATAATGAGCAAAATGTAGAGAGCTGTGAAGGGAGTTTTTAGTATCCATCCAATTAAAATTAAATTCAGCAGTCAGACTGAGACTGAAAACCTGTTTCTAAATCAAAATATGAATGTCCTCTTTATAGAGTGCTTTTCATCTGTATAATCCTAATGTACATAAGAATTGCCTCACTTTTAAAATTCACCAGTTATGTTGGCTGTACTGGCAAGAATGGAAATTAAGACTGACGAAGGGGGCTTAGAACAAAATACAGGGCTATTGAAAGTTGAATTCAATTCTCTTAATGCTAGTGGGGAGGATTTCAGAGGAGAGGTCATGATAGCTTGTCTCTTCTCTATTGGAGCTGTGCCAGAAGTCAGTTAAAGCTATGTTGAGCCCAGTGAGCTATGGCCTAGCTACCATGCCATTAGCCTAGTGGTATGAATCCAGTACTTGACTCCTCTTGTGGCTTTGAGAAAGTCACTTCGCTTTTTTACCTCAGCTTTGCCAAATGCAGAAGTGGGGAGGGGAGTTCGGTGGGAAATAATCCCTGTCTGCTTCACAGGGTCTGTTTGTGAAAATTAGACTGTAAAGAGCTTTGAAAATGGAATTGCTGTTTTTATATAATTGTAAGCAAGAAAAAAATGATCAACTTATCACTCCCCCTCAGTTACAAAGATTTCCCTTCTCCCTCCTTCTTCCCGCCCCTGCCAAAGTGCCTTCCTTGGTGAAAGCTAGTATCCATGTTCCCACTAGAAGGATATTTTTCATGGAGTTTCATATCAATCTTGGATTTAGAACTTTACAACAACAATGCTGACATCCTTTAGTGTATCACTGCCAAAGTGACGCAATAACTTGTGACTCATCCCAGCCTCCATGTGTGAAATGCTCGAAGGTTGCCTAATGCCTGTTTGTGTCTTACTGTTACATAACCCGACATATATCATGTTACCATTGTTACTTTGTCCATGAACAAAGAGATCACTACTTGGAGCACGTGTTATGAACTGCCCATGTAATTCTAAGAGGACTTTCCTATCCAAGCTTAAGTGCTCGTTCTTTTCGTCAAAAGTGTTTAATCTCTGCATAGGGATCCCGTGTCTAACATTCCAATTAACCTTCTCACTGTGACTTGCAGGGCTGTCACACTAGAAGTTTGACTAAACTGTAATAGCCCACTTTAACTGAATTGTCTCATTCGAATTGGTAAGGCAGGCAACCCCAATCTTTTCATGTACTATGTGTCTATATATATCTTCCTACTGTATTTTTCACCCCATGCATCTGATGAAGTGGGTTTTAGCCCACGAAAGCTTATGCCTAAATACATTTGCTAGTCTCTAAGGTGCCACACGTACTCCTTGTTTTTTTATGTAGGTGTAGTTAGCTGAATTTTCCTGCCCTCCAGGGACAATATTGCCCTTTGCCCTGCAGGAACTCATGACAGTTCTCCCATAGGTCTCTTATCCCCCAGTGAGGTAGTAGTAATATCAATTTAATTTACATTACAGAAGTGCATGCAGGCGCTGTCTGAGAGCAGGACCCTATTGTGCTACACACTGTACAAACACACAGTTTTGTAAGCTCTTCAGGGACTGGGACTGTCTCTTACTAACAATGTGGAAGAAAGGAAGGAGTATCATTCCCTTTTTACAGATGGGGAACTGGGCTACAGAGGGAGAAAGACACTTGCTCAAGGTCACCCATGAAGTCTGTGGCAGAGTTTGGATCTCCTTAGTCCTGGATCTCCTTAGTCCAGCCAACTACCTTAACTCCAAGGCCGCCATCCTTCCTCTTACTCAGGAGCTTGTGACTATGCAGCCTCTTATTTTCCTTCTTCTTTTCTATTTGACTGTAGGTGACCTGGCCTGCACTTATTGAAATAAAATGTATTTGCACTGAAAGTGGATCCTTTACTGTGAAGCATGGGAGGCCAAATTCTGCCCCTGGTGACTCCTGTGCAATCCCATTAGTCACTAAAAGCAAAATGATGTTGGTCTCTGAGCTTCTTCTATGCTAACTAACTTTGCTATGTTGACTTTGCTAAAGCCAGCTGGTGCTAGTCTCCATGCATATCTCCATTGTACGATGTGCATGAGCTATTAAAACTAAGTTATTTTAATTCTGTTTAGCTACTGTAACAGATAAGATGCATTTCATCAGTATATGAAAAGGATTATAAAAGTCTCATCTGAAGTAGTTGTGCACCAATGCTATAGATGTGAGCCAGTAAGGTTCTGTTAAGATTCTCTTCTTAAATTTGGAGAAAGCAAACTGCTTATCTTAAATTCAAGCTGACTGTGAAAATGCTGGTATACAACTAATAAATGACATGGAGCTAGTTCTCCATGAAGAATGGCTGCTTGGAAAGCTTGGAACCTTATCTACAAAATGGGAAATGGCTTGTGCAGAATGAAATTTTAAGTGGTAACTACCTGTGCTATTGAGTGGAACACAATATGTAACACTGATATCCATAGGCACCAGCAATACTGCAAAAGTGGGGGACCAAGCTGAGGCCAGGTGTCAGAGAATAGCAACATACTGAAGGGCACTCTGGCTGCCATAAGCCAACATCAGAACCATGCTTCCATGGTGTTTCTAAATTCAACCCTGATGCAGGCTTCAACCTGATTACAGCTGCTCCTTAGAGCTCACCAGAACTGCATGAAAAACAAAGGCCCCTAGTGCCATGGTCCCTAGAGAGCCCTTTATGCCAGGCTGGCTCGGGCACTAGAGCAGATACTCAGAATGACGCTACAGAAGAGCCGGGGTAGATATTCTCTCCTCTGATTCAGAGCATCTCAGATTTGAGTGCTGGTGCAACCCCATTTGCCAGGTCATAATGTCATGCACTCAAATTTGGCCCAACAGGAAGGGGCTCTGCCATTATGCTAGCTAGCTCCAATCAGGGGCCAAAGGGGGGCTTTGGGCCCTCTGCCCTCCTTGTTGTGCCCTGCTGACTTCAGGTTCTCAAAAGTGTGTGTGTGTGTGTGTGTGTTTGGTGGAGGGGGGGGGAGGGATAATGGTCCTTTGCCCCCTCCTACTTCTATCACCTATTATATCACCCAAGAGTTAGTGAGCTAAACTGAACGAGGAGTCCTTGTGGCACCTTAGAGACTAACACATTTATTTGAGCATAAGCTTTCTTGGGCTAAAGCCCACTTCATCAGATATATGCAGGTAAACTGCAATTCAGTGATGTAGGGTTTTACTCCAGACTTTGCCGTTTACTCACTGTGTGACCTTGCCCAAGTTCATCTAATTTCTCTGCCTCAGTTTATCCGTTTGTACCCCAGACAGTTTGTTGTGCTCTCTCTGCTTGGTAGAGGCTGCTTGCTATCTACAAAGCTCTAAATGTTCTAAATCCCAGTTACATCAGAGACTGCCTTTTGTCCCCATCTGACACCTACATTCGACTGCAGCTTGCTGTTCTTGAGTGGGAAGTGCCCAGGAGACCAGGCATTCTGGAATTTGCTATTAACAGAGGTATTCCTGAGACCGAGCCTGGCCAAGTTTAGAGTGCAATGGAAGAGGCATCTCTTTAGCCATGCTTTCTGCTAACTGCCTGTTGGACTCCCCTTGCATTTAGTCTGCTCAATACTGGGTTTACAATGGTGCGGTGGCACTGGGCCCCAGGGGCGGCTCTAGGGATTTTGCCGCCCCAAGCACGCCAGGCAGGCTGCTTGCGGCAGTTTGCCTGCAGACAGTCCGCTGGTCCCTCCGAAGCCGCAGGAGGTCCACCGAAGCCGCGGGACCAGCGGACCCTCCGCAGGCAAACCGCCGGAGGCAGCCTGTCTGCTGCCCTCGGGGTGCCGGCAGAGCATCTCCCGTGGCTTTCCGCCCCACGCACGCACTTGGCGTGCTGCGGCCTGGAGCTGCCCCTGCAGGACCCATGCTGGGAAGGGGCCCATTATGGACCTTTCTAACCCTTCCACACAGCCAGGATCTGGCCCCTCGCCCATGGCACTCCAGCACCCAGGCCTTGCTGTGTGAGCAGCTCCCAGCAAGCAGGTCCCACTCGCCTGTAGGGGCCTTGCCGTCCAGCAATCTGGCTTTTCCATGCGGGCTGGCAGGGCTGGCGCTTCCATTTAGGTGACCTAGGCGGTCCCCTAGGGCGCCAGGATTTGGGAGGGCGGCAGACTGCTCCGGTGGACCTCCCGCAGGCGTGCCTGCAGAGGGTCCGCTGGTCTCGTGGCTCCGGGTAGCGCCAGTGTGCACCTGGCGGCTGCCAGTTTGTAAACCATGTCCTTCCTCTGGGCTGGACGGAGTGGGGCCATCCCCGCCCTCGCTATGTCCCATCACCTCTGGCCGGCTGCTCACTCTGGGGGAAAAACTCCCCCATCCTCCACATCATGCCCCATTGCCCTCATGGGGGCCCACAAGAGCTTAATCTGCTGGCTAGGTTTTCCTGTGTCTATTCTCCTTAGGGTCACTTGTGTGGTGCAGTGGTAGGTTCTAAAGTTTATGCTCTTATAGGGGGGAAAATACTATTTACACCTAATCTTCAGGGCTGGATTAACCTTTTGTGGGCCCATCCCCAAACAGATTTGTGGGCCCAGGGCCAGCTTAACCATAAAGCTAATAAGGCTACAGTCTTGGGTCCTCCTGTTTTGTAGGCCCTACTGGGCAGGCAGGGGGTCTGGCCAGGTGAAGGGGAAGGAGCGAGTGCGCTCCTGCTAGCAGGAAAGGCAAAGCAGCCCCCTGTGGCTTGGAAGGAGCTCAGCCAGCCTGCTACATCTCCCTGTGCTGCAGGAGTACACTGCCAGGTCTCCGGTTAATACTGATGACCGGACACCAAAAATCGGGTTACCATGGGAACCTGTGCCAGCTGTGGGTGCAGTTTGAGCAGGCATCATCCCCCAGCTCTCCCAACCCCCGATTTCTCCAGAGCTCTGCTTAGCTGTCAGGGAGCAAGAGTCTTCCTCTGTTCCTCTCCTCCACTGAGGCTGGCAGGCACTCCAGGACACTGCCTCCTGGCTTCTAGTGCCTGTCACCGTCATCTTCTATTTGTACCAGTACTTTCACTTTTACAGTACCTTCCATCAAGGGGCTTCAGCTTTCTGATGCAGTGTTCAATACTGTATTGAACCATAGGCACCGACTCTGTGGGTGCTCCGGGGCTGGAGCACCCATGGGGAAAAATTGCCCTGCCCCACCCCAGCTCACCTCTGCTCTGCCTCCTCCCCTGAGCATTCTGCATCTCCGATTCTTCCCCTAGCTCCCAGCGCTTGCCACTGTGAAACAGCTGTTTTGCGGCGGCAAGTGCTGGGGGGAGAGGGGAAAAGGGGGGAATGTGGCATGCTCCAAGAAGAGGTGGGGCCGGGGCAGGGATTTGGAGGAGTCCAATGGGGCAGGGAGGGGGCAGAGTTGGAGCAAAGACTTTGGGGAAGGGGTTGGAATGGGGGTGGTGCAGTGGTGGAGTCAGGTGGGGTTGGGGGTGAGCAGCCATAGGCGCTGGGAAAAGTTGGCGCCTATATATTGAACTGTACTAAAAATCAAAGAAATCCATTTTTTCCCTTTGATGTATTTTTCTGTACTGGGATGCACAGGCAACCAAATTCTTTCCTTATGCTCAGTCTAGTTCCACAGGCAAACGCATCTTTTTATTTTTAAGGGTTTGCAAGAACACTAGAAGAAGCTCAACACACAATGTTGTAGGTTTCTCTTATCTCTCTCCCTCAAGGATTTTATGACAGAAAGACAGGCTGAATAGGCTAAGGGCAGGTTCTGTCCATTTGCTGATTCTCTAACAGTTCAATCCATCATAAAAGTACCTCACATTTGATTTCTTTTGAGTTTCATTCCAAAAACGTAAAGCTAAATAAACCTGAAATTAGTCCTCATTTTTCTGCCCCAACTCAAACTAACTTCTTTCCCAAGTGGAAAATGTTGGGTAAGCATGGAATATTTTGGCAATTGATCTTTAATTATTGTCAGAGAAGTATGCCCAGTGGTTGGTGATGGGATGGGATCTGAGTTACTTCAGAGAATTCTTTTCTGAGTGCTGGCTGGTGAGTCTTGCCCACATGCTCAGGGTTTAGCTGATCGCCATATTTGGGGTAGGGAGGGAATTTTCCTCCAGGGCAGATTGGCAGAGGCCCTGGAGGTTTTTCGCCTTCCTCTGCGGCATGGGGCATGGATCACTTGCTGGTGGATTCTCTGCAGCTTGAGGTCTTCAAACCACAATTTGAAGACTTCAGTAACTCAGGCATAGGTTAGGGGTTTGTTATAGAAGTGGATGGGTAGGGTTCTGTGGCCTGCTTTGTGCAGGGGGTCGGACTAGATGATCACATTGGTCCCTTCTGGCCCTAGAATCTATGAATCTATGTGATTCGAGAAGGGAATGAGAACACAGGCCAATTTCTGCTGGCGCTTACACCTGTGTAAACTGATTGACTTCGGGGAGAACAGATTTTTGCACAAGAATAGATTTTGGTCCGTTCTGCTTTTTCACACTTGGTATAAGCAGAATCTCATTCACGTTCTTCCACTAAACTCTGAGCACTTTAAAGAAAAAAAGATCCTTAACAGTTCTTTTAAGATGCTGATTTTCAGTGAAGTCTTTTTGTTCTGGGCCCCAGAGAACACAACAGAGAATAGCTCTGTTTTGTGAACTCTTAGTCAGTCAAGAGCTGAAAGGCTTTAGATTAAGTTTGTTTACTGTTTGTATAGTGATTTTGAAGATCTAACATAGAACAGAAGTGCTAAATATGACTGGGCTGTTTTACTTCTAGCTGTTACCTTTTTCTTACAGAATACTTAAAACAAACAAATGCAAACTGTAGGGGGCTGGTGCACAGAGAACTCATGCTTAAAAAACCTCATGTCAGAGCAGCTGATCACACAATCTAGAACAGATAATACTTAGTCCTGCCATGAGTGCAGGGGGCCGGACTAGATGACCTCTCGAGGTCCCTTCCAGTCCTATGAACCTATTCTATGATTCCAGTTGTGGAGGAGCTTGGTGACAGTATGGCCTGAAGTGGTGAATCACTGCAGATTAACTACACAAACTACGTATCATCCCACAAATAATATTTGGGTTCAATGTGAAAACAGTAATTCATTGTCCTCACTGCAACAGTGGGAGGCAGCTTTCAGAGCAAGACAGCCTAAGATACAATGCCACCCAATGTAATTTTCCCATTGCTACCTCCTCTACTTCAGTGGATTTTACACCTGCGTGGTTTTCTTTTACATGATGAAAACTGGCTGCTTCTTTGTCTACACTACACAGCTTTTAGCGACATGGCTGTATCGACTTTTAGTAGCGCATACTTTTAGTTGAGCAGTGTAAATGCTGTTTGTTGGCACTTTGACAGACAAAGTTTGTGTTGTCCACAGGAGAATGCTTCTGCCAACAATGAGCTGTTTATACTGCCACTTGCCGCAGCAAAACTTTTGTCTTCTTGGGTGGGGGGAGAGGGGGCTTTTTTAAGCACCTGTAGACGACAAAAGTTTTGTTGTTCAAGCAGTCAGAGGGCTTGGCTACACTGGAGAGTTGCAGCGCTGGTGGTGGGTTTACAGTGCTGCGACTTACTCCCCGTCCACACTTGCAAGGCACATACAGCGCTGCATCTCTCTGGCTGCAGCGCTGGCTGTACTCCTGCTCTGCCTGGGGGTATGGCTACACTTGAAACTTCAAAGCGCTGCGGCAGCGCTTTGAAGTGTGAGTGTGGTCGCAGCGCCAGTGCTGGGAGAGAGCTCTCCCAGCGCTGCACGTAAACCACATCCCTTACGGGTGTAGCTTGCAGTGCTGGGAGCTGCACTCCCAGTACTGTGGCACTGATTACACTGAGGCCATGGCTACACTAGAGAGTTGCAGTGCTGGTGAGGAGGTTACAGCGCTGCAACTTAGGATGTGTCCACACTTGCAAAGCACAGCCAGCGCTTCAACTCCCTGGTTGCAGCGCTGGCTGTACACCTGGTTGAGCCTCGGGTGTAGGGATTCCAGCGCTGGTGATCCAGTGCTGGTCAGCAAGTGTGGGCGCCCACCAGTGCTTTTATTGACCTCCGGGGTATAAGGAGGTATCCCAGCATACCTTAGAAGCCTCTCTGGTAATCATGCACACTCCACTGCCCTGGGCTCAGCTGACCCCACCTTTAAATGCCCCGGGAATTTTAAAAAATCCCCTTCCTGTTTGCTCAGCCAGGTGTGGAGTGCAATCAATCATTCAATCAATCAGCGACCATGCCTCCACGCCCCAGACGAGCCCCAGCATGGAACAGTTCCGAGCTGCAGGACCTCATCAGTGTTTGGGGTGAGGAAGCTGTGCAAGCACAGCTGCGCTCCAGCCGGAGAAATTATGATACCTATGGGCAGATATCACAGTCCTTGCTGAGAAGGGGCCATGAACGGGACGCGTTGCAGTGCAGGGTCAAAATAAAAGAGCTGAGGAGTGCTTACTGCAAAGCCCGTGAGGGAAATCGCCGCTCAGGAGCTGCCCCCACAACCTGCCGTTTTTACAAGGAGCTGGATGCCATACTTGGGTGTGACCCCACTGACAATCCTAGAGCACGATGGAGAGTTCAGAGCAGGGAGAAGTGGGTGAGGGTGTAGAGGAAGCCGAGAGTCAGGTTACTGGGGTGGAAGGAGACACCCTGGAGTCCCAGGAGGCATGCAGCCAGGAGCTCTTCTCAAGCCAGGAGGAGGCTAGCCAGTCGCAGCAGCTGGAAGTTGCTGGTGAGGAAGAAACTGAGGAGCGTGCTCGGGGTAAGCAGATTTTTATGTTTTGGGAGAGGAGGGTGGGGGTTATGGCTGCCTGCATGCATGTGTCATAAACAGATAGCTAAGGGTTAATGTCTCTTTCACCTGAAAAAAAAGTAACCTGAAGCACTTGACCAGAGGACCAATCAGGAAACAGGATTTTTTCAACTCTGAGTGGAGGGAAGTTTGTGTGTGAGTCCTTTGTTCTTGGTTGTTCTGTCTGCCTCTCTCTCAGCTATGAGAATTGATTTCTGTTTCCTGCTTTCTAATCTTCTGTTTCCCAGTTGTAAGTACAAAAAGATCAGATAGTGAGTTATATGGTTTTTTCTTTTGTATTTACATGTCTATAGTTGCTGGAGTGCTTTGAATTGTATTCTTTTTGAATAAGGCTGTTTATTCATATTTCTTTTAAGCAATTGACCCTGTATGTGTCACCTTAATACAGAGAGACCATTTTTATGTACTTTTTCTTTCTTTTTATATAAAGCTTTCTTTTTAAGACCTGTTGGAGTTTTTCTTTAGCGGGGGGACTCCAGGAAATTGAGTCTTTGCTTACCAGGGAATTGGTGGGAGGAAGAAGTCAGGGGAAAATCTGTGTGTGTTAGATTTACTAGCCTGACTTTACATTTCCTCTGGGTGAAGAGGGAAGTGCTTGTGTTTCCAGGACTGGAAATAGAGAGGGTGGACTCCCTCTGTTTAGATTCACGGAGTTTGCTTCTGTGTATCTCTCCAGGAACACCTGGAGGGGGGAAGGGAAAAGGTTTATTTCCCTTTGTTGTGAGACTCAAGGGATTTGGGTCTTGGGGTCCCCAGGGAAGGTTTTTTGGGGGGACCAGAGTGCCCCAAAACACTCTAATTTTTTGGATGGTGGCAGCTTTACCAGGTCCAAGCTGGTAACTAAGCTTGGAGGTTTTCATGCTAACCCCCATATTTTGGACGCTAAGGTCCAAATCTGGGACTAGGTTATTGACAGCATGCCTAAACATGGAATAGCCCATTGATTTGCTCTATCACGTCTCTGTAATCTGCCTCGGTAATCTCTTGAAAAGTTGCATCCAGAGCGTGGGCAATGTGCTTTCGCAAGTTTATAGGGAGAGCCACCGTGGTCCTTGTCCCGGTCAGGCTAACTCGTCCGATCCACTGTGCAGCGAGGGGTGGGGGGACCATGGCTGCACACAGGCAAGCTGCATAGGGGCCAGGGCGGAATCCACATTGCTGTAGAAGACCCTCCCTCTCTTTCCAGGTAACACGCAGCAGTGATATATCTGGCAGTAGGAAACCCTGTTGAGAATTTAGATACTTGAGTGCAGGGCGCCAGGTTCGCGGTCCCCCCCCAACCCCGCGGTGCGTTCCGGTCTCCCCACCCCTTTCCAGCAGGCAGCCAGCCCCGCGGCACGCTCCAGTCTCCACCTCCTCTTTCCAGCAGGCAGCCAGCCCCGCGGCGTGCTCTGGTCTCCACCCCCCCTTTCCAGCAGGAAGCCAGCCCCGCGGTGAGTTACAGTTCCCCCCTCCTTTCCAGCAGGCAGCCAGCCCCGCGGTGCGTTCCCCCCCCCCACCAGCAGGCCGGCATTTATGCGGACCGCAACCCCCCGCCAGCAGCTCACCACCTTCCTGTTCACTACTGTCCCCTGTGCAGGACACCAGCTACCTCCTGCACCCAGTGCAGATAAACCCCAGTGACCCATCGGTCAATTCCCCCTCCCAGGTGCAGTCAGGGCAGAAACACTCACCCCATTGCTCACCATGCCTTCGCTTCCCTGGCCTCTCTGTGTTATGTTAGGTATGTGGGAAGGATGCTACAAAAAGTCTAAAAACTCCTTCACTGTGTGATAATAAACAATGTAGCCTCTGTGTATTACATGTTTCTATCTGTGTTTTTTTTAGTGACCTTGACTAATGCAGCCGGATCACTGGCCTCACGTCGCTTGCAGAACGTGATAAAAAATCCGGGAAAATCAAAAGAAGAATTGATCAAAGCAGTTATGATTCACTACAACAGAGAAAGTAGGAAGATGCAGGAATGGAGAGAGAAAATGTATGAGTGGAGGCAAACAGAAAGCAGGAGAAAGGAATTGGCTACCAAAAAAACCTCAAAGCACCTGATAAGCCTCCTGGCTCGCCAAACTGACTCTTTCCAGTCTCTCGTAGCCATGCAGGCAGATCTGTACCGTGGTAACCCACACCCCGTCCAAAGCTCTCTTTCTTGTTCCCCAGTATTTGCACAAAACACCTTTCTCCAGCAGCCAGTTTCTTATTAACCCCAGCTGCCCCCAACACCTGTACGATCACCTACCAGCCCTGATAACTACAATTCTTACCCTGTGCACTCCACCCTCATTTCTCTGCAGCATAGTAATCCTGAAGTGCAGCAGACATTGAACAGTAATCCAAACAGGACATATTCAAACCTCTGAATGTACAGTCCACCACCCTAACCCCCCTGGCCTTTTATGTACTGTACTTTGAATAAAGGATTTTATGACTTTTACAATACATTTTATTATTGCAGGAAGTGGTAAATATTGTACCCCAAGGTAGAAAGGAGCACAGCAAAGGCACCAAACATTACTGTTGGCTCTCAGCATCAAATTGCTCCCTTAAGGCATCCCTAATCCTTGAAGCCCTTTCCTGGTCCTCTCTAGTAGCCCTGCTCTCTGGCTGTGCAAATTCATCCTCTAGGCGTCGAACCTCGGAGGTCCATTCCTCACTGAATCTTTCACCCTTCCCTTCACAAATATTATGGAGGGTACAGCATGCGGATATAATAGCGGAGATGCTGCTTTCCCCCAAATCTAGCTTCCCATAAAGACACCTCCAGCGACCCTTTAAACGGCCAAAAGCACACTCCACAGTCATTCTGCACCGGCTCAGCCTGTAGTTGAACCGGTCCTTGCTCTTGTCAAGCTTCCCTGTATACGGTTTCATGAGCCATGGCATTAAGGGGTAAGCGGGGTCTCCAAGGATCACAGTGGGCATTTCGACATCCCCTACTGTGATCTTGCGGTCTGGGAAAAAAGTCCCAGCCCTCAGCTTCCTGAACAGGGCACTGTTCCGAAAGATGCGTGCATCATGCACCTTTCCAGGCCATCCTGAGTAAATGTCAGTGAAACGCCCACGGTGATCCATAAGCACTTGCAGAACCACGGAGAAATACCCCTTGCGATTAACGTACTCTGATGTGAGGTGGGGTGGGGACAGAATAGGAATATGCGTCCCATCTATTGCCCCTCCACAGTTAGGGAAACCCATTTGTGCAAAGCCATCCACAATGTCCTGCACGTTCCCCAGAGTCACAGTTCTTCTTAGCAGGGTGCGATTAATGGCTGTGCAAACTTGCATCAGCACCATTCCAACGGTGGACTTTCCCACTCCAAACTGGTTCGCCACCGATCGGTAGCTGTCTGGAGTTGCCAGCTTCCAGATTGCAATAGCCACCCGCTTCTCCACTGGCAGGGCAGCTCTCAATCTCGTGTCCCTGCGCCGCAGGGTAGGGGCGAGCTCAGCACACAGTCCCATGAAAGTGGCTTTTCTCATCCGAAAGTTCTGCAGCCACTGCTCGTCATCCCATGCTTGCAGGACGATGTGATCCCACCACTGAGTGCTGGTTTCCCGAGCCCAAAGGCGCCGTTCCACGGTGCTAAGCACGTCTGTTACTGCCACAAGCAATTGAGTGTCTTGAGCCTCAGGCGTTTCAATATCATCGTCTGACTCCTCACTGTCACTTTGCAGCTGAAGGAATAGCTCCACTGCCATGCGTGATGTGCTGGCAACATTCATCAGCAAGGTCCTCAGCAGCTCAGGCTCCATTTGTAACAAAAATCGCATAAATCGCGCTGCAGACTCACAATGCCGCCAAACTGCTCGGAATGTGTAGCAAAGCACCACAGGGCGTTGGAACAGGAAGCAGAAAGACCCGCACACTTCCTTCCCCTTCCCACAAGCCACAGCGCCAAAATGGGACGAGGTGCTCTGTGGGATAGCTGCCCACAATGCACCACTCTCAACGGCGCTGCAAGTGCTGCAAATGTGGCCACACTGCAGCGCTGGTCCTACACAGCTGTATGAACACAGCTGTAACTACCAGTGCTGCAAAACTGTAAGTGTAGACATGGCCTGAGGCTTTACAGCGCTGTATCTTGCAGCGCTTGGGGGTGTTTTTTCACACCCCTGAGCACGAAAGTTGCAGCGCTGTAAAGCGCCAGTGTTGCCATGGCCTCAGGTATAAGGATTGCAGCGCTGGTGATGCAGCGCTGCTCTGCAAGTGTGGCCACCAAAAGCTCTGTAATTGGCCTCCGAGGTATTCGGAGGTATCCCAGAATGCCTGTTCAGCCACTCTGCTGTTTTGTTGTGAACTCCGGGCTCCCGGAGCTGCTTATCTAAAAAACAAACACAGCTCGTTTGCTCGAGCAGAGGCAGGCAAGGGGATTCCTATGGAATGTTCACAGTTTGCCTGAGGAGAGAAGCAACACGGCGGGGGGAGGGGGGAGTCCATTTTGGAGCAGCTGCTTATCTGGTCTGAAGGCTATTTGCATTTAGTGAATAAGAGAGGGGTGGGGGACGGGGTCGAAACTTTTAAAATGATTGAAGGTTGGTGCTGTGTATCTTCCAGTCCTTAGAACTTGCAAGGCAGGGAGCTGACACAGTGTCAGCTCCAAAATTCCACTCTCTCTGTCTCCCCCACGCTCCCTGTCACACTCCACCCCCTCGCCCCCTTTTGAAAAGCACGTTGCAGACACTTGAACGCTGGGATAGCTGCCCATAATGCACCACTCCCAACAGCGCTGCAAATGCTGCAGATGTGGCCACACTGCAGCGCTGGTAGTTGTCAGTGTGGCCACACTGCAGCGCTTTCCCTGCACAGCTGTGCGAAGACAGCTGTAACTCCCAGCGCTGTACAGCTGTAAGTGTAGCCATGGCCAGAGTGAGATGGGGTATGTGGTGTAGAGTCCATAGCTTGGGGGAGACACCTGCAGGGCTTGACTTTGCCCTGTGCCATGTGGAGAGCTGAGGGTAGAAGCATCTGAAGAAGTGAGGTTTTTTACCCATGAAAGCTTATGCCCAAATAAATCTGTTAGTCTTTAAGGTGCTGCTGGACTCTTTGTTGTTTTTAAGAGGACAGCATAGCATCCCTCGTGCTACCTCTTACTCAGAAGTATCTGTTTGAAGAATTGAGTGTAGTGAGAGTAGAAGAAACTTGTTAATTTTACATAAATAAATAATATGTAAATATGTATGTAGACAAATGTTTGATGACTTAATTTTTTTTGCGATATGTAATTCATACTTAGGCTCTTCCCTCCCATTAGCCTTAGGCCTCTCATAACCTTAATCCGGCCCTGCCCATGGGATACTATAGCACGAGCACCAGAACCTCCCCAAACCTCACCTCTTCCCCCTGAGGCCTCACCGCCTCTGCCTCTCCCCTCCCCACCTCCTGGGATCTCATACCTTGCAGTCATGAATTTAATGTGAAATTGAAGGGCTGGGCTGAGGGCATTCATTTAGAGACATGTGGAAGGGAGAGGAAAGAGAAGGTTCCAGCCACTCTCCCTCCTGAGCAGGGATTGCTGTGTGTATGGTCTGGGGTATGGGATGAGGAGTTAAATGCATAAATAGGTATTGTTGGGAGGGAGACCAAAATCCTAAAGGCAGCCCAACCAGGCGGTTGGTCACACAAGCGCCTCCTTTCTGGCCAGTTTGAAGGCCTTTACAGAGTTGTTTTTGGTTCATGGTGGCGGTGAAGCATATTTGAATGCATGCCACAGTCAGATTCCTGAACTCCCCAAAAGCACAGTAAAAATTCTCAGTTTATGCTGGATCCTTTTTAAAGCTTCAGACAACTGGACAACTGAATGTCTCTGAGCCCAAACTGATTTGCAAGCTGTGTTTTAAAGCTATTGTGAGAACAAATGAAGCTTTGAAACCAATTGCACCATTTTATAGGTGAAAAGGGGAGATGGGGAAAATGGTGGAATATGGGTAGGAAGGGTTATGTTCCAGATCTAACATTGTTCAATACATTGAAAGTCCTTCTGGATTTCTTAGCTACCGAGGATGAGAAATAAAAGCGACTGTTATTAGCTGCTGTTAGTTTTAAACAGAAATAAAGTTTGGGGTCAGGGAGAGGGGAAGACGACACCTGCCTCACTCCTCCATGCAATGACAAATATGTAAACTGAACACTACTAGTCCCCTTATTGAATCACCAAAACAGGAAGTTAAACGACCATTCATTATCCCTCCCTCAGGAAAATTGTGTCATCGGGTTCTGAAATGTAGGAGGAGTATTGACATTCTTCTGTTGGGCCTTGCTGTATTACTGTTGTAGAAGTGGTGAAAAGCTTGAACTCTGTGCACGCTGTCCTTCTTGAATGCAAGACCCAGAACCTTGTGTTGCTGAAAGCTAAGGGACTGCTGGTACAAAAGCGCAAGGAGGGGCTTGATGAAGAGAATAACACGTGCTGTGCTAAAATAGAATGTCTGTACGGCACACTCTTAGAATATTTGGAGATGTGGAAGGCACCCCTGGAAGACTTCTCTTGTTCCATGTGAACTGCCCTGAGTGAGACACCAAATTGGAAGGATATAGAATTTTATGTGAAATACCTGACAGAGAACAGGGTGCAAATTGATGACATTAAGTGCTTTGATCAGTTCAGCAATCTCAGCTCTGTGGAAAAACCAAGCCTGCCTCAGGCAAAATTCATTATAGTCCATGAGCATTTTGCCTAGTCAGAATTGCAGAGTCACGCCCCCAAAGATGGGGATTGTCCTCAAGGTCGATGTTTTTTGTTGCAGCAGTTTTCTTGTTTAAATAGTGCAGACCCCAAGCCAGAAGGAAGGAGTCTGCAATGGATTCTTGTTCTTTACTGTGTTTCTTTCGAGGGTAAATGTGATATTTATGTGTGGCTCTCCTTTCATCTTAAACTCATCATGTCTGCTAATCTTGAAAGTGGCTCTCCCATCTTCCTTTCACCTCCTCCTCCTCATTCTTTCTGGTGTCTTCTCACTCCTATAAGATGCTTCCTCCCCTCCTTGCTACAAGAAATCCCTTTATTGCTCCTTCTTGACACCCCCTGGGTGCTATCCTATTATCTCGTACTGTCTTAGCTTTCTCTGCCACCCCCAGTGCAGAAACCTACTTCCTGCTCCTTTCCATTGGCTCAATTCCTCCCCATTAGTTCTGTTCTGACTGCCACTAACTCATCATGTGCCCGCTGTCAAGTTACATGATTTCTGTGCTCAGTTTCCCCACCTACAAAATAAATATCACCTACTTCAAAGGCCTAATTCATTAATGTCTATACAGAGCTTGGATCTAGAGAAAAGGCTACATAATAACTTAACTCTTGTATAGAGGTTTCTGTCTGTAGTTCTCAAAGCACTTTATAAGGCAAAGTGAGCATAGTTATAGATTTTGACAGATGGTGAAACAGCGGCTCAGAGAAAAGTGACTTGCTCAAGGCCCAAGGGGGATGAGTCCCTCACACAGAGTATTCCTGAATGAAGTCTGAATAGTCTGCTTGCATTGTACTTACTATTACTGGATCAGGAGCAGGGCCGGCCTTAGGATTTACAGTGCCCTAGGCGAGATTATTAAACTGGTGCCCCTGTGCCTGATCTGCTCTTAGCAACACAAACATAAGCTTATAGTATTGGAAAACTTGCCACATTCACATTATTAAAACCAGTTTAACTTAATGAAGCACACTGTAATGCTGATGGACTAGCACTAAAGAAGCAGCACTATAGAAAAAATTCTGATATGACAGAATGATGCAAATAATATATTTTTTAATTTATCAAAATTTTATTGGAAATTTATATGAAGAGGTATTGAAACAAAGATTTGTTTGTAATTAAAAGCAATCTTTCTGGCTTTTTTGGCTGCAAAATCAGTAATAATGTCATCGTATGACAAAGACAAAGTCGTGTCTTGTTCGATCGCAAGAATAGCAAGACCAGTCAAGCGTTCCTGACTCATTGTAGAGCGGAGATAGTTTTTAATGAGCTTTAATTTTGAGAAACTCCATTCTCCTGATGCTTCTGTTACAGGAATTGTCAGTAGAATACGAGTGGCAATGTACACATTAGGATATACGTCAACAAGTTTGCGGGTATGAATAAACTGTACAATGTCCATCACCGATTTTGCATGTGGCAACATTGATGACAGTGTACTCAATTCTTCGTACAGTTCAAGTCCATTTAAATCAAAACTATCACCGTGCTTCAGGAGGCTCTCTAGATTCTTGCACTTTGTCATTAGTTGCTCTTGTTTTCCTATTTTGTTGAATTTAGTTATGTCATACAAAAATCCAAACTGTTGATGGTGTACTTGCAAGGTATTAAACCTTTCATCAACAGCAGATACTGCTTTATCCATCACAATATTAAAAAATTCAACCTCAAATTTCTTTTCTGGATTGTCTATGGGCATGATCTGCTGTACAGATTCTTCACAAAGAAGTGCCCCTGGCCTTTTTAACTCATATTAACGATGTATTTACTTTATGAAAGTTGGAGAAAACATTGTGAAAACGTAAAACATTGGCTGCCCAACTTCTGGGCTGGCAAAAGTTATACTGACTCACAGGGAAAAAAAAAAAGCAGGAGAATCTTAGTACAACATATGGTCACTCTATACCAGGGGTCGGCAACCTTTCAGAAGTGGTGTGCCAAGTTCACTGTAATTTAAGGTTTCTCGTGCCAGTGATACATTTTAATGTTTGTAGAAGGTTTCTCTCTATGTCTATATTATATAAATAAACTATTGTTATTATCTGAGGTCTTGGCCACCTGTCCTCCTCAGGCCACTGCCAGCTGAGTAAATGAAACCCCAAACCGGCAGCGGGCTGGTGGCTGGAACCCTAGACAAGGATTCCAGGCCCTGCTCAGCCCGCTGCTGGTCTGGGGTTCTGACCACCAACTCCTGCCAGCCAGGATCCCGGCCGCCAATCCCCCCTCAGCCCGCTACCAGCCTGGGATTCTGCTCACCCAGGCAGGCTGGCAGGAGGCAGAGTGGGACTGGCGGCTGAGCTCCTGACTGGCAAGGGGCTGGCAGCCGGAACTCCAGAGTAGCAGTAGGCTGAGTGCTGCTGGCACCCCAGACTGGCAGCAGACTGAGCCACTCACCTGCCCACCGGCCCTGCTCAGCCCGCCACCAGCCCACTCAGCCCGCTGCCGGCTGAGTGAATGGAACCCCAGGCTGACAGCAGGTTGAGTGGTTCAACTGGCCTGCTCAGCCCACTGCCAGCCTGGGATTCCTTGGGGGTCCCCAGGCCAGCGGCAGGTGCTGAGTGGGGCCGATGGCTGGTATCCCAGCTGGCAATAGGGCAGCAGCTGGAACCCCCGAGCAGTGATGGGCTAAGCCGCTCAGCCTGCTGCTGCATACCATCAAAAATCAGCTCACCTGCCATCTTTGACAGGTGTGCCGTAGGTTGCCGAACCCTGCTTTATACACTAGTAAGGAGATGAGCATATTACAGTTGTTGGAGGGCTCTTATCAGGAGTAACAGGCTATAGGAAAGTCAGTCAACATTTTTTGTTTCTCTAATGAAAACTGACCCACTCCCTGCCTCAAACCAAACCTGTCACTAATAATTGTCAACAACTTAATTTTCTGTTTTTGGCTAAGATATTGATTTAAAAAAAACATTGAAATTGGATTCAGGATTGTTATTTGGGGCTTTGTCTTATATAGGCACCAATTACCCCCACCTAGAGTGACCAGACAGAAAGTGTGTAAAATCAGGACAGGGATGGGTGGGGGTGGGGGTGGGGGTGGGGGGGGTAAAAGGGGCCTATATAAGAAAAAGACCCCAAAATTGGGACTGTCCCTATAAAATAGGGATATCTGCTCACCCTCCTTCAATTTCTTATCCTGATTTTTCACACATCTGGCTAACCTCAGCCAAGCCCTGTGTGACATTCCAATTCTGGCTGCCTGCCGAGGAAGTGAGTTACTTTCACTTTCATTCCTCAGCAGGCAGCCAGCCAGCCTCCCCTCCCCCCTACCTATCCCCCAGCACCTCACCCAACCCAGCCCTGACGGAGGGGAGGGAGGAGAGAGAGAGGGGTGCTCCTGGGGAGGAGGGAGAAAGGAGGGGGTGCTCCGTGGGGCAGGGGGGAGAAGAATGGATGTTATGGGAGACAACAAAGGATACTGGTTCCAGAGCCACAGAGCCTGCCTCACCTGACCTCAGCCAGGGGGAAAGAGTCACACTCACAGATGAGCTCCTTTCCCAACCCCTACCCAGAGACCCCAGCAGCCAATCCCCTCCCTCAGACTGTGCTGCATTTGGCTCTCTCTAGGACCCAGCAGCCCTGCTTCTACACTGTCTGGGCTGCCTGGAGAGTGGTGCCCTCAGGGAGAGTGAGGCCCTACGCAGCTGCCTATTCTGCCTATGCCTAAGGACGGCCCTGATCAGGAGATATAGGTGCGCAGATGTGTAGACTGCTCAAGCCTCAGAATGCTCTTCAGAAGCTCACGTTAAGAAAAACCTGTGAAGAAGCTGCTGTCTGTGTTTTGGTGGATCTGGAGTCTGGGCAGAAAATTTCCACTCCAAATTCTCGCTCCTTCCCATCCCTTTATTTGGGACTTGTACTGGGTAGCCTGGATATGGGTGCCTAATTGGCCTGCCCTATAATTCAGTATTTCTTCATTAAAAGGACAGAGGTGAACTTATACAACTGCTGTTTATCCTGAGAGATGCTTATCACAGCTGATATCCTAAAAACTGATTGATTAATGGAGCAACAGAGGGCAGATCGAAACAGTAATAATAGGATAAATGATCTAGAAAAAGGGGTAACCAGTGAAGTGGCAAAATCTGCAGATGATGAAAAATTACTCAAGATAGTGAAGTCCAAAGCTGACTGCAAAGACTTAAATAGAGATCTCACAAAACTGGGTAACTGGGCCACAAAATAGCAGATGAAATTCAGTGTTGATAAATGCAAAGTAACGCACATTGAAAAACAAAATCCCAACTATATATACAAAACGATGGGGTCTAAATTAGCTGTTACTATTCAAGAAAGAGATCTTGGAGTCATCGTGGATAGTTCTCTGAAAACATCTGCTTAATGTGCAGCATTGGTCAAAAAAGTGAACAGAATGTTAGGATCCATTAGGAAAGGAATAGAAAATAAGGCAGTAAATAGCATACAGCTACTATATCAATCCATGGTACCCCCACACCTTGAATACTGCATGCAGTCTGGTCATCCTATCTCAAAATAGATACATTAAAAATGGAAAATGTGCAGAGAGGGGCAACAAAAAAGATTAAGGGTAGGGAACAGCTTCCATATGAGGAGAAGTTAAAAAGATGGACTGTTCAGCTTGGGAAAGAGATGATTAAAGGAGATATGATAGAGATCTATAAACTCATCAATAGTGTGGAGGAAGTGAATAAGGAAGTGTTATTTACCCCTTCATATAACACAAGAACCAGGGGTCACCCAATGAAATTAATAGGCAGCAGGTTTAAAACAAATGTAAGGAAGTACTTCTTCACACTATGCACAGTCAAGCTGTGGAACTCATTGTCAGGGGATGTTATGAGGGCCCTGGGTTCAAAAAAATAATTAGATAAATTCATGGATGATAGATCCATGAATGGCTATTAGCCAAGATGGTCAGGGAGGCAACCCCATCCTCTGGGTGTTTCTAAACCTCTGTCTGCCAGAAGGTGGGACAGGATGATGGGATGGATCACTCGATAATTGCTTGGTTCTGTTCATTCCCTCTGAAGCATCTGGCACCATCCACTCTCAGAAGATAGGATACTGGGCTAGATGCACCATTGGTCTGATCCAGTAAGGCTCTTCTTATGATTACTATGGTATGCTGGGAAACAGATGACCGTTTTTCAGATAAAAACCTGTGGTAGATTATTTTTCTGATATGTGGGAAGTGCTAAGTGAGCAATCATTTCCCCTTCAGGCTCTATGTATTTTTAAGATGGGAAGATACAGCACTTATTTTTTCCTCCAATCTAGTTTTCATTGATGGTTTAATATTTATCTTACTGTATGCATAGCTGAGTTTTTAAAAGTTGTCTTATTGAGTAAGAAAATCAGAAAGAAGCCTTACACTTCTGATTGAGTAGGCATGCAGAAAGCATTAGAGAGACTTCATCTACAAGTGAGAAGTCATGATTATTGATGGTATCCACAGCTTTTGCAGGCCTTTTCATGACGAAAAGTCAGACAGATTTAGTACAGTTCAAGGGCCTTTCTACACACAAAAGCAGTGCAGCTTTAATTCTACGAGTATAGTTAAGGTGATACAACTCTCTAGTGTGCATACAGATATATATACCAGTATAGCTATTAACAGTACAGGAAGGGGAATAAGTTATACTCATATAAACACTTTAATATTAATCTAACAGCATCCATAGTAGGGCTTGTAGTGGTATAACTATGTTGGTAAAAGAAATCACGTCCCAAAATAGTTATAAAACTGTGTATAAACCAAGAAGATAAAAAGGCCTTGAGTAAGACCAGCAGGATTTGGCTTGAAGACCTAGAAGCTTGTGATATTCAGCTGTGTATTAAGCATTTATTTTTGGTTAGTGATGGAGCAATGTGGCTTTATAGCAAAGTGCAAGACATGCCAATAGAGGGAGGATCCTGCAGTGTCCTCCTCTGCCTTGCACTTTGGGTAGCCAGTTACAACTCTTCCACTTGACTAATACACATCCATTTTATAACCACTTTGTATAGGTGTGAATGACTGCACAAGATGCAAGACAGAAAAGAATGAAGTCTGTAGTCATCAATTAATTCCATCTTGCTGACCAAATTCATCATTTTTTCATTGTCTTCCCATCTTTGCTTCCAGGTCAGTAAGTCAAACAGCTATTCCCCTTACTCTTATGGTCTGCAGAGGAGGCAGCACAGCAAATACCTTGGCTTCCAGCATTTCTTAGACAAGAGAATGAATCATTTGTCTGAACATCAGCATTTGCAGCTGACTTTAGGGTGCAATGAAAGCAATGTGTTGCCAACTTGTGATAGTTTTTTTTCTTCGCTCCTCGAGTCATAGGAAGTGCATAAAAATCTCAGCATTAATTTAAAAAATGGTAAATTGCTAGCCTTTGTGGTTTTTGAGAAAAGCTGGAAAATGACCCCAAAAGGCTCAAACCCCAAAAAATAAATAAAGATCCCAAATGTATTTTTAAAACTCATGATTTTAAGGGACCTAACTCATAATTTTTGGAAATGGCAGTAGTGTATTGCTGATTATTTTCACCTTTCTTATATTTTGTATCTTCAGATTCAGTGTTTTGTTTTTGGTTGTTTTGTACCTATGTCATTCCTTTATGGTTAATAAATTTATCTAGCTCAAACACTGTGTAGCCAATGCATTTAAAAATTGATGTGCCCAAGTAATGAGTAAAGGCCTAATCGCTCAAGTAAAAGCAAGCAGAAAATCCCCTCTGGATAATAATACTCAGTGCTTTATAACACCTTTCATCCACAAAGCACTTTGCAGACATGAATCAGTCTTAAAATCCCCTGCCTTACACCTGGATGTTGTGATTCCCCACTTTACAGGTGGAGAAACAGGAGCAGGGAGGCTAAGGCTGACATTTTCAAATGTGGCCATTAATTTTAGGCACCTAATTTGAGACACAGACTGATCAGGCCTGTTTCAAGTCTCTTCTGCCAGGCAGGTAGGGAAGCAGATGAGTGTGTTGGCTAGCGTGAGGTGGCAGTGACTAGGGAAGGGACTCCTGGACTTGTAGTCTGAATCAGGGAAAGGGAGTAGGTGCTGGCAGCATCGTCATCACTGAGGCCTCGGAAAGGCCCCCAAGCTGGGGGCAGCAGGCAATAAGACAAGAGATGGCACTGATTTTAAGCAGTCTGCTAACATCACTTTCATGAGCAGTCTCTTGTCTATATTGGTGAGGGGAGGAAGGGACGGGCTGTTTGGATGTGTGCTGCTCTGAAAAGCAGGGCCGGCTCCAGACACCAGCGCAGGAAGCAGGTGCTTGGGGCAGCCAGTGGTAAGGGGCGGCATGTCCAGGTCTTCAGCAGCAATTCAGTGGCGGGTCCCTCAGTCCCTCTCGGCGGGAACGACCGGCTGCTGATTGCCACCAAAGAACGAAGTGGCGCGGTAGAGCTGCCGCCAAAGTGCCGCCGATTGCGGTGTTATCTTTTTTTTTTTTCCTGCCGCTTGGGGCTGCAAAAAAGCTGGAGCCAGCCCTGCTGGAAAGGAATGGGCTCAGACTAAGGAGCGGGAAGAAAGAGTTGGAATTGAAATGAGAAAATAGGAAGGAAAAATAGGTAAAGGTTAGAAACAAAAAGCAGGCAATAAATTAAGAACCCACACAAGTGTCAGGTAAAAGCCAGATCCTCAGCTGCTGTGAGTCGATGTAGCTCCACTGAAGTCAGTGGGGCTACACTGGCTTATGTGAGGATGTTTAAAGATTAAATTTATACAGATCCCTTCTTCTACCACAACCCATTTCCTTGGCCCTGCATGCTAAGAATACATGAGGTAATGCCCTGGTCCTGTAATGCGGTCCTGTAATTCAGTCCACTCTGGCCCATTCAGTGGGATTCTTCAGGGGTGCAAGAGTCCAAGCAAATAGATCACATTGCAAGATTGGGCCCATGTTTGTATTTTAGCACATTTTTTACTGGCATTTTTCAAATCGTGTCCGTGACTCCCTTGCAGTATTAAGGCCCAGTCTTGCATTGTGTAGCGCGTAGGCAGACTGCTGCCTTCACATGCTCTGTGTGGGCTCAGCTGTGTGCTACGCAGTACAGGATCAGAGCCTTGGTTAATTATGGCATTGCAGCTGGGTGAACTCTTCTTCATGCTCAGGTTTTATTTTCAAAATGTCTTTGTTTAAACATTTCTCACCAGAAGGATCTCGATTTGTCAAATTGCAGGAAAAAAAGACTCAAAGGTTTTTCCACTAAGAGAGACAGGCCACCTTGTCTGTCAAATGCCAGCAGCAACCTGAGGTCCATCTGCCAGCGCAGTCATCTAATGAATTTGTCATCAGAGATGCCTGTTTAGAGGAGAGAGACAGAGGGGGAACACCCCACCTCCACCATTGGCACTCCTTCCTGTGTTCTTCCCCCGACCTAAGTAATATTATTTTAGCATCTTCTGTCAAACATTCTCTCTGCCCCTAACAATGGACCATCACAAATTCCCCATTTGTTTGATTTGATTAGAAATTTTGTAACAGTATCTCAGTGAGAGTGAAACTGAACTGGCTCCAGTATTTCCACTGGAATGCTTGCTGTTTGTTTATTATAATGGAATTTAGGGTCTGTGGTTCATCTAGCTTCCTTGGTGCCTGATGACACACAGCCTGGAGTTAACAGTTCTGCACATTCTCTCCAGCTCTCTCCTGCGCTTGGGCAAATCTAATAACTTCTCATGTAGAGAAGTTTTGTACATGACCAAGGCCCCGATCCTGCAGATCCCCCACTGTACTTCCATGTTGGCTGGACTTGTAGGACTAATCAGTGAGAAAAGTTCAGGGAAAAGTTTGCATGGGTGAAGGTCTGCTTTAGTGGTGGAGTGTAGGATTTTGTTTCTGCACCACCTTTTATACTGGTTTTTTTTATTAAGTCTGTTGCTCTTTAGTTTGTGATCATGTACTTTTAGTTAGGCTCCAAATCAGCATTACCAACCCCAAATACTCAAAAACTATGATTCGACTGGAAAAAAAAATCATGATTTTTACCTGTCTGTGATTTTAAAGGGTTAGGGGTTATGTTTTCAGACTTTCCTCTGCAGCCAAAAGGGCTCCAGCATTTTTTTTAAATTAAAATTAAGATTATGTAAACGTGACACCAGGAGCTGAGGCCTCAAGCCAAACAAATAGTGTGAGAGCTGGTAATATTGCAAAATGGAAAATACTACAGCTGCGGATAAACAGAAGGTGGGGTTTTTGCTCCATAGGTGTTTCCATACATACAAAAGGAAAGATGGCAACAGCTGCCTTGCAGCTCTAACTCTGTAACCAGGAGGAAGGGTTGCCTTCTCCAAGGCTGGGTGAATGCTAGAACGTAATGGAAACTGGGCATCCTATTCTGCTCAAAAACCCAGGGCATTCCGGCTGTGATGTCCCCTAGGGATAAAATACATATTAGTCATTTGGCCAAGCATTGCAAATAAGCTTCTGCAGAAACAAAATTTGAGTTCAATTTCTTATGTAATTCAATTAATTAATTTAGATTTCACAGCAGAAAATTATTATAGATTAGGCCAAAGCCATGAAAAGCCCTTTTCTTAGCTTGATGAGCATTTAACTATACAAAAAAGGCTTAATTTTGCCCCCCAAATGGTTTGTTCAATAGAATGAACACAACATACACCACACCTCACGCTGATTATGTGGTGAATAGATGGGACACCATAGCTGTGGAGTTATTTTTTCTTGCCACATACACTTCTGACAAGCACAGACAAAAACCTGGTTTTAAATGAGACCTGCACTTGGCTCTAAATGATTACCCTTATTAAGGAAGCTGAGTGCCAATCAGAGGGAATAATTGAATCTTTATTACTGAACTGTAGCCACCTCCCCTCTCTCCCATCTCCCCCCATTTTAAAAAATAGCAGTATGCTCAGTCTCTGATAACGTGGTGGAGTGTGTAGGTGGAGATCAGACTTCAAAACTCATCCACCAGAGCCCAGCTCATGTTGAGTCATCATCTTGCCGAGCTATAGATCATTGCTATTTGCCATGGACTGGTTTCTTTCTGGCCAGATAACTAAATTGCCCTAAATTCATTGCACTCCTGTCATAAAGCTTATTTGCATAGCTTGGTTTGGGTATGTTCAACAGAGTTTTGCATACATATATTAAAGCAAAAGTAATGATGGTTGCAAGGCGGTGATTGTTTTATAAGGCAAAGCCACGCAAGCCTGATGCTGCAAGCATTTCACCCAGAAATATTACTGAAGTCACTGGGAGTTTTGCCTGAGTAAGGCATGCAGGATCAGGCCCCAAATATTATCCCTGAAATAAGTGTAGACAATAAAACATAGAACCTTATTTTGCATAGCATCTTTCATACAAACTGCCCCCCAATGATATAAATTACAGAAACAACAATGCAAAGGCATTGGGTCCAGTCCACTGACTGTGGGCCAGGCAGGTAAAAGTAACAGCTTCATAGTTAAGCCTGGTTCTGTGCATCCTGGGAGGGGGGGGGGAACGTATAGTAGGAGGGCAAATTATAGAGGACCAAGAGCAGCAGAGGGGAGGTGAAGGTTCTAACTGGATGCATTGCCATCACCTTCCCAATGGACTTTTCTTGGTTGGGGCCTCCATGAGGAGCTAGCTACTGGAAGCCAGCATAGACCCTGGGCTGAATTTGGCCCATTACATATTAGGACAGGACATTCAGTCATAGTTCCAGTAATAGAAGGAGAGAGACGTTGAGGTATAAAGCAAAAGGGTTTTTTTTTTTTTTTTTTTTAAAAAGACTAAAATGAGACAGAATGTTATGGGAAGGTGTTTCTAGATATCAGGCACTACAGCCATGAAGCGCCTGCCAATGGTAGTGCCAAGACTAGAAGACGGAGTGTGAGGACATTAGCAGAGTGGTGTGAATCACTGATTTTTTTGGTTTGCTTGTTTCAGCTTGACCAGAGTGTTTTATTCTACCCAAACGAAAATGTTTCTCTTTGCCTTTGAGTTTTTAATCTTTTTTACTAAAATTGAAGTAAAATTTGAAATGAAAAGTTGTTTCAAATTTTAAAAAATCAGAATGTTTTGTTTAGGAAAGTCAAAATGTTTTGTTTAGATTTTTCAAGTTTTTTCTTCCCCAACGAAACAATTTGGAGAATTTAACATGAATTCATGACTTGTTTTGGTCAGGTTGAGTCTGCATTTTTTGGTGAAATAAAAAGTTTTACCCAACTCTAACTGTGAGCAAGGAGGGACAAAGCCCATGGATTAAGATAACCAAGAACATAGAACATAAGAACAGCTATACTGGGTCAGACCAAAGGTCCATCTAGCCCAGTATCCTGTCTCCCGGCAGTGGTCAATGCCAGGTGCTTCAAAGGGAATGAACATAACAGGTGATCAAGTGATCCATCCTGTCACCCATTCCCAGCTTCTGGCAAACAGAGGCTAGGGACACCATCCCTGCCCATCCTAGCTAATAGCCATTGATGCACCTATCCTCCATGAACTTATCTCATTCTTTTTTGAACCCTGTTGTAGTCTTGGCCTTCACAACAGCCCCTGGCAAAGAGTTCCATAGGTTGACTGTGCATTGTGTGAAGAAATACTTCCTTTTGTTTGTTTTAAACCTGCTGCCTATTCATTTCATTTGGTGACCCCAGTTCTTGTGTTATGAGGAGTAAATAACACTTCCTTATTTACTTTCTCTAAACCAGTCATGATTTTATAGACCTTGTAAGGAGGTGCCCTGGCTCCCCGCCGCACCTGAGAGGGACGAGCCAGAGCAGGTGCCTCAGTGGGCGGAGTCAGCACGGAAGTCAAGGGGCGGGACAGGAAGTATAAAAGCCCGGCCCCAGCGCTCAGTTGGGCGCAGGCTGCTGGAGAGGACAGATGCTGGTGCCTGGGCTCCCGCCGGGCCGGACCTGCCCCGCGCCCACTACCCAGAGGAGCGCTGGCCTGACCTGCCTCGCGCCCATTACCCGGAGGAGCGCTGCCCGGACCTGCCCCGTGCCCACTACCCAGAGGAATGCTGGCCGGACCTGCCCTGCGCCCACTACCCAGAGGAGCGCTGGCCTGACCTGCCTCGCGCCCATTACCCGGAGGAGCGCTGCCCGGACCTGCCCCGTGCCCACTACCCAGAGGAGCACTGGCCGGACCTGCCCCGCGCCCACTACCCAGAGGAGCGCTGGCCTGACCTGCCTCGCGCCCATTACCCGGAGGAGCGCTGCCCGGACCTGCCCCGTGCCCACTACCCAGAGGAATGCTGGCCGGACCTGCCCCGCGCCCATTACCCAGAGGAGCGCTGGCCTGACCTGCCTCGCGCCCATTACCCGGAGGAGCGCTGCCCGGACCTGCCCCGTGCCCACTACCCAGAGGAATGCTGGCCGGACCTGCCCCGCGCCCATTACCCGGAGGAGCGCTGCCCGGACCTGCCCCGTGCCCACTACCCAGAGGAGCACTGGCCGGACCTGCCCCGTGCCCACTACCCAGAGGAGCGTTGGCTGGACTTGCATCAGACCCGGTACCCGAAGGAACGTCGGCCTGACCTGCCGTGTACCCGATACCCCGAGGAGTGGCCTGAGCTTCCCCACGACCGGTACCCGGAGGAACCCATGGTCTGGGACCCACCAGACGACGCTGGCAAGGACCAGGTACCCAGAGAGGGGGAGGTTGGAAGTAGCCCGGGGATAGCCGACCCTGGTTTGGCTCCTGAAGAGCCCAAACCCATGTCAGTGTGTTGCGGCCAGGATCCCCACTGACCGCAGCGGGTCTTGACCGCTGCTAGGGCCCCGGGCTGGAACGCAGTGGAGTGGGAGGGCCTGTGTTCCCCCTGCCACCCGTAACCGGGTGGCAGACACACTCCCCCTCTTCCCGCCTATTGCCACTGCTCTGCCCTGACCCAAAGGGCCAGAGCTAATTAGACTTGTGTTTGGTGCCCCGCCCGGACCAAGGGCTGGGCCCCTTTGACTTTGCCGCTGCTCTGCCCTGACCCAAAGGGCCAGAGCCAATTAGACTTGTGTTTGGTGCCCCGCCCGAACCAAGGGCCCAGGCTGATACTGTGTTTGCTCAGCCCCTGCTAGAGGCCTGAGCCGGAACTATTACTGCCCACCCGAGCCAAGGGCCCGGGCTGATACTGTGTTTGCTCAGCCCCTGCTAGAGGCCTGAGCCTGAACTATTACTGCCCGCCCTGTCCGAGGGCCTATGCTGATACTGTGTTTGCTCAGCCCCTGCTAGAGGCCTGAGCCTGAACTATTACTGCCCACCCTGTCCAAGGGCTGGGGCTTATCTACTTTGAGAGCCCCGACCCCGGCTAGAGGGCCGGGGCTCTACCTTGTTTACAGGCCTTGTACCCCGCTCAACACCAGCCGCGGGGCTAAGCCTACCGGACTGCAGTGCGTAAGGAGGTGCCCTGGCTCCCCGCCGCGCCTGAGAGGGACGAGCCCCAACACAACCGGCTTACAGACCTCTATCCCCCTTAGTGGTCTCTTTTCCAAGCTGAAAAGTCCCAGTCTTATTAATCTGTCCTCATATAAGACATATGCAGAACCGTTGAGCATACCTGGACCCCAGAAACACCAGATGACCAGGTCTGCTAGTTACAAGGCCCAATATCTAACATGCAGTCTCCTTCCCTTTACCTGCCATAAATTCCTGTGCCCTTTCAACTGTGTCTCCAGGAGGTGGGGTTCAGTCCTATAGCTGTGAGCTCCCTATGTCTTGCCCAATTGAACACACTGGTTCTGCTGCATGTGTGGCCGCCTAGGGGAAGAGGGAATAGGATTTGTTTCAATCTTGTACGCTGAGAATACAGCTAACAACACAAATGTAGTCCAGTTGTAGTGCAGTTTGTTTAAAGGTTATTGGTTAAGAATAGACCCGAGGGAGCATAAAAAGTGCACTGATAAGCATGGAACCACATATTCAAAGTCTGTTTCTATTTCAGAATAGCCAGAAGCTTTTTTATTTCAAGTATATAAATAGCATTTGACATCAGTGAGACCACTTGCACAAGTAAGGCAAGCAGGATTTGGCCTGAAGGCCTCGAAAGCTGCAATATTCAGCAGCGTGTGGTGCTGTCTGCGTCTAGTTGCATTTATTTTTGGTTCGTGATGGAGCGATGTGGCTTTTTAGCAAAATGCAAGACACAGTTGCCTGCCAGTAAAGAGCGAATTCTATAGTGTCCTCCTCTGTCTTGTACCTTGGGTAGTCAGTTACACTTCTGCAACGTGGGTGCAATGCACATCCTGATTTGCTAGTTTCAAACATATTTTGCAAGGGCGTAGGTGGCTATTTAAGGCACAAGGCGTTGGAGAATCAGGCCCTGACCTTAAAAAAAAGTATTTAAGACTAACTACATGTGAATTATATAATACCAAATGTGAAGCTTACACTGAAAAGTAATATTCAGCTGAACTGTTTCCCTTATCGCTTTCAGGGGTTGGAGCAGGTCTACACGTAGCAATATGCAAAGCTGGCACATCCTTTGGGGGTCGGTCCCATAGGTGTCTGCCAAAACTATGCTTTCATTTTCAAAAAATGACGTGGTTTCTGGTAACTGACAATAATTAATTCTAGCCTTCCTGGTCACAAGAATAACGTTCCAGTTGTGACTCACTGTACTGTTGTCTTCCCAAGTCTGCAGAAAGCATAAGGCCCTCCCTGTCTTATGGAACTTTGCACTGGTGTAAATATACCTGTGAAGTTACGACTGTGCAAATTCCTCACACAGAAGCCTGGCAGGGGTACAAGGTGGCACACTGGTGCTGCCTATGTTAGTAACTACATCAGTACAGACACACTAGCACAACAGGGACTAAAACAAGGACCAAATTCACCTCTGTTGTTTCTTCACTGAAGCCACTGGAAAAATGCAAAATAATTTGGCCCCAGAGCTCTGAGAGATGGGAATTGCCAAGATTCATCTCAGTGAGGCATGATATAGTTGAAATATCTACCAGTGACCCTGTTACTGTAGAATCTGGGCACCAATCTGTAATTATCGTCTCAGCACCCCTGTGAGCTAGGGAAGTACCATTATCACCATTTGACAGCTGGGGAACTGAGACACAGAGATACTCTAGCCCACATCCCTAAATGCACTTGGGAGTTGTTCTGCTCAGCATTGCAGTTCCTAATCCCCAGGCAACCTGCCCTCAGTGGCATTCTCAGCCCTGAGCTAGGGGCCCAGGCTTCCCATACAGTGCTTGGGAAGAGTTAGAAGGGGCCTTTCAAGAGCAAGCTGAGTGAGGAGCTGCCTAAGTTACCCAGGAATGAAATACCTAGGAGAGGGGTGGGGAGAGGGGCTGAGGTGCATAGTGAGCTGACGCAGTGTGCCTGGCCGATGAACCAGAGATAGGCGCTTCCCTCTGCTCAGGATCCTCAGACAAACCCTCTCCTGCAGCAGGCACTGAAGCCAGGTCATCCGCTTTGGTAGCCCATGTCCATGTCCTAGCAGCCAAAATCATCTCCCTGGCTCCTGCTCTTGCTTGATTCCTCTGTCACGTTCGCTTTCTTGTTTCCTTGTGCCCCTACCTGTCTTTTGTGGACGTGTTGTGCTGCCCCTCTATGTATCGGGGGACCTGCATCTGGCCCTCTTGCTGTGGGATCTGACAGGTATCCGCTGTGCTCTGAGTATCCTACAAGCTTGGGCTGCACTGGTGAGACATACGTTCCCCTGCCCAGTTTGAAAATCCTGCTTTGGGGCCGCTGGGGATGTGGCTTGCACTAGGGCTCTCAGCAGCTCATTCCTTGTGGGGCAGAGGCTTTGTAAATGCCGACTAACAGAAACTTAGGCACCAATGGGGTTAGGCAGCAGCTGAGCGGTGCCTTTGATAATGTCAGTGGCACCTAAAATGGAGGCCTTAAGTGCCTAAAGATGCAGCTAGGTGCTGACAGGTCTGGAACGCAATGACTTGCCTAAGGCATGGTGCTGGAACTAGCGGTACTGGGGGGTGCTGCTTGCCTCATCCCGTTTACAGTTTAGTTCAATGTCTCTCAGCACCCCTGACCTAAGGTCACACAGGAAGCATATGGTGGAGCTGGGGCGGTGAGTTGTAAGGGCCCGTGGTGCTTGGGCTCCAGCAAATTCAGAGCCGGGGGGGGCCCGGCTCCACCAATGTTCAGGGCCAGGTCTGTTCCCCAGCCCTGCCTGCCTCCCCTGGAGCGTCCACCTGAAGCTCCGCGCTGTGCTTCCTCGCTGGCTGCTGCTGGCTACAAGGGAGCGATGCTGGGGGCAGGCTAAGGCAGCTGCTGCACCTGTGGAGGGAGGAAAAGCATGGCAACCCCCCACTTGCACCCCGGCCGGCGACTCTGAGTTGACTCTGGGGGAGAGGGAAGCTTATCCTAGCTGGACCTCCTGAGCAGCAGCCTGGAGGTGGTTTGGGTGAGTGTTGTGCCAGGGGGGCTGGGGAGGGGGCCCCCCTCCCCTCCTCCTGAGCTTACTGCTGCCAGCGGGGAGAGGGCTGGGGGGAATCCTCCTCTCTGTCCCTCAACCCCAGCCCCGGGGCAGCCTGCCTGCTGCACCCCAAACTCCTCATCCCCAGCCCAGTCACAAGTCCCACACCCCAACCCTCTCTCCCAGCCCAGAGCCTGCACTCAGCACTCAACTCCCCTCCTGCACCCAGGACTCCAAACTCCCTTCTGCACCTCCAGATATACCCTAAAAATCCTTTGTCGTTAGTCATTAACAGGATACTGCATGCTGTTTGTTTCATTCTGTGAATTTCTTCTCTTGCCCACTTCTCTTACAGCAGAGGTACTAATCCTTGCCTGCCATAATGAGTCACTAGAATTTACTCAACAGTTTTAGGCAAAGTTTTAAGGTGGGATCCTCAGAGGTACTTGGGTGCCTAAGTCCTGTTTTTAAGCACCACATAACTTTTGCTCAGCTGCTGCCTAACCCTGTAGGCACCTAAAGTCACTCACTGCCTAGGTTTTTGCAATAGGTGCTCATTTTTCTGCCTCTGCCTATGTGTCTTGCTGTCCTTGTCATAAACAGATAGTTAAGGGTTAATGTCTCTTTTACCTGTAAAGGGTTAACAAACAGTGAACCTGGAACACCACCAGAGGACCAATCAGGAGACAAAATACTTTCAAATCTCGGTGGAGGGAAGTCTTTGTGTTGTGGTGTTTGTTTGTCTGTTGTTCTCTCTGGGTTCTGAGGGTGACCAGACGTACATACAGGCTCTGTAATCTTCTGTTCACATTTAGTAAGTACAAAATTAGATAGGCGGTTTTAGTCTTTTGATTGTTTTCTCTATTTGCAAATGTGTATTTTGCTGGAAAGATTTTATCTTTGTTTCTTGTACTTATATACTTAGGCTGGGAGGGAAGATCCCCCTGGTCTAAGTGAAGCTAACAGACCCTGTAACATTTCCCAGCTTGATTTTACAGAGACAATTTTTACTTTTTTTTCTTTCTTTAATTAAAAGCTTTTTCTTTTAAGAACCTGCTTGATTTTTTGGTTATCTTGTGTGAGACCCAAGGGGAGGGGGTCTGTACTCACCAGGGGAATTGGTGGGAAAAAGGAGAGAAGGGGGGGAGGAAAAACCTAATTTCTCTCTGTGCTAGTCACTGTCTCTCTCTCCGGGAGAGAGGAGGCGTGTCATAACATTTTTCCCAGATTTGGACCTTAGTGTCCAAAATATGGGTGTTAGCATGAAAACCTCCAAGCTTAGTTACCAGCGTGGACCTGGTAAAGCTGCCACCACCCAAAAAATTAGAGTGTTTTGGGGCACTCTGGTCCCCCCAACAACCTTCCCTGGGGACCCCAAGACCCAAATTCCTTGAGTCTTAGAACAAGGGGGAATAAACCATTTCCCCCCCGCTTCTCCCTTCCAGGTGTTCCCTCCCTGGGTTCCTGGAGAGATACACAGAAGCAAGCTCTGTGAATCTAAACTGAGGGACTCCACCCTCCCCGTTTCCAGTCCTGGAAACACAAGTACTTCCCTCTTCACCCAGATTTGAAAAAGTCTTGTTTCCTGATTGGTCCTCTGGTCAGGTGTTTCAGGTTACAGGTGTTACCCCTTTACAGGTAAAAGAACATTAACTCTTAGCTATCTGTTTATGACATGGGGGAAAGGTAAATTTCCTCTTTGTTTTAGATTCACGGAGCTTGAATCTGTATTGCCCCTTAGTGAGGGGAAAAGAGGAAGGGGGAAGGTGACATTCCTCTCTGTTTTAAGATTCAAGGAGGTGAATCACAGGATCTCCCAGTGTAACCCAGGGAGGGGAGTATCTGGGAGAAAGAAAGGAGGGGGGAATGGTTTATTTCCCTTTGTTGTGAGATCCAGGGGGTCTGGGTCTGGGGGGCCCCTGGGAAGGTTTTGGGGGGACCAGAGTGTAAGAGGCACTGCAAGTCCTGGTTGGTGGCAGCCTATCAGATCTAAGCTGGTAAATAAGCTTAAAGGAATTCATGCTGGTACCCCATCTTTTGGACGCTAAGGTTCAGAGTGGGGGTCATACCATGACAGCCCTACTCTAGGCATCTGGGTGCCTATTTCCAGATCAATTCCTGAACCAGAGGAAAGATAAGTGTATGGCTGCCTACATCATGTGTGGGGCTCAATGCAGTAGGTGTGCTCAGAGGCTGCCTAACTCCACCCAAAACAGTCACTGGGCAGGGGGACCTCCTTTATAATTTTTAGCCTAGTGATTATACTGCTAGGCTATAAAGTCATTCTAACTCTTTCCCTGGCCCAATTCTTATGTCATCATTCAATTAAAGTAGACAACTTCAATAGGAGAGATTGAGGGAGCCCTACATTGGAATATCCATAGCCCCCGTGATTAGGGCATTCACAAGGGATGGCAGATTCCTGTTCAGATCCCTTCTCCCACATCCCAGGTGGGTACTCTAACCACTGGGCTAAGGGCTGTTCTCTTCCTTCTTCCCCACCCTACCTGTTTTGTGTGGTGTTAGACAGTCTGTGAGACACCTATTATATTAGGGCCCATACACAATTGGGTGGTGCAGGAACTGTGAGAGAAGGGCAGACACCTCTCTTGTTGGCATCTGCTATGGGCTACTTTGGGCAGCACTTGCCTAGCATGCTGGCTTTGTGACTCGTGGTGGTGGTCCTGTTATTTTCTAGGTACCTCAAAGTTAGGTGGCATCAGTGCCTAAGCCTCTTTTGTGGCTCTGGGTCCTATATCCTTCTATAGATGAGTGAAGTGAACCTCTCTGTATGGGGTTGTTCACCCTGCTGTAGAAAACGCTCTTTTTGCCTATGTTCCAAAGCTGAATCTCGACATCAAATCTAATTGACTAAGCAATGGAATTTTTAGCATATGCCTCCCCACAGTATCTATGCACCATGATAATTCTACACCAATTACTTCTATACCTGAGTAGTCTGAAACTCCTGTATGTATAATTTAGTAACCAAATCCTGCTATGCCCTTGCTGATGAAGTGTATGCTGAGTTTTACAGGAAGGCCCCATGAAAATATCCCCAGACAGTCGGTACTATTTCACTTGACTATAATGTGTAACAAATTTAAGTAGATCTAAGGGTTGGATTTTACTCCACCCTGTTTTTTTGTGATTAAAGAAGTTGGTTAAAGCTGAGTCATAATGAGACTGACCTATTTATGAAATACCAAAAATATGAGCCAAGAAAATTACACATTCGTCATGTCACTGTACATTTAGGTTTTCTACTTGGAATAAACCTGATCATTTTAACCAGACAACTGGTGGAGTAGCAATGAACAAACATGAATAAATTACTAGGAAAATGTATTCTGTCTAGAATTCACTTGGGATGCCTTGAAATAATAGGAATCAGAGCGAACTAATACCACGTTAATGTAGCCGCCGGACATGTTTCCTTGGGATTGCCTTAGGAATCAGTGAACATTCCTTTTCCCATTTGAATATTTGTATTTACTTTAAATGATCAAAAACGGAGTGGGTGAAGAGATGGCGATGAGGTACCATTTAAATAACACATAAGTCAAAATAGGACTAGGGCTGTCGTTAATCGCAACTAACTCACGTGATTAACTAAAAAAATTAATTGCGATTAACAAAATTAAACATGATTAATCATAGTTTTAATCACACTGTTAAACAATATAATACCAATTGAAACTTATTAAATATTTTGAATGTTTTCCTACATTTTTGTATATTATATTCTGTGTAATTGAAATAAAAATGTATATTATTTTTTATTACAAATATTTGCACTGTAAAAATAGTAAAAGAAATAGTATTTTTCAATTCACCCCATACAAGTACTGTAGTGCAATGTCTTTGTCATGAAAGTGCAACTTACAAATGTATATATTTTTTTACATAACTGCATTAAAAACCAGAACAATATAAAACTTCAGAGTCCACAAGTCCACTCAGTCCTGCTTCTTGTTCACCCAATTGCTAAGACAAACAAGCTTGTTTACATTTACAGGAGATAATGCTGCCCACTTCTTATTTACAATGTCACCAGAAAGTGAGTACAGGCATTTGCAATGGCACTTCTGTAGCCAGCATTGCAAGGTATTTGTGTGACAGATATGCTAAACATTCGTATACCCCTTCATGCTTCAGCCACCATTTTAGAGGACGTGCTTCCAGGCTGATGATGCTTGTTTAAAAAATAATGTGTTAATTAAATTTGTGACTGAACTCCTTGGGGGTGGGGGTAGAGAAATCGCATGTCACTAGCTCTGTTTTACCTGCCTTCTACCATGTATTTCATGTTATAGCAGTCTCAGATGATGACCCAGCACATGTTCATTTTAAGAACACTTTCACGGCAGATTTCAAAAAACGCAAAGAAGGTACCAATGTAAGATTTCTAAAGATAGCTACAGCACTCAATCCAAGGTTTAAGAATCTGAAGTGCTTTCCAAAATCTGAGAGGGACGAGGTTTGGAGCATGCTTGCAGAATTCTTACAAGAGCAGCACTCTGATGCGGAAACTACAGAACATGAACCACCAAAATAGAAAATCAACGTTCTGCTGGTGGCATCTGACTCAGATATTGAAAATGAACATGCGTCGGTCCACACTGCTTTGGATTGTTATCAAGCAGAACCCCTCATCAGCATGGACACATGTCCTCTGGAATGGTGGTTGAAGCATGAAGGGACCTATGAATGTTTAGCATATCTGGCACACAAATGCCTTGCAATGCTGGCTACAACAGTGCCATGAGAACACCTGTTCTCACTTTCAGGTGACGTTGTAAAGAAGTGGGCAGCATTATCTCCTGCAAACGTAAAAAAACTTGTTTGTGTGAGTGATTGGCTGAACAGGAAGTAAGACTGAGTGGACTTGCGGGCTCTAAAATTTTACATTGTTTAAAAATAAAACAAATGCAGGTTTTTTTTGTACATGTACATTTGTAAGTTCAACTTTCATGATAAAGAGATTGCACTTAGTACTTGTATTAGGTGAATTGAAAAATACTGTTTCTTTTGGTTTTTTTTACAGTGCATATACTTGTAATTAAAAAATAAATATAAAGTGAGCACTGTACACTGTATTTTGTGTTGTAATTGAAATCAATATATTTGAAAATGTAGAAAACATCCAAAAATATTTAAATAAATGCAATTCTATTATCTTTTAAAAGTGCGATTAATTGCGTGATTAATCATGATTAATTTTTTTAATTACTTGACAGCCCTAAATAGGATTTAACTCTAAGGATGCCTATGTCCTATACTGGTCTGCTGCCAAGTGGTGGATTTTACCCTGAGTGCCCAAGAGCATGTTTGCCATACAGACATGTATAAAAAGATCTGGTCCCTGCACCGAGAACTTATAATCTAGATGGAGGGTTTAGGCCCAATCGTATGTGAGGGGACGACTTGGGCTCCTAAGTGCCTAACACACCTTTGAAAATGAGACTTCGAATCCTAAGTAATTTAGGCCCTTTGAAAAATCATACCCAATATCTCCAATGAGGTGCTTCCAGCTCTTTTTAAAGCATACAGAGATAAATAAAAGCTCTCATCCAGACTCCTGGACTGAGCTTTAGAGCAGGCCGAGTCACCTTCAGTTTCAGTATTTAAGGCAGTGGTTTTATGAGCTGGCAAATGCAGGCAGTGTCTGAATGTCAGCAACTACTGCTGCAAGGATCAGGTGCTTTTAAAAGCCAGCCCAGTCGCACTGTGATAATGAATTCTTCCTTGTAGTGGCAGAGTCCTACTGAACCCCCATGCAAGCTCTGCCAAGACAATCATCTCCTCTCTGTTTGAACAGGGCCCTGGGCTCCCCACGTACTAAACGAGCAATATTATTGGGGCTCATGGAGAAGAGTGTCGCTGCTGCTCAGGGATGGCCTATCCAATTTGGAGAGCCTTCCACTAGTTTTTATCCAACTGTGCCTGTGACTATTATAGTCCTTGTGTAGGAGTGAGATAGCAGCATTTGTGTCATTCCCCTTTTTGCCATCACCACTGCAGTAATGTGGTGCCAGAATTCAAAAGCCTCATCAAATAGACAGTGAAAGTCTGTACGAGTGTGCTGTTGTCTCTGTGCTGTCACTTTAATAACAAAAATCTGAGACTCGCAATCCCCTTGGCTGGACTGATCTCCATATTCGGCTCTTGGACAGTCGTCTTGGCCTAGGTTCCTCTGTTTCTTAGTTTCCCATTCTCTGTTTCTGCTGGGTTTTCCTCTCCCCACCTCTTATTAGCGTATGTCTTATAGTTACAACTACAGCATGATCCTACAACTTGTTGACAGCAAGGGGGATGTCGGCGCATGTGGGAGCACCCTGGAAAGTTGACGGGGTAGATAATTTGTGTACATTAGATATTGGCAATCCAGGTTTCAGAGTAGCAGCTGTGTTATGCTGTATCCGCAAAAGAACAGGAGTACTTGTGGCACCTTAGAGACTAACTTGCTTACAGACAACCCCCCAACCTGAAGCAAATACTCACCAGTAACCACACACCACAGAACAAAAACACTAACCCAGGAATCTATCCTTGCAACAAAGCCCAGTGCCAACTCTGTCCACATATCTATTCAAGTGACACCATCATAGGACCCAATCACATCAGCCACACCATCAGGGGTTTGTTCACCTGCACATCTACCAGTGTGATATATACCATCATGTGCCAGCAATGCCCCTCTGCCATGTACATTGGCCAAACCGGACAGTCTCTACGCAAAAGAATAAATGGACACAAATTTGACATCAGGAATCATAACACTCAAAAACCAGTAGGAGAACACTTCAACTTCTCTGGCCATTCAATAACAGATTTAAAGGTGGCAATTTTGCAACAGAAAAACTTCAAAAACAGACTCCAATGAGAAACTGCTGAACTTGAATTGATATGCAAACTAGATACTATCAATTTAGGCTTAAATAGAGACTGGGAATGGCTGAGCCATTACACACATTGAATCTATTTCCCATGTTAAGTATCCTCACAGCTTCTTGTCAAACTGTCTTAAATGGGCTGTCCTGATTATCACTACAAAAGTTTTTTTTCTCCTGCTGACAATAGTTCATCTTAAGAACATAAGAACGGCTGTACTGAGTCAGACCAAAGGTCCATCTAGCCCAGTATCTGTTTACTGACAGTGGACAATGCCAGGTGCCCCACAGGGAGTGAACCTAACAGGCAATGATCAAGTGATCTCTCTCCTGCCATCCATCTCCATCCTCTGACAAACAGAGGCTAGGGACACCATTCCTTACCCATCCTGTCTAATAGCCTTTAATGGACTTAACCACCATGAATTTATCCAGTTCTCTTTTAAATGCTGTTATAGTCCTAGCCTTCACAACCTCCTCAGGTAAGGAGTTCCACAAGCTGACTGTGCGCTGCATGAAGAAGAACTTCCTTTTATTTGTTTTAAACCTGCTGCCTGTTAATTTCATTTGGTGACCCCTAGTTCTTGTATTATGGGAATAAGTAAATAACTTTTCCTTATCCACTTTCTCAACATCACTCATGATTTTATATACCTCTATCATATCCCCCCTTAGTCTCCTCTTTTCCAAGCTGAAAAGTCCTAGCCTCTTTAATCTATCCTCAAAAGGGGCCCTCTCCAAACCCCTAATCATTTTAGTTGCCCTTTTCTGAACCTTTTCTAGTGCCAGTATATCTTTTTTAAGGTGAGGAGACCACATCTGTACACAGTATTTGAGATGTGGGCATACCATGGATTTATATAAGGGCAATAATATATTCTTAGTCTTATTCTCTATCCCCTTTTTAATGATTCCTAACATCCTGTTTGCTTTTTTGACCACCTCTGCACACTGCGTGGACATCTTCAGAGAACTGTCCATGATGACTCCAAGATCTTTTTCCTGACTCGTTGTAGCTAAATTAGCCCCCATCATATTGTATGTATAGTTGGGGTTATTTTTTCCAATGTGCATTACTTTACATTTATCCACATTAAATTTCATTTGCCATTTTGTTGCCCAATCACTTCGTTTTGTGAGATCTTTTTGAAGTTCTTCACAGTCTGCTTTGGTCTTAACTATCTTGAGCAGTTTAGTATCATCTGCAAACTTTGCCACCATACCCCTTTCTCCAGATCATTTATGAATAAATTGAATAGGATTGGTCCTAGGACTGACCCTTGGGGAAAACCACTAGTTACCCCTCTCCATTTTGAGAATTTACCATTAATTTCTACCCTTTGTTCCCTGTCTTTTAACCAGTTCTCAATCCATGAAAAGACCTTCCCTTTTATTCCATGACAGCTTAATTTATGTAAGAGCCTTTGGTGAGGGACCTTGTCAAAGGCTTTCTGGAAATCTAAGTACATTATGTCCACTGGATCCCCCTTGTCCACATGTTTGTTGACCCCTTCAAAGAACTCTAATAGATTAGTAAGACACGATTTCCCTTTACAGAAACCATGTTGACTATTGCTCAACAGTTTATGTTTTTCTATGTGTCTGACAATTTTATTCTTAACTATTGTTTCGACTAATTTGCCCGGTACTGACGTTAGACTTACCAGTCTGTAATTGCCGGGATCACCTCTAGAGCCCTTTTTAAGTATTAGCTTACTTCCAGTCATTGGGTACCAAAGCCGATTTAAAGGACAGGTTACAAACCTTAGTTAATAGTTCCACAACTTCACATTTGAGTTCTTTCAGAACTCTTGGATGAATGCCATCTGGTCCCAGTGACTTGTTAATGTTGAGTTTATCAATTAATTCCAAAACCTCCTCTAGTGACACCTTAATCTGTGACAGTTCCTCAGATTTGTCACCTACAAAAGCCAGCTCAGGTTTGGGAATCTCCCTAACATCCTCAGCTGTGGAGACTGAAGCAAAGAATCCATTTAGTTTCTCCGCAATGACTTTATCATCTTTAAACCCTCCTTTTGTATCGCGATCATCAAGGGGCCCCACTGGTTGTTTAGCAGGCTTCCTGCTTCTGATATGCTTTAAAACATTTTGTTATTACCTTTGGAGTTTTTGGCTAGTCTTCCTTCAAACTCCTCTTTAACTTTTCTTATTATACTCTTGCACTTAATTTGGCAGTGTTTATGCTCCTTTCTGTTTGCCTCACTAGAATTTGACTTCCACTTTTTAAAGGAAGTCTTTTTATCTCTCACTGCTTCTTTTACATGGTTGTTAAGCCACGGTGGCTCTTTTTTAGTTCTTTTACTGTGTTTCTTAATTTGGGGTATACATTGAAGTTGGGCCTCTATTATGGTGTCTTTAAAAAGCGCCCATGCAGCTTGCAGGGATTTCACTTTAGTAACTGTACCTTTTAACTTCTGTTTAACTAACCCCCTCATTTTTGCATAGTTCCCCCTTTTGAAATTAAATGCCACAGTGATGGGCTGTTGAGATGTTCTTCCCACCACAGGGATATTGAATGCTATTGTATTATGGTCACTATTTCCAAGCGGTTCTGCTATAGTTACCTCTTGGACCAGCTCCTGCACTCCACTCAAGATTAAATCTAGAGTTGCCTCTCCTCTTGTGGGTTTCCGTACCAGTTGCTCCACAAAGCAGTCATTTTAAGTATCGAGAAATTTTATCTCTGTATTTCATCCTGAAGTGAAATGTTCCCAGTCAATATGAGGATAATTGAAATCCCCCACTATTATTGGGTTCTTAATTTTGATAGCCTCTCTAATTTCTCTTAGCATTTCATCATCACTATTACTGTCCTGGTCAGGTGGTCGATAATAGATCCCTAATGTTGTATTTTTATTAGAGCATGAAATTTCTATCCATAGAGACTCTATGGAACATGTGGATTCACTTAAGATTTTTACTTCATTTGAATCTACATTTTCTTTCACATATAGTGCCACTCCTCCCCCTGCATGACCTGTTCTGTCCTTCTGATATATTTTGTACCCCGGAATGATTGTGTCCCATTGATTGCTCTCAGTCCACCAGGTTTCTGTGATGCCTATCATATCAATATCCTCCTTTATCACAAGGCATTCTAGTTCACCCATCTTATTATTTAGACTTCTAGCATTTGTGTACAAGCACTTTAAAAACTTGTCCCTGTTTATTTGTCTGCCCTTTTCTGATGTGTCAGATTCTTTTTTATGTGACTGTTTATCATCTGATCTTGCCCTTACATTATCCTCTTCCATCCTCTGCTCCTGACTATAACCTGGAGATTCTCTATCATCAGACTCTCCCCTAAGAGAAGTCTGTGTCCGATCCACATGCTCCTCTGCAGCAGTCGGCTTTCCCCCATCTCCTAGTTTAAAAACTGCTCTACAACCTTTTTAATGTTTAGTGCCAGCAATATGCTTCCACTTTGGTTTAGGTGGAGCCCATCTCTCCTGTATAGGCTCCCCTCATCCCAAAAGTTTCCCAAGTTCCTAATGAATGTAAACCCCTCCTCTCTACACCATCGTCTTATTCACACATTGAGACTCTGAAGCTTTGCCTGCCTACCTGGCCCTCTGCGTGGAACTGGGAGCATTTCTGAGAGTGCCACCATAGAGGTCCTGGATTTCAGTCTCTTCCCTAGCAGCCTAAATTTGGCTTCCAGGACATCTCTCCTACCCTTCCCTATGTCATTGGTACCTACATGTACCACGACCACTGGCTCCTCCCCAGCACTACACATAAATCTTAATTAATTAGCCTGTTAGAGTTGGTTGGGCAACTCCCACCTTTTCATGTTCTCTGTATGTATATATATCTCCTCACTATATGTTCCATTCTATGAGTCCGATGAAGTGGGCTGTAGCCCACAAAAGCTTATGCTCAAATAAATTTGTTAGTCTCTAAGGTGCCACAAGTACTCCTGTTCTTATTGTCAATCCAGTTACTAGAACCTGAATTGCTTAAGGATCCATCTCATTAGGTGCATTCTCAGAGTCTCCACACTCATGAAAACCAAGGGTATCCTAAATGACACATACAAATTCTCATGAATGCTCTCACTAATCTGAGAAGTTGATCTTCCTCTTTTCTCCCAACTTCAGGGTATTGTCTCACTTCCACTGCCACAAGGCCTTATCTGTATTCTTTTCTGTTGTTTTCCTAATCTTATGCAACCGTATGCTCCTGTCACTACTAAAACAGCTTTCAGATCACTGAAATGTCAGTATCTTGTAAAGTCCCCAATCTCTACTTACTCAGGAAATAAGAATCTAAATATAGACTCTCACATCACTTTTTAATCTGTTCCCCAGTGTCAGAGCTCCAAGAGACTGTAACATATAGAAGCAATTTCAGGGCTTGTGATCAGAAGGATACATTTGAAATACTTCAAACCCAAGTGCAACCAGCTCTGCTGTTCTAAAAGTCTTGTGAAGAGGTGAAGGAAAATGAAGCCACAAATGTTTTCTCTTATTTTTGTCAGAAGCAGAAAGCCATTTCCCCCAATTTTAAAAACAAAGCTTGTGTGTCAGAGCAGAAGGAAGAAGATGAAGATCAAAGGATAAGTGCCACTTGCTTTAGCATCTGTGAGTAAGTTAATACCCGTGAGGTCAGAAGCATTCATAACCTATAAAAGAACCTTAAAGGGGGTGCACATGCACGCTTGGAAATAAACATAGGTCGCAATCCTACAATGTGCCACACCTCTCTGTGCCCGCAAATTTGAGGTGTTCAATAGATGTGTCTAAGTAACGTCTGGAGACTTTAGTGACATACAAACAGAGTAGAAATGCAGTGAGAGTTAATCAGGCAGCTTTTCAAAACTCATTTAGTACTGCGGAAGAGGCCAGGGCCACCCAGGGGTGGGACAAGTGGGGCAATTTGCCCCGGGCCCCACAGGGGCCCCCATAGGGGCCCCCATGAGAGTTTTTCAGGGTCCCTGGAGCAGGGTCCTTCACTCGCTCTGGGGGCCCCAGAAAACTCTCGCAGGGCCCAGGCTCTCAGAGCTTGTTCCGCTCCGGGTCTTTGGTGGCAATTCGGCGGCAGGGGCCCCCTGCCGCCAAAGACCCCAGGTCCCCTGAATCCTCTAGGTGGCCCTGGAAGAGGCATTGATAAGCATTCTCTACCGCAGAGAACAGTGGTGGAGGAGTGATAAAATAGCATGCTAATTCATTCAGAGAGACATGTGTATAGCCTTTTCCTATGCTGCTGCTGAAGATTGGAAATTCCATCAACAGGAAAGGGCCTAAAAGCCAGTGACAGCATTCGGCTACTATGCAGATAGACAGCAGTATAAAACAGATAGAATGAGCTCTAGAGCCATATTCCTCATGTGCAGTAATCACGTGAGAGCATGAAGGGCAGAACTTTCAGCAATATCTCATCTTAATAATAATGAAAGAGAGAAAGTTATTTCTATCTCAAGAAAACCCTGGTCACAGGAATTGATGCTAATGCTGCAGATGGTTCCATCTGCGTAGGTGTCACAGTGTTGATGATCAGTTTCTTTTGATCATAATCACTTGAGGCCCAACAGTTATCCTAATGTCATCAGTATGTGGCTCATAGGAAGAGAAGATTACATCTCAGCTTATGGAACTGATAAGGACTCCATAGGTAACTTTGAGAGGTGACAGGCTGAGATCATACAGCTAGATAGAGCTGTGCAAGAATTAAAGCACTCTCTACAGCAGCTGCTTTACTAAAAATTTGAGCGTGAAAAAGAAAACGCTCCATGGGTCCTTTGTTATACACAACAAGTGAGCCGTACATTTTCACACACATCTGAATAGCTATAAAGACTCTGTGGGACTGGTGGAATGTTTTGAGCAGCCTGATATTTCAAAGTGGAGCTCAGATTTTAGTGTTTAAAAATAAAAAAATAGCCGTGAAAACAGTTTTCCATAGTCAAGGATATTATCTGCTGTTCCTGGTATTTGGCCAAGCACTGAAGTGTTTGATGCGGTCTTGTCATGGGGATGTGTATGGTTTATACAAATAGGCATTGGTTTTTAGGAATAGGAATCGTTCACCCATTCTGTTGTAATGGGTGACTGGTCTTATATTTTTCAATATCCACTTTTTAGTGGTGGTGGTATCTCAGTTCAGCAGTGTACAATAAGCTGCTAAATAAAGACTCAAACAGACATTTTTCCAAGTGGCCCAAACATCAGCCTATTCAATTCTGTTCAGGTTTTATTACTGCATTCATTCCATGGTATCTGAGCCCTCGTTCAGAAATTGGAATATTCCCACTAGACATCAGAAAAAACTCAAGTTCCTACCAAATTTATTGAAAAAGCATTTCTAAGGTCTCCATTCCCACAGTGTCTAGGAGCTATCAACAAAGTACCTAGAGATATTTGGCTAGTATGTTCCGCCATGTCCTACCGGTATCTCCTCTGCTCCAATTTGCTGGCAAATGGTAACTTTTTCCCAACTCCAGTGAGGCTGAAATAAAAGAAAGGTGGGTTTATTTTCTTTTGCCTTTTGCAGATGGTGTGAAAAGCAAAAAAATTCATGAGTTACACTTGGCAATATAAAGAGCTTCGCTCAGTTTAAATCAGCACTACTCTGTGTAGCTCCAGATGGCTTCAGGGCTTTCAGAGGGGAAGATACAACAATAAAAAATTATGATTTATGCTGAAATTGAAGGAGGGAGTAATACACAGAGAGGCTGAAAAGACATAATTATTTCCTGTATGCCAGAGATGGGAGGAGGAAGAAAGAACTTAATAGACATAGATTCATGAGATGTAGGGAATCAAATGTTCCTTTGTACTTTGTTTATAATGAAATTAAAGAGCTGTACATTTTAAACAAAAAGCCCCGGGGAAATATTCCATTTTAACCTGGATTTTAGAACTGTGTTAATAGCTCTAACATTGCAGCTCTGCACAATAAATTATAGAGATAATTCAAACCTCCTGATTCAGGGGTGTGAGCTGATGGCTTGTGGGGGTTCAAAAAGGAATGTGCCTGGTACATTTCTTGGTTTATTTTTTGCTTTCGTTTGAATCATTAGATATTATGCTACTGTTGGAGGAAAGACACCAAAGGGGATGGAGTTGTGGCATGATCCATTATGGAAGCACCTATTTACTTATGTAATGTGTTGTTGACACATAACCTAATGTGCTTGTTGGTTTGCGTAACAATGCTTTGTCTCTGAGCTCTTAACTTGTAAAGTTTGTTTAGCCACAATAGCTGTCAAGCAGCTATACCAGAGGTTACGTACAGGGAAAGGAATGTAGCGAGGAGATGGTTTGGTTTGGATGGAGCTGAAAGAGTATAAAGCAGAAGGGACAATTTAACTTCCAGGGTTTTTCCAACAGAAAGAAAAGCAGTGGAGATGGGGGAAGGGACGTGTGCTCTATTATTGGTTGATTGTATAATTTATTTTGACTTAATAGAGATGCCGCCTCAATACTCCAGGTACCTTTATGAATAATTAAAAAACAAGTGCAAAAGACAAAATACTTTACTGGCTAACACTGTTGCATAATGCAGTCCAACAATATAAGAACATAAGAATGGCCATACTAGGTCAGACCAAAGGTCCATCTAGCCCAGTATCCTGTCTTCCGATAGTGGCCAATGCCAGGTGCCCCAGAGGGAATGAACAAAACATGTAATCAAGTGAACCATCCCCTATTGCCCATCCCAAGCTTCTGGCAAACAGAGGCTAGGGACACCATCCCTGCTCCATCCTGGCTAATAGCCATTGATGGACCTATCCTCCATGAATTTATCTAGTTCTTTTTTTAACCCCATGAAACATGTAACAATATGTAGTAACTTATATAGAATCCAGTTACCTGAGAACCTCTTCAAAATAATAATGCCTCAGTCACCCCAAAGCCTTCAACCCACCCCTCCTGGAAAACCCTGAGAAAATGGCGGTAGACCTTGCATTAGGCAACGGTCAACAAATTCAGGTTCTCTTGGACTATGGTGGGAAGTGTGTTCCAGAGTGAAGGACCTCTTGTTCTCTCCACTCTGTGAAGCTGTTCCCCCCTGTGGAGGGAAGAATGCAGCTTCAACGACCTTAATGTAGTTTTAGTCTCCCACTGTGGTTTTTGTGCATGTGAACACCTCACATTGGGACCATAGGCCCAGGTCCTAAAAATGTATTTAAGTACTTTAGGTCTTGTCTACACTGCCACTTTACAGTGCTGAAACTTCCTCACTCAGAGGTGTGAAAAAACACACTCCTGAGCGATGCAAGTTTCAGCTCTGTAAAGTGGCAGTGTAGACAGTGTACCAGCACTGTTAGCTACTCTCCTTGTGGGGGTGGGTTTTTTACAGCGCTGTGAGAGCTCTCTCCCAGTGCTGGTGCCGCGACTACACAGCCAGGTTAAAGCACTGCCGCAGCAGCCCTTTAATGTTGGTAGTGAAGACATGCCCTAACTCTCATTGATTTTAATGGTAGATAGACGCCTAAACACCTCTGAGGATCTGGGCCTTACTAACTAACTCATCATAACTCATCTCATCCTTCAGGAGGCATCAAATGAGTCTAAGGTAATTCCCCCTAGAAAATCCAGCTTAACCTGTAAGGGAAAGACAGGCAGTACAAGAAACAACAGATCCTCTCGCTTCCACTGTAACTCTCTTGAATCTGAATGTAAATAAAGTCCCAGGGTTCACCGCTGTCACTCCTGTAATTCTGAAAGGATAAAAAAAGCCTTCTACAAAATAAACAAATAAATAAATAAATAAATAATAAAATAAAAAGAGAGGCAAGGGCCCACATTTAAACTATAATGTGACAACAATTTTATCATAGCAGCAAATTCCTAAACACCAAGCTCTACCCATAAAACAAAAACAACAAGGAAAACAAGCTAGCTATTGGTAAAGGCCTGAAACTGGCAATATAACTGTACATGGCTTGAAAGAGTTAAACATCCTGCAAAATAAATAACCCTCAAAAGACATGTGGGGAGATAATGTTGGTGTTTTGTGTATTTACATGTGTATGAGTAGGGTCCACAGTGTAATCAATAGTCCCTGTCTATGCTGTATTCTGATAATTCAGAGATCAAATGAACATCCTATCATTTAAATGAATTGTAAACACGGGATATCTTGGTATTCATCTCTCTTTGAAATGTACTGTGAATGGTGGAGGAACAAGCAAATGGCCTCATGACATCCTTCAAAGTCATCCTAATGACCTTTTGTTCCCTGGAGGAAATTCCAACTTGTCAAAAGACATGACATTGCATAAAAGATCCTTGGGTCCTGAGATTTGCTTAGTCTTCATCAGGGGAAGTTTGAGTCGCAATACTGAGGTTCCAGTTATGCTGGTACAACCTGAATATGATACTTGGACACTGGTCTGTAAACTATGAACTATTTCTGAACGAACTCTTTGCAACTACGAAGCTCACCATCTCGGCTATGAATCTGCACCTCACGAACTCATGTCTGTTTGTATATTGATCTTTTAACCATACTCTCTCTCTTTTGTTTTTTAATAAATTTTAGTTTAGTTAATAAGAATAAGATTTACAGAAAATTTTCATCATATTTGACGTGGGTACCTGGATAGAGGCCTGAGGCTGGATCACTTTAAGGGAACTGTGTTGTTTGGACTTTTTAATAAAGAAGCTGTTTTATGCTGGCTTGGTAAATCTAAGTGTTCGAATATCTGTCAGCTTTATGGGGATTGTCTGCCCCATTCTTTGCAGTTCACCTTAATCGAGTGACCACAGATGGCTCCCCACTGGGACTCCGGTCACAACAACAAGGAAAACAAGCCAGCTATTGGCAAAGGCCTGAAACTGGCAATATAATGCTAACTTTAAAATGTACCACTCATAAGCCAGCCCTGATGTTAGGGACAGGGTTACAGCTGACATGGTACTGTGCAAAAATTTCCGAGGTGCTTGAACTATGTACAAAGTACCTCGGTCTTCATGAACTGCCGTCACTAATATAAAACAAACAATTTTTCTGAACTCTGTTGAGTTTTGATTCTCTTCCAAAGGCTCTTATGTCTCTCACCACTATACACTGTCCTTCAGTATCTATTGCAACTTCCTTTAGATAATCTAAACCCTTCCCCACCCTCCTTGTATTTCCCCTGTAAAGTTGAAGAGGTTCCCAAAGCTCTGTGTTTCCCATCTCCTCTCCGCTATTTCCCTCTGCTTGCCACAGTATGTGTTATTCCTTGATATGTTTGCTAATATTTATTACCTTATTACTAGTCTATTGCTTTGCTAACCTGGTATCAACTCCTATCATTAAATCACTTTACATTTATTATTTCCCCCCAACAAGCCTCCCTACACTAATCACAGAAAACAGCAACTGAAGACTCTGCCTTCATGTAGCATATCTGTAACTGACATGTTCTTCTTTAATGGAAATAAGAGTGTCATGCACTTTTGAGGAGCAGAGGAAACTGTCTGCACATCCATATTTTCATTCGCTACATTTCTATTGTCATTACACTGATATTCTTGCATTTCAAATGTATTATGCTTTTAAAAAAATGCAAAAGAAGTTCAGAAATAGCTGAACTGCCTTCCCCAGGCTCTTTTTTTTTTTGAGTCATCTAACAACCAGGTAAAAGGACATTCATATACATACCAGCCCAGAAATGTTTCTCTCTCCCAATACATCTGTCCTCATATTTCACATACCCTTTTCCTTCACTTATGAGTGGCAATGAATTCAAATGTGATTAATCTATCTGTTTTGTAAGCTTTGTTTATTAATTATGTAGTTAAATACCAATTAATTACATGGAGGTATACTAAAGACCCCCCAAAAAAACCCTATTGGATCATCCAGTTAATTTTTCTGCCTGTGATGGATACAGTTTCTAGATAGAGGATGTTTCAGATAATAAATGCTAAAATAATACAGTATCTGAATTAAAACTTCAGGAGGCAGATCCTCAACTGGTGTAAAGTAACATTGTCATAAACAGATACCTAAGGGTTAATGTCTCTTACACCTGGAAAGAGGTAACCTGAAGCACCTGACCAGAGGACCAATCAGGAAACCAGACTTTTTCAGGTCTGGGTGGAGGGAAGTTTGGGTCTGAGTTCTTTGTCTTGTGCCTATCTCCCTCTCGGCTATGGGAAGGATTTCTCTATTTCCTGCTTTCTAATCTTCTGTTTCCAAGTTGTAAGTACAAATATAGTAAGGCAGTAAGGTTTCTATTGTTTTTCTTTTGTATTTACATGGGTATAGTTGCTGGAATGTTTTGAATTGTATTCTTTTTGAATAAGGCTGTTTATTCATATTTCTTTTAAGCAAATGACCCTGTATTTGTCACCTTAATACAGAGAGACCATTTTTTATGTATTTTTCTTTCTTTTTACATAAAGCTTTCTTTTTAAGACCTGTTGGAGTTTTTCTTTAGTGGGGAACTCCAGGGAATTGAGTCTGTGCTCACCAGGGAATTGGTGGGAGGAAGAAGTCAGGGGGAAATCTGTGTGTGTTAGATTTACTAGCCTGACTTTGCATTCCCTCTGGGTGAGGGGGGAAGAGAGATTAGCTCTCGGTACCTCTGTTTTCCAAGGCTGGAAACGGGGAGGGTGGAATCCCTCTGTTTAGATTCACGGAGCTTGCTTTTGTGTATCTCTCCAGGAACACCTGGAGGGGGGAAGGGAAAAGGTTTATTTCCCTTTGTTGTGAGACTCAAGGGATTTGGGTCTTGGGGTCCCCAGGGAAGGTTTGGGGGGACCAGAGTGCCCCAAAACACTCTAATTTTTTGGGTGGTGGCAGCTTTATCAGGTCCAAGCTGGTAACTAAGCTTGGAGGTTTTCATGCTAACCCCCATATTTTGGACGCTAAGGTCCAAATCTGGGACTAGGTTATGACATGGTGGCAGCATTTGTGGGAAAGATAGAATCCAGAAGCCAGTAAGAATATTATATTTTGCTTTTCTCTGCTAGGGGCTTTTAAGCAGAGACAGTTTGATTTTAAAAGGAACCAGAGATAATTTTTTTTCCTCTGCTCTCTCTTGCAGTTTCTGGCTTGCATATTAAGCAAGCAACCATTAAGTAACTATTACGGATCTTTTGTCACACAATAGCACTCCCATTAGGAGTCAAATACCAGCACTATACATATGCAAATAAAGTGGTTTTTCTGGTTTACTTTACATTGAAAAGATTAGCTAGAGGAAGAAAGGGAAGAAGGCACTGTTGCTAGGCAGACGCCAGGAGGCAACAGAGCCTGCAGTTCAGACAATAAACACCGGAGGGCACCCCAACACAAGAAAACAGGAACCATGCCTACCAAGACAAAAATTGAGGCCGAAAAACAAATCAAAGAAGCAGAACACAGGCGAGAACTGGAAAAAAGACTACAAGAGATGGAGCTGAGAGAAAGAGAAAGAGAGGCAGCCTACAAAAGAGAGCAAGCAGCCAAAGATGCAGACCACCAAAAACAGCTGGAACTCCAGAGGGAAGCCCACCGACAGGCCATGGAATTAGAAAAGGCTAAGCAAAACACAGCTAACCCTAACAACCCTGCACCAATGATTGTTCCACAGCACAGGAAATTTCCCACCTACAAGGCAGGCGATGACACCGAGGCCTTCTTGGAAAATTTTGAAAGAGCCTGTCTTGGGTACAGCATCCCTGAAGACCAGTACATGGTAGAATTGAGGCCACAGCTCAGTGGACCTTTAGCAGAGGTGGCAGCTGAAATGCCTAAGGAGAACATGAACGACTATAAACTTTTTCAAACCAAGGCCAGATACAGAATGGGGATAACCCCGGATCATGCCCGTTGGCATTTCAGAACCCAAAAGTGGAAACCAGATGTGTCATTTCCCAAACACGCCTACTAGGTTGGGAAAAATTATGAGGCCTGGATATCAGGACACAATGTTAAATCCTTGGAAGAACTGCACCTCCTCATACAAATGGAGCAGTTCTTGGATGGTGTTCCTGAGGACATAACACGGTACATACAAGATGGAAAACCCAAAAATCTCACCGAGGCGGGGGAGATTGGAGCCAGATGGATGGAAGTGGCAGAAAGCAAGAAAGCTACTGTCAAGGGGAACGAATACCCCAGGGGGCACACCAACCATAAACCCTACAACCGAGGACAGCCAAAGACCCCACATACACCCCAAGTAACGCCACAGACGCCCTATTCTTCCACCTCACCAGTCTCCAGTAACTCACCTCGACCTAGTGACCCATCAGGTGGAAGATGCTTTAAGTGTAATGAACTGGGACATATCAAGGCCAACTGTCCAAAGAACGCCATCCGAGTGCAGTTCATTACACCACCATCACCCAAAAGATCCCCAGGCCCAGATGCGTCTCAAATACCCTTGGAGCGGAGGGAAAATTTGAGAGTGGGCAGAAAGAAGGTTACTGCGTGGAGAGACACGGGGGCACAAGTGTCAGCTATCCACTAATCCTTCGTAGAGCCCAAATTCATCAACCCAAAGGCCCAAGTGACAATTTACCCCTTCATGTCACAAGCTGTAGACTTGCCTACAGCTAAACTACCTGTCCAGTACAAAGGCTGGTCAGGAATGTGGACTTTTGCAGTCTATGACAACTATCCCATCCCCATGCTACTGGGGGAAGACTTGGCCAACCAGGTGAAGCGGGCCAAGAGAGTGGGAATGGTTACACGTAGCCAAACCAGGCAAGCTTCCAAACTCATTCCTGTTCCTGAGCTGTCCACAGGCGCCCCGTCTGTGTTACCAGAGACCCATACAGAGGTAGTGGACCCAGATTCCATGCCAACCACTGAAACAGCCACAGCACCTGCAGTCCCAGGCCCGGAACTGGAACAGCAACCAGCACCAGCAATTGCAACCACATCTTCAAACTCAACGCCAGTGGGCGCCAGCGAGCCAAAACTGGCAGAAGCAACAGACAGCCATACCCAAAAGGCTCAACCAGAGCCTGAAATACCCTCAGGTGCACCAGCGGAGAGCGGTTCACCAGCAACGGAAACAACCCCATCACCTACTTCGCTTCCAGAGGGACCAAGCCCAAGTCCCCAGTCTGAGGAAGAACTGGTGACCCCAGCCTCAAGGGAACAGTTCCAGACTGAGCAGGAAGCAGATGACAGCCTTCAGAAAGCGTGCGCGGTGGCACGGAGCACCCCACCGCCTGTCAGCTCTTCTAATCGATCCCGGTTTGTTATAGACCAAGGACTTTTATACAAGGAGATTCTTTCTGGTGGACACCGGGAAGAATGGCAGCCGCAAAAACAGTTGGTGGTTCCAACTAAGTACCGGGGGAAGCTCTTAAGCTTATCCCATGATCATCCCAGTGGCCATGCTGGGGTGAACAGAACCAAGGACCGGTTAGGGAAGTCCTTCCACTGGGAGGGGATGGGCAAGGACGTTGCCAAGTATGTCAGGTCTTGTGAGGTATGCCAAAGAGTGGGAAAGCCTCAAGACCAGGTCAAGGCCCCTCTCCAGCCACTCCCCATAATTGAGGTCCCATTTCAGCGAGTAGCTGTGGATATTCTGGGTCCTTTCCCAAAAAAGACACCCAGAGGAAAGCAGTACGCACTGACTTTCATGGACTTTGCTACCCAATGGCCGGAAGCAGTAGCTCTAGCCAACACCAGGGCTAACACTGTGTGCCTGGCCCTAACCAACATTTTTGCCAGGGTAGGTTGGCCCTCCGACATCCTTACTGATTCAGGATCTAATTTCCTGGCAGGGACCATGCAAAAACTGTGGGAAACTCATGGGGTGAACCACTTGGTTGCCACCCCGTACCACCATCAAACCAATGGCCTGGTAGAAAGGTTTAATGGAACTTTGGGGGCCATGATACGTAAATTTGTCAACGAACACTCCAATAATTGGGACCTAGTGTTGCAGCAGTTGCTGTTTGCCTACAGGGCTGTACCACATCCCAGTTTAGGGTTTTCACCGTTTGAACTTGTGTATGGTCACGAGGTTAAGGGGCCATTACAGTTGGTGAAGCAGCAATGGGAGGGGTTTACGCCTTCTCCAGGAACTAACATTCTGGACTTTGTAAGCAACCTACAAAGCACCCTCCGACACTCCTTAGCCCTTGCTAGAGAAAACCTAAAGGATGCTCAGGAAGAGCAAAAGCCTGGTATGACAGACATGCCAGAGAACGTTCCTTCAAGGTAGGAGACCAGGTTATAGTCTTGAAGGCGCAACAGGCCCATAAGATGGAAGCATCATGGGAAGGGCCATTCACGGTCCAAGAGTGCCTGGGAACTGTGAACTACCTCATAGCATTTCCCAATTCTTCACTGAAGCCCAGAGTGTACCATGTTAATTCTCTCAAGCCTTTCTATTCCAGAGACTTACAGGTTTGTCAGTTTACAGTCCAGGGAGATGATGCTGAGTGGCCTGACGGTGTCTACTACGATGGGAAAAAAGACGGTGGCGTGGAAGAGGTGAACCTCTCAACCACCCTGGAACGTCTGCAGGAGTGACAAATCAAGGAGCTGTGCACTAGCTTCGCCCCATTGTTCTCAGCCACCCCAGGACGGACTGAACGGGCATACCACTCCATTGACACAGGTAATGCTCACCCCATTAGAACCCCACCCTACTGGGTGTCTCCTCATGCTCAAGCTGCTATAGAACGGGAGATCCAGAACATGCTACAGATGGGTATAATCCGCTCATCTACCAGTGCATGGGAATCTCCAGTGGTTCTGGTACCCAAACCAGATGGGGAAATACGCTTTTGTGTGGACTACCGTAAGCTAAATGCGGTAACTCGTCCAGACAACTATCCAATGCCACGCACCGATGAGCTATTGGAGAAGTTGGGACGTGCCCAGTTCATCTCTACAATAGACTTAACCAAGGGGTACTGGCAAGAGATGAACCTGCCAAGGAGAGGTCAGCATTCGTCACCCATGCGGGGGTGTATGAATGTATTGTCCTTCCTTTTGGGCTGCGAAATGCACCCGCCACCTTCCAAAGGCTGGTAGATGGTCTACTAGCAGGACTGGGAGAATATGCAGTTGCCTACCTCGATGATGTGGCCATTTTTTCAGACTCCTGGCCCGAACACCTACTACACCTGGAAAAGGTCTTTGAGCGCATCAGGCAGGCCGGACTAACTGTTAAGGCCAAAAAGTGTCAAATAGGCCAAAACAGAGTGACTTACCTGGGGCACCAGGTGGGTCGAGGAACCATAAATCCCCTACAGGCCAAGGTGGATGCTATCCAAAAGTGGCCTGTCCCAAGGTCAAAGAAACAGGTCCAATCCTTCTTAGGGTTGGCCGGGTACTACAGGCGATTTGTACCACACTACAGCCAAATCGCTGCCCCACTGACCGACCTGACCAAATGCAAAAAGACCCAACCAAATGCAGTTAAGTGGACTGATGAGTGTCAAAAGGCCTTTACCCAGCTTAAGGCGACGCTGTCTGACCCTGTGCTCAGGACCCTGGACTTTGACAAGCCATTCCTAGTAACCACGGATGCATCTGAGCGTGGTATAGGAGCAGTACTCATGCAGGAAGCAACAGATCACAACTTCCATCCTGTCGTGTTTCTCAGCAAGAAACTGTCTGAGAGGGAAAGTCACTGGTCAGTCAGTGAACAGGAATGCTATGCCATTGTGTACGCCCTGGAAAAGCTACGCTCATATGTTTGGGGACGGCGGTTCCAACTACAAACTGACCATGCTGCACTAAAGTGGCTTCATACTGCCAAGGGGAACAACAAGAAACTTCTTCATTGGAGTTTAGCTCTCCAAGATTTTGATTTTGAAATTCAGCACATCTCAGGAGCTTCTAACAAAGTAGCGGATGCACTCTCCCATGAGAGTTTCCTAGAATCCAGTAGTTAAAAAGTGTTCTTAAAATGTAGAAGTCTGTTAGTTATATACTTAGTGGTATGTGTAAAGGTGCATGTGTTGTATTAATCTGGTTATTTTAAAGTTCTAGGAGGAAATCGCCGCCAGTGAACTTCCCCACTGTCTGCAATTTGGGGGGCGTGTCATAAAGATACCTAAGGGTTAATGCCTCTTACACCTGGAAAGAGGTAACCTGAAGCACCTGACCAGAGGACCAATCAGGAAACCAGACTTTTTCAGGTCTGGGTGGAGGGAAGTTTGGGTCTGAGTTCTTTGTCTTGTGCCTATCTCCCTCTCGGCTATGGGAAGGATTTCTCTATTTCCTACTTTCTAATTTTCTGTTTCCAAGTTGTAAGTACAAATATAGTAAGGCAGTAAGGTTTCTATTGTTTTTCTTTTGTATTTACATGAGTATAGTTGCTGGAATGTTTTGAATTGTATTCTTTTTGAATAAGGCTGTTTATTCATATTTCTTTTAAGCAAATGACCCTGTATTTGTCACCTTAATACAGAGAGACCATTTTTTATGTATTTTTCTTTCTTTTTACATAAAGCTTTCTTTTTAAGACCTGTTCGAGTTTTTCTTTAGTGGGGAACTCCAGGGAATTGAGTCTGTGCTCACCAGGGAATTGGTGGGAGGAAGAAGTCAGGGGGAAATCTGTGTGTGTTAGATTTACTAGCCTGACTTTGCATTCCCTCTGGGTGAGGGGGGAAGAGAGATTAGCTCTCGGTACTTCTGTTTTCCAAGGCTGGAAACGGGGAGGGTGGAATCCCTCTGTTTAGATTCACAGAGCTTGCTTTTGTGTATCTCTCCAGGAACACCTGGAGGGGGGAAGGGAAAAAGGTTTATTTCCCTTTGTTGTGAGACTCAAGGGATTTGGGTCTTGGGGTCCCCAGGGAAGGTTTGGGGGGATCAGAGTGCCCCAAAACACTCTAATTTTTTGGGTGGTGGCAGCTTTACCAGGTCCAAGCTGGTAACTAAGCTTGGAGGTTTTCATGCTAACCCCCATATTTTGGACGCTAAGGTCCAAATCTGGGACTAGGTTATGACAAACATAGCTGCATTAGAGGGGTAGCCGTGTTAGTCTGTATCCACAAAAACAAAAAGGATTCTTTTACTTTTTTCTTTATAATAAAGTTCTTCTTTTAAGAACCTGATTGATTTCAGTGTCCTGAAGACAAAGGGTCTGGTCTGTGCTCTCACTGCTAAGGCAATTAGTTGGTATATTATTCTCAAGCCTTCCCAGGAAAGGGGGTGAAGAGGCTTGGAGGGATATTTTGGAGGGATAGGGATTCCAAGTAACCCTTCCCTGAATTTTTGTGTAAATCACTTGGTGGTGGCAGCAATACCATCCAAGGACAAGGAAAGGAATTTGTGCCTTGGGAAAGTTTTAACCTAAGCTGGTAGAAAATAAGCTTAGGGGGTCTTTCATGCAAGTCCCCACATTTGTACGCCAGAGTTCAGAGTCGGGGAGGAACCCTGACAGCATCTGAGGCCTTGTCTATATTATGAAGTTACAGTGGTTTTCCTTAGGCCTTGTCTACACACAAGTGAAATGCTTTAATTAAACTGGTTAAGTTAAACTGTTTTAAAGCCCTATGCGGACACTCATTTCAGTTTAAGGGTATGTCTTCACTAGCAATGTTAAAGCACTACTGTGACAATACTTTAATGTGGCTGTGTAGTCGTGGCACCAGTGCTGGGAGAGCTCTCCCAGCGCTGTAAAAAAACCACCCCCACAAGGGGAATAGCTACCGCTCTCAGCACTGGTGCACTGTCTACACTGCCACTTTACAGCACCGAAACTTGCAACACTTGGGGGAGAGAGGGGTGTTGTGTTTTTTCACACCTCTGAGTGAGAAAGTTTCAGAGCTGTAAAGTGGCAGTGTAGACAAGGCCTAAGAATAACTCATTTTGGTTTAGCTAAACTTGTTCCTAAACAATTTAAACTAAATTGAATTAAGCCTGGTTTAAATAAAAAAAGAGCATCCATGAATCTTTCATACTGGTTTAACTAAATTGGTTTAAATTCACATCTTAAGTTAAATTGGTGCAATTATGTGTGTAGACGAGCTCTTAAGGTGTGATTTTAAAACTGATTTAGTTAAAATGGTCTGAAAGACTGTGGTTGCTCTCCTTTCAGTTTAAATATGCTTAAATGACAGACAAGGGCCATACAACTGTTGAAAAAAATGGCAATGTCTACAAGTGCTTACAGATCTTGTCTAGACTAGGATTTAAAAGTGTGATATAAAATCATGTGAGCTCGCTTGGGGTATGTCTACACTGGAAACTTTAAAGTGCTGCTGCGGGAATGCTCCCATGGCAGTGCTTTGAAGTGCAAGTGTGGTCACATGCAAGTGATGGGAGAGAGCTCTCCCAGTGCTCCTGGTAATCCACCTCCATGAGGAAATTAGCTCCAAGCACTATGTCTACACTAGCGCTTTAAAGTACTCAGACTTGCTGCGCTCAGGGGGGTGATTTTTCACCCCCCTGAGCCGGCAAGTTAGAGCGCTATAAAATGTAAGTGTAGACAAGCCTTTGATCTCACTAACACCTTTAAAACTCTAGTCAGGACAAGGCATATGTTAAACTGATCTAGTTAAAGCCTAGAGGGGAGCTGTGCTAAATTACAACTTGCTTTGTCTTGACTAGCGTTTTAGGAAATGTTAGATTGTGGTAGGTAGCAAGATCTCAGTAATGTCACACTGTTAAATTCTAATCTAGACAAAGCCTCAGAGAATAGCATGGTCCTACTATCTTATTATTTTAATGAGAAATTGCACAGGATTTGCAAGACCTACACGACTTTTCAGTGTGAAGCAAAGTATGGAGTCTAAGGGGTTAGGGCCATGTCTGCTCTTAGTTACACTGGTCTAAATGCAGAATAACTCCACTAAAGTCCAGTTTTACACTGGTGTAAACTGAGAGCAGATTTTAGCACTGAGGCGATACCAATCTACTGGGGTGTGTGTATGATACATATGTACATAGAATCAAAGGACTGGAAGGAACCTCGAGAGGTCATCTAGTCCAGTACCCTGCACTCATGGCAGGACTGTATTATCTAGACCATTCCTGACACGTGTTTGTCTAACCTGCTCTTAAAAATCTCTAATGATGGAGATTCCACAAACTCCCTAGACAATTTATTCCAGTGCTTAACCACTCTGACAGTTAGGAATTTTTTCCTAATGTCCAATTTAAATCTCCCTTGCTGCAATTTAAGCTTCATGTCTTATCATCAAAAGTTAAGAACAATTTTTCTCCCTCCTTGTAACAACCTTTTATGAAAACTGTTATCATGTCCCCTTTCAGTCTTCTCTTTTCCAGACTAAACAAACCCAGTTTTTTCAATCTTCCCTCATAGGTCATGTTTTCTAGACCTTTAATCATTTTTGTTGCTCTTCTATGGACTTCTCCAATTTGTCCAAATCTTTCCTGAAATGTGGTGCCCAGAACTGGACACAATATTCCAGTTGAGGCCTAATCAGACCGGAAGAATTGCTTCTCATGTCTTAGTTATGACACTCCTGTAAATACATCCCAGAATGTTGTTTGCTTTTTTTGCAACAGTGTTAACTCATATTTAGCTTGTGGTCCACTATGTGGTCCCCCAGATCCCTTTCCGCAGTACTCCTTCCTAGGCAGTCATTTCCCATTTTGTATGTGTGCAACTGATTGTTCCTGCCTATATGGAGAACTTTGCATTTGTCCTCATTGAATTTCATCCTCTTTACTTCAGACCATTTCTCCAGTTTGTCCAGATCATTTTGAATTTTAATCCTATCCTCCAAAGTACTTGCAACCCCTCCCAGCTTGGTGTTGTCCACAAACTTTATGTGTTCTCTCTATACCATTATCTAAATTATGAAGATATTGAACAGAACTGGACCCAGAACTGATGCTTGAGGGACCCCACTTGTTATGCCCTTCCAGCATGACCTTGAATCACTGATAACTACTCTCTGGGAAAAGTTTTCCAACCAGTTTTGCATCCACCTTATAGTAGCTCCATCTAGGTTGCATTTCCCTAGTTTGTTTATGAGAAGTTCATGTGAGACAGTATCAAAAGCTTTACTAAAGTCAAGATATACCACATCTACCACTTCCCCTCTATCCAGAAGGCTTGTTACCCTGTCAAAGAAAGCTATCAGGTTGGTTTGACATGATTTGTTCTTGACAAATCCATGCTGACTGTTACTTATCACCTTATTATTTTCTAGATGTTTGCAAATTGATTGCTTAATTATTTGCTCCATATCTTTCCGGATACAGAAATTAAGCTGTTTTGTAATTCTCTGGGTTGTCCATAGTTCCCTTTTTATATTCGCCCTTTCCCAGTCTTCTGGAATCTCTCCTGTCTTCCATGACTTTTCAAAGATAATAGCTAATGGCTCAGATATCTCCTCAGTCAGCCCCTTGAGTATTCTAGGATGCATTTCATCAGGCCTAGATGACTTGAAGATATCTAACTTGTCTAAGTAATTTTTAACTTGTTCTTTTTCTATTTCAGCCTCTGATTCTACCTTGATTTCACTGACATTCACTATGTTAGATGTCCAATCACACCAATCTTCTTGATGAAAACCAAAACAAAGAATTAAGCAAGCACTTCTGCCATTTTCACATTTTCTGTTATTATCCCCGCCTCCCCCCTTAACCGAGTAACCTGTCTTTGGTCTGCCTCTTGCTTCTAATGTATTTGTAGAATGTTTTAATGTTACTCTTTATGTCTCTAGCTAGTTTGATCTCATTTTGTGCCTTGGCCTTTCTAATTTTGTCCCTACATACTTGTGTTATTTGTTTGACCTAGTTCCCACTTTTTGTAGGACTTTTTTTATTTTTAGATCTCAACGTTAAATTAGACGTTAAATTAGAGGAAGATCGTTTAGTGCACTAACTAGGAAATCACCTTTACAAGGAAGCAGCTATATTAATTTCATTTTCAGTGGAAACATGGGGAGTGAGGGAAATTAATATTTGCTTTCAATCTTATTAACAGAACTGTCAAGCAATTAAATAAATTAATCACGATTAATTGCACAATTAAAAAATTTCAATTAATCGCACGATTAGCCACATTGTTAAACAATAATAAAATACCATTTATTTAAATATTTTTGGATGTTTTCTACATTTTCAAATATTTTGATTTCAACTGCAATACAGAATACAAAGTATACCGTGCTTATCTTATATTTATTTTTATTACAAGTATTTGCAATGTAAAAAACCAAAAGAAATAGTATTTTTCAATTCACCTAATACAAATGCTGTAGTGCAAGCTCTTTATCATGAAAATTGAACTTACAAATGTAGAATTACATACAAAAATCCCTGCATTTAAAAATTAAACTATGTAAGATTTTAGAACCTGCAAGTCTATTCAGTCTTACTTCTTGTTCAACCAATCGCTCAGACAAACAAGTTTGTTTACATTTGCAGGAGATATTGCTGCCTGCTCGTTTACAGTGTCACCTGAAAGTGAGAACAGGCGTTCTCATGGCACTGTTGTAGTTGGTGTCACAAGATATTTATGTGCCAGATACTCTAAACATTCATATGTCCCTTCATGCTTCAACCACCATTCCAGAGGACATGCATCCATGCTGATAACAGAGTCTGCTTGACAACAATCCAAAGCAGTGCAGACCAATGCATGTTCATTTTTATTATCTGAATCAGATGCCACCAGCAGAACGTTGGTTTTCTTTTTTGGTGGTTCGGGTTCTGTAGTTTCCGCATTGGAGTGTTGCTCTTTTAAGACTTCTGCAAGCATGCTCCACACCTCGTCCCTCTCACATTTTGGAAGGCACTTCAGATTCTTAAATCTTAGGTCAAGTGCTGTAGCTATCTTTAGAAATCTCACATTGGTACCTTCTTTGCATTTTGTTAAATCTGGAGTGAAAGTGTTCTTAAAATGAACAACATGTACTGGGTTATCATCCAAGACTGCTATAGCATGATATATAAGGCAGAATGCAGGTAAAACAGAGCAGGAGACATACAATTCTCCCCCAAGGAGTTCAGCCACTAATTTTTTTTTAAACGAGCATAAAAGCATAAAAGCATGTCCTTTGGAATGCTGGCCGAAGCATGAAGGGGCATATGAATGTTTAGCATATCTGGCACTTTGCAATGCTGGCTACAAAATGCAAATGCCTCTTCTCACTTTCTGGTGACATTGTAAATAAGAAGAGAGCAGCATTATGTCCTGTAAATGTAAACAAACTTGTTTGTCTTAGCGATTGGCTGTACAAGAAGTAGGACTGAGTGAACTTGTAGGGTCTGAAGTTTTACATTGTTTTGTTTTTGAGGACAGATATGTATAAAAAAAAATCTACATTTGTAAATTGCACTTTCAAAATAAAGAGATTGTACTACTGTACTTGTATGAGGTGAATTGAAAAATACTATTTCTTTTGTTTATTATTTATGCAGTGTAATAAAAAATAATATACACTTTGATTTGAATTATGACACAGAATGCAATATATATGAAAATGTAGACAAACATCAAAAACATTTAATATATTTCAGTTGGTATTCTATTGTTTAACATTGCGATTAAATCTGCAATTAATCACGATTAATTTTTTTGAGTTAACTGCATGAGTTAACTGCGATTAATTGACATCTCTGCTCAGGGCCGGCACTTCCATTTTGGTGACCTAGGTGGTCGTGTAGGGCACCAGGATTTGGGAGGGTGGCATTTTGCGGCCCTCAGCGGCAATTCGGCTGCGGGGGTCCTTCCGTGCTCTGGGTCTTCGGTGGCAATTCTGCGGCAGATCCTTCACTCGCTCCGGGACCTGCCGCTGAAGTGCCCTGAAGACCGGGAGCGCAGAAGGCCCCTCCCCACCACAGAATTGCCGCCGATCAGGAGCGCGGAAACACCCCTGCCTAGGGCACCAAAAACCCTGGCACCGCTCCTGTCTCTACTTATTAATGGAAGAAATTTTAACACTGGCAGATCTTGTCTTAGCCCAGTGAATATCAAAATAGTACATATTTGGCCATATTTGCATTATAAATTTATATTTAATGACTTAAATGTAAGTATGTCCTCTGAATTAAAAGACACAAAAATTCCCCTGCCTTCCCATGCCTTTACTTTTTGTTCTTTTGCCTTTTTTTCTATTTTCTGTTTAGTCTTCAAAAAACACCCCAAAACAATAAAATATATATAATAAAACAAAAGATGAAAAACCTCTGCATTTAACCAAATTAAAACATATGTTTGTAAATGTTGGTTATTCTAAATATTACAGCAGCACACTTTTTGGTACCCAGAGTTCTTGTCACAGACAGATTTTTAAAAAATGTTTATAACCATTGTTTATAAAAATATGGTCTCCATTCTTGAGGTTCCCTCTAAAAGTGACACATGCCAGCAACTGATCATTTCAGAAACCTGAAGCAGTATTTCTAAAAAGAAAAAAAATCAAAGTCATTTCAAAACAGATTCTGGAAGCTTTGAAGGCTATATTTCCAATCAGTCAGAAGCCTAAGGTTTGATTTTTCCAAGTCAGAAACCAACAATGTGAGCAACTGTGGGTATGCCTACTCAAGAGCTGGAAGGTATACATTTTAGCTGGAGGAGCCATCCATATGCATGTGCCAGGGCTGGAGCACCCCAAAAAAATTAATGGGTACCTAGCACCCAGTGGTAGCCAGCTCTCCTCCTCCCTGCAGCACCTCCCTTCCACTGGTGGCCCCAACTATGAACTCCTCCCCTCCCTCCCAATGCCTCCTGCCCTCTGCAATCAGCTGGGGGTGGGGCAGGGGCAGAAAGAAGCAGGGTGGGGGTGGGGACTTGGGGGAAGAGGTCGGGTGGGGGCAGGACCTGGGGCAGAGCAGGGGTTTGAGCAGCCCCCGGGGCCGGAGGAAGCTGGCGCCTGTGAGCCATACCCAGACTAGCTCTGATTGAGCTGGCACACTATAAATAGAAGTGTAACTATGGTGGTGAGAGCAGGAGCGGCGCCAGGGTTTTTGGCGCCCTAGGCGGGGTCCTTCCGTGCTCCTGGTTGGTGGCAATTCGTTGGCAGGGGGGGTCCTTCCATGCTCCCGGTCTTTGGGGCACTTCAACGGCGGGTCCCAGAGTGAGTGAAGGACCTGCTGCCGAATTGCCGCCGAAGACCCGGAGCGCGGAAGGACCCCCCGCCACCAAATTGCCGCTGTGGGTCGCAAAATGCCACCCTCCCAAATCCTGGCGCACTAGGTGACCGCCTAGGCCGCCTAAATGAAAGTGCCGGCCCTGGGTGAGAGGGGCTAGTTGCTTCATATATGATTCCCTCTGAGACCTTAGGTACATACTTGGGTGACTAGTCCATCCCACCACTCGTGTACCTTCTATTTTTAGTGTGCTCACTCAATGAGAGCGCACACCTTTCTGTTCCAGTGTAGATACGCCTACAGTGTCTAAGGGTTTGTCTATATTACAAGCACTATAGTGGCACAACTGTGGTTGCTGAAAGAATGGGGTTTTCCATCGCTATAGTAAATCCATGCCCTTGGGGTGATAGGTACGTTGATGGAAGAATTCTTCTGTTGACCTAACTGTATCTATAGTTGGGGTTAGGTTAACTTAGCTATATTGCAAGGGATGCGAAATTTTTCATAGCCCTGAGCTTTATAGCTTGGTTGACCTAAGTTTTGGGTATAGACCAGGCCTAATTTGCATAATTTTTCTTACTGCATGTACAAGTAGGTATGTAAGTGGCCCTGTATCCAGTTTGTATGAGCATTTGTCCTAATGGTGCATACAGATGTGTGCTCATTTTTGGTATCCAGCCCTAGACATCTGTCTGTTCGAAAATCTGGCCTCAAATACAGGCCTCACAGGAATGTGATATAAATGCCTATGTTTAATGCTTTCTATAGTAAATTAACATACATGATTAGAACTTGAGCCTAGTACCTAAAGAGCTGGGAAAAAAAATCACCTTATTGGGTGAACTCTGAAGTATTCTCACTGCAGTATTTGCCGGAGCTATGTCCCAGTGTGCCTCACAGAACAAGAACTGAACAGCTTTTCTTGTTGTCAGATACTGTACATTACTTATATTTCCTCCTCTTCTGCTGAAGGAATGAAGATTGAAAAAGGGATTTCTTTAACATTTCTGAAACGAATCAAACATTTTACTATGACTTAGAGTCACGTCATTACCCTGTTTAAATGAAGTGAAGGCCTGATCCAGCTCACACTGAAATCAGTGGGAATCTGTCCCCTGACTTCACTGTTTGATTGATTGGGCCTCTAAAACTTGGGAAAGGAGAGCCCTGGGAGCAGCCATTCTCTTTGTGCCCACCTCACAGTACATCCCAAAAGCAGTGGTGCAGGTTCCCCCATACCAACCTCTCCACCTGTGTCCAACCTGACATACAGGCACAGCACTGTATTTTAAGTAGGAATAGCCATGAAGTAAGGGGAAGATTTTCCAAGACAGAAAGGACTGACAGTCAATGGAATTTAGGTTCCTAATTCCCATTTGGGCTTTTGAAATCTCCCCTTAACTGAACAAAGGCAAAATGGTGGCAATTTAACTGATCTATTAATTTCCAGACATTTTTTCCTTCCCTGTTATTACTCTAATGTTGTTTGAAGTCTCCAGACTGTGATTATTTGTCCTTTAAAAAAATTCTGAGCTCAAACCGGACTTCAAGAGTCTGGGAAAAGCTCAGAATATGTTGCAATGCAGTCTTTGAGGAAGTTAAACTGGTTTCTGAATGAGTCTAAACGATTGAACAATCTTGTTTTATAACAGTTTGGCTAAACTCTTACCAGAGAAATATATCCTCTCCTTTAGAAGGAGGAAGTATATTCTACTAAGTAGGCCACAGGGTTGTAAGTCAGGAGATGCTGCATTTTCAAAAGAAGCATGCAAGTTTTCATAGCAATGCAAAGAATTTTGCATAGAAATGATTTGGGTTTAAGATATTAAATAGAGCTATTGTATAACAAATAGATTTGTGAATGTATTTGTAAGTAAATGGTTTGACTTCAGTTCACTGTTATTCAGAGAGTCATATTATTCATTATGCATGATCACTCATATTCATAGAATCATAGACCTGGAAGGGACCTCGAGAGGTCATCTAGTCCAGTCCCCTGCACTCAAGGCAGGACTAAGTATTATGTAGACCAGTGGTTCTCAAATTTTTGTATTGGTGACGTCTTTCACATAGCAAGCCTTTGAGTGCGACTTCCTGCCTCCTTATAAATTAAAAACACTTTTTAATATATTTAACAGCATTATAAATGTTGGAGACAAAGCAGGTTTGGAGTGGAGGCTGACAGCTCGGGATCAAAAGGCCTAAAAATGGAAATGAATTTTTTCAGATTATAGAATCATAGAACTGGAAGGGACCTCGAGAGGTCATCTAGTCCAGTCCCCTGCACTCAAGGCAGGCCTAAGTATTATCTAGATCATCCCTGACAGGTGTTTGTCTAACCTGCTCTTAAAAATCCCCAATGATGAAGATTCCACAACTTCCCTAAGCAATTTATTCCAGTGCTTAACTACTCTGACAGGAAGTTTTTCGTAATGTCCAACCTAAATCACCCTTGCTGCAATTTAAGCCCATTGCTTCTTGTCCTATCCTCAGAGGTTAAGAAGATCAATTTTTCTCCCTCCTCCTTGTAACAACCTTTTATGTACCTGAAAGCTGTTATCAAGTCCCCTCTCAGTCTTCTCTTCTCCAGATTAAACAAACTCAATTTTTTCAATCTTCCCTCATAAGTCATGTTTTCTAGACCTTTAATCATTTTTGTTGCTCTGGACTTTCTCCAATTTGTCCACATCCTTCCTGAAATATGGCACCCAGAACTGGACACAATAGTCCAGTTGAAGCCTAATCAGTGCGGAGTACAGCGCAAGAATTACTTCTCGTGTCCTGCTTACAACACTCCTGCTAATAGGAGTATAGGAGTGTAGGAGAGCACTTCAACCTCCCTGGCCACACTATTGCAGACCTTAAGGTGGCCATCCTGCAGCAAAAAAACTTCAGGACCAGACTTCAAAGAGAAACTGCTGAGCTTCAGTTCATCTGCAAATTTGACACCATCAGCTCAGGATTGAACAAAGACTGTGAATGGCTTGCCAACTACAGAACCAGTTTCTCCTCTCTTGGTTTTCACACCTCAACTGCTAGAACAGGGCCTCATCCTCCCTGATTGAACTGACCTCGTTATCTCTAGCTTGCTTGCTAGCATATATATACCTACCCCTGGAAATTTCCACCACATGCATCTGAAGAAGTGGGTATTCACCCACGAAAGCTCATGCTCCAAAATGTCTGTTAGTCTATAAGGTGCCACAGGATTCTTTGCTGCTTTTACAGATCCAGACTAACACGGCTACCCCTCTGATACTTGACTCCTGCTAATATATCCCAGAATGATGTTTGCTTTTTTTGCAACAGCGTTACACTGTTGACTCATATTTAGCTTGTGAGGCACTATGACCCCCAGACCCCTTTCCGCAGTACTCCTTCCTAGGCAGTCATTTCCCATTTTGTATGTGTGCAACTGATTGTTCCTTCCTAAGTGTAGTACTTTGCATTTAATCCATTTCATTTATTTTCATATTGGAATGGAAGGGCATTATTTGTTACTCACTATATGTCATATGTTATTCACCTGTTTAACATCCAATCAGGGAGCTCTAAGAGCATGTCTATACTGACAAAGTTACAGCGCTGGCAGTTCCAGCACCACTCAGAGAGTGCAGAAGGAAAACTGCTATTGTGTGTTGAGCTGCCTGCACAATCATGGCACTTGCAGCGGTGTTTGGAGCAGTGCACTCTGGGCAGCTATCCCAGAAAGCACCTTTCTCTTTTGCCGCTAAGACTTGAGGGAAGGCGGAGAGGGTCACGTGGCATCGTGGGTCCTGTCCTAATGCCCTGTGATGCATTACTACGCAACCCAGCAATCCCTGTGCTTCCATCCGCATTTGGCGCCATCTTTTAACGGTTTGTGTACTGCGCACCCTACCTCTTCGGGCTGCAGGAATGGATCCTGAATGGCTGACTAGTATGCTGCTCGCTCTGACCAACACATCATGAGCGGCAGTGGAGTTATTCCTTAAACTACAAAGGCAAGTGGAGTGCGACATTGATCTCGCCATGTGTAGTAGCTAACACACGAGATTGCTTGTGGCATTCACGGAGGTGCTGACCACAGCAGAATGCCAATTTTGGGCTTGAGAAAAACACAGAGTGGTGGGATCACATCATGATGCACGTCTGGGATGATGAGCAGTGGCTGCAGAACTTTTGCATGAGGAAAGACACATTCATGGAACTGTGTGATGAACTTGCCCCAGCCCTGTGGTGCAAGGACATGACAATGAGAGCTGCTCTGTTGCTAGAGATGCGCGTGGGAATTGCACTGTGGAAGCTGGCTACTCCAGCCCCTGATCGGTCACTTACCAGTTTGGAGCGGGAAAGTCGACCGTTGGAGTCGTGTTGATGGAAGTGTGCAGGGCCATTAATTGCATCCTGCTCCGAAAGACCGTGACTCTGGGCAATGTTTGTGATGTGGATGGCTTTGCACAAACTGGCTTCCCTAACTGTGGAGCAGTGATAGATGGGACGCACATTCCAAATCTGGCACCAGACCACCTAGCCACCGAGTGCATGAATTGGAAGGGGTATTTCTCAATGGTTCTCCAGGCGCTTGTGGACCACCCTGGGTGTTTCACAGACATTAACGTAGGCTGGTCTGGAAAGATGCATGACATACGCCTCTTTCGGAACACTGGTCTGTTCAAGAAGCTGCAAGCATGGACTTTCTTCCCGGACCAGAAGATCACCGTAGGGGAAGTTGAAATGCCCATTGTGATCCTGAGAGACCCCACCTACCCCTTAATTCCGTGGCTTATGAAGCCGTACACGGGGCAACTTGACAGCAGCAAGGAGCAGTTAATAACAGGCTGAGCAAATGCAGAATGACTGTTGAATGTGCATTTGGCCATTTAAAAGCCCACTGGCGATGCCTATATGGGAAGCTGGACCTGGCCGATGACAATATTCCTATGCTTATTGCTGCATGCTGGACACTCCATAATATTTGTGAAGGAAAGAGTGAAAGCTTCACTCAGGGCTGGAGCTCAGAGGCTCAGTGCCTGGAGGCTGAGTTTGTACAGCCAGAGACCAGGGCTATTAGAGGGTCTAAGTATACCCCTGTGACCAAACCTACAATAAGTTAAACAATGAGTAGCGAATAGCTGTAATGAATAGTTTGAGAAACAACCTGCAGTCTGAAAATTATCCAGTTTACAGGTGTATTAGTTACAAACAATTAATATATTTGCAGAAATCAGGAATGGTTTGTGATCCAACAAGAAAAACAAAAAGCTTTGGCAATTAGGTATACAGGTCCTACAAGGCATGTGAGGGAAATCACCCTGGAGCCAGCTCTACCCTGTACTGGGGTTATCTCTGAAAATGCTTATGAGAGAGGGAATGTGGTCACTGAGGGAGGACGCGGACTCAGGGAACGTGTTGACATTTATAATAATGGCCATGCTGCTAATGCTGGCTTTAGAGTTAAAGCCAGAGTTTCATGAGTAGAGTGAGCTACAACTCCTCTCTTCCCTCAGTGCTGAGGGATGGGGGCATAGATCAGTGTTCACATTGCATTCCCCTTCAGTACCTGGCCCAAACTGGGGAAGCTAATGATTCAACCAGTGGACCAAATTCGGTGATGAATCCTGGCCAAGTGCCACCCGAGGCACAGTTGTGCATATGCTAAGAAGAAGCGGTTAGGGATCAATATCGTTCTCTTCCAAAAACAAGAGAGCAGGGAAGGCTGGGAAATGTAGTGCCTAATGCAGCCCTGTTGTAGTCCTATGCTGGGACAGAGCATGATAGGAATGTAAAAAACCTGCCCTTCCCACAGTGGAGAGACACCTGGAAAGAAGTAGCCTATTTACATGCTAGTGACATCTCCTGGAAGCTGTAGGTGAGTGAACCCATTTCTTTGTTTGTTTGGGTCTTTTTTCTTGGCAGTGGGTTTGTGGCAGATTTCTCTGATGAGGGTCTAAAACAATTTTTTAAAAACTGTGGCTACACTCTACTGCTTTTTTCACTGAAATGAAATAAAGCCATATAAAGGCAGAGAGAGTTTTTGTTGTTTTTCTGTTTGTAACCTTCATTGTCACCCTGCTGTTTTGTTTGAACTGCTATAGGCTTAAGTTAATAATGTCTTTGATTCAATGAATATTACTTAGCTGGCTATAAAATGTAATATACAACCAAAAAGAAATATTCATACTGAACTCTCAGGTGATAGCCAATGGAAAAGAAGAAAATCCATTTGGGCGTCAAGCAAAGGGTGACAAATGTATTCTAAGGTCAGGGCTGAACTGTGAGTCTAATTATGACTTGTGGACCAAGGCTACAGTTAGGGCCATATACAACGTTTGATCTAGTGTGGGTCTCCTGCTGAAGGGAATGGGAAATGAATTTTCACAAAGATCAGGGATAAAATATGGCCCTTATGGAGTAGTGCTGGCAGTTTTAAATATGGAAGTTACTACTGTATTTAGCATCACTCACTGGGGAAAAGATGATGCAGGACTCTTTCAGGGGCTACTTCTGACCCTGGTTTGTTTAGGTGTCCATGTAACCGTGCATACAAATTAAGAATGCAATGGTAAGCACATGTTGCATAGGCAATTTCCAGCCTCAGTCTGTTTTTTCTTTTCTTTTTAAAGAAAATTTGACACTTCAAAAAGTCATTATTAGTCTTCAGAGATAATATGCCATTGACATAAATGAGGACAGTTCACACTTCTCTTAAAACCATTATTTCAGATTACCCAAGACAGTGCTATATTAGTTCGCATCCAGAAGGTTTACTTTGCAACTCTATAGAACCGTGTGTTTTGGTTTTTTCTCTCTCTCTCTGCAGAATCATGGATAGGTTTCTTGATCTGTTAGTGCCTTTCTTTTCATCTCACTTTATAGATTCATTAGAAGTTGATGAAAAAGTAATTCAGTCCTTCCTTACTGGAATAGAACTGGAACTCCACAGACACATTTAGCATGAAGAAAAGAGAGGGTAAGAAATGTTTTCGCTCTAGCACATGTGGGAAAATGTAACTACTGCAATGCTTTAAAAGATTCTTTCTGAAGTGTTTATAGAACTCCAAGCACTGGGCAAGCGAGGCTCTGAAGATGGCAAGAAGGCATAACAAAGATATGAAGCCATTTTTTGATGGGGCAACAGAGAAATAGACTGTAATCACTTCATATAAATAAAACGAAGAATTCCATGGATGTTACATTCTGTTAACTGTTATGTGTTTACTACAAGGAAAAGAGGAGACAAGAGGAACTCTTTCAGTGGCTTGAGGAATTGTATGCTCCCCATGTAGGTGACTCAGGGACATATAAAAAGAGACTGCCCCTAGCTGGACTGCGGGCTGGCTGAATTTTGTGGTTGGACTGGGACACTGGTGGAGTGGTGAAAAAGAAAAATGCCAATTGTCTCTGAAAGTGGGAGGAGATGGGAACAAGGCCTGGTGGACACTGCCTCAGGATGTTTGCTGATCAGAAAAGATGTGACAAAACCACACAGGATTCTGCCAGGGGAGAGGCTGAGGTTGGAGTGCATTCACTGGAGTCCATCTGCCCAATGGCTGAGATACACCTGGAAGCAGGTTGGGGAAGTTCTGATGGAAGCGGGTTGGGGTAGTAGGTAGGTTGCCCCATCCAGTAGTGCTAGGGCCTGACTGGAGCACCTTCCCAGGGATGAGACCAGGTGTCTGGGGTTTACACTGAGGAACAGAGCATTGAAGGAAGATGAAAAGGAGGTGCAAAGTAGAGCAGTGTTTCTTATATCTGGCCACTCTGTGATAAGGTATTGTAATAGGTGGACAACTAGTCTGGTGCATAGGGCAATTCATATGTTCCTACTTACTAGCATCCTGAAAATACTGAGTCTAATACAGATGCAATTTTTCTGCCTGTGGTAGTTTTGCCAAGTCAGATGCTGGGAATCTTCTTTCCTGTGATGGACAATTACACCAGTGTGAAATAAACCCCCTATGTTCTGAATACAGACTAATTGCAGAATGCCCCAAAGGTTTCTGTATTAGCTGAAAGACTTATATTCAATGTAACTAGTTAAATGCCTCATCTGTGTTATATTCTTACATTTAAGGCCACACTGCTACCCTTCAAGCAGTGTGAATGTCTCCAGGAGCACTCCGTGAATCTCTCACTATCTTTCAGTAGTTAGCTCAGCTTGACCCTGAAAACAAACACTAATTTCTATAAATGTTTGTGTGGTAACTGACAGAAATATTCTACTGTGTTGGCCCTTACAGTCCAAAATTGTTCTTTTAACTAATTCTTTGGAACTGGCTCCAAAGCTGAAAGGGTTTCAGTCTCGTTATAGTTAAACTCTAAGCAAATGAAGAAAAAATATATAGAGGTTGATTACCATTATAAATCCATCAGTGGGTGATGGGTGGGTAAGTGGGTGACTAATACTGGTTATAGCTCATTACTTTTTTTTAAGTGCTTCCCGAAAAGAACTTCTCAGACTGTTATGGTAAGTCTTTGTCTCTTACAAATTTTAAAGAAAGTACTAGAAGGAGGCATGTCAGTCTTGGGATGCTGTCGTACAAGGACAGGCCAACCTTTGACCCAGCTAGTTCTCTCCTGAGGATGTGACCAGTCTCTTCTGCATTTCAGTTCCACTGGACAGATCATGATCACACCATCCAAGGGGGAATCACCCACCTTCTATGGAAAGAGATTCCACCACCTAAGCAGCAGAGTTCATAAGACCCCCATGGTTACAGTCCATGCATTGGACTGTGGGTAACCCCAACAGATCCTGGTCATCGGCAGGCAGGGTCAAATCTGGGACCTCTGAAGCAGGAGTGGCGCCAGGGTTTCTGACGCCCTAGGCGGACGGCCATTTCGCCGCCCCCCGCGGGTCCGGTGGACTTACTGCAGTCATGGCGACGGACGGTCCGCTGCTGGAAAGGCTCTGGTGGAGCTGCCGTAGTGATGCTGGCGGGCGGTCCTCTGGTCTAAAGGCTCTGGTGGACCTGCCGCAGGCATGCCTTCGGCAGGTCCGCCAGAGCCTTTAGAGCAGCTCACCGTCCGCCAAAATGACTGCAGCAGCTGCACCGGAGCCTTTCCAGCAGCGGACCGTCCGCCGGCATAACGGCGGTAAGTCCACCAGACCCGTGTGCCGCCCCCCCCGGCAAAATAGCGCCCCCCAAAAATTCTGGCGCCCTAGGCCATTGCCTAGGTCGCCTAAATGGTAGCGCCGGCCCTGCTCTGAAGCTTGGTGTGTGAGCTAAAAGCCACATACCTTTTAGCCAAAGCTGTAGCAGATTCATCAATCTCTAGATGGTCTAGGTGCCACTAGAGGGAGACAGAGCACCACACCAACCAGGCATGGGTTGCATGTGCATCTTCTTAAGTCAGTGGAGGTCCATCAGGGATAAACCTAGACCACTGTCCCTATTCTAAAGATAGAGAAAAAGGCAGAGATATATGGAATTATAGTCTGGACAAACTTGTCTCAGTACTTGAAAGTATTCCATTACTTCTTGTAGCCCAAAAGCACTTACTATTGTTGTAGACTGGCATAACTCCACTGGAGTTAATGGAGAGGGACTAGCTTGCACCCTCTGTGAATTTGTCCCATATCTTCACATTTAATGGTTTACCAAGGAACCTGACATGAGTTCTTACTGAGACAACTGTTAGTCGGAGTGTATTGACTAAGAGCGCAGTTCAATGTCAGTCTAGCAAACATACATCTGAGAGGATGACAGTGTCAGGATTTTATATAAATATCTTGCCCATTCAAATAATGTAGATCTTTCCGACCTGCCTTTTGCTATCTTATTGCAATAACTCTAAGTGTTGCAGACACTCATGCCACATGTCTAACAGCGCTGGTCAATTTGATCAACTTTAAAATGCAATATTCAAACCTGCTCTTTACCAAAAGCTCAGCTGTATTATGCATTCTGCTAGAAAGAGATAAATATCAATAATGTGAAACAAATTTGAGATAGGAAATGTAGCTAGTTTTGCTCTGATGCTGAAGATAAGCACCAAATTATGCCCGTACTTCAGTGCAAATACATTTACTTCCACACTTGCTTTATGGACAAAGTCTTCTTCAGTAGGGTTTTGTTTGTGCACCTGAAGATAGCATTTGCCCCTCTGTTACAGTAACTTAATATGTTGGAGAACTTACTAAATACAGTCCATTTGTGCTGTTAGATCATGTACATGATGCTACATGGCATAAGAGCTCAGCTTATTGTGTCCTAAAAAACCCCTGGCTTTCAGATTCTGCCCTTCAATTAGTCTGACTTCCACATAACTTCTCAAACAACTTTCTACATTGTTTTCTATATGAAGTAATGCAACTTCATTATTGGTGCTAAATTCTGGCCTTTTTGTTGTCTCTTTAAGACATGCTCTATTTCTATCTATTGGACCACACAATGTCTAAATGTCTTATTGCATATTATGAGTTCCTAAATTACACAGCCCCTTTCCACCCAATCCCAGAATAAATATTACATAATCTTCTGATTGATTGTGTCGGGGGTGGGGAGATATAAATTCTGTGAGACAGCAGAGAAAGAAAACTAAATTATTATGTTGAAGATGGCAGAGGGAGAGGTTCTTTGATTTATAAGGGCTGCAGGGATTGGATGACACACTTGTAATTCCTCTATATCAGGAAGCAAAGCTAAGAAGCCTTGGTTAGTTTTAATTTAAAATGTCATATTTAGTTTTGGAAATGGAGTCTCTTTTTCTAAAAAAGTATGTATGTATCAAGCTATTTTTATAAAGTGGCCTAAACACAAGACTGAACAGGCGGTATTCTGCTCAATGCAATTCTGCCCTCTGTAATGTGGATTGTGTAATTTTTCACATTCAGAATTCTATTCATGTAAAATCCCACCATTCTTTAACTTAAGTGAACACAGCTCACCAACATGTACTGTATTGTCTTTTCTAATGCTACTTGTGACTGCTGACAGCACACTGTAATATAATATAGAAACTGTGGGGAAAGTTATACATTTCTGATTTAGTAGGCATTTTTTCCCCTGTTCAGAGTGAAATTCACTTCACCCACAAAGCAGGGACTGTTGCTTTTCTGTGTTTGTCCAGCACCCAGCACAATGGGCCCTCAAGCCTGACTGGGACTTCTGGGCACTACTATATCATTTAAAACTACTTTATGAGGGTGAACTGTATCTTTATATGGTGAGGAAACAAAATGTGTCACAAACCAAAGCCAGGGCATGGGGAGTCAGTGTGGCCTCTTCCTGCCACTCAGACAGCATGTTAGGGCCACTGGATTTTGGTAGCAGCAGATGCAGTGATCTCTTTCCTGAAAAATAATTTTCTGATGGCCTAGTGACCCCTGTGATGCGTTATACAACTCCCCACACTAGGTAACACAGGGTTGAAGAACTCTGCCCTGCCACACTTGTGAAAGATGTCAGACTTAGAAAAGCAAACACGGCACAGGTGGGGGCAGACTAAGAGGAGAGCAGGCTTTTAGACTTCAAGTATCTGGAGAAGGGCAAGAGCATCTTGCGTAACTGCTGCCTTTAGGGCCCCCTCCTTGAAGGAAGGGGAGGCCTGATGCTAAACCGCCATTGTGGTTGCTCCAGTCTGGCTCACAAGCTAACTAGGAGCCCGACTGTGCCTGTGGGACAGTTCACTTGTGTTTATTGACAACCCGGGAAGGGCATGGTATCTGGGACTCAGCTGGAGGGCTGTGTCTTATGACTGCAGTAGTGTAGTGGATGGCCTGGATACTGCAGACCGGAGACTGGGTGTGTGCAAAGGCCCCATTTTGGTCCCTGTAGGTGCCTCTGAAGAGGAACTTAGTGATACATGTCCCTTTATGCTGTACAAAGAAGCTCTGGCTTCACAACAGCTGTAACTATAGTCTCTCTGCATAGGCACCGGAGAGACCCTTTGCCCAAACATGTTTTAATCTGAGAAAGTGGGTCAAATTCTGCTCTCAATGCATGCAACCTCCATGCCTTCAGTGGAGCTATATGGATGTAACGATAGAATGTGCCCAATATCTTTGGCTAACCCATGTACTATTTATAAACCACTACTAATTTAATAGGTTCTGCTTTTACTAACTTTGCAGGATAAGATGCAGAATGCAATGTGACTATGATTATTTTATACAGTTGCTGTCCTCTTCTCCCTCCCACTTGGGCAGCAGTCTGTGAAGATTATATCTAGGAATTGGTCTCTTGTATCACAATCTTACCAGATAATTTTCTAGATGTTTATTTAACATCTTCTCCCACAGAAATAATTTTGGACAGCATTTTACTTTTACAGGGCTCTTTTTGTTAGGAAGAGTACAGCAGGGCTTATTTTACAAGTTGCAGGCTGCCTTCTGATGTACTAATTTCCCCCAATCTGCTAAATTAATATCCAATAGTCATTTAATATTTTTCAAAGCCATTTAGTTCAAAACCCTCAAAAGCAGGACAATGTTATCTGTTCTGGGGAGTGATCTGAACAAAACAGAAGTCCTATGCTTTCTTCTTGCCTTTTCCAGAGGTATAAGCAGTAACATTTCTTTCTTCTAAAGCTATAGTTGAGGGAAGACAAAGGTCACACTTATATTAGTCAGTGTTTCAATGTAATACAGCCATTTAGCCAAATACAAAATGGGAGACTGACTGAATGACATTTTTAAATGAGTAACTTTTTATATCCTCTGGTTATAAACTCCACTTAGAAAAAAGCTAAATTTGGGAAAGACCAAACCACATGAAGCATGGTCCCTTTCTTGGTTTTATATCTAGATCAGAGGGGAGAAGCTTCCTCTGAGAAGAAGGGTAATTTTGCAGGGGAGAAACAATTCCTTCGTAAGATGCTGAAAATAACCTATGCTTAGAGCTATGTTCTACCTTGGATTATTTCCACAGGTCTGATGCTAAGATTCATAACATCAGTCTATAAGAAAATCCTTGGCAATTGTTCTGTTATCTGTCTCATGCGTTGTGTTTCCAATGGAAGCACACATGCTGTACACCAGTTCTCTGTTTGTTTTAAATAAAGCACTTTTCCAGACCTGGGGGATTTAGGAATTAGCCTGCACTTTACAGGCTAATTAGGTGCTTTACATGGAGATATTAATAAAAAGCTGGGATATATGAAGCATCTTAAGACTGCACATGGATTGGACTGTCACTCTTCAAGAATTACCACTCCAGCCTAACAGTCTGAGCATCCTCCCCCTTCAAAGAGAACTAAGAATTAGCTTTTTAAATTGCAGATGTAGTAACTATTCCCAAATCTAAAACTACATGAAATGTTGTAATTGTAAATAAAAGCAGTTATACAAATCAACATGAAGTAACACTGTTTTTGTAAATACTGTACCTATATTTCACTTGTGATCAGCTCTTAGATCTGCCATTCTAACCAAGGCCACAGATAAGAAGCTAGACTCCTTGAGGAAGAAACTATGAATGGTAGGAGTCTTTCATTTGAGTATTCAGGCTTCTAACCACATCTTTAAGAGGCCACTTGAGCCCCTACTGTTCTTCTAGAAGTTTCACTGTTTCTTGCATGCTTGCAGCATATCCTTGCTGGTACTAGCTGGTGCTATTAGCTGATAGTTGCCTCCACCTAGAAATAAGACACCATTTTCGCAATGCTTTTAGCTTGCAAGAGGATAAAGTGTAGGATGACCTGTGAGAAGAGCTGATTTGTACTGTAAATAGATTCACCCTTCACTCTCCTGAAGATTAAAGTCTTCCTTCTTACATTCAGTCACATTTCCCTTTTCCTCCCCCCTGTAGCCTCCACTTTCCAGTTACATTGTTAGTCTCTGCTGTAATAACTGGGCCTACAAATTTACCCTAATTGTGAGCTCAATTGTGAAAAGTGAGTGCAAGTTCATAAAATGTCACAATAATAAATGATGATGGGGAAAGATGCAAGAAAGGACAGATTGAATTAGTTCAGATGAAGAGGCCTACTGCTTATAATTCAAGGATTGTATATGAAGATCATGCCTGGTTAACAAAAACAGTGTGAGATGGAAATCAATGAACCAAAACTGGTGTGTTAGAAATTAGCCTAACTGGTGGACAAAATGAGAGGGTGGGCTATTCTGCCCATCACTTCCCTTTCAGATTCCTCAAGGAAAAAAAAAAAAAAAAAAAAAGAGGGACTTCAGGGGCTAGGGGGAGAAAATCCGGCTTACTGTGAAGCTAGCTGACTGTGAGACATGAGAAGAGGAAGGAGTGAGCTTCACCTTTGTCAGAGGTTAGGAGGTCTATGACAGGAGTGGGTGAGTGTTCTGTGGCCTGCAACGTGAAGGAGTTTAGATTAGAGTATCATGATGGCCCCTTCTGACTTTAGAGTCTGAGTCTGCTATCCCACTATATGCTAGAGCCCCAGGCCTTTGTCATTCTGATCCTGAGAGATGTCTTGACCAGACCAGGGCAGAGAGAGGGACCCAGATGACACCACCACATCTACTGGCTGGCTGAAAGTCAGCCAGCACCTGGGATATGAGAGTTCTTCCCCCTCTCACCCATCTGTTCTTTTCTTTCTCCACTTTATTTCTTCTCTCCTCTTTGTTCCTGCCTAACAAAAAGTCTGGTTTAGCTGGCCAAGACTACATACACCTCTATCCCGATATAATACTGTCCTCAGGAGCCAAAAAATCTGTGCACGTTATAGGTGAAACCATGTTATACTGAACTTCCTTTGATCCACCGGAGTGCGCAGTCCCGCCCCTCTCCCAGAGCGCTGCTTTACCGCGTTATATCCAAATTCGTATTATATAAGGTTGTGTTATATCGGGGTAGAAGTGTATTTTGCAACATTGTTGTAAGCTTTTGACCAGACAAGCAGATAAAAGCAATGTCCTAAACAGCCCGATGCTGGTACAAGTTTGCCAAGACTCAGAGTGGTTGATAAGACCGTGTGTTGTGCTTGTGTTTCTCAAGCAGCGAGGTCACAAGTAAAAGTTAGCACCAGAGAAGCTACATCTTCTGTCTTTTTCTCTCTCTTTTTGTGTGCTTGTTTTCTGAGGAAGCAGGACTGGGCTTGCACAACAGTTGCAACCCATCTCCACTAACTTCTCTTTTCCCCCAACGGGACAGTTATGACCATCTTTGATATAATCTAAAAGACTGTCATGCAAGGGGCTTTTTCCCTTTTAATAACTTTTTCTGGTTAAAGAAACAGGAACAAGGGATGTTGTTAAAATGACAGCGTTTTTAATTCTTTACGTTTCAAATGCTTTAACTGTTTTCCCTTCTTTTCCATATCTTTAATAATAGGTTAAGAGGATTTCTAATGAATTTGCCATGGTCTGAAACAGGCTGAGATCTCTGCATACCAAACCTTGTTTAATGCTGGACAGTGACAGGGTCTCATTAGCACCTTTGACTCTTTAGGCCTATATTTTCCATCTAAATTAACACATCATTTTTCCCTGTTTCTGCTTGCTAGCACTGAAAGCAATGATTGGGGTTCCCTGTTCATTACTGGCTTAGCTTCACACGTAGAGCTCCCTGCCAGGTGCTGCTGAATCTGGAAACAAGAGACCAGTCAGCAAAACCACATCTTCCAGAGCATTACTACTAGGTCAACTTAATAGCTGTGTATCTTGCATATCATTATCACAAACAAAAGTCTTGAATATTTGGTTCCATATAGGAGAGGTGCCTTCCAAATACTGAGTAGCAAAGACTTAGGGGAAGTTTCTCTAAAATCATTTTGAATTGGGCAAACAAAACCAAAGCAACTCATCACTTGTTGAAATGCAGAGCTGACCTGAACTGCCTCTACAGGAAGAATGGAAAGTAGTTTCCTTCTCCTAAAGAACTCTTCAATAAATCATGGTCTGTTCGTAGGTTTCCTCTTACCCCAACCCATCACTCAGCTCATCTGAAGAAAACTCAGGAATACTTACCCTTTACAAATCCAAACTGAGGATGGTGAAGCTCTTCGTATTGGGTTGTCAGGTAAGCAGAGTTTCTGAGAGCTGTTTCAGAACTAGTCCATCAACTGATCTCTAGGTTTGCCTATTTTCTGAAACCTGCAGTTTTATATTCTCTAAAAGCTGGAACTTTGCCTTGAAATACCAGTGCACTTGCAGATGATACACACTCATTAGGAGTTTTCTTAGGAATTTTTTCCAAGGACCGAATGATCAACTCTACAGCAGGGAGATCCAGCAGAAAACTTACCAAATTTTACTTGCAACCAACATACCACAGACAATTTGGCCAAGGATGCGAAAAGACTGTCTTTAGTAGTTAGATGAAAATGACTATACAGCATCATCAGAAGAGCCAAAAAAATTCTCCTTGCTAATAAGGGAATGTTTACATTTATTAGAACTACCAATCCAGAACTTTAGGTTCATGACAATTGTTATAAGATTGGTTAAGGGGATTTCTTAATTACAACCCTCCCAAGAAATTAATGGCAATAATTTCCAGTCTTTTTGAGTTACTTCATTCATCTGCTTACTGCAGAATGCTCCTCATATTTCTCCTGGTGTAATTAAAATACGACAGGTGTTTAAAAACCAGTTACCACTTTGTATATGTGGAATTGCATAAATCAAGTAATTCTGAATTAATGCTTAGAATACTATTTTATTGAATAGTAAAAATATTTTCAGTACAGTGTTCTCATTCCATTTTCTCTTACATCACTGTATGAAATGATCCCATCCCCTTTACCGAAATTGAATTATAGTCCATTTTTCAATATGATAATTTCCAGTGCTGAAACAAAACAAGCCATACATAATACTTGTGCATATTTTAAATATGCGGGCAGTGCAGAAAACAATGGCTTATTAGCTGCTATGACATTAATATTAAATCAAAACATCTCATCAACCAACCTGATACTGGGAGCTGTTTTAAGGGGGAATGCAATGGGCAAGTCACACTTTTGGGGGGTGGAGTATTTCTGAAATGAGGCTTTTAACTGAAAAACCCAAACACGAGGACAGCTGGGATATATCTTGTTGCACTCTTAAAAGTGAACATCTTTGTTAACTGTTGCAGAGCTAATATTTCCCCAACTTATCTTATTGAATATTGTTAAATAATTCAGGGCCATACTGTCCCCTTCCTGCAGGGAAACCAAAACAGCAAGGAGAGACCAGGCCAAGAAACTAAGTGGTAAACCTCAGTCTCCACGGAATGTCATACTCTGGACAAAGGGCTTTGAGGAAACCAAAGAGCAGTGAATACTAAGGAGCTTGGATGGGAGTCTTCAAAATCTGCAGCTCTTCGGGATTTGAGGGTAAAGGAAAGTGAAGCTGTGTGTGGTGACAGCTGGTCTTGTTCTCATCCATTTGGATCCCTCACTCCCTGGGCTGCAAACCTTTCCACACCGCATAAGGCTACAGGCACAGTGGGAGGAGGAGCATTAATTCCCATGTGGATATCCACCCAACTCTCTGAAAGAGTGAGTGCCATAGGGCATGGCTGCTCCCCATCTCCAGGGAGTCAAAGATCTTGTACAGACTTCTGCTGGTTCAGGGCGCTGTGCCTAGGGGCTCTTGCTCTTCCCTTTTGCTGTGACCCATTTGGTTTCATTGGCTTCTTCTCTCTCCATTGGCACTAGGGGAGGGGCTCTTCAAGCCCACTTATCATTGACACTTCTAATGTCACCTATAGCTGGCACTCTAGGGAATATAAGGCCTCCAAGCTGGCTGTTTCCTCTGTGAATTCCCTTAATTCCTGAGACAGTTACAGTGAGGACAAATATTCAGTTTTGAATTCAGTGTCACTATCTAGCTCTAGATAACACGTTCGGGTTCCTTTCTGTTCTCGGGAAATGCATGCTAAAAGGAAGTCGTTTGACTTGAAAGTCTGTTTTCATACAGGAACGCAAACCAAACATGTGAGAAGACTTCATTCTACGTGTTTACCACAGACCCAACGAAGCTGCCGGTCTGTTCGGAGGTCAGTTACTTCATCGATGGATCTCCAGCTGCACTGACAAGCATAAGCCCGTGATCCCTTCTTCGTTATCATCTTCCCTCTTAATTTACGGAGTTCAGGCATGTTATTCCTGTCAGCCAAATAAGTTCACTTTAGTATCATGTGAGTTAGTTTTTTCTGTAAAATAAGCATTTAGTGATGGGGCCAAATTCTGACACTGGATGTGCGTACACTGGGACTGACTTTAGCGGGAGTTGTGTGTGAAGCTGAGAAAAGATCTTAGCCCGTGCATTCTGCTGAAACCACTCTAACAGACTAGCTTTATAAAGACACCTTATTACATCTGTGGTTTTTTTATACAAATTTTTAGCATCCTAGGTGCATTACACTTTAATGTGATTGCTGGACAGCTGTTGCTTCTATGGCAGTCTTTATGCATGCAGGAAACTGCCAGTGAGAACAGTAGTGTTACTCCTCTCTAGCTACTCTACGGGCTCCTGGTCCTGTTGCCTACATCTACTGATCTTCTTCCAACCCACAAGCTCTCAAGACTGTTTTTCCCTCTCCTCGCCTCCTTCTTCCACTATCATGAGATCTGAAGTGAGAAATCACATCCAATTTAAGAACATGTGCAGTGGTTGTGGTCCTTTATCTGCTGGTGCCAGAGCAGTTGCTGAGAATCCTCTTCCTTACCTGAAGGAGGACCAGAAGCACACAGCCCCCCTGCTCAGTAAATGCAGCACTGCTGCCCTTAGAACCAGTTCCCTGTCAGTTAATGGACTGTCATTGTAGGAGCTTTGACTATAGTAACTGTAAAGTCCCCACACAATGCTGAATTAAGTTATTTAACAGGCCAGTCTCCTTTTTATATGTAATTTTTGAATCACCTTCATGGTAAGTACTGAGGTTATAATGCAATAGCATCTCTGGTTTAATAATGAGTTATAGGCTAAATCAGCCATGGGCTGCTCTGAAATTTATACAGGTCACTCTAACTCTTTTGTTACTAAAGCAACACAACGTTCTAGCAAATAAAAATTCACGAAGGCAAACTATTGGGTCAAAACCCTCCTGTTACACTGTTTTTAGTGACATCAGTTGGAAGAAAAGGAACATTTTGTACTGTGGTTATGTCAATCCCTTTCGTGGGTGGTTTATGTGCACAGAGGTCTGTGGTGGGGAGGGAGCAAGGGTGAGGTGAGGGGAAGGGAGACAGCCACTCTCTGCAGCACTGGTTCCCTCCCTCCCTCCACCAAAAAAAAATCTGCAAGAAACACGAATGATGTACAATCCTAACTGGGACAGAGCATCTCACTTGCGCTTCCTCCTCTGCAGTATACAACCCCTAGGGAGACAGGAGATTATTGATCAGCAACCAGAGGGAGAGTACAGTGCCATAACAGCCATTCCTGCACTCACGCCAGATGCTAGGTAATGAAACAAGCCTTGGGCCTTGATTCAGAAAAACACATGCTAGACATTAAGTGTGCACTTAAGTCAGATTACCTTTAATGGGATTTAAGCATGTGCTGAAGTGCTGTCTTGAACAGAATGCTTTCCTGAGCAAAGGTCTCGGTGTACTGTCACTATTGTTTGCAGGTGTATTGAAACTTGAAGTTTTTTTAGGCTTAGTTCTCTGCTGGTTCTGCAGAGGAGGGAACTCCGTCCTCCAAAATATCGAACAGAAAGAAATACCAAGTAGGCTAATGTAGTATCAGCTCTCTTGCTTAGGAATAACCTACAATGGGGTCAATCTGGTCTAGAGAGTGAATCTGAAGTGTGTTGTAAGTATTCATTTAGTTTAGATTCATACAGTATCAGCTATCCTAATCTAAGCATCTTAAACTGGTTCACTTGTATCATAAATGAATCCATATGTACAGTGACATTCTGCTGTCAGGAAATAGCATATGCAAGTTAATCACTATGGGGTCTGTGGTGAAAGGGATCGGGGTGGAGGAGCAGGGTAGAAGGCAAAAGGGATCACTTCTCATAATAGAGATGGCTAGACAATAGGGAGAACATGTACGAAGTCACAAGTTATTTCTACGCTAGCATCCAGCAATGCAAATGAAGAGGCCACAGGACCAGTATAAAAGTCAATTATTTCAAAAAGCAAGTGTAAACTTAATGTTTTAACTGTGACTGACATTAGCCTGCTCTTTCCATTAATCCTTCATCTGCTGTCCTTACAGAGGTTCAAATACTGCACTGATGAGCACAATAAAAATGTTTAGATAGAAATCTGAGAACTAAAAACAGTGGGGTAGATGCTTATTTACCCACTTGCTTGCCCATCCTTTAAATCTCAATTTTACACTGTTTATTTAGGAAGGATTAACAGGTTTACAAATCCATGCCATGCAAATATGAGAAACAAAACAATTATTACAAGAGTGAGCTTTTGGTTAAAGAGACATTACATAGGAATATTGTCATCAGAGCTCTTTGTTTAACAGAGTGATATTACAGAGTAAGCATTATTACAAGATCTATGACATGTTGTTTAACAGACCAGGCATGTCTAAATATTAATATTCAAAAAATTGGCCAGCTATGCTGGCTGTGTTTGCAAGTGAATGTAATCAAATATCTGAGACCCGGTCTACGCTATATAGTTAGGTGAATGTGAGGCCGCTTACGTCGATCTAATGATGTCAGTGTACACACGACAGCCTTGTCCTGCCGATTAAGTGCTCTGCTACACCAACATCATCACTCCACCTCCATGAGAGGTGTAGCTTATGACTGTGCAGTTGGGGCGACGCAGTGTCAGACACTGTGTTACTTATATGGACTGTTGGCTCTCGACCTTGTCAATTTCAGTTTTGTGAAACTGACAAGAAAGCCAGGTAGCTAGAGCCTGGCTGCCCCCAGCATCCTGTTCCCAGCAGGCTGCTTCCCAGAGGCCCCCTGCTCAGGGAGCTGAGAAGCCCAGGTGGCTGCCCCCCGCTCCATGCGGGATGCTGCCTGGAGGCTCCTCATTCCCTGCTGTGGGGATGCCGAGAAGCCCAGGAGGCTGTCCCTTGCTCTCAGCCAGGAGCGGGGAGCCAAGAAGCCTGGGGGTGGGGTCGGGGAGCTGGTTTCCAGTAGGGAGCTGAGAGTCCTGGCCTTCAGCCTCCCACACTATCCCTCTTCCGTCAGTGGCAGCTCTCCTAGTGAGGAGACACATCACCAACAGAAGAAGGGTAGTGTGGATATCAGCCTCTGCAGTAATTACTGTGGTGACTGTAAGTAAATCTGACATATGTCAATTTAAGTCTATAGTGTAGACATGCCCTACGTATATTTGTCCTCTGTCTATTCTGCTTGGTATGTAACCGGTTCATTCTCACTTTTAATCCCCTAATTTGCTTTAATTCCAAATTAGCCTAAATTGCTGAACATCATGTTGAGGATTACACATTGTAATCAAATTAGAAATAGTTGATAACAATGCCTTTCATTTGATTAGATTCTTTATTTTATTCATTCAAAATCTCAGGAACAGAATAACTTGTACATTAAATAATATACATTCTGCCCTTTAGTTCATGAAACTCTCTAGTTACAAAAGAGTCATATCAAAAACTTATCAGTGCAGAGTATTTTTAATCATTTGTATTAATAAAAAAAAGGGTCTCTCTTGTCAATTCTTAAGATCAGAGAGAACAAGGAAGAGACTATTAATAACAGGATGACTTACTAATGTGTATTATAAGGTGTTAGTGTTCTTTGCAAGCTACAATACAGCCCCTGGTGTTCACACAAACAATCTGAACATCCAATTAGCCTGATCAATGTATTTTAAGAGAACAAACTTTTGATCAAAACAGATTTTATCAAAATAAATGGAATGCACTGTATTTAAATTCCCTGTATAAATCAGGAATAAACTTCTTATTTGTAATTACAATCCAACCTAGGATAGTTTTAGAGCAATTAGAAGTCAAGTGGCTAAAGGATAAATTCAGGGACTTCAGATCCCCACTGTGGTGGGGAAGAGGGACAAATACCACAATTTAACAAAAAAAAAGAAAAGAAAAAAAAAAGATTTTGAAACTGATTGGTCCAAGGTTTTTTCCCATGGAACACCTTGCATTTAGTCAAGCTTCTGCATTTTTAAAACAAAGGCTTTTAAACTGCTTGAGTCTCACTGAACAGCTTATACACATAGCATGAACACAATACTTAACAGTGGAGAGAAAAATCCTGACAGAAGCAATAAGTCTACGCCACCCAAAACATGATGGCAAATATACATAAGGACAATCATATTTTTACTTTATTCAGAAATGAGACATCCTGCAGTAGAACACAAGAGGCCAAATTCATCACTAGGGAAAGTGACACTGATTATACTAGCAATAAATATGGCTCTTTATCTATTAAAATGTACCTTTTTGATAAGCATATTACCCCCCAAATACTAATTTCAAGTCTACCTGAGGCATACCTGAAAAAGAGATAATCACATGACTTATCCCACTGGTAGTCATTGTAATGAGACACATGGAAGTCACAGGCAGTACAGCGTAGCTGATCACATGTTCTGTTCAAAGTAAAATAATTAAATATCAGTGATTTATTACAAAGATACATTAAGATTTCAAAATCAAGTGCTCAAAATGCCAGAACTAAGGTTCCCTCTCATGCGTAGGCATTCTACATGCTTTAATTACATGAGTCCATACCATACCTTCCACTGCCTCATTCAGTGCACCAGCTGGATGGTACGCTGGGAACTAACTAGGTTAATACAGTTTATGTAGGCTTTTGTTCAACTCCTGCCTCATTTGGAAGGTGAAGGTGGAAGATGTGTAGTGAATGAGGCAGGGGATTGTAGGAAGAGAAAGGATGGTCTCATGGCTAAGGAAGCGAAATGCTTCCTTGGATTCTATGCCCACCTTTGCCAGAGAGTTCCTCTGTGATGCTGAATATATCCTTTAAATTGAAAATTTCACAGGTGGCTATTGTGTGTTCCTCATTTTCTGGGTGCCTAATCCGCAGAAGTGCTGAGCACTCAAAGCTACAACTGATGTCAATGGCAGCAGTGCTTTAAAGATACCAAGTGCTATGCAATTCTAATTTCTCTGAAAAATCAGCCCCTAAGTGCCTCAAGGTAGGCACTTAAAATTGGTAGACACTTCTGATAATGTTGGTCTTAATCTCTGTGTGCCTCAGTTCCCCACCTGTAAAAATAAGAATACCATCACCTCCCTTCACAAGGGTGTTGTAAGGATTGATGTTTGTGAAGCATTCAGATACAATAGTGATAAGTGTCTAAAAAAGTCTGTAAAGGAATTAATAATTCTGTATTCAGTGCAGATTTGGATGGTACACAGTAAATAAGGTATGAGACCATACACTGAATGGGAATAGAAATAAATAAATGCTTGACTTGACAACCATAACGTTCTCTTAACATAGTTTTTTGCATGTAATTTACTGGGTTTTTTAAAGCAAACTGAACAAACAAATTCCACCCATACTGACCTCCACATTTGGAATCTTTAGACATACAGCACAGAGCACTCTCACTTGAGCTAACAGAATAACCAACTGGTGATAGTAATAGTTTTAGGTGGTTATCTCCAGGACAGCCACAAGAGGAGGATGAAACACATACTTTGTCAGCAGGCTTCACACATGTTGGCTAGCAGCAGGGGTCTGTAGGGAATTCAGACTCCTGGGTTCTGCTCCAGGTTCTGGAGGAGAGTGATCTCTAGCTGTTACAAATTCTTCTATCCCAGTCCCCAACCATATCTTCCTTTCCTAGGGGTGCTATTTCTATCTCCATCTGCCCCTGTTCCCCTCCCTGGAGCAGGGTCCTCATTCGCCCATTTCTTATCCCTGGCTCTTCCCTCTGCTTCTCATTTCTCAGCACTCAAAACAGGCTGATCCCTCTTCCACACTGCCTGGGCACCGGCAGGGGAGCAATAAGAGCACAGCAGAGAGGCTCCCTGATCTCAGTTGTGGTGCCTGGCAAGTTTGGGTGGATGTTTATAAGGGCAGAAAAGGTACCATTCTCACTCCATCGGGACTATTCCCCACCCTCAGAAACATTTTGAGACCTGCTCTGAATTATGGAGGCATTAGAGCTCAACAAAATGGTGAACTTGTTCTGCCAAATATTAAAAAAAGTTATTTTCCCTTGTTCTCAGAAATGGCTAAACTAATTTTTCTAAATGTAAAAAAAAATTCAGCCTGAGCTAGACATTCAGCATGGAAAACTTCAGTCTAAACAATTAGCTTCACAACCAAAAACTGAGTCTTATAATGGAAGGTTTTAGGCAACCCTAACTCAAGGCAGTGCTGTCAGTTCTAACTATACCATTTACAAGACAAAAAGTAATAATTGTAGCTTTTTGAAGAGAAATCCATATATTAAAAGGTCATATGCCAGTGGTTTTCTATTTGGTCTTCAGTTTTCTTTCCCTTCATGCCCCACTTAGATGTACTCACCAGTAACCTAAGCCCTTGTAAGATTCCTATGTTTCATCGTGGATGTATGTCCTTACAGTTGGATTTTTCATCTGCAAGCTCTAAGGCTTTCTCTCTATATTTTTTATACCATATACTGTTTCCACTACCATGTGCCTGATCCTGCAGACCCTCACTTGTATGAGCAGTTCTACCGGCCTCAACAGGCCGGCCTGTACATGTAACTTCCAGTGGGACTACTCCTGTGCTTAAAAGGTCCACATGTGTTTAAGTACCGTACCAAGTTGGGGCTTTTAGGACTATTCATGTAAGAATTGCAGGATCAGGACCTAATATAAAGGAGTTCATTAACATACTGCTCTACTTTAAACAACAAAAAACACATTAAGCAACTGAGTAGTTAGCAAAGCGGTTTTACATTTGCCAACTAATCTGAAGATAGCCTTTTCAGTCTTAAAACCCCTGGGGAAAAATGGATAGTAATATACTTAAACTGAAGTATTAGGTAAATTATTTAATAGTGGACATTGCTGGTATTTTAAAAGCTTATTTTTTCACAATGATTTTTAGGCTAGATCAATGGTTCTCAAACTGTGGGTTGTGACGCCTTTTTATCGGGGTTGCCAGGGCTGGTGTTAGATTTGCTGGGGTCTGGGTCCAAAGTTGAAGACTTGAGTCCCACTGCCTGGGGCTGAAGCCCAAGGGCTTCAGCCCTGGATAGCAGAGGCTCAGGCCCTGGCTTCAGCCCTGGATGGCAGGGCTCAGGTTACAGCCCCCTCAGGGCTGAAGCCCTTGTGGTTCAGCTTTGGCCCCCCTGCTAAGGGAAGTGGGGCTAAGGCAGACTCAGGCTTCAATCCCCAACTCCTGGGGTCTTGTAGTAATTTTTGTTGTCAGAAGGGGATCGCGGTGCAATTAAGTTTGAGACTCCTTGGGCTAGATTGCCAGTTTTTCCTGATGAAAAATACGGAAGACTATATTTAGGCTACTAGATTGTAGACTTATGCTAGTGCAGTTCAGTAGGATAATATGCTGCAGAGGGCTCAAAAACAGCTGAACTGCTACCAATACATTGTTACAGGTGACACTGGAAAAGACCACGGAGGAAGACTGCTTCCCCTGCGCACTAAGGAGCAATACTCCATAATTCTTCTTTCTAAGTAAGTTTGAGTGGTTGCATGGCGTGTGTAACCACAACTAAGTAGGTCCACTGAAAAAAACTGCCTTTCGAGGTAAGGGGTGTAAATGTCACATGCACAACTGAACCTAGTGGGCACCAAAGTGGCTTTCAGGAAAGATTCAGTCTCCCACATAAAATCCCTGTGCAAATCCTTAGCACAGGCGTCAAGATATGGCCCATAATTCTGGTTGTGAAGATGCTGTTTGTTATAAGCACTTTAAAAACATGATTTAGAAGAAAATTCCCTTTAGGCTGAATTTTTTTGTGATTTGCTGTAAGTTGATGGGTCATTTTATTTTTTTTTAAATGTTACCTTGCATGCTTTTCCCTTCCTTAAAATGTCTAAAGATGACCTGAAACTTTAATTGATTTTTTTTTTAAATTAAAAATCCAAGTCCAGTCTAGGCTAGATAACTATGACTGCAGAACTAATGAAATGGTAAAATCATAAGAGCAAGCACACCCTACTTTCATAAAAAGGGCCATAGAATCTTTAGTGTCAATACTGAGCAGGTAAGCTCTCAAGGGGTCTCTAAAACACACTCAACATGTAACTTAATTTATCCAAATCTCTTACATGTTTAGGTAAGATAAGTTTAACCCACTTATTTAAACTCTCAACAGAAACTGTACATAAGCACCTTATCTTGGATCAAGAGTGTAATAATGGAGAAATATCTTTCAGATTTCCTACCTCTGTGAAATATTTGTTCCTATACCATGTGGTGCAGAGCTTCCACCAAGATACACTGGACAACAGCTACATGAATTCAACAGAGAAATAGTAGAATTAGTTAAAGTCATTTGGGAAAAGTAGCATAATAATAACCTAGGCTGATTTGACTTAGTCTGTCATGCTCCAATGAGCACGTGTACCTTTTCAGCAAGTCCATTACTTTCATTAGAATGGCAAGGCACAGTATTTGTAAAGTAAGTGTTACTTTTTTTTTGGACTTATGCTAAACCCAAGGAGCATATAAGGAGTTAAAAGTTTTTCAGCATGTGCATAAGCAAGAGTCACAGAAACACTCTACTATATCCAACGTGTTCACCAAATAGTATAGGGACTTAAAATAAACACAGAAAAGTAAAACAGAACATTAATTTTGAACTGTTAATGCTTTTTCATGTGGCAGAACATTATTTACAACTGGAGTAATCTTTAGTACTTTAATTTAGCATTAGACAACATGCCTTATACTGATAGACTCAAGGAGCTCAATCTGATTATCTTAACAAAGAGAAGCCTAAGGGGAGATTTGATCACAGGATACAAGTACCTACATGGGGACCAGATATTTGATAATGAGCTCTTCAATCTAGCAGACAAAGGTATAACAAGATCCAGTGGCTGGAAGCTGAAGCTAGACAAATTCAGAATGGAAATAAGGTGTAAGTTTTTAATGGTAATTAACCATTGGAACAATTTACCAAGATTGTGATGATTTCTTCATCAGGGGCAATTTTAAAATCAAGATTGGATTTTTTTAAACATTCAAAAGGAATTATGTTGGGGGAGGGTGTATGGCCTGTGTTATACAGGAGGTCAGATTAGATGACCACAATGGTCTCTTCTGGCCTTGGAATCTATTAACCTATTAAATGAATGAAAATCTTACTTTGCTCTTTGGAATAAAAAAACTGTCAAAATGCTGAATTATTTGTCCTTTCTCCTATGAAAGCTCGCCATAATACTTAGTAATTCAGTGTCATCATAGTTTAAATAGTATACATTACTAGACTGATTATAGAATTTACACAATAGTTTATTCAGTTGTGCATTCTTCACGTACCTTTTACCATGAGCCTGAGTGGAAACACTATTTCTTTCAGATGTGGGACTTGCAGATTTAGATTTCAGTTTCTATTTCAAAACAGAGAGAGAACCAGGCAGCATTACAACAACATACACAGCTATGCAGTTTGGCTTAAGAAGCAAGGGCCAGAAACCTCTCTGATGGAAGCTGGAATGAGGGTAGAAAAACTGCAAGTTGCCCATCACGGTGATCTGGCTCTTCTCAAAAAGCATCACAATTTTAGCAGATACCCCCATTGATGGATAGGGAACCAAGCTCAGAAGACACCTATACTCATCCAATTTCCTCCCCAAACGCAGATTCCCCTACTCTGCAGAGAGCTCTGTGAGAAGCCTGTGCAATGGAGGCAGCAGATTCTGCCCCCTCCATACAAATCTATTTGGGTGTTGTGGGGCAGGAGGGAATAATGATCTGGCCCAGGATAGTAATCAAATAACTTGAATTCAAAATGTACATCTTTCAAATCCAGCCAACTGGAATTGTGGGTGCGCAGGCCCCCACCCCTCCCTTTTTAAGCACATCCTAGATGTCTCAAGCATGGCACTGAAAATTAGTAGACACTTAAAAATTGAAGCCTACGTGATTTGCCCAAAGTCATACAGTAAATGCATAGCATAGCTAGATTTAACTCTGATTCCCAGTTCTGTGCGCTAACCACCAGACAATGCTTCCATGAAACACTAACACACCAAACTGCAACGTCAGTTAACAAAATGGCGAAAGGAGGTAGACTGAAGAAGAGAAAGCTTCTGTTTAGACAAGTAATGACAGAAAAAGAAAGTAGAAAGTACAAGACCATTTAATTGGAATTTTTGAAGTTTTTCCTAATAGCAGCTCATATAGGGTTTATTTACTGAGTTATTGGATATTCTGATACTGGCCTTGTGACCCAGGGACTTCTTGGTGCCAAATGGCAGAAGGCCTGGGGGATGGCACAGGGTTTTACAGAGATCTTCTGGGTTGGATATAAGCATAACAGTTCACCAAAGGGTGGCATGTGAGGTCTCTACCAAGAGCCAGTAGCCCACTGGTCACAGTCATTACTGCAAAAAGTAAGTGTGGATAATATTTAAGGTGTTATGTATCTATTCTAAAATGTATGTTGTTAAGGTCTTAGAGTTAAGGATGGTCACCAGGAGGTGAAACACCTCAAATAATTTCCTTTCAGACAGGAGGCAGCAGACACCTATCACCCTGGGCTGGTCATTTGTGTATTGCAGGGGTCGGCAACCTTTCAGAACTGGTGTGCCGAGCCTTCATTTATTCATTGTAATTTAAGGTTTCGCGTGCCAGTAGTACATTTTAACGTTTTTAGGTCTCTTTCTATGTCTATAATATATAACTAAATTATTGTTGTATGTAAAGTAAATAAGGTTTTTAAAAGTTAAAGAAGCTTCATTTAAAATTAAATTAAAATGCAGAGCCGCCCCCCCGCCCCCCGACTGGTGGTCAGGAACCGGGCAGTGTGAGTGCCACTGAAAATCAGCTTGTGCGACGCCTTCGGCATGCATGCCATAGGTTGCCTACCCCTGGTGTATTGTATGGCTCACAAGGTAGGCCTATTTGCATAGTGAGCCACAGGCAAAAGAAGAGATTGTGAAATCTACAAGAGAGGAAATTCACAGGATGAAACAATGAGCAGGGGGTGCCCTGTCTACGAATAAAGACAAGGATGGGACTGATATATCTGGGGGGCAAGAGGGGAAGAACACATGGAATCCTTCATACAAGAGTCAAGCTGACAGCATACTTGTCTCATGAAAGGAATATCACAGCTAAGCTGGCTAAAAAACGCCGCAAGGATTTTGGGTGAGCCAAACTCTACTAGACATGAGAGTATCTTGATAATTAAGTCTAAGCTCAAGAATGCATTATAACTTTATTTTATATGTAAATATTTGTTTCCAATATTACTTGCTATTGCTTGAATCTGTGCTTTGTTAAATAAACTTATATTTGTAGTAAAATCAAGTACATCAAAAGGCTAAGTGTTGAGTGGAGAGGTATAATGAGATAGAACCTGGTGAGTACTGTTTCTTCGGAAGCAGCCAATCTGTGAATACTGCAAATACCAGTGGACCAGGGGCTGGACACTCTAGGGAAACGCCTCGAGGGCTCAAAGGTTGGACTGTATCTATCACTAACCTGTAGAGTAACAGTGGGGCCTGTAAGGCCTAGAGGGGAGTGCTTGTGTTGCCTCTGGCTGGAGGAGCTGGGGATTACCATGGCAGCCATAGATAAGGCAGGTGGTAGTGAGGTGCCTCACAACCCTGGGTATCCCTAGGCAATGTGTCAGGGCTCCCTCAATATCTCCTGCTAAAGAAAGAAAGAGAGAGAGAGAGAATGACTGTGTAGCCTGGTGGTTAGGGCACTCATCTGGGAGGTGGGAGACCAAGGTCCAGTTCCCCTGCTCCAATGACTCTTTTACTACTTATTCACAATGGAACAGCTTCAACAGAAAAGACTGGGAGCCTCACACCAGAATATTGCATAACTCAGCAATTAGAGCATTTTTGTGGCAGGTTGGAGATGCCAGTTAACATCCTTTCTTCCCCTTTGGCAAAGGGGGGGAGGGAATTGAACCTAGACCTCTCACATCCTAGGCAAGTGCTCTAACCTCTGTGCTAAGAATTATAAACACCATCACAGTCTCCTCTTCCCATCATTTTCTGTGGAACTTATTCCTGCCAGAAACTACTTAGGAACCTACGGCCTTAGCTACACTTGAGAGTTACAGCACTGTTACTGGCTTTATAGCGCTGTAACTCACTCCCCGTCCACACTGGCAAGGCACATACAGCGCTGTATCTCTCTGGCTACAGCGCTGCTTGTACTCCACCTCCACGAGAGGAATAAAGAGTATAGCGCTGCTGCTGCAGCGCTGGGGTGCCAGTGTAAACAAGGAATAATCTTAGTATGTGGTAACTGACCTCCGGACGCTTCCCATATTCCTTTCAAGTAAAGATAACTCTCTTTGTTTTGTTGTGATGCCTCTCTTTATTTTGTTGTGAACTCTGGGCTCCTGAAGCTGCTTATCAAAAAAATGAACACAGCTAGTGTTTGCTGTGAATGGGCAGAGGCAGGCAGGGGGGCTCCCTTTGGAACGCCCACAGCTAGTGTTTGCTTGAAGAGAAGGGGAGGGAAGGGGTTGAGGAGAGAAGTGGCACAGCACGTGGGAGGAAGGGAGTGGGGGTCTGTTTTGGGGAGGCTGCTTATCCGCTGCTGTTTCCTTTCAGTGAGTGAGAAAGGGGTGGGGGAGGGGGTTGGAACTTGCAAGGCAGCTGCTGACAGAGTGTTGACTCCAAAAATCCACTCTCTCTCTCCCCCATGCTCTCCTCCACTCCACCCCCCTCTTTTGAAAACCACATTGCAGCTACTTAAACGCTGGGAAGCTGCCCATAATGCACCGCTCCCAATGCCGCTGTAGATGTTGCAAATGTGGCCACGACAGTGCACTGGTAGCTGTCAGTGTGGCCAGACTGCAGCGCTTTCCCTACTCAGCTGTACGAAGACAGGTTTAACTCCCAGCACTGTACGGCTGCAAGTGTAGCCGTACCCTAAGTTACTTGACTCCAGGAGATGGGTTTTTAATTGTGGATTACTAGCAGGGCTAGTTCAGTGGTTTAAGCATTAGCCTGCTAAATCAGGGTTGTGAGTTCAAGCCCTTGGGGGGCATTTAGGGATCTGGGGCAAAAAAAAAAAAATAGTTGTGGAGTAGTCCTGTTTTGAGCAGGGGCTTGGACTAGATGACCTCCTGAGGACCCTTCCAACCCTGATATTCTATGATAGGTAGCTGTCTCTGCCAGAGCAATATGGTTTAGGACACACACCTCTCCTTAGAATTTCCCATGGGCTAGCATTGCCAGCTCCTTGACTACCATGCTGGCTTCTGTGATCTCCACAATCATTGTATAGGGAGCCAAGGTACCTAACTCAGGCTTTGTGAATTTGCCGTCTTGATCCTGTGACTTTCTAGATGCCTAAAAGTTAGGCACTGCAATGCCTAAACCACTTTCTGGATCTGACCCTTAGCTTCCATAATTTCCTGTCCATGCTGACCACTTACTGAGGAAGAGAGTCTGGCTCTTGGACTCTCTGAACCTCCATACAGTTCTCATATCCTGAGCTCCCAAGCTCATTACACCCACCTACTCTCTCACAATTAAAAAACAAACAAATACCCCCCCCAACTCGCTTTTCTGAAAATTTTCTGACAGAACCTCTTCATGCATTTTTTAGAACTCTACTTACCATAGGTTTTTTAGAAAAACTGCTTTCATCAATGATATCTTTAATTATGTCATCTATGTCCTCTTCATCAACGACAGCCTTGGTTAGTATTTTAGCTGATCTGAAAAACATAGAGGAAAATCCATCATTGTGTAAAATGAGCAGTTAAACTAGTTTCTAGCGATTCAACCATACCTACCTAATTTCAAGAACATTTAAAAAACATTCAGCTATTTTCCCTCTAACATATCTTTAGTATCTAAGGCATGAAATGTTAGTGGCATAAGAGCAGAGGAAAATTACAGATCAGCCTGAACATTCGCACACACTACTAAATTGTCAATGCAATGTAGAGTACATACGTCTGTCTGCTTATGATTCCTGACTCTTTTCAGACAGATCAAAATACACTAATTTCTGAAGCACAATTTTAATTTGTGTTTCAAAATTTTGATACACAACACTGCATGATTTTACAGACATGTTTATAGTATAGTATATAGCTACATATGGAACCATTAATGACAGCTTTGGTGTTCACTGAATGTCCTTGCTTATATATATTTGAGACAATCCCTTAACATTCAATGCTAAATTCATACCTTGTGTAAACCAGTTCAATTTGCTTTTGAAGACACGGATCTGTGACTGTTTAAATCATGTCTGAATTTGGCTCTAAATTAACACAAATTAAAAAATACAACCACAAAACTTTGATCCTGCATCCTACATAAGTGCTAAATAATGGCTTTAAAACCTAATTATTGTTATGGGTTGACAAAACCTACAATATGAAAGTTCCTTAAGAATATAAATTGAGATGGAAAAGGCAAAGAATAGTTTGGAGTAGTTATGGTACTGTATTTCAGGAAATATAGAATACAGTAATAAGAATCTAACATTAAACCTACTGAAAATCTGCTTAGATTTGTGAATATTTCTATTTAAGGGTTTAAATTATTAATTACAACATTACAGTTTAGCAATTACAGAAAAATAAGGATCAAATGATCAATTAGAGAAAAGGATTTAATGCATTTTTACATCTCTTATCTCCACCATGGTTGCCTCTAGGTTGGCATTTACCACCAGTGGTTGTCTGTCTCTCTCTCTGAGAAACAAACACAAACTGACATCCTTGGTTTAAATGACAATTTGGGAGATAAGGATGGTGGAGATGAGAAATTAAGAATGCCTATGTTGTTCTGGAGAAACTGAATGTGTTATTTACAGACTCAATAACATTCAGTCTTGGATTTTTTTTTTTGGAATGATATGAGAAATTTCAACATTCTGCATAGTGTATAATAAGCTAGTGTTTAACTATTAGAAGTCAGGTTACATACTTCATGTAGACAGTACATACTTCACTGTATATTACAATAGCATAGAGAACTTTTTACATATCTTGCTAATAAATATTGCACTGCTGTAGTTCATATTCATGTTTGCATAGAATGTTTATTTTACTAATCAAAATTAGGTGACTGATTTTTGTACAGTTTATAGGCTAGTTAATTTCCAAGTATGGTATCTTGCTAGTCCACTATTAATAATCAATAAAATATATCAAATAACATTTGTTTACCACAATGCACTGGCCTTGAGTGACACCCTTAGCCTTTGGTTCAACTTCAACTTCCAAATAAGATACCACTATCTTTACTAGTGGTTAGCATCACACTCCAACTTCTGTGTTAAGGGAAGGCACCAGAGTACTTGCAAAATCATGGAATGGAGTATTTTTAGTCCTGGTACTTTTACAGACAAATTGAAGCTTGTCTTTCCTCTTGTGCCCCTGGGGAAGAGGGCTGGGGGTGCAGGGGAGGTATGGGCTCTGGGCTGGGAGTGTGGGCTCGGGGGGGGGGCGCAGAAATGAGGGGTTCAGGGTGCAGGAGACGCTGATGGGCTGGGGCAGGAGGTTGGGGGGCACAGGCTCTGGCTGGGGGTGCAGGCTCTGGGGTGGGGCCAGAGATGAGGGATTTGGGGTGCAAGAGATGGCTCCAAGTTGGGGCAGCGGTTTGGGGTTAGGGTTCCAGCTGGGGTATGGGCTTTGGGGTGGGGCCAGGGATAAGAGGTTTGGGGTGCAGGCTCTGGGAGGGAGATTGCGTGCGGGAAGGGGCTCAGGGCTGGGGGAGAGGATGCGGGCTTCCGGGATTGAGTTTGGGTTGCTGAAGGGGACTCTAGGCTGGGGGCGGGCCAGAGGGTTGGGGTACGGGACAAGGTGTGGGGTCACAGCAGCACTTACAGCGGCTCCCAGGAAGCGGCCGCCAGGTCCCTGCGACCCCTAGACGCATGGATGGCCAGGGAGGCTCTGGATGCTGCCTATGCGCCCACAGATGCCGCCCCGCAGCTCCCAGTGGTTGCGGTTCCCGGCCAATGGGAGTTGCAGAGCCGGCTCTTGGGGTGGGGCTGCGCGCTGAGCTTCCCTGGCTGCCCATGAACCTGGGGGCTGCAGGGACCTGGCGGCCACTTCCGGGAGCTGCAGGGGGCTTGGACAAGCAGGGAGCCAGCCTGAGCCCCGGGCCGCCACTGTGATATTGACCAGAGTTTTAACACCCCGGGGACGGGGAGACCCCAGGGGGCGCGGGCACGCGCGGCGCCCCAGGCCGGGGGAGGCCGCAGGGGGCGCAGGCACGCGCGGCGCCCCGGGGAGGCCGCAGGGGACACACACGAGGCCCAAGGCAGGGACGGAGCCCGGGGCCTGGACAGAGGGGCCGGGAGGCCGCACCGGGCTCCCCAGAGCGCGGCGCACCCACTCCTGCCGCTAACCTGTCCCTGTCCCTCTCCCCGGCCGCCTCCTCGCCTCCGCCGCGGTCTCTCTTCCCGACCGCCCCCAGCGACTGTAGGCGGCAGAACTTGGTCTCCACTTCGTCCAAGAGCGCGTCCAGCTCCTCCGCCATCGCCGGGCCGTGCTGTCGGCGGTTGCCGAAGAGCTCGCGGGCACGCGCGCCACGGCGGGAGGGGGGCCCGGGCTCCGCGCGCCACCGCGGAAAGGCTTCGAGGCGGGCGGGTAGGGCTGCCGCCCCTCCTCGCCTCCCAGCAAACTAATAAAACATCCCCGACCTCTGCCTCACTCGCACGAACAAGGAGCGCTGCAGGGGCCCCCGCCAAAAAGAAATACTGGCAGCTCGTAGTCGGCAGGATTCGAACCTGCGCGGGGAGACCCCAATGGATTTCTAGTCCATCGCCTTAACCACTCGGCCACGACTACTTACAATGTTTAGGGCTGGCGCAGGGATATAAGAAACATATTCAAAACCTACCTGAGCTCCTCTCTGCACTGATTGGACTTGTTCTGGTTCTTGGATCACTTTGCTCTGTTGGGACAGGCCTTTACAAGAACTGTATTGTGTATGGTCTGTAATGTGATTGTTGTTTGTTTCATTGACTTATTTGTTAATCAGTGGTCCCTGCAGGTTCAGCACTATGACTGCCAGATTATTAGCTATGGGCATGACCCACAAAAGCAGCTAGTCTCAAGACTCTCTTTGCAGCTAGTCATATTTTTGCCCCCACAAGGCCGCTTGCACCCACAAAGGTTTTTTTTTTTTGCTGCTGTGCCCATCACACGTACATTTTTGCCACCTGCAAAGCTGTTTGCACCTAGACAGGTATTTTTCTTTTTGCAGCTGCACCTCTCATGCCCATATTTTTACACTCACAAGCCCCATTTGTGCAAACGTGTGTTTTTTCCACAGGTGCACTTATCACACTGGATCCAATGTTAAGAGGAACAGGACCACCAAATTAACCCCCCATCCTAGACAACCTTAAGAGGTGACAGTTGTAGGCCTTGCCTGGCAGTCCCCTGGCTAGTTCATTGAGGGGAGAATGGTGTATGAGGACTGCAGGTCTCCCTTTCCCTGGAGATGGCCATTGGCTAAAGTATGTGGGGATGAGGAAGTTGGGCCCAGTGAGGTACATTTGGATGGACAACAGTGCTGGATCTAGAGTTGCCAACTTTCTAATCCCAAAAAACCCAACATACTTGCCCTGCCCCTTTCCCGAGGCACCGCCCCTTCTCTGAGGCCCCTGGCCCACTCACTCCATCTCCCCTCCCTCTGTCGTGTAGTATGGGGTGCAGGCTCCAGGAAGGAGTTTGGGTACAGAAGGGGGCTCAGATTGCGGTGTCAGAGGGTTTCAGGGTGTGGGCTCCAGCCAGCGAGCGCTTACCTCAGGCTGCTCCCGGTCGGCGACGCAGTGGGGCTAAGGCAGGCTCCCTGCCAACCCTAGCTCCCGGAAGCAGCTGGCATGTCTGGCTCCTAGACCAGTGTTTCTCAAATGAGGCCACTGTGTGCACCAGGGGCTTTTCTTGTGGCCCAACCTCCTGGGCTATGATTGGGGGGAGGGAGCAAAGCAGCAGCCCTTCCCCCTCCCTCTTGCTCATGGATGCACCACCTTGGTGTTGATTGCTGGGGCTGCCACCAGAGGTTGGGCCCAACCCCCCTCTGGAAACACCAGGGGCACAACGCTGTAGGAGCAGGCAACTGGTGAGTTCCCCACCTTCCCATGGGTGGTAGGGCTCAGGCTTTGGGCTTCAGCTAGGACATGCTAGGAAGTGAGGGAGAGCATTTGGGCCAAACTCAAATTTTTGCTTCCCGAGGGTGCATGCCCCCAACTAGTTCTCATTCACTCACTCTCATCTGCAAAACATGGCATCCTCAAAACATGGCATTTGACAGAGGAAGAAGTGTGACCAGCAGATGAGCACCAATGATTATAATTACAAACGTGTAGAATTAAATCCCTTTTATAGTTATGGACAAAAGCAGGAAGATTAAAATATAAATTGCATCTTTGTGGCTATAAGTTCTGCCCATGGTGCTTTAGAGCAGTGTGATTGAGTAGCTTTTGGGGTATGTCTCCATTTAGAGGCAACATGAATCATATAAAATGAATAATACGGTTCAGTATTTTATGTATTGGTCCTTTGAAACTAAAAAATGTGAGCTTTTCATATGTTGCAATTTTGAGAAAATGGTCCAATTTAGCTAAAAAACTATGAGGTTTCACTTGGAATAGAACCACTTTGGGGTGAAAATGGGCCCGATCTCTTTAATAAACAGCTATGGTTTTGAGTGAAAATCTCAGCATTTTGAAAATTCATGGCCAGATTCATAGCCTTGCTCTGGCCAAGTTACCACTAGTGCAAAATGGTAGTATACTCCACTGAGCAGGGGAATCTTCTGGTGGTACATAGCCACCACTGCAGTTCCTATGTCAACCCCCTCCTTGTATTTGCTGTAAGGGGTATGGCTGTGACCTCACAGACCCACCTGTTCCCCTGATGCTGATACAGATTTTGTGGCTTACTCTGGGGACCAGGCCAACGCTTAGCAGCTCCAAGATTGACGACTGTAATGGAGGCTTAAAAGTGTGATGCTAAAACCATACAGAGTAGTTAAGCACTGGAATAAATTGCCTAGGGAGGTTGTGGAATCTCCATCATTGGAGATTTTAAAGAGCAGGTTGACAAACACCTGTTGGGGATGGTTCTGCCATAAGTGCAAGGGACTGAACTCGATGACCTCTCGAGGTCCCTTCCAGTCCTATGATTCTAAGAAATTGGCAGCGGTAATCTGGGAGAGTTTAACTACTGATAGCACTTATAATACAATTTTAGAAATTGATAAATTTTGAATTGATGGTACCCCCTTAAACACGTCATTTATTTATTTTTAAAAAGTTTTTTTTAGAAGATATCTTAAACAGGTGGGGGATTTTTGCACTGTTTTTATTATATTTTTGAAGTGCTTCCTGTAGAAATGGAATATTGCCTATTTCTTTAATAATAAGTCTAGGCAAATGTATGTGATGTGAATCACTGGTCTCCCAACATGTGCTGTATGTTCCTGTATCTTCAAACACGCATGGAAGATCAAGTGTTTCATGTTGGCACAAGGCCAGTTCTCTCGGTTGTAACACATTAAGAAAAATGATGGAGTTGAACGCTGTGTGTTATGTTTGATTGGTAACTCGAGGAAGCAATTTAGAGAGAAAGAGAGAGAAATAAAATAAGCAGTGCTGTCTCTTCTAGCAAGTTGACAAAAAGCTCATTGCTGGCTTCTCTTGCAAGCGTTTTTCAAAATTTGTCAGCCTGTGATGAAGTGAGGGCTACAGTCCTTAACGGCTCCAGGCAAAGCCTCTGGGTTACAAGGTGTTTTATAATTCTCCTGGTACTACAAGTGATGAATTGCAAGTCATCTTTGAATTCCCTTGTACTTAAGCTTTTATTTCAGAGCTCCATTTTCCTTCCCACACATCTCTGGATTCTTTGAATACAACCAGCTTATAATGATAGCACTGCTGGGAGATGTGTTAGGTAGAACAGTTGTGAGCCTCCCTGTGGTTGATGCTATGGAAGAAATTGAATAGCATTGATCCTGCTCCAGCTCTTTTAAGTAGTCCCTTGGTTAGGAGTTGGTGTCATGTAGGTAAATTTAGTCCAGAAGTGGATTCTTTAGTGGAATTTTTACATTTGTCTTTCACAGCTGTGGAGAGTTTAGACTAATCACAATTCTCCCTGGTATACTATCATCTCTGTAATTTGAAAAAGGATCAGGAGCCTGCAGGCTTGGAAAATCTTGAAGAAACTCTTGTCTTGAAATACATCATCACATGTGGAAAGACCACTTGCTGCACCATCATAAGGAGCTTAAGAATGCTGAAATCAAGTACTTTTCTGGCATTCTTTCAAATGACCTTAGAAATCTAAATACATTTTCTTTTGACTGCAAAACAGCTTCTTTTCCCTTCAATCAATCTTGTGGCTGTCAATGTGTTTATCTGTTGTTAGGTGTCAGAAATGTCTGGAGTCGCTACAGGAGAAATGTGCTGAAGTCAGGACTGCCGAAGGGCTTCTCTCATGAATCTACTGAAGTATTGCTCAGTTGAACAATGTTTGAAGGCCTGTGCCTTCTTTTCCAAAATTCATTGAACTGAAGAGATTGCTTTTATAAGATTTCTTGCCTGCTGCTGCCGTGTCATTCTAAACTTGGCCTGTTGCAATCATATAGACCTACTGGGCCACATTAATTACTGGTATAATAGTCAATGGACTTACACTAGAGTGAATCTGACCTATTGGGCCAGATTCCTCATTTTGGCCAAGCTAGGCTGATAGCAAAAAAATGGGCTATACCTGGAACCAGCTAGAGCGAATGGCCCAGGATAGAGGACTCTGGAGATCTGTGGTTGGCGGCCCATACCCCGGTTGGGGTGACGGGCATGAGTGAGTGAGTGATGCTCAGCACAGAAATGAGGGTGTGGGGAAAGGAATCAAGTTGGCTTTAAGCCACCTTTGCAATGTTACTCCTAGCATAAGCTGAAGCACCTTCAGGGCTGCTGTAACTTATATTTACCACCAACTGCCATCATGGGTTTTCCACAGCTGAGATAGAGTGTGGTGTACTTCAGCCATGCCACCAACCTCCCCCAATATGCCTCTGATGCTGGGGACTGCAACAGAGGGTGGTGTACAGTCATTCTGGCAGCTTTTCTCCACTTATGGGGGGGTTCTTCTTGGGGGGTGTTTCTGCCAAGTTTCTGGTCCCTATACATCACTGGAGTAGTGGTAGGAATAGAGTTAGGCCAGTCTAGATATTTCCCATGTGTCAGTCACTCTGCAGGCCTGCAAGTGACTTACCTTATGGGAGAGGGTTCCTTAGTCCATGTGCTTTTGACTGAGGATCTTGAACGGAATGCACTTCAGGCACACTTGCTTTACTCTCTCTTCATAGAAGTGGAAGGTTGTTTCACCTTTCTCTTCATTGGGGGTTCTGCAGGAAACTCTCAAACAGTGGTCTAAGACTCATATGGTTTAATTAGGAACAGGATTGGGAATAAAAAGAAAATCAGATTAAAACAAAAGAAATGGTTTGTAACGTAACTAGACATGGGCCTTATCTATGATGAGTACTAGCCCTTGATTCAAGCCATCAGTGGCCAACAACTTGCATAGCTGGACTGGTGTGAACCCCTACTATAGACAAAGAAAGCTGTGATTTACATTGATGAAGCTTGCTTGGTTTAAAGCAGGGATAAGATCTACTGGTGCAAATCATGTCTTGTGATGTCTACAGTAGGGGTCTGTACAGCTACAACATTTGCAGGCTATTGATAGCTTGAATGGTGCTAATCTCAAGTATAGACCAGACTTCTTGACAGTGATGTGCACTTAAATAATCATTTCAATGACTCTTCCACAATATTCCTCAAATCCTTTTCCTGATCAATGGGTCCAATGTATCATTTTAAATGATGGAGGACTTACTTCCCAATAATGTCCCAATGCACAAATTTAAAAAAATTAAGACATAATGCAGACCCTTAATTGTAGACTAATCTATAATAAATATTTCTGTGTTAACTTAATACTCAGTAAAGTATTAGATCTGGAGAATCTGTTCCGCTAAAGAACATTTGCAGCATGGGTAGCAATAAGTGCAAAATTCTTCATGCCATGCTGTCAATGTATCTCATCAGTGATACTGAGGGACTAGCACTAGAGCTGAGAGGACAATTTAAGCTTGAGGCTGATTCAGTCTTTGACCTTTCTGCCGAGCCTTCCAACAAAGGAGCCGAGCCAGTTGTAATGGTGGATTGTCGGTCTGGTTTTTTGGTGCCAGCTGAATTGTCCACTGGGGACTAGACTCGGATAAAAAATGTAGGCCATCAAACAGACTTTGAACTGTAACAGCTTTCACTCACTTCCCACCTTGATTTGAACTGATAACTTCAAGACTCTTTATCCCATTATCAGTCCTCTGAGCCATCCAGTCCTCCTGAATGTTAAAATTTTCCTAAAAAGTGTTGGAAAACTTCCAAAGTGAAGTGCTGGCTCTGTCTTGCTGAGGAGCTAATGTGTTTTCAAATGTTTAGAGCCACGCCAGCCAATTTTTAGTTAAGTACGTCAACAGCATGATAATTCAGGTGTTAGCAAGGGAAGGAAAGATTTTTAAATAAATTTTGTAATGCAAAAAATATCTACCCATTGGGCCATTATCCTTTTAATGAATATGGTGTAGTGTTGAAAATTCTGCCTATAACTATGATATTTTGATCTCTGTGAGGCATAACAAACATTGTAAAGTAGTTTCTGAAAATCTGTTGGCTTGTAATGCTGTGTATCAAAAAGGTTGTACTTCCAAATCAGCAATAATAATGAGTAACTTCAAGTAAACAGTCCTTTGGCAGGCACTGTGTAGAACACTGCACCTATGTTCTCTGGCAGCAGGAGTGTCTGTTCCTGTAAATTAGGGTGGAAGGAAGGAGGAGTGATAAAGCAGATTGGTGCAGAGGAAACATCTCAGACCAAGTCAAAAATGGTTCTATCTGAAAGATAAAAATAATAATTAGTATCAGAGGGGTAGCCGTGTTAGTCTGGATCTGTAAAAGCAGCAAAGAATCCTGTGGCACCTTATAGATTAACAGACTTTTGGAGCATGAGCTTTCATGGGTGAATACCTACTTTGTCGGACGCATGTAGTGGAAATTTCCAGGGGCAGGTATATATATGCAAGCAAGAAGCATGCTGGAGATAACGAGGTTAGTTCAAGCAGGGAGGATGAGGCCCTGTTCTTGCAGTTGAGGTGTGAAAACCAAGGGAGGAGAAACTGGTTTTGTAGTTGGCAAGCCATTCACAGTCTTTGTTTAATCCTGAGCTGATGGTGTCAAATTTGCAGATGAACTACAGCTCAGCAGTTTCTCTTTGAAGTCTGGTCCTGAAGTTTTTTTGCTGCAGCATGGCCACCTTAAGATCTGCCATTGTGTGGCCAGGGAGGTTGAAGTGTTCTCCTACAGGTTTTTGTATATTGCCATTCCTAATATCTGATTTGTGTCCATTTACCCTTTTCTGCTGATGTGCACAGGCAGAAATTGTGGAAAAACAACATCGCTTGCCTCGTAACCTAAGTCGTGCAGAACGCAGTGCCATCCACAGCCTCAGAAACCACCCTGACATTATAGTCAAAGATGCTGATAAAGTAGGTGCTGTTGTCATCATGAACAGGTCTGACTACCAAAAGGAGGCCGCCAGACAACTCTCCAACACCACTGATTTCCTGAGGAAACTACAATGCATTGATGACCTTCCAGAAAACACCATCCTAGCCACCATGGATGTAGAGGCTCTCTACACAAACATCCCACACACAGATGGAATACAAGCTGTCAGGAACAGTATCCCTGATGATGCCACAGCACAACTGGTTGCTGAGCTCTGTGCCTTTATCCTCACACACAACTATTTCAAATTTGATGATATATATCTCTATCACATACAGTCCCCAGCTAAAACCTCTCCAATGCATCATCAGGGATCTACAACCCATCCTGGACAATGATCCCTCACTTTCATGTGCCTTGGGTGGCAGGCCTGTCCTCACCCACAGACAACCTACCAACCTGAAGCATATTCTCACCAGTAACTGCACACCGCACCATAGTAACTCTAGGTCAGGAACCAATCCATGCAACAAACCTCGATGCCAACTCTGACCACATATCTACACCAGCGACACCATCACAGGACCTAACCAGATCAGCCACACCATCACTGGTTCATTCACCTGCACGTCCACCAATGTAATATACGCCATCATATGCCAGCAATGCCCCTCTGCTATGTACATCGGCCAAACTGGACAGTCTCTACGGAAAAGGATAAATGGACTTAAAATCAGATATTAGGAATGGCAATATACAAAAACCTGTAGAAGAACACTTCAACCTCCCTGGCCACACAATAGCAGACCTTAAGGTGGCCATCCTGCAGCAAAAAAACTTCAGGACCAGACTTCAAAGAGAAACTGCTGAGCTTCAGTTCATCTGCAAATTTGACACCATCAGCTCAGGATTAAACAAAGACTGTGAATGACTTGCCAACTACAAAAACAGTTTCTCCTCCCTTGGTTTTCACACCTCATCTGCAAGAACAGGGCCTCATCCTCCCTGATTGAACTAACTTCGTTATCTCCAGCTTGCTTCTTGCTTGCATATACATACACCTGCCCCTGGAAATTTCCACTACATGCATCCGACGAAGTGGGTATTCACTCACGAAAGCTCATGCTCCAAAACGTCTGTTAGTCTATAAGGTGCCGCATAATAGTTAGTAGTAAATATAATATAATTGGTCTGGGAGGAAAGGGCAAAGCAGTGGAATATGATTTATATGGAACAGCCATCCAGCACACAGATCTTGGAAAAGACTGGGGGCTCTTGTGGAAAAATCATTCAGATTATCATCCCACTGCACAGCTGCATTGAGAGAGACCAACAACATATGAGACTGGGTTAGCGGAGGGACAGAGGGATAAAAATCAAAACAGCGATACTATTATATAATGTAGTAGCCAACACTGGAAAATATTTTCCAGGGATGAGCTCCAAATAAGCTGGGGCGTTGGGGTTAAGCACCAAACCACTAGAAGATTGTGGGTGTGGAGGGCTGTGTGAGTGGGAGATAGTGGTTCCAGTGAACTCTGATTGCTTTTATTTGTTTTGTTAAAGTATCTTTATTATCAGGCTCTTAAACCAGACATAGTTTTCACACTGTTCTTAAATATCTGCTCTTCTAAGAGACCAAAACACTAGGAAATCCTACATTCTCTTACCCAGCTATTGCCTGCCCCCCCAAGCCTTGTCCTCCAGTGGGGCTGCTGTACAGACAAAGGAGATGCAGCTCCGCAGAAGGGCAGGGGGTGGGGCTGGGGGCAGGATCCTCCTTTATCTTTCCAGTACACTGTACCAGCTATAAATATCTTATTGGTACAGTGTACTGGAACATATCACTGTACTTGCACTATTGATTATTATTGTTATTTGTGTTAGAGCAGCACCTAAAGGACCCCAAATTATGCTAGGCACTGTACACACACACAGTAAGAGACAGTCATGGCCCTGAAGAACTCCCACTTCAAACAGACAAGGGATGGAAGAGGAAACTGAGGCACGGAAGGAGGAAGTGACTTATCCAAAGTCACCCAGCAGGCCAGTAGCAGAGCTGGAAAGAGAACCCAAGTCTCCTGAGTGGGTGTCCTCTGGATCACACTGCCTTTTATTGATTAGTTAGGTATTCCCTTGCTCTCTCCTATATAGGGTTCCTCCTTCCTGCTCCCAAGGAGCTTTCCCCACTTCCTCTGCTCCACAAAGTGAGGTTGTAATTTCCTCTTTTCTACACTGTGGGGTTCCCTCTTCCTATTCTTCTCCATTGACTTCCTCCTTCCTCTGCCCCAGGACTATGAGATCCTCCCATTCCTCTCCCTATGTGAGGTTACACATTCCTCTCTTTGCTATTTCTTCCCTTGGTGTCTCCTTGCCTAGTGATATAGCACATAGTAAGTCATTAAGTCTTTCAAACCAGGCCAACCTTTTACGACTACCAGATTCTAGGGACACGCAGTACATTCAGGACCTCTCATATCCACAATGTGGATTATACCTGATTTGTCCTCTTAGGGGAAAATCAAGCAACTGCCTCTTCAGTTGTCAAAGCCCCTCAGGCAGTGGACACAGTGCAGTGATACTGCAGAAGGGAGTGGTCTGTACTGGGGGGTTCTGTAAGGCGTTCACATCTGCATGTTATGTAGCCCAGCTCTGAAGAGACTCCCTGTTCAGCAGCACACAGGTAGGGGCAGGATATGGGTGATCTGAGGGAGGTCAGTGGTAAAGCCAGAGAATCTGCCACAGGATCTCCAATCCTTCTCATCACATCAGGTCCTTGCTGGGATGGAATGGCTCCATAGCTGTCTCATGGACTTTAGGGGAGGATGTCTCTCATGCCTGTCCCCCAAGTTCCTAGCTAGTTTCTCAGGGTGCATGCTGGGCCAAGGATTTGCCCCTCTCTGGACAGAATAAGAAAGTCCTCCTTTTACATGAATAAAAAAAATTAGTAATATTTCTTTTTTAAGTTTCTTTATGGATATATTTAAAGGTCCTTCTGAATAATGTTGTAATCATGCTTTAAAGTTTTATTGATTTAATTAACTCTGAGATATTTTCCTTCAGTTTTTCCTTTCTGGCAAAGATCCTTCGTTATAGCTTTAGCAGTTTAGGATAAATAAGTCTGGTTATTGCATCAGGTTCCATATGCATTTTCTTCTTTGTCTTCTTGCATTGTGTTTAAGTCTTTTCTTCAGCATCTGAGTCTTGCTCATTATATATTTTGCAACGTAGATTAGCATGTGGGTTACGTATGAATGTTGTTTCAAACAAGCTTTTATGTTTAATTAGTTTATAAACATAAAGAGAAATAATGTCTCTGTTCTGTGCTCCCTTCAAATCTGTATCTTTCAATGGGTTTGCACTAGTTCATGTACATAACAAAAGAGAATTATTTAATATCCTTAGCAATAAAAGCAACAGCGGGATTATCACTCATATTTGAAATAACTAGCTAATCCAGCTATTTTTTTCAGACTGATAAGTAACGTACTTTCCTGAGAGAGAGAAAGAGAGAGAGAGAGAGAAATCCTGACCCCTCTGAAGTCAATGGCAAAACTCCCATTAACTTCAGTGGCCCAGGATTTCACCCTAAAAATGAAAATCCACCTCATCTCATTAAAAAATATCTTGTTTCTTACTAGAAAACACAGATAAATAGGTTTTGTTCAAACTTTAGCTCCTCTCTACCAGCAGGGGACACTGCAGGGTGAGAGAGTTTTTTAAGGAAAAGGTAATGGAAAGTAAATTGTACTTGAAGCAACCATTTTGCAGGTCTAAAGTTTATTTTAATAATCTTCAGTGAGGCAATGGATTATTTGTAAATTTAGGCCAAGAGTTGTTTTTAGTGAGATTAATATAGGAACAGATGGATAAAGACATTTTGTGGTGTAAGAATGAAGGAAAATCAAATTCTAATGAAAACAGTTTATCCTCTAGTGCTTCAGACAGTACACAACTACACAACTTCTATTCCTGTTTTTGAAGGATACTCCGGTCTGAACTGAGAAGGCATGGCTTTAGGCAAAGAGACTCTTGGCTGTGTTATCATCTGTAGAAAAAAGTTAAAAAGGGAGTCATAATGCTTGCCTTTCAGTAAAAGCAGTGTAGAAAGTAACAGAAAGAGAGAGAGTAAGTATGAACTATGGTGGAAAGTAAATTGTAATACAAATATAATAAAAAAGAAAATAGAAGGAAAGACTATAATTTAAACAAATTTATGCTGCACATCAGAGACACAAAGGAATGCTTGGCTCTCAATAAATACCTTGTGTAGATGTGGTTGTAGGAAATAGCAACAAAATAAAGGGAAGATACAAATGTAACATGATAGATGTAATTTAAATGAGAAGTACAGATCAGAAGTAAAAGTAAAGCATGCATCTTAGGATGAGAAGTGTAAAAAAGTTAAAGAAAAGAAATATTGGGGAAAACATTTAAAAATTTTTTAAAAAGAAAATTCTCGGGCTCCAATTCAGGAAAGCATCAGGAGATTTCAGGAGAGCATTTAAGGATGTGTTTAACTTTAAACACATGCTTACGTCCCATTGATGCTTAAATTCAGCAGGTTCTTAAGTGCTGCCCTGAACTGGGGCCTCAGGGTAGGAGGAAGTGTTTTGGCTTCTATATAAAACTGTGTGTTTAACCTAATAGGTATTCTGCTTTGTAGAACAACAAAGGGCCTCCCTCATAATTTAACACATTCTCTCATAAATCCAATTTAAGAAAAATTCCCAGCATTCCCATGCTGAATACTTAACAGTCTTCTCAAACTTATGCTATAGCAATAAATGTATTATATGACCATAAAATTAGGGTTATGTGAGCTTGTAACTTTTCAGTTTATGCTGGCTCTGTGAGCTTGTAGTAAATTTTGTAAGGTTTACTGTTCTAGAGTTTGCAATGAACCTCAGCTACAATGTAAAATAACAGAAAACGAACAAACAAACAAACAAAAACCCAGACAAACAAAAAAACCCAATGAATAACGCAGAGTTTTTATCTAGGTGCTTAAAGAAAAAAAAGCATGGAATTCACTATTTTACTAGATCTAGGATCTTCTCAGTGTTGCCTGACTGTTTTTAAGGTTGATAATGTTAGATTAATGACCAATCATTCTGATTGTAGTAAGGTTCTTCCCCCAGAATCAGGCTACATAGAATTCACACTATGGAGTTCAGTATTTTATGGGAATTCTGAGGGTACTCAAACTGAGGACAAAGTAAAACCTTAGATACCTTTATTAAAATAATAGAGAAAGCTAGAAAATATCCAAGGCACGTAACAAGATGAAGATAATACAGGATCTGTGGTATCATTCTATGCATAAGCTTTTAGAATTGCATACTCAGTCTCTAGTTGAGGACCGGTGGTAAGAGATAAAGAACCAGCCCTGTCTCTGGCATGCAGTGTCCGATAGTCCAAGTTCCCCAACAAGTTGAAGGGTCAAGTAGAAAAGAAGCAGACAGCAAGGGAAGAGTCCCAGGAAAGAACAGCCCCAGACCACATGGTAACTGCCTTGTTATCGGACCCCCCGCCAACATACTGTCTTGTTCTGGCTTTTGTTTATTTCACTCAGCCTGCCAGCCCAACAATAGCTTGCTAGAATTGGTTGGTGTCTGATGGTGACCTGAGATGCCAGCCACAAGATTTGCCAGGTGGAAAATGACCAGCTTGGTTTTAAAGTGCTGGCTCTGGTTTGCGAGGAGTTGGTAAGACCTGTTTACCTTTTTCTTTTATAGCTTATTCTAGAGTCCGTGGAGGATACACAGCTGCTTGGCAATGCCACAGCTAATTCCTTGGCTGCAAAGTGTTAAAAAAGTAAAGCCTCTGATGATGATGCTGACAGGTAATGTACAAGAGTAGTGTACAGTACATATGTACACTGCATACTTATCTGCACACTGTACATAAATATGCAGGATTTGTGAGGTGTTTCATTAATCTTTGGCTAACAAGAAAGGCTAATTTATATAGATTGCAGTATCTCACTGGTCCTGGTCTACACCAATTTGAATCTGTTCCAGTACCCCCTGCCCTATATCACTGATGCTGTCTAAAGTGAACTAAACTAAAAATCCCTCCAAATCTATTTTGAATTTTTGTAATTACAGTTTTCTGGGAAACAGTAAGCTGTTGTTTTGAAGCTTTTTTAATTGATGTTCTGATTCCAAATGACTTAACATTTTTCCTGTTTACATTGCTTATAGTTTAACTGGCCACATTTTGTTTTCTCTGGATTATGTTTTTTTATGGGCTTTCTTTCGTACTTTTGCCTGACCAAACCAATGGAAAAAATATGTACACTGAAAAATCAAGAGGGCATGAATTGACTTGATCGTCATTCCATCCATATCAAGACACAAGAACGGCCATACTGGGTCTCCAATATCCTGTCTTCTGACAGTGACCAGTGCCAGATGCTTCAGAGGGAATTAACAGAACAGGGCAATTGTCAAGTGATCCATCCACTGTCATCCAGTCCTAGGTTATGGAAGACAGAGGTTTAGGGACACCCAGAGCATGGAATTGCATCTCTGTCCATCTTCGATAATCCTCCATGAACTTATCTTAATATTTTTTGAATCCAGTTATACTTTTGGCCTTGACAGCATCCCCTGGCCATGAATTCCACAAGTTGACTGTGTTGTGTAAAAAAGTATTTCCTTATGCTTGTATTAAACCTCCTGCCTATTAATTTCATTGTGTGACCCCTGGTTTGTTGTTATATGAAGGGATAAATAACACTTTCTTATTCATTTTCTGCACACCATTCATAATTTCAGAGATCACTATCATATCCCTGCTTAGTCATCTCTTTTCTAAGCTGAACAATCCCAAGTCTTTTTAATCTTTCCCATTCCATACACCTACTCATATTTGTTGCCCTTCTCTGTATCATTTCCATTTCTCATGTATCGTTCTTGAGATGGGGCAACCAGAACTGCACACGGTGTTCCAGGAGCGGGCAGACCCCATACTAAATCAGAGCACCTATTGAAATCTGGAAGGTGGGTGGATGGAAGCCTTCCCATGTCTGAAGGCCCCAACCCCAACCTAAGAGGAAGAGCTACAGGAGCCAGTACCAAGGGTTCAAAAATACCATCTGCTCATAGTCAGCAGGATTCAAACCTGCCTGGGGAGATCCCAATGGATTGCTAATCTAGTACCTTGACCACTCAGCCACAACTATTTACTGCTAAATTAGAGCAAACAAGAAGCAGTACTGGGCCAGAGACACCCCGCCCCTCAACAGCTGCAGAGCATGCACCAACTGGAGGAACTGTTTAAAAAGGGCATTGGTAGCCTGGAGGGAGGAGTTACCAATTGCACAAGGAAGTGAGACTGATGCTTGAGGCAACTGACAGAATGAATGCATTTTTGGTAAGGGCACTCTGGGGAAATGATCCATATTTCCACTCACCTTTGGTGTTGAGAACTCACAAAAGGCACTGAAGAATGGGATGTTGTTCCCTAGCAGATGAAGCAGATACTACTAAAACTCTGACCCTTCCCCAAATGGAGAAGCCACAGCCTGGTGGGCAGCAACCCAGGGCAGAATGTAATTTGGGGTGGACCAACAAGTAGCCTGGACACTATAATGCCCCTTTAGGGTCGTGGGAGAGCTTGAGTCTTCATCCCCTGCTCCCCCTCCCCTTCCTTTCTATCATGACTAAGGATAAGATTATGTCAGAGGCCAAGGATTCTGTGACTTTCAGAGATCTCCATGACATTTTCCTCTTCTGCCCCAGGATAGAAGGACCTGAGCTGCTGTGGGTGGCGGGGGCATCTGGAGCCCTGAGCTGCCACAGCAGCTGTCAGCTGTGGTGATGGCAGGCGCTGGATCCCCACCCCTTCCTGTACCCAGGCTTGGGCTCTCTTTCCCTTCCATGGAGCTCTTGCTTCAGTCTTTCCCCTGTTAATCCCTCCTTTATCCCCCCTATCTTTTTATCAATTACTGATCTATGAGAAGACCTTCCCTCTTCTCCCCTGACTGCTCACTTAGCTTAAAAGCGTTTGCTGTGGGACCTTGTCAAAAGCTTTCCACTGCATCACTCTTGTCCAGATGCTTATTGACACCTTCAGAGAATTCTAATAGCTTGGTGAGGCATGGTTTCCCTTTACTAAAGCTGTGTTGACTCTTCCCCAACATATTGTGTCCATCTATGTGGCTGACAATTCTGTTCTTTACTATAGTTTCAACCAGTTATCCTGGTACTGAAGTCTGGTTTACCAGCCTGTAATTCCCAGGATTGCCTGTGGAGGCCCTTTAAAAAAAAAAATCAGCGTTACACTACCTATCTGCCAGTCATCTGGTACAGAGGCTGGTTTAAGTGACAGATTACATGCCACAGTTAGTAGTTCTGCAATTTCATATTTGAATTCAGAATTGAGTACCACCTTGTTCCGGTGACTTACTACTATTTAATTTATCAATTTGTTCCAAAACCTCCTCTATTGACAACTCAGTCTGGGACAGTTCCTCAGATTTATCACCTTAAAAAGGTTAATTGAGGTGTGGGAATCTCCCTGACATTCTTTGCAGTGTAGACTGATGCAAAGAATTCATTTAGCTTCTCTGCAACAGTCTTGACTTCCTTGAGTGTTTCTTTAGCGCCTTGATTGTTCAGTAGCTCCACGTATTGTTGGGTAGGCTTCTTCCTTCTGATATACTTAAAGACATTCAGGTAAAGTCCACAACTGAGAACAAAAGATGTAATCTGTTGATTAGCTGAAGGTGGTATTTCTGGCCACTGCTCCTCTTTGGGAATCTGGGAGTCACAGCGTAAGACTGCAAACCTCTGAGAATAGTTTGGACAGATGCGCTCATTTGAAAAGGTGAACAGTCATACAGATTTTGCCAGTTCCCCACAATGTTTCCCACTGCCAACTGATAGCCACTGTCTTCTATAGATTGAATCTAGGTCAGCACTCACACACATAGGGCTTGGCTACACCGGAGAGTTGCAGCACTGGTGGTGGCTTTACAGCGCTGCAACTCACTCACCATCCACACTTGCAAGGCACATAGAGCGCTGTATCTCCCTGGCTACAGCATTGGTTGTACTCCATCTCGACCTAGGGAATAACGACTATAGTGCTGCTGATGCAGCGCTGCTCTGCCAGTGTGGCCACCAAAAGCGCTGTTATTGGCCTCCAGAGGTATTCAGAGGTATCCCAGAATGCCTGTTCAGTCACTCTGCTCATCAGTTTGAACTCTACTGCCTGCCTCAGGTGACCAAGTGTCAGATCGCCCTTTAAATACTCTGGGAATTTTAAAAATTCCCTTCCTGTTTGCTCAGCCAGGTGTGGAGTGCAATCAGTTAATCTTTCCAGGTGACCATGGCTCCACGCGCCAAATGAGCCCCAGCATGGAGCAGTGGCGAGTTGCTGGACCTCATCAGTGTCTGGGGGGAGGAAGCTGTGCAGTACCAGCTGCGCTCCAGCCGTAGGAATTACAATACCTATGGGCAGATATCAAGGGCCATGCTGGAAAGGGGCCTGACCGGGACACACTGCAGTGCAGGGTTAAAGTGAAGGAGTTGTGGAGTGCCTACTGCAAAGCCTGAGAGGGAAACCGTCGCTCTGGCGCTGCCCCCATGACCTGCCGTTTTTACAAAAAGCTGGACGTGATACTTGGGGGTGACCCCACCTCTACTCTGAGGACCACGATGGACACTTCAGAGCGGGGGGAGGAGGAGGAGGAAAGCGAGAGTGAGGGTACTAGGGTAGGGGGAGACACCCCAGAGTCCCAGGAAGCATGCAGCCAGGAGCTCTTCTCAAGCCAGGAGGAAGGTAGCCAGTTGCAGCAGCTGGTACTTGGTGGAGGACAAACAGCAGAGCGGGTTCCCGGTACGCAGCTTTTATTTTCAGGATGGAAATGTTTCGGGAGAGGAGGGAGGGTTAGGGCTGCATGCATGCATGCCTAGATGCAGAACAGCGCATTGATGTGGTCTATCACGTCGCGGTAATTGGCCTCGGTAATCTCTTCAAAAGTTTCAGCCAGAGCGTAGGCAATGCGCTTGCGCAGGTTTCTTGGGAGAGCCACTGTGGTCCTTGTCCCAGTCAGGCTAACGCATCCACACCACTGTGCTGCGAGGGGTGGGGGGACCATTGCAAAACACAGGAAAGCGGCATAGGGGCCAGGACAGAATCCGCATTGCAGTAGAAGACCCTCCTGTGCTTCCCAGGTGACCTGCAGCAGCGAGATCTTCCAGGATAAACTCTGGTGGAAAATGTTGGGATAGTGTTCAATGTAGGTGCCCCCTGCAGCTGTGTGCTTTCCCCAACGCACAGAAACCCTGAGGACAGTACAGCCCTGAAACAATCAGTCCCACTTACTCACCATTTTGGGGCTCCCGTGGGTTATGTGCGCTCTCTTTGGGATGGGAAAATTATGCTATTGTGAAGACTGTTACCCTCCTTAATTGCGGGGGAATAACTGTCTGGTATAAACAATGTTGCCTCTGTTAAGTGTTGCATTTTTGCCTTTACAGATGCAACCTTGAGATCTTGACTGCCCGTGTTATCAACGGATGAGAGACTACAAAACCTCCGGAAGAAGCCGCGAAAAAGCAAAGAAGACATGCTGCAAGCAGTTATGCAGCACTCTGTCACAGAGAATCAAAAAGTGCAGGACTAGAGGGAAAGGGAAAGCAGGATCCTCCAGAGAAATGCAGCGGATAGGAAGAAAAGCACAAAGCATCTGATAAGCATCCTGGAGTGCCAAGCAGACTCTATCCAGGCGCTCGTAGCCATGCAAGCGGATCACTACCACGCCCGCCTCCCCCGCCCCCCCGGCCACCCTTGTCCCAAAACTCTTTCCCTTGTGTTCCCATGTTAGCTCAAAACCCCCTTCCCCAGCATCCAGGTTCTTATCACCACCACCAGCTGCCTCCAACACCTGTACATTCACCAAGCCGCCCTGAGAACTACGACCCTTACCCTCTGCACTCAACCCCCCTCACCATGCAGTATAGGCATCCTGAAGTGCAGCAGTCATTGCACAGCACTCCAGACAGGACATATTTAAACCTGTGACTGTACAGTTCCCCACCCAACCCCCCTGCCCCTTTAGGTTCCCAAAAAGTTGTGTATCTGTCAATAAAGTTATTTTCTTTTCAATAAATGAATTCTTGGGTTTGAAAAGAGTCTTTATTATTGCAGAAATTCAAAGATACCTTAGCCCAGGAAAGAAACAGGCACTGCAAATCAGCTTAGCAAACACAGATTCCTACTAACATTGTAACCACTTCACTTCACTCCCGTGCAAGGGACCAAACATTACGGTTGGTTTTCAGCCTCAAATTCCTCCCTCAAGGCATCCCTAATCCTTGCAGCCCTGTGCTGGGTCTCTCTAGTAGCCCTGCCCTCTGGCTGTGCAAATTCAGCATCCAGGCATTGAACCTTGGAGGTCCATGCCTGACTGAATCTTTCACCCTTCCCTTCACAAATATTATGGAAGGTACAGCAGGCGGATATAACTGCTGGGATGCTGCTTTCCCCCAAGTCCAGCTTCCCATACAGAGATCACCAGCACCCCTTTAAATGGCCAAAAGCACACTCCACAGTCATTTGGCTCAGCCTGTAGTTGAACCGTTCCTTGCTGCTGTCAAGGCTCCCTGTGTACGGTTTCATGAGCAATGGCATTAACGGGTAAGCGGGGTCTTCAAGGATCATAATGGGCATTTCGACATCCCCTAATGTGATCTTCCGGTCTGGAAAAAAAGGCCCGGCCTGCAGCTTCTTGAACAGGCCAGTGTTACGAAAGATGCGTGCATTATGCACCTTTCCGGGCTAGCCTGCGTTAATGTCAATGAAACGCCCATGGTGATCCACAAGCGCCTGGAGAACCATGGAGAAAAACCCTTCCAATTAATGTACTCGGATGCTAGGTGAGGTGGTGCCATTATAGGAATATGCCTCCCATCTATCGCCCTCCACAGTTAGGGAAACCCATTTGTGCAAAGCCATCCACAATGTCCTGCACATTCCCCAGAGTCACGGTTCTTAGCAGGATGCGATTAATGGCCCTGCAAACTTGCATCAACATGATTCCAACGGTCGACTTTCCCACTCCAAACTGGTTCCCGACCGATCAGTAGCTGTCTGGAGTTGCCAGCTTCCAGATTGCAATAGCCGCCCCCTTCTCCACCAGCAGGGCAGCTCTCAATCTCATGTCCTTATGCTGCAGGGTGGGGCGAGCTCAGCACCCAGTCCCATGAAAGTGGCTTTTCTCATCCAAAAGTTCTGTAGCCACTGCTCGTCATCCCAGACTTCCATGACGATGTGATCCCACCACTCTGTGCTTGTTTCCTGAGCCCAAAAGCTGCGTTCCACGGTGCTGAGCATGTCCATGAATGCCACAAGCAATTTCATGTCGTACAAATTATGCGACTCGCTATCATTGTCGGACTTCTCACTGTCACTTTGGATCTTAAGGAATAGCTCAACTGCCAAACGTGATGTGCTGGCGAGACTCATCAGCATACTCCTCAGCAGTTTGGGCTCCATTTCCCAAAGAAATCGCGCTGCACAGAAACCGTTGAAAGAGGCAAGATGGCACCAAATGTGGATGGAAAAACAGGGATTGCCGGGATGTGAAGCGATGCATCATGGGACGTTGGGACAGGAAGCAGAATGACCCGCCCTCTCTGCCCCCTTCCCACAACCCACGGCGACAGAATGGGAAGAGGAGCTCTGTGGGATAGCTGCCCATAATGCACCACTCCCAACACCGCTGCAAATGCTGCAAATGTGGCCACACTGCAGTGCTTTCCCTACACAGCTGTACGAAGACAGCTTTAACTCCCAGCGCTGCACACCTGCAAGTGTAGCCAAACCCATAGTCACGGAGCCCACCCACCCGGAACCATGTACCTCAGTCACTTGCTCAGAGATGGAACCATTCATCATTTGCACTGGTGTGTCATTCCTCCAGCACTCTTTTCCATTTACCTTGCTGTGATCCTGATTCTCATCCATGACCACCTTCCTGATGGAATTGGGATTGAGGAATTCCCCATCCATATGATATTCAATCTCTGACATCTCCAAACAAAATCTAAGATCATGAGAATTAGCATTGCTGACTTTCACTATGCAGATAACTGCATCACTCTCGCACAGAGAGGCCGACCTGCAATGTACCCTAAATCTTTTTGTGGATGCCTATCACAGCCTGGATGTCTCTCATCATCAGGAAAAGCAAGGTACTCTACCATCCCTCACCTGCACAAACTACTCTTTGTACTCCACAAATCACCATCAGCAGGGAACCCCTGGAAAATGTGGACCATTTTCCATACCTTGGCAGCCACCTCTCCCAAACAACCAGCATTTGCACAGAAATTGACTAAAAGATCCACTGTGCCAGCACATCCTTTGGAAGACTACTCAAACACGTCTTCAATGATAGGGATCTGCCAACAGGTACCAAGATCCTGGTTTACAAGGCAGTTGTCATCCGCATCCTTCTCTATGGGTGTGAGACCTGGGTAACGTACAGACAACATCTCAAGCAGCTGGAATGGTTCCAGCAGCACTGCCTCAGGAGGATTTTTAGGATCAGCTGGGAAGACCGACGCACTAACATCAGCGTTCTCTCTGCAGCCAACATCAGCAGTATAGAGGCGCAGGTTATGAAACATCAGCTCTGCTGGGCTGGCCACTGTGTACTATGCCTGACACTCACCTCCTGAAGCAAGTACTCTTCTCTCAGTTAAATCAGGGAAGAAGGGCTTGTGGAGGGCAGCAGAAGCACTTCAAAGACATACTGAAAGTACACCTTAAAAAGGGAGTCATCAGCCCAACAAACTGGGAGAAATGGCATGGAACAGAACACAGTGGCGCCACACCATACACCAAGTCACAACTCACTTTGAGGAGAACAGACGTGCTCATGAGACAGAGAAGCGACAAAGGAGGAAAGAAAGGGCACAACAGTCCAGCCAACAACACTGTCTCCTCCAAGATTACACCGGGCACTTCTGTGGAAAAATCTGCAAGGCACGAATTGGGTTCCTCAACTACTTAAAACCCACCAACCTGACAGATGTCCTTGCATTGAGGGATAGTCGAAGTAGGAGAAGAAACATCTCGGAACCCATTAGCCATCCTCACACTCACACAAATGCACCTGTTTACTCACTCAGCCACCCTCCCCACACCTCTGCATCCAGTCACTCACTTGGTCCCCTCATCCACGCACTAATGCACCCAGCACTCTTTGATTTCCCCAGATAAACACCATGCACTCCTTGACTCATCTCCGACCCTAACTTGACATACACCTGCACATTCACTCATATCCCTTTCACTCAGCAATACGTCCACTCACTCAGCCTTCCAGGCCCTATACATCCTCTTATTCATGCTGCTATGGTGGTTGTATCTGTATTTGTCATAACTCTTCTACTCAGATCTGAACCTTAGAGTTCAGAACATGAGAAGCTAGCATGAGACCTCCAAAGCTTAATTACCAGCTTAGATCTGATAGCGCTGCCACCAATCAGGAATTTTAGGGCCTGATACCCTCTGGTTCCCCCAAACCTTCCCAGGGGACCCCAAGACCCAGATTCCTTGAGTCTCACCACAAAGGGAAATAACCCACTTCCCTTCTCCCTCTTCCCCTCCAGGTGTTCCCTCCCTGGGTTCCTGGAGAGATATACAGATTCAAGCTCCGTGAATCTAAACAAAGAGATTCCACCCTCCCTGCTTCAAGTCTTTGAAACACAAGTACTGAGAGGGTATGGAAAGTCAGGCTTAGTAAATCTAACACAAAGAGATTTTCCCCCTCCCTTCGTTTCTTAGCCTTAACCAGTGAAAAACACTCAAACAGGTCTTAAAAAGAAAGCTTTATATAAAAAGAAAGAAAAAGGACATAAAATGGTCTCTGTATCAAGGTGACAATATACAGGGTCAATTGCTTAAAGGAAAAAAATGAATAAACAGCCTTATCCAAAAAGAATACAATTTAACACAATCCAGCAACTACACACATATAAATACAAAAAAACAATATAAACCTATTGTCTTACTATCCTTGTACTTACAACTTGGAAACAGAAGATTAGAAAGCCTGGAGATAGAAAAATCACTCTCAGAGCCGAGAGGGTCACCGAACCAAGACAAAGAACAAAGAACTCACACCCAAAACTTCCCTCCACCCAGATTTGAAAAAGTCTTGTTTCCTGATTGGTCCTCTGGTCAGGTGTTTCAGGTTACTGTTGTTACCCCTTTACAGGTAAAAGAACATTAACCCTTAGCTATCTGTTTATGACAGTATTGGATCCAAAATTGTAGGTGGTTGTGTGGATCTGTACCCAAAATCTAAGCACCTGCAATAATTAAGAGGTTTTTATATGCAAGAGGCTAGTTCTGGTGCAGTTTTAGATTTGCCTACATTTAATTGTGCTTACAGATGTTTTTGTTATAGATCAGCTGTGGGAAAATAGGATTAGCCAGGACAGATTACTTGTTAAAACTGAGATGACTAAAGATAAAACAGTGATTTTTTTATATATATAAAATCATCATGATGAATGGTGTTTGTTTTCTAGAGAAAAGATAATATATGTAAAGCTGCACCTGCAGCAAACCTATACTTTTTGTATGGCTCTGACAGGAAATGTGAATTATGGATTATTACAGATTTTTTTTTTCTGGGTACATCATGGGTTTACCATTATTTATTACAATTCCTTGGGATTTAACTGAGGCCTCGAGTAATAAGTATGCTCGTATGTTCTAGGATTCATGCATATAATGGACAGACAATTTTTGAAAAAGAGAAGTATTCTAGGTGGCTAAACTCTGCAGCCACCGGCAGCTGAAAGGAAGAAAACTCTTATATCTAGATCTTAGTTAGTGCGCCAACTTCTAATTTCAGTTATATCAGTATCAGAGGGGTAGCCGTGTTAGTCTGGATCTGTAAAAGCAGCAAAGAATCCTGTGGCACCTTATAGACTAACAGACGTTTTGGAGCATGAGCTTTCGTGGGTGAATACCCACTTCCTCAGATGCATGTGAGGAAGTGGGTATTCACCCACGAAAGCTCATGCTCCAAAACGTCTGTTAGTCTATAAGGTGCCACAGGATTCTTTGCTGCAGTTATATCAGTGTAGTAGTGGAGCTACTCTGGATTTATATTGGTGCAAATGAGATCAGAATCTGTCTCTAGACCTAATTCTGCCCTATGTTATACTCCTGTTAATTCCTTTGGAGTCCCTGTTCCAAATTCAATCTAATATAACCAAATTCAGTGGGTACAACAGTACAGTACATGGATCTATAAGAAAAAGCATATATAATGAAAACATTTAAAACAATTAAAATCCATGTGTATTAAATACCATAAGTCAAGTTGCCAGCAGTTGCCAAACACAGCACAGGTAGGAAATGAAGGAAAACGAATAGAACACTGAGGAATAAACAATAGGCACTGAGTATATGGCATTTCAGAGTTTGCCTTTCCCATTGGCGTGCCTGTCGCCATGGAAGAACAAATCCCATAGGAAAAATAGTGAGTTAAAAAAACATTTCATACCCTAGCACCACTATCCCTGGCATGCATTCCATGTTTAGTTTAAAATGCGTTGCATGGACTTACAGTACTTTCTTTGATTTGTTGTGAACGTTTACTGAAGCAAATTGAAGAGTTCACATTCCACTACAGTAGAAAGAATGATAAACTGCAAAAATGCTGTACATTTTAAATATCTATTTTTTTCATAAAAATTCTGATCAACTTTAGCTAGAATAACATGAGAAGTGAGTTAATATTACTGCTGGAGCATAACTCAAAGTCAATGACAAGGGTTCCTGACAGTAGTTAGGCATGTTCAAATGTGTACAGTACCTGAAAATACATGAACAATGTATTTTCAGTTAATTCACTTTCATCAATAAAATAGTCTGAGTTTAAGCAACATATATATATTTTTAAATCGGTAAGTTTTATCAAAAGTTGTATTCAAATAGGCCAAATCCCACTTGCAAATATACACATGAAGCCCAAATAGACTTCGGGACAGAATTTTGCCCGGTGTGGTTTTGTTTTGGCATATTGTTTGCTTTTTGCCAAATATTTTTCACTGACTTTCCAGTGTAGATATTCTGTAACTTATACAGCTGTTTAATAAGTAAAGCCTTCCAGCACATGCTGTTAGAGATGATTTTGAACTAAAACCCTGGATAATATTAACTTGGAACTTTGGGACATTCGAAATCTAGATTGGGATAGAAATTTTGCTGCTTAGGTGCATCTCTCTACTTGTGAAAGGTGAGATTCCATTTCATATTTATTGTTTAACCTTATAAAAATAATATTCATAATAATGTTGCATAAGTTAACTAATGTACAAGGCAATGGCATATATTCTGATCCTTTGGAATTACGTTTGTGTATCTTTGATTTGCGTATCCAAGCACTATTAAAAATCCAAGGATGCATAAATTATTTAGTTTGCATTACAGTCAGGTAAATACCATGTAAGAGTATTTGTACAGATTTGTTTTGAATAAAAACAAATGAACTCCAACAGTATTCCCAAGCTTTTAAACATCATTTTGTTAACATTCTGATGTGTAGTCGTTTATTTGAAAGAACATACTTGTGCAAAATGTGTGTTTGCACAAAGGTTCATGTTAGAAGTGATTGGGTGCCCATCTTGAAACTTTGATTTTATTTCTGTTCATAGAAGTGTCACTGATTCAAAGAACAGGTAGAAATAATACTACGTGACTTGGGGAACCAATTACTGCCCATGAATAACATATAACAAACAGCAGAGAAAGAGATGAAGTGAATCATTTAAGAACAATCTAATCAGTTAAATAACCTTTCAAGTGAATATAGTTTAACAATTATTTTCTATGAATAGTTTGCCTAGCTCTAGATCATATACTACAAAAGGATACTACAGAATATACTTTACTGCCAGACCCAGATATAGATATAGGGAAACATTTACTGAGAACTTAATTAAGGTAGCTGTCGTGGGGTATGCACACCCTGTCCCCCTTTTGGGATGGGGTAGGGTCGTGATACCACTGTTGTTAGTCCCCCCCATCCCCAACAGCCAAAAGGGGCCAGAGTCAATTCCGGCAGCCCTTGTGTTCAGGGCAGCATGTCCTAATGGCCAGAGTAAATTATGGCAGCCCTTGCATTCAGGGCAGTACAGTTTAGCGCAGTCATTCTCAAACTATTGTACTGGTGACCCCTTTCACACAGCAAGCCTTTGAGTGTGACCCCCCTGACATAAACAGATAGCTAAGGGTTAATGTTCTTTTACCTGTAAAGGTTTAACAACAGTAACCTGAAACACCTGACCAGAGGACCAATCAGGAAACAAGACTTTTTCAAATCTGGATGGAGGGAAGTTTTGGGTGTGAGTTCTTTGTTCTTTGTCTTGGGTCTGACCCTCTCGGCTCTGAGAGTGATTTTTCTATCTCCTGGCTTTCTAATCTTCTGTTTCCAAGTTGTAAGTACAAGGATAGTAAGACAATAGGTTTATATTGTTTTCTTTTGTATTTACATGTGTGTAGTTGCTGGATTGTTTTAAATTGTATTCTTTTTGGATAAGGCTGTTTATTCATTTTTTTCCTTTAAGCAATTGACCCTGTATATTGTCACTTTGATACAAAGACCATTTTATGTCCTTTTTCATTCTTTTTATATAAAGCTTTCTTTTTAAGACCTGTTAGAGTTTTTCTTTAGTGGAGACTCCAGGGAATTGAGTCTGCAGCTCACCAGGGAATTGGTGGGAGGAAGAAGTCAGGGGGAAAATCTCTTTGTGTTAGATTTACTAAGCCTGACTTTGCATACCCTCTGGGTGAGGGGGAAGAGAGATTAGCTCTCTCAGTACTTGTGTTTCCAGGACTTGAAACAGGGAGGGTAGAATCCCTTTGTTTAGATTCACGGAGCTTGCTTCTGTATATCTCTCCAGGAACCCAGGGAGGGAACACATGGAGGGGAGGAGGGGGAAGAGAAATGGTTTATTCCCCTTTGTTGTGAGACTCAAGGAATCTGAGTTTGGGGTCGCCCAGGGAAGGTTTTGGGGAGACCACAGTGAGCTAGGCACTGTATAATTCCTGGCTGGTGGCAGCAATTACCAGGTCCAAGCTGGTAACTAAGCTTGGAGGTTTTCATGCTAACACCCATATTTTAGACGCTAAGGTCCAGATCTGGGAAGAAATGTTATGACACCCCCCTAAATTAAAAACATTTGTTTATATATTTAACACCATTATAAATGCTGGTGGCAAAGTGGGGTTTGGCGTGGAGGCTGACCACTGGTGACCCCCCCATGTAATAACCTCACAACCCCCTGAGGGGTCCTGATCCCCAGTTTGAGAACCCCTGGTCTAGCAGCTAGAGTCAATATAAATGAGGGCAATATGACCTAGCAGCCAGGGTCCATATAACAGCCCTCTGATACAGGTTAATGTGGCCCAATGGCTGGAGTCAGTGTCGCAGCCTCTAGGTGCGGAGGGAGAATCCAGGGAGGAGGAAGTGGCTGCCACCAGGGGAGTGACAGTCCGGGCAGGGAGGCCTGAATCCACCTGACTTCACTTGGCCTTGGCCTAGGGTCCTGACAGTGGCAGAGTGGTCCACCACTGGGTCAGCATGGACTCCCACCAAAACATGCTGACCTCACTCAGGTGGGAGGTACCACTCATGCATCCTCCCTGGATCACTTCCTACTGCATTTCCAGGCATTGTCGGCCATTGACCATCGGAGTTCCCGGGCTCCTCAGCATGGATGATTCCTTGCAGTTCCATCGGCCACAGCCCTCCAGTCTGGCTCTTAGGGTCTCCAATTCCCACAGGCAAAGGCTGTGACAGCTCTTTGGCTGGAGCCTCTGCCCCTCTGGCAGTTAGCCTAGAATGAGCTAGGCTGCTCCCTTTTATACTGAGGCAGTAGTTGAAACATGCCCAGCATGGTCTGGGGGTGGGACCTCTGCCACCCATAGTGTGGGCTTAACCCCCTCTTGTCCAATGTGTGGTATGCACACCCCATCACAGTAGCCCAGGAACTAAACATTAGATTTAAATATGACCAATAGATTTAAGTTTTCCATTTTATTTTTTATTTTTTTAGGACTTTTAAGGACTGGAAGAGGATGTAATTGACGGAACTGCGAGGAGAAGGACAGATGGTCAACAGCAAATGAAAGCAAAATATAAACCAGCTTTTGGCAAGTTTAATTTATTTTGATTTTTAATTTGGAGGGAAGAAGAGGTGCTAGGGACATGTTTCCCCCTTCCCCCCCTTTCCATTGTGTAATGATTTTCATCCTTTTTTCTCAGGGCTGGCTCCAGGCACCAGCTGACTAAGCACGTGCTTGGGGCGGCACCTACTGGGGCGGCGCTCGGGTGTTTTGTTTTGTTTTTTGATTCGGCCAGGCGGTGCTGGAGGTTTTTTTTTTCGTTTGTTTTTTTGTTTTGGCCGGGCGGCGCTTGGGGAAGGGGGGCTTGGGCTGCACGGTACTCGGGGGTGGTGAGGGCTTGGGCGGCACAGCATGGCGCTGGAGGTGGGGCTTGGGCGGCGTGGTGCTAGGGGGGCGGTTCGGCAGGGAGGCGCTTTTTTTTTTTTTGCTTGGGGCAACAAAAATGTTAGAGCCAGCCCTGTTTTTTCTTCTGTGCTCTATTTTAATAGGCACATATTACTAACGGTATGTATAAACTGAAAGCTTTTATAACCTGGCAAAATGTGGCACCTAACTCTGATTCAAATCTATAACATTTAATGGTTATGGACTCACAAGCAACCCTTATTTCTGCAGAGCTTCAGGGTATTCTTCCTCCCATTCCCTAAGGAATGTGTCCTTATAGTCCTTACTTCATTAAGGTTACACTGAGCATAACTAGTGAATCAACTGGCTGAGCCTGTAATCCTCATGGGACTGGAGTATTTCTGAGGATGTTTAATAGCAATTCTCTGTCTGATCCCCCTGAAGAGCCATAAATAGAAAATTGTTACATTTTTTGCATATAATGTACAAGGGTGTGTTTATTAGCAAAGTAGTAGCCTCTATTTGATACAGGTAAACCTGCTCCTAGCAGGATATCAGAGACACAGTATTCCCAATTCTCACAATTGTATGACTGCTCTAGTGATTTTTGGGGTATTTTTTACTTGTCACATGAAAACATAATGAAAGGTTGCCACTTCACAAATTTTTCCTTATTTAAAATGCCCATCTCCTATCACTGTCAATGGCAAGATGGCTGCCATTTCCCTGCAACCATTCATGCATGTTTCATTTGCAAAGAGTGAAGCTGAACACAGGTTAAGTTGAGCAAGAGGAACTTTATTAAAGCCTTCTCTGTCCACGTGGCTGTGTTGCTTCCAGCCTAACTCCCCACTTTCCGTTTTCCTTATGTCTTGTCAATAACATGGGCCCTCTGATTCCAGTTCCACTGATTATGGTACATCTTCCTTATTTTAAAAGCATTTTAATGCGCAGGCCCCCACCCCATGTCTTTCAGCCCTAAGTTACTAGTGCATAGCCAAGCTGGAGTCTTGCTTTTTCCACAGACTCAGCTAGCTAGTCTTTGAGATAATTTAGTCTCCTCAACAGATGACTACAGTGGGGTGGCCTATCTCTGTCTTCCTGTCACTTGTCTCCAAGACTAGCCAACTATCTGTGAAGGCTCCCCTCCCTATGGAGTTGGCTTCTAGATGGTTCTCTGTCTCTCTGTTCTGTTATGATCTCTATCTCTGAAGGCAAACTCTGGGTCCTGTCTGTTGGCTCTTGTCTCCTATGCCTTTGGATCACTTGTTCGTCTTGCATAGTCCTCTTAGCGTATGCACAACGTGCCTCAGGTGGCATGTCACCAGGATTCATCTCTCACTTTGACCTACTGGTTGGATCATTCGCTTCCCCAGCCCAGGAAGCACAATGTGAATGCTGATCCATGCCCTCCTCTGGGTTTTACCACACTCCTTCAGTCCATCCCTTCTGGTGTCTTTCTAATGGCTAGATCCTCACAGGAATGCCTATCTCAAAGGCTATTAGATCCTTGGCTTACTTTTATGCTGTAGTTCCTACTCTGCCATCTCCTTTTGATGGTATCTCCATCCTTACAACAGGTCTCCCTTCATTGGTGTTGGGTTTTGGTTCTGAATCCCATCAGTGCATGTACTGCACTGTTTTGGCACCCCTGTGATGGGGTATTCCTATATGCCAAAAAATACTAACAAGGTCTGAAGTAAAAGAAACAACCTTGTTTCTTATCTGTTTCCATAGCTGATTCTACCTTTTTTTGTGGGTGTGCTGTGGAGGAGGTCCAATGGTCAAACTTCCATTTGTGTTCAAATTCCTTGCAATCTTCCAAAGCAAACTGGGGTCCGTTGTCAGTGCATACCATATTTGGAATGCCATAGCTGCCTTTGTGAGATTTCATTGTGTTAATCACTGAATTGCTTCTTGTATCATTGACCTCCCAAAAGTTTGACTAGTAGCCCACTGTCATTAAGTACTGCTTTTACTTGAAGGTTAAATAAGTCTGCTTCCACCTTTTCCCATAGTTGGCTGAGAAACACATATGGTAATGGTGTCTCTTTACTGATGGGTATCACATGAGTAGCAGGTGTCACACCCTATTATCAGGAGTGGAGTTAATTCATTACCATACAATAAACACACTCTTGAGCCAGTCTAAAACAGCTGTCAGTGCCAGGGTGTGAGGCATGTATTTTTTGCATGTCATCCTTACCTAATGAGGCAGGAACAACAAATCTCTGCCCTTATGATGTGATTCTGTCCTGCACACTCAGTTCATCTTTAATTTGAAAATATGGTTTTGCTCTTACTGGTACTTGGCTTTTGTTGTCTGTCCATCTTGCTGGTATCACTCTCTTGACTGCTTGTCATTGGATGTCTTTTTCTGTAGCCTCTTTGCATTCTGTCAGCATCACTATTGAAACTGGGACATAGTGCAGCATGTTAATGGCTTCAGTGTCCTGATCCCCTCCCCACAGCTCACTGATGCTTGCTCAGGGTGTCAGCTAACAGCAATAATCATCCTCGTTACTGATCTCTACTTTGTAACGCTGAAGGTGCATCAACATTGCACAGTAATCCCTTTGGAGCACTAAGCAGGTGCTTTGCCATGATTGTCTCTAGAGGTTTGTGGTCTGCACAATTACTGGGTGGCCATAGATGTGCTGATGGAATTCTTCCACTTCCCAGCCAGAAGCTCTGTTTCTGTTTGAGCATACCCCTGTTCAGTCTTTGTCAGGGCTCTGTTGACATAAACAATTGGCTACTCCTGCAAAATAACTACAGCCAGTCCTTTCTCTGATGCATCACACTGGTATCAATGGCTCTTCTGCCTGGTAGTACACCAGAACAGGGGCATCCATTATCATTTGTTTCAGTGTGTCAAATGCTTGCTGTTAGAGATCTGCCCAGTGCCACTCAACATCCTGCTACTGGACAGAACTTGGATGGAAAATTTATCATTTGTATGAAGTGCTGCACCCCTTGCACTTTCCCTGTCTCTGATTGACTTGACGTTGTTGGGATCTGCTTTTAGTACTTCTGCTGTGAGCAGATGTCCAGTGTATGTCTCCTCACACTGTTTGAGCAGCATTTTTCTGGGTTGCATTTTATGTTTTTGTCTCTGCATTGCTGTAGAAAAGCTAATAGTTTTCTGTCATGTTCTCATTCAAATTCTGTATCCCTGCTCTTTTCATTACAATGAGGATATCCTGTGCAATGATTTTCACCTCAGGCAGTCTTTCATCCTCTGGTGCTGTGATTATGCCCATTGGCATGGACATACATTGGTAGTGACCAAATGGTGTCGGAAAGGTTGTCAGCATGCTGGATTGTTTATCCAGGCCTATGTGCCAAACCCATTCCTCACATCACAGAGCATAAAGATTCTGGCTTTGGAAAGTTCTAGCAGCGTGCCATCAATTCTGGGCAGTGAATAGTGGCAGCTTTTCAATACTTGATTCAGGGTATGGCTACACTTGAAACTTCAAAGCGCTGCCGGGGCAGCGCTGCGGCAGCACTGCCGCGGCAGCGCTTTGAAGTGTGAGTGTGGTCGAAGCTCCAGCGCTGGGAGAGAGTTCTCCCAGTGCTGCACGTAAACCACATCCTCTATTGGTGTAGCTTGCAGCGCTGGGAGCCACGCTCCCAGCGCTGCGGCACTGATTACACTGAGGCTTTACAGCGCTGTATCTTGCAGCGCTCAGGGGTGTGTTTTTTCACACCCCTGAGCGCGAAAGTTGCAGCATTGTAAAGCACCAGTGTAGCCAAGCCCACAGTGGCTTTAGGTCTATGCAGATGCATAATTTGCCCCCTCCCTTTTTTTATGACCACCATGCTGCTTACACAGACTGTATTGGCCTCTACAGGTTCTATGATACCCCTGCTCTGAGGACTTTCAAACTCCTTGCGTACTGGGCTATTTAGTGTCACTGGAATGTTCCTTTGTGGTAAGCGCACAGGTTCCACTATCAGGTTTTCTTGCAGGTGCAGCTTTTCTTCCAGGCCCTAGTTTCCTTTGAAAATATCCCTATATGCCTTTAAAATGACCTCCATTGTCCATGGAATTCCAGCTTTTGCTTCTTGAACTACAACTATAAAATTCTGAGGCTGCACCTTGAGAAGATCCATGGCTTTTGTGGCTGTATTGCCCAAGTGGGATTTGTGGCACTTCCATCCACCCCCACAAAAATCAGGTTGTGCTCTGTTATTTTTTTGGGTTAGTTTCTGCAAAGTCCCATTTTCCTATGGGCTACAGGATCTTCTCATTGTACATTATTAGATTGCATCTGAGTCCAATTTACCCTGAGGAATCACATTTCAGGAGGCCCCACTATCCAGTTGATATCACACAGCGTGTTTCTCTATTAACATTGCTGCATGCATGGAGGTTGGTATCATACTATGTTGCTTTCCTGTCCTGATAGCCTGAACCTGGTATGCTCTTGGACTCAAGGAGTCAAGATATTATCACCTGTCTCATGTACTTTCCCCCTCTTGTACGAATCTGACTTGTGGGGTTTGGGCATTATTTATTTGGTTTTAATGTTTATTTTAAAATGTTTGTAAAGTAGGGAAGATGTATCAGATTGATACTAAGTTTAAAGTTCTTTAATATGCATGTCTGTAACTCATTAACTCTAAAAAGTAGTATAAATTCTATGGACATGTGAATCACGGTGCATTAATTAGGTCAGTGGTTCTCAAACTGTTTACCCATCCACTCATCCTTTTATCAAAGGAAATACAGTAGGAGGGGAGAGAATGAAGGCAGTAATAGGCAATGGATGGCACCTCCCCTTTCTGAGGGGTGAGGAGGTGGTAAGTGGAATCTCTATCAGAGCTCTCAGGGAGAGATGTGCATTAAAGGTTGATCTTTCAATCTGAAATTATCACACGCACATTGGCAGAGGTGCAGAGGGGAGTGAAGAAGTCAAAGAACAGACTGAAAAACATGATTTGATGGGTATTTTAAGTATCATGATGTTTGGGGCCAAACTCATGATTTGTGGATGCCTGACTCATGATCTTTACCTTGAGGGGCTCCAGCTCCTTACTTTTGATCTCTTGAGGTTGGCAATACTGCTTCCAACAACTCCATAATCTGTGTGTACAGACTGATGAATTAGAATGAATCCATTGTTGTGCAGGACTCCATGATTGTCATTTATTCCACATTCAGTGGCTTCACGGACTTCAGGTCATAATTGGGATGAAATGCAAGGCCCCTACAACTAGAGCTTCATTCACTGTAGTTACATTAAGGTATGTTTCTTCTGTGGGGCAGCAGGGTCTTAAACACTTGGACAGGCTGCAGATTCCATCCAGTGGAGGGCAGTGGCTCATTGGCATTAGCTAGCATGATACACCATGCATGTGTGCTTGGCGGGGATGAGACTGATTACTAGAGGCTAGAGCACCCTGTCTTGTTGATAGGTAGGAGGAAATCTAGAGGGAGGATATCTGAGGATTTCTTTCATGAAATCTCCCCAAAATTATTCCCTTGGGAAGGGAGCAAAGTGGGTTTTGCCACCATTGAATTGGCAGCAGTTCCACCCACAAACCCCAAGATCTGGGGTATCTGCTGGGCTTTCTTGCTATCTCTGAGGCTTCCCAGCTCCCTCCATATGGGATGAGGTGATCTGCACAGAGGGGCCCATCCACATTGTTAGTGTTTGAGGAACTAGTGTTAGGGAGGAACTGCCTATTGCAGATGAGGATGGGGAGATACTGGATTCTAGTTCTATGTTCTTTTTCACTTGGCTTTGTGATTAACATGTGACCTTGAATTTTGGTTCTCCCATACATGGCTTGCAAATTAATCCATTCTTATTCAGTGTGCACATACAACTTCTAGTAATATTAAAGGCTAGTGGTGACATAGATATCTACAGAGAGCAGAAGAGATTCTAGAGCCTGCACGCCTTTCTTTTATCTTAGGTATCTTAGGTACCCACAGAATCTGCCTTTATGGGCTTCTAAATGTTGGGAGGAAATAGGTCAGCCAAGTGGAAAAACAAACAAAACAACAACAAAATGTCAACAACACCTAAACCATTCTGTGACCTTTTACAGTGGGAGTTGAGGAAACCTTAGAAACTGAGATCATGTCTGCTTTGTCTACACATTAAAGATCCTGTAGTGCTTTTCATAAGAGCAGGGATTTACTCCAGTGTCCTGCCTAAAATGTAACTTTTCCCCAGAGCTGAGCAGTGTACTAAGCTCTGGTTAGCTGTGTGTGTGTGTGTGTGTGTGTGTGTGTGTGTGTGTGTGTGTGTGTGTGTGTGTGTGTGTGTGTGTGTGTAGCCAGCTCCAGGTACCAGCCAAACAAGCTTGTGCTTGGGGTGGCAGATTCTAAGGGGCAGCATTCCACCCAATCCTAGGGCAGCAAGGAGGAGTAGGGGGCGGAGGAGGGGAGTGCCATGCTAGGAGCCGGCTGCATGCTCCATCTGCCCCAGCCGGTGCCAGGTCTGCAGCAAGCCCGGCAGGCGGCACGGCAGAAGGGGCCGAGTAGTGAGCACCTTGGCTGAAGGAAGCCCTGGCCGCCCCCCTTCTTTCTCTCCCCCCTGCTCCCTCCCCATCCCCCCTGCTAGCTGGGGCACGCACTCCACTGCCCAGGGCACGTCTGCAGTGCAGGGAGTCCTGCTAACCAAAAGTTTGCACCCTGGCTCCAGCGACCCCGCAGGTGGTTTTTTGGTTTTTGGTTTTTGGTTTTGCTTGGGGCGGCAAAAAAGCCAGAGCTGGCTGTGTGTGTGTGTCCTAATCCTACAAGGAGCTTTTCATTTGGGGGGAATCCTGTGTTTGCACAGAGGTGCTTACAGGTCAGGGCCATAGTTTGCGACATTCTTTGAAATCTTTTATAAATGTCATCATTTATTATTATTATTATTTATTATTATGATAGATGAATGGCTAGCATTACAAGCTTGAAAATGCAACACAAACTGGGCTCAGTCCTGCAAATACTTACATGGGTTCTTTTGACTTTAATGCAAGTGTTTCAAAATCAGTAATTCTTATCAAATGTTTTAAACTCACCGGGGGAAATAATTTTAGTGAGAAAATGAATTCATATGTAAATGGTTAAATTTCAAATTGCAAGAATATTTGCCAGCACACATAACTTTATTTCATCATTAGTTTTTGCCAAATGTGTGAATGGATCAGAATTTTCTCTTTTTTCCCTGATTTTTTTTGGGGGGGGGGTGGGGCAGGCTGGAGGGGAGGAAATCATCCTTTAAAGCACTTTGACTCTAGGGACCAAAAGAGCCTGGGCTTATATACGAGCTTTTACTGTTACACTGTAGCATAGATGCTGAATAATTGCTGTTAAACAGAAAAATAAAAACCATTCAGTTAATGTATAATTAATAGTTTGGCATTTCCCAAAGGCTTCACCCAGGACCCTTTCTGTTTCTGCTTTGTATTACTGAACTCCTTTACTAAGTATTTCCAGATCATATAGATTTAGATAAGACATGTTCCAAAACTTATAACATTTTTTATTTTGACTTTACAGTATGTATTAGTGTAATGAAAACAATACTTTGACAAGTTCCCAAATAAATGGTAATTTTCATCTCGGATAGTAAAGTGAAATGTTCGGTGGCTCTCGTCCATCAGCTCTCCAACCATTCCTTCGTTATACACATAAAAATAATTACAAAAATCTTTTTGCAGATTCCCTTTAACAAAATAATTTGATTAAGGCCCTGATCCTGCAATCTGATCCATGTAGGCGGACCCTTGTACCCATGAGGAGTCCCTCTGAAGTCAATGGAGCTCTGTACTGGTTAAAGGATTGTAGGATTAGAGCCTAAAATACTAATTATGTAGCTAGATATAAATTTAATTCATGTGCTTTAGTCTGTGGCCTAATGTTATCTTGTTTCTATGTCTGCATAGTAAAAATGTGTGCATGGGATATTTAGTACAATGACCACAATTCTTAAATGGAATAGCTGGGAAAATAATAGATGAGATTAATGATCCATATGATTAATAGATTTTAAGGCCAGATGAATCGATGATGATGATATAGTCTGGGCTCCTGCATAACACTGGCCCAAGAACCTCACCCATATTGACATGCACATCATCATTTGTATGAAATTATTAGAGTTTCATTTACACTCCTGCAATGTCTCCTGAGTGGGTGCAAGGGACAACTCCTGCATAACAAATGGCAGGACTGGAGTTTTGGATTGTGAAACCTTTAGGACAGAAGTAGTTTTCTTCACTGTCGGTAAAGCACCTACCACACTGAGACCATTCAAATAATAAATAATAATACGCAGTCTTGAGAAGTCAGACTGTGACCCAGTGCTTGTAACAGTGCAAAAGAGAAGGCTGGCTATGAGTGCAGCAGTTGATCTAACTGCAGTCTCAGTACATCTCCCCATTATATCAGGTAACACGTCTTAGCTCCCAGATACAGCAAGATATCATGCTTTGGCCAGCATTACTCTAACAGCCTTGTAGCAGCTTCCTAGGCTCTTTGCAGAAAACTTTTGTTCTACTGAAGGAGGAGTTATCTTACTGAGGGGGCAGGTTGTGACACCCAGAAAAGCTGCAAGAAAATTGGGTGAGGGAGATCACAGTAAGTCTTGGCATCCACTAGGACCTTAGGTGAGTAAGCTAAGAGAAAAGGAGATTATCTGCTCCCTCATACTCTGAGGAAGGCTGTCCTTTCCCAACTGCAGCCCCTCCTTTTCCTCTCTCCTCTTTGCCCACCCTAATCACTGAGCCAGGGAAGCACCACTTACTGGGCCAGATCCTTAGCTGGTGTAAATGGACAGAGTTCCATTGAAGTCAACAGAAATGCATCAGTTTATGCCAGCTGAGCATCTGATCCATTATCATTCAGTTAAAGTGGTGAAGCTGGCTATCTGCATCCTGTGGCCCCTGCTGCTCACAGTGCTCACTTGGCTCATCCTTATCTTGGAGCGGAGCTTCCTGGGGAAGAACTCTGTGTGGGCATGGAATAGGAGGTGGTGGAGGACCCTAAACTCACCTCCATAACCCAACTCATCCCATAACCCTTCAGTCAGCACCTTCACAAGGTCCCAGTACCAATCTCCTAGTCTAGCCTCCGTCCCCTGCACCCAAAAAACAGGCACCATTTCTTCTGACCTCAAACCCACCCTTTTACAGCCACAGGGACAGTTGGATGTGACTGCAAAGGACTGTGGGATAATAGATCATGGCTGGTTTGGGGGTCCAGGGTAGAGAAAGTTTGCAAAACCCAGTTCTATTGTCCTTGGCACTGCAGCAAAGCTGCAGTGTAGCACATGGAGGGGGTGTCAGATACTACATTCTGCTGGTCATTTTCTATTACAGTATCTGTCAAGTCTGGTAAAGCACATGCACTGTCTTGTGGGAAATAAATCTGTGGCACACATGGAGAAACAAGTCCAACATTATATTACTGGCAAAGCTCCAGCAGCCTGCTTCACACTCTGTAACAGCTTGTGTACTGCTAACTGATCCTACCAGCAGTGCTGGGGTTCTCAAGTTACAGCTACAGGGGACATATCATAACAGCAAGCACTGTTCATACTGGCATTGTACCATCCAGCTTTTTAAAATGTTCACAAATCTTCCAACAGGCTTGGGTTGGATTTTTCAAGTCAGAAAGGTTGGGAAGGGGGAAATATTTCAAATGCCATTATTTTGATATGTGGGCACTTGGAATGGACACTAGAAAAATACCCAGACTAGTCATGGATTCTGGGAGATCCATTTAAACAATGTCAATAAATTGAATGGGTTTGTTTTCCAGTTGTATGGGTGGCTGAAGTCACATTCCCTTCCACCATGTCAGATACAACATCAGAGAATGCAAGTGTGACAAATCAGTACTTGATGAGGTAGGCTGATTATGCCATATTCCTACTTCTCACTGTTGCTAGAGGAAAAAAGGGGATCCAGAGGAATCCAGGAAGTTTTCACTGTTCTGTGACTTGCATATACTGTACCTATGTTTCTTAGAAAGGATATGCAGTGTCATTCTCTGTAGTGATCCTGCATATCCTTTCTAAAAACTTAGGTACAGTATATGCAAGTCACAGAACAGTGAAAACTTCCTGGATTCGTCTGCAAATAAGAAAACAAATGAAAGAAAACTTTAAACAGTTCAATAGTCAGAAAAAGAGTTATAAATTCTTGTAGAGTCAGAATTTTGATTAACAAGGTAAATGTTTCATAATGTGAATCTCACACTCAGTTAATTTCCTCTTGTATCAAAACCAGCGGTTTTGTATTTTCAGTAAAAAAGGGCTGAAAGACCAGAGGTGGGTCTGTACCCAAAACCCTCGATCCAAAAACCTCAGATTTTAAACACAGCTAACATTCTGAACTGGGATCCAGATCCATTTTTTGAAAATGACCTGTTTCTATAATGGGCCAAACTAAAACCTTGGATTTGAACAAGCACATATTCTGAAGTATCCAAACTCAGGATCTAATTGTGGGTTAAACTTCCCTCAACCTAGGACTGAAATACCCACAACTCACTTGTATTCTCAATCAATGAATTTTACAAATAAATGAAGAAGCAAACAGATAATAAAAAGGCAGATATAGTACTTCATTTGTGCTTTTACCTTGACAGGTATAGTTTAGTCTGAGTTAATTGGGAAAATACCACATAATTTATTAATACAAGTTCAGCATCATCTCTGAACAACAATTCATGAAGTCCTAGTAATATCAGGCCTCACTACAGCTTGTACTATTAAATCTTAGAGAACTGAAAAGAAGACCACCAATTTTGGGGGAGTACTGTAAGATGTGTGGATTAGCAAAGGTGCTCATTAGAGAGATGTATGCATCTGACGAAGTGGGTATTCACCCACAAAAGCTAATGCTCTGTTAGTCTATAAGATGCCACAGGACTCTTTGCTGCTTTTACAGATCCAGACTATCACGGCTACCCCTCTGATATTAGAGAGAAAAGAGAAAAGGCAGCCATTCCACCTAAAAAAATGTGGTTCCAAAATGACATCACAGCAACAGTCTATTACTATTATCCTCTGCCTCAATGTCTTTCCCTGAAATACTATGTTACAGGTAACGTATGTGCAGGAATGAGTGCAACCAAAGTGACACTTAAGTATGTCAATAGATCAGGCAGTTGAAATGACAAAGTGAACCAGATGGCCTCCAAATACCCCCGAATTTGGAAATACCTGAAATTCATCTAGCTAGTTTAACCCCTTTTGCTCTTGCATCATTCAGAAAACTCGTGGACTGAGAATAATGCAGTTTTTAAATCCCTTTCAGTAGATGATGCAAGTCATAAATATATCAGAATAATTTTTTAATTACCTCTTGAATAGACCACAAAAAAGCATAGTTTTTACATTTCCTTTCCATCTTAAGCATCAACTGTCCATATATCAGAATACATTTTAGATATTACTGAAAAATAGACTAACTAATAAGTTATTGGTATTTGATGCAGGACTATCCTGTATTAGTGTCTGTAAAAGCTGATCACATGGGAGGGATGTGTTCTATGAGTGATAGGAGAAATTTAAGAGACAATTAATGGGTGTTGGCTATGCTGTACATATTGTTCCCATGTTTTTTTTTGTTCAAACCAGAGCTGACTGCCTGCCAATCGATATAGAAGTAACTGTCAACAAGATTTATAGTTACTTTTGCATTACACAAAAAGGTGGAAAGGCTGAAAGAGTTATGTGATTTGCTGAAGCTCAGTGCTAACAATAGACCATAGCTACATCCATTGGTGATCACTAAAGTCTGTCATAGAAGACAACACTTGCATCTTTCTTGAGTCTGGGAGCTATCCATCATAACAGAAAGCTACATGCCTTGCTATGATGACCAATTGATTATTTTAAAGATGCATCCAACAAGCAGTTGCTTGTGCTGCCAAACTAGACATGAGGCAAGCAGAGCTCTACTGCTACAAATGGAGAAGAGAACTGAATTAAAAAAAAAAATAAATTCAATGCATTTTAATGTTCCTGTCAAGCTAAAGCAGCCAATTCTTGATTTTGAAAGGAGCACAATGAATTCCTGAAGTGACAGAACTTCTGGTGGCTCCTGAACTGACCCTATTGTCTGTGGTCCCATACAGCATGGCATAATTTGCTGACTTAGGGTGCAGCTTGCTGATATATGTTCTACCATAGCAAGAAATTTAAACATTATGGTGTTTTTCACAAACAATCCTTGTGACTGGCCAAGAAACTGATGAAAATAATCTGATAAATATACTTGGATCCCATAATGAGAGACTGACAAAAAAGCTAAGAAGTTTTTGGGGAAAGAGGAGGATGTTATTTCATGGAAAATAAATGAGGAAACTGGATCACTGAAACTATCTTTTCACATATTCGTGAGCGCAGTTTTTCTCATCTGGATGTAACTGCCTTTGTTACTGTACACTTCCAAAAATAGGATAGGAATGACAATTCATCCAACAGTAAGAAGTGTTGTCTAAGGTTTACATAGCTGATCATCAGGAATGCTGCGGTCTTTCCAATAATAGATGCACCCATGCTGATGAGGGCAAAACTGGGCCCACTGCATATAATGAAATTCAGCAAAGTCTATGATCACAGTTTTCCGACTTGAATTGCTCAAGCTGGTTACCTAAATCAATTTTTAGGCACATAAATAAAACTGGATTGGCTTTTAGAAATGAACTTTTCAAGTAGCTACTCAGCAGCTCTGAAAAACAAGCTCTGGGTATTAAGTAGCTAAATATGGCTTAGGTGTCTAGCTCTAGACACTCATCTGAAAGTGTAGCCTCAGGCTTCATTATCTGTCCACTGGCTTTTACACTGTGTCTTTGTATCATTTATACAGTACTTGGCATAATACAGCCTCAGTACTGATCAGAGCATCTGGGCACAACTGTAATATCAACGTATAATAATTAGAAACCACATCCAAGGAGATAGGCAAGGTGATACCAGTATGGATGCTCACTTTCTCCTCCCAAGCCCTGGCCAGCACCTTCCCAACTGAGGGCTTGTCTACACTTACCAGGAGACTGACGAGCGGCGATCGATGCATCGACCACAGATCACTCTCCCGTTGATTCCTGTACTCCACTGGATCAAGAAGAGTAGTGGGAGTCATGGGCAGCATCTCCCATCAATATTGTATAGTGTGGACCCCGCAGTAAGTAGATCTAAGCTATGTTGATTTGAGTTACGTTATTCATGTAACTCAAATTACATAGCTTAGATCGATTTTTCCCTTTAGCATAGACAATGCCTAAGAATTCCTAACCCCACCATAAGCCTTCCACAGAGATCCAACTGGGAGTTGATGCCACACAGTGGACTATCACTATCCACATACTCACAGGATGTGGAAGAACCTTAGATAGGTCCTTTTTGTGTGGATTATCTTGAGGAAACAATCAGGCCCAAAGAGTCTGAGACTTTCCCAAGGTCACACAGTGAGTCAGTAACAGAGACTAGAATAGACCCCAATAATCCAGGCTGCCAAACACCACTGATTTAGCCAGTTTTGCATTTGGACAAACTACTGATTCATATCCTATTTGGGTTTAATCTATATCAGGGGTAGGCAACCTATGGCACGCATGCCGAAAGTGGCACACGAGCTGATTTTCAGTGGCACTCACACTGCCTGGATCCTGGCCACCAGTCCGGGGGGCTATGCATTTTAATTTAATTTTAAATGAAGCTTCTTAAACATTTTAAAATCCTTACTTACTTTACATACAACAATAGTTTAGTTATATATTATAGACTTATAGCCTCCTAAAAATGTTAAAATGTATCACTGGCACGCGAAACCTTAGATTAGAGTGAATAAATGAAGACTCGGTACACCACTTCTGAAAGGTTGCCGAACCCTGATCTACATGGTGACTCATCTATTTTTGGCTCTCTTGCAGATCTTCTTTTGGGGAACCCACCAAGTGTTAATTCTCAACCTTATCCATATGTGGAAGGCAACAGAAATCAATCATTATATCAAGGTCAAAGGATTTTCTCTTTCAGGCTATATTTTCAAAAATGAATGTGCCTTTTAAGCCATTCCTCACTAGCCCTGCCTCCAGACGTCCTATATTAACCGGCACAGAATAGGTAGAACATTCAAAGAACTTTCCTTTGGGAGGTCCAGCTGTACTGGACTTTTACCCACTTAGGGGCTGTTTACACGTTGCACATTTCTAGCTAAAATGGCTTCCAGGGGGATTGGTTGCTCCATCTGTGTGGATGGAGGCAAAGCTCAGTTAGTTAATGTTTGCCTAGTGCTTTGAAAGCATAAATTATTATGCAAGTGACTAGGATATGGTCATGCTGGATCACTAGTACCTAGACTTTTATAAATACGGCTCTAATACAGTTTAGCCCTGTCCATACTGGTTTGTGAAAACATATTACAAGCCACTTGAGTTGGAAGCATGTTAAGCATTGACCTCTAAACCAGGTAAAGTGCATAGCCAGTGTAAACAGGGCCTATGCCCAGCACAATCCAATTAGCAAATTAAGAAGTACACCTAGAGTTCTAAAGTGAGTTTATAAAGACTTGCACTCTCACCAGTGTGCTTAAATCTATGGCAAATGCTTTGATGCAGCTCTTATTAGCAATTTTGTGTGATTGTCACAATAATCCTTCCACTGCAGTTCAGAATCAATAGGCTACAGCCATTCAGAAGTCCCACTGATGCATACCAAAAAAATAAAAGATGGGAAATGACAACAGGTAATGAGTGATGCTGATGCTGAAAAACATGCTAATGGATTGGGGAATTTTCTAAGGCACTCTTCACTCTTCCATCCAGAGAGTAAGAAAAGCATGCTATTGCTTAGATGACCTACCATACTATTTCATCTAGCGCTAGGTGTGCGCCAGTACTGGGATTCCCTGCCTTGCAGCAAAATAAATCTTGTGCTTCAGGAACTTTTCATTGTATTTGCAGTTTTTGATCTGCTTCATTATTTCTTCTGTTCCACATTTTAGACCTTCAGTCTGTATATTTAAAATGAGAAGACGTCAGAACAAAATTAACTCAGCTGCAACAAGGCTGGGTAGAGCACAGTTAAGCAAATCCTGAAGTCCTGAACCAAGACTGATCACCCCTTTCTATGGGAAAACCTGTGGCAGGAGGTCCCAGGAGAAAGAAAAGATTGGGAGTTCCCTCCGGTGGATTTTTCCGCAATTTTTTTCATTGTCCAGGCAGGGACCCTTTCCTTGTCAAAATAAACAGAGAGTGTCAGTCCAGAGGCAAAGGCCATCAGCCCTGGTGCCCCCTGACTCTATCATTTCTCCCTGGAACCACAGTGTCAAGGATCTCCCAAAGATGCCCTCCAAGAACCCTTTTTAAAAAGGGGTTCCAGCCCAGATGGGCTCCTTGAAAAAGTTAATACCACCTAAATATATGAACTTCTCAAATAATGTACCATTAATACCATTTACCTCATATTATCTCTGTGCCCTACTGTCCTTCTCCCACTGCCCCTCCCCACACGTGGATCCTGGAACCTGCCAATCATGGGTGGTGGGTGGATCCCCCCTTTGGGGAGGCTAGCCCCCAGCCCCTTCTGCATGAGCCCCCCCCGCAAGAGCTGGAGCCCTGAGCCTCCTCTCCGCCTCTGCTCTCCCATGGCTGGAGGAGCCCCGGGTCATCCCCAGACACACTGGCCTGCTGGCAGAGCTGAGGCAGCCCAGCTGCCCTGGATGGAGAATGGGAAAGGTGGTGCACCTCCCCTCCCAAAATCCCCAGATGCTCAGCAGAAGAATACTGAGCTTTTTATATGCACCATGCAGATTCCCAGGTGGCTGAGGAGGCAGTATCTGCTACTCAGCTTCCTGGATTCATCAGTAAACTGTCTGGAGTCCAGAGAAGCTGAATAGTAAATACTGCCTCCTCAGATGCCCCAGAACCTGCTTAGCGCATAATAATAAGTAAAAACATGCAGCCCACCATCCTGCCGTAGCAGCTGCGCCAGAAAAGGCTGAGCCTTTCCTGGCCTATTATACCCATCACCTGTTCAGCCAATACAGACTATGAGATTCCTGGCATGAGATGAACAGTACCACTGAGGTGGCTGATCCCATGTCTACACAGGGAGGGAGAGGGAACCCTCCATGGATGGTTACATGTGGAATAGTTTCCCCAGCACAACCATCTCCATTTTTACTCAGTACTTACTCAAGAAAACCTCACTGAAACCCATGGGAATTTGCCTGTAAAAGGATCAAGCAAAGACTTCAGGAACTGGCCCATAATTTTAAAATCAATGTAGAAAGCTGCCTAAGAGGAGTGTGATTATATACAGAACTCCGTGTTTTTTTAAAAAAGCAAGAAGGCATTCATTAGGGTAACTATGATTTGGACAAGCTTCTGCCTTCTCTTCAGATGATAGATCACAAGCAGGTGAAAAATGCAGAGAGAGGTATCCTAAATGCTCTTGAAGAAAGATTAGAATTAATTGGAGATGGTGGATCAGAGATTCTCAGGTACTAAGATGTAAATCCAAAGCAATACCATTAAAGTTGATAGAATTTACTCTAGATTTACACAAGTGTAACTCTGATCAAAATCACACCCACTGTTTTCATTAGGGCAGTGGGGTGGTGAAGCATAAAGCAAGGGTTACAATTTTTTCCGAGTCCCTTGACTGATTCTAGGACATGTTGCTTGCCTTTTCTGTACTTAGTTGGAATTTTTTACTCAAAGATTTTTGTCAGCCATTAGAATGCCAGGGAAAAGGCCGCTGGGGTAAAGTACGCATCTGTTTGTTCAAGTGTTTTCAGATTTTTATTGCTATGTGTTCTTTCTCAACCCCACTTGTGGAAAGAACAGCTTGCCAAAAAACCTGGCAGTGCCAGCAAAGCTAGAGCAGGGGCCAGAGTGAGAGGCTTTTTAAAAACAAAACCCCAGAGGGGAATCAATTACCTGACTGTTTGTCCATGTGCATTTTGTTCTGTGAATGTTTTTAAAATTAAGGCTGCCTCTAGACTTGTTTTAATTGTGTGGCTGATTTGGTGCCTACAGCACATGCAACTGTCTGAGACATGAACTTCCCTGAAAAGCGCTGTCTTCACTTCTACTCTATAGCTTGCACCATGGGACTACAATTCTTCCACACACTCCTTGTCGGAGACACAAAACTCAAGACCTGTGAGCTAAAATGGAAACAATCGTGTCTCATCAACCTCTTATTCTGCTCTCCCCACCTGGATACTCCTTGCCTACCACCCCCAACCTGGTCTGAAGCCAGAGGAAATGAGCTCTGTGCAGGGAGCTATGCAGGTGTAGGTGAAGAAGGAATCCAGAACTCCCACAAGCCTATGGTGACCAGATGTCCTGATTTTATAGGGACAACCCTGATTTGGGGGTCCTTTTCTTCTATAGGCTCCTATTACCCCCTACCCCCTGTCCTGATTTTTCACACTTGCTGTCTGGTCACCCTACACAAACCTGATCTGCAGGCAGGGCAGCTCCAAAGCGCCTCTATCATAGGTTGGGGTTGCACACACACTCTGCAAGGTTCTGTGGTCACAGACTTGGGTAACTGCAGACAGAGCAGCTATAACCCCTCCACTCCCCTTCCCCACCCTCGTCTCCATGAGGCTGATGTGGCTGATACAGACATTCTACAATGTGGCTGATACAGACATTCTACAGCAGTTCTGTAAAGCAGCAAAGAGTCCTGTGGCACCTTAGAGACTAACAGAAGTATTGGAGCATGAGCTTTTGTGGGTGAATACCCACTTCGTCGGATGCATGTCATGCATCTGATGAAGTGGGTATTCACCCATAGAAGTTCATGCTCCAATACTTCTGTCAGTCTCTAAGGTGCCACAGGACTCTTTGCTGCTTTACAGATCCAGACTTACACGGCTACCCTCTGATACTTGTAGAATGTCTGTTGCTCCTGTGGAAGTGAAGCCAGTTCTCTGAGTCCTCTCTCTTACCCCTGCCTAAGGGGACTCTCAGGCTCTTTTTAGTTTGACTCTGGCAAGACTCCCTCTTCCATGAGGAGCATGCCCCTTAACAGCATGCTCACTCAGCAGCTCCTCCACAGGTAAGCCCAGGCTAGCACAGCACTAGCAGCAACTTCTACACCAAATGGATCCAAGTCTCCCCACAGACATGTGAATGCAACTTCACTGAGGTCACAGAAACTTTAGGGGAGCTGAAGACACCCAACCATCAGTACAGCTATGCCCCTAGCTAAAATATCAGTATTGCAAGACCCGAGAGTTAGAGTCATGAATATGCTCCCCTTCCCTCAAACAAAACAAAACAAAACAAAACTAAAAACAAAAACAGAAGAGATTTGGCTTAAAATTCTGAGTTATTTAAAGCATAATAAATTGCATTAAATTTGGGTCATTCATCTACCTTTTGAAACATTAGTGGGGGAAATGTCCCATTCTAGTTTGTGTCTGATCATTACAGGGGGGGAAATATAATTTTAAATACACAACAAAGATAGGATTTTTCAGAAGCATTCAGGATTGCCTAATACTGCTCCCATTGAAGCCATGGGAGTTTTACTGCTGGCTTAAACAGGAACTGAGTTAGGCTAATATGGAATGCTTTTGAAAATCCCACACAATTGTACACATAAGAAAGTGGGCAGGGAAGCTAGATTGCTGAGAGGGGAACTATACTTCCTCTCTCTTTAAAGATGGGGGGAAATGGCAGCTCCCCTTTTCCCCCCCTTCATTATCATTCTTCTGCCCCCTTTCATTGGCCAGCGCCTTCATAGTCTCCTTCCCACATTCCCCCATCCCCAAAATGTCTCACTATGCTAAGAGTCAGGAAATGTTAGAAGGCAAAAATGAGGCAGGAAAGGTAGAACTTGTGCAGTTCTGAATTCAGGGCTTTTTTTAAAGTGCTAATAAAGAAAATCCCAAAGAGGTTTCCTTTATTCTAACACAACATTTAAAAACCCTTGCTTTTCAAAAGAGAACTTGACAAGTGTCAGCACTTTTGACAGCTCTAAACATTAAGGACTTAATCATTTTAAGGTCCTTAGGAACCCTTCACCTGATCAAAAATATAAATAACCTTTCACATACATGTAGATAAGAATGATCTACCATTTAGCTTCTTAATCATAGAAAAATACATTTAATCACCCTGAACTGTAATGCATTAGGTCCCAGGAGCACTCCATATATCAACACAGGGTAGTCATTACTTACATTGTACTATCCAAAGAATCAGCAGAAGAAAGACGATAAAACCTGGATGTTAAACAAATACAGTAGTCAGCTGTACACATAATGGATTACAAATTTGTCCTCAAATTCATTACATTCAGGCTCAGTTGGTTTGCAGGTTGGACAGCATTTATAAAGAGATATGAAGACCCCAAAGTTCTGTACATGCATTGCAAACACAATCTGTTCTTAGAAGGTTGAATGTTAGAGTAATCTAAGTATTAGCATGTACTGTTCAGTGGTTTGTAAAATTAAAGAAAAAAGCATACAGAAAGCTCTAAGGTCACTGAGACAGATTCTCAGATGGTGTCGATATATGTAAGCTCTTTTACAACAACTGAGGATCTGGCCTCTTTATTAATTACTGGGGAAAGAAACAAGATACTGTAGATACAGATCTTCATCTCAAACTTAAGCTTCCACACAATTCCTCCCTGCGCCCTCCATGTGTTCATGTAGCAATAGTTGCACAAATGTGTATATAGAAACATAGCACATGTGCAAGGAAGAGATGGGGGAGGAGTTTTTTCAATTACTTTTTCAAGCTTGCCAAAAACCCAACAATACAGGATGCATCCCAGCACATATGAGCACAACAATGAACTACTGTGAATGTACAAGTCCAGTCCTGCTCCAAGTGAATGACGCTTTGGCATGGATTTCAATGGGAGCAGGATCAGATCCATCAGGAAGGGAAGAATTAATAGATTTCTGTGTAAGATTAAAAGGGGTTGTTATAAACACCAAAGAAGAAAACATGATTTGAAAATTATTTAAAATACCTTGTAAAGAAAACACCCTTGTGCAGAAAACGCCCTTGTGCCCATCAGCCTTGCTAGGATTATGTACTTCTCAGGACTTAGAAGTCAAAACCAAATCCAAGCGCCAGAATCCAGGATTTGGGGGGAAGAATGTGGCTGCTTCTGGCTTTAACACCAAGGGGCCAGGTCCATAGGGGATGTAAATTGGAAAAGCTCCACTGATTGCAACAGGACTCTTTTGCCAGGTTTGAGAGTCCAAACTCCAACCAAAGCAGGAACACCTACGCAGCTATTTTTAGTGCCATAGCATGAGCCCCACAAGCCTGAGTCTGTAGATCCTGACTCGGAGATACACTGCCGGTGGCCACGGGTCTTTCTTTGCAGTGTAGACAAACCCTAAAGGTATGTCTCCACAGCAAATTAAGCTGTGATTGTATTGTGGGTAGGTTTACCCATGCTAAAATAATTTAGTGAGAGCAGATAACAGTAGTAGTGTACATATGACAGCACAGACTTCAGTGTGGGCTAGTCACCCGAGTACATAGTACAGTGATGTTCACAATGAATCTTTTTGCACCTCTATAACACTTTCCACCTGAGAAGTTCAGGGAGCCTTACAAATATCAGTGAAACAAGCTCCATGGTATTGTCTTTTGTAATAATTCTCAGGTAAGGAAGTGTTGTCCCTATTTTACAGTGGAGGAATCTGAGTTTTAAAGAGAGAGTGATTTACCCAAGGTCACACAAGAAGGCTGTGGTAAAGCCAGAGCCAACATTATCCAGCCTTTCTGTCTGAAGCCCACACACAGGCAGCTAAATAAAAGTGGACAGATTTTTTTTTCCCCAGGGGTGCTGAATTCCCACAGCCCCAGATGTACTTCCTGTGAACTGTAGGTGCTTAGTACCTCTGGAAATCAGGCAGACCTTATATAAGTGTGTTATTCTAAGTATTTTGGGTGTGAAAAATTAAAATGTGGTTCCATATGCTTCCACCACACTCCAAAGAGTTGTTCATGCTGTATTTTCTCTTCCTTATGGAACCTAATTGGGTCGGTGGGTAAATGCTTTTTAAAAATAGCAAAATGCACTATTAAATCAAATCCTTCCATGCTGATACTGGCTTAGATGAAGGTCAGATCTAGTAAAATAGTTATTGCAGACTTTAGGTGAAATAACTGATATGCAGTAGCCTTCTCAGCTGTATAGGCCTGCAGTAGATTTTCACAGATATATCTGCTAACGTATAATTGAGTCCCATTGTAACCTTATAAATCCAGGACATCCTCTGGAGATATTTTGCTTGATACATTTTTTTGGCAGCTTGGGATAGATGATAGATACAATCTTGCTGCTATATGTTAAGTGGAAACTGTACCTATTGCCATTATACTATTATGCTGAAACTTCAAATGCAAAGAAGTAACTTGCAGCATGAATGAACCCAGAAATATATATGAACATTATCTTTCTTAATTTTAGACTTTAGTGTAAGCCAAAAGTATACATTTTTCTTATAACTACTCTTGAACTCTATACTGCATGTGATAGCGTCCAGCAAAATAGAGATACCATTTACCTGAAATATGAAAGAGGTTGCAGCATTTGGTAATATGAGGCATGCATACCACATACTTGTTTTTAGCTTAGGTATTCCTCGTAGCTTGTGATATGCACTGCTTTTTTTTTCTTGTGGCGTGCAATAGCAGAAAAACATGGCTATTGCATCCCTTACATACATGCAAAAAAGATACATCCTGTACTTGTTTCTTTTAGACCCTAATATCTGGTAACAGTACATGTGTCTAATGGAGGATCCAGCACAGGAAATACATGACCTTTGGTCTTTTTATGTTGGATAATCCATTATGAAATGATATTTTCACTTATCTTTTGTTACCCTGCTTTTCTAAAACAAATATAAACCTTTCATATGATGTTAATCGCAGTTCAGACAATAGTCTGTGTAGCTTCAGGTTCAAAAATAAATAGTAAAGCCATTCCGTGTTTGGCAGCAGAATCAGAAACTGGATGAACACATTCTTATATGTAGCCTCAGATATCAGTTGGCTGAACACTGACCATACGTTTAAGCAGTACAGGGGCCCGAGTCTGCCCTCAGTTACATGGGCACAGCTCTTATTGACTACAAGGGGATTTGAACCTCTGTGTCTGAAGGCAGAGTGGGACCCTAGAACTGGAAATTCCTTCAAAAGCCTGATCAACAATTTGAGCTCCATGTGGCTGGGATGAAGTACTGGATTGTTTTTCTAATGTGTCAGGATCTCATATGTAAAGTGGGCAACAGGAAGTCTACCCGTGAGTCTCCCTGGCAGCAGAATTTTTGAACTTCATTAAGCACCCAAAGATACACATTTGTCTAATGCTTCATTATGCACCAGCCTGTTTGCAGTGCATAAAGTGGTGGATTCTGTATAAATCTAAAGCAAGTCAGAGCTCATTTAGCAGAAATTATGGGATTTTGGTGTCCCCTCCATGCTCTGTGTAACTCCCATTACTGTCTGGGAGAATTCCATGCACATGTTCAGGGTCAAATAGATTCTTCTGCTTTTATATTGAATACATCTAATAATGAGATTCTTGCCCCCCTTAAAATACCATTTTATAAAGTATAAAAGGCACACATACATTATACTCTTAAAATGTATGTCTGTGATAAGACCACTTTGTTTTGCTTATAAACATACTGTAGAACTTATGTTAAATTTATGAGATGTGCAAAAGAAAGTTACAGCTCTATTGAGCCACCACTGTTTTACAAATTTGGCATCCTTATTCCTTGCAAGACTGAAATGTTTTAAATTTATTTACACCCTGCAGTTTCCTTGGGGAACTGTTTTCCATAAGCTAATGAGGCACTGGGGCAAGTGCTTCACTGTTATTCCTGGCAGAAACCACTTAGTCTCATAGACATACTTCACCTTTTTTTTTGTTCAGTAGCCCAGTGCAAATAATAAATAGGAGGAAATACGTCATGCCTTTTAATATGGGAGCCAAGCTCTAGGACTGCCAAAGTCAAAACGGAGCAATGTCATGGTGGAATCCATACATGCACTGTACCTCATATACCCATAACATTTCATATATTATCCTTTTAACCTATTGAAAATTGAAAATTCAGTTTCTTGGAGTCCATTAGAAACAAAGTCAGGCCATCACCAGTAAATCAGTAAAAAGGCAAATCAAAAATCCAGCTCAGCATTTCTGAAAATGATTCTTGTGACATTTCATGAGCTGACCTTTTTCTTTTCTTTTTCTCATTCCCCTGTCTTTTGCTACCACAGATGGAAAGATGTATGTGTTATATTGCACACTGGATATTTTTGCACCACACATTTAACATTGCTGATAAATAAACAAGGCTCTAAATAACAAGGGCTAACTTCATGCTTCATTCATTCATTGCTTTACTACTGTGAGTATTCCCATTGAAATCAGTGGGATAAATCATGATAGTAAATTTAAGCATGTATGTAAGTGTAAGATCAGCACTTAATGTATGTCTACAGTGCAATGTAAGCCCAGGGTTTTAATTTAATAACAGGAGATATACCTATCTCCTAGAACTGGAAGGGACCTTGAAAGGTCATCAAGTCCAGCCCCCTGCCTTCACTAGCAGGACCAAGTACTGATTTTTGCCCCAGACCCCCTCAAGGGCTGAACTCACAACTCTAGGTTTAGCAGGCCAATGCTCAAACCACTGAGCTGTCCCTCCCCTGATTAATGAGTGGTTAATACCATTGAACTCAGACTCTGCTGCGTTTGAAAGCCCAGGTCTTGATTGCCCACACTGGTGACTAGGTTAAGTATTTTTGAGCCCAGGCCCCACATCAGGGCTCCGGTGTAACCTCTGCAGTATGCAGACTTCAGTTCAGCCACCCATATCCCAGACTTCTTAGTACACTCCTGAAACATGGCTGCTCTTTTGTTCCTGATGCAGTGTGGGAAAACTTGACTGTCTATCCCACATGTCACAGGAAGTTGCTGCAACCCACCATCATTTTTGTCTCTGCTCCTGGCAACCTGAGATACTAACAAGGAGGAGTCATTAGTTTTCAATAGGCTCTCTTGCTTGCACTTTTACTCCTATTCCATGAGAGCATCCATGAGACACCGGTGGACATTTTGATGGTGTTTTCTGACCCACAAAGGCACCTCACAAGGATGAGGTTGATATAGACGTGAAAGAATCAAACTAGCTAATGCTGCTCATGACTCTTGGCATAGCTGCTGATGGTCTTTATGGTAGACTGGTGCTTCTGGAGCAGGCCACAAGCATGAACTGGTGGGATGACATTGTCATGCAGACCTGGGATGACCAGCAGTGGGACCAGAACTTTTATATGAAGAAAGCTACATTTTTGGAGCTGTGTGAGCAGCTTGTCCTCATCCTCCAGGGTCAGGACACATGCATGAGGATGGCTATATTGGATCACAAGTGGTCTGCTATAACCATCTGGAAGCTGGCTGTCCCAGACTGCTACAGGTCCATTGCTAACCAGTTCAGCATTGGAAAGTCAAACATGGGTAAAGTGGTCACAGAGATCTTGGAGGCAAGCAGGCATGTGATTTACCCATAGCTGTTGGACATAAGCAATATCCCTGAAGTAACTGCTGATTTTGTGAAACTAGATTTCCAAACTGTGCTCGGGCCAGTGATGGGACTTATGTGCACATATGTAGTGGGGGAATGATCCTGCTATTTTGGGGAACTTCATGGCTTCTGCACTACCCCAAGGAATTGGATAGCAAAAGAATCTGAGTCCTTGATCCCAATTCCCTTTACCCGGAGGCTGCCTGACCTTGAGGACCCCCCTTCAACTCTCCCGTGCAGCGGAGTCCTCATAACCCTGACGAGGCTGGCCCAGATCCCTAGGAGGCTTCACCCCAGTCTTGTCACTTGAAGAGGGGTTAGGGTGTCCCCACTCTGGGGTACTCTCTCCACACTGACCACTTCTCTGACCCACTGATTGCTACATTGAGTGTAAACCAAATACAATTTATTAAACAGCAACTGGAGTTAGACACCTATGTTTTGAGGCACCCATATGTGAACATTTTTGGCTGCTCTTTTTAATAAAATGGAAGAAACACTTCAATCTTATTTTAGTTATTTACACTCATAAGTAGACTTGAGAGGATTACCTTTTTATTGGTAAATGTCAATAAACATCAATTTCACCATACACACACCAACTGACAAACCAAATATTTTCATCAATAATCATCAAAATTTACAGCTAGACAAAGTAAGAAAAATGCTGCTTGAGAACTTATTAGAGCTGGATTTAAGGGTATTTACTTTGTATATTTTGACAGATGATGTTGACAATTTGTGTTTTAACATTTATAAAACTTTAACTCTTTGAATCTCAACTTATACCACCATTAGATAATTGTCTGAAGTGCCCCATAATTTCCTGCAACTATGAAAATGCAAACTGATAAAATAAAAAAAGTTCAAAATTATAAAAATTGAAATCTGCCAAGCCTACTCCTAGACCATGTTATCTAAGAGACAAATCCTGATCCTGCTGCTTCATGGATAAGATCCCTTCCAGCCCTACATTTCTATGATTCTGTGCTATGACTGTATAGCATTTAGTTAATTATACAAGTCAGTATTAAGAAGAAAGGGAGACAAGAGGAATATTAAATAAAATGAAAGACATCTAGGGTCATATCTTGCAGGCCCCTTAACCCCACTGGCCCAACCAAACTGGAAATGATTACAATACAGTGTTACAAAGTATGGAGTAGCTTATTAGATATTCTGCAGGCAGGACTCATTAAGGCACAGAAGAGGGGAAAGGAGTTCATGGAAATGAGCCACCTCCCCTTCTGACCAGCCCTTTACGGATCTTGTAGAAAAGCCTACAACAGTCTAGGATGGAAGACTCAGTCACAGAAACATGCGCTTGTGTGTTGAGGGCAGATTTGGATGGATGGATCTTGCTTCTCTATCCCAAAATGCCCATGGAGCAGAGTATTTGAGTCCATTACCACCAGTTTACCCATCGGGGGGTGTCACTTGGCACCACAGCTTTCAGCTGCAGGCTTCTTATTCAGGGACTTCAGATAAAACACTTGCTCCCTCAGAGGTCACACCCCAGCTGCTACTAAAGGGGATTGTCCCCCACAGAATCTGGCGAACAGTGCAGGGATACTGCAGAGATATGTTCGTGACCCATTAGGGTGACCAGATGTCCTGATTTTATAGGGACAGTCCCGATTTTTGTGTCTTTTTCTTATATAGGTTCCTATTACCCTCCGCCCCCTTCCCAATTTTTCACACTTGTCTGGTATTTAGACACCTAAACAAACACCTGATTTTTCAGAGTTTCCCTTTGACTTCAGAAGGAACTTGCAAGAGCTCCTTTGGGGTGGGGTAAGGGAGGGGAGAAATCAGACTGCATGTTTAGGTGCCTTAACGTGGATTTAGGAGCCTGTATTTTTAAGTACCCTAGTTTCAGTCTTTTGGCTAGTGTGTACTTGGTTTTTAGTATCAAAAGACTAATTTTTGTCTTAAAATCAAGTTGACAAACCTGGACAAGTTCACCTAGGATTTTATCACTCTCTTTAGGCAATTATAGCGTTCTTGTCAACAGCGAATGCACTCTGAAGCTTGAACTACAGTATTATAAACTTGTTAGCATATTTCAAATTTCTACACTTTCATGCAACATAATGTAATAAAATGGAAGGAAAACACTCAAAGAATTCAATGCTAGTAAAGAGACAGGTATTATGAAATAGTCTGGCTGCAGTTACAAATATATAATATTTAAATTTACCAATCTGAGTGCTTATATCTAAAGACCACTTTACTTTTTACATTAAAGGGCTTTACATCATGCACACATAATAAAGAAATGGAAAGTCTGAATTGCTCTACAAATGTGATACTTCATCACCTCCTAAGATTTAAGAAAACAAAGTGTAGTGGAAAATTAAAATTTTGGCTTCTAGGGTGTTTCAGATGGAAGATTTAGTGATACATATCGAGACAGGGATAGCATTTTAAACAATTCCCCTTTGTACAACATGCTTCAGTTCACCATAATCAAACAATACTTAATTCTACACTCTCTATGAAGCTATTCAGGAGCATCATACAATGTATTGACCAACAAAAGCTGATCTGAACCAAGAAGTTATTTTCAGTTTAAAAAATTAATATAGTTTGCATGCTTTCCAGTGTAAATTTCAGCTTTCACAGACATGGATATGTATATATTTTATATGAATGATGCAGACAGGGATGTGATGCACCTGATGCATTTCTGCATTTCCTAGCTAGAACTTTAGGTTCTCCAGAATTCCTTGGGAAATTTTTTTCTAGTTATCAAATATGTATTGGCTCCTAATATTTTGTTCAGTGTTCTGACAGACAAAATGCAAATTTTCGTAAGGTAAATGTTTATTATAAGCAGCTATTAACAAGCAGGAAACAGCATATGCTCACACAGTGGCATGCCAGTTTACTTCAAATCAAGAGCACTGAAAGGAAAGATAAAAAATGGCATTAGCAGGTCTAATGAAGCAATTCAATGGAGGATAGTTGAAGACTGAAACAAAACAACTACCTGCTTCAGAACTTTACCCTATTCAAAAACACTATGACATACGCTGTACCTCCTCTGTAAAATAATGGTTTCCAACATGTGTTGGGAAGTACAAGGGAGAAGGATGGTCTCATAGTTAAGCATAGGATTTGAAAGTCCAGAGATTTATTTCTAGTCCCCACTTTACGACAGACTTGCTGTGTGACCTTGGACATGCACATGACTTTCTATATCTCCTTTTATGAGTCATCAGTGTGATGCAGCTGTAAAAGGCTATATGATTCTGCGGTATATAAGAAGAGTGTTGTATGGAAGACACAAGAGGTAATTGTCCCACTCTACTCTGCACTGGTGAGGCCCCAGCTGGAATACTGTGATCAATTCTGGGCATCACAATTTAGGAAGGATGTGGACAAATTGGAAATAGCCCAGAGGACAGCAACAAAATGGATACAAGGTTTAGAAAACCTGACTTATGAGGAAAAAGTTTGAAAAAATTGAGCATGTTTAGTCTTGAGAAGACTGAGGGGATGACCTGATAAGTCTTCCATGTGCAAAGTATTCAAGTTTATAAGTCAGTTTTTTACCATGAACCATTTTTTACAATATCAATATTTCATTTTTAAATAGTCCAAGGCCTAATTTTAAATATGGGTATAATTAGCATGCATGCAAAAATCTATACATACAGCAAGTAATTATATATTTGACTACACACTTTTATATAAATTTATTAGTTTCATTAAACTGGACCCACTTTTCAAACTTGGGTGTCTACATTAGGGTGTTTAATTTCTTTCCAGACACCCAAATCTGCTTTTAGGCACCAAGATATCCATTTCAGACCTCTAAGGGTATGTTTACACTGCAATGTAAGCCTGGGCGCAGACTCAAGCCCAAAACCCTCTTCTGTCTACCCACAATTCTCTCAGACTGGGACCCAGGCTCGGGACCCAGGACCCTGAAGGTGTGGAGAATTTGAGCCCAGGTCCAAAAGGGGCTCAGGTCCAAATCCCATCACTTTGCAGTGTGGGCACAGCTCAGAGCCAGGCCCCCTGAACTCCTCTGTATCCCACAGGTAGCCAACAGACACCTAGGAAGGAACCATCCCCCTCCTTCAAGTACTGTAGCTCAGCATTTAACCCTTCCATTTTGTTCTTATTGGTGAGCTGCAAACACATCAAGCTTTCTCCAGGGCCACCCAGAGAATTCAGGGGGCCTGGGCCAAAGCAATTTTGGGGGCCCCTTCCATGAAAAGAGTTGCAATACAATAGTAACATGTATTTGGAAATGTAAAAAATAACCAGTGAAATACATTAAAACATTTTTAATAAATTGAAAAAACACAAAAGACGTATTTATAACATTAAATGCTTAATGATATGTATACATTTGCAATTACATAATGCTTCTTATGAAATTGTTTTTTTACAAATTTTTCTGAACATTAATTATACCGCTGCAAATTTTTTCCTCGCTTTCATTTTGGCAAACTCATTAGTAATGTCATCAAAACTTATGTCTTTGGCCATTTCATATTCTATGCTCAAAGTGAGCAAATGGTTCAGCCTTTCTTCCCCGGTAGTTGAACGCAAACGATTTTTAATCAATGTTAGCTTACTAAATGCAATCTCTCCTGATGCTACCAACACTGGCAACACTTTTAGTAGGTGTAAACAAATACAAATCTGTGGAAACACATTTTCCAACCCTTTTTTGAAGAGAGCATTAAGAAGTGTGTAAGTGCAGAGGTTATATGTCCATCAACTCTTAAGCTGGAATCTTCTTTTATTTTGTAAAAGATTCTAAGTTCCTCTTTAAGATCTTCTCTCTGGAGGTCTTTTGGATATGCTGTGGCCAAAGTATTAACAAAATTTTCTATAGAAGATTCATCCACTTTATCTGGCGGACACAAAATGGGTAAAATAAATTTGAGACTTTCAACATTCTTTTGCCAAGACCTCCTAGCTCTGATAGAAGCAAATCCATTGTTGGGAAGAACACCTGTACTTTGAATTGAATATCGAGAGAGTCAAATGTATAGTCTGCATCCCCGGTATCATCAAATAATCCTTGAGTCACTTTTCATTTTTGAATCAATGCCGAGGCTTGAAATGACTTGTTTGGGCTTCTTCAAAAAAAATTGGCCAAGAATCTTTCATTGTTTGAATTTCCTTGACTAAGTTGCTCATGTGTTTAGCTCCCTCTTCCATTGTTAATTTGACACTTGTAGGACCTTAGTCTTATCATCTATACACTGAAGCATTTTAAACCATATTGTAGTAAGAAGTACAAATTCAAATGACTTAAGCCACTTAATCAAACAGTCAACATCTGCCTGGATTTCCAGAGGTAATGAAGCGCCTCTTCAATTTAATTAAACTTTCCAGCACACCTGTGTGATTTTTGATTAGGGAGGTGAACAGTATCAACTCTTGTGCTCCACCTAGTTTTAGATACAGAGTAAAGAGATATATTTGCAGTGGTCTGCAAAATTTTCCATTCTTGCAGGGCTAACGGCAAATCCTTTATAGAGTTTCTGAATATTTCCAAAATATGTTTTTACCTCTACACTGGTTCCATAGTGTGGGTGCCACAGAGTTTCAGCATGTGAGCGCTGCATGGAGAAAAATAGGCTTGGGCATTTCTTCCAAAATTCTTGTCTTTAATCCCTGAAATTTTTCAGACTGTTAGAGGCATTGTCATATCCCTGTCCTCTGCCACCCAAGATAGTTCTAGGTCACATTCTTTTAAAACCTCTTATCTGTTCTGCTAATCTGTGCCAGTCTTCTTTTCAAAATCTACTAGTTTAACAAATCTTTCATGCACATCCCAATTTCCGTTTTTTACATCACATATCTGAGAATAAAAACTAACTCCTCTGTGTGTGAAACATCAGGTGTACCATCAACAACAATGCTGAAATATTGGGCTTTTCTTACCTCTTCAAGAATAGAGTTTAAAACTTTCTCCCCACACAGTTTCAAGAACTCATCTGACTACACAATGACAGGTCGTGAGTCTGCATTCTTCAACCAGACTTTTGCACGAGCTACCATCTCTAGATGTTGTTTCACCTCAGTATTGTACCTGCCCAGAAGCTTCAGTGTTGACAAGAAAAGCCCACAGTTATCATAATCAACAGTAGAGTGACTACCACGAAATGGCAGATTATTCTTTGCTAGTAAAAGAATTATGTCAACAACGGCAGTTAATATTTTATGCCATTTTTGCTCCTCCTGTTTAATACTATGCTATAATGTTGCATCAATGCCCCTTTTATCAGTGAGTGTCTGAAATAATTCCTTCCACTTAATGTAATTGCTCAAATGTAAAGCGTTTTCTTCATGACTCTTGATTTTCTCGTAAATCTTTTTCAAATTATTGGCAATTCCACCTTTGACAAATTTTGAATGATGTAATTGGTTAGTTTGAGTTCCACTTCTGTAGAGACTGCAGGGAAAACAAAATATTGCTGCAGCATCTTTACTCCACACCATCCAGTCTCTTTCAATACATTCGCCATTACTCAGATGTTTAGAAAAAACTGTTATTGGTCATTTCCTGCCAAAAGAATCATGAGGAAAGTTTTCGGGCTTATGTGGTGGACCCTTCAATACAATAAGATCTCTTTTCTTTATATCTAGGTACTTGCAAGAGGCTGGGTCATTACTGCACAACTCTTCTTCGTCATTCCCATCTACAGCAGCAGGACTAGTCGACTGTACCAGTTTCTCAGTTATAGCAGTGTTACCACTGTGTTCTCCATTGTTTATCCAAAGAGGCTGGATTTCCTTCTCTTCCTCTGCAACAACCATAACATCGTTTTCTGAATGTGATAATATTTTGGATTCCTCACACACTGCCTTTTCTTTTTCTTTTACAACACCACTTTCACTTCCCACCTCTGAAGAACCTTGCATGTCAGCATCACTCAACTCAATCAACTGACTTGACCTGGATTGTGCCTGAAGAAATTTGGGAAGAGTTATTTTTCCCTTTTCTTTTTGCGTCTGTCTAGCTCCTGCCGCTCAGCCCACTGGAGCTTGCAGCCCTGCTCCCTTACCATGTGGCTCTGAGCAGGAAGAGCTCAAGTCCCGCTGGTCCCATGGCTTTTGCAGACCTGCCGCAGGCAAACTGCAGGAGGCAGCCTGCCTGCTATGCTTGGGGCGGCAAAATCCCTAGAGCTGCCCCTGAATAGAAGGCAACTTCTTGCCAACATGTAAAGTCATAATTTTATTTTCAAGCTAGCGAAGATGTTAGTTTATAATGCTGCTTTCTTAGCTGGAACAATTTAGTGAACCACTATCAACGTGAGGTGCAGTACACATATTCACATGCACATCAATCATCTCCTGTGGGTCACAAACCAAAACCAGAAAGAATTTTGCTCTCCTGTGGTAAATTAATCCCTTCATTTCTTTGCACAGAAAGAGGAGAAAGTGCATATCTTCAATTACTCAAGAAACAGCCCATATTAAACTGCAAAAAACCTCCAAAAACCCCACCCATCAGATTGTGGGCCTGATTTTCCACTGCCTTGCATCTGGTACTGTCATTTAAGTCTGTGCAAAGTAGGTGTAAAATACAGCCATCCAGATCTGGCAGCATTTTACACCAACGCTGCACAAGTGTAAATTACTCCACTAAACAGTGAAGAATCAGACCCTCATGGCTACACTCGCTGATGTTCTGCACCTTCAGCGGTCATTTAAACCAGTACAAAGTGAGTGTAAATTTCTACCATTGTTATGTTTGTTGTTCAGTAGAACACCGTCATTTTAATTTTAGTACAAGTTGATGAAAAATAATGAGAATTACCTATCTCTACATCTAGAAAAAAATAAAGGACCCCATTCTAAGATGCATTTGGAACATTTTTAATGTAAATATCATGTTCTGTATATATACAAAGAGTGCAAGTAATGATTTTTCCTCATGTGTAAGAGATACTTTTGTGGAATTGTTACATTCCCTTTTTTATAACAGTAGCTGGAGACATCCAATTCATGAGGATATAATTGTGAGAGGTGTAAACCAGCAAAGAAGTACTGTCTCTTGCCCTAACAATGGCCTGCTGTACCCTTAATGAATGAGAGGGGAAAACATCAAGTGGATGTTTGTTCAAAAAGCAAGCTGTAAGTTACTGCATCACCATAGAGACAGCTGTTGTGATCTTGCGTACTTATTTACCTTGCTATTCAACCCAAAAGACGTATAACCTTTACCCTGAAGTCACATGGGCACATACTGCTTCAGATAGGTGGACCACTTTCTTAAGAAAACAAACACATACCAAGACATGTATGTCATGTGAACACCTACTCATTTTACAATGTTTTGATGGAAAAATATCCATAGAATACTGACATCTATTCCCCCTGCAAACAAAACAAAACAAAACAAAACAAAATAAAACAAAACAAAACAAAACAAAACACAACATTGCTGTTTCTAGTTCTGGTGGCAGAGGACCCAGGTGCTGGGAGTGGCCTTTCTTGTTGCCTCTCTTTTCTTGAGTCATTCAGTTTGTTATCACTGTGACATGTTTGTCAGGGCTGATCACATCCTGTCTTTCCCCCAGTTGTGTGGTACAGAGTAAGGCAGATATGTGCACAAGAAGGGAATTTTGTACTTTATTGTGCAGCCTTGGGCTGAATGGACGCTGACAGTATCACCCACCAGTATGCACAGAGCAATGCCAGCACAGTTATGCTTTGAGTTGGTGCACAGGGGACCAGCACATGGGCCCTTGCAAACATTATCCTGAACAAGGACAGCCAGTGGAAGGCTATGCCATCTCACTGGCCATGCATGAGCTATAGTTGCATTAGGCAAATGATGTTTTGGTCTGCTAAAAGCATGGTTCAGTTCCTGCTCTGCATAAACATGTGCATTGACCAGGTATATTAACTCAACTGTTGGCAATGGTGACCAGAAGCCACGTGGTATTTTGGAGCCATGACTGGTGTAAACCCTGTGAGCACTTACGTTGGCTGTGATTTTTGTTTTTTTTAATTTGGGTACCTGCTCCCAGCCAACTGAAGCAGGAGGTGCAATCACCTTGTTTCTTTTAACACTCAAGTTTGACCCTCGTTTCATGAGATTTTCACAGAGGTGATTAGTTGGGTTCCTGATGGACCTTAGCAATGGCACAGAATACCACATAAATAAATATTTGGCCAGATTTTCTTTTCCTTTCCAAAGTAACTCACCTACATGGGTTGCTATGACAGTTTGTGACACATCAGTGATACTTGCATCATACTTGTATCTTCCAGGATGTCTGACTTTACTTCTGATGTCAGTGCTCAGAGTCTTCCTGGATGTATATGACAAGATGATGATCACATTGTGCACGACCACTAGCTGTTAGCAATGGGCAGAAGGATGTGGAGCTGTGATGAGTGCAGGGTACTTTCTTTGAGCATAGCATGCTATCAAACACACTAGTTACAGTGGTGAACCAGCTAAATTTTCCATCATTTTTCTATTGCTTATCTGTCAAATGTTTACTGTTTTCCTGGCTCCGCCTGTGATTCCTATGCTCTCAGCAGGAAGATGTGTTGCACAAAAAGCTTTACTATTTGTGCACGTTTTTTGCATAGCCTCAGCTATTTTGCACATATTTCTATGTTTTGAGATGACTGGGACATAAGGGGTATCCTTCTCTCCTGAGGCTGCTTATTGGTGGTTAGGGTTGTCTCTCATTCAGCTGCCTGTCTTCTTTTGTTAACCTTGTCAGTACTAGTGTACACTCAGCACACACTCAGCTCTGTTTCTCTGTTCTTCAGTTATTATATGCCTGGTCAGTAGTACTCCTGAGCTAACCAGAGTGAGTTATTGTGACTTTAGAAGGAAATTCCTTTCAAGGTTGCACAAAAAGCTTTACTATTTGTGCACGTTTTTTGCATAGCCTCAGCTATTTTGCACATATTTCTATGTTTTGAGATGACTGGGACATAAGGGGTATCCTTCTCTCCTGAGGCTGCTTATTGGTGGTTAGGGTTGTCTCTCATTCAGCTGCCTGTCTTCTTTTGTTAACCTTGTCAGTACTAGTGTACACTCAGCACACACTCAGCTCTGTTTCTCTGTTCTTCAGTTATTATATGCCTGGTCAGTAGTACTCCTGAGCTAACCAGAGTGAGTTATTGTGACTTTAGAAGGAAATTCCTTTCAAGTCTCCTTGACATTGAATTCAGTTTAGCAGGTGAACAGAAATATGATTAAGAGGTTTTCTAGAAGTTCATATCAGACCTGGCTGGCAGACTGCATGCTGTCATTCCAGTTTTCTTCATCTGTTTGTAGAACTTTAAGAGGGCAAATTTGATTGAATTTAGACAGCATTGTTATGCTGGGAGTCACTAGATGGCACTGTCATACAGACTAACACAGTCTTTTTCTTAGAGTGTGAGGACTGTTCAGATTTTGAAAAAAATGCTTGTATTGTTGATGTTAGTTTTGGGATGTAGAGATCCTTTATGAGGGGAGCTATGGCAAGTAGCAACAGAGTTTGCTCTAATTTCTCTAACTAGAATCAATTCTTGAGGCAGAGTTTGCTTTTAGGATCTGAACAGTGGTGTCTTGGCTCAGATGCTTGAAAGGACGGGGGTTGCCCGCATGCTGTTTGTGACCACATCTGTTGAAGGACTGATGTGTATATTTAGTGGGCAATAAAAAAGTTGCACTGAAAATAGACTGAGACTCTGTGTTGCTGATTTCTTCTCTAATGAGAAGCTGACCAAGGCCTCAGCATCACTATTGCTTGACAGAGAGGTGACAGTACTTATTTTGTTCTTTTTAATACAGCAGTGGTGTGGAAGGAAGCCTCAGAAACACATATGTATTTATAATGTATGTGTAGCTACAGCTACAGCATGTGTGTGTGTCTATAACTGAGTTTAAATGGGTGTCCTCAATAGACATTTGAACAATACTTTTAAAGTAACAAAATCTTTTGACCTCTACTAGTAGAGTAGGCACTTTCATTTGAGACCAGATTTGATATCTTCATCATATTTCTGTATAGTGGGTATTTTTCGCTTCTTACATTGCTTCTTAAACTTTGATGTGCATAGATTTTTAGATGTATAGGTTTTAAGACCAAAGGGGACCAGTATGGTCATGCAGTCGGACCTGTGCAACACAGGCTGTGTTGCTCAAAATTAGCATATTGCAGCAGCAAAACATCACTGATTGCTCCTACATCAGTGTCATCTTGTGAAATTGCTACACTTGAACTAACCTTTCTCTGAATAACAAGAGGCCTGATTCTGGAGCCACCAGGGACAATTAGTGCCTATTAACTTCAATGAGGATTACTTGTACTCAGCTGCTGCAGAATTTGGCCACATTAATATAGCCCCTTGCCCATGTGCTCTTTAAAAAAAGAAAGAAAAACAGTTGAGGAAAAAAGCTTAGCCCTTTGGGGAAAAAGGCAAATTTTGTCTACTCTTCTCTTAGGGAAAATATAACAACAGGATTAGTGTTACTAGGTGTGGCTTAATGAAGTCAACTGGGTCAAAGCTGGATAGAATGATGCATCACTGGTGATCAACTGATTCAGCACAGTGGTCAATTTCCTTTAATGTAAGAACTGTGCAAATAAAACAACAAGGATCTTTCCCCTTTCCATTATTTAGCAAAGTTATTTGGATTTAAACAAAAATGCATTGAGTATGAAAGATCTCATTTTATGGAGCTAAGGTCAAGTCTGATGTAATGTATTTTATTTTTCATATACCTATCACCTTAGTATCAAAGCCACCAAACATTGACTTTCCTGGAAAAATACATATGAGTAAGGTGAGGAGTATTTGGCCCTTTTGCTCCCCTTCTGCACTTGCAGAAGTAGGACAGAAATTACTCACCCAAGTGGCTGGCAATATGCTGCGTCCTACATGCTGCCAGCTTCTTCAGTAACTTCAGTTACTCCTGAGCTAGAATATTATCTATTAGTTTATAGAGCCCCCAAATGTGATAGGTGCACATAAAACATCAAAGGACAGGTTTCCTGCTGCAAGAATTTATATCTAGGTCAGTGTTTCTCAACTGGTGGGTTGCAAGCCCTACGGGGTCACAAAAGGCTATGGGGTGTGTGTAGATATTTGTGAGGCATTGAACATATTGTAACTATCTAAAGCCATCTTTCTCAAACGTTAGTTACCCGAGGACCCCCATTTTGATTTAAAATTTTGCCATGGACCCCCAACCCCTTCTGCTCAGCCCAAGGCACCGCCCTCCCTCCACCTGTTTCCCCAAGAGCTGTTCCCTGGCGTGCAGGAGGTGCTGGGAGGGAGGAAGAAGAGTTGATCAGAGGGCCTGCAGACCCCCTGGAGTACCGTCACGGACCCCAGTTAGAGAAACACTGATCTAAAGCAAAGAAAATGCCACTCCCTGCAGAACCTTACCCTTCATGGTCAAGTATTCCCCATCAACTTCTGGAAGTACACACACATTATATAGGCTTATATTGTTATTAGTGACCCATTTTTACCATTATTTTTATAGTAAATGTATGGGGGGGATCATGAACATTTTTGACTTTCAATAAGGGGTCAACAATCTGAAAAAGTTGAAAAACACTGATTTAAAGGTCAGGGCAAGATTGACTTCTAGTCGTGTAGGGATGTCAAGTTATGTGCAAGTAAGCTCATCTCTTGCTAACACATTCTTCTCCCATTATTTGCCTTCTCTTTTTACTTTTGTGCAAGAGACTGAGAGGGGAGGGAGGGAGTGTATTGGGTGAAGATTGATCAGCTGTGCCTCTTGCACATTGGATAAGTTGTGGAAAACCTCTGCATACCACTTCATTAATTTTTTTGTCACCTTTGCACTTGTTAAACTTTCTAATTTATCTAAAAATAACTTGAGTGTAATTCATTGACATTTGGAAAGAAATATGGGCTTGATCATCATTTCTATGTTCGTTCATATCTGTCTGTGTTAAACTGCCCTTGATGGGAACTCTGTGGGTTATGGATCTAGGAGTTTGTTTTTTTCATACAAATAAATATTTCTAAATTTTAAGTTCTTCATAGCAAGACCTTTGTCTTCATCTCTTTGTACATTGACAAGCAAAGTGGGCCCCTGATCCAAACAGGGCCTTTCGGGGTTACTGTATTATAAATATTTAATACTGTAGCAGGCTTCACTTGGGGGCTGTCAGGCTCAACATTCAAAGTCCTGGGATGGCCTTGCTGGCACTCAGAGGGCCTGGAGGCTGTTATAGTTGATTGTCCCCCAGGTTTCCCTGGTTGAGGAAAGGGTGAGAGATCAGGAGAGGGATCCAGGCCATCCCTCTCTGCAGGGTTCAAGGGGGAAAGAGATGAAGAGTGTCTCAGTCCCCTTTTGCTGATATCCCAGACCAGACTTCCGTGGGCCACTTCCTATCTTCCATGACCTCTCTTCAGTTTGGGTTGTGGTCACAGCACTCTGCTTCCCTCCCAGCAGAGGGTCACTCAAACAGTCTCAACAATTCAGACTGTCCATTGGGACTTGCTAGCTCACATCTCAGTGTGCAGTTATTCCTCCTTGTCAGGGAGAAAGGCGGAGAAAAAGGGTCATGCCCTGGCCTCCCAATCTTACTCATAATGCAGACCTTTCTCTGTCTCATGAGATACAAACTCCTTCCTGCAGACAGCCTCTCCTTCAATCTCTTTCCACCTGTCAGAGACCCCTTTTAAGCAGGTCCTTCATTTGGAGCATGCTCTTCAGCTGCTGAGGAGTGGGGCCTTGTTAACCCAGTACTGCGCCAACACTCCCTTAGCCTTAGTGTGGGATCTGTAAACCCCATCACAAATACTAATAGAACCAAATTTTCCAACATGTGAATGTACCCACAAAACACATGCATGCACCTCTTGTGCCTACAAAAACCTATATATGTGCATGTAACTTGAATGGACAACACTAGCCACAGACCTATCAAAATCTGACGAATTGCCTTCAGATGCATTAATCCATCTATTCCATGGTAAGAGGTCCTTTCAATCTGACCATCACTCCATCCATCTATTTCTAATGCACCTATCTTCAGGGTACCCAGGTCATTAAGGTTAAGATTGAGATCAACCTTTTGCAATTGGGGTCTAGAATTTTCTACTCAAAATATGGTTTGAGTCTAGCTCTAGATCTGAAGCCTTGTATCCAGCACACCAAATCTTTGGAGAATTTAGAACTGAACTTCACCATGTGGGGCTCTCCTGTGCAGGAATAAGTGGAGGAAGATGACTCTGTATTGGGCCAAACTAGCACACTGAATCTGAAGTTTAGTTAGGTGATAGGAGAAGAGTCTAATTAAATAATGACTGTAAGACAGCCTGGCCAAAAAGACCATTGGACCATAATGCTTCCACAATGGAATAATGCTGTGTAAACATATGTCTTGAACTTCAAGTATCTGCCCAAAATATTTCTACTATAGGCACACTTCTCAAAGAAGCTACCGAGGCTACCTGTGCCCTGATGGAATGGGTTGTGACTCTTCTAAGGGCGTCTACATTAGCTCACTTATAACATCATCTAACGCAGCTTGTAATCTGGTTAGAAAGTCTTTGGGGCAAATGTGTTGACCTGTCATTTCTTCTGTATAAACTACAAATAATCTAGGGGTGATTCTAAATGGTGTAGTTCCATTAATGGAAGAGGAGGTGGAGAAAATGCATGGAGGGGCTTGAGGAGCAGTTGTGGACATGGCAGGATTTCAGAGCTTTCCAAATTATTGTGTCTGCTCATGTACCCTAGAACTTCTTTTACTCACTTGCTGCCACAGTGCACTTGTGGTGGATGAGTTGTCCAGTGTTTATATTTTGTGCTTCTCAGAATCAAATGTATTACATTGTGCAATATCAAGTGTATAGAGATAACTAAATCTGAATATCCTCCAAAGCAGGGACTTTCCCTCCAGGTTTCCTTTCCCCATTCTTCAGCCAAAGATCCTCCCCTTACTTCTTGCTATGTTCTGTGGAGATCCAGTGGCTTTTTACCACCCTTCCCAGACAGCTGACAGCTTGCCACCTCTTGGGTCTTCAGGTCATCAATGCAAAACTTCTCGATGCTGATCTTCTCCCCCTCCCCATTGCATCAATTGCTGTCCCTTAAGTACCCAGGTCTCCCTGACTCCACCATCCTTGGCAGAGTGAAGGTGCGAGATGGCAGCTTGGTAAGCTAGTAGCTCTAATAGATAGGGTGTGAAAGGTAAAGACAAAGGAGCTTTTGTCTGAGGTAGAGGACAGGGAGCCAGTTAAAGGTTGCAAAGATGAGAGGTGATGGAGGTGATGTCACAGCAATGGGCCAGGAAACAGCAGCATTTTGAATGGACTTACGGGAGCGAAGTGTCAGGCATTTAGGCCAGAGAAATGTATATTACAGTAACAGAGGTGCAAGATATTAAAGGCCTTTGCAGTGTGGACAGACAAAAAAGGCTGAATCTTTGGAAATATTACATAGTTAGAAGTGGCAACACTTAGATATAGTGTGGACGTGAGGGTCAAGAGGGCTGAGTCAAAGATGAGACACAGATTATGGGCCTGATTGACTTGGAGGAGGATGCTGATATCCACATCTATGATGGAGACATGGAGGCTTGACTGGTTGGGAAAGGAGATCAAAAGCTCTGTCTTGGCCATGTTGAGCTTACGTTGTCAGCTTGAGAGACACAAAGTTATGTCAAAAAGACAGGCCAAGGTGCAGGAATTAATGGAGGAAGATGGGTCTGTACTGGACAGATAAATTTGTGAGTCATCGGATTAAAGATAGCATTTGAAGCCATACATAAGAGCACCTGGGGTGGGGTGTGGTGAGAAGAGAGAGAAAAAGCCAAGGACTGAAAGATGGAGAGGAAGAGACACAAATAAATACAGACTGTTGTAAGTTATCCATGGACAATTCATGAACTGAAAAATAGGTTACTTTCAACAAATACAAATTATTCACTCAGCCCTAAAAGCCAATAAGTTTCATTTACAATTTATTTCCTAGATAATTCCAGGAATTTGCTGTTATGTGTTGGCAAGAGTTTCAGCATTCTGGCAAAAATACACTCTATAGCTTATCTGTTCAAACTTTTGAATTGCAGATTTGCTGAATCCTTTCAAATAGAATGACTTCCTTTGAGTTATAGAAGCTGCATCTAGTTAGTTCACTCTTGTTGTGACTTGTGGTGCAGCAGTGAAACACCATAATAACACAAAATGAGGCTACTAGCACTCAAAGGAGAGCATAGTTTTCTGGATCAAATATGACTTACTGAATCTGTTTTGATAACAAGTTCCCAATTAAGGTTTATTACAGGAGATGCCTGCCAATTTTATGAAACAATACTGAATTAGTTGGTTCTGGAATGGTAACTTCTTTTTCCTGTATATTTAAAAAAAAATTAATGATCACAAAAGGTGCCAGATTGACACCCCTGAAATGTGGTATCTGCAGAACTGCTGAAAAAGCAGCCGCAGTGCCAGTGTGGCTCAATCCTGATCTTGAGAGGCCATCTGTAGGGAAAGAGGATAATTCAGTCTCCAAGTCTATTTGATTCTTGGTCTGTCTGAGATCCCCACCAAGAGGATCAGTTGCTGTGGTGTCCACTAGTCCATTAAGTCTAGACACTGACTTGTGTCTGCAGAATGAAAACTTGGACTAACATACTTTACCGAGGCACCATACAGCCATTGGATGGTAACATTTTTTGAACACTGTCCATCTGAGCTGCCCTCAAACCAGTTTTCAGAAGGTGAAAGGCTCAAATTCCTTGTCAATCTCTTGTGCCATCCAAGGCATGAGCAGTTCCTGTGTTTATGTACTTGTTCTCGTATCTTTTTGTGGGATATCAAATATATACCTTTTCATACATTGCTGTCGAGCTAATGAAGACCGTCAAAGAAAGTGCACTGAGTAACACCAAGTAATCACTGAAAACAAACCAAACAGAGGTAATTTTAAAGACATAAACATTCTGTTGGCCACATGGCAAGAAAAAATACAGAACTAGGACTGGTTTTAATAGCTTTGCAATGAATGGCAAATTTAGCAAGGAATGCCCAAAGAGGACATAAAAGTGGAATAGGAGCCTTTCAGGGATGTTTGGTCATATTTGGCCTGGGTCGGGGCTGCCTTCTGACACTTTGTCCTATGGTAGAATGATGCATTCTGTAAAAAATGTAACTATCACACTTGGTTTAAGTTGTGTGATTTTCAAAGTTTACTTAAATTAATTTTTAGAATATTTGTATAGAGTTCCATGGGCATAAACTAATTCTGGCAAAATGGGATATTTTATCCATATAAATGGTATATGTAAATGTCCATCTCCTCTTGGTGTTATCTCCATCCTTCTGGCTGCAACCAGTCTCTTCTAATTGGTAACAAGGTTTGATCCTTCATTCCATCAATGCCTGTGCTGCACTGTTTTGGTACCTTTGTGATGGGGTATTCCTGTGTTCCAAAAATGCTAACGAGGGCTCTGGGTGTGCTGGGGAGGAGTTGTGGTGGTAAACTCCCATTTCTGTGCAAATTCTTTGAATTCTTCCAAGGCAAATTGAAGTGCCATTCAGTTTACCAGTCAATGACTTGCTTGTTGCTTCAGGCAGTACACTGACCTCAGGTAGTCCACTGTCATCAAGTACTGCTTTTCCTTGAAGATAAATAAGTATGCTCCCACCTTTTTCCATGGTTGAGTGGGATGCTCATGTGGTAAGAGTCTCTTTCTGCCAGTGGTTATCACACAACCAGTACATGTCACACCCTATTATCAAGGAATGGAATTGTGTATTTATTCCCAGCCAATAAAGGCACATTCAAGCCCATCTAAGACAGCTGCCAAAGGCCCAGGTGTGAGGCATGTATTTTTTGCATGACATCCTTATGTAATGAGGTGGGGACAACAGCTCTGCCCTCAAAATATGATTCCATCCTGTATACTCAGTTCATCCTTAATTTGAAAATATGGTTTTGCTCTTAGTGGTACTTGGCTTTTGTCTTCTGGCCACCCTGCTGGTATCTCTGTCTTGACTATCAGTCTTTGGATGTCCTTTTTCATAGTCTCTCTGATTTCCACGAGCTTTGCTGCTGAAGCTGGGAGAGAGTGCAGCATGTTAATGGATTCAATGTCCTGATCCCTTTCCTTCATCTCACTGATGCTGGGTTTTTATGCTGTTCTCATGGTGTCAGCTAACACAAATAATAATTCCGAATAACATCTGGTATGTACCTGGTAATGCTGGAAATGCATCAACATGCGCTGCCATCTCTTTGGAGCAATAAGGTCTTTGCCCTGATTGTCTCTAGGGGTTTGTGGTCTGATTATGCTATTATTGGGTGGCCATAGGTGTACTAATGGAGTAGCTCCACTCCAAACAGCCAAAAGCTGTTTCTATTTGGGTGTGATGGGTACACCAGGCCTTTATGGCCCCTTACTGGAGGCCCTGCTGCTCTCCTACAGCCTGCCCAAGAAATAACTTTCTGAGAGGAAAAGAGCAGTTAGTATTAGACTTCCAGGCTTGCCCAGAGAAGCCGTTTTGGGAGCTATTGAGATCTGATCCTCTAGCAACTAGAAGGGCTGGGGATCTGCAACAGCTAGTTAAGGCCGAGCAGACTGAAATAAAAGGAGCTGCCTGCTGCTAGCAAGACAGTTTCTGGCTGGGGCCTGTGGAAGATGAGGAGAGATGATCCTTAGGCCACAGCCAAAGAAACCAGGTCAGGGCGAGGGCCTATTGGTGGCCACAGTTGGTGGCAGGAGTTCAGGAGGAACCCTGCTGATTTAATTCCAGTGAGGGAATGAAGCCTCAGAAGGATCAGAAACCATTTTATTTGTAATTGGCCCTGAAAGGCAAGGAACTTCTTCTATTTGCATTTCTTGTACCTCTGGAGGGGCTTGAACTGTGTGATCTGGCTGGAATGTTGAGCAATAGAAGACCCACAGAGGTAGGCAGACAGCTTGCAGGGGGTGCTGGGAGCAGAAGAAAGTGGCAGCACCCTACCTGGACACCAAGGGGAACTCAAAGAGGTGAGTGCAACTGACCACAGAGTGTACTCTGTTCAGTCTCTGACTGGGCTTTGCTGGCAAAGCGACTGGTTCCTCTTGCAGAAGAGCTACATCCAGTCCTTTCTCCCATGCATCACACTGCACCATCAGTGGCTCTCCTGGCTGACAGTACTACAGGAAAGGGGCATTCAATAACATTTGTTTCAGCATGTCATATGCTTTCTGCTGGGAAACTTTCTAGGCCCACTCAACATCCTGTCTTTTGAGATGGCATATGGATCCTGCTACTGCATCCAGGTATGGACAGAACCTGGACAGAAAATGTATCATTCTATCAAGTGCTGTACCCCTTTCACGGCCCCTGGAGTTGGCATGTCTCTGACTGCCTTGATCTTGTTGGAATCTGCTTTCAGTTCCTCTGCTGTGAGCAGATGCCATCTCATGCTGTTTGAGTCACATTTGTGTGTGTTGGGATTTATGTTCTTGTCCCTTCATCACTGTACAAAAGCTTGTAGTTTTCTGTCATGGTCTCTTCTAGTTCAGCTTCTATATAATTGCTCCATTCCTGTACAATGAGGATATCATCTGCAATTATTATTTTCAGCCCAGGCAGTCCTTCCAGTATCTGGGTCAGATATGTACATCTCTGGTGCTGGGCTTAGGCCTATTGGCATGCACAGCCATCTGTAGCAACCAAAGGGTGTTGCAAAGATTGTCAGCACACTGGACTCTTTATTCAGGCAGGTGTGCCAAAAGCCATTCCTCACATGAGACTATAAAGATTCAGGCTCTGGAAAATTCTAGCAAGATGACATAAATGGCAAGCAGTGGATAGTGATGTCTTTTGAATGCCCAGTTCATTGGCTTTAGATCTACATAAGTGCATAATTTGTCTGATGGTTTTTATGATTACCATGCTGCATGCTCAGGCTTTCATGGCCTCTACAGGTGCTTTCATGGCCTCTACCCATGCTCTGAAAACATTTGAGCTCCTTGTATACAGTATTACATAGTGCCACTGGAATTTTGCTTTGTGGTAATCACACAGGTTCCACTATGGGGTCTACTTCCAGTTGCAGCTTTCCTTTGAGGCACCTGTTGCCCTTGAAAATATCCCCATACACTTCTAAAATTGTCTCCATTGTCCATGGGACTGCCCCTTCTTGCAGGTAAAAATTTCTAATACTGCATCCTGATCAGATCCATGTCTCATAAGGCTGTATTTCTAGGGTTGCCAACTTTCTAACTGCAGAAAACTGAACACCCTTGCCCTGGCCCTGCCCCACCCCTTCTCTAAGGCCCAGGCCCTTCCTCACTCCATCTCCCTTCCCTCAATTGCTCACACTCTCCCACCCTCACTTGCTCATTTTTCACCGGCTGGGACAGGGGGTTGGCGTGCGAAGCAAGTGAAGGTTCTGGCTGGGGATGTGGGCTTTGGGTGGGGCCAGGGATGAGGGGCTTGGGGTGAAAGAGGGAGTTGCGGGATGGGGCAGAGGGGTTCAGAGTATGGGAGGGGGCTCCAGGTTGGGGCAGGCGATTGGGGTGCAGGAGGAAGTGAGGGCTCTGGCTGGTGTTGCAGGCTCTGGAGTGGGTCTGAGGGGTTCGGAGTGTGGAAGAGGGCTCAGAGCTGGGGCAAGGGGTGGGGTGCAGGAGAAGGTGTGGGGTGTGGCCTCCGGGAGGTAGTTTGGGTGTGGGAATGGATTCCGACCTGGGGCAGGGAGTTGGGTCAAGGGAAAGGGTTTGGGGTGTGGACTAGACACTGACATCAGGCATCCCCTGGGAAGCAGTCACATGTCCTTCCAGCTCCTAGGTGGCAGGGTGGCTGGGGGCTCCACATGCTGTCCCCACCTGCAGACACTGCCCCTGGAGCTCCCATTGGCTGTGGCTCCAGGCCAATGGGAGCTGTGGAGCCGGTGCTCGGGGCAGCGCCTGTGGGTGGGGGCGCCACACGGAGACTCCCCTGGACACTCCTCCACCTAGGAGCCGGAGAAACATGCTGGTCGCTTCCTGGGAGCTGCACGGAGCTGAGCAGAGAGCCTGTTTGCCCCTTGGTGCTGCGGCCAACCAGACTTTTACCAGCCCGGTCAGCAGTGCTGACCGGAGCCGCCAGGGTCCCTTTTTGACTGGGCATTCTGGTTGAAAACTGGATGCCTGGCAACCTGTGTATTCCTCAAGTGAGGTTTATGGTGCGTACTATCCACCACCACAAACTTCAGTTGGTGCTGTCTGTTATTTTTTGGGTTAGTTACTTTGAGGTCACATTTTCCTATGAGCTGCATTATTCTCTTATTGTACATTATTAGATTGTGCCTGCTCTTTGTACTGGATGTATTCAAATCCACTTCACCCAGAGGAATCACATTGCAGGGGTTCCTGCTATCCAGCTGCAATTGCACAGGGCATTATCCTGTTAATATTTTTGTATGCATGGAAATTTGTATTATCCCTGGTTGCTTTTCTGTTCCAACAACATGAATCCGATATGCTCTTGGACTCATGGAAAGAGTCAAGATGTCATCACCATTCTCTGACGTACCGTCTTGATTTCAGTAAGGCTTTTGACGCATGAATTCTCAAAAGCAAACTAGGGAAATGCAGTTTAGATTAAATTACTATAAAATGGGTTTAAAACTGGTTGAAAGACTGTACTCAAAGAGGAGTTATCAATGGCCTGCTGCAAAATTGGGAGGGCATATATAACGGTGTCCGGAAGGCGTCAGTTCTGGGTCTGGCACTATTGACTATTTTTATTAATGATTTGAATGGTGAACTGGACAGTATGCTTATAAAATTTGAGGATGACACCAAGCTGAGAGGGGTTGCAAGTGCTTTGGAGCCCAGGATTAGAATTCAAAGTGACCTTGACAAATTGAAGATTTGGTCTGAATTCAATAAAACAAAATTCAATAAAGATAAGTGCAAAGTACTTCACTTAGGAAGGAAAAATCAAGTGCACAACTACAAAATGGAGAATAACTGGCTAGGTGATAGAACTGCTGAAAAGTGGATCACAAATTGAATATGAATCAACAATGTGATGCAGCTGGGGAAAAAGGTTAATATCCTTCTGGGGTGTATTAACAGGAGTGTTGTATGTAAGACACGGGAGGTAACTGGTGAGGCCTCAGCTGGAGTACTGTGGCCAGTTCTTGGTGCCACACTTTAGGAGAGATGTGGACAAATTGGAGAGAGACTAGAGGAATGCAACACAGATGATAAAAGGTTTAGAAAAATCTAATGTAGGAGGTTAAAAAAACTGGACATGTTTAATCTGGAAAAAAGAAGACTGAGAGGGGACCTGATAAGTCTTCAGATATGTTAAAGGCTGTTAGAAAGAGGACAGTGATCAACTGTTGTCAATGCTCACTGAAGGTAGGATAAAAACGAATGGGTTTAATCTGCAGCAAGGGAGATTTGGATTAAAAACTAGGAAAAACCTTCTATTAATAAGGGTAGTTAGGAACTGGAATAGGCTTCAACAGGAGCTTGTGAAATTCTCATCACTATAGGTTTTTAAGAACAGATTGTACAAACACCTGTCAGGGATAGTCTGGGTTTATTTGGTCCTGCCTCACTGTGGGGGGCTGGACTTGATGACTTCTCAACATCCTTTTCAGCCTTACAATTCTATGATTTTGTGATCACCCTCTTGTACAAGTCCAACTGATTCTTCTGAGACCTTCCTCTGCTCTTACACACATTTCTAAAATGCTTCAATGTGCCACATTCCTTGCAATGCTGTTGTAGTGCAGGGCATTCCTCTCTTACCTGCTCATGTTGTCTCCTGCAGTAAATGCATCTCACTATGATATAGAAACCTGGCCACCTGGCCACCTTTGCTGTTGTCTCACTGCATGCACTTCTGGTGTGTTGTGCCTCTTCGGGCTTTCATCTTTTCTCTTGAAGTTTCTGTTGCATATCTCATGTCTAACCATCTGTCTAATGTGAGATTGCCTTCCTGGAACAGCTGCTTCCACAGGTGGTGAAACCAAGTGCCACAGACTATCTTGTCCTGAATTAGGGTGTCTGTCAAGTCCCAAAAATTGCATGTAGCAGCCAGTGTTTGTAAAGTTGTAACACAGGAGTCTATCCCCTCCCCTTTGCACTGGTCCTTAATGAAAAACCAGTCGCTCCACAGTTTTTTTCTGCTTTGGGGAGCAGAGGTCCAGGACTGGAACTACTGTGAGGCTTGAGTCAGCGGTGGGATTCTGAGTGATGCAGACCTGTCTGTCTTCTTCCCCAATAAGGTAAAATAATAGTTTTACTTTCCAGTTGTTCTCCTGCATGGTCAGGTCTGTGTTACAGCTCAAACTTCTCGCTCCACTGGGTCCATTGCTGGGCTAGGTTTGTGTCCGCAAAATCCAGGACTCTGGGGGGCTTCAGACCAAGTTTCATGGTCATGCTGTCAGCTGTTGCACTGCAGAGAACTCAGAGATCAGACGCTGCCACCATGTTTAATTTGCAGAGTGAAGCTGAGTGTAGGTTAAGTTGAACAAGTGGAACTATATTAAATCCTGTGCTCTGCTTTATTCACATGGCTGAACTACTTCCAGCCTAACTGCCCATGTTTCCTGTTCCCCTGGTGTCCCATTAGTAACAGCTCCCTCTGCACCTCCCACCAGGGAACATGGGCCCTCTGACTCCAGTTTCACTGATCATGATTAGGGCTCTGTGTCTGTCACAGAAATCACAGAAGTCATGGATTCCATGACTTTATGCAACCTCCGAGACTTCTTCAGGAGCCTGTGTGCAGGGCCGGCTCTAGGCACCAGCGAAAGAAACAGGTGCTTGGGGCAGCCAGTGGGAAGGGGTGGCATGTCTGGATTTTCGGCGGCAATTTGGCAGTGGGTCCCTCAGTCCCTCTCAGCGTGAAGGACCCGCCGCCGAATTGCCACCAAGGAATGAAGTGGAGCGGTAGAGCAGCCACCGAAATGTCACTGATTATGGTTTTTTTTTTTCTTTCGCTGCTTGGAGCAGTAAAAAATCCTGAGCTGGCCCTGCCAGTGTGGCTAATCCCAGGGCTACCCAAGCATCTGGCTCTGGGGCCAGCTGCTCAGGTGGCCCCCGGGACAGCCACACCAGCCACTGCTCCGGTGGCCCCCAGGCAGCAGTCCCTGGCCTGTGCAGCTGGTGCCGCTGGCCCTGGGCACCTCCCCAGAAGCCCCTCCCCTCAAGTGCCATCTCAGCAGTGGCCTCATTGCTGGCCCGCTCCCCACCGCATTTAATCATAGGTATTTTTAATATAAGTCTTGGACAGGTCATGGGCCTGATTTTTTGTTTATTGCCCGTGACCTGTCTAGGACTTTTACTAAAAAACCTGTGAATAAATCATAGCCTTAATCATTATGCACTCTGCATCTATTAATCTGACAAATATTTCTGTTACCCAAGAGAAGTTAAAGTCTGGCCATATAAGATATGTTGCTGTCCCATTATAAAATAGTTACACTTGTAGAGACAGATTTTTCTACCTGACTCACATTGAGTATTCCATAAGTCTACGAGGACCTCTGCTGAAGTCAGTTGAGCTACTTTCAGAGGAGGAACTGTGTGTGTAAACTGGAAGAATCTCTCTCCCTAAGGCCTCCAAGAAAGACTCCTCCTGCCCAAATACTTTTAGCATCTGTTGCAATCTTCTGTCTACCCAAGACTCCCTGAGTTCCTGTGGTGTGTACTTCTGGAGTTGTCTCATGGAGCATATGACCATTCATAATTTATAACTGTAAAACAGAAAAGTTTCCCCTCTCCTCCCTGCACGGTCCTGTGTTGCTGATGCTCCTGCTCTTGCATTCATGACCACCACAGGTCACGTTTTAGACCACTTATTTCTATTACATATTTTTCTAAATCCAAATCTGATTATTCTGGAATCACAGGACTTCAGAGTTTGTGAACCTAATATGGGAGGACTTCTCTAGCCTAATGTGCTCTGGCATGCCTCAGGCTGCAGCCTAGTTAAAGGATGGAAGGAGCAGCAGTGAGACCCAGAGTAGTATGCTGGATCCCACTTCTGTAGGATCAGGTCAAGTTTTTTCCCTAGAAGAAGCCTGACAGGGGGACTTAGTGATGAGCAAGTCTTCTCCAAAGCAATGAGCATGAAGAAAGTATACAGTGGCCACCTGAAGACTGAAGAAAGGGCAGAAGACACACAGCCATTCCTGAAGAGGTCGGGGAGAGGGCAAAAGCTGAACCTCACGGAAAATAGTCTTAGCCAAGCATGGGGCTAAGGAGTGAAGATGGAGAAAGAAAATCTGGAAGGGAAGTTCCTGTTTTGGAGGATATTCAGACTTGGTTATCTGAATGTACCTGATATTGCACACTCTAATCCACCTGATTATGAGCCCAAAATCCAAATGCTGGACAACTCTCCCACCGCATGTACATAGTGGCAGCAAACAGTTAATGGAATTATGAGGTAAATAAGCAGAGAGACAATAGTTCCACTGTCGGTATGTTTACACTGCAGCTGGGATCATGCTTTCCACAATGAGTAGACAGACATGTGCTAGCTCTGCTTCAGCTACTGTACTAAAAATAGCAGCATAGCTGGAGGTAGACTAAGCGGAGGCTCAGGCTAGCTGCTAGAGTATGTTCTGGGGGGGGTCTGCATGTGTTTGTATGCAGACAACTAGCTCTACCTGCTGCTCATGCTACCCCCAGCTACACTGCTCTTTTTAGCATGCTAGTTTGAGCAGAGCTAGCACATCTGTCTATCCGTGCTGGGAAGCATGCTTCCAGCTGCCATGTAGACATATCCTATACTAAGCGCTTTGAGGGACTGTCTTCAGTACAGTTACCATGTGTTAGAGCTCAAGTGTTCTTGGGAGGCTTTGATGTTCTATCCATGTTTATAAAGGTTCCTTTGGTGCTCACTCCATGTTCACCCTGTCCCTCCTCTTCTCGGTTTGTTTGATGATCAATCCTCAGCTCTTACACACACCAAGAAACATTGAGAAAAGGTTCCCACCTGGCTGCTGGCTCAGCCATCCGTGTTTGTTATGTCATATGAAAGCTGGTTGAAGCTAAGCAGAAGCCATGTTTTTATTTCTTTAATAAATGTAAGTACAGACCCTTTACATGAATAAAAGTAAAAGTTGGTCCTTGGAGGTTTTAAACCTTCCAGAAATAGTCCCCAAATCTCAGCCAAAGTTGATGCAGCCAGAATTTCCATGGAAAGCATCCTCAATATGGAGGAGTTTGTGCCAGCGAGTGTACAAATAATGACTGTTCAGTCCCCTCTTCTCTTGTACTTCAGCAGCTTTGTGACAGGGCTTAGTAGGGAGGGGGGAGGCAGTTGTGAGGCTTTGAAATGATGTCATAAACTTTGTTCAGGAGACGATCACCACAGCTTTCCAAACTCTTTGACAAAATCCCTCACAAGAGGCTATTAAGAAAACTCAGCAGTCAAGGGGTGTGAGGTAAAGTGCTCTTGCGCATTAGAAACTGGCTAAGAGTAAGGAAAAAATGATCTATTTTAAACATGGCAGAAAGGTTAACAGGGAGGTTTCCCAAGGATCTGTATTGAGCTTGGTTCTGTTTAATTTATTTATTGATGATCTAGACCAGCGGTTTCCAAACTTTTTTGGTCGCGCACCCCTATCAGTAAAAAATTTTTGAGCATGCACCCCCTGCTGCGCCGGCTCTACCATTTTTGCCGAAGCAAATATAAGCCGCTCGGACTTCCACCTGAACTGCTGAAGCAAAAAAAAAAAGCTGCTCGGACTCCCGTCCAAACTGACGAAGCCAAAAAAAAAAAAAAAAGCTCTCCTCCTGCCACACCCCCCCAAGGATTCTCTGTGCGCAGCCCACTTTGGAGACCACTGTTCTAGACAAGGGGGTGAACAGTGAGGTGAGGGACCTGACCTAGCTAGGTGAATGAGCAGCACAATTGCAAGGGAAATCCATTGATGACAAATGCAAGGTAATGCCCTTTGGAAGGTATTATTTACACATTGGTTGTTTTAAAATGAGCATTAAACATTCATGAATAAAATCTGTGGATCACTGTGGACAGCTCCATGAAGTCCTCTGCTCAATATGCAGCAACAGTCACAAAAAGCACCCAAATGTTAAGATATATGAAGACTGGGATAGAAAGTAATACTGAGAATATTATACTGCCATTATGTAAGTTTATGGTATGCCCTTACCTGGCACAGTGTGTTAGGTTAACCACAACTAATCTCAGAAAGAACGTACCAGAAACAGGAGGAGCAGATTTGGAGACAAATAATGAGAATAATTAGAGGAATAGAAAAACTTCTTTTTGAAAGGTGAATGAAAAGACTGGGACTATTTAGAGAGGAATGCTTAGGTATTATAATGCTCAATTGCATAGAAACCCCCCTAAAATTGATTAATAAGAGGGGACATGATAGAGGCATATAAAATACCGAAAGGAAGAGAAAGTAAATCAGATAATTTGCTTACTCTTATCAAGAACAAGAGAACTGCCAATGAAAATGAAAGGCAATACATTTAAAGCTGATAAAAGGATATATTACTTTTATACACAATGCATATGTAACTCTTATGTATGTGCAACTCTTCATCACAAGACGTAACTGATTCTATGATCATAGCAAGATCCAAAAAAGGATTAGGGACAGATCCTCAACTGATGTAAATCAATATATCTCCATTAGAGTCAATAGAAGTGTATTCATTTAAACCTGCTAAGGATTCTTGAGACTTTCACAGAGAATGAAAACATTCACATTAACATTAAATAGAATAAAAACAAACAAACAGCAGATATAGGATGACCACTAACTGACAGAAGTGAGGAAGAAGCTAGTTCCTTTTAGAATGCCATCACTGGAATTTTTGTATTTTCCTCTGAAATTGCACTGGCTGTTCTCAGAGACTGGATACTGGACTAGATGGATGACTGGTTTGATCTAGTATGGTGGTAATTATATCCTATCACTGGGCAGAACCTCAGTAAGGTTCACTGGGGCGGTATAAATTAGAACATAAACCTTCTCACTGGGTAGGTTGCATAAATCAACTATAAATATTCTGTCTTTAAAAGGAAAATAAAAGAAACTAAGAAAATTGGTGATTTTTAAAACCTGCAGTGTGTTCCTCCTCCTGACTAGAACATTGTAGCTGAAAGATGGAGGTTAACAGGAAAGAAAATATCTGTACAATTTTTCCTGATTTTTTTCCCGTATAACTTCTTACAGAGACTAATGGACCTGGTGTGACAGATTCCACATCTGTGAGTTTCCCAGACTTTCATACCTGGCATCAGACATGTATAAAGCCTTGTTTCACACAGCACAGATGCATCACTTAAATCAGTCATGAGTGGGATGAGGTGTGGGGGATAAAGAGAGAATGTTTTACAGAAACTTGGGACTTAGGGAAAATATTGGACATGGAAAAAGAGCCATGATGGACTGCACTTCTCTAGCTGTCGAATGTGGCTTTGAAGCTGCTATGGCTTGGAAGTACACCAGGACGTCCAGAAAAAGCAGTTTTTCATATCCAAGTACTAACTTTTTTTCTGATGAGTTTTTAAGTCTTTTAAACGTCATCCCTACAAGAAAAAGAGAGTAATTTGAAAAACTGCTTTTTATAAACAAAGTTCTGTTCCTTACCAACCAGGGCAACTGTAAAATTGGCTAGCACCAAGGGAGCTGGACAGCTAAAGAAAGTGAAATAACAGAGAAGAGAAACTCTGAAAACCAATATTTTCATAGTTAGGTTCTCAAAAATATTATTTAATTTATTAACCTGTATAACAATAGACTCTGGAGGCCCTAACCAATAGCAGGGATCAGTTCTGGGTCCAGTTCTGTTCAATATCTTCATCAATGATTTAGATAATGGTATAGAGCAGTGGTTCTCAAAGCCGGTCCGCTGCTCGTTCAGGGAAAGCCCCTGGCGGGCCGGGCTGGTTTGTTTACCTGCCACATCAGCAGGTTTTTGTGATTGCAGCTCCCACTTGCCGCAGTCCTCCGCTCCAGGCCAATGGGGCTGAGGGAAGCGGTGCGGGCCGAGGGATATGCTGGCTGCCATTCCCACAGCCCCCATTGGCCTGGAGTAGTGAACCTCAGCCAGTGGGAGCCATGATCATCTGAATCTGTGGATGCAGCAGGTAAACAAACCGGCCTGGCCTGCCAGGGGCTTTCCCTGAACAAGTGGAAGACCGGCTTTGAGCACCACTGGTAAAGAGTATGCTGATAAAGTTTGCGGATGATACCAACCTGGGAGGGGTTGCAGGTGCTTTCGAGTATAGGATTAACATTCAAAATGATCTGGACAAACTGGAGAAATGGTCTGAAGTAAATAGAATGAAATTCAATAAGGACAAATGGAAAATACTTGACTTAGGAAGGAACAATTGGTTGCACAAAATGGGAAATGACTATCTAGAAAGAAGCACTACAGAAATGGATCCGCGGGTCATAGTGGACCGCAAGCTAAATATGAATCAACAGTGTAACACTGTTGCAAAAAAAGCGAACATCATTCTGGGATGTATTAGCAGGAGTGTTGTAAGCAAGACATGAGAAGTAATTCTTCTGCTCTACTCTGCACTGGTTAGGCCTTAACTGGAGTGTTGTGGCCAGTTCTGGGCGCCACATTCAGGAAAGATGTCGACAAATTGGAGAAAGTCCAAAGAAGAGCAACAAAAATGATTAAAGGTCTAGAAAACATGACCTGTGAGGGAAGATTGAAAAAAATGGGTTTGTTTAGTCTGGAAAAGAGAAGACTGAGAGGGGGATATGATAACAGTTTTTGAGTACGTAGAAGATTGTTACAAGGAGGAAGGAGAAGAATTGTTCTTCTTAACCTCTGCGTATAGGACAAGAAGCAACGGGGATAAATTGCAGCAAGGGAGGTTTAGGTTAGACAATAGGAAAAACTTCCTAACTGTCAGGGGGTTTGAGCACTGGAATAAATTGCCTAGGGAGGTTGTGGAATCTCCATTACTGGAGATTTTTAAGAGTTGGTTAAACAAACACCTGTCAGGGATGATCTAAATAATACTTATTTCTGCCATGAGTGCAGGGGACTGGACTAGATGACATCTTGAGGTCCCTTCCAGTCATATTCTATGATTGTATTAGGTGCAACACAAAATAGCAGATAGTCCAGCCCATAGTGAGCTTACAGTCTAAATGGACAAGGCAGGTGAGTGGGAGGAAAGTGTTACAACATCTAAGCCAAAGATTGGAAGCTGAGTCTCAGAGAAATTAAGTAGCTTTCTCAAAGTCACTGAGGAAGTCTGAGCTGGGAGCTGAACCCAGAACACCTGAATCCCAGTGCATTAGCCACATGACCAACCTTCCTCCCAGAAAGCAAGAGTGCCTAAAACTAGGTGCTTAATTCCACATGCACCTACATAAGTGCATTTTAAATAAGATTTTCCGCATGTACTGAGCACCCACCATTTCCCATTGACTAAATCAGAATTGTGGGTGCATAGCACCTCTCAACAGCTGGACATTTATCCAGGTGCCTGCATATGAATGTAAGTGCCTCACTCTAGGTGCCTATCTCTGAAAAGTCTGCCTTATCTGTTCTTTCTCTCAGTGTAGCTCCCTCGCAGTTGGCAGCTCCTTTGCAATTGGAGGAAGAGAATATTTTATTCCTTCCCTCATCTCCCACCTCTGTCTTTTTATCAGTCAGTACATTTAAAGTTATTTTTACTTGCTTGTTTTGTCACTTCATAGGTTGCAGCATTGCTGTTTTAGTTAGCTCTCTAAGCTGATACTATCTGGTAAAATTTCAGGAAATGTCTGGTAAATTTTTTAGACCACTCCGCTGCTTAAACCCCCAGTTGGCACCTGTGGCACCCCATCAAATGCTACCTTCTGAGATGTAGGCATTATTTAGCTTCTCTGTCCTACAGTTATACTAGGGACAGTGAGGAATACAATGGGTACCAGAATACTAAGGAAGGGGCAACCAATTCTTTTGGTATTTCAGCCACTAATATCAGCTACTTAGTGATCAGGTATGTTCAACTTCTGTTTGTCCTGCTTGTTCACACTTTGCCTTTTCCTTTGCTTGCCAACGTTATTTTATAGCTGTCCTCAGATACATCAACGATGATTAGGCTTTTCATGGTAAAAGGAACTATTGTTTTAACTTCTCGGTGCCCATATTTCATTTTTAAACTTATCTCTGAGTCAGAGTGATTTTTCTTTTGGCTTTACTCCCTGACTCGCTTTGCTCCAGCTTCTGAGCATTACCTGATGATTTCACTTCCTGCAGTTCTTGCAGCTCAGCAGTGTTTAATTGTGAGGCTTTTGTGAGGCCATTGGGCAAAGAGAAGCAGGAGTCTGGATGTTTTAGGCAAATCTTCAAGAGCATTTATCAAACCTCTTTTGTACAACTTGTATCTCTGTGGATTTGAGCGATTGTGCCAGGAGGCAAATTAGACTCCTTAGGAGCAGAAGGTCTAGCAGATTAATGCTTTGGTCTGCTGAGCCCTGTAACAGTGAGTGCATGCATTTTAAAGAGGACTATAAACAGAGCTCGTATGGGCAATATGGCAGTCAGGGCAGATGTATTTAAACTTCAGAAGACAGTTGGCTCCATTGGTAGTACCCTGGGCTGATGGCCAGGAGACCCAGATTCAATTTACAGTTAAGTCATCTGTGTTTATTTCTCACAAAATACATATTTAAAAAATTCTGAAATTAAGACATTATGGTTAAAACACTCTACAGTAAACAGAGGCCTTAAAGGAAGAATGGCTGCCAGCTTTGCTTTTTGGTAAAGCTGTAACAGATTTAAAGTTTATTTTAAACCCAAGATACACAACTGTGCCTGAGACAGTTCTGCAGAAGGAGCTTCAGGTCTGTGGAAAGGCTGGGTGAGCACTTCAGGTCATGCTGATTCTGGAGCTGACATCTAAAAGATCAACTCAAAGAGAAAGCAATTGTTTTATGTACTGATCTAGATAGATACACCGCACAAACACTTTTGCTAAAGTGACTTACAGGCTGCAGGCACATATCAGTAGCTTGAGTGCAACATAAAACATTTCAAAAACATTCAGGCCGGAGGGGGAAAATTGTCAAATACTAAAATCTCAGGACATGCCATGAAAGTTGTACTTTTCAAACTAGAAACCCAAACTATTAGCATGTCTACACTGCAACCAGAGGTGTGACTGAAGCACCTGTAGAGGTACCCAAGCTTCCTTCTGTCTATTTAACTTTAATAACAATAGTAGTGCAGCAAGGGCTATTACAAATGCACCTGGGACCTCTCCCCCCAGGTATGTACTTGAGTTCTTAGCCCAACCAGTGCTGTTGCAGGTTCACTGCTATTGTTATTCGAGTAATTAGCTCAAAGCTAGCTTGAGTAATGTCTACATGTATTGCAGTCACACTTCTGATTACATATGAGAGAAATTTGTAAAATTCTTGTATGTGATCTGGGTCTGATGGTAAGGAAACCTGTAAAGCAGAGCAATCACCACGCAAGAGAACATTTTAGTTTTTGTAGTTATTTGAGAAATTAACCTCTCAGTTACGGATGGATAAGGAAATATGAGAGTCTGATTTTCTCAGGCACTATTACAAGTCAGGATTAAAATAGTTCAAGTGCCTTGTTTGAGAAGTGCAAACTTGACTTTGCATTTGTTAAGTTTCTACCTTTTTTTTTTAACTCAAAAGTTCTCTAAAGCTAATTTACACTAAACTTTGTTGTAACCTTAACTTCACCTGAAAGATATGTGTGTGTGTGTGTGTTTGTTTGGGGAGGGAATTTCCTTTTTTCTTGTTAATGTAATTAGGATGGGTAGGGTTCTGTGGCCTGCCTTGTGCAGGAGGTCAGACTAGATGATAATATTGGTCCCTTTTGACCTATGAGTCTATGAGTCTATGAGACTGCTGGAGAGGAACTCTGTTCCTCCAATCCCCAGGAGCTCCACAGGCAGAAAGCCTGATCCAGCAGTGTTCAGGAGGTCCAGGGCAGTGAAGAATATCCCCTTTTCTGTTGACCATTAAGTCTTCTAGCCACAGTCCTCATACACCATCCTAGCGATGGGAATCCTGATGCTGCAGTCTCCTAAAGTCTGCAAAAAGGGAATCCCAGTCCTGCAAATATCTATAAGTTCTTGGGATCTGAGCATCTCTCCTGTAAAGCCTGGGAGATGTGTAGGAGTGTGACTCCCTTCCTGTCGACTTCCTATTGTCTGAAGAACTGGGGCTGTCTTCCTATGTCTTAAAAGAAGGGGAGGAATATAGCTGATAAACAGAACTGGGTGGGAACAATCAACCTACCCTTGCTGTTGCTCCCCAGCCCAACAGAAGAGATCAAGGGGTTCAATAATAACCCCCTTCCCGTTGCTCTTGCAGCATCCTGCTTTTCCCCAGACGCCTTGTAGGGATGCTTACTGAGTGAAGAATCCCTTCCCTTCTCCCTCATTGCTTTGAATATGCTTGTCAGCCTCTGAACTCCACCTCCGATAATCTTATGAAGTTTGTCAGAGTTGGCTCTAGCCCACCCCTCACACATACCCCACACTCTGCAATCCATAGAAGCTCAACAGCTCCTGCTCTTGAGCATCAGGGGGGATTGTGCTCTCCTGACCCCCATGGAGCTTGGATGAGGATGCTCATCAGGGCCCCAGCAAACCTGAGTAGGCACCTAAGGCTTGCCATGGGGTGCTGTCAAGCCTTTTAAGGCTCACTGGGCGTTCTCTCTTTGTGAAGAACTTAATGGGCCCACAGGAAGTGGAGAATGATTCCTTGCTCTCTCTCAAAGCCCTCTGTCCTCTCAGTGCTTCTCCCTGCAGATCTCATATGGTTTACAGAAGCAGGATTCCCTTCCCACAGATTTCAGAAGGTCCATAAGTGGGACAACTGGGTGCTAACAGGGGACTTCATGGAAGCTTTGTGATCGGGGGGCATTCCAGCCCTTTCTGTGACCCTCACTGACTCCTCTCATGATTCTTAGGGGGCTGATTGGGTCCCCTACTCCTCTGGGCCTTAGGAAGCTTGGAAACTCTGTGTGAGTCTCTTGGTGGAAAAAAATCTCTCTCTTTCATTGACCAGCCTCCCTAGTCACAGGTTATATTTTATGACTAATCTCTTTAGGAAATGGGGTTTTGAGTTGTTTCCCCCTCTTTTTCTATTAAATGAAAGCTTAGGTCTCCAGCAGTAATTCAATGTGCTATTACTAAGGACAGCAGAGCAGATGTTCCGTAGGGAGAGTTTATACACAAACATTAATAACTTTATAATTTAATTTTTGATCCTGGGCACTAGTACGCAGCAAAGAGAATCTAACAAATTAAGTTTTATCTCACCTCTTCATTCTGTGTTTTTGCTACAAAATGGCATAATAATCAGACTTCTTGAGCTCTAGGGACCACTTCTGTTTTTAGTGTTTCTAACTCACTTCAACCTTTGTAGAAAAATATTGGTTAGCTCCAGATCTGCCCTACCAGTTGTGAGGTCAATAGGACTTTTCCGGATGTTGTGGGTGTTGTGAGGATGGAATCCATTAAAGATTGTGAGGTGGTCATATACTACAGTGATGGGGGGCCATATAAATGCCTAGAGAGATTGATAATGGAACCTCAATCACAAACACAGAGCAAAAGCTATACTACTATAATATAAGGACAGAAATAATTGATGAATAAAGTATATGCCATGGATCCGTCTGCTGATAGCACCATCATTTACATTGTGTATTATATATGTCACACAAAGAGGGAAATAGTTTGCAATGCACAAAAAATCCCATTGCTTGAATATAAATAGTTTTTCCAAATCAAAAGCTTAACAAAAATTGTACAGAGGTATAATTCTTTTCACTGAAAGTTTACTCCCATGTCTCTTTGGGAATGAATTATCAATCAATAACTTTTAATTAATGTACAGGCCAGATGCAGTGAGATGCTAAGTGTCTTCTGCAGAGGACAGAGGGCAGTCTCAGGGTCAGGTACATGTAGAATAGCCGTAAAATGTGGCTGTTACGCAAGAGTACCGAAAGCAGTGAAGGGCCCAATCCTACACATGCTGGTGTCAATAGCAAAACTCCAATTCTCTTCAATAATACAGGATCACACCCCAAACTCTGTACTTTTAAAAGCCCCAATTCTGCCCCCTTAATCACATTGGGTAGCGTCTTGGTGGGATTAATTGTAGAGAAAGGTGCTACTAAGCAAGTGCATGGGTAGCTGAACTGGGCCCTTTGGCAGTACCCTAACTGTGGTTTTGTAGGCAACGGCTCTCTCTGTAGTAATGAAAACAGTTTATACTGCTAAATGCATTGCATTCTGCATTCTTTGTGAAGGGTCCTTAGTGCTGAAATCTGCTCCCCCACTTTGTCTGCCAGAGCCCAGATTTATTAATCTTCCAGGCACTCTGCAAAGTTCACCTTTCCCCATCTTTGTTAAGACTGTTGAGGGGTGTATGCACTGAGCTGGATGTGTGTATGCAGGGCTGGCTTTAGGCTGATTCCCTGATTTCCCCAAATCGGGTCCCATGCCTAAGAGGGCCCCACACCTAAGAGGGCCCCGCGCCCTAAAGAAGAGCGCTTAATTTTTTAATTTTTACTCACCTGGCAGGGGTCCGGGTCTTCAGTGGCACTTCGGCGGTGGGTCTTTCACTCGCTCTGGGTCTTCGGCGGCATGTTGGTGGCAGATCCTTCAGTGCTGCGGAACACGCGAAGCGAGTGAAGGACCTGCCACCGATGTGCCGCTGAAGACCTGGATCACTGCCAGGGATTTGTATCGGGCCCCGCACTTCCTAAAGCTGGCCCTGTATATATGTGTAGCCCATTGTTTATTATCTGATTTTTACTTTATGGGATTGGCACCCAGAGCACCTAGTGATAGGCACCCATAGTTGCATTTTATACATGTGAATAAATACAAATTTACTAAGTGTACATATTTTAAAAAACCCTAGCATGAAGTGTGATTCAAAAAGGTTAGATGCAACAGAACCAATACACTGCACCAAGCTCCACTGAATGGGCTGGAATATAGGATGTAGAGACCCTGGCATGGCATCCACACCCTCTGACTGGATGATGGATGTGGTAGGGCAGATGTACTTGAGGATCCACCAGCCAAACTCCCTCATGGAGGGCATATGTGTGCAGCAGTCATGCGGGCAACAGCTTCGAGGCTTCAGTGACAGCCACAGAGTGAGGCCCCAGGGAAGATTCCTTCCCCTGGCTCCTCTGCAACTGCCTTTCATGCAGCCCATTTATTCAGCATCCCAAGTATTTGACTCTTCTATCTATAAGAGGTGTTCTTCACTGCCACCCACCAAATAGTTACAGAGTATTTGTACCTTCTCCACTAGATGTCCTCTCTATGTGCATAACATCACTTTCCTGTAACGAGGCCCTTTATCAAATCGTTGAAGCTCTTGTCATTTATATAATCCCAAACCTCTGCTTCCGCATGAGAAACACTGTCCATTTATCCCAATAACACTATCTACTAGTTGAGTGGAATTGATTCCCTGGGAAACAGTAATTCTAAACTTGCTTGCTTGAAATTTCCGTTACCTATGCTAGGTATTGTGGTGAAAACTCTTCAGATGTCACATTCAGCTGGATGCTACAATGTTACATCAGGTAAAGAATCAGATACCACAATAATCTCCTATTTCTAAACATAGGCAATAAGCTTGTATGATAACTGTTAGCAAATGCTGACTTTTTAAATGGGCACCACTGTAGTCATAGAATGTAAAACAAAAATATAAAACCCTTAGAAAGGAGGTATTTTCAAAATAATCAAGTACTTTAGTACTGAGCCTTTGTTGTCAATAGCTCTCCTGATGTTAGTGGTAAGTAGTAGAATTAAAACACTAGATTAACTGCTTTTAGGAACAATGCAATCATAATACCTGTACAGCTGTACTCTGGTGTCTCTAGCAATGGGTTAACTCTAAAATGTTTGGTAGTTTCGTTTTGAGTTGGGTGAGACCTTTCCCCCCACTAATATTAGAATGTTTATTTGAACATTCTACTCATTGTTTCTAGATATGAGTCAAATCTCAGAACAATTTTCCATCTGCCAACTTTGGGGGATTAATATAAAATGGAACCTAGATCCAAGCCACAGCAGCTTTAGCTTTTGTAAAATCAGAACCACCCTTAGTTTTGATCATCTCTGTTCGAAATTTAGAACCGTTTTCATTCCTTCTTCCCTCCTCCCACCATGACTCTGAGGATTTGTACAAAACTGGACCTAGATTCAACCACCATTGCATTTGGATTTGCAAATCCCAAACACAAAGAATGAGGTTGTGCAAATCCAAAACCACATGTGTTTTTGCCCATGTCTAATAAATACATTTTCAGGTCACTCAAAGCAATATATGTTGCTATTTGGCATGAAAAAGCCACTAGCATTGCATAGGAGTGGAAGTGGTAAATTATATTCCATCCCTGAGGCAAAGCGGGGCCTAGGACTGAGGTCTGGAGTTTCCTTCACTAGGACCAAAAGAATTTCAGCAGGGAGATTAGTGGTTTCATTGGCTTTGTAGTAATCATAAAGGATTCAATATATGAAAGAGGGGTTTTTGGATGGTCCTTTGCATCCAAGGAAGAACTATTACCTTCCTAATGTATTTATTAATTGATACTCTCTGATGAAGAATGTGCTGATCAAGAATTCCTGGGGGGAATTAGACTCTTTGGATAGAATTTCACATGCTGATTTACCAGTAGTTTCAGTGTGCACAGGTTTTCCACAGCCAGCTATTGTGGACGTTTCTCCTCTTTCATGCCTTGGCTCATATTAACTAGTTTGGTCACACAAAATCAAACTTGAACTCAGATATCAAAATGGCTTTCCTGTAAATATGTATGTCTTATAAAATGTACTAGCTACAGTGTTCAATAAATATTTCTGTTCTGTATTTCGGAAAAAGCCAGATGATGTATTCATAACATATGATGATGAAATACTTTCCATTCTAGTAGTAACTAAGGAGAATGTAAAACAGCAACTGCTAAAGTTAACCATTTTTTAATCAGCAGTTTGGGATTACTTGCACCCAGAGGTTTTAAAAAGAGCTGGCCGAGGAGTTGTCTAGGCCATTAATGTTAATTTTCAGTAACTCCAATATCTCTTGGAACACTGGGGAAGTTCCAGATGACTAGAAGAAAACTAATGTTGTGCCAATATTTTAAAAGTTGAGCAGTTTACTTGGGAAATTAAAGGCCTGTCAGGCCTGATATCGACCCTAGGCAAAATAATGGAACAGCTGATATGACAGTCAAGTAATAAAGAACTAACCCAATCAGCATGGGTTTATGGAAAAAAAGTCATGTCAAGCAAACAATATGTGTTTCAAAATGGCCAAATGTAAGGTCATATATCTAGGAAGAAAGAATGTAGGTCATATTTACAGGATGGGGGGCTATTGTGGTAGTATCCAGCAGCCCCTGGCAGGATTTGGGTGTCTTTGCGCTAGCCACTGAACAACCATATGCAAAGGCACAGTCCCCCTCCTGAAGAGTTGACATTATAAGAAAACAAGTGACATACAAAAGGTGGAGCAGAAGAATGGGGATTAAATATACACATATATGCATTTGCAGTTAAATACATAGAAAAAATAAGTGCCAGCGAAGCCCATCTGCTCTTCAAGTGATCATTAATTAGCTGATTTCTTACAGGTATCAGAGTAGAGATTGATCTTGAGGAGAGACTGAAGGAGGAACACTAGGGGTATGTCTACATAGCAAGAGTTGTGCACTGGCTGCCTGAGCTATCCTGAATCCAGTTACTACAGGTAACAATAGCAGGGAAGGTGGCACACTGTAGGATTCAGCATGGTAGTATAAACCTGGGTATGTAGTCAACTGGCTTGCTAGCCCATTCTGAAGCCTGTGATGTGTTAACTTCATTGGTACTGTTACCAGCACTATCTGGATTTAGGCTAGCCAGTGCACAGCTTCTGCTGTGAAGACATACCCTGGACTGGAGATGGTTCCTTTGGAATTCTTTAGAAACACTCTGTACTGATTTTTATTTTTAGGAAACCACAAAGTTTTTAGTTAACTTGACATGTATAATAGTGAAAAATTTGTCTGAAAAACTAAAAATACGAACCACCTTGACTGGCTAGTTTGCTCTGAGTATATTCAAGCCTGTGCATAAAGAAGAGCGAGTGAATGAAGGCACTAGTGAAGTGTCTGGTTCTGGCTTGGCAATGAATCCCATGAATCTGAGAGAACCAAGACAGTAACAATATTTTGGTCTGATTTTCCAAATATATCATTTCACATATTTATTTTTTCTATATATGTACAGTCACCTTCAGTGTCTTGGCATGGCTTCTGGCCAGTAGAGCCAAGTTAGACTGTGTTTTTACTTGACTCTACCCTTGAACTTTCTGGCATGCCTACCTCTACCAGGAAAGTTGGCTAGCAGAGGAACATGTTAGTCTCAGTTTGGATGCAGCTGTCTATTTGCTACAGTCAGTACTGAGGAAGTCCATTTAAAATAAGCTGATAAAAAGAATAAAATGAACACATAGAAAGTTGAGCAGTACTCAGGAGTTATTACAGTACATACTTGTGTTTCAAACCAATTAATGTGTGGGGCCTACAAAAACAGCACCACAGGCATGGTGATATTGGTGACATTGACGCAACTGCCTTGCCTTGAAAAATTGCTTTATAAATGTTGGACAGAGGAGATGTAAGAGAGACTCTGTAGGCTTCTGCCATGAACCACAGGTCTTGAATGATGGTCCACAGGGCTCTTACGTCCTAGGCAGTCTCAGCCTGCCACCCAGTGATCTTTTAATAGTGGTTAGAATAGCAGCTGAACTCTAACAGAGGACTCCAGTCCTGGGCTTTGATTGGTGGAATCCTGGAGCACAGGAACAGGAAGTTGTCCATGTGACTATCATGGTGGTATGATTATAACATAATTACGATGCATTTTGAACAAGATGGGTCATGTGAGGTGTCATTGGAAAAGTTATGATTTGCTGAATATGATTATTCTATTTGTGTGCATGTATCATTTTTGTATCTGAAGTTAAGAATATTGACTATGTATCTGTATTTCAAGTGTGCTTACTTTGTGTAACACCCACAACTAGCCTTTCGCGTACAACAATGAAGAAGCTAGACAGTGCTGATGGCTCATCAACAAAGACAATGAACCATGGAAGAGCTTAGCCTTCCCGTGAATGTTTCAGCTAGCCTATGAGTAATAGCTGCTATGATCCAGCAAGGCATCGAAGGGCATGTGACCAAACCACATGACACTGAACTCCCTTCCTGCCATAGGGAGAGACTATATAAGGTGGGGAGTGACATCAGGATTTGTCTTCACTCCCGCACAACTCAACACCTGAAAGAAGCTCCGAAAAACAAAGGACTTGGAACAGGGGAGGGGAACCCTGGCTGCACAGCAATTGCAGTCTGTGCCTTAAGAATCTGAAAGCCTGCTTGTATCATCAGTCAGGGAGAGAAATTGCTAATTTAAATTCTATCTATCTATCTATCTATCTATCTATCTATCTATCTATCTATCTATCTATTATATTGGGCTTAATTTGCAGTTTTGTTTATTTGCTAGTTAATCTGCTTTGATCTGTTTATTATCACTTATAATCACTTTAAATCTATCTTTCTGTAGCTAATAAACTTGTTTTATGTTTTATCTTAACCATTGTGTCTTTAAGTGAAGTATCTGGGAAAATCTCAGCTCGGTTAATACAGGCTTGTGCATATCTTTTCGACATCAACGGGAAAGCAAACAATATTAATGAGCTTGCACTGTACAGAATTCCTGTGCAATGCAAGATGGTATAATAGTGAGTTTATACTCCAGCAGGGGTGCAAGCCTGGAAATCTGGGAAATTGGCTGGTGCTCTGTTGTATATCTATAAATGGCTTAGGTAAAGCACTCAGGTAGCTCAGCTGGGTGTGTGACACCACCTGCTGTCGTGTTGGGTGATAACAGGGGCTGGAGAGACTGGCTGAATCACCAGCAGAGCAATGTGAAAAGGGTCAGCCCAGATGGATGGTTAGAGGGCACAGCGATTCCACCCGCTTCCACATTTGCCCCCGGGGGTGACAACCCATCACAGACACCTCCTCCCATATTCTCCTTGACAGAGATTCCTTCAACTCCCAAGACAGCATAACTAAAAGAGACCACAGAGAGTGGGAAGGCAGAGGAAAAAGATGTCAGGAAGTTGTTCCCTCTTTGATGGTATATTAGGCCTGGCCTACACTATGAGATTAGGTCGAATTTAGCTGCATTAGGTTGATTTTATAATGAATGTGTCTACACAACCAACCCCATTCTGCCGACATAAAGGGCTCTTAAAATCGACTGGTGTACTCCTCCCCGACAAGAGAAGTAGCACTAAAATTGACCTTTATGCGTTGAATTTAGGGTAGTGTAGACGCAGCGTTGTGCAATTCGATGATATTGGCCTCCAGGAGCTATCCCAGAGTGCCTCAATGTGACCTCTCTGGACAGCACTTTCAACTCTGATGCACTAGCCAGGTACACAGGAAACGCACCGGGAACTTTTGAATTTCATTTCCTGTTTGGTCAGCGTGGTGAGCTCAGCACATTAGGTGACCATACAGCCCCAGAATTGCAAATGAGCTTCAGCATGAAGCGAACGGGAGACTTTTGATCTGATTGCTGTATGGGGAGAAGAAACTGTGCAGGCAGAACTCTGATCCAGCAGAAGAAATGCTGACATATATGCCAGAATCGCACAGGACATGGTGGAGAGAGGCTACATTAGGAATGCTCAGCAGGGTTGCGTGAAAGGAGCTCAGGCAAGCCTACCAAAAGACAAAGGAGGCAAACTGTCATTCTGGGTCAGAGCCCCATACATTCCGCTTCTACGATTAGCTGCATGCCATTCTAGGGGGGGACCCTAGCAGTACCCCAACACTCTCCGTAGGCACCTGCAAGGTGGCAGCCTCACGCAGCACGGAGGAGGGTTTTGTGGATGAGAAAGAGGAGGAGGAGGAGGAGGATGTGCAGCAGGCAAATGGAGAATCCCTTCTCCCTGGCAGCCAGGACCTTTTCCTCACCCTGGAGCCAATACCCTCCCAGGGCCTATTGTTCCTCGACCCTTATGGTGGAGAATGCACTTCTGGTGAGTGCACATTTGTAACTACACTACAGGGGTTAAAAACAATTGTGTTTAATGTTTGATTTGCCCTGAACAACTAGAATGCATTCATGGCCAGTACAGCTATTGGAAAAGTCTGTTTATGTGTCTGGGGATGGAGCAGGAATCCTCCAGGGACACCTCCATGAAGCTCTCCTGGAGGTACTCTGAAAGCCTTTTCAGAAGGTTTCTGAGGAGTGCTTCCTTATTTCATCCTCCATGGAGGACACTTTACCACGCCAAGTCAGTAGCAAGTGGTCTGGAATCATTGCCGCACAAAGCATGGCAATGAATGGTCCTGGGTTTTGATTGCATTCATGCAGCATTCGGACTTTATCTTTCTGTGCCAGCCTCAGGAGAGTGATATCATTCATGATCACCTGGTTGAAATAGGGGAATTTTTGTAAGAGAACAGTAATCCCCTCCATTTGGTGATCCCCGACACATTAGACCCTGAACATTCGGGGCTGTTTGCGCTTGGCTAAAAGAGATCATCCCGGAGAATAGCCACATGGGGTGGGGAGGGGTGTGCTGCACACCCACCCCAAAACCGCAGCCCCTCCTTTTGAATGGCAACCACAGCCCCTCTTTTTAAATGCAGACCCTCCTTTTAAACAACAAACACAACTGGCATTGGTTGCTATGGGAAAGGAGGGTGCTGCAGTTTGAAAGCATTCCCACATGTTATGAATGCGGAAGAAGCCACCCTACGTACCCTTTGGCTTACCATGGCTGCCTGGAAACCGAATTCTGTTGCCCAGCTGTGTGTGATGCATCACCATACCAGCAGGCACTCAATATAAAAGGCAAAATGCAACCTTGTACCTAAAACACATGTGCTGTCTGCTGTGAATTGCTTGATTCACTGTGAAAGAGTTTCCATTTTGTTCTCATAAATTTATCTTCTGCAAAGTCTACTCTCCCCGCTCCCACAGCTGCAAATGTTTCTATGCTCCCTGCATCAGTTCCATCTCTGAAGTTACTGCAATTAGAAGGTGAAAAAACAAAACGCTCTTACAATGACATTTTCAGAGCTCATGCAGTTCTCCCGCAGTGATAGAGCACAGCTGAATGCATGGAGGCATTCGGTGGCAGAGACCAGGAAAGCATACAGTGAGCATGATCAGAACACGCAGGAGGAGATGCTGAGGCTAATGGGGGAGCAAATAGACATGATGAGGTGTCTGGTGGAGCTGCAGGAAAGGCAACTAGACTAAAGACCCCCGCTGCAGCCATTGTGTAACTGCCTGCCCTCCTTGCCAAGTTCCATATCCTCCTCACCCAGACGCCCAAGAATGCAGGTGAGGAGGGGAGTCTCCAGGCACCCTGCCACTCAGCTCCAGAGGATGGCCCAAGCAATAGAAGGCTGTCATTCAAACAGCTTTGATTTGTAGTGTGGCTACAATAAGCAATGTGGCCTTGTCCTTCCCTCCTCTCCCACTCCACCCTGTTATCAAACCCTTTGTACACCTGAGCTTCCTTTTACTAGTCAGCATTGCCATTGATCTCAAGTTTTTTAATAAATAAAGAATGAATGGATTCAGAACAATAGGGACTTTATTTCCTGTGCCAGCTGTGATCGAAGGGGAGAGGGGAATTGGCTTACAGGAAAATACATTCACCAAAGGGGGCAGCTTTGCATCAAGGACAAACACACACAGCTGTCACACCATAGCCTGGTCAGTCATGAAACTGTTTTTCAAACCTCTCTGATGTGCAGTGCGCCTTGGTCTGCTCTTCTAATTGCCCTGGTGTTTGGCTGTTCAAAATTGGCCACCAGGCAATCTGTCTCAACCTCTCACCCAGACATAAATGTCTCCCCTTACTCTCACAGATACTCAGCAAACTGCACCAGTGTCCTTTTAAATGCCTAAAGGCACATTATACCACCATTCTGCACTTGCTCACTTGCTCAACCTATAGTTGAACTGCTCCTTACTGCTGTCCAGGCTGCCTGTGTATGGCTTCGTGAGCCATGGGAGCAAGGGGCAGGCTGGGTTCCCAAGAATAACTATTGGCATTTCAACATCCCCAATGTTAATTTTCTGGTTTGGGAAGGAAGTCCCTTCTTGCAGCTTTCCGAGCAGCCCAAAGTTCCAAAAGATGTGAGCATCATGCACCTTTCCCAACCATCCCACGTTGATGTCAGTGACACAGCCCTTGTGATCCATCAGTGCCTGCAACACCATTAAGAAATACCCCTTGCAGTTTATGTACTCTTTGGCAAGGTGGTCGGGTGCCAAGATATGGATATGCGTTCTGTCTATTGCCCCACCACGGTTAGGGAACCCATTGCAGCAAAGCCATTCACTATGCCCTGCACATTTCCCAGAGTCATTACCCTTCTTAGCAGAAGGGTATTGATTGCCCTGGCTACTTGGATCACAGCAGCCCCCACGGTAGATCTGCCCACTCCGAACTGATTCCCGACTGACCGGTAGCAGTCAGGCATCACAAGCTTCCATAGGGCTATTGCCACTCACTTCTCAACTGCCAGGGCAGCTCTCATCTTGGTATTCCTATCCTTCAGGGTAGGGGGAAAGGAACTCACAAAGTTCCTTGAAAGTGGCCGTACGCATGCGAAAGTTTCACAGCCACTGGGAATCATCCCATACCTGCAATACTATTTGGTCCCACCAGTCTGTGCTTGTCTGCTGGGCCCAGAATCAGCGTGCCACTGTATCAACATTCCCGAATGCCACCATGATATCCCGATTGCCACATCCCCTGCTTTCAGGAACGTCTGTGTCCATGTCCGCTTCACAATCTTCCTCGTGCTGGCAGCTCCTAGCTAGGCTCTGCACATACTGCAGGATAATGCATGAGTTATTTGCAATGCTCACAAAAGCAGTGTACCGCTGAGTGGGCTCCATGCTATGGCATCTGCATGGATAACCCAGGAAAAAAGGCGTGAAATGATAGTTTACCGTTGCTTTCAAGGAGGGAGGGAGGGAGTAGGGGAGACTGATGACATGTACCCAAAACCACCCATGACAATATTTTTTGCCCGATCAAGCATTGGGAGCTTAACCCAGAATTCCAATACCCACAGTGCACGCTTCTGTGAGTCGATGCTAGCCACAGTATTGAGGACGCACTCTGCCAACCTAATGCGCTTAGTGGGGACATGCACGATCGACTGTATAAAATCTGTTGCTAAAGACTGACTTCTATAAAATCGACCTAATTTCATAGTGTAGACATGCTCTTAGATTGACTTGTTGATTCCACTCTCTACCCTCTCAGAAAAAAATGACATTTAAAAGATTCTGTGGAGGATGGAACATTTGATTCCTCAGAGCAAGAAACAATGAAAGTCTGGGTTGGGCAGTAAAGGGAAAACCACACAGTCCCCCTGTAATGGGGCGGCTGCCTCACTGCTGGAGAACAGGTGTTAAAAGCAGCCAAGCTAGGCTGATTGGGGAAGCAACCACAGCTGTGGCCACCTCAATAAGAGCCCAGCTGGCCCTTATAAGAGGGCTGTGGGCCAGAAGTTGGAGGAGTCTCTCTCTCCAGCCTTGGAGGGAGAAGGACTGGGCTGCCTGGGAGCTCAGGGTACAGGGAATGGAGCAGGGCTGGGGAAAGGCAAGGGAAGCTCCAGCTTGGTAAATTCCCAGGCTGTAGGCCTTGCTAAAGGCAAAAGCTGGTACAGGGGTTGCAGAGGTGCAGCTGGACTTAGGCAGAGGCAGCTGGTCAAACTCCCTTGCCAGTGATGAGTGGCCTTTTACAGACTGCAGTTTGCCCCAGTGAGCAGGGACTAGATGATGACTGGCAGTAGCCACTGAGGCAAGGTGGGGATACAGGGTTGGGGGCTCCCCTGAGAGGGGAGACCCAGATTGTGGGTTACTGCTGGGGGCAGAACCCAGAGGAAAAGGGGCACCGGGATCCGAGAGGGACACAGGGGCCCTAAGGCAGGTGAGACACTAGTCTTCAGAGGGCACTCCGAGCCGGACAAGAGCTAATTCCCAGGATAACTTGCACGAGGCACCGCAGTGGTGAATCGTTGCTTCCCTACACCCCCATCTGCTGACACGCTGGGATGCTGAGCCCAATGAGCTACAGGCCGGTACTATGTTGTTAGAGGCCTGCAAGTTAAGGCAAGCTTATGCATGGAATAAATGTCTGAGCAACCTCCCTGTCTTTATTCTTATTATTTTTATATTAGTGTTACAGTAACATCAACAGAACAATCAGGATTGGGATCCCATTGTGCTAGGTGCTGTGCAAGCACATAGAGAGGGATCCTAACCTGAAAAAGTTACAGTTTAAGACAATGTGAAACATGTGGGTGTGACAAACAAATGTAAGGGAGAGAGGATGAGGAGAGGGAGAGAGGATGAAGGTAGCAATGCCAAGAACTCATGGTTCCAGTAACTAGCATGTGCACAGTGTACTTTAAACATTTTAAAATTAAGCTATAGAGAGTATGGGGCAAGTGATCACTCACCCTAAAAAGGCACATTTCCTTGTTTGCGGGGGAAAGGACTTACTGCCAGCTGAACAAACACTGGCAGTCTCTCTCGCATATGGGATCTGCAGAACAACAGTCTATAGATGTAGTTGTAGGTCCATAAGTCATTTCAAGGCTTCCTCTGTGATGGTCTGGATATCATCCAATTTACCTTTGAATCCGTATTTGGGGCACTGTGTTATGTGTTTGATGGTTTGGATCTTCTTACTGCAGTTGTGTAAAGGGGAGTCTTTGATTTCCCCGTTATGTCTCAAGTAGCTGCATCTTCCATGGGTTGTTGGGATATGGTTCAATGTGGTCCAAAGTCTGCATGGCAGGTCAAAACCAGGAGGGTGGCTTGTTGGGTCAGTGATAATGTGCTTGTTTGAGATTGTGGATGAAATCCAAACACTTTTCCATTCCCTGGCTGGATCAAGAGACATGAGGTGGTCACATGTGGTCTATAGGGATTTTTGTGATTTCAGGTGGTGTTGGGTTTTGTTATCCATAATCTGCTGTATGACAAGTTCTGGGTAGTCTTCGGCACATTTAAGTTCTTGTGCTATGGCTATATCTTGAGGGATAGCTGGAGGTTTGATGTTTGCTAATACAGAAAGCCGCAACAGAAGGGTTGATTTTAAAGTTCACCTGATGATTTGCATGCTCTGATTCAGCTGCCTATCCATAAGTTGGGTGTGGCAGCTTCTTGTCCACACTGGTGCACAGTACACTGAAACTGAGTACACCAGGGCAAAGGCCGATGTGCCTACCACTGGGGCAGTTGATCCCTGGTTTGTTCGGGCTAACATTTGAATAATGGTGATGCGAGTCTTCGCTTTAGAGGCTAATTTCTTGAGGTAATCATGAAAGGTGAATATGCAGTCAAGAATGACACTGAGGCATGTTGGTTTTGGATCATAACACACAGTTTCACCACAAAACACACCAGTTAGTGTTTTGTGTGATTCTGTTGTCAAGATGGAAAGTGGACACTACCGATTTGTCTGGGTTTGGTCTCAGTTGCCACTTTTGGAAGTACTCCTCCATGATCTCAAGGTCAGATGTAAGGGTCACTTCAAGTTCATTTCAGGCATTTTGCTCGTGTATACATTGAAGAGTGTCAGAACAAGTACAGCTCCTTGTGGTAGCCTATTATTCAAATTGTGTGGCTTGCTGGTTTGACCTCTGAGATATGAGCAACCTTCGCCAGCTAATTATGGTGCTCACCAGCCTGAGAATCTGCACACAGGGGATCACTTTGGCCAGTTTCAGTAGCAGACCATCCTTCCAGGCTGTGTCATATGCTGCTAACAGATTAACGAAAGCAGTACCAATCTTGAGTTTTCATTAGAATCCAGCTTCGATGTTTGTAGTGAGGGCCAGGACCTGGTTGCAGCATCTTCTGAGTGGTGGAAAACTGGTGTGCTCCTTGGCTAGGCTGGCACCCACAATGAGCCCAATTTGGTTCAGAACTGTAGGCTCTATCACTTTGTAGGTGTTGCTCAAGAAGGAGATTGGCCTATAACTAGAATGGTGATCTGCAGGTTTTCCAGGCTTGAAGAGTGCAATGACCCTGGCTTCTCTCCACAAGTATGAAAAGCTGCAACATCCATTTCCATGCCAGTGAACCCAGGTTATATAGGAACTCAGGATAGATACCATCTTTTCCCACTGCTTTTCCCAGTTTAGTGGCTGCAATGTTACATCAATCTCCCTACTTGAAGAGTCCTGATTATTGGGATGATGGAGGGCATATGGACATCACCTGCTGGAGTTGATGCTGGACTTGTCTGTGATACTGTTTGGCCACTGGCTGTTTTGATGTTCACAAAAGTTTAGCGGTGTTGGCATTGGCTTTCACCTGCGACCTAGTGGCATGTACAGACTTTTCAGCCCCCAGGTGTCTCAGCAGGTTGCAGGTGTGTCTGCTTGAGTGTGTGCAGTTTAGACTTTCTACACATTCAAGACACCATTTCTACCTTGCTGCATCCAGAGACGCCAGGGGGTCTTTTCCAATATCTGGGTCACTACATTTATCATATTTGCGGAGAAGTTCTTGGGTCTCTGCCGTCCGGCAGGTATCCTCTGCCCCATCTTGCAGAGTGGAAAGTGACACACTGTTTTGCATCAAAAAGGAAGAGCATATCATTTGCCGATGGCCCGCGTGACAGTTCTTCTCCTGCAGTGTTGTTTGTTGCATAGTCCCATTGTGTGTGGTGACTATTAACATTTCCCATAAATACAGCAAGGTCCTGTGCATTCTGCAGAACTGGATGAGGTCACTGTGCCTAAATGAGAACCAGGCCCTTGCAATTGTATAGAGAAAAGAATTGGACCATACATATGACAAATCTAAGACTAAAGATGTAGAGTACTAGTATGATGATGAGCTTATGGGGATTCAGCTGATTGTGGTGCTTCACTGGAATCAACAGATGCTCAACACTTCTGAAAATCAGGCTACTAATTCAAATTTTGGGAAAAAAAAGACAAAATCTATGATGAGGTGCTGCATGTGTAGATATCTAAGGTGTAGGGGAAAAAGGTGTCATCATTTGAGAAATACTATGCAACCATATAATTAAATGTGTGCGCAGTTAAGGCTGTGTTCACCTTAACTTATCAATTTCTTCATATTACACTGGTTCAGTGCACAATCCTAAGGTTCTTTGAATGTAATTAAAAAAAATGTAATACTGATGCAACAATACTGTGGTTTGCCCTCAGTATTGTGCTCCTCACCCAAAGACAGACTATTTTAGCTTCACACATTGCTTATGTCATGAGATCCAGATATTAGTTACCTATTACACTTAGATAAAAAGGAAACTGCTGGGTAGATTGTGGCACAGGGAAAGTAAAAGTCTTGCTCAAGGTCATACAGCAGGTTGGAATCAGAGCTGGGAAAAGAAAGCATATATTTTGACTCTTAACCCACTGGACAGTTTTTGAACTTCTGACTGATAAGGGTTGCTGGAGTGACCATAAAAACGTAGCAGGGCAAGTAGGTTACTTTGAATCATCTTCATAACTGTCACATAGTACCTGAAAACATGCAAGACAGGTATACTGTCTTAATGCCCCATCAGCATTCAGCATCCATTGTATGCTGTACTTAGAAAAATATAGCTACATAAAGAGAGCAGATAATTATAATAATGATGCTTATTAAATATGCATTTCTATAGTGCTCATGAATAAAAGCTGAACCATGAACAACAGACAGGAAGAAAAATTTCTTAGCTCACTTACTGCTGGTATCTGCTACAGCGCTCTGTGTGCCACAGATACTTCAGTGACGACATACCAAGTAGCTGGGGCATAAAATGTTTTGTCCCACTTGCCTAGTTCATTAAGCAGCACTGAACTCCGATTTAGACTTTCACCTCTTCTGCTTCTCTAACACTGCTTTCACACTGCTGAAACTGCAACAGCTGGCATGGAGTGTGTCTTGCTGATGGATCTGCACTGGCTCACACATGCTCAAATAGTTCAGCTGTGTCTGAGATCCTATTTGTTAGCAAAACAATCTGCCTGTGACTCTTACTCTGTAATACAAAGTAACCAAGTGATTATGTAATTCTGCTATTTCTGCTAAGGAAAGTACTTATTTCATAGGGTAGGGTGAATCACCTTGGGAATGTTGCTCTGTTAGTGCAATTGTTTGGGGTTCTACAACCTTTCTTGCTGTTAGAAACTCCCGGCATAGCATTGTAGACTGTGGACAGTATAGCACTCATGTCCTATTTACGGTATAACATGCTCCAAGAAGAGGGGGTTAAATTCAGCTTTGGTGTGAGCAAGTGAAACTCCATTGACTGTTGGGGATATTTTTGACAGGTCATGGAACACCCAGATTGAGAGCCACCTTGGTACCCCCGGCTTCCAGAGTAAAGCAGTCTTCCTTGTGGTAGCTGGGTACCAGCAACCTAAGATCACCAGCCTTTCAGCCACTCAAGCACTCTCCTCTAGGCTATATCCATCCTAACTTTGATTTGCAGGTTAGCAACAGGTGCATCCCAATCCCTGAATCCCTTTGAATTCTTCTCATGTGATATGCATTCCCGGCCACTGGCTACTCACAGAAATCCCAGCTCCTCTGCATCCAAAAGTGCAGTGCACCCAGTTAACAAGTTTTATCTGAAATCACAGCTCCTGTAAACCATGCAGCTCTTGTGAGTACTTATAATAAAACAAAAGTAGGTTTATTTAATAAAGAATAAAGTGATTATGATGAAGCAGAGAAGCCTCACACTACTATGAAATGGGTTAAAGAGAGCCTATGGGCCCAGCAACCCCACCCCCGCTATACCTGCTGCCACGGCAAGGTCTGGAGGGGGAAGAAAAGGAGAGAACCTGGCTCAGCTCAGGGCTCACTGGGCAAGAGGCAGGAGGTAGGTCTACCTCTCTACAGGAGGGGAGCATCTCTACAAGCTGGACAGCTGCTGGGGGAGAAGCACCACGTCCCTGACTGAGAGAGACTAATGAGGAGACTGGGAGCACCCAACAGTGAATGAACTGTGTGATTTGATCATAAGGCCTTTGTGGGGCTAGAACCATCCAGTCTTACATCTGCCCTGCCCAAGGGGACCTGAGGCTTTGGCACAAGGGGGTGCTACTCCAGGTGAGTCAATGTTTGGACTATAGGGGCCATGTCCCAAATTGAAGACACATAGGTAGGAAGTAACCAGGAGCAGTGGACTTAAACCCTCTGCTAGGAGAACCGGTGTTGCTTCACACAGGGCTCTGGGCTGGGACCTGATGGAGAGGGAGGGCCCTGACACATCTCCTTAAGGGCTGAGGTCTAAATGCAAGTGGAGGCCAGAAGGTTCACAGCCTAAGGTCAGGAACTTGGCTTCTCTTCCAGGGAAGCAAGGGGCAAGAAGTCAGGTGTGCAAACTGCTAGGCCACCTGACCCTCTGAGCACTCTATCACAGAACTGGTGGAGAATGCAGGCAGATGCCCGTGTCCCTGCATAAAGGAGTTGGGGGAGAGGGGGATAAACAAATGCCCCTCCACCCCCCAAAAAACCTCAAGCAAAGACCCTTCCCATGGCTTAATGAAGATGGATCAGTTGCTAAAATGGATGGCTGAACAGAATGTGCAACAGCAGCAGTGGCAACAACTCTTTTTAAAAATGGCCAACCAGCAGCAGCAGTTGATCTGCATTCTAGCATCCCAACAGCAACTACAGCAGCAGCTGGTACAGTGAGTGGTTATAATATTATGACCATCCACTACAATGGAGCCAGCGAGCCTCTACCCAGCCTTGGCCCCCTCTCCCAACAGGCTTATCAAGATAGGGCCTGATGATGATCCCAAAGCCTTCCATAAAACCTTTGAATGAGTGGCCAGGGTAGCCTGGTGGCCCCAAGACAAACTGGTGATTTTGCTGGTGTAATAGGGTTCTTGGTGGACTGGATGGCCTAGTGGTTAATGCCTGCCCAGTCATGGGGGCAGGGCAGGGTAGCCCATCCTGACTCACTCCACCAGCCTCCGACCCAGGGCCTTAGGAGGGTCAGCAGTGTTTTGCCTCTGAAGAGGACCTCTGAGTTACCCTCCCTGGGTGACTTCCTAGCACTTATTTCCTCCCTCAGCTTCTGGTCCCAGATAAGGAAAATGAAAAGAAACCAAACCATCAGCTCCAGTCTGTCCTCCTCCCCTTTCTGAGTTGGGCTGTTCCCTTTTCAACTCTATCTCCAGTTGGAGCATGTTCTGCAGGGCTGGAGGCTCGGGCTACCCGGCCTAGTGTGGGATTTGTATACCTCATCACAGCTGGCCCCAGACCTAACCGGGGTGGAGCAAACTGTATATTATGCTTTAGACCCCAGTGTGTCCCAAGAGTATGTGCAAGTCAAGGCGGCCATTCTTGATGCCTTGGACATCTTTGAAGAGATGTTCTGGCAATGCTTTCATGACAAGTGGTACCCTCCAGGAGCAAGACTCTGCCTGGTGGCCCAGAAGCTAGGAGACTCATGCTAGAGATGGCTCAGACTGGAGATGAAGATGGGAGCTCAGCTGGCTGAGCTAGTCCTATTGAACAGTTCACCTGGATACTGCCCCCTAGGGGAAAAGACTGGGTGTTATGGCACAGTCTGGAAACCATGATGGATACCATTTGTCTTATGGAAAATTATCTGGCGGCCAAAGCCCCCCAACCGCGATGCCCCATCAGGGACCTGCTGAGACCAAGGGCCCCACACCAACAAATGAGAAAGCAGGCTGTGGTAGCTGACATCTTGAGGGACTTCAACCCAGTACCCTCTCACTTGGACTCAGGAGGGCCCAAGGATCCAGGGGGCCCGTGGATACTCTGGACCAAAAAATCCAGAGCCATTGACCCACTCTAAAAGACTGCCAACCTACAGGGGCTTAATAAGGGAATATTGCTGGTTCCTGAACTAGGGGAATCCCGTGTGGAGGGGACCTTCCCAATACCCAGGGGAAGGCCTGGTTGCAACAGCAAAGACCAAGATGTGTGTTTTGCATGTGGCTTTCTGGGGCACCGAGATCGTTCCTATTTTGAGTGCAACTTTGGGAAGTTCTGGATCCTGGGGGCCCAAACTTGACAAGGAAACTCTGCAAAGTTATATAAGGGTGAATGGGGTAGAAGTAGTGGGGCTTGGACTCATAGTGTGCTCAGACCCTAGGGTGGAGCTCTATGGTCCCAAAGCTTGGGTTGACTTGGGTCACCACCCTGTTAAAATGTGGGCATGGGGACATAAAATTGTATCCCTGTGTTCAAGTGACTCTAACCGTGGGTGAATGTACAAAGTCCCTGATGGTCAGCAGACATTGGACTGTTTTGGGGAGTAGTTAAAGGAGTTCACAGGACCCTTTTTGGACACCACAGCCTCTTACCTTAATTCCACTTGAATCAGCAAAACTTGTGGGTGTGGGGAAAATCACTGGTCCTGGTGAAGGGATATCCAATCATCTGCAGTTGACCCAAGAGGACAAAGCCCTTTTCCAACCCAATGAGAAGTCCCCTCCCTTACCTGAGTCAGAGATCCTAATCCAGTTCTCGAATTTTGTTGAAGAAAGACAGGTGCAAGATACATGAGCCAAGCAAACACCCAAGCAGCGCTGGTAAATGAGGAGATCATTGACCCTCATCAAGCTGAACTGTTCCCATGCTTTGAAATTCAGGGCAACCACCTGTATCACTTTGAGAAAAACTAGCAGACCAAGGAAGTCCAAAACCAGCTTTTGATGCCCAGACCTTATCAGAGAGAGGTTAAGCGGTTGGCCCATGCCCATAAATGCTGGAACTAGGAGACTGGGATGCTGTTGCACTCCCTGGCGTGAAATGTTTTCCATTATATACAGATTGGTTCAATGGCTTTCAGCACCCCCACTATACAAATTGTTCCAGCACCCCTGCCTATACCATACCTTTTGTGAGGTACCACTATACAAATTTTTCCAGCACCCCTGCCCATGCCATACCTTTTGTGAGGTACCTTTTGTGAGGTACCTGTTCCCTTTTCAACTCTGTCTCCAGTTGGAGCATGTTCTGCAGGGCTGGAGGCTGAGGCTACCCGGGCCTAGTATGGGATTTGTATATCCCATCACAGCTGGCCCCAGACCTAACCGGGGTGGAGCAAACAGCATATTATGCTTTAGACCCCAGTGTGGCCCAAGAGTATGTACAGGTCAAGGCGGCCATTCTTGATGCTCACGACATCTTTGAAGAGGCATCTTGGGAGGGAGGGGATGCTAACTCAAATCCTAGCCCATTTTTTTACCCAGAGCCTATAAAAACATTCTGAATTTTTGTGCCTCATGCCCTGAGTGTCAGCTCATAGCCCTTCAGCTAACAAAGAAAGGTCCCTTGGTTCCCTTCCCACTAGTAAGCACACCCTTTGAGCACATTAGAAGGGACAGTCAACCCCCTGGAAAAGAGCTTTGCAGGCTACTGGTTCATTTTAGTATTGGTAGACTATGTGACCTGGTTCCCCTGGTGCTATACCACTTTGTTCTATGAATGCCAAAGCAATTGCTGCCAAACTTCTGAAGAGGTTTGCCCAAGTTGGGGTACTTGGAAGATCACAATAGCTCAGGGAACAAACTTTGTGTCCTAGATGATGAGGCAACTGTGTTGTTTGTTGAAAATCAAGACCCTCAGCATGTCCATTCACCAAGGCCAAACAGACAGCTCAGTGGAATGATTCAACAGACTATTAAAAACTATGCTCAGGAGGTTCATTATTATGCTCAGGAGGACACTGGGACCAGTTGCTCCCTCACGTCCTGTTTGCTATACGAGAGGTACCATAGTCCTCCACTGGCTTCTCATCATTTGAGCTGTTATATGGGAGGCAACCACAAAGGATTTTAGACTTCTTTAGAGAATTCTGTGAAGAACATTTACCTCAAGCTAATAATGTGGTACAGTGCATCCATAACTTGTGAGAGTAGCTTGAAGCTTTAGATTTGTTCTCTAGAGAGAACCTCTTACACACCCAGATGTCAGGGTTCCCTCCCCACTCTGAACTCTAGGGAACAGATGTGGGGACCCATCTGAAAGACCCTCTAAGCTTATTTCTATCATTTTAGGCACAAAGGCACAAATTTTCCCTTGTATCTTGGATTAGGTAACACTATCACCACCAAGTGATTAGACAAAACTCAGGGAAAGGACCACTTGGAGTTCCTACTTTCCTCTAATATTCCCCCAACCCCTACACCCCCTTTCCTGGGGAGGCTTGAGAATAAACAAGATGAGCATAAACCAACCTTGGGTTTTTTTAGACCACTAAAATACCCCCAATCATATTTAAAAAAACCACAGAACTTTATTACAAAGAAAAAGGTTAAAAGAAGCACCTCTGTAAAATTGGAATGGAAGATAAACTCACAGGGCAGTCAGATTCAAAACACAGAGGATTTCCCTCTCGGCAAAACTTTAACGTTACAAAAAGAAAACCAGGAATACACCTCCCTTTCAGCACAGAGAAAATCACAAGCCAAAAGTAAAAGTAAACTAATGCATTCCCTGGCTAGTACTTACTAATCCTAATGGAGTTGGATTGCTTACTTTCTTGATCTGTCTCCGGCAAGCACACAGAACACAGACAAAGAACAGACAAAACAAAGCCCCCGTCCCCACCCCCAGATTTGAAAGTATCTTGTCCCCTTATTGGCCCTTTTGGTCAGGTGCCAGCTAGGTTACCTGAGGTTCTTAACCCTTTACAGGTAAAAGGATTTTGTGCCTCTGACCAGGGAGGATTTTATAGTACTGTATACAGGAAGGTTGTTACCCGTCCCTTTATATTTATGCACCAGAGCACCCAAGTGTTTCAACCTTTTCTACAGTATTCTCTACCCAACTTGGGAGAAGCCATTTAATGACCCATAATATTCAAACCAAACCTGGATTTAATTCCAGAGAAAATCACAATCTCTTCCCCAGAAATTGAGAAAAACTGTGAAGCAAGTTGCTAGAGCTGAAAGTAATTGAGGAGTCATTTGGTGATTGGAAGAGCCCATTAGTGCTGGTTTCTAAGCCTGATGGGACCACACATTTTTGCACAGATTTCAGGAAAGTCAACACCATATCAAAATTTAATGTGTACCCTATGCCTGACTAGGTGAGGCAGAGTACATTACCACCCTGGATCTGACCAAGGGGTATTGGCAGATCCCCCTCACACCTGAATCCTGTGGAAAAAATGGCCTTTTCCACTGCCCCTAGGTCTCTTTCAGTTCCAGACAGTACCCTTCAGATTACTGGGGGGCCTCACCACATTGCAGTGACTGATGTTCTGGGTCCTCCGAACTGTTACAACTTCACCTACATATGCAGCAGCATAGTCTACAGTTAAAACTGGCAAGACCATCTAAGACATCTAACTGCTGTATTACAGTCCCTCAAGGGAGTTGGCCTGACAGCAAACCCTGGTAAATGTCACCTGGGAAAGAGTGAGACAATCTATCTTGGGTACGCTTTGGGGAAAGGCATGGTGTGACTCTTGGTGAGTAAGGTCCAAGTCCTCCAGACATGCCCCATGCCCTCCTCAAGGAAACAGGTATGCTGGTATTTAGAACTGGCAGGATACTACCACCAATTTATTCCTGGGTCCTCAGTTATTGTGGCCTCTCTCACAGAGCTCCTAAAAATAACAGGCCAAAGAAGACACAGTGGACCAATGCTTGTGAAGAGGCTTTTTGAACCCCGAAGGCCCGGCTGTGCTGAGAATGAGTCTTATATAGCCACTATTTCACCAAGGAATTGCTACTACAGACTGATGCTTTGGATGTGGGATTAGGGACCATTTTATCCCAGGGAGTGGGAGGTGACGAGCACCCACTCCTCTACATTAGCGTGAAGTTCCCAAGGGTGAGGACTTATTCTGTAATCGAAAAGGAGGCATTGGGAGTGAAGTGGGCTGTGGAATCACTTTGATACTACCTCCTGGGCACTCATTTCACCTTAGTCACAGAACATACCCCTCTACAGTGGCTTCATGCCATGAAGGACACTAACCCCCAAATTATCAGTTGGTGCCTGTCCCACCAGCCTTTCTCCTTCCATGTCCAACACTGTGCTGGAAGACCCCACCTGAACACAAGATGGAGGAGAGCTGATGGTGGAGGTGTGTATCCCAAATTGGGGGAATAAAGGAGAGCTTGTGTAATGAAATAGAAAAACCTCACAGCAGCATGAAAAGGGTTAAAGAGAGTCTATGGGCTGAGGTAGCCCTACCCTGCAATACCTGCAGCCAATGCCAGGCCTGGAGGGGGAAGAAAAGAAGAGAACCCGGCTCAGCTCAGGGCTCACTGGGCAAGAGGCAGGAGGTCTGTTGTAATATTCCTTTTTCACCTGCAAGAAGTTTGATGGTGCCTCTGATGGTTTGCCATTGATAGTTTAGGGAGGAAGCAAGGTTGTCAGTTGAGCCTTGCATTACCTTGCCAGCTGATTAGGGAGGAGTGGCAAATCCTTTTTGCTTAAATGGGCCATCACCCAGGCACCTCCTGGTGATTAATTTCTCCTGCAAGTCCATAAAACAGACTTTCCTAGAAATATTGAATATAATATTCAAATAATATCTCATACTGGTTATGAGTCTTGACAAGTTGCGAGCTTTCTGGAGATAGCTCCCATGATATCCCTTATGTATAAATACCTGCAAAAGATGTTTTTGGTGTAATGAGTTGGTCAGGTCTGCGGGAAGAACTGTTTACAAAGAACAGTGAACTCTTTACCGAAGGGGTCTTTGTGTCACAGTACTCTCCCTACATGAGGACCTAGTTCTTCTCCTGCAGGATAGGAGTGGGAACTGACTTTATGGCAATGATTTTTAACCAGAAGGAGCTTACTGGGAGAGCAGAAGGATTTGGGGAAATTGTGGACTGATCCTGCTGTCATTGAACTCAATGGCAAAACTCCTATTGACTGCATTGGTATAAGACTGGACCCTTGGGCTCCAGGGCTGAATATGTCCCATCGTCTATAAACCAAAAAGTAGCTGAAACCATGGCCCATGCTCTGCAGCCATATTCGACTGGGGAGGCTATTGATGTTTAAGGGCTCATAGCATTTTGAAGCATGCTGTTCCTCATGAACAGAAAAAAATCTTCTCTGCCAGGGCTGTACCTTCTATTGATCATAGTTCAAAGATCAAAGTCAAGGGTATTCTGTGACAAGCAAAGCTTAAAGTCATACTAGGAGTTTCTTTATCCTATTGGTAATTCAGAGATAAACATTTGGGCAGCAAATATAGTTTTAGCCACAAAATATCTTGGCTACCCATTTTCCATCATCTGTTTTGAAAGCTCTTTTAACTTTAGCAGGGGATGTGGTCATGCATAAAAAAACAAGACTGGACCTTGAAAATGTGGAATAACCTAGTGTCCTCATGTTGATCTGCCAGATTTGGTTTCATACACATACTTCTGTCACACATAGATGATTAATTTACTTTCTCCTTTTCTCCTCTCCTACACACTGTGAGTGGTGGCTGGCCAGTGGCAAATATTAACTTTCAGGAGGATTTTGTCCCTCAGATCTAACTAGGCACCAAAAGTCTTCAATAGCATCTGAATGTTATTTATTGATAGGCTTTTCTAGGGTGTGTATCTCTGTAGTATCTGAGGGCTTGTCCACATAGACACTTAGTGCATGGTAAACTGGAGTGTAAATCTACAGCACAGTAGTTTGCCACTCACAAGTTTGTGGGGTTTATCTCCATCAGTCCTTTTGAAACTCATCCATCCAGTGCCGCCCGGGGAGGGGAGCAAGTGGGGCAACGTGCCCCAGGCCCTGGGCTCTGCAGGGGCCCCCACGAGAGTGGCTGAAGCTCCCTCCCCGGCCCCGGTCTGACCCCGCATCTGCCCCTCTCCTGGAGCCTAAGTGCATCCAGGAGTGTCCCCGGAGGTATTAAAGATGATACAAAATAACTAGCTAATTATTTTAACATGAGCACAATAATTTATACATGAAACTACATACTATAATCTGTTGTACAGAGAAAGAAAAATGGAAAACAGTGTTTTCCCTTGCACTACAAATGTTACTATCTAAATAAGCAGGAATAAAAGAAAATCCCTTAAAATTTCACATGCTGTTCACATCCAAAATTTGTGTCATTTGTTCCCCTCCTCCCAATTTGAGAACATCAAAAATTATTCATAGTTTAAGGAAACTCACAAGAGAAAATATTATTTCTGTCCTCAAGTGTTTTTTCTTCATTGCAGTAAGCACAAACCTAGAAATTAATTAAAAACTATCTAGAACTTTCACCTCTATAATTACCTTTTCCTTTCCTCTTACCCCATCCTGGTTATTTTGCTGAATCCAGAGTATGGAATGTGGGAGCAGTTGTAATAAATCCACAAGATAATTACTCATCATTTGCTATATTACACTTTATTTATAGTCCCTAGTTGTTAGTTTATGTTAAACCTGTGCTCCCCTTGTTATATTTTAATTCCCACCCGAGAGAGTGGACACACAATATGTAACCACTGTTGCCACATCATTTTTTTCCATAGCATTTTGACACAATTACAGTTATGAGAACCTCTATATTTTTCAGGAGACATGGCAAATTTTGTCAATTTTTCCCCCCATAAAATTGTTTTGGTGTGGGAACAATTGAACTGTGTGGCAGATGGTCTTCAAACTTCACAATCTGTTGCCACCAAAGGTAAAATTAACATTTCAGGTATTATCCTAATAGCTTCCCTGTAAAGCCTAATAATTGTTTAGTTTATGGACACAGGTAACATCACTCACTCCATCGTGCCTCTGGAAGAATCTGTGGGAAGGGAAAAGGCATCTGGCAATTCCACAAGGTTCACCTCAGATTCAAGGTATGTCTGAAGGTAGATTATAATGATTATTTGCGTATTTATTGTTTGTACTAGCAGCCACAATGTGGCTTTTCAGACACCAAGATGAGATTGTTCCTGCCCCAAGAAACTCAAAGTCTAAGGACTGATGAAATAGATCAGGGAAGGGGAACAATAAAAAGACTTTTCTAAATAAATCAACAACATTCACTGTAGGCAGGAGGTCAGAAGTGGGTTTTTAAAAGGTGCTTAAAGGTAGTCAGGCTAGCATCCTTGCCAATTTGCTTGGAGAGGTCAAAGCATAGATATTTCCATTCTCTACTATTTACCTGTCTCTGGGATGATTCCTGCCTTTAGATGCCCACAGACAGTTCCCATGATTATGTTTTTTTCTCACATTCAGTTTAGACCTTACTGGTAATGTCAGAATTTAGCAATGGGGTCTGGGCAAAATCCTTCATCATATCTGAAGAGCTTATCACTATAGTACATAAACGCAGCATATTGATTATAAACACACACGGTGATATTTGCTCCTGTCCAAAGGGCACCTCTTAAGTCCCACTTAAACTTGCAAAATAGTACATAAATGGGACACAGATGGTGTATTGTTCTTGTGCTGGTCTGCTGCAGAGGGATGAATTTTGCATTCCATGGGTTGGCTAGGTGAGGGGTGATTGTTTCTCTGTCCTACTCTGAGTGTTTTCGGCATCCCTAATATCAGTTCTCCAGCTTACACTAGCTTCAGCCTGGGCCTTCTGTCTGCCCTGCCAAATGTTCTGTGATTCTGGTTCTTTGGAGATGTAATATTGAAGACTTGACTTTTATATAAAAATTTAAACCTCTGGGTATGTAGTGAACACAAGGGGACAAATTCAGCCTCTGTGTCAACTCCATAAGCTTCCGTCAAGTAACATAATGAGGTTGACCTGTATTAAAAAAGTTGATATGTCTAAAGTTTTGAGCTTACTAATGATAGAGGAGAGAGTGTATCACCTAACATCATGACTCCAGCAGGCAGAGTGGGAGTAAAAATGGGAGGAAGTTATACTGTAGGGGAGTATTTGTATTAAGTACAATAAGGAGCTTAACTTTGTCAGGTGATTCATACAGGTCTCTGCACTCCTTTGGTTGCAGTCCCAAGGCAGTGATAAGTTCATCTGGAATGAGTGTACACCAGTGGACCAGAGAGGGACTAGGACTGTCATTTTCTGGACCACCTTCCCAGAAAATGGTGTCTCAACAGTGAGTGGGATTAGCCCAGCATGGGCCAGCATTAGGCTAGTTTGGAGATATACTGAGTCAGTACTTCTCACAAGTGGCATCTGCCAGTGTGGCACCAATGGGACCCTGGCTGGAATTTAAAGGTGCCTGTCAGGAGGTGTATACTCCAAAAGGAGCAGCTATCTTCAGAACATTGATTAAAATCCGCACAGAAGAATCATTGTACCACAGTTCTGTCCAGAAAAAAATGAAAACCACCTACATTCACAAGTGTTTCATGAGGTAAATGGCATGGCTTAGACAAGTTTAGGCATGGCTAACAAACAAATAAAAAATTAGTGTTGCTAATTGCACAGAACCTGATTAAACCTTTCCACCTCTGACATAGAATAACTTCTGCTCACAGTGGGTTCTACTGCATTGTTTGGCTATTGTACATTTTTTTGGTGATACAACTCTGCTCATTTGCAGTTAGATAACTATCTGGCTTGATGCCAGAGAGAATTAAGATATAAATGTTTTGATACATATGTTTTCAGCACATTTTCAGAAAGGGTTGCCAGAATTTGGCCCATGATGGCTAGTGAGTTGGATATATTATATTATTATTTTATATTGCTGTATTATTATTATGGATCATGGCTGACATAGTGAGAATTCTTATGTTATAGGGCAACTGGAAAGTTAATATAAAATAGTAAGCCAGGGAGTCATTTTGCATAAAATTCTAACTTTGAGTGTAAATTTTATATAAACGAGAGTATTGATTTTAAGGTGTAATGATAGAGCTCTGATACAGTAAGAACACCTCCCCAGAAAGTGATACCTCAAGCTGGACCTGAAACAAACTTTTTCTAAGGTTCAAAACTTTGGATCACTTTGTAAGAAATACAGTTTCCATTTCTGTGTGTCCCTTCCCTTTTGGTCTTCAGTTCCATGAGAAATATTGTTCTTGTAGTTCTTCCAGCCCAAACCCAAGCAGGAAATATTATGAATCTTACAATAAATCATGTTTTTGTGAGCTTCCAGCCCAGTGTTGCAAGCTCAAAAAATTTGGATAATAAAGTCAACCTCACATGTTCATCTGAATCAAACTTCCAAATCTCTTAAGGCTCACCTTTAATATTCCTGACTCTCGTGATATCTTTAGAGGCTTTCAACTGCCTTATTATGGTTGCATTGCTTTGAAACAAATGTATCTATAGCTAGATACAGATAGATATGCGGGCAAGGGGAAGATCAATCATATTTTCTTTCCATTGAAAAGGCAAACCACACTTTATTGAAACTGTTGAAAAACCATCAGGTCTATGTGATTGCACAAAAAGAGGTTCAATATATTTTGGACAAATTTTCATTATTGCTCTGTTTTTAAGTAACAAGAACACTTAAAGAACACTTCTGGGGGTCAGGCAGGAGTAATGGATAGAAATAGAAAAGATCAAACCTCTATACAATGTCCTGCAATAATACACACATCCTGATGCCAGTTGTGTAATCTTTAATGTTTAAGTAGAGCTGGGTGGGAAATATTTTTCACATCCCAAAATACATCCTTCGCTATCTCTCAGAACTACAATATTGTGTGTTTTGCTGTGGAATTGTCATTTCTTTGTTTTCTGTATGCTGCACATTTAGATCTCTAAATTCTCTGCTTTTTGCTGAGATGGGCTGCTATTTTGTGTTTAGTTCAATGTAGACTCACAGAGGAGAAACACACGCTTTCATGAAGACTTTATCTTCATCTACATTGTGACTGTATCTGCATGTCCTTTCGTTTGGAAAAAACCTTAACAAGAACTGTTTCCTGAGCTAGGAGTTTAAAGAGACATGGCCCTTTTGAGGCTTTTTTCTTGGTGTGTGTAAAGGGCAACAGTAACTTTGTTACAACGTGTGTGACTGATTCTCTTGAAATTCAAATGTGTAGCTTTTAGCTCTTTGTACTTACAAAAGTTTTGCAGTTCTAGTTCCTCTTGAAGCTGAGTTTAACATTATGTGAGAATTGCCATTTGCTGAAAAATAAAAAATAAAAAAACTTTCCTGACCTTATGAATTTATTCAGACCTGTATATCATAAGAAAATGGACTTTTTAATAGAATTGTCTGCTATGGGCTGTAAAAAGGTCTGCTAGTACACTTAGAGTTACAAATTTCTGTAGTAGATTCTTTGTTTCAGGAACTTAGTATTTGGCCATGGGCAAATTAAAGGAAATATATGCCTAACACCAGCCAATGATTTTTGCATCAAACACATTAACAGAAGCACTGCCTGCAAATCAGTGGCACAGTGTTGGTGTATTTGGTTTGAACCATTTTTATACTAATTAATACAGAAGTCCTTCTTCCATGGAAGGCCATGATAAAACTCTCATTGACTTAAATGACACAGGACCAAGCCCTAAAATACAAACCAGTGTAGGGTATTTTTCAGCTGACAGATTAGAAGCTGTTAGTATGTGATGTGTTAGGCACTTTCTCTATTAAAAGAAAATGAAAACAGTGAAGTTAACATTTCAGAATTGGCTAGTGATGATGTCTATTTGAAAATAATGATTTATGGTCTAGCCTCGTATTGTGAAACCTAATGACGGGAATAAAACAAACCAATATTACCAGTATGTGCTTCACAAATATTCTCAAAGCACATGTACATTATAGAATATCATAACTTCAAAGGCAAAACAGGATAAGTTAAGGACTGAATGCCAAGCTGGAATTTCTGCCTTATTGTAGAATTTCCTTGCCTTTGTGGGTGTAAATTAAACCCTCCTCATTACTTTGATATGGTTTTATGTGTCTTAATAAATTTAACTTGCTTGATTTTTAGGTTATGTATAACATGCGAACATTTTTATGCCATATATTAAACAGAAGTTCTAGTTTCTGAGTAAAGATAAATTATGTTATGAAAATTTACATCAAATCAGCAACTTGATACATAGTGCTGTCTACTCAGTAGCAAAGGAATCCTTTGAGACATGCTGTGCTTTTCAATGGATAGCATTATAACATTGAATCAACTCTTGTTAAAAAACTGTTAATGATCCCAGATTTAAGGTTGCATGTACCCCACTACTTGTGTTGTCACAGAGAAGCCAAAGCTGGTGGAATTGAGTTTCTCTGGGATTGGGGGCATGCATATTCTGTGTTAGGGATCTTAGTGCATTCCTTTGGACATTACTGGCTTCATTTAAATAATTTGGACAGGCCCGTGTTGGGAGTGACCAAAAAATTGTTCCCATATCATAATGATTTAATGGCCTGTGAAACACAAGTTTGATAGTCCAGTTACCAGTGGCCAACATCAAAAAACGCATCAGCAGTACAGAAAGTATTTGCCATAATTGGCACTAGAAGACCACCAGGTTGACAGCCAAAGTGGGGAGGCAAATGATTGATTGGGCAAAGAGAATGAACTATCATCTTAAATCTACAGAGAATTCCTTTGTGTCAGGTCTGGACCACAAGTGTGGGGAAGCTTATACTATTGTTCTCTGTATTGTATCTGTTCTGTACAGACACTGTAGAAGACTTCCAACAGTAGAAGACTGTCAATCTGAAATCTTTCACGAGTATTACAGTAACAAAATAAACTCTAGGTTTTCATTTTGGGAAAATAAAAGGCAATCTGAAAAACATAAGGTCCTACCCTCTCTATGCATTCAGACTTTTTCTACTAGGTGTTACTCGAATAAATCAGTTTAGACAGTTCCTGGAGTCTTGGTTTATTACTGTGTTATTATCATAACCTAGTCCCAGATTTGGACCTTAGCGTCCAAAATATGGGGCTTAGCATGAAAACCTCCAAGCTTAGTTACCAGCTTGGACCTGGTAAAGCTGCCACCACCCAAAAAATTAGAGTGTTTTGGGGCACTCTGGTCCCCCCAAACCTTCCCTGGGGACCCCAAGACCCAAATCCCTTGAGTCTCACAATAAAGGGAAATAGACCTTTTCCCTTCCCCCCTCCAGGTGTTCCTGGAGAGATACACAGACACAAGCTCCGTGAATCTGAACAGAGGGATTCCACCCTCCCCATTCCCAGTCCTGGAGAACAGAATTACCAAGAGCCAATCTCTCTTCCCCCCTCACCCAGAGGGAATGCAAAGTCAGGCTAGTAAATCTAACACACACAGATTTCCCCCTGACTTCTTCCTTCCACCAATTACCTGGTGAGTACAGACTCAATTCCCTGGAGTTCCCCACTAAAGAAAAACTCCAACAGGTCTTAAAAAGAAAGCTTTATATAAAAAGAAAGCAAAATACATAAAAATGGTCTCTCTGTATTAAGGTGACAAATACAGGGTCAATTGCTTAAAAGAAAATTGAATAAACAGCCTTATTCAAAAAGAATACAATTTAAAGCACTCCAGCAACTATAGACATGTAAATACAAAAGAAAAAACCATATAAAAAACCAAAATCATATAACTCACTATCTGATCTTTTTGTACTTACAACTGGGAAACAGAAGATTAGAAAGCAGGAAACAGAAATCACTTCTCATAGCTGAGAGAGCATACATGCAGAAGAACAAGAACAAAGGACTCACACACAAACTTCCCTCCACCCAGAGTTGAAAAAATTCTGTTTCCTGATTGGTCCTCTGGTCAGGTGCTTCAGATACTTCTTTCCAGGTGAAAGAGACGTTAACCCTTAGCTATCTGTTTATGATAGTTATACAGATATTGAAACAGATTCTGAAATATTTCACACTGGAATCAGTCATCAGTACTCAAAGGAATTACATTGGTGTAAGAAAGATTTGAATCAAACTTACTAACTTTACTGCTTCAGTACTTTACAAAAGTCTGTCAAGTACTCATTTATCAAATCTGCACATAAAATAAGTGTCAAGATGCTCTGTTTGGGACATGTGTCTGCTCCAATCTAGAGACATTTGGGGAAATCATCTACAGATTTTATATGTGAGCATAAGAATGGCATACAGGGTCAGACCAAAGGTCCATCCAGCCCAGTGTCCTGTCTTGTGATAGCGGCTAATGCCAGGTGCCCCAGAGGGAATGAACAGAACAGGTTATCATCAAGTGATCCATCCCCTGTCATCCATTCCCAGCTTCTGGCAAACAGAGGCAAGGTGCACGCCATCCTTGCCATTCTGGCTAATAGCCATTGATGGACCTATCCTCCATGAATTTATCTAGTTCTTTTTTGAACCCTGTTATAGTCTTGGCCTTCACAACATCCTCTGGCAAAGAGTTCCACAGGTTGACTGTGCGTTGTGTGAAGAAATACTTCCTTTTGTTTGTTTTAAATCTGCTGTCTATTAATTTTATTTGGTGACCCCTAGTTTTATGTTATGAGAAGGAGTAAATAACACTTATTTGTTGGGACTATGTGTAAGCTTTATATTATGCTGGTTTACACATGACATTGTATGATCTCATCTGATGTTATGTATGAGAGGGAATATAAAGCAGTACCACAAAAATATGAGTAAAATTTTCCAAAGCACCTAAGTTAGGTGACTTTGGTGCTTTTGAAAATTTTATCCATTGTATATTGACCTTCTCATAAACAAACTATTGTATATGACTTTCTCATAAACAAACTAGGGAAATATAGTCTAGATGAGCTACTACTATAAGGTGGGTGCATAGCTGATTGGAAAATCAGTGTAGTAAGCAAGACACGAGAAAT